>NC_065583.1:14245060-15495060 GCF_024542745.1 Macaca thibetana thibetana | reverse complement strand
CAGTGTAGCGATTCCTCAAGGATCTAGAACCAGAAACACCATTTGACCCAGCAATCCCATTACTAGGTATATGACCAAAGGATTATAAATCATGCTACTCTAACGACGCATGCACATGTGTGTTTACTGCAGCACTACTCACAATAGCAAAGACTTGGAACCAACCCAAATGCCTATCAATGATAGACTAGATAAAGAAAATGTGGTTGGCCGGGTGCGGTGGCTCACGCCTGTAATCCCAGCACTTTGGGAGGCCGAGGCGGGCGGATCACAAGGTCAGGAGATCGAGACCACGGTGAAACCCCGTCTCTACTAAAAATACAAAAAATGAGCCGGGCGCAGTGGCGGGCGCCTGTAGTCCCAGCTACTCGGGAGGCTGGGGCAGGAGAATGGCGTGAACCCAGGAGGCGGAGCTTGCAGTGAGCCAGGATCGCGCCACTGCACTCCAGCTTGGGCCACAGAGCAAGACTCCGTCTCAAAAAAAAAAAAAAAAAAAAAGAAAATGTGGCACATACACACCATGTACTATGCAGCCATATAAAAGAATGAGTTCATGTCCTTTGCAGGGACATGGATGAAGCTGGAAGCCATCATTCTCAGCAAACTAACACAGGAACAGAATATCAAACACTGCATGTTCTCACTCATAAGTGGGAGGTGAACAATGAGAACACATGGACACAGGAAGAAGAACATCACACACTGGGGCCTATCAGGTTGGCCACAGTGGCTCACAACTGTAATCCTAGCACTTAGGAAGGACAAGGTAGGCATATCCCCTGAGGTCAGGAGTTCGAAACCAGTCTGGCCAACATGGCAAAACCCAGTCTCTACTAAAAATAGAAAAATTAGTCAGGCATGGTGGTGCATGCCTGTAAACCCAGCTACTTGGGAGGCTGAGGCATTGCTTGAACCAAGGAGGCAAAGGTTGCAGTAAGCTGAGATCTTGCCACTGCACTCCAGCCTGGGTGACAGAGCAAAACTCCATCTCAAGAAAAAAAAAAAAAAAAAAAAACAGTTTGGAATACTGATTGCCGTTTGTGGTACATTGCTACAACTTCATGAGATAGGATTCATACCTATTTTTCTCTATTGTATTTATATAAAGAGTTAGCAAAGTAGGCATTCTGCAAATACATGTTAATTAACATGTACCTCAAGTGAAGATGTTCCAGCTTTTACGTTTGACCTGAGAAAAAGTGTTTACCAAAAATATATCTTATTTATAGAACTCAGTTGACATGAGTTTGATGACATTGCAATTCACCCACTCTCAGTGATTTTATTTTCTTTTTTGAGAACAAATTTTAATTAGTCAAAACCCTTTAGCAAGGGAGTATACAGGCAGACCTTAGAGATAAAACCTTACGTATGCAGATGGTCATTATTCAGCTTTTCTCAAGGTGACTTTTGAATCATTCCTCATAATCTTTGCTACATTTACAGGAAGACTAAACCAGTTAATCAAAACATGAGTGATTTCTTTAACTAAAGGAGTTTAGGTGTGATGGTTAAAAGGACAGATAAGAAAACTAACTCATGATCCTGACCACATAAATGTATTGCCACTGCCCAGTTGTGAACTAAGTTCAATGTTGCCGACACCTGGCATATATATTTAAGCCATTTTATTACATAAAATATCTGGAAGGGTTTCCCTGTGCACATTTATCCAATAGGGGGAAATTAGATAATTTAAGTGTCACACAAAGATCTGTGCTATTCCATAGGTAAATCCATATATGCAAGGAAGGAATGAGGACTGTTAACTTACAGATGTCCCTCTCTTGAATATATTGTTACATGACAGATACATTTTGAATAATTTATAACTTTCCAGAAATGATTACATTAGAACCTATGAAAATAATGTTTCTTAGCACATTTAGCATGTAACTCAGTATCAGCAAGTTCGAATTATGTACATATAAATATAACCACGAGATAAATATTTATGATATATTTGTATGTGTTCATGTCATATATATATATACACACACTTACATAGATTTACATGTACATATACAAACACACACATATTTATAATTTTGTATAAAACAAGAGAGTCGAACCTATTCTTGTATTTAAAGAAAAGGCTATAAACTGACACCATCACAGGTACAATCTCAAAGTTAGAAACCTTTCATCTTTCTGTAGGCACTTTCCCACTGCATCTAAAAGACCCCTTTGTAAACATCCTCCAGGATGAGTTAGGAATAGCAGATGAGACTTGTGTACTTCTCGCAAGACCACGTGAGAGAAGTGGCAATTTATCTCTCCTTCTTTATACTGCAGAGATAAAGAATAACTGAAATTAATTCACTCAAGCATATGAGGAAGAGAAAATTTAGTTTCACAAGTAATCAAATTATTATACTGTCTTGTACCACTACATAGGAAACAAATTTCTGTTTACACTTTCAAACTGAAATGTTGCAAAAGTAAAATTAACCCCACAACACACACACACATGATGTTTTCCTATGATAGTTCTATTGCAATTACTATACAGATTTCCTTTCCACCAGAATTTTGAAAGCAAATGGACCCAGACAATTGTCAGAAGCTTGAATCTGACTCATAGCCATGTTTCACATTTAAGAGGCCCAAATCTCCAGGACTTCTGCCTTGCATTTATGGTGATCTTGAATTACAACTGAGTTGAAATCGTATTTTTCTAGGCATCTTGTAATATATATTCTGAGTGGGAAAGATGGAATAGGTCATTATTCAGAACAATTTACTCCTAGATGATGGATCAAAAGAATCACCGCTGGGCAATCACTCATTCCCAGCCAAGATGGGCAGCATTTGGAATACAGGTTGACAAGAAAGTCTGAAGTGACATTTGTGCCCTGCCAATACCACCATCATCATGCCGTGCTCCTTTCTCATTTTCTTATAATGGTCACGCAGACTGAGCACAAAGAATAAACGACTTGAGAGAAATGAAAAAATATGTTGTCACAGTACCAAAGCTGGAACAGGATGCATAAGACAAATATTAATGTATTCATCTTGTTGGGACAATGAAAAAGAGGCCAATTCCAAAGATTTTGGATATCATCACAATAT
Source organism: Macaca thibetana thibetana (assembly GCF_024542745.1). Classification (NCBI taxonomy): domain Eukaryota; kingdom Metazoa; phylum Chordata; class Mammalia; order Primates; family Cercopithecidae; genus Macaca; species Macaca thibetana. Next base: position 15,491,985 of record NC_065583.1, on the reverse strand, counting down.
TAGGAGATGAAAACAAGATCAAAACCCACATTGCTGAGAAACACGCCATGAAAAAGCAGATAATTTTGTTAGAGAAAAGACCTTATCCAACCTAACCTTCAGGCCCCATTCTACATGAAGAACAACTTTTGTGTAAGCAATCAGCTAGAACCCAGGGTTCAAATCCCAACTGGGTTGACGCAGAACTCCCTTACTGCCAAGTTAGATGAATTGAATTTGGCATGGTCTATGGGCCTTTTGGGAAAGACCTTAAAACCCCCATCTGTTCTATTTATTTTAAAGATCCCGCTGCAGTTTTTAAAAGAGTAAGCATTTATTCTGAGGCAAATGTGGGACACCATATGAGAACTCAAGGCTGATAGCTGTGGGGCTAGTGACAATGACATTGTAGCAATGGCGGATGTTCACCGCTGCCACTGTCAGCACTGCCACCACTAACACCGCCACCACCTTAGCATGCTTAAGATTAAAAAGGAATAGAAGAGAAAAAATCAGTAAGGAAAAACAAATGGGAAAAAAGAGAAAAAACCCTCTTAGATATGATAAGACATAACCCAAAATAAAATCAAACCTAGAACTCTTCATACTGCTTTTGTATCTCATTTTATTACATTTATAAAAGTCAACCTGTTAACCAGGCTGCATTAAAAGAGGAGGAAGAAAACTTTAAAAGACTAAGTGTTACTGTTTCTTGTGTGGTTTACATCATCCCTCAGTTCCTCTGCTGAGGTGGATAGTGGTGAGTACATGTTTTAACCCAAATGGAGCTTCGAGGTGCAATGGCACTTATAGGACACAGCTAATAACGGCTATGGCTTTTCATGACATCCCTTTGGTATGCTTCAGCATGACCTTGTCAAAGTTAAAAGCTCATAAAATTCCTATTTACTTTTTATGGCATTACAATTCTGCATAACAGTGCTTAAAACAAAAACACAGTATAATTATACTGTCAATCAAGCAGCTAAGAAAGGCATTTTCCACCAGCCTCATACCTAGCAAACTGTAAATAATTTATAAAACCAGAAGTCATGACTAAGTGGCAGTGTTTGGGGGCTAGTTAAGCGCTTGTCATAGTGCTGTGGTTTAAGAGAGCTGGGCAAAAACACTGCTTGTTTACTTTTATCCTGTGAGTGTGAAAAATTGTCGTTTGTGCTTGCCGTCTTTCCATTCGGGCTCTAATAAAAATATCAAATTGTCAATAGAAATTTGAACAGGTGTACAGTGAGAGGAATAATGATGTTTTATTCATATGCATTTCCAGCCCATTTAACTTCATCCAACAAACAACAAAAAATATTTTCTTCATTACCTCCAATTAATGTAAATGTCAAATGTGTTGAATATATTATCACACTGATAATTTGTTGTGTTGATTGATTTGTAGAATGTTTTGGATTAAAGTAACAATTTTTCTTACTTGACTCACAATTGCATGTTGTTATCTGTCACCTCTGGATTATGTAAATAACAAATTTGTTTCCATTAGATCTAGCACTAATTCTGGTAAACAAGATTTTCAAAGTGTCACTGATTTCTGAGATTTCTAGCTCCTTCATTATTTTCAGTTATTTTATTAATTGTTAACTAGAATTTATTAGCTGTGGAAAGAAATTTACATCTCCTTCATGCTAATGACCTGATAACCCATTGTAAGAGCCTACAGTTTAAAAAGCAGTAGCCGAGTAAAATCCCAATAATTAAATTCTAAGTTTCACATCCTCCTTTTGTGTTTTAAATTCTACGTGCAACCCAGAGTTCAGCATTTGCCTCTCAAAATATATTACAAAATAATCAATATGTAGATTGTGAGCCATTTCTGTAATTATTTTCATATTAGCTTTTTTTAAAAAAAAAATCTGCCCATTATTTAATCCTCTTATTAAATACATTTAGAATCAAAAAGTTGTGGTCAGTTTTTAAAGGCAAGATTTAATGATCTGTTAAGAAATTTCTTAATATGATAATGGAGAAATTTTTTTTATTTAGATATCAATATATTTTATGCGCACATTTAAAGATAAGTGGGAAACCTCAGCAATTTTCTTCATGATATTGGAGAAAAAGCTAGTGGGTTTTTTTTTTAATCTCCTACCATTATCTGACTATTTCAATTAACCTGTCTTTGTTAAGTGGTAAATCAAAAGGAGCTGAGGGTCTTCAAATATATATGAGCATAACACTAAATCCTAGCTCTGTCGCTCTTTAATCACTCCTTATGCCTTGGTTCTCTATCCTGTGAAATGTGTATAATATGTATGGTTCATGAGAATACTAAATATTTGTGAGACACCTAGCACACTATTTTACCCATGGCAGATAGTCAACTTATTTCTATAGATTTTTCCTCTCCGTTTCATTGCCCGTGTGTAAATATCACCTAAATAATGATACTGTGCATTCTACAGAAATGTGATTATTTAAAAATTAATTCTTATATATGTAGCTGATATGGATTGCAACCTAACTCCTCAGATGGATAGCAAATATAGCATTATTTATTTTTCAAGAACCTAGCTTAATAATCTATGCTCTTACCTAGGTTTAAACTCAGTTGACTCCTCATTTTTCTCCACCTTCATCCATGGACTAGGTATAAATTCTCAGAAGCTTTTCTAGACCTCTAGAGAAGACTGTGTGATGGTTGTGGGATTTCCAGGGCTGCGAGCAAGGACTTCTTACTCCCAGCATTGTCACACGTCTCTCATTCATACAGTTTGCATATCCGTTGTCCATGCTGAGTCAGTTTTCAATTCCATCTTTGAGGGTTCTTCTGGATCTGGTCCTTGATAGCCATGTAAATGTTACTGTCTTACCACACTGGCCAAGGGAAGGCAGTGAGGTTCTTTTGGGTTCCCCTTATCTCAATACTCTGTACTGCCATATTATTTCTGGCATCTCACCAACTTTCCTGGGACTCGATCCAGGAAGCAAAGCAGAGCTTCCCTCCAGTATCAGATTCCACTGTCTTCCCAGGGACACTCCTCTCATCTCTCCTTAACTTGGAGCTCAGTCCACAGATCAAGCCACAGGGCTCCCTTCCTCAGGCACCTCTATCCATTCACTTTTAGCATCCTTTACTTCCCCCTGTTTCCCACAAACTCTGGAAAAGGCAAGTCACTGTTTCACATCAAGTACTGTCCAGAATGGGTGGTCCTGCCTTGCATTTCATCTCAGTCCTCTAAGGCCTAGCCTTTTGAACCTCAAAGGCAGGAATTTCCACCTAGCTTTCTTCTACTTCCTGAGGTGGTGTTATTTCTCTTGAAGCTATGACGTGAAAGACCTAGCTGATGAAATGGGGAAATGATCATACAATATAGGAAAATAGAGGGTAAAATACACATGTGAAACATTATCTTGCTACATAAAGTCTTAAAAATATTCTAACAACTACAAATGTATGAAAGAGAATTGTGAGAGTAAAATATGAAGCAACAACATTCATTTTTAGGAGTTACTCAGTCTAGCATTCATTCCTCATACCACCTTACTTCAACCTGACAAGCATAGGGTAATAAGAAGGCTGAAAGGTATAAAAGTGTGGAGGCAAAGACCAAGAATCATGACATTGCATATCATGATAAGACAGGGACAGGTATAGCCACAGTCACCAATTATTGTCCATAAATACCACCCAATTTGAAGAATGGATTCTAAAATTGTAAGAAATCTTTTAGGTTTTGTTAAATTGTAAAAAGTAAATTTATTTAGAAACATTTAAGTGCCCACTAGCCTTCACATTTAATGTTGACATGAATATCCCGAGGCCTATCTAGTTCAGTCTCTCCTCGAAGACATGTCGTGCCCATTAGCTTTCAATTTAAGAGAAGGGTTACAGAAATGGCAAAGCCCCACAGCTGAACTAGCAGGGCACTTTCACAGTGTAGGCAGTGGTAGGGATACTGAAATGAACAGTAGCTTTCATGACAGGGCAGCAGCATCAGGATTTCAGTCTAAATGCCTTTTGTCATAAGTGTGACTATAGAAGTCTGGTCTCATTTTGTGTGTCACTGACTTAGTCAATCAGGAAAGCATTCTGAAAACTTAGAAACCTTATGAGCAGCATTCTCAAGGCAATATTCTTCCAAGGCATTCTAGAAACAGAGACAAAAGCCATACCCCTAGAAAGCAGTATAACACAAGACCATCAGACAGTGAGGTTTGTCTCTGGTCCATAACCTGAGATAAGGAATGAACCAAGAAACTCAACTGCATGTTAAGAAAAAAAAAAAAAAACTACATAAGTGCATATATACACACACAAATACACACTTAATTGTGTGCACACAATTGAGACTTGGTTCATATTTTGTACTACTTGAAATAGCACGTTAATAGCATTGAATAATATGTAATACTTTATATTTTTGCTAGATTGCACACCATCATCTTGTTGCTCTTTAAAGCAGCCTAGCATATAGATTCATCTAAGTAAATGGATGGGCTGCCGTACATCATGTCTGTCCTCTCCATTCAGAAAATTTTTTGGGTATAAAAACATGCTTGCCGTAGGAAATCTCAAAACAGTCAAAGATTCTGGAAACACAAGTGATTCTTTTTGACCCTGAAATGGAAGTGGCATGGGTATTTGATATAGATTAAAAACAATGACCAAAAGCAACTCATCCTTGAAAATAAATACCATAAATGGGGTCCCGGTAAGTGAATGAACAATAAATGCCTCCTAGTTATTGTCCAGGTATGAGGAGCAACCAAGGCTTATATGGAAATTGACTATTACCATACATTTTCTATTATTGTTAATCAAAGAGAAATATACAAATGCTGACGCTATGATAGCAGCAAGCTAGCCTACAGTTGAAACTTGACATTATATAGTATTAGAGTTGAAGTGCAGTTAGAAGACACTCTGTGGTAATAAATATTATGTTCAAAGCTTTAAGCCAGCACTTCAATAGGCTCTTGAGACCCACTTTAAGATTGGCAGGCCCTGGTGGCTCCTCACTGGAGGGCCATTCTGTCAACTCTAGAAATATTTTAGAGCAAATCAGGAACTTCTCTTTGTTTTACCTTCTACCTTCAAATTAAAAATAGCCTTAGAGATTTGTGATAAAACAAAATGGTATTTAGAAGCTGGTACTAGGCCACAACTTATACACTAGGCCTGGGGTTAAATATTCTCTGAGTGTTTATTATGAATTTTATAGTAGTCAAAATTTCCACTAAAGAAAATCAGTCTAATTAGGAAATTTTCCAACAGGACAACTAAAATAAAATGTATTTTAAAGTGATCAGAAAGTGCATCTAATAAGAAATATGATGATAATCACCAAAGCCAGCTCCATGCAAATTATATTTACACATGGAGAGATTTGGGAATTATTTTTCCTGACTTGCATACCATGCTAAATATTTCAATAAAAGAAATGGCATCTAAGTCTGAGAAGTCAACCATGCACTGAAGAGGTTCTGCAGCCTTTTAATAGCACACTACTATGCTTAATAAAGATGATAATGCTTAATTGCGTATTGATCTTTGGATTTTTTATATTCCTCAATCTATCCATCAATAAAAAGACATTAACCACAGACTCTGCTTAGCACTCTGCTAGAGCTTATGGTGGGACTCATGTAAAATAAATAAAAGTTTCACTTCTTTTGAGTTTGTTGCAATAAGCTTTGAAACACTCTTGTGTTTCAATGCATGGGAGAAGAAACATGGATATGTAACATATGACAAGATGGTATGTTATCTGGTATTTCAGATGAGAAGAGAATTAAAGATCATGTTGGGCTAAATGCAATCAAGAAAATCTTTAGAAAGTTTTGGGTTGAATGAAATTAAATAATTAAATTTTCAAAGAGGTAGTAGAAACAGTTTAATAAAAGAAAAATGCAGGTCCAACACTTGTTTAAAATCATATCTTATACTAAATGTGATAAGGAGACCGTAAGTACTGGTGAGACTATCATTATGTTTTTCTACAATTTGTTGCCATTAGAAGAGGGGAGGCCAGTGGTGAAAATCTACAATTTCATAGGGTTCAACATGTAAGAGAAGAAGAAATTAAAATGAAGACAAAAGGTCAAGATGCTTCCTGCTATAGGTATCAGTAAGATTTGGTATGGATTTGTTATAAAGCAGAACAAATACAGAAATCATTATAGGGTTCCAAGTTTGGGGAACCACGTGAAGCACAGTCCCGTGGACAGAAAGACAGTGATGATAAGTGAGTGCGAGGCATCACTCAGTGTGAGAAACATTTCCAAGAATCTGGTATGGCAGGAGTTGGGTACTAGTAGAAGCCTTTCTAGGCAACAAGAGTGTGATTAATATTCTTATTTTAAAAATATTTTGTATCTAACATATGCTATAGTTATAAGTTAACAATTATTCAATGCTTATTCTGTGTTTAACCCTGAGCTAAGCTTTGTATCCACAATGCCCCCACTTAATCTAATTATAATGTTCTGAAGATTTATAGAGGAGAGGTAGTAGAAATAATTTTCTGGTAATCCTGGTTTTAGTTTCAGAATAGTCAGCAGTCCCCTAGACCACAACATTTATGATTTGGTTTCCATTTAGTGGGGATTGGGAGGGTGTACAGGGAGCATATGAGTCGAAGTTTTTACTTGTAGGTTTCTAGAGACTTTAAAGAAAAAAAAAGAAAGAAAGAAAAGGCAATGAAGAGAATGGTATGAAGTTTGTTCCTCCGCTTGGGCCCTGAGAACTAAGTTTGAACCACATTTAAAGAGAGGCTTTAGGTAAGAACAGAAAGAACTGTTTACACAATGGTGTTGAAGTAACACAGAATAAAGGCAATTCCACTTGGGTCCAGTAATGATAACTTTTGACCCAGAATGGGAGGGATGAATATTTCACTCAATTCAACTGGGCACATAGAACACTCAGGCACTATGGTAGTTCTAGAGTACCTGTCATTACATGACTATGGAGGACTCAGCAGAACATGGTAGAAATGAGATGCCAGGATGAGATGATAAATGCCTGGGAACCTAGTGTCCATTTGGACAAAGTCTACCTAGTAGGGGTAGACTTTCTTGTGTGTATATAAGAAATATCCCTTCAGGACTCCCAGAAGTACTTGAGTAGGCACAAAGAGAAGAAGACTTTGCCGGAGACTAGAAGTTATGTTATTCAGGTGAAGGGAAGAGTGGGTACGATTTTATCTCTTCATTTATTAAGCAACCAATTATTGAATGCTGCAATGTTTCAGACAATATTCTGGGAAACAGAGCAAACCAAGAAAGACACTGCTAATGGTTAGAATAGTGGAGATACAAACTAATTAATAAATGGTGAAAAATCAGCATAATCATTACTAATGTAAGGAGCTCAGAAGACAGCCAAAAGTCCCAGATAAGGAGTGCCACAGACGGATTCCCAAGAAAAATACCATTTAAACTGAGACCTAGAATGTGAGTAGGAGTAAGCTGGGTAAAGCTGGGAAGATGGGCGTTCCATTCCATGGGAACAGCTGTGTAGATTCTCAAGGCCAGAGCTGATCCTTTGAAGGAATCAAAAGCTGGATTAAATGGCCAGAGTGTGTGAGGTCAATAAAGACATGAGGCTAGAGAATAGCCCTTGAGTTTAGACTTGATTTTGAAGACAATGGAAACTGATTGAAGGGCTTCCTCTTTGTTAGATTTACCTTTCAGAAAGATCACTCTGATCATCCTGTGGAGAACAGATTTAAGGGAGAAAAGACTAAGGCTGGGAGACGCTTTCATTATCGTAGTCCTACATGATGGTATTCTGAACTAGGATGCTGACAGTGAAACGAAGAAAAGGGAAGAAAGTTGAGAAACGCTTAAGCAGTTGAATAGAAAGGACAAGTGATTGAATGTGAATGATTAGGAAGAGTTAAAGAACAAAGTCATACTATTGGTTTGGGCAGCTAAGGAATAGGTGGCCCCATTTCCTGGGCTCAGCACCGTGAGGGTGGTGAGGATTGAGTGAGAAATGCAAACAAAGCCTACAAGTCTGTCTTCTGATGGATTCCAAGGCTCCACACTTGCCTGGTTTTTCTTTTAGTATTTATCATAACTCCTTGTCAGTTTCTTTGTAAGTGTTTTCTCATCTCTCTGACCTCTACCTTTTGAATTGCTCCAAGGCTCAGTCCTGGGAGCTCAATTCTTTTCCATCTACAGTGATTCCCAAGATAATCCACCTACTCTTGTGGCTTCAAATTCTGTCTATAAACAGGTTATTCCCAGCATCATTGTTCCATTCAAATGTCTGCACTAAACTCTGGATGCTTTTAATCAATTGTCACTGTGCATCTCCACCTGGATGTTTGATGGGTATTGAAGACACTTAGCTGAGTGACATCCAAATCTGAGCTCCTTCTTCCATCTCCTCCTGTTTCTTTATATATTCATTACTTTTAATGACAAAAACTGAAGTTACTTTTGCGCCAAACTTATAATTTCGTCAAGCAGCTTCCCCTGTGTCCTGGGTCCTGGCTGGTCTCTGTACTTCTTCCCTTGAGCAAAGTAGCTAATGTGATCTCAGCATTGAATAAATAGAGACCAGGTGGGAAGTTTTGCAGTCATTGAGGAGAATGATGTTGGTGGACGATTCAAGGTGGTAATAAAGTAGGTGGAGAGATGTGGTTGGATTATGGATATGGATATAGTTTGAATTTGTTAATCAGATTTCTCCTTCAGAGCCTTTCATGATCTCTTTCCCTCCAGATACTGCCAAAATCTTCCTCAGATTCTTAGTAAGCCCTCTCTAGACCTCCCTATCTAATATTTCATTTTACCGCAACATTTTCCATTCCCTTTCCCTAATTTATGTATTTCTCTCATCCCTAGTGCCTCTTTAACATTCTGTTTATTTTACTTGCCTATACCGTGTTGGTTGTACTCCCACTAGAGTGCAATCTCCATAAGACAGAAATACCATTTTCCCCTTAGTTCCTTACCCCATGCCCATGCATATAATAGTGCCTGGCATGTAACATAGGCAGTGTTCAATACGTATTTGTGAAATGACTGGATTAACTGATTAATCTCAAAGTAGTTGAATGAAGGAATAGCATGTAGAAGTAATATACACACTAACATTGCTGAAAGCTACTTTCTCAGGTCTTATTGGACCATTTTGAGAAATGTACTAAGAGGTTTCCAAACCAAGAATCTCTAGAGTGAGTCAATGAAAACCAGCAACTAGTAGTAACATTTACCACATTAGAAGGAATCTGGAATAAAAATAGAATCAAAATTAAGAAGGAAACTTGTAGATAATAGAATTAATGTTTCTTCAAACACAAGAAAATTGATTATATAGCTTTAGAAATAAAGTATCAAAACTCTTAATCTCAAAGCAAAGTAACTGGTAAGAGAAATAAAATATTTCCAAACATCCATGAAATGATGCTATTATTTTACTTCCTTGAAACTCCATTTCTCTCTCTAGCAATTTAATAGAGAGTAGCATGACAAAAGTACTGCCCTCAACCTATGGTATAGAGATATTTTGTATTCCAAAGGCTTTGTTTAATGAAGCAGAGCTTTTACTACTTACGTATGTTAAGAACTTAGATTTGTCCCAGAGAAAATAAAACCATTGGTGTAAAACTTCAATGAAAACAAGTCAAGGAAGAATCAAGATTTTGGTGTTGACTTCTTTTTAACCATGGTTTCCTTTGCTTTAAAACAAAATTAAGTGGAAAGAGCAGAATATATAGAAAAACTTTTCTCCTAATATTAAATTTATAAAACATATGATTACTAGGGAAAAATAAATTGCATATTAGGTACATTCGGCTTATAATGAAAATATATTTGAGTGCTAGTCTGGAACTTTCTGTATTCTATATAGTGCACAGATAATGAGTCTCAGTTGTTTTCTGTTATACTCTATCATTTTCCAGGGGTTCATAAATTATACAATACTCTGCTTAATCTTCCACACCTTCTCTTGCTTCTCTCTTTTCTGTTTACGCATTCTGAGTATATGTCAGCCAATATCAGCATTTTGATTACAGGCAGAATGAAACTTCTTCCAAAACCTGTTAGCATATAGAGCAACATATTTTGTAATATTTTTTCTTGTTTTTCTCCCCACAAATCCGTAAGTGGTATAACATTTCTTTTTGCCATTGCATGAACTTGGCATTTCTAACTATCCAGAGATTAGCTTTCTGTGTGTTCGTGAAGCATTAAAGCTTCGCTGTGCAAAACAGCTCCTTCTGACCTCTGCTAGAAAAGTGGAATATCTTTAAGCATACTCTTTTTATTAGTGGATTTTTCCATTTGTAATTTGTTCCCTAAATCTCTTGTCTGTGGTTTATGCTGTTGGCCCTGTTTGTGTGACAGTGTCTAAAAAAATCATTATTTGTGTCCTGCAAACCTTTAACGAAATTTAGGGTCACAATTAAATTTTACTATATTTAGGTAATTAGCAAATAGTTTAGTTTACAGCATGCAAAGTCATCAGAACCCGGCCAACTTACAGGTAAAATAAGATCCAGATGTGTGTTTCACATTCCTCTCTAAGAGCAGGGAAATATTAAGGCTGTCATTCTTGATATCTGAAAAAATTTAGGTGGAGCCAACAAAATAGCTGTTTAAATATTGTGAATTAACTGAAAAAATAGAATAGATGCTTACCCTGGTAAATAAATTTTTAAAATACAGTATATCCATACCATAAAAAAGAATAAAATACTCGTACATCATACAAAATGAATGAAACTCAGAAGCATTGTGCTAAGTGAAAGAAGTCGGACAAAAAGACCACATATTGTATGCGTCCATCTATATGAAGTGCCCAGAGGCAAATCTGAAGACACAGAGAGTAGATTAGTGGTTGCCTAGTCTGGGTGTGGAAATGAGGATTAACTATAAATAGGCTGGAGGATTTTATCAGGGTGATGAAAATATTCAAAATTGGATCACAATGATGGTTGTAAAACTCAGTAACTTTACTAAAAATCTTTTAATTGCACTAAAATGCATGGTTTTATGCTTTGTCAGTTATACCTCAACAATGTTGTAAAGAAATAATGTAGATGCTTAGGTCTATGTACTAATAAATACCACATATGCTGCTTCTGAAGGTCATCATTCTTTTCCATGGCAATAGCATTCTAAAATGTCAATCGAAAACTACCACCAAAAAGTAAAGGTTTTTTTTAAGATATGTGTAACTAATAGAAAGTAACAGACAATTTATTCACCTTTAAAAAGCAAAGAAACAAACAAAAATAATATTGACAGTTCTCCATGACTATCATACTTAGTTCATACTTAGTTTCAGCAACCTGTTACTCTGTTGCCCAAAAGTGTAAATATCGTCCTCATTTATTCTATGCCAACAAATACTAGAAATAATCCCATTAATACCTTTTTATATTTTTCCAAAGCCAGTTAATTACATATATATGATACCTTCAAAAAACGCACAAGTAGTTGCTTGTCTTCTAAAATACTAAATGAATAAATAAATACATTTCAAACATTCAAATAAATAACATCAGTAAAATGTCCCCTTCTGCTCTCCAATATCTTAGTGGAACTTGATGATTTTATAAAATTGAAGTAGTTGGGAGAATTGTCTTCAATATTATGGACAGTCACATAAGTATTTGGAAGACTTTATTTATATTTATTTATTTTTTTTGAGACAGAGTCTCACTTTATTGCCCAGGCTGGAGTGCAGTGGCTCAGTCTCAACTCACCACAACCTCAGACTTCCAGGCTCAAGCAGTCCTCCCACCTCAGCCTCCAGAGTAGCTGGTAATACAGGCATGAGCCACCATGCCCAGCTAATTGCTGTATTTTTTGTAGAAATGAGATTTTGCCATGTTGCCCAGGCTGGTCTCCCACTCTTGGGCTCAAGAAATCCACCCGCCTCGGCCTCCCAAAGTGATGGAATTACAGGCATGAGCCACCGTGCCTGGCCAAAAGACATTATTTTTTTTTTATTTTTTATTTTTTCATTCTGCAAATATGTTTCAGCATTTAGTATATGGAACTATCTTTTTACAAAGCTATGTTTGTCATATCGATGTACATTTGGGTCTCCTTTCTATGCCTTATTTTATTTTATTTTTTTTGAGAATGAGTGTCATTCTGTCATCAAGGCTGGAGTGCAGTGGCGCAATCTCGGCTCACTGCAACCTCTGCCTTCCGGATTCAAGCAATTCTCTTGCCTCAGCCTCCCAAGTAGTTGGGATTAAGATGTTCACCACCACGCCCAGCTAATTGTTGTATTTTTTTTAGTAGAGACGGGGTTTCACCATGTTGGCCAAGCTAGTCTTGAACTCCTGACCTCAAGTGATCTGCCTGCCTCAGCTTCCCAACATGCTGGGATTGCAGGAGTAAACCACCATGCCCAACCATCTGTGCCCATTTTAAAGTATACGTTTTATTCAGAGGTTATCTTCATGTATTCTGTTTACTTTTTTATTTATGTAGAGATTTGAATATTAACATGAATGATAACTGACTTGCTTTGAATATTTTATTTTGAAATTTCTTTTTATTATGGATGATAGCTTAATGATAATTCTTTACTTGGGCTTATAGGCATGGATCAAGGGTGCTAACTTGTGCCCAGAGAGATTCAGCTTATGACTTTGGCCTCTGAGAGATTAGTCAATTATCAGCAGAAGTCCTCACATCCAAAATGCACCTTCTTGGTATCAATTACTAACTTACTCCATAGAGGAAGTATTCAGAAAATCTGTCACTTCGGTATATCATCCACTGGCCAAGAAGCTTGAATTCTAAACAGTTCAATGCTGTTCAATGATATGAGCTGCCTGGTCATAAATCTCAAAGGCCTCAAGAAGTCAGGTGTACATCAATAGGGAGATAAGTCTGGAAAACAGATAAGCCATTTAAAAGGGGCAACCATCGCCCAGTTCTAATTAAGCTCTGCTACATGAAACAGCATGCCCAGTGTGATGTGATCTTCTGAATTTTCACAGGAAGCTGAAAAGCTGGATACTCATGTGAAATGTCTCGATTGTTAAACATTGACGACTAATTCAAAAAGTTTTAAACACTGTCCATGGGAAACAAAACTTACCAGAGGATTGGGTCTCATAGTGGCCAACTCAGTACTTCTGCCCTACAAGGAAATCTCATCTACTTTACTGTTGTGCAGAACCCACAGTGATAGAGCAGCTGCCTGCATATCTGCTCCTACCAGGGTTACAACTTGGCCTTTGTCCTGGCACATCCTCGTCCTTTTGCCTAAAACCTCTTCCTCATCCATGCTTACCAAGTGAACTCCTACTTTTCTATTATTCTGTATCATCTTACATTTGTATTCCTGGTGCTCCTCCAATATAGCATTTTTTCTGTATCAGAGCAATTTTTATGCATAATTATTTAAATGACTCTGTGGGTGAAAACAGTTCTTGGATATTCCTTGAAGACAGGGTATCTTCTGTTCTCGTTTTGTGTTCGCATAGTAACTGACAGGCAGTTGACACTCAAATGGTTGATGAACAGGTGAGTGAATTAATTACTTATGTTAAAAAGGATTAGATTCACATTTTACTTCTGCTACTGATTGTTAAATAACCTGAGAAAAGTCTTGGATGAGAGAGTATTTGAGGGCAAAAATAAAAGAAAATAACAAAGAAAAGTCACTTTCACTTCTGGGGCTTCAACTGTCTTGTGTGTAATGAATGCACTGGATTGGATTCCCAATGTGGTCTTTAATATTCTATTTTGATGACAGTGTGATAGTTACATTAACAATATTGCTAATAACACCAGTAGTAAATGAATATTCAACCTTTATGTGCAAGTAACTGTTATAAGTGCCTTCAAGGCACTATCTCATTTAATCATCTCATGATATTGTAAGGTAGATATTAGTTTTGTCCCTATTATATGGATAACAAAAGTATACTTGGAGAAATACTTTTGTTTTAAAACTTTCACAAACTAGAAATGCAAAGTTTGTTGTCCACTTAGCTGTGACTTCTTTTTTCTCATGGGTTTGTGAATCATAATAACTGAAGTTCGCTTTGTTTCATATTGTAATTACAGTAAGACACAAAGCTAGTAATTTTCTCTATGTAATACTGCATTTCTCCTATACCAAGTCACACAGGGTCATGCTACTCAAAGAATGGTCCATGGACAAGCAGCAACAGTATCACCTGGGAGTTAATTAGACATGCAGAATCATTATCTCCAGCCTAGACCTGAGAATCAGAATCTGCATTTTAACAAGACTCCCAGGTAACTCCAATGCATTCTAAAGTTTCAGAAGCATTAGCACAGAGGAAACTTATTCCTAGTTTATCAACATAATTCTCTCCATAGGAAGATAGAAGGAGTGCCTTCAAAAAGAGAAGCAGAGGATAAGAACATATAGAAAGAACTGTCATGATGTGACTGTGAAGTTACGAGACTATGTCTAGACATTAGTCAAATCTGCATTTGAGAGAAGACTGCACTATCTATTTGTATCTTAATCCATTCAAATTGCTATAACAAAATGCTTGAATCTGAGTAGCTTGTAAACACCAAAAATTTATTTCTCACAGTTCCAGAGGCTGGGAAGTTCAAGATCAAGGTGGCAGCAGATTTGGTGTCTGGTAGAGGACCCTCTTTCTCATAGATGGTGCCTTCTTGCTTTGGAAGGGGCAAGATAGCTCTTTGGGGCTGTTTTTTACAAAGATATTAATTTGTTCATGAGAATTCTGCCCTCATGATCTAATCACCTCCCAAAGACTCCACCCCTTAATACAATTACTTTGGGAGCAGGATTTTAACACATGAATTCTGGGATCACACAAACATTCACACCATAGCAGTACTAATTTCTACTTTACATGGTAATGTCTCTTGATAAAACAGATCATTTGCCAACTTTAGGGTCCAATTGCTGGTTATCATTTTCTTTTAGAATTGGCATTTCTATTTTATCGGTGGCTTCACTCGTTATGCTTTCATCCTATGGAGAGTTGTGGATCATAACTGAAGTTGTATCATTTTAGAGACTTTAATTGCAGATGTTACCAAGAAATCAGGCTGTTTTGAAACCAAATCTCTATGTTTTTGGAGTAATTTTGTTTTTTCTGTAGACACGTGTATATTGTACATCAGTCCTAAAATAAAATAATTAAAGGTCTTCACTTGAAATCATTACTAATAATGGCCATTGTCAACCATAAACAGATATTTTCTTGAATAGATCAGGACAAGGAAAGGTTAAGTGCCTCACTGTGTTCAATAAGTCAGAGCAACTGCTATATTGTAAATGATAAAAAAAAAAATTCTTTCTTTTCAGTGAGCAGAATTTTTCTGCTTCTTATTTTAGAAACAAAAAGGGTGTGTAGCTAGCTGAAATGGATAAAACAATGGGATATGCATCACCTGAGTTTTGTGCATTTTCAAGAGAAAATAATTATTCCTTTATTCTTTGACTTTTCTTGACTAATTTGGTATAGAGAGAAGAATCCTCTCTTTGTGACTGCACAGGCTTTAAAAATGTTCTTAGTGTTATATAAGAATCTGTTTCTCCTGGGGATCATATCTCATGTTTCTCATTGAATTTTGTTGGAAACAATGGAAGGGAAGAGGTTCATTCAAGAAAAGTCACAGTTGTGGAAAGAGTAAGGTTGATCTGTTTATGAGTGTACTTCTTTTTTTTTCATTTTGCTTTATCAATGAGCAATACGAAAGAATTAATCAAAACCATGTTACAGTAAACTTAGTAAAAGACATTCAGTCTTTTACTTTTTGTTCAGTAAAAGCTAAACAAAATTAGGGAAAAGAGTAGCTGTAATTTTTGTGGATCCTAGTCAATAAAAATGACCAACACAAATTTATCTAGAGCCGACCATTGGAAGAACACTAGTTATTTCTTGAGTATAGACAAAAATGTGTGGTTAGAGGTTGGGGGAGGTTATTAATAAGATACATGACAGACAGGAAGCATCTGGGACAGGACACCCAGCTAAGACACCAGCAAAGAAGAGGGAAAGCTGAGCTCATCCATCCCAAGCATTGCCACTGTCATTACATTTGCCTATTTGTGAGATTCTTTGCATGATACATGCTAGGATAGAAAATTTCCCTCCTGACTCTCTTTTTTGCAATAATCCCCTGCTCTTCTAACCCAATAGTAGTCTTTATTGATAAATCCTAGGTGAGACTCTAATCGTTTGTTTGCTTTATAACTAGGCTCTGATTTTTTTTCCTCAGTAATGTAGCCGTTGAACAGCCATGCATTTTCAAAACTGGTATTTTAAAATAAGTGCTTGTTACATTCAAAAGCCTTCTTACTCAGCATGTTCAGCTGACTTTTCTGGAAAATTCTTCAGCAATTCTTCTTGATAGTTATACATTCACTGTGAGTCCTGTCTTATGGTGATTATACCAAGCTGATTCTTCCTGAATACATTGGTCTGTTTTCTGTTGCTTATAACAGAATACCTGAAACTGGGTAATTTATATTTCTTGAAAAAGGAATTTATTTCTTGTAGTTATACAGGCCGAGAAGTTCCAGGTTGAGGAACCATATCTGGTGAGAGCCTTCTTGCTGGTGCAGATTCTGTGGTATCCCAAGGCAGCACAGGGCGTCATATGGTGAGGGGGCTGAGCATGCTGACATGCCAGCTCAGTGCTCTCTCTTCTTGTAAAGTCAACATGTCCCCTCCCATGATAACTCATTAATCTTCCATTAACCCATTAATCCAGTAATTTATGAATGAATGAATCCTCTTATGAGAGCAGAGCGCTCATGATCCCATCACCTTTTAAATGCCCCACCTCTTTACACTGTCACATTGAGGATTAAGTTTCAACATGAGTTTTGAAGGGGACATTCACACCCATAGCACTGAAGAATAATATTATCTTTGTTTATGCCCCCAAACAGTTCTTTCTTTTTTTTTTTTTTTTTTTTTTTTTGAGACAGAGTCTCGCTCTGTCACCCAGGCTAGAGTGCAGTAGTGTGATCTCAGCTCACTGCAACCTCCGCCTCCTGGGTTCACGCCATTCTCCTGCCTCAGTCTCCCAAGTAGCTGGGACTACAGGCACCCGCCACCATGCTCGGCTAATTTTTTTTTGTACTTTTAGTAGAGACGGGATTTCACTGTGTTAGCCAGGATGGTCTCGATCTCCTGACCTCGTGATCCACCCGCCTCGGCCTCCCAAAGTGCTGGGATTACAGGCGTGAGCCACCGCGCCCGGCCCAGTTCTTTTTATCTTTGATACAATTCTTAAGTTCTTGGAAAACTAATGCCTTTACCAACATCATCTCTTGGCTCAGAAAAATATGGATATGTGGAATTTAAGTGCATATCATGCAATCAAAAGTTTTTTTCTCCTTGCCATGCATCTAATGGTATATATACATGCATATGTATGGATATATGTACACACATTCTGCAGTGGAATAAAAATTCGTGTCCTCTAAAACTCATATGTTGAAATCTTAACCCCCAAGATGATGGTATTAGCAGGTGGGTACTTTGGGAGGTGATTAGGTAATAAGGGTGGAGCCTTCATGAACAGGATTATTGCCTTATGAAGAGGCCCAGGAAAGATACCTCTTCCCATCCACCTCCTCACAGGGAAAAGCCCGCCATCGGTCTGCAATTCATGAAAAGACCCTCATGAGAACCTGACCATGATGCCACCCTGATCTTGGACTTTCCAGTCTCCAGAACTGTGAAAAATAAATTTATGTTATTTATAAGCCATCCAGTTGATAGTATTATGTTATAGCAGCCCAAAATTACTGAGTCACATGCTGTACATATCATCAGTGCTGATTGTGTCCATCTGGCACTCTCTACTTTCTCCATATACTTTACCTTGCCCTTTAAAATTATGCTTATCATGGAAACAAACCATTTAAACTTGGAGGCTCTCATTTCCAAACTCTTTTGCCTTAAAATAGGATGTTTGTTTCTGAAATTTTCTACTTTCATGACATTTCTGTTGTTTGACATTCTGTGCATTGAATTTTTTTTTCATGCTTAGTGTAGAGTAAAAAATAATTCAAAATCTTAAGAAAATTTACAAAACTCTGGTCGCTGTTTTAAGAGTAGCTGCACCCAGTCAACTGAGTCAACTTGGCTTATCACAGTTTTGCCAATAAAAGCCTATCATTCATGAAGTTAAACTCATAACTGTGTTTGAGTTGTTGATGTTGATAGGTCCTATTTAAAATAAGAAACATTTTTAAATCAGGAGGGAATATAATTGCAACTCTATTCATCATGAGTCAGAAGTTTCCTATGACAATCACATTACCGTTACTTCTAAATAAGATATACTATCCATGGATACATCTCTGTGGAAGAGGTCAAGTCAGGGTGCCTCTCCTTGTCTCTCTGTTTTACTTCCCACAGGAAATAGAGTTATTCATTCTTCTGTTCATTAATATTTTTGGTTCCTGCCATGTGTAAGCCACTGTGCTAGCTTTGTGAGGAAATATTTGAAGACTAAGCTTGAGCATAGTAATGAAATTTGTTTCAACTCAATACACCAAGTTTCTTGTTACCGAACTATGTGCTAGCCCTGAAATAAGATACATGCATGACGTATAGCATTTTGTCACAAAGATCACAGTCTCTTAGAGAAAATAATACAGGAGTCAAATATCAATAGCTGACTATAATGTTCTGCTAGTGATATAAATTAAATGCACTAACAAGGGAGTCATTAATTCTTTCTAGAAGTGTAAGATAGGTAAAGAATAAAGTGAGTAGGGATTTTATTGAGAGGAGAGTTTAGCTGAAAATTAAAGGTGGAAGATCAAGGTAATTTTGAGTGGTGACATTCCAGATGTGGTGGTCTGTACAAAAGCATAAGGCTATAAGAACTAAGTCATGCTCAGATTATTTACAATACTTCATTAAGGCCACATAAAAGGTTATGTAATGGAAATAGTGGTAGGTGGTGAGATTGAAAAAGAAGACCAGACTGTTAGTGAATGATCTCCAATACATTATTAAATAATTTGTCAGGTATTATGTAGAAACCAAGGGATTTTTTTGAAGTCAAGTTGCCTTTTGATCTAACATTGATATATAACTACAAGCAGCAGTGGGCAGTTCTATTTGGATAGCTCTAGGAAGTGATTAGAAGAAACTCTGTGTCTTTCACGTAGGAGAGAGCAAAGGTAAGTTTTTGGCACTTATAGTAACTTTGGTAGAAATGAGTATTGAAATCATCAAATTTATGTTCATAGATCAGTAATAAAATCTACCCCTAGTGTGATGTGCAATTGAAAATTTACCTTGGCAATCATGTATTTTATCTTTAGAGGACAAAACAGAATACTATGTTAACCCCAGACATGTTTATTGTTCCCTAAGATACAAAAAATGTGATACCTAACACTGTTGTTTTTCTAATATTTCTTTAAATATTCACTCTGTAGCAAATAAGGCTGGATGCACGCATTTTCCTATAAGTAATAAGTTTTAGGAAAGCATTTGTGATTTAGATATATAGTTTATGTTTCACAGAGGTTCTGTCAAAATTATTCTCCCCTTATTTTTCATGAGTAACAATCAATGGCCCTTCCTCAATGTGCTAATATAATTCTCATTTTTATTTACCATTGAGATATTGATATAGATATGATATAAACAATCTTTCCTTACCTGTCTGTATTGTGGGAATGGTAATAGATAATAATAAAGTAATGATAACAATTCATGTAAATTCTGTAGCTGATAGTACTGAGCCTTTATATTGTGATGGGCATTGTGCTAAGTGCTGGCCTTTATATGTAGAAATTTATTTAATTTTTGCATCAATCCAGAGAAGGGAGCTATCATTTCCTTCATTTTATGGATAGTATCTCAGGGATGTTTAGTAACTTGCTGAAATCATGTAATAGGTACAGAGCCAAGCAAGAGGAAGAATCCAAGTCTGTCTGACTCTACCAGGGACTTAATTTTGTTTTTGAGAAGTGTTTCAACCCTATCCTATATGGTTTGCTTTGTCGTTGAAACCATTTCTCATCTCACATGAAATGAATCAAATAACTATGGATTACTTCAGCATTTCTGGTATATTTTTCAAAATGATCTCATCATGGTCCGACATGATTTGTTTTTGCCATTTGAGTCTTCAACTCAATTTAAATATTATAAAAACTACAGATTACTTTGGCATTAGCGGAAGATATTGTCAAAAATGGAATGAGTCTCTCTTTCTAATGTTATATGTCAGAAAGTCTTAGAAGATTAAAATTCTTTCATCTTAACACCACTACTTAATTATTAGATTCACAAATCTGTAACTCGAACTCACTTCAAAGTTATTGATGTTTCTTTATATATCAAAATTTAATATTTGGTGATTTTGATAAACATTCAGATCTCTAAATGATGATAGGAAAATTTATGCACATCTATGTCTTACATTCTAATCAGTAATACTATTCTCTGAGAAACCTCAAGTTGGAAAAGACACGAGATATTTCAGAAACACTAAAAGAGCTTCTTGTCTCTTTTATTTGTTTCTTGAATCTATCTAAGATGACTTTGCTATCTATTAAATATAGTCAGCCACCATAAATCTTAAACAGGCATGAAATCATTTAAGGACAAATCTGAAATAGATGTTTAAATTAAATTTTTTACATATCTATGACATATCTACTTTATTCTTTTTCCCATAGTGATTTTAAAACCCAAATATACCACATATACTAATAATTGTTAAATAATTATTATTTTTTAAAACTGAACTATTCTAGAATAAAACACTTTTTATTTTGTAAGATATTGTGGAGTTTCAATTTGATCAATTGAAGTTTCAGATGAATTGTACCCATTCTTAATAGTCCATTTAGTATGTATTTACTGAGCTCTTAGAGTACCAGGTACTAGAATAGACACTGTGAACAAGAGAAGCACAGAGCTTCTCTCAAGTTTAAATTTTACCATGAACAAATAAAACACTATCCCACTCAGTATTTCTTTTTCATCAACTTTCATTTTCAGTTTTGAGGTATATGTATAGGATGTGCAGTTTTGCTACATAGGTATATGTGTGCCATGGTGGTTTGCTGCACAGACCAACTCATCACCTAGGTATTAATCCCGGCATGCATTAGCTATTCATCCTGATGCTCTCCCTCCCCCAACCCCCAACCAACCAAAAGGCCCCAGTGCGTGTTATTCTCTCACTTGTCCAAGTGTTTTTATTGTTCAGCTCCCACTTATAAGTGAGAACATGTGGTGTTTGGTTTTCCGTTCCTTCGTTAGTTTTCTGAGGATAACAGCTTCCAGCTGCATCCATGTCCCAGCAAAGGACATGATCTCATTCCTTTTTAGGGCTGCATAGTGTTCCATGATGTATATGTATCACATTTTCTTTATTCAGTCTATCATTGATGGGCATTTGGGTTGATTCCAAGTCTTTGCTATTGTGAATAGTGCTGCAATGAACATACACATGCATGTATCTTTATAATAAAATAATTTATATTCCTTTGGGTATATACCCAGTAATGGGATTGCTGGATCAAATGGTATTTCTGCTTCTAGATTTTTTGAGGAATCACCACACTGTCTTCCACAATGGTTAAACTAATTTACACTCCCACCAACAGTGTAAAAGTGTTCCTTTTACTCCACAACCTTGCCAGCATCTGTCGTTTCTGGATTTTTTCATAATCGCCATTCTGACTAGTATGAGATGGTTTCTCACTGTGGTTTTGATTTGCATTTCTCTAAAGATCCTCACTTGGTAGTTTTTTTTTTTTTTTTTTTTTTCCGTAAGTTGTTGGGGTACAGGTGGTATTTAGTTACATGAGTAAGTTATTTAGTGGAGATTTGTGAGAACATGGAAGATATCAAACAAGGTTTTATTTTATTTATTTTTTTCTAAGCTATTCTAACATTTAAAAAAGTTTATTAAGAGAGAAAAAAACAAAAAAACAAAACAAAAAGAAACCCAGGATTTAGATTCTGGAGTCTATATTTTTAACCAGTGTGTTATACTCTATGTCTAGACCCCTGGTCCAAGGGAGGTTCTGAGGAGTTGGCAAACACTGGTTTCCTAGGTCTCCAGTATGTTCCTCATTCCTGCCCATGACAAAAACTGATTGTTCAGACTTTGCTTTCTTTATCTGACATTCTGTAGTGTTTGTTCAGTGAATTTCCCTTGTTATTTTAATTAGACAAAAATCTCTTTCTATTACTTATGAGCTAAAAACAGCAGCAGGGGCAGCAGCATCAATTACAGCCAATACCTACTGCACTCACTGTAAAACGTGTCCTGTTCTAAACATTTTACGTGTATTTGTTCATTTGATCTTCCTTTAGTGATAGGGACAGGAGGCAGAGAAATTCTAGGCAGAAAAGGGCAGGGTCCCTGGAGAAGCCCCACCCTCAAGCCTGGAACCCTGGCCCAAAGTGAGAACGTGCATTTCTGTTTTCCTGCTCCAATGTTGCCTTTTCCAAAACCACACATAACCTGTGCAACCCCCACTTCTGCACCCATAAAAACCCCTGACCTGAGAGCAGAGGAGGGGAGAAGAGGAGAAGCAGCTGGACGTTGGAGACTGCAGTTTGATGTCGGAGAGAAGCAGCTTGACTTCAGAGGAATGGTTTGACAGCAAACAAGATTTTCAATAGAGAACAAAAGGTGACCACGAAGGAGTCTACTTCACATGGGGTGATCAGAGAAAGCCTCTAGGGGTGACTTTGAAGCTGAGAAAGGAAGAAAGGGAAAAAGCCTGAAATGCAAAGACCAAGAGACAAATAGTTTTACGTGTGTATTAGTTATCCATTGCTGCATAACAAATTGCTTTAAAACTCACTGGCTTAAAACAACACACATTTATGACAGTTTCTGCGGGTCACAAATCCAGGTACTTTGCTGGGTGCCTTTGGCTCACAGCCCCTTAGAAGGCTGCATTTATGCTGTTGGCCTGGACTGCAGTGTCTGAAGGCTCTACTGAGGCCCCTGATGATCCCGGCTTCCTGATATTCATGCCCCTTTATGAGTCCCATCTCTTAGGATGTAGACAGGACTCAGTGATTTGCTTCTTCTAATGAACAGAATAGAGCAAAGTGACGGAATGTCGTTTCTGTGATTAGGCAACAAAAAGACTGATTGTTCTTTCTCATTTGCTTGGAGACAAGCCAGCTGCCGTGTTGTGAGCTGTCCTGTGGAGAGGACCACATGGCAAGTCCCTTAAGGAGGTCACCTGCAAAAAGACACCAAAGAACTGAAGCCATCAGGCATCTTAGTCTGCCTACCACAGTTGGAAAGAACAGTATGGTCCAAAAAGTCTTGAGTCAGAAAATAGCTTGGAGGGTTCTAGAAATTGTCAGGAGGCCAGTATAGCTGAAAGGTAGAGGAGAGAGACAGGAATATACAATGAGGTTGGAGCAGTACATAGGAACCAAATAATTTAGGTCTGTGTAGGTCATGGTAGGAAGTTGAGAGTGTTAAAATGAGGAGGCTTTCTGGAGTATCTTCCTTTTAATGAAAGGTATGGATTTTTTTAAAAAAAACATGAGTGAAAGAACGTTGACTATATCCAAACCCATACTTTCAATGAACTAGGATAGCAGTGTAACCCTGAATCCTCACACACACGTATATCCAGTGATGAGGGAACTATGAATTATGCATGTAACATTTCTCAGCTTCTCACAGTTTTCACTAGAGCCTGCATTTCAACACTGATTGCAAACGGTCCATGAATCCATCCAAAGCCAGAAATGCTGAACAAAAGCTGCTGTTGCCTGGGACAACCCTAGCCTTTAAGCATGTTAGGACATAAATTGTGTTTCTAGGAAATTTTACAAGGGATTTTTTAAAAAACTTCTCTTTGCAAACCAAATGCTTCACATAATTTGAAGTGTCTTGCGGTTTTTCCAAGAATGTTGTTTGTAGCACCACTATAGAGATGAATTTTAATGTACGATTGGAGCGTGTGTTCGCTGAGATATTTGATCCTGTAATTTATGGTATTGTTCTTTGTACAGTCAACTCTTTCTGCCATGGAGGCAGTTTTTTAGGAAATTGTCCTACTTTTATAAAGTTGATGATGGAATCTAAATATTTGCCATATAGATAAGAGACTACACTAGAGATTTGTTATATAGAGATACACTGAGGATAAAAAAAATCCGAAAAGAATATTCATCTGTGGGGAAACAAAAAGAGAAAAGAGCGATAGCCTCTGTAACAAATATTTTAGAAATCATTCAACTTAGTTTTGCTTTTTTGGGGGAAGCTATTCTTTTAAGTCTATCGTTTAAGTTATAATAATATTTTGTTAAGCAAATCAGTTGATGATAGGATTTTTCTTAACTATCCATCCATCCATGAAGAAAATTAAGGTGGGATTATAACATCATGTACATAACAAATAAAGTTATAACATAGTCATAATTGAGAAGATTATTTCATTTTAAATTATGGATCTTTGTTTTGTTTAACATTAGTATTTCAGAGCTTAATTAGTTATTTTTACGTGTCTTAGCAACCCATTAACAAAGAGCTAATTGAAGAATAAGAAATATGTATCAAGTTATTCCCCTAAACCCCCTTTTTCAGTCATTGTTTCTCCTTTAAGTAGAACATTATCGTTCTCACAGATGGTTGAAGTGATGTATTATGGGAAATTAAACATACTTGGCTTTTTTCCTGAATTTTCTACTTAGCAACTAAGGCTGCTCACCCCAGATGTATTATTTAACCCTTCCCCAGGCACCCTCTTACTCAACAGCAGTAGGATTCACAGTTGCAAAACTCTTCTTTTTATGATCTCCAAACACTATTTCACCATATTTTTATTATTGTTTTAAATATTTGTAACATTATAGGAAAACAAGCCATAAAGAATATTCATTTTGAAACCAAAGGTAGAATTTAGACCAGACTCCATTGTAATCATCTAAATATTTAATGTTGTTAAGGGTGTGGAGAAATGTCTCTAGACATGGACTTATGAACTAATACGACCTTTCAGAAGTGCCATCTAGGAATATGTTTCAACATTTTAAATATGCAGCTGTTTTGATCTATTAATTCAACATAGAGAAATTAATCCTAAAGGAAGAGGGAAAATATTCAAGCACAAAGATCTTGTGCAGTGTTGTTTATATTGATGAAAAATTAAACTATATGTTCATATGGAATTGATAAAACTAATACTACTACAAATAATAATACTAATTATATATCACCTTTATTGAGTTTTTATCTTGTGTCAGCACAATAGTAAGCACTTTGCATATCTTATGTCACTTAATTTTCTCCACATCCTAATAATATAGGTACTATAATTATCCCCATTTTTCAGACAACGAAGCTAGCTAAGCGGTAGAGATGTTAAATGCCAACTCAAGGTCTTATAGCCAGTGAGTGGCAGAATTGAACACGTATTATAAATTCATAATATGGAGTCATTAAGAAAGAGATAAGCTTGACATTTATGTACTAGTATGGATGATAGTTAAAGATTAAGTACAGATAATAGAACAATATGTTTAGTATCATCACATTTATGTAATAAATTTACCTACATCCAGGTTATAAACAAAGGGATATTCAATCAATCTCTTGTAAGTTGTAGGGTATTTATCTATGTGTTCACTCTATCAGATATCTTTCATGATGGCAGGCAGTCACAATACCCAGCTGGCTCTTATATTGTCCAAAGATGAGATAGAATTTGACATCCGGAAGGGAAGGAGAGGTGAAGCACAGAGAAAGAGGCAGTTCTGGCAGTATTGGATTCCTAGCTAACACCTCTGCCTTTCCCAATTATTTCAACCTGTGAAGTCCATTTTGCCTAAGCCACTTTGAACTCTTTTCCTTCAAATAGTAGTGCTTTTTGCTGCTGCAGAAGTCATTGTGGACAATGAGACTTTCCAGGTTACTCCACTGTGGGTTTGCTTTTAGTGTATATGAGTATGCTTTTTGTTTTCATTTATTTGTTTATTTTTTAATCTGTGCTTTCATTTTACCTATATGAATCTTAAACATTTTTTAAATTGCAGATGGACTAATAAAGATACTGAAAACGTAATTCTTACCTAAATTTTATTTCTGCCTCATTTGCCATAGTTAACTGGAAAAGAAAAGTAAAACTCGGTCCAGAAAAGGGCATCGTGGTGCTTGGGGATGGTTTATGATCTTTATCTGATCTATTGTTAGTTTGTTGATTGGTGACTGCCAGTCAAAGACAAGACCAGTAATTTCAACATTATTTCAGTCACAATCCCTACCAGCCAAAAATATTTTTGTTAGATTTTATTTTTCAGTAATTTATAATGAGAAAATAAGAGATCTTTTTATAGTGCTTAATACAAAATGTCTCATAGTACCGAATACATTTTCTCAGACTACGTATACACATGCACACACACATACTGTATACGCTACACATGCATGAGCACACACATATTCTTTTGCCTTCTAGCCTCCAACTCATTTTCTTCCTCCATTAAAGATTGGTTGAGTGTCATGCCAGATAGATTATGGGTTTGCCAATGCTATCTGAAAATCATTAGATCTTATTCAAATATGTCAGAGCTTCAATTCCTAGTAAGTCACTCAAGTAGTTTATACTAATCGTATCCCCAGAATACTTTTGGGAGCTTGGAGCTCCATTATTTCTATTCTATTCTGTAAAAACTAGTAAAATAACTAGTTTGGAGGGGATATTTAAGTGGTAAAATACTGACTTGTTTACTAAAAAAAAACGAAAGAGGCAGCAATAGTTAGGAAAAAGAATACTGTTCCACACATTCCAAAATCAATATCCAATATAGCCTCAGTGGACAAACCAAAGATTTCAGTCTTCTGGGGCATTTTTCTCTACCACTTTGGGTGTAAATTGCCTTGTTATCAAGGAGGCAAAAGTCAGCAGTGTCTAGAGAGAGGGAAAGATGTATCACATCCCCACAATAAATTATTTAAAAGGAACATAAATTAACATGTTTTTCAGGCCCTACTGTAACATTTATAAATTGCTCTCATTCCCGAAGAACTGGACAATCACCCAGTCCTTACATTTTGAAAATTATATTTAAATATATTTCTCAAGATTTTAAGAGATTTTGGCCTTGCCTTTCAGGTGATGCATGGTAATCATTGCCAAAATCCCATTTGCTTTGGTTATTTCCTTGAACAAATTACCCTATTATGTACTTACCCTCTAAAACCTGTGATTTTAATTTGCTCAAAAAGCATTCTCAGTAAATGGTCTTTCTTGAAATTTTGTTAGAAAAAATAAAGAAGTTCCTTTTGATAGATACTAATTTGGCATTATAAAAGAAGGTAAACCTAAGATTCCTGTATTCATTTATATATTCACTGATTTTCCAGATATTCATTTAGAGCCTATCTTTGCTACACGTTGTGCTATGCACTGCTGAGTGAGCAACTGGGAAGTGCAACTGGGAGAGAGCTTCTCACCTCAAGTTGAATTTATGGTCAGTTGGAGAAAAGTAATACCCAAAATAATAATTACACCAGAAGTTGATGCAGGCTATAATACTATGACCTTAATGCTTGGAGGGAACACATAGAACAAAGCTATTTCCTAGGAAGCTTGGGGAAACTGATAAAAGAGGTATCATTTGCTGTAGACCTTGATAAATGAACAGGAACTTTCTAAGCAGAGAAGTTGTGCCACCTTCACTCCCACCACAGGGCTTTTGCACATGATTATTTTCTCTGCCTGGAAGGCTGTTTCCTTCCATCCCATCCTCCTCAGTCCTTTATCTTATTAGGTATGACTCATCCTTCAGGTATCAGCGCTACTGTTACTTTCTCAGGGAGGCCTTTTCTGGCTCTGTAACTTGGATTAGTTTTCCATTCAGAGAAAAAAAATTAAAGAGGTGCATTCTTTTTATTTTTACACTTCTCAGATTGTAATTATATAGACATCTGTCTGATTATTTTATAAACGTCTGTTTCACACTGCACTGTAAGCTCCTTGAAAGCAGAGGTTCACTTATATATATCTTTCTCCAGCTTCTGGCAGAGACCCTGGCAAACAATAAATGTTCAATAAATATTAGTAAAATGAGTGACTAAGGAAATTTGCTAAGCCTCAGTCACTACATTCATCACATGGTTTCATATCTACCCCTATCTTTGCTGAATTATGAATGGGAGATGTTTAAAAATATGACTATGTTTTTTAAACATAATGCACTGTTGTCATTACTATCTGACTAATATTAGCTCAATACCCAATTCAATTTTACCCATCTTTTAAAATTCACTACTGTATAGAATCTATTTATTTTATGTTCATATCTCTTTAGGATTGGTAAATTAAGATCACTTGCCCTCTTAGTTGTGGTTTATATCCTTAGGATTTCTTTATGATATTTTAAATAATCCTACTTCTTTATAATCATCAGAGTTCACAGAGGTAAATTATAGCTCAGGGAAATTGTAGTAGGATTTCCTGTAAGTATAAAAATCCACAGTATTATCTGTACTGTTTCTCCATTTTTCTCTTGAACCTCAAAATATATCCTCTAATTTGTTCTCACACATTCATTGAAAATATATTATCTTTTATTATTCCTGACAATTTTCAAATTTGTTTAAATAATGCTGTATTCCTTTAGTAAATAATTATTGAGTGGCTATCACATGCAGTACAGTGCTTAGTGCATGTAGTAGATTATATTGCACTTTACGTAATCACAAATTAAAACACCTTACAACTCTTTAGGTCGGAACTTCCATTCTTTTTGCATAACACAGAGAGAAAATCATTTTCCCTGTGAATGTATAATCAAGCTAGTTTGTGCCATTGCTAGCACTTTATCACTCTTCCAATGTTACCCTTAATGCAGAACCTAGTATATATACACTTACCGTGTCTCTCCTTTAAATATTTTTTTCCGTTTTCCTACAATAAAACCAGTTTTCACTTCAGACATTTCTAACTATTCTCATTTACATTTCAGAACTAGAATGTTCTCCTGCCTTCACACATTCGGGGATTTTTTAACCAGTCTGACAGCTTTTAATTTGATCTTGTTTTGCAGGTCATGAATTCAATTTCTAAATGCTTTACGTTTTTCGTTTTCTCAAATAGAATAATGCTCCATCCATCAATTGTTATCTCCTTATCTTCAGGATTTTTTTTTTTTTTAATTTCCCCTGAACCAAGGTCAATGTTTATAAAATCTGCTTTTTACTAATTAAATCTGACATCATTTGATAATATCAATGGTACTTAAATAGCATATAAATTCATCACCAAGTGAATCCACCCTGGTGAGTTGGGAGATACTGGAGATTGCATTTTCAATAATAAACAAATCATGTGCATTATTTTTAATAAAATTATTAAAAAGAAATTATATAAGCACTATAATTGATCTGTGATCTGGTCAAATATGTTTTCTCTAGCACTCATCAGAAAGAATAGGTCTGATCACTTTTAAACTGGTGTGTGCAAATTGTATTAATTACATGTCTCTTTAGACTAGAATGTACTGAATACAGCTTCTTTGGGGCAATCTCTGCTTTGTGATTCAGACATCTGAATTTTATAGGGAAATAAAGAGTAGCTTAAAAGCATGTAGATTAAACTAGCATAAATTTTATTGGAAGATCTCACTTCACTTTACAAAAAATAATATTGATGAAAATGGGTATAATGAGTAAATATTATCATACAAGGAAAAACTTAGACCTCCTCCCCATGGAATACAGAGAAGCTCATCAGGGATTAAGTCCTATTTTCTGCTGGACTTTCATGTGCTAAGAAAATTAAAAATGCAAACGGCAAGATGTCCTCGACTATGTAAGAGTTCTATCAAGCCTAATGAATTTGAAGATACCAAAGAACAATTATTATATTAATAGTAAAGGAATATGTCTCCATTTTTATATTTAATGGTAAAGTCTAGTACTAGTTATTAGAACTGATAACCAATTTATCTACTAAGTAGTGCGTAATGTGCATGGTCTTGTGCCCTCTTCTTTCTTTCAGACAAATCCCAATTTTACATTCAAAAGGGCATGTAATCAGATGACAGTATTATTGTATGTTGAAGCCTCATAATTTACTTAAAATTAAAGTCACAATTGTGCTTTGTATTTCAGTGTACTTGATGATGAGTTCACTAGCCTTTCATTCGCAGAAACAAAGCTTGGCTGAATGGCTGGTCATTTGGCTTTAAAACAGAAATTTGGCTGTGACTCAAAATCTACTTTCTTCAGGTCTTCTTTCTCAGGGCTTACTGCGTGCAGCTTACAGTTTTTGTTCGTCAGTGTGAACTCAAGAGCTAGCTCATAGTCACTATGTATAGACACATGTGAGAGTGCATCAGTGCACGTTTGATGCAAGGGAGCAAAAATGCAATGACACATCCTACGTTTAAAATGGTGTTCTTCCTCTCCTGTGTCTTGGTTAGGCACAAGATTTAAACTAAAACTGAGAACAAAAGTTAAGGATGACTGACAATCCAGTAGGGTGTGGTTGGGAAAAGCATTGATTAGAAATAAAAAAACCTAGTTTTCTGTTCTGGCTCTGGTATTTACTGTCTTTGGCCTTAAGCAATATACTGAACATTTCAGAATTTCTATGTCCACATCTGAAGTGAAAGGTCATTAATTTTCTCATGCTGTCCACGAGAGGGTTGCTACGAGAATCAAATGAAAAACTGCATTTGAAGCATCTTATTTAGAACTGAAGATATTACTCTAAATGGAACCATTAGAACATAAAGATTTTTTTGAAAAAAGGAGGAGTCATGAAAAACTGCACTACAATCCTGCCATGGCCCCTGAGATAACCAGGCATGGAATCCAATCCCACCTCTGGTGACTTTCCTAACAGTAACTTTTAGAAAGTCTCAGACATCTCATCTATTAGAATGGTGCTAAAGTAATCGTGATTTTTGCCATTACTTTTAAATGGAAAAAAAAACACACACACACACAATTACTTTAGCACCAACCTAATATAAATTAGGATTCCAATAATATCTATTTCTGAAGAATGTTGGGCAGGTTAAATGACACAAGGGATGGAACCCACTTAGAAAATGATAGGACACATAGTGAGTGCACAGTAAACAGTTGTTGCTGCTGTTGTTGTTGATGTTATAAATGTGTTAAAGGATTTCACCTTGCCCATTCCCAGGCACATTTTTCTCATTTGCTGTATGCCTGGCACAGAACATTGCAATTATACAACCAGTAGAAACAAGTAGGAGAGGGTAAATTATGTAATGCCTAAGAAAGGGTGAACCTTGACAGGTTGTGGTTCCTAAAATCAATCAATGAGATTTGAGAGAGCCAGAAGGTATTGCTATTAACAGGGTTTCACAAACTCCAGCCTGTGGGCCAGTCTCAACCACCACGTGCTGCCTCTTCTGTAAACGAAGTTTTATTGGAGCACAGCCACATCCATTCATTTCCATCTTGTCTATGGCTACCTTCATGCTACAACTGTGGAGTTAAGTTGTTGCTACCTGGCCCTTGACAGAAAAAGTTTGGCAACCTCTGCTTGACAGAATTCAGGGGACTATTGAGCAGGAAACTGTACCAGAATTCAAGAATAAGGTATCAGATCAAGTAGCAAATGCTAAAAACCAAGTGCACATAAGCAACAATAAGATGTTGAAATTGATTTTTAAGCAAAGGGTCTCAAAACCTCTACTAGCGCGTGACTGACCCTCTTCCAAGTCTGGCTCAGGATACACAGATGCATAAGGGGTTGTAAGCAGCTGAAGAGAAGGGAGGCTCAGAAATAAGGAAGAACTTTGTGGACTAGAGGTTGTCTGACAGCCACTGTCAGCCACAAACACCCATGAGGCCTCTCTAAAAATGAGTTCAGAACTCAGTGTGTGACTGTCTGACAATAGATTCATAAGTTATAAACTAAAGCTGTTTACCCTGAGAACAAAAGGAGATTTGATCATGGTTAATTACACCTCACCCTCTAGACACACTCCATGATGATACATTTTTGGTATTCCACAAATGAGCTTTTATTTTTCTTTGTTCTTTCCTATCACAAATAGAAGGGCTAGACAAGCTACAGATTCTACACTTTTGGTATAAATTAATGATTGTTGCCCTTCCCTCAATTATAAAAAATTTATAAGACCTATCATTCTTACCAATTTTAAAAATGAAATGCAATAAAGAACTTAAATGATCACTCGGATATTTTTACACAAACACAAATAGTGAAACTGAACCACTGGCTTGAATGCAGGGCCTCTATCAGATTCTATCAGATTGCTTGAAATGTTCATTGTCAATTGATGTGTGAAATAACAAATTCATTGTATATAGGTATCAAGGGGTACTAATGTGTAATAAATGAGTGTCTATTTTCAAAAATAAGACACATTTTTAAAATTTGAGAGGCAACTGTGTAAGAGTTTTATTTGTTTCCAAGTATTTGGAAGAATGTTGAATCCAAGCTAATAAGATGTAATGAGTAATTAATCTTAATAATGCAGTTATTATATTCAGATATATATATATATAAATAACTTACTTTATGTAGGTATCTTAGTCCATTTTCTGTTGCTATAAGTGAATACCTGTGACTGAAGTAATTATTTTTTAAAATTATTTCTTAACAGTTCTAGAGGCTGGGAAGTCCAAGAGCATGGCACTAGCATCTAGTGGACTTCTGGTGAAAGCCTTGTGCTATGTCATAACATGACAGAGAAGTGGGTGCATGCAACATGAGAGGAGGTCTCACTTCATAACAACTTGTTCTCCCTATACCTTTTTTTTTTTTCCCTCTTTTTTTCCTCTCTCTCTTTTTCTTTTTTCTTTCTTTTTCTTTCCCCTTTTTTCCTTTTTACACATCTACTCCTGCAAGAGTGAGAACTCACTCACTCCTGCAAAAATTAACCCATTTCCTTGAGAGCAGCATTAATCCCTCTTGATGACATAATCACTTCTTAAGGCTCCACTTTCCAACACTGCCACATCAGGAATTAAATTTCCAACACCTGATTTCTGAGGGACACACTCAAATCATAGCACCGGGGAAGGTCTTAGCTAGCCGTGGGCAGAAAGAGAAGAGTGGGCTTTGCGGGGAACATATCTTTGAAGAAATCTAATCTAATTTTCATGGTCTTTCAGAAACTTTCTACCTTGAGGCTTTTTCATCCAGGAGAGTGAGCCACTGAAATCATTAGGTTTACATTTCTATCTTTGCTTTCCTAAAATTGA
Organism: Macaca thibetana thibetana; assembly: GCF_024542745.1. Lineage (NCBI taxonomy): Eukaryota > Metazoa > Chordata > Mammalia > Primates > Cercopithecidae > Macaca > Macaca thibetana. Next base: position 15,458,850 of record NC_065583.1, on the reverse strand, counting down.
TTTATTTAACTACACATTTCACTTGTCTGATTTTTGTTTTTAGAGTCATGCCAAACTGTTTTCATCTCTAGTAACTTATTACTTTTGAAATACCTGTTGGTTTTGAAGCTTTCTATTTCTGTGACATTGGGCAGAAACTATATTCACTAAATTTGTACAATTGGTTACTAGATTGATGCTGGTTTCTAGATTTTCCTTTGAGCTTGTTAAGGGTTGGGGAAAGTTTTAGAGATCAATGAGGGGAACATAGTTTTCTAAAAGTCTTGTCTGCACATTATCACCAAATAATATGCAAAAGGAAGACAGAAGATGAATGCCAAGTGTCCTATCTGCAGGAACAATTGTGGAATGACTCTCTTCCTGCCTCCAGAATTAAAGGGCACCATTGGATCATCTCTGAACAGCAGTCTGGGCTGGTATCCAATACTGTCAACTCCCAGTTAGATACAGCTTAGCTGCAGAATCTCCAAAAACAAAACCAAAATCAAAAAATCTTGGTGCCAGTGTATTTTTAATAATACAGATATGATTGTAGCCATTAAAGGCTATGCTTATTTTTTGAATCAATGTCACGAGCAATTCTATGTGTGAAAGCTTCAGGCATGTTCACTCTAATAAGACATATGAGTGGACTAAGTCCCATGTGATATGCAGAAACGAGTCTGACTGTTAAAATGTTCTTTATATCTATGGTCATAAGGAGTCATCAGCAAGCTTGAGACTGCATAAAGAAGGAGGAGAAAGAGCTAATAATGAATTGAGTTTAATTAAATCTCCAGAGCCAAATTGGGTGAGAAAGGGAAGAAAGATTATTTCACAGAGGTTAACTTAAATTTGACCTTCCTCCTAGACCTATTGTTCCAAGCATGATTGCCCCATTTTATCAGATGTACAAAACCTTGAGTTCAGAGAGGCCAAGGGGCTGGTCCCACATTAAATAGCCAGAAAGAGACAAAGTGAGATTCTGAGTCCTGATACGTCTGTCTCTGTCTTAGTTCATTTAATGCTGGTATAACAGAATATTTTATTTATTTATTTATTTATTTATTTATTTATTTGTTTATTTATTTATTTTTGAGACAGAGTCTCGCTCTGTCACTCAGGCTGGAGAACAGTGGCACAATCTCAGCTCACTGCAGCCTCCACCTCTCGGGTTCAAGTGATTCTCCTGCCTCAGCCTCCTGAGTAGCTGGGATTCCAGGTGCCCGCCACCACAGATATACCAAACAGAATATTTGGGACTGGGTCATTTATAAAGAAAAGGGGTTCATTTGGCTCATGATTCTGGTGGCTGGACAATTCGAGATTCAGCACCTATGTCTGATGAGGGCCTCAGAAGGAGGAAGGGGATGTGTTGTGCAGAGATCACATGGCAAGAGATATTTGTTTCTTTAAAAAAAAAAAAAAAAAGCCAACCAGCTCTCACAGGTACTAATAGAGCAAGAATTCACTCACCTCTGAAGGAGGGCATTAATCTACTCATGAAGGATCCACCCTCATAATCTAAACTCCTCCCACTAGGTCCCACCTCCTAGCATTGCCATACTGGGGATCAAATGTCAACATGACATTTGGAGGGGACAAACATCCAAACCATAGCAGTCTGTAAAGACAACTTCTCTCCTTTAGACTGTCCTAGTGCTGCGGTAAAAGAGAAGGTAATTTTAGACCCTGGCTGCCTTGATTTGAACCCCATTTCTTCCCATAAAAGCTAGTGACCCTAGGCAAATAATTTAGTCTCACTGTACTTCAACTCTCTTATTGGTAAAATGGGGAAAACTAATTAATAACTGTTTTGTTAGGATTAAATTAGTGTTTATAAATAATGTGACACATATTACTCAAGTGTATGCTGTTACCACTATACTATATGGTATTTTCCACTATATGCTATTTTCTCCCCAATTCTAACCCTCATTTCCCAGAAAGAAAAAATACTTAAAGGGAAAATTGTTTGCATAAATTTCTCAATAATCAAAATATTCAGAATTCACTTGGCTTATGGAGATAGTAAGATACGTGCACATATATTTATTCTTATTTATTTCTTCAACTTTTATTTTAAGTTCCAGGGTACATGAACAGGATGTGCAGGTTTGTTACATAGGTAAACGTGTGCCATGGTGGTTTGCTGCACAGATTAACCTATTGCCCAGGCATTAAGCTCAGCATCCATTAGCTATTTTTCCTCATACTGTCCCCCTCACTGCCTTCCCCACAGGCCCCAATGTGTGTTGTTTCCCACCATGTGTCCATGACACAGACACATACTTATAAATACATGTGTGTTTATATCAATTCATAAAATCAAGAATTAATTTTAGAAATAGTAACTGGCTTAGACTGTGCTCCATTTTCTTTCCCCAAATTAATGCAAAATCTACATTAGAATGGCTTTCAATGTTTGAAGAAATGAAACTATTCAGAAGTTTACATAAGGAAGCAATTTGCTTGGATTGAATAAGGTAATACATAAGTATGTAAAACCCTTTCTCTGTAAATGCTGCTTTTAATTAGGAATGGAGCTCTGAAAGAAATCCTAGTTATTATATCCACAAACTGAACTCAGGCAACTATTTTAATTGGAACAGAAAAAAACGAAAATGCGGAAGATTTATCAAGAAAACTTGAAAATAAAAAAAGGAACACCTAGAACACAAAAACAACATTTTGTGTTCTTTTTCTTTACCCCAGTGAAGAGATTGGAATAATCCCCTTGTCAGAGGAGATGGATGGCACGTATTCGGGATTCTGCAGGGCATTAAATAGTTGTTGCCATGTCAGGCAACTCTCTTCGGTTATTAATACCAAATACAATCAACATTCTTCTCCTTCTTTCTTGAGTTAAACAGTTCCCCTCCATTCCATTCCTGCTGTCTGTCCTTTCAGTTCTTAGCGTCTGTCGTAGTTCTTCCTCTAGCAAAGCTTTTCTCTTCTCTTCAGCAGTGTCTCTCACATTTTACACAACAGCCAAAGAAACCTTGACTTCTTTTCATCTTTTTCCTTCCTTTGGCTCTTCTTTTGAGGGAAAAGACATGTTTCTGTCATTCTCTTTAGAGTGCATTTATCCAGTAGAAGCAGTCTGTGTTTTTGCAACAGCCAACATCTGGGTGAAAGGGAAAAGGAGAAGTGGGTTTGGAGAATGACAGCCTGCGGAGGGCTGATTGTCACCTTCAACTCATTTGAGCACCACCACCCTCAACCTGATAAGACAGCCCAACTGATTATATCAGCTTTCCTCTTTATCAGGCACTTCCAGTGTATGAGGCCCAATTAGTATATGGCAAGAATTGAGTCTTTCTACAAGCTGAAGAGTGTGGTCTAATAAGCATTAAGTCAGTTGCCCATTCCTATGTCACTTGGTAACATCTAAGGCCAGTAGAGCCACACTTAACAAGTCCCTGAGGAATTAAGTAAATAGTGCCTAAAATACTCTGAGCTGGTTTTGAGGTAAATTAGGCCTCGAATAGTAGCAGCAGCAGTAGCTATTGAGGTGGTAGTAATAGTTTTTCGTAGCAGTGGTTGCAGAAGTAGTAGTAGTAGCAGTAGTAAATGTTTACTGAGCACTTACTCTATGCCAGGCACTGTTTTCGATGCCTTATATTCATTCTCTCATTAAATCCTCATTACTAACTGCCTCATAGAAAGAGACTATTATTAATTAAACTCTACAGAGAAGAAACTGCAGCCAAGGAAATTTAATAATTTACCTAGGGTCACACAGCCAGTATATATTAGAGCAGGAAATCAAATACTGTATATCTTTCTTACTCCACAAGTGAAGCTGATTTCTGTAAATCATACTGCCTTGCTTGGTAGTATATACATCTCCCCAGAGTGTTGTGTAAACTCTGAGGAATCAAGATTCTCATCACTAGGTCTGTCTGTCTGACTCCAGAGTCCACATTTTTAACTACTATATAATGCAATCCTCCTTAAAACTGAATGCTTTGTGTTATTATGTGGGGAGAAGATATTTTGAAGAGGACATTGACGGCATCTGTGTCTACACAGCATTACACATTTGGAGGACATATCCCTCCAGTATTGCTTAGAAGGAAGACACCCAGTTCAGCTGACTCTACCATTGTTAGCCTACCTAGATTTAACTTCACAATTCCTGGCTTTTTCTCACTTTACATATTTACTATGCAAATTTCTGATCTTTATTTAAGGAGGCTTTTCTCTTGCAAAAGAATCTGTTGACCGGCTATTTTGAACATTGGTCCTCGTGGCCATTATATATTTTTAATTATCCATTACTTAATTGACTTGCTGGTATGAATTAATTATGGATTTGGGGTAGCTTGAGAATGTTTTATTTTTTTTTCCTCCAAGAACTAATCATCTCTGAATATATCGACAATTAAAAACCCAGATCTATAGAGGCAACATAGACATAGAAAATGTTTTTAATATCACGTACGTGGCATTATAGTTATCACCTTATAGTTTACTAAGTGCTCTTACATATAACACATTTATTTAATATCCATCTCACACTAAACTGTTAGCAGCACAAGAGTATGAAACATGTCTGATCACCAGTGAGTTCCCAACAACGGCCATTGCACTTAGTACATGATAGGTGCTTGATAAATATTTGTTGGATGCTTGAAAGTTCTTGTTTGATCCTCAGCAGAAATCTTTGATCTAGGTAGAGAAGGTGACATTATCTTCATTTTTCAGATGAACAAACCAGAGCTGAGGAAAGTTAAGTAACTTGGCCATGATATGGGGTAACTGGTCAATTACTAATTCCATGATATTTCAGTTCCTATTTATTTTTTTGTACTATAATAAACAATAATGAATCTTTTATGAGTCCACATGCATCAACAATTTCAGAGGTATTCTTTACAAAAAGAAATATACAACATTACAATCACAAAATCAAGTACAGATGCCCGGCATGGTGGCTCACACCTATGACACCAGCACTTTGAGAGGCCGAGGCAGGCAGATCACCTGAGGTCAGGAGTTCGAGACTAGCCTGGCCAACATGGTGAAACCCCATCTCTACTAAAAATACAAAAATTAGCCTGGCATGGTGGCACATGTCTGTAATCCCAGCTACTCAGGAGGCTGGGACAGGAGAATTGCTTGAACCTGAGAGGCGGAGGTTGCAGTGAGCGGAGATCACACTACTGCACTCCAGCCTCTGTCTCAAGAAAAAAAAAAAAATTAAGTACAGAGACTTGAAAGGGCTTGAACAAGTAAGTGGCACTGAAACTTAGGCTTTATTTGGTTCTTGTTTTATCTGACCCTGATTATAACAGCTTTTTTTGCTGTTGTTCTAATAATCATTAAGGCTTTGACTTTAAGAAAAATGTTATTTCTTTTTCATATAAAATTCTCGCATGAATTTTCTTTTAGAATATTGGCATCTTCTTTTGTCCTAATTCACTCCCTTAAGTCAGGGCATTAGATGCAGAATAATCATCAAACCAAGATTTACGGTGGCTGGGCCTTTCATGTGGCTCCTCTAAGCAGCTTTAACCATGAGTCTGATTTAGACAAGTGGACATGGGGAATTGGCTTGGAAGAGGGACTGCAGGTGGTGGAATAATATCAGGGAAGGTCCATGAGTAGCAGAGCATAAAGCATATAAAGAGAACTGAGAAGCAGTAAAGTCTAATGTTGCAAGTGGTAGGCCATCTAGAGAGGGATAATACAGGATGAGACTGGAAGATGGTTTGGATTTTTTGATGGCTAGTCTTAAAGACTAAGATGTCTGGACTTTATATAATAAGACTTAGGAGGTAATAGATCTTTGAATTAGATATGATAAAAACTACATATCAAGAAGACAGACCTTAAAGCATGGCTAAGGTAGAGTATGTTAGCTCTACATTTTAACCATGAAACCAAAGAAAAATAATATCTTAGAAAAATCAAAAATATTTTCTTCATTGTTCCACTGAAGGTAATCACACTGAAATCATGAGCCACAATCTTGTCCCTTTTTCTGGCACAGCTATGGGTGCCCTACTCTCCTTCTATCTCCCCTGCAGCTCTTACTCCACCTCCTGGGCCCTCCTCGACCAGTCCTCTGTGAGTCCTCTGAAGCTCTGTGCTGTATTGCCATCTTTTCTCTGTCTACACTCTTATCTAGTCTCATTGCTTTAAAATCATCAATGTGTTCAGGACAGCCCACGTTCGTATCTCTAGCCTTATCCTTTTCCCCAAGCTTTAAACTCATTTAATCAAGAACTCTACCTATATGTCTAATGGGACTTTCAAACAGCATATCTAAATTAGAACTCTGAATGTGTCTCCATGTGCTCCTTCTGCCCACAACCTACCTGCCACCTGCACCTCTTCCAGCCTTCTCTGATAGGTGAAATACATCTACATTCTCTCAGCCACTCAGGTCAGAAAACTCACAGTCACCATGTGTTCTTTTTTGGTATCCCACAACCCACATTCAATTTATCAGAAATTCTCTGCTTGTAAAATAAATCTTGAATTAAAAAAAAGTTATCATCTAAGAATTCTAGAAACATAGTGGCAGCAGGAGTAGAAGAGGTGTTGAATCTTATGAGCCACCACATAAAAGCAGGTAAGTTAACAGAGTACAAACCCCAAAATCGATGGACAACACTAACAATAAAGTTAGGAGAAGGTATCTCTAATCTCCAAGATACAATGCATAGATTGTGATCTTGAAATATCTTTTCCTACGGAAATAAACAAAGGCTTCTTATGCGGCTTATTTTAGGTTTGGGGCAGGACTATACAAGTTGAGCCGGGGACATTTTGTGATTCCAGATATGAAGGAAGTTATCAGACTACTTTTTGATATCATGTCAAAGGAACACCATAGCTAATCCGAAGAGTCTTTGGCCAAACATGGGTTTATTTGAAACTTATTGGAATAATAACTCCTATAATAATGATGTAATAGACCAAAATCCAACAAATGCTGTTTAACTCCTTCAGTTGAAGATAGTATTTTTCCAAGCAATTAACCACACTCCTTTCTCCCCTGAAAGAAGAAAAAAATGGCAAAGAACACTTTATATACACTGCTGTCTCCAAAGTTAATTATTGACCTCTCCCCCAATGTTGTCACTTCTAAACCTCTACATTTATTTATTTAAAATGTATGTAGATTAAACATCTACTTTTTGGTATACTACATGAATTTTGACAGATGCATAACCACTATTATACTCAAGACACAGAATAGTTCCATCAACCCAAAATATTTGCTTGTGACTCTTTTCCTTGCCCCCACCCCTGGCAACCACTACCTGTTCTCCAGCCATGTAATTTTGCCTTTTATAGAATGTTGTATAAATGGAATCATCCAATATGTAGCCTTTTGAGCCTGTATTCTTTTACACAGCATAATTCATGTGAGATTGATATACATTGTGTGTGTCAATAGTTTGTTCCCTATTATTGGTAGGTGAAATTATATTTTGTAGGTGTACCATAGATTGCTTATCTGCTTACCAGTTATAGGACATTTAAGTTGTTTCTAGTTTGAATTATTATTAATAAAACCAATATAATTATCCACTTACAGGTTTTATTGGGAATAAAATTTTCATTTCTCTTGGGTAAATCCCAAGGAGGGGGATTGCTAAATTGAATTATAAGTGTAGACTTAACTTTACAAGAAATCGCCAAAGTATTTTTCAAAGTGGCTAAACAATCATATTTTTTAAAATGAATTTGTTATCTTAGGAAAATGATAGAAAAAATATTGCCAAAACTGTCTATTAATGGTAAAAAATCAAGCATTGATCCCAGCTTCGCTCTATGAATTATACCATTGGGTAACCAACTAGTAGATAAAAGGAAGTATCTATTTATAAAATTATTTCTCATAAGAAGTGAAATGAAATGATAAAATTAAAATATTATCATTTTGCAACTCCTAATGCATTTACCTACCAGTATCACAAACATGTTATAATCAGATGTCATGTATTTCCTAATAAAAGAACACAATACCACCAATAATCTTGCTAAAGGATTAAATCCAAGTCTGATGAAGACTCTAGGTCCAGTTTTCGGGAATACAGAGAAAAAGAAAAACGCCAGCACCACGCTATGCAATCAGCTAATTCCAGACCAAGAAAACCTGTGTGTCAAATACCCTACGTCCTTTAACAAATAAAATGTAAAGAAAAGAAAAGGAAGGACGAGGAAAGCTATAGCTTAAAAGAGGCTTCAAAGATACGTCAACTATAAGAAAGAAATGAGCTTGACCCAACTATGATGTCTAGAAATGCACACTAGGTGATAAAATTGTAAAAAATAGGAGGGAGAAAAAAGGACAAGAGTAAAAATAGTGCTTATTTTGGCAGAGAAAAAGGATTTTAATAACTATGGGGCATGTGGAGGGTTTCTGGAGTGGCTGGCCAAGTTCTATTTCTTGTTCTGGGTGGTGGTTACAAGGGTATTTGCCTTAGAATATCATTAAGCTATGCAATCATTTTGTCTGATTTTCTGTATCTATGCTTTATTTTATAATAAGAAAGGGCTGAGCACTGTGGCTCATACCTGCAATCCCAGCACTTTGGGAGGCCAAGGCAAGAGAATCTCTTGAGACCAGGAGTTCAAAACCAGTCTGAGCAACATAGTAAGACCCCATCTCTACAAAAAATAATTTTTTAAAAATATGAATGGTTTAAAAAAAAAGAAAACCTCACCAGGTTCACTCAAACCACTCTAAATTAAATCTCTATCTATAGAAACCTACCCCAGCCTCTTAATTATTATCCCTGCTTCTTCTCCTATCCCCTATAGTCCATTTCCCACACCACAGTCAGAGCCATCGTTTAAGATGTACAGTTGAAGGCTGGGCGTGGTGGTTCACGCCTGTAATCCCAGCACTTTGGGTGGCTAAGGCGGGCAGATCGTGAGGTCAGGAGTTCGAGACCAGCCTGACCAACATGGTGAAACCCTGTCTCTACTAAAAAATACAAAAATTAGCTGGGCTTGGTGGCGGCACCTGTAATCCCAGCTACTCAGGAGGTTGAGGCAGAAGAATCGCTTGAACCTGGGAGGCGGAGGTTACAGTGAGCCGAGATCACGCCACTGCACTCCAGCCTGGGTGACAGAGCAAGACTCTGTCTCAAAAAAAAAAGAAAAAAAAGATTACAGTTGACCCTTGAACAATGTAGGGGTTGTGGAGCTGACCCCCAAGCACTTGAAAATCTGTGTATAACTTTTGACTCCCCCAAAACCTAACCACTACTAGCCTACTGTTGACTGGAAACATTACTGATAATATAAACCGTTGATAGCTCATAGTTTGTATGTTTTCTATATCATATACTATAGTCTTACTATAAAGTAAGTTAGAGAAAAGAAAAAGTTATTTGAAAAATCATAAGGAAGAGAAAATATATTTACTATTTATTAAGTGGAGGGGGATTATCATAAAGGTCTTCATCCTCTCTGTCTTCACATTAAGTAGGTTGAGGAGGAGAAGGAAGAGGGGTTGGCCCTGCTATCTCAGGGGTGGAAGACAAAGATGAGACAGAAGGGGAGGCAGGAGAGGGAGGAACACTCAGTGTAACTTTTATTGAAAAAAATGTCTCTATAAGTGGACCCGCAATCAAACCTTTGTTCTTCAATAGTCGACTGTAGATGAGTGACACTCAGCTTTTTAAAACCCTCCAATGGCTTCCCATTGCGATGAGAAGAAAACCTAAGCTCCTTAAAAGTCCCTTGCCTCTACCTGTGTCCTGAACCCCATCTTCTTCCACTCATTTTTCCTTTGCTCAGTTCATCCTGATCTCAGGTCTTGGCAGTTGTTCTCCTTCTCCCTCTCCCTCCAGATCTTTGCACTTCAGCTTTCATTCCATGACTTCAAATCTCCGGAGAGGCTTTCCTAAGAATCTAGTTATTCCCTCTTCCCTCTCTAGTCATTCTTTCTCCCGTCATCCTGTCTTTTTTGTTGTTCATGGCACTTACATTCTATTTGAAATTTTTTGATGGATTGATAATCAATGTGTTTTTATAGGTTACTCCCTGTCTCTCCTTACCAGAAAACTGTGTAAGCTTCCTGAACACAGAGACTGTTTTATTAATTGCTATATCACTATGAAAAATAAAAAAGCCTAGTATTGAGTATGCTCTCCAATTTTTTAAATGTCTATAAATGAACAAATCAGTGAATGACTAAGTAAATGAATAAATATTCAGTCTTAGCTCTACCCATGGTGTCCTCATGCTACAGCAGAGCTGACTATACAAGACAACTTGGCCTGAACCTCAGAACCTCCTTCTCAATCTATCCCATTAGAATGCCAGTGATATTTTTTTCAAGGTTGAGATACACATTGCCACAGCCTCCCCTATTTTGCTGGGTTAAACTATTGCCGTCTATTTTTATCAAACCATGCCTATGTCCTCTTTGTTTTATAAACCTATAGTTCTCTATTTCTAATTAAAACTAAAGCTTACAGGCCCAAGACAATAAGGTGGCCACAGCTTGGAGAAGAGAAGGATTATAGGTTAGAGATATGCCCCGAGACACAGAGAGTAACAGAGTGAGGAAGCAAGGAAGAGGGAAGGCCAACACATGATGGGTGAAAAACGTGACCTGAGAGCAGAGCATTCTGTAATATCACTCTTTAGGAGACAGGAGAACGAAGAAAAACCAGAGAAGGAATATTTAGAGATGTGGAGAGTCAGTGCTGGAGTTGTTCAGCCAGGAAATAATTTCAAGAACAAGCCAATCAAACTGTAAATGATTTTGGCATTGAAATTTGGGAAGACCTGAGTGACCTCAAAAGAGACTATTCAGGCTAAGGGAGGAGAGGCAAGTTGAAAATAAAGATATCATGGTATCTCATTTTGTTCATAATGTGTTTCAAGATTTCCTTTAACAGGTCCTAAAACAAAAAAACAAACAAACGAACAAAAAAACCCAAGATGGAATGAGATGGGATGTGTTAGGCACCAAAACAGATATACCAGCATTTTAGTTATTTTTTGAATGAGTGAATGAATGAAAGGACCAAAGACGTTTTGGAAGAAATTAAGGAAAAGGCCTCAAGAAGGACAATAATGGCTCAGTGTAAATAGAGCCATGTTAAGCAGGATTTTGTTGGGACCTTTGTAAGTCTTCCTCCTAATAGTCAAAAACAACGTAAATTTGGGGGAAGGCAGAAGCATTAGCTAATGCCCACATTAAAGTGAATATTTTCTCAAAATTAGTTCAGAATATACTTTGTGCATGTATTTCTAGCCCCAGCAGTTAGTTGTTTTATTTGCAAATAAAGCACTTTCTACAAAGCACATTTCCATCTACATAACAAAGCTCAATAAAGTGTTTTATTCCCTGCTGGCCACTATTACAGTTCTATTTTTTAATCAGCAGATGTTCCGTTATTTCTAACTAGGTATAAACATGGCATTGAATGATATCATTGTGGTTCATAGACGTGTGCCTTGCTTATCTGAGGTTTAACACACGTCTCTTTTCTCTTCTGAGAAGTAAACAGCATGCAAAGTACTGAACTGCAGAACATTTGGTTTCAGGTGGAAACATTATTTTGCATAATGGATTAAAAGTTAGAAAAGTAAAAGTGAAACTCACAACTCTGCCATGAGAAATCAGCTCTTAGTTGTTGAAATGCCTACAAGGGACTTGCCAATTCCTAGAACTCTTTTCTTCTCTGAAAATAGGAATATGGTATGGTGAATTGAAAAGAAAACTTTCTATAATGCTTATAGGAAAATCAAATACAAAATTTAGGATAAAAACATCAAAGAAAATAGATGTCTGCTTTTATCTCTTCTTACAAGAAAACACTTCAAAGAAAATCAAACCACTCTCTTCATTGCATTGCATAAGCTTTCCATGGATGACTTTTACACACATCATTCCAGCCATGTTTTACAAAATACAACACATTCAATGGGCATTTCATTCATAAAACTACTGTCTTAATACATACTCTAGAGCTAACTTCTTTGCATATTATGGTGTTTATTTCATCCTGCTGGCTTCTCTGTGCTTTCACAAATTACCTATATTATATACAATTTTTGCAAATATTTCCCCTAAGTCAATATATTCTTGGATAAATTAATTCCTAGACAAAGAGTTACAAAACCAGGATCACATGCCTATCTCAAGCCTATATCCTTCTCCCTTTTTAATGCATTCTACACAAATGCAGTACCTTCTACTCAGTCCTATATGTTTCATAAAATTTATAGGAGGCCATTGGTTTGGATTAAGCTCCTACACTAGGCCCAACAGACCAAATCAAAATGGAGTCACTCATGCTAAAGTTTTGTATCACCAAGCTGAAACTAAGTTGTTTACATGACCTTCCCAGAAATGAGAAGAATGAACGATAATAGCCAAATCCCCAAACAAGCCAGTTTTAGCTGGCATGATAAGTAAGTCCCCTGTGTTTAACCTTTATAGGGAAAGTAACTTTGAAACAATCTGCCTTTGTTCTCTGTTTCTTCTTTCCTTTGCCATTTTCTATCTGTAAAACCTATCTGCTCAGTTTATCAGAATACTCATTCTGTTTTATTTTTATATTTATATTCTATTTTTGTGGAATAAGGTATTGCCTGATTCTAGAATTATAAATAAAAGTCAATTAAGGTCCTTAAATTTATTATAATTTTTTCTTTTAACATATGTAATGCAATTTTTTTTATAAATTGTGTTGATTCAATTAATAAAACATGGTTACTGTAATATACTCTCATACTTAACAAGGAACACTTCTGTGACTAGATGTGTAGTGGATTTCCCCACACATCAAACAATTCTCTAGCAGACACTAACTGGGTATTCTACAATTCCATTCAGTTCTGAGGCTGTCTACCTGGGGATGGTGTCAGATCCCACAGGCTGGGGGCCTGGTCCCACAAGATTGCCCTCACTTCAGGGGCTAATCTCAAGTTGTAGGTTGTCAACTATACTTCTGACTGACCAGCTACAAACCGAGGTTCCCATGACTCCCTCTTTAGGTCTGGTTATTTTGCTAGAGGGGCCGTAATTGTCTGATGGGTTCATCTTGCCTGCTTCACAGATAAAACCAATTCACTGAGACAGCGTTATTGCAGTAAAGAAAGAGTTTAATTACTGCAAGGCCAGACAAGTGGAAGGACAGGAATTTATTATTACTTAAATCAGCCTCCCTGCTAAGTCAGGCTAGGGTTTTTATGGATAATTTGGTGGGCAGGAGACTAAGGAATGGGTGTTGGTGATTGGAGACGAAATCGTTGGAGTGTGGAAAACGGTCTTCATGTACTGAGTCTGCCACAGGATGGGAGCCACAGAACCCGTTGCATTATGAATCATGAGTCTGAGTGGGATCAGTGAGTAACCATAATACACAAGCCTAAAAACCATCTTAAAAGATCAATATTAAGTCCTGAAAAAGTGATGTTATCTACAAGAGCAGTTGAGGAAGTCACAAATCTTGTGACCTCTGGCCACATGACTCCTGAGAAGTAACGGAATATAGAAACTGTGTCTACATTTTAGCTGAATTCAGGTCTCTCCCATGATCCTAATTGCATTTCCTGGCCTTCGATTAGTTTTACAAACGTAGCTTTGTGCCCTAGGCAAAGAGGGGGTTAGTTCCAGGGAAGGATTATTATCATCCTTAGTAGGTTAAGCTATAAACTAAACTTCTCCCATGGTTAGCTTGGCCTATGCCGAGGAATAAGAGAGGATAGCCAGTCTGTGAGGCTAGATGCAAGATATGTTTGGCCACGCTAAACTTCTCCCACTGTCATGTAATTGCCAGATGGGTTATTTCTGCCCACTGCACAGACAAAACCAGTTCACTGAGACCATGCTTTTGCACTAATGAAAGAGTTTAATTAACACAAGGCTCACCATGTAGGAGACAGTTATTAAATGAGTCACCCCAGAGGCTCAGAGGTGAGAGTTTTTCAAGGATAGTTTAGTGGGCAGAAGGCTAGGTAATGGGTGCTGCTGACTGGTTGGGGGTGAAATCACAGGGGTGTGGAAAAACGTCCTCATGTGCTGTGTGAACTTCTGGGTGGGGCCGTAGGGCTGATGGAGTCAGAAACACCGAAGTCTGAAAAAATATCTCAAAAGACCAATCTTAGAGTCTATAATAGTGATGTTATCTATAGAAGTAATTGGGGAAGTTACCAGTCTTGTGAAAAACAATGGTCGGTTGTTGTTTAACTACACCTACATCTTAGCAGAATTTGGGCCCTTCTTATAATATTAACCTTGTGGCTTTCATTAGTTTTACAAAGGTGGTTTTGTTTTGGGAAGGGCTATTATCATCCTTGCTTTAAGGTTAAACTATAAACTAAATTTCTCACCAGGTTAGCTTGGGCTACACCCAGGAATGACGTAAGACAGCTTGGAGGTCAGAAGCAAGATGGAGTGAACTATGTCAGACTTCTCTCACTGTCATAATTTTGCAAAGGCAATTTCAGTCATAATCTTTGCAAAGGCAGTTTCATGGCTCACAGAACTCAGGAAAACATGTTTACTGGTTTATTTTAAAGGGTATAAATTACAAAGCATCCAGACGAAAAACCAGGTAAGGAGACGCATAGAGCAAGGTACACAGCAGGGGCAAGGAGTTTTCATGCTCTCTCTGGACGCCACCTTCTAGCACCTCCATGTGTTCAGCAACCTGGAAGCTCATCAAACCTTGTTGTTCAGGAGTTGTCATAAAGCCTAATCTCCATCCTCCCCACCCTTTGTCAGAGGTCGAGGGGTGGGACTGAAAGTTCCAATCCTCTAATCCTTTGATCAGGTGCTCTTTCTCCTGACTGTCCCCATCCTGAGGCCATCTAGAGACCCCACACTATTATAAGTCACCTCCGTTGCAACAACTCAGGTAGCTATGAAAGGGGCTCATTGTGAATAACAAAAGATACTCCTATCACTTAGGAAATTCCAAAGGTTCTAGGAGCTCTGTGACAGGAACTGAACACAATGACTAAATTTATTTCGTTTTATGCCACACTTACCAAGATCATCTTTTAGACTGTTTATCTGAAATTGTGGCAATGATTTTAAAGGCATTATATCGTTAGAGCTGTGTTTCTCAAAGTCTAGTATAGTCATTATTTAGCAAACACCTGTATAGTGCCAGGCACTATTCTAAGTGCTTTGTAATTGTTAACTCATTTAACCTCCATAGCAATTTAATGAGATAGGTTCTGTTATCATCCCTATTTTACAGATGAGGAAACTGAAGCACGGATCTCCTAAATGATTTGCCTATGATGAATGGTTGAGCCGAGTACAGGAACTCGGGTAGATTGACTCCATAACCACGATCGTAGCATAAGAACATCTGGGGGTGCTTATGCTATGATCGTGGTTAATCTAAATGCAGATTCTGGGGCTTCACGACAAGCAATTCTATTCCATTTGGCTAAGGCCCCCAAATTTGTATGACTTCCTGTATGTGTTTGCTTGTTTAAGAAGCACCCTCAGTGTTGCTAATCTGATAGAGCTATTTCATACATTGCATTTTAAAAGGGAAATACTAGCTTGCAAAACTCCAGCCCTATCTTTCTGGGCTCTACATTTTATTGAATACCTGCATTTATTTTACCCATAGGAAAAATAAGAAACGTATTACATTGTGTGAGTTTTATGGGTGCCAAGATGATCTCAGGCTTTTTGGTTT
This sequence comes from Macaca thibetana thibetana, assembly GCF_024542745.1. Classification (NCBI taxonomy): domain Eukaryota; kingdom Metazoa; phylum Chordata; class Mammalia; order Primates; family Cercopithecidae; genus Macaca; species Macaca thibetana. Next base: position 15,443,221 of record NC_065583.1, on the reverse strand, counting down.
AATGTAAAATTCCAATATTTTGTTTCACCTAGACTAGTTCATTATGAAAATGCAACCTCTCCTCATACAAGTATAGTAACACATTGTTAACCTATTATTTGTGAGATTTGTGTAACTGAGGAATTAGAAAACAAGCTTTTAGAACAGGCTTTGGAATAGGGAGAAAGTGTAGGAAGTACCTAAGAAGGGAGTGGGAGAAAAGGGGCTGGCAGATGCCACCATGAAATATGGAGCCCAGCAGTGCTAGAGATTGCTCTAGCATCTTGGTCTTGCCTAGGGCTGGCTGTGTTGCTGATGATACAGGCATGTGGTTTTAAAAGCTTATCAGTCAGCTTCAGGTACCACTCCTTTTTAGAATCAGCATCTCCGGGTGCCATTCCCTCTTTGTCAGTAACTCATTTATAGATTTTGCCTCTTGTGAATTTCATTACATAAACTCTATAGGCAAATGGGATGTAAAGTAGCCCAGATTGGAGATGCATTTTGGTATTGATCATGCTGAGGCTATGTATAGTAAGGAAGTTAAAAATCTTCACATCAGATCAAATGCTATTCAATCAGCCAGGGAAGGGAATTGAACACAAAGATGCCAACTACAGCTTCTTTACATTTAGCACCTCCATGTAATGGTGAGTGAAAGAAACGGACTCTTAACTACTCAAGCATTTCTATTTTAGCTGGTTCAAAGCAAGAGTTGACGGTAAAGTTTGACAGCTATCGTGTTTCTCACCTGAAGTAATTAGCAGTAACAGTACCTAAAAGCTAAAGCTCTTGAAAAAGGAGCCACATGCTGCTCTTGTATAGCTACCTTCAGCCAGTTACAAACGAGTTCCATTTCAGCCACAGCTAAATTTTTAGTGCACTGCTAGAGAAGAAAGAGTCTAATTATTCCAGTCACTATAATTTGACATAATTGACTCTGGTGTTACATCATAGTTCTTACAATACCAATGAGGAATAAGACATTTGTAGCATTACAGTAAATAAGGTATTCCACTACCAAATTGAAAGCATTATCCCCCCTCCCCTGAGAGTATTAATGTCTGGCTATGGTTTCAAAAGGAAACGTTACCTCTGCTGCAGCAGGTTTCTGAGTCTTTTTCATTGTAGTGAATAAAGAGAAGGAATTAAATAGTGTTTAGTCATCCCCGAGGTCACAAGGAATATTATAATTCCAGCAAACTTCACTTTGCAGCTCAAACCCTTCATTGTTTCAGCTTGGCAGCTTTACCGGGGAGGACAAGTTCTGAGACTGAATTACACCACTGAACATACGTTAAACACAATGGGCTTGCTATTGTCAAATTATTTATGCCGCTTATGAATTTTAGCAGTTTGACCATAAAGAGCAAGTATCCAAGATTTTTATTAAAAATAAGATTCATAAATACTGAAACTATTCATTTGCTTCTTATAACTCAAACACAAATTTTTGATTGGGTCAGAGAGGGTATAATAATGATGGAGAATCAGGAAGACACATCATATCATAGACATTTTTATATGGCTCTGTTTAAATCCCATGACATAATATAAAGCAGCATGATGTAGAGGGAACAACATTACATTTTTGAATGCCACAGGCATAGTGTCAAAACCGGCGTATCTTGAGCATGGGACGTTGATCAAATTCTTAGCCTCTCTGTGGCTCATCCATTAAATGGGGATAAAAATATTACCTAGCTCATGCATGTTTTATTGTATAAATCACAATAGGAAAGGCCCAATAACTCAGCATAGTATCAGATACTGATTTAGAACATAATATATGTAATGTATTATTGTTACTATTGTTATCATCATAATTATTGCCACAGCTTTTACAGTAATTCAAATAATTGAGTTTTCTGGATAAATACGATAAACTGAACACTGTGGCAGAGAATGGAATAGAGGTGACATTTTTCTTTCAAAGTCGTAGCCAGGTGTGTGTTTTCAATTTGATAGAATATTACCTAATTTCCTATAATGCTTCTGTCATGTAACTTCCTAGCTAGTTATGTCAAATTATGGTGACTTTTCTTTAATAGCAATGTAGTAGATACAGACATTTCCATTTATACTTGGACACACAGCTACTATTATTGTTGGCCTCTCTTGATATTAGTGGTGGCCATTTGACTGAGTTCTGGCTAATAAAATGTGGTTGGAGTGACATTTGCCACTTTGACTTGACACAAAAAAACTTCTTCATCATACAAAGCTCTGTCTCTTTCCCCCATTTGTTACGTGGGAATTAACATCCATTCATGTACTAAAACATCTCCTAGATACTGGATGCTACAAGAGCAGAACTTTCCTACAAGAACAAACACAAATACATCACCAGATAGAATTCATGTTAGAGAGAAACTGATATTGCATTATGCCACCAAGTTTTGAGGGTTTAATCTATTAGAGCAACTAGTATTGTCTTAAGTGATAAAAGCATACTTGTTTACCATTCCCCTCATTCTGAAAAACCATATTAAAAATCACAATACAGGTTTTTAAAATTGTACTATTGAAAGGTAGGAAACTGAAGGTGACTGATTTAGTAGATCAGAAAATATATAAAACCAAGGGTAAATTATTTTCAATGTAGTATTTTTTTACCTGTCCAAAGTATCAAACAAGAGTGAGAAGTAGAATGTACACATTTTCAAATAAGCGGGGCCTTGATGCAACATCTCCAAACCTGTTGACAAATATGGTCTCTGAAGACAGGAAAATAATGAAGAAAGAGGAGCAGAGACTCTGCTATAGGAGAGAGGCAGTGGGAATTCAGTGGATGGTATTGAAGAGAGGTACCTTCGATTCTCCAAGAAAGATGGCTGTGTAGCAGTCCTAGAAATCAACTAGGCCACAGCAAAGCAAGAAAGAAATGAAAAGAACCTGCCTTAGTCACTCTGGTGTTTCCATATGGAATAGTGATAGGTACATGGGAAACTGGGCACATGAAAAATGAGACAATTATTACTTTCAGGGAAGAGGAAATCTGTATAAAAAATGCATTTGTATTATACAACATGGTTCTATTATAACTGGCATCTGCATGACAAATGTGATGTTAAAAAAATTTTAAGTGAAACAAAAATTATGACAGAACTACATTGAAAGGCTAGTAGAAAGGGGTGTGTGTGTGTAGTGTGTGTCTTGAGTGGATATTAAAAAGGGTGCATCCTTATTTTCCAAAGAAGGGAATGATCAGAAAATATCTAAAACTGAAAAATCTACAACCACAATGTGTGCCTGTTTTATAGAAATGAGAAGATATACCACTGCGTGCCCTGAAACAACAGATTAAAGCATGGAGAATTGGACTATTTTGGAAGCAGGAATCAAAGGCTGGATGGGATGGAAGGGAGAAGTCTTAAAGGACTAGTACATTTTTAATATTATGTACATATAAATATGACTTAAGAATTAAATGTGCTTACAGATGTCACACTCTTACAGCAATGCATGGCATGCACCATTCTTACACCCCCACATTGCCCCAAGTACCCAGGAAAGATTAAGTTTAAGCTTACGGTGTTTAATCTACACTACTCATGAGAATACCCAATATCCCGATGACCTATTACTACACAACCCATTGGCAGTCCCTACCGTTTCTACCTCTATGTATGTCTGGAGCACCATTCATTCTTTTTTTTTTTTGGTGGTGGAAGGACAGAGTCTTGCCATGTCACCCAGGCTAGAGTACAGTGGCATGATCTCGACTCACTGCAACCTCTGCCTCCCAGGTTCAAGTGATTTTCCTGCCCCAGCCTCTTGAGTCGCTGGGATTACAGGCGTACACCACCACACCCAGCTAATTTTTTGTATCTTTAGTAGAGACGAGGTTTCACTATGTAAGCCAGGCTGATCTCGAACTCCTGACCTCAGGTGATCCGCCCACCTCAGCTTCCCAAAGTTCTGGGATTACAGACATGAGCCACCGTGACTGGCCTCATTCATTCTTTTATGTGTTTTAGTTACCACCTGTACCTGTGCTATCAACAGCACCTCCAACCTGAACCATAGCCACAGCCCACCCACTAGACTTCCTGCCTTTCCTATCGTTCCTTCAAATCTGTTCTTCACACATAAGCCCAGAGTGATCTTCTTAAATGTAATCACAGGCCAAGCCAGTCTCATAATTAAAATGTTTTATTAGTTTACTTCTCCAACCTCATCTGAGACAATCCATCACACCCTCCTTCCACTTCACTCCAGCCACACAGATTTCCTTTGAGTTCTTCACAGATGTCCTTTCAGTTTTATTCACTCTCACCATTTTTCTTGGGTGAACCCCTTCTGCAGGGGTCAGCTTAAATGCTCCTGTCTGTATGTCCCTTCAAGCAACCTCTAAAGCTCCAATCACGGCCTGCAGGCTTTTCATCATTGTGTTATCTGCTTCATCATTAGAATGTAAATTCAATATCCTCCTTGTTCACCTTAAAATTGATAGTGCCTAGAACTGAGCTGGTATTCAGCAGGTAGACAGTCAGTAAATACTTGGAAGAATGAATGAATGAACAGGCATTATTATGTGGCTAGGAATCTAGTCAGGAAAATAAATTTAATGGCAATAAATTGAGAAGGGAAATCATGAAATAATAAAATAATTTACATTTAAATTGATTCTGCACATGATAGTATTTAAAACTGAAAAAAGCATTTTATACACTCTGAATTTAAAATACTACATTTCAAACAGTCATTTGTTATCTTTAACCAAACATTGACCCCAAATGTCTACTGCTATTCTGCACTTGGATGTGACTTTTGTGCCCTGCTTAAGGACTGATCTTGAGAAGCCAAGGACTATATTTCTTGGGTAGATCATCCTAAGTGTCTGTAGGAACCACCTGCAGGTCTTTTACAATGCAGTTTCTCGATCTACCCAGACTTACTGAATTGCTTGATAGCAAACTAAGGTATGAGTAATTTCTTAAAAACTCCATAGGCCGTTTTAACATTTAGCCAGGTGAGGAACTGTTCAACTAAACTGTGAAAAGTGGATTAATACGACTGATAGTAGACTTTTATTTGAGCATTTGACATATATCAGGAACTGTTGTTTTCAGTACTTTCCATGCAGTTATTCTTCATTAAAATATTAAGAGGTACCAGGTGCAGTGGCTCACGCCTGTAATTCCAGAAATTTGGGAGGCCAAGGTGGGCAGATCACTTGAGGCCAGGATTTTGAGACCAGCCTTGCCAACATAGGGAAACCCCATCTCTACTAAAAATACAAAAAATTAGCTGGGTGTGGTGGTGCATGTCCATAATCCAAGATACTCAGGGGGCCGAGGAATGAGAATCGCTTAAACCCAGGAGGTGGAGGTTGCAGTGAACCGAGTTTGCGCCACTGCACTCCAGTCTGGGAGACAGAGCAAGACTCTGCCTTAAAAAATAAAAAATAAAAAATAAGAGGTGAGTACTATTATCCTGATTTGCAGATGAGGCTCAGAGAGGTTAAGTAAATCTCAAAGTCAAGCAGCTCAACAGTGGTGAAAGCCTGATGCACGACTGTGGAGTTGAGTAATGTCTAATCATCACTCTGTGCTATTCTTGCTATTCTGCTATGCCAGCCTGACAAAGCGCTCTGCATACGTGTTTCCTTCGTAGCCTAGTCAGGCCTGGTTCAACTAGACCTTCATAAAGTGATGTCAATGATCCTCATGTATTATGCTAATCAATGTCTCTTGTTCTAATAGCATTTGCATTTCTAACTATGGAATGAAAGGTTATAATTTTCTGTTAATAAAACACCATATTTGGTGAGTAGGTTGATAAAGTTATGTCAGATATAAAGAAGACCTTCAGAAGTCCTGCATTTATAATGTGTAAGTCATCACCTGTATTAAGGATGTTTAAGCCTGGCTGATTGGAATTCCCTTGGTGTAGTATAAAAAGAAATAGACACCTACTAGATCAAAATCACTGAGAGTGTGACTTAGCAACTATCGTTTTAGAATGCATCCCTGGACATTCTGACGATTTTCTGGACTAGGAATCACACCATCTATGTGGGGAGTCAGACTGATCTTTCACGTTCCTTTGTCATGTTTCTCATCATTAGTGGGAACAGCATTTATGAGCTTAGAACAAGGAATTCTAATTACAAATCATCAGTATGCACTACAAAAGGGACCTGGTACTAAATGCGGAATTAACCAAAGCAGAAAGGACATATTCATGCTTTGAAAGAAACAGACATTATTAGAGCAAAAGTTTTATAGAGAGGCCTAACGTTCTTAGAAAGATTTCTCAACGCTTCTCAAGTTACCTTAGAAATTGTTTGAGTTTGGGCGATACTTAACAATGAGAGAGAGCACAGTGAAATTTATTTCTATTTTTGTCCATCATATATTGGTTGCCAAGTTAAGAGCTACAACCTGGAAATTTAGAATGTCATTCTGCCTTGTTTTGTTCTTTTGGGGTCTGACCTTTGCTTTATCCAAATATCATTTTGTCTGTAAATATTAAAAAGAGTTGCTGGCCACTCAGTGTTGCAAAATACGTGGAACACTTTAAAGGATTTGTGGGCTGACATGGGAGCTCTTATTGTGCGAAGTTAATCTCTTGAAAATGTTTTACTATTGACAGCACTGCTTCCCATAATTAGGCAAGTAAGAGTCACTCATGAAGCTGTAACAATTGGGTGTTATGCTTTCATCTCTAATAATTTCAAATATTAAATGTTCCTAGAGTAGGATTTTAAAAAGATCTCTGCTTCTGAAAGGCCATTTAGGCTATAGTGAAATTGCCTAAACCCAGCATGTGCCAAAATGTTTTTGCATCCTTAGGTAATAAAATTGTGAACTCCTGTGGCTACAAGGGAATTTGAGACATTATCCTGTCCCAAACTCCCCAGTATGGTTTTTGGTGAGGAGATCATTTACCCCATTCCAGGCATTTAGGCATTATTACCTGCCTACTGTGGTGTTTAATAACCTCTCCATCAAGAAATGCTTTTGCATATGTATCTGAAATCTGCTGGATTTTTTCCCCTAGAATTCTAGTGAGAAATGGAAGGCTGCTTTAAGATTGAAAGCTTGGGTCACATAGTGAGTCTTTAGATATGTTCTCCAGTTTGGAACATGGTAACTATATATTTTGGTCCTTACCTAAAGCCACCACATGTAGTTATGCAGTTTGTGCTCTGCACAAAAGAAGCAAGTAGACTGGTGGCATTGGAGCTGAATTCACATGCCTTCATGCCTCTAAACTCAACACCTTCTAGCATGGTTATGCCTACCCTCAAAAGCCATGTTTTTCTAATCCTCTACACCAAGGAAGAGCCTGGTAGGAGAATGTTTTTTTCTTACTTTCTCAAAGGTATGGTAGCACCTCCCTTGAAGACGATGGCTAGAATAGCGAGCTTCACAGGGCCTAAAATTCCCTTTGGATACTTTCTTTGTTTCACAAGAGGGATTCTGATTCTGCAGGTCTGGAGCCTGGGAATCTGTTTTTTCGTTGTTGTTGTTGTTTTGGTCGTTTTGTTTTTTCACAAACATCCTGGGTTACTCTGATGCAGGTGGTCCAAAATCCCACTTTCAGAAAACAGTGTGCGTATTTAGCTTCATTTGACTGGTACGTGGTTAGCCCATCAAGCTACTTCCATTGAAATCTTGGAGGGTTTTGGCCGTCTAGTTGAACCTCATGTGGTTTGCAGTTAGGAACCAGTGGAAGGTTTCAATTCATCCACGGAGTTGACTAGCATCCAGCCACCTTTGTGTAATTCTTGTCACGACATATGTGCATTGCACACTTTGCATATTTTTAATATTCATATTAGGTATTTCTTGTTTGTTTTCTTTCTTTAGCTCAAAAAAATATTTATTGAGCATCTACTCTGCACAATGCATGGTGTCTGAGAAATACATAATAATCCAGTCACAATTCAGCAGGGTGTTTTAAATGCACATGCATGTGATGCCAAATTAAGGTATAAAATAATACATTTCATAACAATTGCAATGCTTTAGAGTTTAGCAGGAGAGAAGATAATATCATTAATGTTATTGTGACATGAGACATGATTTTATACTATCTGCAGAAGCAAAGGCAGGGTTCAAAATATTAATAATTGTATTTAAAATGGTGATATTCATTGGTTCATATATTTTATTGTTTCACTTTGTGTCGTTATAATATACTATAATTTATGTCTGTTAACCATTGCATTTTATGTGTGTGATATATAGCTATGAATTTGAGAGTTTCAATTGAGCATTTTATCAGATATAAATATGTAGCATAGATTAAAATAAAAAATCCTTGTAGAATATGTACACTTAGAAGCCTCTAACATTCAATTTAGATGTTTTTTCCAATATTGATTTTGTATTGCAACTCGAGAAATAAATTCTGATTTAGAGCTGACAGCATAATGCTTTAAATATATTAGATTGTTTTAGTCCTGGCAGTTTATTTTTTAGTTGTTTTGGTGTGTAACAATATTGCTTAGGGTGTAATCTCTAGACTGTGTTCAAATATTTAAATGGAAAATGAAAAGCAGACTGATGGCTGACCCTCAGGCATCAAAGTAAGAAATCTTATCATCAGATTATTTTCTAGTTTGTAACCGTGTAGCAGGGTACCTGTATCTCTTACACAATGGCTTCTACATTTCACATGAGATAATAAGAGTAAATTAACAATCCTTTTGAAATTGTATATAGCAAATTGGGAAATTTTCTTTCTTGATCTTACAGTTTGACAAATAGAAGATGAAATTGGTGAGGGGAGAGAAGGTTTAGGAGTTCTTCATAGCATACGTTTTAAACTCTCTGAGCCTAATTTGAGTTTCTCATTCATAAAACGGAAATAATAGTAGGAGTTCCCTGATGGACTTTTGTAAGGATAAGTGAGATGACATGTTGCTTAATTCAGTGCCTGGCTGGCACAACAATATGTGTTTTAGCTTAATCCAACAGATATTTATTGAGCATATACTGTGTGGCACGAACACTTCTAGATTAAGGGAAAATAGAAATAAACAGAACAAAGTCCTTGACCTCATGGGCTTTCTATTATTGCAGAGGGCATGAAATCTAAATCCAGAATGCAGTCTCAAAAGGTGACTTTTATTGTCTTATTTATTTCTATTAACATCTTTCAAACATACTTTTTTTATTCTTAGTTACCCAAGACTTAGTAGCTCCATTTGTTTTTTAACAGACATGGTCTTGCTATGTTGCCCAGGCTGGAGTGCAGGCTATTCACAGGTACGATCACAGCTCACTACAGCCTCAAACTCCTGGCCTGAGGAGGAGTGAAAAGGGGACTGCAGAATTAGACTAGATATGTTTTTCTTGAACAAAAAAGCAATTTTTTTGACACTGTGAATGATGTTTAGGTCTTCTTTCCTGGAAAAAACATATGTATTTCTATAAACAGAAAAGTTGTATATAGATATAGTGTTTCAAAATCTCTATACGTTTTTACTCATTCTTGATGATTTTTCTTTTTTTTTCTTTTTTTTTTTTTTTTTTTTTTTTTTTGAGACAGAGTCTTACTTTGTTGCCCAGGCTGGAGAGCAGTGGTGCTATGTCAGCTCACTGTAACTTCCAACTCCCAGGTTCAAGCAATTCTCCCTGCCTCAGCCTCCCAAGTAGCTGGGATTACAGGTACCTGCCACCACACCTGGCTAATTTTTGTATTTTTAGTACAGATAGGGTTTCACCATGTTGAACAGGCTGGTCTCGAATTCCTGACCTCAGGTGATCTGCCCACCTTGGCCTCCCAAAGTGCTGAGATTACAGGCATGGGCCACCATGCCCAGCCATTCTTGGTGATTCTTTTAAAACTCTATATTTTGGAGAAAAAATACAGTCATGTTTCACATAAGGACTGGGATACATTCTGAGAAATGCATTAGTAGGCGATTTTATTGTTATGCAAGCATCATAACATGTACTCACACAAACCTAGATGGTACAGCCTACTACACACATAGTCTATACAGTACAGCCCAGTGCTCCTAGGCTAAAAACCTGTACCTCATAACACTGTACTGAATACTATAGGCAATTATAACATAATAGAAAGTATTTGTGCATCTAAACATATCTTAAACATAGAAAAAATAAACATACAGTGTTATAATCTTATGGCACCATCATTGTATATGTGGTCCCTGGTTGACCAAAATGTGGTTATGTGATGGATGACTGTACTTGAATGAGGCCATACATTAGAACTTAATGCTTTAGTCCACTTGCAAAGCTGAGAGGCCAAAGAAAAAAAAAACATTTTAAAGAAGAGAGTCAACCTGGCATTGCAGTATAAATAGAGACCAATTTAGGCAAGAGACATAAGGAGAAATCTGGAAATCGCTTTCAAGATGTGATAATTTATCCATATGTGAATATCATCGCACATAAAAAGCTTCACTGGATGCAAGACTTAATGCGGTTTGCCCACGGTTAGAACTGATAGAATCTTATTAGATGACGTTCCTGATAGAAATATATAGAAATTATAAATGCAAATATGACTGGCAAGGGCGTTAAGTTTTTTGACTTTTGACTTTTGATTACAAGAAAAAATGTTACATTTCCCTTGATGTAGACTTTCAGAATTTTTAGTAGTAGTATTGTTATTTTTATAGAGATGAAGCCTCACTAGCCGTTTTGTTTTTCTGAAAATTGCATTGTCTCTTTAAAAGGATTGACATACTTTGTGAAATGTGAAGCTCTGCTTTGTTTTCAAAAACAAATGGACACATTTCCCATTTAAATAGTGGTCTTCACTGTCTGCCCTTTGAATAAATGCTGGGAAAGTGTCTGATGCACATGTATTTATCTTACAGCTTGACAAATGGAATTAATGCCAAAGTGTTAAGCCATTACTGTGTAGGGGAATAGAGGTCTTACAAGTACATTTGCTATTTCGCTTTCTCTGCGTGTTCTGTGCATCGAAGCCCGGGTTAATGATATCCTCAGAAACTGTATGGTCTGTTGAATGGTAGAGACGATGAAATATGGTTGGCCAACACATCCAAAGAGTAGCTTTATTTGGTAATAAATCAACCGTGTTGGAGGGGTGAGGAAAGCAGTCAGGGCTGGGTATGAAGCAAAGAGCCAAAGGGAAGAGCCAATTAATACCCCTAACCTCCAGAAGCAGATACTGTGGCCCTGGAGTTACTCCCTCAGACTGAGAACCGGCCACCAGTCGCAGAAACTACATCCTCAGGGGGGGGTTTCTTCATGTATGCAAACGTCCCGGCACCTAAACGGTTCACATTACCGAAGGTGGTTTCTGCAGCTATAACTAAGTTCCATACTCCGCAAGAATCAGAACCACCAGAGACAGAGCAGAGGGACACCATGCCCTCACTTATGAGAGTTCAAATGGCACTTTCTTGGAAAAAGAAGAGTGATGCATCTCTGTAGTCCCTCCATTCTCCATCCTGTATCTCCCCCTCTCCCCTCCTTTCCAACTCTTCATCTCATCTTTCCTCTCCTTCCCGTTTCAAAGTAGACGCAGACCTCTGCCCTACTCAGGGTCGGGAAAGCCTCAGGGAAACAGGAAATCAAAGGGCTGGAGTTAATTCTTAGCTTTTTGCCCAGAGCCCTGGTCCTCCAGATTTAAAGAAGTTTCAGGGATAATTCTGACAATCAGTGATGTTTGCCTTACCTCGCCTTGTTAAAGTAAGAACCTAGCTCTTATATTTGAAGATACTTCCTCACTGTATCTGCAGTCTGCTTCCAAATGAGTTGGGATTCTGGTTGCTGTTATTGTTGTTTTGTATCAAAATATTCTGTTTCCAAAGGGCAAAGGCTCTCTGAAATCTCACAATGCCCAGATCAATGTTTTGGACAAAGCAGATGCATATTAAATGCTTCATTTGAATTATAGCAGGCAAGATCTCCTGCCATCCTTTAAAGAAACGGTAGTCAACTATGCATCTCATGAACAGCCTAGCCAATCTAAGATTATAGACGAAAGGTCTCCTGTATGCTTTGTATTTAACATGAGTGTTTTTCCTTGGTGAGCAGAACAGAGTTGTCCCTGAACATGTTTTTAAATGGAAACATTAGAATGATTAAAGTTTGGTACTATATACCTATCAAAAGTTATTTTCTAGTAAATATCCTTTTTTAGAAATATTCAGATTTTCCAAAGCCACTGTGCCAGATAATCTAAATCCATAGGACACAAAGTAGCAATTTCATTTGATACTGACATGTTCTCTTTAGGTTTTCCTCTAAAGAAAGTCTATGAGAAATCCACTGAGCATAAAAAAAAGAACCTCTATTTCTAGTATCCACTGATGCCTTTTGAGCTTCCCTTGGCTGGGAATTTAGCATTAACAAAGGAATTTGTGATGTCTTATATGCTCTGTGCTCTAATCTAATATTCGTCTGTGATATCATTCATAATTACTATATATTTAAATCTCAGTTTGGAATTCAGGTGTCAAAGGAGAACTAGTACTGGGAAAGTCTTCATTATCAGTTATGAGCTGCTGCAAAACTTACAGTGTTAAAACATCCCTTGAAATAGACATTAGAGACTGAAAAAGGGATAATATAAAATTGATCAAAACCTATATTTCAAAAGCAGCTTTCTCTACCATCCAAAAGAAAAAAAAAAAGCAGCAGCTTTGGATAGAAGTGGTTTAGAGTTATTTTATACATGAACACTTAAAATCAGGCAGACATTTCTGTCCTTCATTGGAAAACTTAGATAAATAGATACACATAATGTATGGAGAGATGGATATACCAGATCAGAAATAAAACTCCAGATATAAGCTCACTCACCATGAACCTCGTCTCTCTGGGGGGAAAAATCATAGAGGCTCATTGACTGCAAAGGTTAATCAACATTCTGGGGGGACATCTCCTGTGCAGCAGCTGACAAGCATTTCATTAAGGAAGGAGACTGAAGCTTCAATGAGATTCTGGAGAACAAACTCACCAGGAGCCAGATTGCAGGGAGGAGGCGAGATCAGAGCCGGCTGGGGTGAATGGACTTGAATATTGACAGAGGTCTGCATCTCTTCCTGAAATGGTACCAATTTCACTCCCCGCAAGAAATCTTTCTGCCCAGAACCACACAGCACTTAGCAGCAGCATTACCTATCATTGTAATTGTGGATTCCTGCACTTGAGAACTTAATAGATCATTAGTTTTCCCATCACAAAGTCCACACACTTTAAAGTTCTATTTTGCCCCTGTGCATATGTTTTTGTTGTTGTTGTTGTTGTTGTTGTTGTTGTTGTTGTTTTTGAGACGGAGTCTTGCTCTGTCGCCCAGGCTGGAGTGCAGTGGCCGGATCTCAGCTCACTGCAAGCTCCACCTCCTGGGTTCACGCCATTCTCCTGCCTCAGCCTCCCGAGTAGCTGGGACTACAGGCGCCCGCCACCTCACCCGGCTCGATTTTTGTATTTTTTAGTAGAGACGGGGTTTCACCGTGTTAGCCAGGATGGTCTCGATTTCCTGACCTCGTGATCCTCCAGTCTCGGCCTCCCAAAGTGCTAGGATTACAGGCTTGAGCCACCGTGCCTGGCCCCCTGTGCATGTGTTATATGTCCATACCCAAATTGTGAATAATGTATTCCAGTTATTATTCCATCTTCAGGTATCAAACATTTACTCTGGTAATACAGTACTTTACCATTCTCAGTTTCCATCCATTTCCACTTGTTTGGAAAGGGAAAAATAATTAATGTATATTTAAATCTTTTTTGTTGTGGTGGTCGTTTGGTTTTATTTGTTTGACTGTTTATTTTGACTTATCAGACCCAATCACTATATTGAAACAGGTGGATTTTCTCATTAATATGATTGGAAAATGGGAGACAAACTTATTTGTTTCCAACGAGAGACTGAAAATAGTGTGATTATTTTGGAAATCATAAAAATGTAAAAGCAACATCTGACCCGCAGCAGAATGAAATGACTACTCAGTAACAAGTTCTCAAAGGAAGAATGGTTTATAATAATTAAGGCCAGATTATTAATTAGAGAGAGAAACAGAGGCATTGGAAGATAATTTTCAAGGCACCTATTATGGAGAGAGATCTAGAATTACTTTAAAATTTTATTTTTGGAACATCAGTGAATCCTTACATTTCTCTGTGAAAGCCAAGAAGAGTCTTGGAATCTGGTGATTTTTTTAAGTTGCTGCTGGTGTCCTGGTAGGCCTATTAAACTTTCTTCATTAGGAAGGGGAGCATTAGTAATAGTTTTCAGTTTCTTTCCTTTTCATTGCCTTGTTTTCCTGAACTTCTTTTTGAAGCTAAATGCTTAACACATTACACTGTCACGTAGCAAATGTCATAAGATCTACAAAGCAAGTCTCCAAAGTAAATAAAACACCACCTAAATCCACATTGTCAGCAGCTTATCAAAAAGTTTTTTTTGCGGGGGTGGTTGTGGGGAGGTGGATGGTCTTGATTTCCTTTACACTGTGTTTGGAAGGAGAGTTTTCTATTTGAAAGAGTAAATGAATGCTTGGATGCCGATTGATCATCTCTATCACATCCCTGCTGGATATGCACCCTCTCATTTTTCAATAGGGCAGCAAGGGCTCCGATTTTTCAGTCTTAGCATAGATCCCCAAGGATTGAGTACGGCAAAAAGCTGACAAACCTTTGTTACACAGAGCTCTGGCCATCAAAGGCAGGGCAAGCAATGGGGCAGATTCTACCTCTCTTGCTCTTTCCCTGATCTTCCAGATAAATTGATTACTTTGATCCTTAATGCATTAAATCGGACACTTCTCAGCAATACTAAATTTGCTTCCTCTCCATTTTGAATACAGGGATGTTCATAGCAGTTGTCTGCTCTTCAGAATAACATATTCAAGATGGGTGGTAAGCCTGTCACCCCAGGTTGTCCTGTGGGTATCAGTGGCCCAAGGTGGAGACATGGCGCATATTTAACAGGAGATGTTTTAGTGGTGAAAGCAGCACGTCACAGACGAATGCATTTATTACAACATTAAATGACTAAAACTGTTTATTCTGTGAACATAATGGTTTTCTGTGTCTTCGGTTCATCTTAATCTGTTTTAGTGCCCAGCTTCTCTCAAAAACCTCTTTTGAATGCAGAGTTATTCATTTCAGAGAATAGCTGTAAGAGGAAGAAGAATAAAACAAAATTAGCAGTTGATCAAGAGTACTTTAGGCTGCCACCCTTTCCATTAACAATTTGATTTGATGTGAGTGCAGTGCTTTTCCTGATACATTATGATAGAATAACCCTGACAGAAAGTAAAACCAAAGAAAACTAAAACTTGATCTAAGATACAGCAGCCTGCCACCCTCTCTATTAGCATTTTAATTTGATGGGAACTGTGTGGTGTCTTAGTTTCAGTTCCCAGGGAAGGCTTTCTCATTTAAGAGTGCCTTATCCTTATCAAGTCATCCTGAGGTTTTTTAGAATTTACTTATTTATTTCTTTTTCAAAGATTACTTCTGCTTTCCTGTTGGCCATGGAAGGTGTTTATCAGATACTGCTTTACAGCAGAAATCTAAGGCTGCCTCTTGATGACAAATTGTAAGTCTTCATCAAGACTAAAGGACGCAGTTACAGGACAGAAAAATATATTCCTCTGATAATGCCTTTGTTGGAGTGGCTTTCTGCGAAAAGAAATGAGTTAATTTCACAGCTTGCCAGGGGTAAAAGAAAAAAAAGAAATGGGTTAATAGTCAATTTTTTTTTCTTTTTTCGTTTTAAGTTATCCATTGTCTTTAAAAGGAATCGAATACAAAATAAAATCAAGTCTTAGGGAGACCAATTCATTCACTGTTTATTTAAGTTACTATATTAGCTCTGTGATACTGGGTTCAAAAAAAAAAAAAAATTAGATCCTCAAATGGACTTTTGCTCCAGATGCGTGGGAATGAGGCTGAGACCACCTTTTATCCTAGCTCACTCAATTCTCTTCCTTCCCCTGGGAGCTTCCCAGAACTGGGTTGTATAGCACGGCTTCCCATGTTAGATGTTGGGGTTCAAGAACCAGTGGGTTTGATCCATCGAAGAGGAATGTTTTCTTCTTTTGAAATCATAACCAGAAAATAATGTTCTCATGACTGATTGGTTAATTAGCAACAGAAGCAAGCAACACAAGTCCAGTTTGAACTCCTTAAAGATGACATTATCTTCCACAATGATTCTTTCAGCTTCTTTCCTTTATTTGCACTTTTTCTTAAGGAAATTATGCTTTTTTTTTATAGAGACACTGTCTCACTCTGTTGCCCAGGCTGTAGTGCAGTGTTGCGCCCATAGCCTTTTACTCCCGGGCTCAAGCAATCCTCTTGCCTCAGCCTTCTGAGTAGCTAAGACTGTAAGTGCATACCACCATACCTGGCTATTTTTTTAAAAAAATTGTTTGTAGAGATGGGGGTCTTGCTATGTTGCCCAGGCTGGTCTGGGACTCCTGACCTCAAGCGACCCTCCCACCTCAGCCTTCCAAAGTGCTAGGATTACAAGCATGAGCCACTGTGCCAGACCTTTATTTGGACTTTTCAGTATCCACAAATTCTCAAAACATTTTCTATACTTTGATGTTTGGGAACAATGAGGATCTGAAATTTTGAGAACAAAAAAAAAAAGAATGTATATTTTTACTGCTATCATTTTTATTCAAAAGGGGAAATCTTACTTCTTTGAATTTCTTAAATTGCCACCAAATAAAGGTGGGGCTCTGGCTCACTCTATTTTTCTATTTTCCTGAGACTTTGTGTTAAAGCTTCTCTTTAAAATCGTTTCTCATATGCATATTCCCTAAGACTCTTTTCACATCAAAGTTACACTTTGAAGCTTTCTAGCGAAGTAGCAGCTAGGCAATCTATGACAACAGCAATAATTTATTTGCGTGGCTTTATCGGAGAAAAAAATTTTCTCCTTATTTAAATAGCAGTTTTAAAGCCTAATTAACTAAATTGATAGCGTTATGTATGTAAATTGCCGTAACAGAAGAATAGAGTATGCAAGCTGGGGTGGAGGGAGTGGGACAGTCTGTCCTGGTAGAATAATGACTTTATTAAGAGATCGTACGCGCCCAGTGTCTTTTCAGGCCTGTCCGTGGGGTTCTAATTTTTATCAAGGAGATGTGTATGGAAATAAGATCTTACACATTTAGACGCTAATCCAGCCACAGTCTTAGGAGGAAGACACCTGCTCATTATTTGGAGATACATTACTTTGATGCCTTTATGTGTAAGGTACAGTATGCCCTTTAAAAATAAGATTCTGGAAAAGAAAAACAATCTCACCCAGTCATCCCAGGCCAATAGCTGTGTACAAAAATGCCTCCAAAGTGCTTTTATGACCTTGTAAAGTCTATGTATCTGGTATGTGTATTATAAAGCTCTAATAATTATTTCTGTCTATGGAAAGCATAGCCACAAACAGATGCATTTAGCATAAATTTACTCAGATATATTGAAGTATTGTACTATTAAATATATTGTTTGTATGTTATATTAAAATGTGACTTTCATTTATAAAAAGCTTATTTAATACATTTTTATTTATATATTTATATTAAATGGTTGTTACTAGGTAGAACTGAAATTTCTGGTGCGTGGTTGGCTATGTTTGACCTATAAAAACAGTCATTCCATGTGATTTAATATGCTAGATATAAACGGAAATACCATTTACAGTTGATATGTAGTCATTAAAATAGAATTTGGGATCGTTTTTCTGGTGATTCTTCATTTTGATCATGAATCCCGTGAAAGCTATGGATCTCTCCTTAGAAAAATTCACAATGATATAAAATTTGGGATCCTATTTTAGGGTGTTCACAGCTTTCTAAGCAACAACATGTAATTCATGCATCGCCTCTGGAAAGTCTTTGACCATTGCATGAGATTGTAGAGGAAGACAGGCACAGGAGGACCACACAGCATGTAGAGGATACGAAGGTCTAGGAGAGATTGATGCAAGGACACACGACTGAGTTGGCACTCACAGGGATTTCTAAATGACCACTGTTGGGAGAAAAACTACAGGCTGGGGCCATTAGAGTTTATTCTCTGGATAATTAATGGTTTCCATTGGCCTCTCTTGGCTTCTTTCTCTAAGGCTTGGGTTTTCTGCAGGGGAGGAAGGCAAGAGCAATTTCTCTTTCACGCCCCTAAACTGTAGACCTTCGACTGAATTTCATCTCTGTCCTACTACTCCCATTTTTCCCAATGTGTTATTTGGTCTCTGAGACCGTTTCCTTGGCAATCAGAGTAAACGATGGGCACGGACCTAAATAAAGGGCCTTAGGAAAAGCCTAGGAAAGAATGCTGAGTGCCCGAGATAAAAATCTTTGTTGTGAGTGTGAGTTTACCTTGGAAGAATAAATAGTGTAATGGGCTCTTTGAGCTAAGGCAGCTCTTACAGACCGCCCATCTTCATTCACCTCTTTGAAATGCATGGTGACAACACATTGATATTGCTGAGGTTAATGACTGACTGATTAACAACAGAGAGCACATTTGCAGGCAAATGAGCTGTAATAATTGTGGCAGGAACTCCTTTGAAGAAAATGTTTTAAATAGGCTCGTAAGGGCCCTCGAAATGGCTTTTTCACTCAATTCAGACTAGCCGCTCCCTATTTGTTTTGCTTTTGTTTTTGTTTTTTACCTTCGGTGCTCTCTCAGGATGCGGAGGAGAAAACTCCACCAAGGTTATCCCAAAGAACTTAAAAAGCGAGTGAAGTTGGTCATCCGTATGAAGTATTTCAGACACTAGTCTCGTTAATTGGGTGGAATTTACACTTTTAGCTGCTTTGATCTGTAGTCCAGGTTTCCTAATTTAGAAGACGTAAGTTAGAACTTAAACTTCAGAAAGTCTCAATGTGCTTATGTTCCTGTGCTTTTAGAAAGAGTGTATTTGTTCCAAACAGTCAAGGTGGAGTTATTATGTTGTTTTTATTTGTAGATCTCAAATGCATAGAGCTACAAAAAGGAGTTATCTCTCGGCTTTTTAGAAACCTGTGTACCATTTTGATCACTAGAAGTACTTAATCCCTATTATCTCCAAACCCCATCAAACTGAGAATGATTTTCCTCCTCCTCTTAGGAATCACAACTTTGATTATGTTTAATTGCCAATGCAGTGGTGACTCTCAAGATTTAGCATGCATCAAAATCACCTCGAGGACTCTAGAAAGAAAAAGGCTTTAGGATCCTAACCCTGGAGTTTCTGCTTCATTCGGTCCAGAGAGGGGTTCAAGGATTTGTATTTCTAACGAGCAAAAGTTAATGCAGATGCTGCTTGTCCTGGAAGCATGCTTTAAGAACCATTGTTCTAGATATGTGGTCGAAGTTGGGTGCCTTATGGGCTAGAGAGATGCCCACTGCTGGTCCTAACCCCTCCCATCCTTTAACCCACTATTCTAACCCCTTCACACACACAGACACAGTAGAGTCCACTGCCTAGAGAAAAACAACCAACCACCAGCCAATCACCCTGGTATTCTTGTGAGGTTCTACAGTCTTCCTTTTATTTTTGTTTTTATTGATTTACTTAGTCGACATACATTTATTCAAAACATCCTGGGCCTAGGTACTAAGCGAAGGTCCAGGAGTTAACAAAAGTGACCCTGCCATCCTGGGAAAGGCAAGACATTAATATGCCACAGAAGAATCAAATCATTGTAGCACTGGGAGGATGGGAGTACAGGATCAGCCTTCACTCATCCACCTACTATTTCCATGCACTTTTCTTTTAATTACTTCACTTTAAAAATGTATTCAATGTATTTTAAAGCTCGTCATTGTATCACGACCCCAAAAGTTGAAATCAGTACTTGTTTTAAATAGAAGGTAACCAATAAATGAATAGAGACGTCTGCAACAAAACAAATCCATGAAATTCTAGCTAGACTCTTGTTACCTGCAGGATGCTCTGTGCCTGAGGCCTTATTGGTTTAAAAAAAAAAAAGAAAAAAAGGAGGGTCAGGGGACTGAGAAAATGTTAGAGAGATATTACAGACATTGTAGCAACAATGGAGATGTTTTCTTTGATCTTATCAGAATTGTTGAAAGGAACACTTCTCATGATGTAATTCATTGTTATTTATTGCTGTGTCAAATGCACTATCTATACCTATTGTAGGGAAACCAGTATGATTTGTTTCCCTCTTTCAGGAAGAAAAAAAAAAAAAAACAGCTAGATAGAGCAGGAAATTTCAAGAAAACTGGGGTTGACAGACAAGAGTGACAGTTTTAGTCACCAAGAGAACCTGAGACAGCCAGGGTGACAAAGGAGTGTCTGACATGGTGAGCAGGACTGGGAGATGGGCTTGTAGTATGAACCATACCTTCTTCACAGACTCACCCCAGGTCATCTCTATTGCCTCAGTTTGGAACAGTATATCGAATCTAATATTCTTAACGCAGTAATGGCCAGCATCTCATAGGACAATTTGGCAAGTATTTCAAAAGACATTTTCGTTGCCCGGAATATCTATCTCGCTAGGACATGAAAATGTAGTCAGAACAGCAATATTGGGGTCTATATTTTATTAGAGGACTGTTTATGTGATGTATGCTTCTGATGTAGGAATTGCAGAATATCGTTTCATGTCACAAAGCACCATGGATTGCAGCTCTCACCTTCACTAGGCAGAAAAGTAAAGAAAGTAACTGCTTTTTGTTTTTGTTTTTCTTGGCCGTTGAGCTTGTAAGTTACTGTGGACTTCTCTGTTACCACTGGGATGAAAATCACAAATCTAGCATAAAATGAGATTTGACCTCAATATGGGAAGAGTGAAAACTGACAAATAATAACATATCGTCCTGCCTCTATTACGCTGTATAAGATACAGCGTAAATCTATGTTTATTGGAGTAAAATAATGATAAAATTAATTAAAACTCTTATATTTGCATTAATTTTTTTCTAACTTTGATATACATGATCTGAACTTACTCTTTTTTTCCCCTAGAAATAGAGATAAATCAATTTATTCTTAAACTCATTTAACAAATAATGAAACTTTGTACCAGAGAATAACTCAACTTATACAGGTCACTCTTTCAATAGATGGCTTAGTCACTATTAGAAGCCAGTTCTGACTTTCAGTCTCTGCCCAGTGATAACTAGTTGTAATAACAACAGTATTGGTAAGAAACATAACAATAATAATGGATGACACTTACTGAATGCTAATTAGGAACTAATATTTTTATAGGAATTGTTTCATTCATTTTATAGGAATTATTTCATTCTTATAACAATTTATGGATCAAGTATTATTATTACTCTCCTAATTTTACAGATGAGAAAATTGAGGCTCAGGGAATTTAAATCATTTGCCCATGGTTAAATAGCTAATAAATGCCAGAGCTGTGTCAATAAACCATAGTCATTTTAACTCTGTGAACTTTGAGATTCTGATGTGTCTGTCTTCAAACCATAATGAATATATTTTTAAAGGATATCTAATTCTTGAAGACAGACATTGTTACGGAACAAGTATTAGCTGTTAATGTTCATTTATACCCCAAGAACCAAAACACTAAAGTGATCTCCCAATCATCTGAGACATCATCATCAGTCCTCACCTCCCCATCACATAACCAGGGATGCTCCTCTCATTAAGTCAATTTCTGCTGGGGGTTAGTAGCAATGCTATAATGGCTTTATACCATTATTTGCAGGCAATATTTACATATAGAACTGTTCCTGTCCTGGATCCCAAGGCCAACAGCTTCAGGGACTCCTAGCCTGCTGATGGGGAACAGGGCCTTGCATTCCCCAAGCTGCTTCCTGGGAAGTCAGTCCAAACATGTAGACAGATTCTCAACCTCCTGTTTACCATAGGATGCCCAAAACACTTAAGAGTCCTACAAAACCTACCATTTCCTTGGTTTCAAAGTATAGTAATTATATAATTTTCTTTTTAATATTAATTTTAAGTAACCAACTCCTAAATGAGAATGTTACCTATGGATAATATTAAAATTAAAAAATGAAAAATAGAGATGAGGGTGACACCTCCACAATTCCATTCTTTTGGAGACCATCGTGGTTTTGACTCTGGAGTGTGTGCACGTACATGAGTGTGTGTGTGCCCATGTACCTCTGTGTGTTTTATTTCCCCCAGGCCATTTTCTAGTCATTTACATGAATCTATTCCTTAGAAAATATATAGTATTGTTTTCTGTTATTTTCACATAAATTATATCATAGGAGATACTGTACATCACTCTTTCATACTAGTTTTCCTATTCTAAGTGATTTAAAGAGCTTTTCATGAATGCAGTTTTTACATCATTCTTTTAACTACTGCCTGGCCTTCCTTAATATAAATATGCTATCATGTAGCCATTCTTCTACTGATAAATATTTGGGCAGATTGGAGTTTTTTGCTGTTGTATACAATGTTGCAGTGAGCATCCTTGACCATCATATTGTTATCCATATAAGCAAAACTTTTTCTAGGAACAATAGAGATGAGTAGAATTCTGCATTAGGACATGCAGATTTGAAATTTCAATAGCCAGTACCTAATTGCTTCTCAAATAGGTTGTTCCAATTTACACTCCGACTAGCCACACAAAAAAATGGCCTATTTCCACACCCTTAGAGGCATGTAATATTTTTAAACATCTTCTGCTTTCTTGTGAATATTCAGAAGGGAGGGAGGTAGAGCTAGCACAAGATTAAACGTACTAGTGTCATCCAAATTGCCTGTATAAGGGCTGTGTTTCAGAAAGGATGAGGCTGGGTTTGCCTGAAATGTAACCCTTTTAACTTCATCATTTAGCATATTTTAGGCTCTTCACCTCCCTCACCACTTCAGAGCCCTTTCTCATTTATTTCTGCTGGCTCTTACACTAGCACCCTTGGTAAAAAAAAAAAAAAGAAAAGAAAAAGAAAAAGAAAAAAAAAAAACCTCCAGGAAATGGGGGGATCTGATGACACAATGATGCAATTAAAAGGCTAGAGACAGCAATCAGGATTTTGTATTGCTAAGGGAGATGTACTACATTTCAGTATATTTAAAAGTGGATTTTTTTTTCTTGCCCTGGAAAATAGGATCGAAAGAGTTGCACCCACCCTACCACTCCCCCACCCTGAACCTCAGGCACTGCCTAAGGAATTAATGACCCGCTGAGGTTAATGAGTCTCTACTCCGGGCCATCAACTCTCCCAGATGGCCATTAATCCCCTAGAAATGCCCCACGCCTTGGTAGTTACTCCTTAATTACGGAAGGCATTAAGAATCAAGAGAGAATCCTAAGCAAAAGGAAAAGAAAAGGCCATTTTTCATTGGTGCTCAGCATGGGACACCTCAAGTCCAGGTGGCACCAAGAAACACAACCATATTGTGATTAAACCAACCGCTTCCAAGAAGGAGACATCAATCTCTATTATCTCCTGTGTTCATCCAAATTCAAGGAGGCTATTCAAGGCTACCCCAGGTCTGAGACCAAGCAAATAACTTGTGTCCAATGAATTCTTGATTAAAATGTCTGAAGACCAATACCTCAGATGCATTCAGGTCAGATGTAACTTTATCTTCATGTCTGCGGAGAGTAAGCGCATGTCTATGCCGTTTGATTTTTTAAGGGAGTCTCAAACTTCTCCCATTCCTCCATCTATGTATCCTGACTTACCAGTGTCCAAAACTAACCTGTTAATCATTCCCTTGGGTCACAACAGTGGATTTTTAAATGGATTACTTACTACTGGAATTGTTTTTCCATGTGTCTTATTAATTTTTTTTTTTCAGCTGATAGGATTAAAAGCACTAGCCTCTACCATTATGTTAACCAAAGCAGCAATGTTTTCATCCAGTTTTTATTTTGGAATTTCCATGTCTACGAATACTGAAACTTGTTAGATGAAAGGACTAAAGTTTAATGTTAAAATGCAGGTTTTTGCAAAGGCTGAATTAAATTAGCCCCTAACCTAGTCCAAAAGGTAAATGTTTTGAATGAATAGACCCAGAGACTTTCTCTTTGTCTAACACTATAGCCATAGCAGAATCTTTATGGCCTCTATTTGATATGAGACCAAGGGAGAAGTATTTAGAGGGTGAAGTGCTTGGGTAAGTAGTCAGGAGATGCTGTAGTGGTACTAGGTGAGAGTGAGCATTTGGAGAGTTGCCCAGAGAAAACCCAAAGCAAACTTGATCTACTTGAAATTTTTGTTCTAGGGCAAATCTTATCAAGACATGTCTCACCATTACTTTTTTTTCTAGCATGAAGGTAGCATTAGATTAGGTTAAGTTTGATATTATATGACACAATAAACCAACCTCTAAAAGAGATGAAGCAGTTAACAAGTCACATATAGAGCTTTGAAGTCAGAGAGCCTGGGTCTGAGTCCTGATTCAGCCACTACTTGTTGATAGTTCTCTGGGAAATTGCTTCAACTCTCTGGGGAAAAATAATGCCTCCTTCATGTTATTATGAAGCTAAAGCAAAATGATGCCTATAAATAATTGTTTATAGTTCTTTTTTAAATTTTTGTGGGTACATAATAGGTGTGTATATTTATGGGATATATGTGTTAACAGTTCTTCATAATGATATATATATGAGATTTATATAAATACATATAGTTATATATGTGTATATGTTATATATATTAATATCCCAGTATATTTAATGAAAAATAGCAATCACTGTAATCCCAGCACTTTGGGAGGCCGAGGCGGGCGGATCACAAGGTCAGGAGATCGAGACCATCCTGGCTAACACGGTGAAACCCCGTCTCTACTAAAAATACAAAAAAATTAGCCGGGCACGGTGTCGGGTGCCTGTAGTCCCAGCTACTCAGGAGACTGAGGCAGGAGAATGGCGTAATCCCGGGAGGCGGCGGAGCTTGCAGTGGGCCGAGATCGCGCCACTGCACTCCAGCCTGGGCGACAGAGCGAGACTCCGTCTCAAAAAAAAAATAAAATAAAATAAAAAAGGAAAAGAAAAGAAAAGAAAAATAGCAATCATATTAAAGCAAAATACTGGAGTCGATATTACTTATTTTTTTTCTAAATCTAATCTGTCATAAAATCTACTTTGTGCCTGTGTGTGCGGGTGTGATTGCTGCCCCTGCTTCCCCCAGTGAAATTTCTCAAATTATCTACTCCTCTAGCTTCTCTACTCGGACCCCTCAGCAGCCTGGTCCAAGCTCTTAACACTCATTCCTATTCCACTATCACCCATCTTTAGGTGACCTCCTGGCTGCCTGTGTCTCTCTCCTTTGAAACTTCCTCCTGAATATTGGGGTGGAGCTTTGTAACATACCAGGAAGAATCTAGATTTTTT
This sequence comes from Macaca thibetana thibetana, assembly GCF_024542745.1. NCBI lineage: Eukaryota > Metazoa > Chordata > Mammalia > Primates > Cercopithecidae > Macaca > Macaca thibetana. Next base: position 15,418,008 of record NC_065583.1, on the reverse strand, counting down.
TTTCTTTATTGCTTGTCCAAATCCTCCACATCTTACAAGATTTCACACTAATCCCATCTCTTTCTTGCAGTTGTTCCAAAGCACCCTGCCATCTTTGGCTGCAGTCATATAAGCCTGAATTATTTACATCACTCATCTCTCATTCAGTTGAATTGTTACTTTGCTTTCTCTTTTCTTTTTTTTTCTGCCTTTTTATTTTTGGAAGGTGGGTGGTATGTGTGACAAGCCTTGACTCCCAATCATCTTGCATATTCAATGACAATTGTTTCTTTTTAATTCATTGACAGTTCTACAAGTATTCTTTTTAGCATGTCTTTCATTTTCCAGGCAACCCACTTGTCCCCAGGAATAAAACACTTTAAAAGAAAGGCACGGTCCTTCTTTCATGAAGTTTATGGGCACAAAGGGAGATAGATGAATGTCAGTGAAATAATCATTCCATAAGCATAATTTGCAAAAAGAACATATGAGAAAGGGATATGTTCTAGACTTGAGGATTAAAGAAAGCTTCCCTGAACAGCTGGGTGAGGAGTTACCTGACTAGGAGTTAACAACTGGGGGGCCAGATGGTAAGAGTATTCCATACAAAGGGAATAGCGATGTCACGGTCAATGGCAAGAGGGAATTTGAATCTTGGAGTGTGGATTGGAGAAGCTGGAAAGGTCAATGGACTTTGAACCAGGGAACAAGGGAGAAAAGTTGGGAAATAAAACTGGAAAGAATGGTAACCTTATTAAGGTGTCTGCTCTTTTTCTTGGAAAAATGATGTACATTTATTGTCTCCTGAGGGCTCCACACCTTCTGATACTCAGTAAATATATGTTTACCAAATGAATTAATGAAATTGTGATGTTTACATAAATGCTATTTGTTCCTCATGGATAACTGAAGCATGAATAGGAAATCTGTAATGGTTTATTGACAAGATTCTCAAGCGCTTAGATTCTTGATCTATCTTCTAGATTGATAAAAATGCTGTTAGAATTTTGTTGAAAAATAATGAAGTAAAAAAGATAAAGCCAAGCGCATGTGTTCTACTTGAGAAGAATTATTGAATGTTTAGTTCTAGAAATAAGTGATTTAAAAGAGAGATTTTCTTTGCTCTAATTTTTTTAAGCTGTACCAAATAAAATATCTCAAAAATCTAAATACTTTCCCACTTCGACTTTTGAAATGACTTTATATGGTGGTTCTATAATGGTTCAACATAAATCTTCATGACTTTGCTGCATTTTATACCTGAAACTTAGCTTCCTTAGTAATGAGAACAAAGTTTAATAAGACCTGACAATAGATCCTACTTTACTGAAGACCACTATTGTCTGTGATGAAGACAAAGATACTGAAGTATGTAAGTCTATTGTCTCCATATGGCCTGGGGAAGAAAAAAATGTCTTAAGAATAATTTAACCTTGTACCTCAAAGTCTAACATGATTTTTGTTTAAAGTCAAGGAATATCTATATCCCTCACTTCTTACCTCCCATCCCAAGGTGCCTTATGAATCAAATTACACAGGATAGACATTTCTTCCTCCTGTTATTCTCAAACATTATCTGGTCTCTGTCAAAGATTAAACTTGGTTCTTTAGTCAGTCCAGAGCAACACATCTATTTAAAGCATTAATAGATATCAGACTCCTCAGGGAAATTTAATGTGGCTAAATAGCATTAAAGGAAATTTCCAATAGAACATAAACAATACCATAATGAAAAATATTAAATCATATGTTTGCCACTGAGCACATTATAGAGCCAATTTAAAATTATAATAAATTTGCATTTGGCACTTGCTAGTGATTGGCAAATTTATCCATGTGAAAAATAGAGAATATAGATTAAATATCTTTGGATTTTCCTGTTATAGAAAACTAAAAAATAATTACTCCTGTGTCCCTATATAAAGATCTATATATAAAACACATATTTTTAATTTATTCACTATATTCTATTCAACTGACTTGAAAGATACATTTTCATTGAGATATGTTTTAAATACTTAATGACAAGCAGCGGAAAAATTAGTGATTTGATTTTAAATGCCTTTTTCCACTGAAAAACTGGCTAGCATTTTGTTCAAGCACATGATGTATGATATATGAAGGGGACTGGACAAAAAGAGAAGCAGCAGGAGCCAGGGAGAATGATTCAAAATTGGCTAGTGTAAAAGCCAAAATGCACCCAGACTGTCTCCCCAGTAAAAAACAGGAGGCAATCTGGTCACCTTTTAAAGGACTGGCAACTGCATCCTGCAACCAGTTGCTGGCATTAGTAGAGTTGGTTTTTAGATCTTTCCATCCATTTCCTTAAAGATCTCCTGATTTTTCTTTTTTTTTTTCCTAAAACAACCAGCAATACTCCCCGAGGCCATGTCCCCTTTCTGATATACAGTTTCTTTTGCTTGCAAAGAAGACACAACAAAAAGTTTATTTACCAGTCAATTAGTGATGACACACTAATGGCTCCAGATGTATAATGCAATTTGACATTTTGTATCAACAGTATTTTTACCCAGGAATTCTATCCACCAAGAACTTATCCTGATACATACTAGAATGTCTCTTTATTATTGCCCATTACATTAAAAATTAGAAACAACTTACGTGTTGAACAATAGGACTTTGTTACGCAGTCAACAGAAATGATACAGAAGAATGTTTACTGAAGTAAAGAATACCCAGAATATATCATTCATGATGAAGGTAGGATATAAAACAGTGTAAGCATACACACACACACACGCACAGGTAATAAATATTCCTATGCATCCATGATGTAACATTTTATACCAAAGTTTTACATATATATATACATAATACATATGCAATATATTGTATTATAGAATGGATACCTTTGAAGGACCATATTCTGCAAACCACAATAATTAAATCTCTTCCATTGAATACAGGCTTGTAGAGACTTCAATCAAGATGGACTCTGCTCCCTAGTCCAAGAATTGTCACGTAACCCAGGCAGCGCCAATTGTGCTTTATCCTATAAATTTATATCGAGGAAATGATCCAAACACTGAGGAAGTTTGAGAACATCCATTTCAGTGGTAGAACCTGAAAGAGACTATCATAGAGTTCCCGTTACAAGAGTCTCTAAAGCTACTGACTGTTATTCGTTAGTTTCCTTGCTTTGTTTTTTATTCTCCCTATATTTCATTTTTCAATGAATTATGTTTTTTCTTAACTTAGGGACAATTTCCTTGGCTTACAACAACATAATCCAAGTGATACAAGAAATAACAGAATACAAGGGAGAGTGGGGGTGATTAGAAGTGCTTTCCAGGTGAATAAATATGATTTCTTCTATATCATTGTGGTAAAATGTCATAAATACCCTTGATAGTGGATGGAATTTCTTACATTTCTGACAGCATGCCGGTGGAATCACAAAACTGCACTGCCATTCAGGGGATTCATCATAAAGATGAATTAGGGGTAATGTGGTTATGTTTGTATTATTTCTATTTGTTTAAATAAACTCATTGCCCTATGGACTATGGGCATGTGTGCAAAATATTAATAAACACAGACTAACTTTTCACAGCAGTCTCTTAAAACCTACCTGGTTTTTGAGATTCTACACTGAGTATAAACAAAATTTTTAAACAACTACAGAATACTAGGGTGGCTGGAGGGCTTGAAGTCCATGCAAAACTGATTTTATTTAAAAATAATACTAAATGTTGGCTTTTTTTTTCTTACATGTAGTGTTTACTGAAGTAAATGATAACAAAATTTCCTTAAGTGCTACACTAAGGATTCAAACATGATAAATGGCTCAAAGAGTAATTTCATGATGAGTATGGAGAGAAGAAAGAAGAGGAAATAAAAGAAAAAGAAAATCAAATGAAAGGTTCAGAAGGGTAGGAGGGTTCTTCAACTCAGAATTTTCAATGACTGACAGTGTTTATACATATGTAACAGTAAGGCTGACCTCAGTTTGAAGACCTTGGCCCGGCTACCTCAGTGGTTTTCAATCAGAGGAGGTGCTGCCCCTACCACATGTGGTAATTTGGCAATGTAAAGGAATATCTTTTGTTGTCATAACTGGAGTCAGGATGCTACTAATGTCCAGTGGGTCAGGAGCTGGGATGCTGCTGTCAACCCTTGTAGCTGAAGATGTCCAGGAACACCCCTGTAGTTAAACAAGTTGTTTTTATGTTTTTTGCAACAAGAAAGAACACATATCATGGAGAATACTGGTGTAGCTCAGTAGGATGGTGTTGGAAAGAACTGATGATAAGTTCCTTGGTGTTATCTTAGTTGAGTGATTCGGGGAAGATCTGAAAAATAGGAATTTGCTCTAGATTGAATGCTGTCAGAAAGTGGGGACAATTCTATGACTTGGGTATCTCAATAAATTTGATCTAGAGGGAAGTTATAAATGGCCTTGCTTTGTCTTATTTTATCATGGCCTCAGAGTAATCTGGTTTGAGGTTATTATTCTGTGAGATTTTCTTTTTGGCTAATAAGAGAATAATAGGATCTAGCTTTGAGTGTTGAGAGTTTGCCACAAAATAGAATTATCCACACAACGAGCTATTACCTCTCACACCTGTTGGGATGACTATTATTAAAAAGAAAGAAAGAAAAGGAAAGGAAAGAAAAGAAAAGAAGTTGCTGGTGAAGATGTGGAGGCATTGGAATGCTTGTACACTGTTGGTGGGAATGTACAATGGTACAACCACTATGGAAAACAGTTTGAATTTCATTTGTTTTCCTCAAAAAATATAAATGGAAACACCATATGATCCAGCAGTGCCACTTCTGGCTATATATCCAAAATAATTGAAATCAAGATCTCAACGAGGTATCTGCACTCCCATAGTGATTGCAGCTTTATTCACAATAGCCAAAATACAGAAACAACTTAAATGTCCTTCAGTGGATGACTTGATAAAGAAAATATGGCATATACATACAATGGAATATTATTCAGCCTTAAAAAATAGAAGAAAATCTTGCCGCATGTGACAACTTGGATGAACCTGGAGGACTTTATGCTAAGTGAAATATGCCAGGCATAGAAAGACAAATGCTGAGCTACATGATTGCATTTATACAAAGTATCTAAAATGGTCAAACTCAAGGAATCAGATGATGAATGGTGATTGCTTTGGGCTTGGTGGAAGGGAGGAATGGGGAGTTGCTATTCAGTGGGTATAACGTTTTTGTTATGCAAGAGGAATAAGTTCCAGAGATCTTTTGTAGAGTATCCTGTTTATAATCAACAACACTATATTGTGCACTTAAAGTTTTTTAAGAGATTAGATCTCATGTTAAGTGTTCTTATCACAATAAAAAGAAATACACAAAACAAAGGGCAGAAGGAAACTTTATAAGTGATGGATGTTTATTACCTTGATTGTGGTAATGGTTTTTTCCTTGTAAACATTCCCTGAAGCTACAGTAGTGCCTGGCACACCCCAGTTAGTATTCAGTGATGATTGTTGAATAAATGAATGTTGATGAGTGAATGAATGAATGAATGAATGAATGAAGTTTTAGCTCCATCCCTGTGCCTGTGGAGCAATAGGGTAAGACTCTTAAACAACTAACTACTGTGGGAAAAAGAGTAGCATGCTGAGATTGTTTGTTCTTCAGTAAGAGAAAGTGACACTCTTCACATACAACAGTGAAAGAAAAAGTAAAAGAGATAATGGAAAAGGGTTTCTCAATTCTATAAAGCAAAACAGAATCAAGAAAAATGTCAAGCGCTGATAGGAAGGGAAAGAAATCTGATGACAGACAAATGGGGGGAAAATAAAAAAAAAATCTCAGAGATGTTATTGTTTTGTTTTTGCTTCTGTCTGTAAGTAAAAGTTTATCTGGGACAGATAATCAGGAAGAGTGCTGCCCAGAAAGTCAAGACGGGAGCAAAAAGAAGAAGCTAAAGGATGGAAAGACAGAAAATAGTTGAAGATACTTTACAAATCATTGCCTATTAATATCAGCAGGCGCTGATGTCATGCATTCTACATACTCAGAGACTGGCGCATAGTTTTGCAGAACACCCTACAATTAATTGCTAGAATGCTTTAATAGCAAAGAAAGGCTCCAAAAGAAAAGAGCACATTTAGCCCTTGCCTTAAAAATAGGTATTTTGAAAGGCAAGCACCCAACTAATTAGTTTGGTCAGTTTAGTGGTAACAATCTAGAAGATACTAAAAGAAATTATATTTTCAAAATTATATTGCAATCCCCTAGAAAGGAACAGAGTTCTGAGTAGCAAACAAGGTTTTGTCAAGAGTGAATCATGCCAGACCAACTTAATTTCCTTCTATGATAGAGTGGCAGGCCATGAGATAAAGGAGAAGCAATAGATGTAATCTACCTCGATTTCACTGAGGCTTCTGATTCTCTCTACGTAACATTCTCATCCATAGGCTAGAAAGATTGGTCTAAGCCATACTACTATTAGAAAGGAGCATAAATGCCAAAAGACTGTCCTAGAAGGATGGTTATCTGTGTCTTAGGATAGGAGAGTTTCTAAGGGATGGCAGGGTATTGTAGCTCACAGCATGTTATAGGAAGATCTATCAGTGGCTTAGCAATGGGGACAGACAGGTTTCTTGTCTACCTCTATCATTAATCATTGTATCTTTGAGCAATTTCATTCCTCTTTCTCTCAGACTCAGTTTTGCAGTTTGTAACATGGATGGGTTTAGAGTAGATTTTTTTTTTAGGTTCATTCTAGTTTTAAGCATGTATAATCTTTCAACTAACATTACTTTAGAGATTTCCTCATGACCGGGGTAATACAGTTGGGGGCTCTCATGTTGTTGGATGTTTTCCTTATTTGCAAACTCCATTTAACAAATAAAAATTATACAGGAGAGGTTGCCTTTTTCCCCCTGTTTGAGGTAATTCATACATATATTCACTTGCATAGTAGTTAATTTGAATGGTTTTGAATGCCTAGTATATGCATAATGAAAATCGAAGGATGAATTTGTTAGAAGCAACAACTCTCACCTTTTATGGATCATATACAATATCTATATCAAAATTTCCTGAAAATGAACAATTATAGAAGAGTATTAAAATGGAATAATTGCTAATAGGTTAAAAGCAAGTACTAATATAGAACCCTAAGTTTAGAAAATTATACTTAGAATCCTACAAATTAATTATGTCTGCTATCAAACTTATAGCAAAATGGTCGACTATACTGCAATAAATTAAAGCTCAAATGTATAAAATTTAGGCTTCACTTTCATTGACCTAAAAGCTACTTGCTTATTAAAAGTTTATTAGATTTTCTTTTTCATTAAATAGTTTATTCAGAAAGCTAACCATCCTTGGTCAGCTTCAAACTATTCTTAATCCCTGAGAGCTGATTGATTTCTCATGACTTAGCTGATTTACACAGAAGGATATCTTTAAAATTCCTATAAAAACATCCAGATGGAATAACATCCTAAGGTAGTAATATGCTTATTGTTCATTACTTCACTTTTTAAGTTGGCATTTCAGATTAATTAAGCATTTGATAAAGCTCATGTTTATGCAAGTGTTTACAAATTAGAAAAGCTGTTAGCAGCGTTTAATTTGTTTGAATATATATATTTAATTTACTGCTTCTAATGGAAAGAAGCTTAAGGGAATTTAAGAGTCATGGCTTTATTGATAGACATTAGGCATATGCACAGCGTGATTATTATTGCTAATATTTTACATTTGCTGCGTGCCAACAGTTAAGAGCAGTAAAGAACCCCGTGTAATTCCATAGGCAGAAATGTGGGCCATACTTGCTGGGCATTTGCATCACTACATGTATTTATCTCTTCAAGGGTTGCTTTTCCCCGCCCTCTACACCACATGTATTTTCCTTTCACCAGTTTCCTCACACTGGTGTTATAATGAGAATGGAATGCTCCTCTGATCCTTTTGCTTGAGATTTGTCCAACCCCCAAAAAATTCTGGACCCAGCTCAGATCATGTCATGACAAATATCATTTCAATCCTCAGCCAATGGCCAGTTGATCTCCAGGACTATGGGATTAAAATAAATCATGTAGAACAAGGTATCAGCCAGCCGTCTTTTTGAAACCCGTGCATGGGGGTTATGTTGATCGGGAAACCCGCCGATCTGTCCATAGATGCCCTGCTTCTGGCTATAGATCTATGACAAATGGTAACATCATCTCTATTAATTTTGGAAACCATTTGATTTCAAGCCAAACAAAATCACTTCTCAAGCATGATTTAAGCACCTACTTTGTGCCAGGTTCTGGGCTGAGGCATGGGAGGGCAAAGATGATGAGAAGATGGTTCTGCTCATCATTTCTCAGTGGGGCTATTAGAGCAGCCTTCTATCTAATTTCCATGACTTTGATCTTCCTGGACCTTTCCAGTTTATCCTCCACCCAGTCATTAAAAATGACCCCTCTGGGCTGGGCACAGTGGCTCAGGCCTGTAATCCCAGCACTTTGGGAGGCCGAGGTGGGTGGGTCACAAGGTCAGGAGATCGAGACCATCCTGGCCAACATGGTGAAATCCCGTCTCTACTAAAATACAGAAAATTAGCCGGGCATGGTGGTGCACGCCTGTAGTCCCAGCTACTTGAGAGACTGAGGCTGGGAAATCGCTTGAACCTGGGAGGCAGAGACTGCAGTGAGCCAAGACTGCACCACTGCACTCCAGCCTGGGGACAGAGCAAGACTCCGTCTCAAAAAAAAAAGAAAAAAAAAAAGTGACCCATCTCAAAATTAAAGCTGGCTCTGTGGGTCCCCACAGTTAAAACTTCCAATGACTGCCCTGTCATCCAACAGGATAAAGTCTGTGCTTCCAAACATAGCGTGGGAAGTCCTTCATGAACTGACCCCTCTCTGGCCCTACTTGTCACGCTCTATGCTTATAATTTTTGCTCCAGTAATGCTGAAGTGCTTGTGGTTCCTCTATACACTGTTTCCTACCTTATTCTACTTCTAGCAAAAATTCTCTTTACCTGCTAACTTCTATTTTACCTTCAAGACTCAATTCAATCCCTTCTATTTTCCTGATCCCCTTTTGCTCCAACAACCAGGCTGGATGAGGGCCAGCTGTGTGAAGGCATGTGTCATACCATCTGCTTAGCCCATAAGTGCATTCACAACATAGTTGTATAATTACCTGTTTATTGTTTCAACTCCCCCACTAGAAGAATGTTTTTGCTTCTGTTTTTAAATCAATGACTATGCATTTCATTTCAATAATACTAATTGGTTCTTTTTAAAATTCCCACCTGTTTTTATTTCATCTTTGCATGAATTTTTAAAAACAATTTGATTTATTTCGGGGGCATCATTTCTTCATTTATCTTTGAAATACCCTAAACATATTCAGTTTAAAGTTTGTGGGGTTTTGTTGTTGTTGTTGTTGTTTGTTTGTTTGCAGACTATTTAATCATTTCCATATTGGAGTGAGTTGATCACCTAATTGTCATTTTTTGATTTTTTTATGTTGTTACTTTTCCAAATGAGTTTTGGAATTTGGGCTTTAAATTTCATCTTCAATGGAAGCATCCCTTGAACCCTACAACATTCATCCCTCTAATAGGTCTCTTGAGCTCCCTGGTCCAAAACCAAGTCCTTACAGTCTTATAGCTGTAGCTTGGGATTACTATTCCTGTGGTGTTCACATCTAGTCATGAAACCAGTGGGCAGCCTGGCACAGACTTGGCTTGGGGACTGTGACTGTTCTTACCTTTTCCATTTCACTTTATAGCAGCTGGAATTGCAGGCATCACATTTTGTTTCCCAGGCAAAGAAGGGGTGCCCCAACCTGTAGTTTTAAAATAACTTTGAGCTAAGCCTGGTGGCTTACACCTGTAATCCCAGCACTTTGGGAGGCCAAGGCAAGTGGCTCACTTGAAGCCAGGAGTTTAAGACCAGCCTAGCCAACATGGTGAAACCCAGTCTCTACTACAAATACAAAAAAATTGGCTGGCGTGGTGGTGCATGCCTGTAGTCCCAGGGAGGCTGAGGTATTAGAATTGCTTGAACCAGGGAGGCGGAGGTTGCAGTGAGCAGAGATGGCATCAGGTCACTCCAACCTGAGCAATAGAGCGAGACTCCATCAAAAAAACAAAAACAAAAACAAACAAACAAACAAACAAAAAAACCTTTGGTTTCGTCTCCATGAGGTATGGGATAATTTTCACCCCTAATACCTTCACTGTATGCATACCCACCACCTCTTCTTTTCTGTTCTGGGACCCAGACCCAGCAGGTATGGGAGAGGTCAATCCTAGTTAGTACGTCGAGGTGGTTTTTTGTTTGTTTGTTTGTTTTCCATTTTTAGCATTCAAATTGATTATCTTTGGGGAGTTGGTTACATCTTTTTACTTTTCTCTTTTTATATTTTATTTAATAGTCTAATGGTTTTGATGAAAGGAAGCAGACAAGGAACAAACTAATATGTTTGTCTATCTTCTTCAGTTCCTCTGAGGACGGAAGTAGGGGAATGGAGAAGTGGGCGCTGGATAGGGTTGAAGGATTGGAATAAGTCAACTCAACAAATAAAAATGATAGCATACTATATACAAGAAGCATTGTTAAAACCCAAGGGGATAAAAATGCTGATCTTAAGGGGTTAGAATAATGTGTGCTAGTCTCCTTCATTCATAGAACAAATATCTATTGAGTGCCTAGCATATGACAGACATTTGTTAGATACTGGGAATACAGTGGGGACAGAACAGACAAGGTCCCCGAGTCCAACAACAGTTGGAGAAGATTGACATATAGGAGGCCCTAGAGGTGAGCAAGAGTATGGCACTTTGGAGGTATGAAACCAATTCAGCACAGCCAGTGCAGAAATGGCAAAGCTCAGGTCATCCAGCCACACTGCTGTGTGCAATTCCCTCCACGAAGAGATCCAGCGATGGAGAATGCATTAGCTCCTTAGACAATGCAAGTCTGCCTTTGGCCATTAAAGTGTTCCCTAGATACTCTCAATGACTTCTAGGTACCTCCCATTTTTCATTCCCCTTCAGATCATTTGTCATTACACAGCTAAAAAGGAATTTTTAAGAGCTGATAAAATTTTCTTTCCAGAGATCTCATGTCAAGCATCTCTAAATTGTTTGGAATCCAATTGAATAAATTATGGTATACATGACAATATTTTTCCTCCCACCCTCTCATGAACTCTGAAATAATATGTCTTACTCCTAAACTACTTAGCACTTTTAAAATGCCAACTAATTCTTCCTGGTTGTCCAAAAATGAGTACAGAATGGCAATTCCCCTGGGAAATTTTCTCCTCTGGGAGATGAAGCTATTAGCAAAGCAAGTCAAGGTCCTGTTAGACATTCTGCTGTTATCCAAATGAGACTTCCGGCAGATGTCTGGAGAGTTGAAATCCCCATCACTACTCTGTCTTTTCTCTGCACTGATTTCACAATCTGTGTCTAGTAACACACCACGCATTTGCTCCATGTGTCCCAGCGTACTCTCGTAATGATAGCACTTCTGTGCTCTTCCTTTGTCCTAACCCATATGCTCTCCAGCATGTTCCTGCCCTCAGGTCTGGGCATTTCCATATGAATGTAGATCTTCATGACATTCACCCCTGCTCTGCCTCCTGTCTAAGCAGTCTGTTTCTTTAGGGGTGGGCATACCCTTCCATTACAATGTTGTAACACCCTTCCCTTGAATTATAACACAAAGGTCTAGCCTGCACGATCCAGGTAATAGTTATAAAATCAGGTTAGTCTTCCTGACCTGTCTCTAATGCCCTGTTTCCAAGGATTCTTTCTCAATTGCTTTCTAGTGAGAATTACCAGGAATTTCGTGTTAAACTTTCTGTGTCCTTGCTACTCTGGATGAGCAGTGGATAGAAATGCAGAATCTCAGGTCTCATCCCAGACCTAGTGAATCAAAAAAATCTCCTTGATAACAAGGTCTCTAGGAGATTCATATGCACATGAAATTCACAGAATGCTACTCTTGACTACCTGATCTCTCCAGTTTATCTAAACCTTCTTCTCACCTCTAGATGCCATACAATCTTTGGAAGGGCTTCTGTTGACCTCTGCAAACTCACAGAAGGTAATCAATCTGTGTCCATATTTATCATTACAATGTAAGGAGACAACTGACTCATCTGGCATGTAAATGCTTGACTCTGTTTGCACTATGTCCTTTCTAAATGGCAGGCATGAATGTATCACGTTGTTGACTTTGAGCATATCTGGGCTCCAATATGTAAACCTCCAGGAGGAGGTATATCACATGCATTACTACCTGTTTTTAAATGGTTAAATGGTATTCTTCAATTGTCTCATTGTTTTTTAATATTTATTATAAAATTAAACTTTATTCTAAATTACATCAGTTGATGTGAATATCAATTGATGAATATGTCTGCAGTCAGAAAAACAAAGCAAAACAAAACAATTTTGTTAAATTCTGATTAGATACTGTTATCTGTCCCCCTAAAATATCTTTGTTACAAAGAGAGATTGGAAGTACTAAAGAGGTGTTAAGGACATACAGCTCTGAACAGTTTTCTCTTTGATATACTAAGAAGCACCGAAAGATTCAAAAGGAGAAGTATGTGTTTCAAATATTATAAACAACTAAAATGAATCTTGCATTCTGGCATTTAGAAAACACCGTGCTATACAACTAAGACTAAGGCCTGCATTAAATTTCTAAAAGAGATAGAGTCAAAAGTCTGAGGGAAGTCTGTCTACTTTAATTAAGTGCATCAGAGAGAAATTTTTAGTAACATCTTAAAGATGATGCTTTTTAAATGTGATTTCCATAAGTAGCAGTGGTCGTGGGTGGCAAAGAACTTGTGTCCTGGTATATTTTGCGACCATAAAATAGAAAGCTTCCTTATCAAGAATGGGAACTTATAGTTTCAAATCTGGTGTGAAATTTTCCTTTGTGCCAGGCACACATTTGGAAACAGTCTTTCTATTCTGCTAAGATCTCAGTGTTTATACTGGTACATTTTCCACGGTAACAAGGAAGGTACAAGGGCAGAACAAACAACACCACAGAATCGCAAAAGCTTTATAATAACATTGTATTGCTTTGAACCATTCAATCCATTGTAGACATGGTTTAAATGTACAGAAAAACTAAATGCAATACCATGAGGGAAAAAGAAAAGTATTTTGCAGCCTAACTTCAGCATAAAGAGTTCGGGAGTATATATTTTGAGTGAAGAAAGTTTTACCTAGACCCTCTGGATTATTATCTTTCTGGTATGACTATAATAATGTTCTTTTAAAAATTCGGAGGCCAGGATTTCACTCAACAAAGCATGTTTTATGCTAATTAAAAGTGGCCAAGAAGTCATGAATTCCCTATCATCTTTATGGAGAGAAATCAATACCTGTATCTATTTCTATAAAACTCCAGGGTTTTACTGGTGGATATTAGAACCCAGAAACGTAGGCTTTCATGTTGTGTTTCTTGTAATAATGAACAATCTAGGGTCAAATAGAAGCCTCATGCAGAGTACAGAATAAAAGAGTAACTATGAACAATTGAAAAATAAATGCAGAATCAGATGTTTGTAATGCTCCTTAAAGCAAGGCTAATCTTTATTCAACAGTTTTTACTCCCATATAAGATGCCTGTTGTGTTGTGTCTTAGCAATGGCTATATTACTGAGACTCTAAAACCTCAGTATTAATGCAAAGAATTATGGTTTTATAAGTCAGTGGGGGAATGCAGGTACACATACAGACATATACACACACACACGCCAGTAATTGCTATTTCTAGCAGCTTTCATTGTAATAGGAGTCCTTAAGGAATCTTGGTTTTACTGAAATTCAAAATTGTTGACATGTATTGTTGAGGAGTGGTGGCTGGTACATATACTCTCTCCCTGTAATAAATGGCATAGATAGCTTTAAACTGTTCTAAGATTTCTTACTATATAACCCTAGTGGGTACCATTTAGATTGGCCACAATCATAATCCTAGTTGTCATTACCAAAAACTCTAAAGTCTATCTAATCATATTAGATTTTGTGTCCAATAAAATTATAACATAATAGTCTATCAGCAGCACTGATGCTATCACAAAGGAATGAGTTTCATTGCCACAGACTCCTGAAGTGTTTTCAGCAGATTTTTCTAAGGAGTGGGAATAGGCAAAATTCAATGAGTAAATGTGTTCCAGGAGAGCTTCCTATTTTATATTTATTTGAATGTTAAGTTCAATGCTATAACTGCTATTCTTCCTTGAGTGATATTTTTCCCTAACATGCCAGTGTTTCAATATAATAGCAATGGAATTATTTCATAATTCTACTTGTGATCACTTAAACATTACCGATTGTCTGATTAAACTGATAGTTCTGAAGGAAGACATGAAGGCATATGAAATGTGCACATCCAAGCAACATCAAAAACAGAGTGAAATGGTAAAAATTTCATACTGCTTTCAGAAAACTAAAAGAAACTCAGAGAGTTGCATAATTTAAGGTTCTATTCTCTCCCAAAGAGTTGCCTTTATTTGCCATTGCTAATAAACTAGCAGTAACTCATATTAATCACAGAGGAAGGTAGGATCCAGTATATATATTTTTTCTGATTGCTGTCCTAAGTTTATCCAACAGAGACTATTGTTAGTACCTTAGTGCCTCAGAATTTATTCACAGTGCCGGGATGTGTTCCAAAGTCCTTTAGGAAAAAAGGGCTTCAAAATGTACTTTCCCCATCCCTCTTGTTGAGAGTTCTTTTCTTGTGAGCCAGTAGGAAGTAGCATCAACAAATCTGTGCTCTTTGATAATTGGAACATATAGGATCTCTGTGCATTCTAGTCCCTGCTGACTCAGGAGAAAGGAGATGACAGGAGACAGTGTCTTGGGCGGACCATTCCTGCTCAAGCCGCATGCTGAACACAGCTCCTGGGCAGCCATCATTTGTAGGCTCCCTTTTTATTGGAAAGTAGGCCTTCACCTTTGGCAGGTGGCTCTATTATGCTAAGCAGCTTACAACTCTGGTGGAGAAGCACCTCATATTTTTCTTTGAATACTTGTGCTCCACATTCATAGGTGGTGTTCAGAAAACCTGCATGAGAGCAGTAACCATGCTCTATTTAGAGGGAGTGGTGTGTCCTAAAAAGCTCGCATGGGTAGGCCATGCATGGCCCCTAAAGCTATCTGCCGCAGTTGTAACAAAACACACCAGCAGTCATAATAATGAAATGCTTCATGGATTTCTTGCCCAGCTTCCTAATTATGAAGCATATATTTCACAACCATTTGAAGTCTTTTTCTGAAGAATCGTTATTTCTCTCAGCATGAAGGTGTGCAATGTACGTAGTTTACATAGTCATGGGAGGTAAGGTTTTAGTTTTATTTTTCAAATTAGATATCACTCAGGTCTTGCTCTAGCAGCAGGCATTGGCTCAAGATATAATAAAAGGACTGAATCAAAATATCCTGCCTGAAATACCTCTTCTTATCAGCATCTAAAATCTGCAATGAGAGATTTCCTTTCAGTATTGGAAGGCATTTACACCCTCAGGATTGATTTATTAAAAAGGTGCCAGAAATGGGTAAACAAAGTTTTTCCACAGCTTAGTGTTGTGGGAAGTCAGGGATCCCAGACGGAGGGACTGGCTGAAGCCGCGGCAGAAGAACATAAATTGTGGAGATTTCATGGACATTTATCAGTTCTCCAAATTAATACTTTTATAATTTCTTATGCCTATCTTTACTGCAATCTCTGAACATAAATTGTGAAGATTTCATGGACATTTATCACTTCCCCAATCAACACTCTTGTGATTTCCTATGCCTGTCTTTACTTTAATCTCTTAATCCTGTCATCTTCCTAAACTGAGGATGTATGTTGCCTCAGGACCCTATGATGATTGCATTAATTGCACAAATTGTTTGCAGAGCATGTGTGTTTGAACAGTATGAAATCTGGGCACCTGAAGAACAGGATAACAGCGATTTTCAGGGAACAAGGGAGATAACCTTAAAGTCTGGCTGCCTGTGGGCCAGGCAGGACAGAGCCATATTTCTCTTATTACCGAAAACGGGTAAGAGAAATATCGCTGAATTCTTTCCCCAGTAAGGAATATTAATAATTAACAGCCCAGGGAAAAGAATGCATTCCCAGGACGAGGCCTCTAAAATGGCCGCCCTGGGAGTGTCTGCCTTATGCAGATGTAGATAGGGATGAAACACGCCCTAGTCTCCTGCAGCCTCCCCAGGCTTGCTAGGATTAGGAAATTCCAGCCTGGTGAATTCTAGTCAGACTGGTTCTCTGTTCTTGAATCCTGTGTTTATCAATGACAATGTGTGCACAGTGGGACATGGAAGTTCATTAGTGATTCTAGTTTCGCCCTTACCTTGTGATCTCGCCCTGACCTTCTGCCTTGTGATCCTTTATTGCCCTTAAAGCATGTGATCTCTGTGACCCACGCCCTATTTGTACACTCCCTCCCCTTTGAAAATTGCTAATAAAAACTTGCTGGTTTTACAGCTCAGGGGGCATCACGGAACTTGCCAACATGTGATGTCTCCCCTGGACACCCAGCTTTAAAATTTCTCTCTTTTGTACTCTTTCCCTTTCTTTCTTTATTCCCTTTCTTTATAAGTGACTGACTGACACTTAGGGAAAATAGAAAAGAACCTATGTTAAATTATCAGGGGTGGGTTCCCCTGATAGCTTAGCTCACAAAAACATATTCTGAGCACTTCTTAGGTGCTAGAGACTCTGCCAGTCCTGGAAAGTCACGGTTGGAGGTGGACATCTCTTTCAAGGATGTGACAGGAAGTTTATGATGAATCTTGCGACTAAGTTGGGAGCCAGATCCATGCTTGGAAAGAAGAGGGCAGAGAAAAAAGTTTACTTGCCTCACAATTTCGACAAGATGTAGACTCGGTTACATATGGTTAAGCTGTGCACTTGAGAGCCACTTGTCAAAATATGTCATTTGATTCCTAGTATGCTTTGTGTACATTCAGCAATAAGTTTAAGCATGTAAAGTGCAAGTGGATAAGAAATTCTCACTCTTTGAATTATATAGCAGTTATCTAATGTTTAGAGGGCTGGTGGGAATATATAAAATAGCTAATGTTTAAGGATGACCTCACTATCAAGCCATACTGCCAGATACCATAAACAGCTATAAATTGTGAGAGCAGCAAGGATACACAGTGACCCTGTGTTCAACTAAGCACAGCATTCACTATAGTAGTTAACCTTTGACTGTAGTAGTAAATTAATGCAGATCTCCAAAAACACTCCTATGCAAAAGTCTCTGTGAAAACACTGCTGCATAGTAATAAAATACTAACAGTAACTTGACCTCCAAAGCTTCTGGCTGGGGGAGGTATCATGTAATGTTGGGCTAGGGAGGAGCGTGTGTTCATTAAGAAGGTTACCAAACACTAGATATCTTCTATTTTGTGATTTTTCTGCCACAGCCCAAAAACAGCAACTTGTGTTATAAAGACAACAATATCAGGTGTTCCAACCTATTTTAGTAACACCCCTTTATTACTGAAAGTGCCTCCGGTAAATGCCCAAATTGCCTATTTGCACTAAATAAAATGTCACTTTGTGAATAAATTAGGCATTTTATGCTACCTTCTGTAGGTCTAATGACATCCGTTGTAATATAATGTTTGCTTGTCTCCAGAGGCTGGCTCTCAAAATCAGCTTGCACCTGTGGCTTTTGGGAGATACTAAGTAGAGCTTTTTTGTACTCACTTCTCCTGGTAGAATGTCACTGATAATTCAAGGAAAGACTTGAAAAATATTACTGGAGTGTTTCTCAATATACCTCTGGGGCTTGAAGTTTTGCATGTACATGGACCTTTTGACATATTGGGGTCCCTGTCCAATGGGAGTTACGGGCAGCTTGTCATTCATACTCTTTACCTTGATTCTGCCCATGGACAACTGGAATCAGATTAATTTTGTGTGCTTGGCATACATGTGACTAACTCAATCATTTTTTTCCCCCCAGAGTGGTCTGCCTTTGCATTTATCTCTTGTTGCCTCTACCCTTGAAACAACTCAAGTTCCAATTATTTTGTAATACACTTTAATTTCAAACAAAAACTATAAGTTTCAGCATGACTACTAGACCAGGGGGATGCATCAGGAGTGTACATAGATCCAAATAAACCCTCAAAGTTGCAAAGCTTACTCAAATCTCATGTCATGTGTTGATACCTGAAAAAGTTTCTCCGGTGGCTTTCTTGCCCCTGTACATACCGAAAGTCAAAGTTTTCAACTAATTTCTTGAAAGCTACTCTCTTGAAAGACTTTTCCAGGTAAGACTTATACACAAAAGTGTAAGCGATAAAGTGTTTGCATTTAGCATTTCTCTTCTTTCTCTTTTGTTGGATTTGACAAGAACTGGTAAAAGTAAGGACACAGGTGAATGATATCCTAATGACTCCTCTCATCTAAGAGAGAGATAAATTATAAAAATAGTGTATTTTTCTCCCACACGTTCAACTTCTAAAAATATATAAATAATAATAATTACTGGTATAAATTGTTTAACACATGCCAGTAATTATTCAAGGCATTTTACACATATTCTCTCTTTGAGTACTTACAATAATGCAATAACAGGTAACATTATTTCGTGATTTTTACAAAATAAGGAAAAACTAGTACTGCAACAAGCCAAATCAAATTTGGGACTTGTCCTCTTATAAAGTCCTATTTTTCGTGTTAGAAATACTCCTTTATATTGGGGGAGTTGTACAGCATTTTTTTTTAATTAGCATAAGCTGCAGAGTCAGACTTCTAGTTTGAATACTCTCTTTGCCACTGGCCCTTCAGTTTATTTTGCATATCATCAGGATTTTTTTTTTTTCTGTTGCCAGTGAGAGAAAAACGCAAGCTGAAATACAATGATATACTATACATTCTATATATGAACAGAAATGTATTCCTCATATAACTAAAAATTTCAGAGTAATGCAAGTTTGAGGCATGGTTAGCGTTAGATAAGTCATCAAGACTCAAGCCTCTATCAACCTCTCAACTCTATTTTCCTCCCATTGCCATGCTGTATTTAGTTACATGATCGAGTCCCACAGTTCAAATCCTAAATGCTCCCAGCTTCAAGCTCAGTAGAAAAGAGAGCTCTCTTGGCCCAACAGTTTGAACAAAAGTCTTAAACCTGATAGATGCATTCCCTGGGGGCAATAACTGAAACCAGAGGAATGGCACGCATTGATTGGACAGCACACATCTCTGTCACATGCTCTTTCCCATAGCTGCAACTTAAGCCCATAGAGTAAGAGTGGATGATGGACAGTTTGCCAGTGGAAAACTGGAATGCTCTTAATTGTGGGGTGAGGAAGGGAGTAGGATGAGAATGAGGTAGTTGATTCCAAGCATCAGAAACAGCAGATGTCCAATTCCTTTTGGGAGAATCTCTTTGTCTCTCTGAACATCACTCCTTATCTGTGAAAAATGGGAATAATCACTACGGCCTAAATTTGTGAGAAATCAATGAACTAATATATGTAAAGTACAAGATGCAGTGTCTGATTAATTGGGGTCTCTCCCTGTTTCTTTTTCCCTTCACCTTTTCTCTTCTTCCTTTGTCTGCTTTTATCTTTCATTTTTTGTGTTTGCTTATTTTTACTTCTGTCATCTTCTTTTATCATCATCATGATCATTATCCTCACCAGCATTATCATATACATAAAGTATTTGTCATTGGTTCTGGCCCATGGTAAGAACTAAATAAATGGTAGTGATATAGTTCTTCTTCCTGTAGAAGATGACCTCCCCTAGAAGGAGTTGAGAAGCATAAACCTGAGTTTAGCTCAGTTTATGATTCCTGGAAAACAAACTCCTTGAAAGAGGCATCCTGGTTCACAGCTGAATATCAATTTTAACCTTATTCTCAGATTGCCTAACCAGTACTGCACACAATAGTCTGAATTAGGGGATAATATGTTCTATGAAATCCAAGTTCTGATATTCATGTTTTTTTCTTTCTTCTGACAGGTCTCTCCGTCCCCGCTCCCTCATTTTTTTTGAGCAAGAACCAGATAAAAATGTTTCATTGCCCCTTAAAAATTGTGTCCTAGGAAAAAGATTTAACCCTAATGTAGCACACACATCTATCTTAAGCTTTCCTCACACATTACCATGAAAATTATACATTTTGTGATTTATAACAAAATTACCAAAGACAATCTTCTCCCCTGTCTTTATCTCTGATTGGATATCTCATATAAGCCATACTTTATTACCAATTCCCAAATGAGGTGATTGGATTATACATGCTAAAATTCACAACTTCTTCATCACTGCAAAGCAGCAACCTGATTAGTAAAAATATATTTAATCGTTAAATCCAGTCATCACTTTTCCTAAACATTAAAGCTCGGCATATAGTTCAGTTCAGATTGGTAAGGGTACAGTGAGCACCTACTTAACTTACCTTGATTTCAAAATAAAATCCCAGGATAAGGATGGGCTAGTCCAGGCTGGGCATGGTGGCTCACGCCTGTAATCCCACCACTTTGGGAGGCCGAGGTGGGTGGATCATTTGAGGTCAGGAGTTCAAGACCAGCCTAGCCAACATGGTGAAAGCCCGTCTCTACTAAAAATACAAAAATTAGCCAGGCATGGTGGCACACTCCTGTAATCCCAGCTAGTCGGGAGGCTGAGGCAGGAGAATCACTTGAACCCGGGAGGCAGAGGTTGCAGTGAGCTGAGATCACGCCACTGCACTCCATTCTGGGCGACAAAGCAAGACTCCATCTAAAAAAAAAGAAAAAAAAAGAAAGGATTGACTAGTCCAGATGGATCACTTGCTCATTCCAGGACACATGACTACAGTCCTAGAGGGGTGGAAAAGGTGCCACTACAGTAACTCACTCTTCCCATAGTAGTCATGGGGATGGATTGAAAGCCCAGTTCCAAAAACACACTGGGACTGGACAGAAAACATTTTTCTTTACCTACTCCCAATACAAACCTCTCAGAACAGCTAAACCATAATTTCGTTGTGCTTTCAAAACACCATTTACATTTAGAGTGATTTATTCAGAGACTGAATAATCATCTAAAGTTACATCAGAGTAAACTTTTTAAAATCTTTGGGTGAAAGGTTCAATTTTGAGATTTTATGAATTTTAAGTGGTTGTGAGGTTTTTGGGTTTTTGTGGGTTTTGTTTAGTTGTGTTTTGTTTTATTGCGGGGATAGAGTCTGGAACAAACCGTAACCACCTTCTGTATGTCTAACACCTCATCCTTGCTTTCACAATTAGTTTGACTTTGTTTCCTCAACTGTTTCTAGCTAGTAATTTGGAACACGATTATTGCATTGCCTTTTTTCTATGGTTTGAATATTTGTATCCTACCCTCTAAATTGGATTATAAATATAGGGAAAATAATGTGTTCCATTTTTTCTTTCTATCCAAGGTGTTAAGCCCAGAATCTTGCATAGTTTTTTCTTGAGCTACAGCAATTGTTGCAAATAATAATAGTGACCGCGTGTTGAGCTTTACCTGCGTGTCATACACCAATATAAGCATTTATAGTCACTGTTATATATAATCTTCAAGAATCACTAGTGAGCCAATTATTACTATCCCTAATTTAAGGATAGGGAAACTGAGGCTTAGAGAGATGAAGGTCTTGTCTGAGGTGGCAGTTAGAACTCTAGGCTCTATTTTACTTTTTTAATCTCCAAAGACTGACCATAAGTCCACAGGAAATCTCAAAGCCTTTCAATATATTTCTTTACAATGAGAAAACAATACATTTGCAAAATATTTCTGCATTGAGAGGTTTGAGATTCTTACATTAGAACATATTTTCAGGCCCATACTGAACCCCTCAAAGCCAGGCCCTTTCCATAACTTTTTAAATAGTCTCAGCACATTAGTATTTCTGCACCTACCTAGTCATCTATTGGATATGTGCTAGACTGTGAACAAATGATGGATATATATTATGTTGTATTCATGTTTTTATCTCAACATCTGATGTAGTACCTGACATATCCTAGCAGCGACTGAATAGATCATATTTGCATTCATAAATAAAAGAATTCATCTATCATTAAATGTATCAATGAATAAGTATATCAATACATTGCATGAATCAATTTATCACTAAACATATCAGTGAATAAAGACGAGATTGGATGATGCTACAGAAATTTGCCTACAGAGCACTGTCTAATCAGACCTGAGTAAAAAAACTGCAAAATGGTGCCTTTCCTAGAATCTCGGCACCTTGGGTCTTTGTAGAATGCTGTACGAAATGCTCCCTAGGGTTGATTGACTATATGTTGCTGCCACCCCAGTGCCACAGTTTTTTGAATTGCATTTTTCAATACCTTATTTTTTATTTATTCTTTCTAAATATGGACTAATATGAATTAGTATGAATTCATGCACCTCTACACTGAGTTTTGCTGTTAGCAATGAACGTTTTCATGTGATATAAACAAATGTGAATTTTAAAGTAAGCAACAGATGATCCAGCAGTGAAGTGTGCCCGCCACTTCTAAAGCTGGGGTCAAACCAACATCTTCTGAACGTTGACTTAGCAGGTTGAACTCAGCCAGAGTTGTCGGAGATTACACATGCACCTTTCGTCAACAAGCATATGGAAGTGCATGTGTTGCCAGCAGCCTGGACAGTGTAATAAAGGAAGATCATACAACATGTAGAGAGCCCTCGAGGTTGTGGATATACCCATATCTGCAGTACAGACTGGGAAAGATCCACTGTAGTCTTTTTCTACTTTTTGATTTCCCCCAAATATTTGTAAGTTATTGTTTACTCCAACCTTAAAAAATGTGAACTATATTAACTGAACATATCATTATCCCTTTAGTAAATGCTTGATCTCAAAGCCTTGTTCTTCTCAGCAAAGGTAATTTTAGCGTATCTGAAAACAACATAGAGTAAGTCACTTCACTCACCCCATCTTACTAGATGGAAGATCCATTTATTTTTATTTGTGCATTTGTTTTCCTTCTGTTTAATACGAAGTTTCCATAACCTAACCCAAAACCTGAAATCTTTTAGATTGTTCAAAAAATGTTTGAATAATTATGAGTTAGTAAATTTGGCCCAGTGTTCTCATCCATAAAATAAAGATGCTATCAGATTATTCTCACCATTGTGTAGGTGTGTATGTATATATAAATATGTGTATATATTTATAAATTATTGTCTGATTATGCATGATGCAAAATTTATGCATACCATAATCTATCTCTACATATCTGACCTCCAAGTAGATAGAATAAAACAAAATGATACTGAAAAATAGTACAATATAAACTATATATATTAATGTATTTTTATTATTAGATGATAAAATGTATATTTGTCCTCATCACTCAGCCTAGATTGACATATATTAATTAACAAATAAGTACCATATGAACTTGATGTTTCTTGCTTCCTGCTCCTCCTTCTCTCTTCCTCTCTCTCTCTCACTCTGCTTATATAAGGTTGGTTGGTATCTGGTTCCAACCTAAAGAAAAGTATTTACAAATCAATATCTTAATGAAATAAAAAATGTTTGAACACATAACCACAAAGTAGTATGGGGGAGAAAAAACCTATTGGATAAACTTGTATGACTTTATTGCTATCATCTTATAATCACAGCCAGACCTTCATTAGGGAATTAGCTAAATGTTCATTTGGCACTGAATTCCTGTCTGATGAGTCTAGCAGGAAGACTTTCAGGATGTTGTGATTTCTATCCTTTTGCAGATAGATATACTTACTGTCCTTGTAATTGGTTTATCCCAATAGATAGTCTCCTCAGAGACCATGCAGTCACGGAAAATATCACCCAATTTCCTTCCAAGAATTGTTGGAAGGTTTAATCAAGAAATGTTTGTGATGTGCGTTGAGGAGGGAAAGAGTCTCCAGTGGCAAAGAGAAATGATTATTACTGGAATTAGACTCTACAAAAATTTCTAATCATCACTCAAATGAGATAAAGTGATGATAGAAAAACCCTAGGCAAATTTTTAAAGAATAAAATTTGACCAGTATTTCCAAATATATTTTGCCTTTAATTGGAGAACAAATGTTTTCCCTTTCTTTTAATGTTAGTTCCCACTAAAGGTCTAATATTTTAGATGAATTTTAAGAACTAAAAGAGAGAACATTAGAATTAAGGGTTGTGACTTCATTCATTCTATGCTTCTGCAGTTCTAAATTGCCTCTAATTTCCTTCTTTACACATGCAGTGTAGGAATGGTTGTTTTTCACAGACCTTGCTTTTCTACTAATTAGTTGCCAGAATTAAGATCGCAATTACCCAACTGAAATATTTTAAGAAAACGTGTCATGTATCAGAAAAATAATTGAAATGCGTAATTTGAAGACAAACGTTGACCCTGTCTAGTATATTGTAATAGTTTGGATCTTTGTTGCTAGTGACCAAGATCTGACTCATACGAACATAAGCAAAAGTATAGATTTATTATTAGGATACTTAGGTCATTCCTGAAACCCAAGAACAAGAATATGGCTAGACCTGAAGTACTGAAACAGCACACTCAAACATATTTAGGACTTTCTTTTCATATCCTGCCTCATTTCTCCACTGGTCAGGGTCAATATCTGCTTTCTCTCTGTAGAAGTATTTTCTATGATTCACTGGTCCTAGTGGAAGGAAATCAGATTACCAACAATATCTAAGAATTACATCTCATATCCTAGGCTTTCAAGAAGAGATTGACAAGCTTTCTCTGTTTTGGTTCTGTAATAGAATTCCTAAGGAGAGAATCATCAGTCCAGCTCAGGTTAGGTGACCACATTGAATGGTAAACTGTAGTTAGAATATGGGCTACAATTGTAACCAGTCTAACAGTTCCCAAAACAACCGTGTGGATGGAAGGAAGATCAAAGGACAATCTCCAGTATAAAAGTACTCCTCGGCCGGGTGCGGTGGCTCACGCCTGTAATCCCAGCACTTTGGGAGGCCGAGGCAGGTAGATCACGAGGTCAGAAGATCAAGACCATCCTGGCTAACACGTTGAAACCCCGTCTCTACTAAAAATACAAAAAATTAACTGGGTGTGGTGGCATGTGCCTATAGTCCCAGCTACTCGGGAGACTGAGGAAGGAGAATGGCATGAAGCCAGGAGGTAGAGCTTGCAGTGAGCCAAGATCGCACCACTGCACTCCGGCCTGGCTGACAGAGTCAGACTCTGTCTCAAAAAAAAAAAAAAAAAGTACTCCTTTAAGGAGTACTGCACTGGAGTACTCCACTGTATACATGCTAAAGCTAATATTTCTAAAACTTTCCACAGGTTGCTTTTCTAAATGCTTATAGATAATTTTATGTTTTGTTTTATAAAAATTGATCTTAGCTGAATCTCAAAAACGTAAGGCTGAAAGTTTAGTAAATAGTCAACTGAATAGGACATTATCACCACACAAGGATAATGCCTAAAACAAAACTCTAATTTATTCATGGATAATGTCTTCCTTAGTTCAAGCATATACTGACTATTAAATATATGGAAAACCTTGGGCTCAGAAGGTAAACAAATAACAATGAGCAAGATAGCCTAGTGGAACAACCAACAATTAACAGATAACACACAATAATGTGGAAAATACAATAATGGAAATATCTACGGCTTATTATGGGGACACTAGGGAAGAACAAAACCCTGCTAGACGTGACGGGTGACCATAAATGGCCTCCCGGAGGAGTCAAACCCTAGGCCACATCTATAAAGAGAAGTAAAAGTTAATTAGGTAAGAAATGGACAAATGATCCAGCAGAGTTAGCAGGGGCCAAGTGATGGGGGAGCCTGAAAACCTGGCTAAAGATCTTGGACTTTTCTGAAGGTCCCTAAGAAAAGAGTATGAGAATGGCAAGCTCTGATTTGCCCAGAACTAGGTCTATGTTCCAGTTCCCATTAACACAACTGCAGAGAGTTGGTTTCGAAGGAGCTTCTCAAGTAATCAAGCAAGATAGGCTAATTTCATGAAAAATGTAGTCTAGCATTCTGTAATGTCCTAATTATACAACACCCCTGTCCCCACACCCGTATGCTCTGCAGGTGAAAAAAAAATCTGCTGCTTGCAAGAAACAATCATGTTCAATCAAAGAAATCAACAGAATTAACTATTTGGATACATTTGCCTCCTTGCTCCAAGAATGCAGAAGACTTTACCACATTTGCTTCCTGCTAATCGTTCACCTCCACCAGATCCAGGCTTTCAATTATAGTCAAGCTAAATTGCCTGCCTTCCTCTGCCTTTACTCATCATGAAGTCATTTGAATTTGCTCACGGGAATTTTCATGTCCAGGACTGACTCTTTCTTCCTATCTGCCAGAATCTATGGTTATCATTATTAAAAACTCAGTCTGAGGCCTTTCCTCCTGGGGCTGCTCATTACATTAGATAGGGAATGTATAGAACTCTCCTTCTGTCAATCCCAACCATCTCTTCCACGGTATTCACGATACGTGAATGCGTTTTTGTTCTAACATTTTTGTATGTGCATTCTTCTTAAAATACCCAAAACTAAAACTCAAAACTCTGTCATATTTCCCCTTGAAAATGTTTATTAAATTGGGTGATACTAACTTTAATCTCAGGAACAGCAGATGGGCATGGTCTGCTTTCGTATGTGCATGTTTTTATGTGTGTTTCTGAAACATTTCGCACAACAAAAATATCATTTTTTATCATTATTTTTTAAAATGTGATATTGTGTCCTGAAACAATATTAAAAAATCACAATTTCAGGAAACTCATCATTTTCCAATCATACAATGTATTGGCTTTAAACTCTAGCAAGTCATGAGAAATTGGCCCATGAAATCAAGGCATAATAATTTAATGAAAATCTATCTAAGAGTTTAAAAATATATATAAGAACTAATTATCTGTACTTGTCCTCAGTGATTGATTTGCTTTAGCTAGCACCTGGGCCTCATATTTGGCAAGGAAATAAAGAAAATGTCAATGAAAAATAGTTTTCATCATTCTATTTTTCAAATTCAACTCTTGCATACTCTAGAAAGGGTTCCTGTTCCTACATGCTGTATTTGTGCCAGACCTTTCCCTATATAATAATGAGTGCAAACAATTGCTAAAAATTACAACTGTCTGTCTGTCATTTAACAAAAAATACTTGTTAAATTTTAAGTCTAGAACTATTTGATTTTTTTTTTCTTATACTCTGGTTGCAAGGTATGAGATACAAAGTCCCAAGCAATTTCTATTTATTTATTTATTTATTTATGTATTTATTATTATTTTTCCTTGAGACAGAGTCTTGCTCTGTCGCCCAGGTTGGAGTGCAGTGGCGTGATCTTGGCCCACTACAAGCTCCGCCTCCCCTCCCGGGTTCATGTCACTCTCCTACCTCAACCTCCTGAGTAGCTGGGACTACAGATGCCCACCACCATGCCTGGCTAATATTTTTGTATTTTTAGTAGAGATGGGGTTTCACCATGTTAGCCAGCATGGTCTCGATCTCCTGACCTCATGATCTGCCTGCCTTGGTCTCCCAAAGTGCTGGGATTACAGGTGTGAGCCACTGCACCCAGCCCCAGTTTCTATTTATTTTTTGTATTAAGAATGTCTTGAGGATTGCTGTCACAGGATGAAGTGTGCGTGTGTGTGTGTGTGTGTGTGTGTGTGTGTGCGTGTTTAAGCCTCATCCTGCTAGGATCTTCTGGGTAGATCAGTCCTCCAAATCCCTTCCTGAACCTACCTCACCCTCTCTAGATATAACTGTTCCTACTACCATTCTTCTAACCCTCACCCATGTTTGGTTCTGTTTGCCCCTATCAACTCTACATATACTCATATTTACTGTAGAGTTAATGTCTTATTTCATATAACATATTTTCAATTTAATTAGAACCTCCTAAAAGCTCAGTTTCAGCCTTAAGGCTTGGCTGCCTAAATAGCAGTGAAGTGTGATAAAGAAAGAGTAGACCAAGAAGAAGGAGCCTCATTTCCTATGCACATATTTTATCTGAGATGTAGAAACAGTTCATGTAACAAAAAGATCATTGCATTTGCCATCCTGTAAAATGTGATCGTGTCTTGAAACAATATTAAAATCGCAACCCAAGGAAACTCATCAGTGATGACACTTATGAGCCGGGTGACTTACAACAAAGCATTCATCCTCTCTGGGATAATTTCTTCCATGAGACTAGATCAATGGTTTTAAAAATGTGGCTATTTTTTTTTCTTTTAATAGACTTTATTTTTCATAGCAGTTTTAGGTTCACAACAAACTTGTAAACAAAGTTGTGAGTGAAAAGTGTTGTAGTCTGCCCTTATCTTCAGGGCTACATACTAAGAACCCCAGTGTTTGCCTGAAATCTCAGATAGTACTAAACCTTATACATTCTACGTTTTTTCCTATAATATGTACATACTTATGATAAAGTTTATAAATTAGGCACAGTAAGAGATGAACAACAATAACTAAAAACAAAATAGAACATTTTTAGCAACGTATCATAACAAAAGTTATGTGAGTGTGATCTCTCTCTCTCTGTCTTTCTCTCTCAAAATATTTTGTACTGCACCATGGGTAACACAAACTACAGAAAAGGGAGAAGACTGCTCTGCAGAGACTTCCTACGTACTTCTGCCCTCACACATACATAGTCACACTCATTACCAACATTCCCCACCAGAGTGGCACATTTGTTACAATTGAGGAACCAACATAGACATGCCATTGACGCTCTTGGTGTTGTAAGTTCTATGTTTGGGCAAATGTATAATGACAGGTACCCACCATTATAGTATCATACAAAATAGTTTCACTGTCCTAGAAATCGAATGTTACAAACGTGTTTCTTGTCTTAGTTTCTTTTTTTTCTTTTGGGGCAAGAGTAGCACACACCTTTTAGTTTTCTTTTTTTTTTTAAATGAAATTTATTCAATCTGAATATCTGAAGCAGAAAATAGGAGAATGACTGGTTAATGAAGAGGTTGAATGTTTGAAACCCTACCTCTTGGGATCTATCTCATCAGATAACTCCAAATTCTTTCATGGTAGTGAAAGAGACCACTATAAACTTGAAAGAACATAGTTTGAGAACTACTACTAAATTACTCTTTACGTGGTTTCCATTCTTAAAGCATAATTGAGATGGAGCTGGGAAAATGATCACTTGTTCAAAATGGTGCCTCTTCAATACATTCTCATGGTATTATAGCTGGTAAAATGATGAAGATGGAAAGCCATTGGTGTTAATGGTGTGAAAGCCAGTACCAAGGCTGCTCCATAGACCATAACATCCATACAGATGGTACTCAAATGTTGGCCCTATATTGTGTCCTATCCAGTTCCTCCCACTGTTGACCAACAAGTGCCACAACTCCCCCAGCCTAGACTCTGTACTCCCAGAAGATTAGAACCTGTCCTATCATCTGTTTCAGTCCAACTTCTCTTAGTTTCAAAACTGTGGTTTCAAGTGAGATGTATATGTTCTTTGGGAACTTGGGCTCAAAATAAATAGTCTGGACTTTTAAATAACAGAAAACTTGTCTTTCCCCTTACAAAAATAAAAGCACCTGTTTAAGAGTGGCAAAAGAAAGTAAATCACATAATAAAGAGTAGCTAAGGACACCTGACAGCTGAAAGTCCATATAGATTTTGGTATTCTTGTTAAGTAAATGTAATCTGTGATTCATCTTAAAAGCATTTGTTTAGACCCCATGGCTTTGGAAAGTTCAAACTCAATGGCAGATGCTGAGTACTTAAGTATTCCTTTCACAGATTTGCTAAGAAATTTGTCCTTATGATATCATGCATTTTGATACAGTAATTATCCACACAAAAACACACACATAGAATTTATGAACAGTTAATATGGACATGTGGAATGGATAATGGCAAAGGTTTCATTATAATGTGCACAATAATTTTTATTTTGAGTAAGCTAACTGAATGTCGTTATATGTAGCATTTGAGGTTTGCATGGTTGGGGCAGATATGCACAATTTTATTGGTTATATAAGCACAGATAGGTATTAAAATTAGGAAAGCCAGAGGGAAAAGGTTCACTTCCATGCCCCAGTACAAATTTTAACACTACTTCAGTCTTGCTCTTAAACCTTCAGTGTCCCCTAAAGATTTACACTTAGATCTGGACTCTAACTGGATTTCAGGACATCTGTGATTGGGGCTGAACTCCGTATTTCCTTTCACTCAGGCCATTTATCTCACTATGCTTCCTCTCTTCCAAAATATGACCATAGGAATTGCTGGCATTATACAATTCAGCATTAGATCTCAGAGTATCTTTTGAAACTTGCTAATTATTTAATATCTTAGTCTTCTCTCATAGCCTATGACAATTATACGTTTTTTTCTTGCCCACTCTTGGAAAGATTGTAGAAAAGGTCGTTGAGAGACAATTACTCAAAGGGCCCTTGAAACCTAAGCTAGGGTAATTTATTAGAAAGAAATGGAAATAGGAATGAAGATCCAGCCCTAGAAATCAAAATAGGGAGTACAAAAACAACCAATGTAAGCTACGATGTAAGTTACTTCTCTGAGTATCAGAGAAGACAGCAGTCTTCTCCCTTTTCTGTAGTTTGTGTTACCCATGGTGCAGTACAAAATGTTTTGAGAGAGAAAGACAGAGAGAGAGAGAGATCACACTCACATAACTTTTGTCATGATACATTGTTAAAAATGTTCTATTTTGTTTTTAGTTATTAGCGTGTGTTTCCATTCCGGTGCTGGGATGTTACAGGGTTAACTGTAAGACATGGATTTCATGTGCAAGCATCTAATAAACATTCTGTTAATGGGAGTTGCTATCAATGCTGTTGTTGTTGTCAGTGTCCTTGCTACATTGCTCATAGAATTGATAACTATTGTTATCATTATTGTTCCTGTTGTTACTATTAAATTATTGACTACAGGACACAAATCCAGAATGATTGAAGTCTTTACCTTCCACTCAGTGTCTTTTTGCCAGAGAGTGGAATGACAATTATAATTTTGATCAATGAAAGAGTTTCTGACTCT
Organism: Macaca thibetana thibetana; assembly: GCF_024542745.1. Taxonomy (NCBI): domain Eukaryota; kingdom Metazoa; phylum Chordata; class Mammalia; order Primates; family Cercopithecidae; genus Macaca; species Macaca thibetana. Next base: position 15,387,024 of record NC_065583.1, on the reverse strand, counting down.
TCCTCTCTTAGCGGCCCTGAGTGTCAAATCTTTTCATTCATTAATAAATGTATTTGTAATATCTGAATTGATTAAACATTCTGTTAAATTATACCTACAGTAGCTCTCCTTTAGTTAACTATGCTTATAGTATCTCCTCCTTTAATTAACTATTTTCAGGTAGCCCTACTCATGAGTCTTTACATATATGTGTGTATGTTTTTAAATCTTTTTTTGTTTAAAGAAATAAAGGATATTTTGAATTTGTATGATGGACTTGAACTGTGATCTAAAAAGCATACTTTCTTCTTTATAAATAAAATTACTTGTCTTGTATTTATGTAGTCTCCCACACCAATTGAAATGAGTAGCAACTGTGATAATCACTGAATGTCTATGTTTAAATAAAACATCCCAAATATAGACAGTTACTCCTATCAACATATATACCAGCTTTTATAAAATGCACTTGGCATGTTTAGCAATGATCACTTAAAGTATTTCTGTGAACTTAAATATGGATTGAAAAAACCCTATTTAACAAAATAAAAGTAACATCTTGTCATTATTAACATCTCAGAAATGTGTTTGTAATTCAATGAAGTCAAAGAAAAGAGAGCTTTTGCCTGGAATACTTTATTCAGTTTATCTTTAATTCTTACCTTGTTTAAATTCTGCCTTAGCCTATTTTGATCACAAAATATCCTGGATTTTCATTGTGTCAACTTCTTAACTATTAAGCTCAAAATGCCACTGGTTATCTGTCACATGATCAGCAAATATTTAGTCTCTAAGTGAGTAAGGTATTTCACTTTATGCTGACTGACATTTAAAAAGGTGGGGTTCAAAAGACGAATTCTCCATTCCAACTGGTTCCTGGTGAAAGGGAAACAGGAGGGTTCCCTTGACCCCATTCACAGGACTTGTGACAGAGGTGTGGCTCACTTAATTGGCTGCCACCATGCTCAAACCCCTTGTGGGATGGGGCACACACAGGCAAGTGGGTGCCAGGGCCAGGGTAAGTGCTTTCGGGTTCCAGCCCCATGGCAGCATCTAGGGGTGTGTTACAATTAATGCTCTTTTAGCAGTTGCTGTCCACAGATGACTATGTGTTATCTAGCTCAGTGGAGAGTCAGGGTGACAGCCTTTTACACCCTGCCCTCTTGGTGCCTGGGTTCTTGTCCAGCATCCAGGAAGAATCAGGTCACAGGGACTTGAAGGATGGTGAATGCAGAGATTTTATTGAGAGATGGAGGTGGCTTTCAGCAGGATGGGGAGCTGGAAAGGGGATGGAGTGGGAAGATAATCTTCCCCTGGAGTTCAGCTGTCCCTAGCCAAACTCTTCTTGATATTCAGACAATTCTTCTCTTCTCTCCTTTTCTGCTGCACTTCTCTGCTGCTCTGCTAGCAGAGTTTGGGGTGTTTATGGGTACAGGATGGGGAGTGTGGCAGGCCAGGGCAATTTTGGAAAAAGCAACATTTGATTGGGAAAACAGGGATAGCTGTTCTCATTTAGGGTTATGGTATCCAGGCTTGAGGGTGGGGCCTTTGCTGGGGAACTACACTCTTCTACCCAGTATTTCCCTGCCTCATGTTTGAATCAAAAGTAGATGTGACATTTAGGATTGCTCTCTTAATGAACTAGAAGAGTTGATTACTATTGCTGTTTGATTGTTTATCTTATCAAATATAGGCTCCTTTAGGGCAAACACCTTGTGTATTTCCTTCACTCTGGCACTCCTGGTGTTTGCCACAAAGCCACATCTTAAATATCTGTCAAATTAATGAGCCTACTATTTTATTAACTTTGTTTTGGGCCCAAACAAGCTTTTGAACATAATCAAATTGTACACTTTTTCACATAATGACCAACTTTTAGAAAATTCTGCCATATGTTTATTTTATGCTCAGTCGTATCTGATTTGCCATATATGGTGGCTGAGTTTCATTTCTCCACTTACTGGACCCACTCTTTGAGGTCCTTATAGTTACTTAATATTTACTGAGTGTTTGGCATCCAATGGCTTTGCATTAGTCCTTCGGTTTAAAATATTCCTCCTGCAATGTAAGAGTCTATCATTCACATTAAATGCAATCCTCCATCAGATGCATAAAAGTTTGAAAATCTGAACTACCAGGTGCCAAATTAATGATACCGTGTACCGGTACTTGTTGGTTTGGGATAGGCGCCCTCTCAGCCCTGAACAAAAGGCCCCGTGAGTAGCACTGATTGTAAAATGTTCTGACTCGAACTTAGGCCTCTTAATAGCCATCATGAGAAATTTACATGATCCTATAGCACACTTTAGGGAAGCTTATGCAACTTGCCTGTTCACTTTGTTTGCAGTAGTCAAAGCCCTGGAGACATCAGCATTTAACTGTGATTTGAAATTGCTGAAGTGGGTCGTTCCACCAGGCTGCATGGCCTACACAGCAAGTCTAATAACAGACGGCTCTGTCTGGGGGGAAATGGCCAGACAAGCTGTATTCAGATTATCTTCAGGGAGAAGGCATTAATGCCTGAAGAAACTACTTTTCTCCCTCACCTCAGCCCTACTTTATTTTGCTTTTCTTTTTCTTGTTTTTTGTTGGTTTGTTTGTTTGTTTTTGAAGATAGAGCATAAATGTAACCTGTGCTGACCTTGGGCTCAATGTTTTTATTCATGGTTTGTTGAACTCTTGGTCAAGTTTCCATCACTGTTATTAATCATTCAGATTGCAATTGTCAAACAGACAATTGAAACCATTCTGCACAAAAGCTGAGTAAACAGGGTGCAGTTGGGGGGAAAGAGAAAAAGAATGAAAACAGAGGATTAAAGCAAATCAAATGGATTAACCCTTGATGTGATAATTTATACTAGGACTAGAAGTCCATCAGAAGAGCTGTTGTAGATTACATGTGTGATTAATCGCTGCTATAGTTTCACTGGTGACAAAATGATTAATAAACTTTAAGACAAAAACACATCCTTTTGCATCTGCACCTAAGTGTGCAAAATCTAGCAAGAGTTTCTCATCCAGACCTTGGTTCCAGTGCAGGACGGACAAACTTTTTTTTTTTTTGAGACAGGGTCTCGCTCTGTAGCCCAGGCTGGAGTGCAGTGGCGCGATCTCGACCTCGTATCACTGCAAGCTCCGCCTCCCGGGTTCACGCCATTCTCCTGCCTCAGCCTCCCGAGTAGCTGGGACCACAGGCGCCCATCACCATGCCCGGCTAATTTTTTGTATTTTTAGTAGAGACGGGGTTTCACCGTGGTCTCGATCTCCTGACCTCGTGATCCGCCCACCTCGGCCTCCCAAAGTGCTGGGATTACAAGCGTGAGCCACCGCACCCGGCCAAGACGGACAAACTTTTAATTCAGATTTCTGTGGCCCTAGTTAAGATAAAAGTATCATCTTTACAATAGATCCACCCTGTCTCACTTGTGAAATAAATGGTCGGGAATAGGAACCCACTTCTGAAAAGGCTTCCTAGCACAGGTTTATTTGTCTACAGCCACCAAGGCGCACAAATGCTGCCAGTCAGGAGATCAAGCAGTATTCCCTCTAGTCCTTCTTTGCCCAAGGAAGCAATTGTGCATTTCAATAAAAAATAGAATATCGGAGAAGGGATAGAAGAATGGATAAAGTAAGAAGGTTTTATGGAATGTAACATTTTATTTTTGGTTTTCTGATCATAGCCTGTTTCAGTAGGGTGTGTACCGGTTTGTAATGTGCTTTCACATACATCATCCGCTTCACATCCTTAGGACTCAGAATAACTCAGACTTTACCATTATGAAAATTACTTGGGGCACTTGGTAAATGGGCATATTCCTGAGTCCCTCCCCCACAGATTTAGTGTCAGTAGATGAGGAAGGGGGAGAGAGAGATGAGTGCTCCATGTCTTAACAAATATCTGCAGGTGAATGTGAAGCAGGCAAATCTCAAAGAAACTTTAAGAAAATCTGTTATAAGGCTCAGATAAGTTATGTTTGTTTTATTGGTAAAGAAACTGAGGATTGAAGAAATGAATTTAAGATTATAAAGCTAGAAAACTTTGAAGTTTTGAAACTGTCCAGGTGTCCTTGTACAACGATAGCTTTGGATGGGAAGAGTCCCAACATAGTCACCATAGACAGCACAGAGGGCTGTGACTTAAACAAAATGAACCAGTGCTTTTCAAACTTGGCTGCACATTGAAATTACCTGGGGGACTTTAGATATATGGATGCCCTTGTCTCACTCCCATTTATTGTAATTTTATCGATCTGGGGAGTGACTTGGAGTTGGACATTTTTCAAAGATCTCTAGGTGATCAAAAGTGCAGATAAGTTTGGGAATCACTGGTATGAACCTTTGAATTAAGACAGTATTTCCCAAATTGATTCATGCATGTCATGTCATATGTAAGATGGCTTCTGTGGTAGAAAAATATTTTTAAATAGTTATATATTTATTTTTATATGTAGTTTTTTAACTGTTATAATAAACCAAACCCATTATCTCATACACATTCTTTCACACAAAGCTAAAGTAGACATTTGCATTATTTTAAAGAGTGAATTACTTTAAAAATTGTCAAGCAAGAAATAGTATAACTGTATGTGGAAAGAGAAAGTGATATAGAAATAAATGTAGAGAAAACTAGGTTAAGTGATTACATTTCTAGAAGACGTCTGTTTCATAGGTGTAAGTAAACTCTTGAGACAATGTCTGTTCCCTCATTCATTTGGTTGCTGTATTAGAACACTGGTAAATCAACTCTATGTTGTCAGCTACCTAAAGAGGTCAGATCCTAGTGAGGTGAGACCATGAAGCATCTGGGGTGACAGAAGGTGACAGAGGCATGAGTGGCAGGAAATGACTAGGAACAGTTTTGTCTTCTTCACAAAGGTAGTTAGCTGTCCCTGGGTTTAGCATACAGAGGTGGGAGCAATGTGAAAGAGGCAAGATATTTCCCCAAATAATTTAAGGTTTTAAGAAAAAAAAGCTGAGATAGTATTGAAAATAATTCTGGAAGCTATCTGGACTCTAAATATAAGATGCTGGCAAAGAAAATCTTAAAGGAACTAGTGGATAAGAAATTGTTTAACCAGATATTATAGCATAAAAATCACAATCACCACCAGAAGAATAACAACAGCAATAACATTAGGTTGGTCCAACAGTAACTGCGGTCTTTGCCATTACTTTTGCACTAACCTAATAATATGATGTAGTACTGACAAAGCAATACCTGAGAAAGATCAGGACCACACTATATAATATTCAAAACTCAATCCCAATATATTAGTATTTAATATATGATCACGATAAAAAACAATAGATGCCTCAGTCAATGTCATTGGAATGATTCGCTTGTAATTGAAAAAGAAAATGCATGTGTATCCCCAAGATATACATGCTAAAAACTAAAAGTATTTGAAAAAGTTTAGACAAATACAAACATATATATAATATTCAACTTTGCTTTAATGAAATAAAAAACAGAAACCATAAAGGAATAAAGCATTGGCAGGTATAACCATATGGTAATTTAATTTTCATATGACAAAATTAATGGCAAATAAAAAATGGATTAAAATATTTGCAATTTATGTTGCAAAATGTTAATATCCTTGAGATAGAAATAAGTCTTATAAATCAGTAAGCGGAGACAAGTATACCAATAGAAATGGCCAATAGACAGAAAGATGTAATTCTCAAAGAAAAGCATATTAAATATTTATTGAACATGAAAAACACAAGTAATGAAACTTAAATTATAGTAATAAAATGCATTTTTATCAATTTGGCAAACAAATTATAACATAAATAGATTATAAATAGGTACAACAATTTTGGAGGGTTATTTGGCAATAAAGAGCAAAATGCAATTTTGCAAGGCCCTTGATCTAACAGTTCCACTTTTAAGAATTTATCAGAAGAAGACAAATATTGACAAGAACAAAACTTTAGCTGTAGTATTGTTTGTTTGCACATTATTTAGAGCATTGGAAATTTGAAATGCTCTACATGCTAAAAATAGTACAGTAGTTAAAGAATTTTTGTCCATTGAAAAACAGAATAGAATACCATTATTGAAACTGATGTGCTAGGAAACATAAATATGAGAGACTTAACAAAAGAAAAATGGAAAAATATTTATATTGTTAAACATGGTCATTGGATGCAATTGGGTTCATGATATTATTTTCTCTAATTTTGGAATGCTCAAAGTTTTTCATAGCAAATGTGTGTTTTGTTAATCAATGTGGTAAGCTAATGTGCACTGACACAGAAAAAGTTTCTCAATATAGTTAGTATAAAAAGCAGGCAAATGAAATTTAAATGTGATATAATATGAGATTTTGGAGTGAAAAAACAGTATGTGTCTTTGTGTCCTACACAAAGGGAAAAAATAGTTGAAAGAAATAACAGAAGGTTTAAAAATTATTTCAGAAATATTGAGGTTGCCCATAATTTTTCTTTTTAATCCATATTTTCATCAATGAGCATCTGTGACATTTTAATAAGAAAATATGCTCTGAAATAATATTTGATATTAATATTTTACCTTGACATTTTAAAAATATAAATCCTCTTCAAGCAGTCAATTATTTATTTGACATGTATTGAGCACTAACTCGTGTCAGGTCTTGTGAATGGAAGTGTAAGGAAAAAGATGAACATGACATAGTTCTTCATCCTCACAGGGAAACTAGGTACACACGTGAATAATTACAGAACATCGTGGTAAATGCTATCACAGCACAATACCTAAAGAGCTATAGGAACCCACAGAGAAAAAGAGTATTATTTTGGTTTCATTAATAGTTTGATAAAAAGTTAGCAATAACTTGGTTTTCAACTATTACTAATGAACTAAAAGTTTTCTTGTCATGGACTTTTTCAGTTGCCATTATTTTAGCTACTCAACACACCTCCTGCAGGCTGGTAGGAGAGGCAAATCACCTGGATGCTGGGCCCAGGGATGTCACTGATACTCTTCCTGGAACCATTCTAGCTCTGGACAGCTCCATTTCCTCAGCACTATCTCCTAACTCTTGAGCTTGTCCCACCAAGCCTGGAGAGCAGCTTTGGGAGAGTCTTGTGCTGGTAGAGATACTGACAAGTGTACAGAGAATAATTTTGGCCCTGATTAAGCCCTCTCATTGCTAGAATATCTGTAGTGACTTTAGTTTCCCTTTTAGTTATTTTTTGAGAGAAATGAAATGAATTGTTTTAATATACCTTACCTGCATGCAGATCACTCAAAACAGATTTCTATTCTCCAGTACCATAGGCACTAACTACATGTTGCCACTGGGCAATTGAAATATGATTAAGTTCAAATTGCAATGAGATAGAAGTGCAAAATAACATACCAGATTTCAAAAACTTCATGAAAAAAAATATAATCTCTTATTTAGCTTTCTTCCAAGAAAAAAAAAAGGCCATGTAATCTAAACAATTGTTATATTGGTTATATGTTAAAATGATAACATTTTTTAATTTGGGCTAAATAACATATATTGCCAACATTAATTTCACCTTTTTCTAACTTATTTAATGAAGCCACTAGAAAATTTAAAATTACAGGTGTGGCTTACATTTGTAACTTCACCTGAGAGTTCTATTGGATACTGGATTAAAAGCTTCAACAGATGAGCCCCAAGGTACCTCCAAATGCTGAAATTTTATAAGTGCTTTATTCCATCTTCATAATAATTCTATTTGGTGAGGATAGCATTTTACAGATGAGGAAACCATAACAAATGGCCCATCAGCTCGCTTCCCGAATCCACTGAAGAGCATTGTATAAGTTATTTTGTTTGTTCTGTTTGGTTGGTGAAGTATTTGCTTTAATACTTCTTAAAGTACAGTGGGGAAATGGGCAACCCACAACATTCAATCACTTGGCAGTTACTTTGTCCTTCTTATTTCCCATGTGATAAGGAACAGGCATATAAACAAGTGAGCTCATCAGTTCAAATTCTCAATCTCTCTCCTCTCGCTCTCATGTGTGTGCGTGCACACCCACACACACACCTCTGAAGATGTCTGCCATTTAAAATAGTCACTTAGAAATGTAGAATATGCTCTAATGGTCCCTGATTGGATCGTTATACAACATAGATATATATCAAGAAATCACACTGTACCCCATAAATATGTACAATTACAATGTACCAATTTTAAAAATTAGTAAATAAAAGGATGTAAAAATATACCGACTATTAATTATATAGCTAAGGGAAAATGTGAAGTCTTCTAGTAAAGGAGCCTCTTCTCCTAACTTCCCCCCATCCCTTATACCCCACCCCTGTCTTCCCCCAGCAATGGAACCCTTTCTTCACATTAGCTGTTGAATAGAATGCTGGTACTGAATACAGATGAACAATGTGCTGCTCTGGTGGATGCAATGGAGATCTGGAATCCTCCTCCCTCTACCTCCCCTTGCAATTCCTGAAGCACATCTGAGTTTCTTCAAAATTCAGTTTGAAAAGAAAAGTTAGGCCCAGAGAAGTGAATTTCAGGAACATTACTTATTTGTATATCATAGAAGGTCATATTTCCTCTATCACCAGGTACATTTCCAGAACTAACCCCAGTCTTGATTCAGAATAGCAAGGATGCACCTTCTTCATTCTAAAGAAAGAACTAAGTGGGAATCTCTCTTGGGTATGTAGACAAAGGAGATAGGATAGACAGAATGCCTTAGAAAGAAACCAACCAAAACAAATCAAACTATGGTGCATTTATTCACTTACTTTTCTGTTTCACAGTAATACAGCCTTGGCTTCCAGAATTAACTTGTACATTGTCAGTAAAAGCCCAACACTTTTTTTTGTTGTTGCTGTTTCAAGCTAGAGTCACTTTGTTTTGGAGCTAAGTAGATACTGGGCCTCTTTCTTTCCTGACCTTTATGACGATTTTGTAAGAAAAACACTCCACCAGCAGTCTGCCTTCACTCCACTTTTAAGCTCTTCTTAGGATGCTCACATCTGGTAAGTGCAGATGGCTGTCACTAAAGGCATAATAAAAAAAAGTAGAGACCTCCTTAGGTTTCTGGCTACTCTATGTCGACAAGCTGAGTCAGTGTTTGTGATTTTATCCTCGTAAGTTTTCTTTTCTGGGTACAAATCAGGCTCAGCCTCCTAACCTTTTCAGAGAACTTACTCTCATTCCTCAGAAATCAATGATCAGGAGGGCATTTGGTTCTGAATGAGTATATGTCAGTCTACTCTGAAGGAAACCCAATGTTTACATTTTTATCTGTTGATATTTTAATTAACAATTTAAGTGCAATGTTTGCCCTGTGAGTTCAATGGGAAAAACTGTGCAAATAAACAGCAGTTCCCTCTTGGACAATCACTCTGTAAATTAGCTTACTTTGTCAATAAAGTGCATGCCTATCAGACTCTTCAAAGCAGCAGGGGTGAGGATGTTCATTTACTTAAGCAGTAGGTTCTACCATTAGCGTTTGTGATTGGTGTTAATTAGAACTGTGTGTGCGTGTCTCCCTGCCACAGAGCCCACATTTTCAAAATCCTAGTAACAATCAAGCTATTAATAAATTAATTACCCATATTTGTTTCTGTTTCTTTTTTAATCTAATTGAACCTTTTTGAGCAATACTATCTTGATGAACATTCGAGGACTGGTTTCTCAGAACTAGAATGATTTAAATCATGCTTGATGACTGTTTAAAAGAGCCTTCTATGACTGTTTAACCTAGTCATCAAACTTTTCAGAAGCCTAAGTATTTTAGCAATTTGGAACAATTTTTTAAAGTTTTTTTTAGTTAAATGGGCTTTGATAAAGTAAATGTTTTATTTTTCCCAAAGTATTGAAAGTAAACAAATTGGATTTACTGGCATCCAAGAGAATTCAGAGTATTGGGAGATACCTAAGAAGATATTAAGGTTGTGTTGACAAAGTTGGGTAATTAGAGCAATTAAGTAGATAATTCAGATGCTCCTGGTAGAGATTTGGGGTCCCTGATATTAGAGAGCTCAGCTACCCCATGTGAAAAGTATTTTCCTTTGACCTAAAATATCCAGACTGAATAGATTATTTTTAGCTCTCTCTCTTTGCCTTGGGAGAATATAACCTATACGTTTCTCAATTACCTTGAAACTGGACATCAGACGAGCCAGTGTAACTCAAAGCTGTTTTCAGTACTGCTAGCATTTGAAGTGCAGAAAGGAGTGAAACATGATTTATATATTATGCTGTTGGAGTATTTAATATTAATATGTAAGTGCTACTTTTTATTAGCAAACACATGATTCTCTGGAAAAGTTGAGGAACATCTCAATCCAGCTTGGTGCTTTGCATTGGTCTGTACCTTCCAGAAGTGTTTAAAACTTACAATTCTTTATACCCCTTGAGAAATTCCTTGTAGATCAAGTAGGAAACTCACAGTTGTGTTTTCTCTATGGCTTATTTTCTGCTTAGATATCACCAGTCGCCCTGAGAACTACGTACCTCTTTATTTCCTGACTCAATCCTGTCGATTTGACTCGTGGACACCTAAGCATCAGCTGCGACTGTGCTTGTGGGTTCTTACACCTTGATGGGTGCCTAGACCCTAAAGATGTCTTTTTAATAATTAGAAAAACTGGAAGAAATCTTACAGAAACTCTTAGGAATGATTATATCTCAGTATCTTATTTTCTTAAAAATAGTTATTGCATTTGGCTTTAGACAATGGAATTAGTCATTTTAATGGATTTTAGCCTGGACAGATGCTCCTTATTCTCATATACTCCTGAATTTGCTCCTATGAAGATAGCATCCCTGCATAGTAGCCATGTAGCATGCCACAAAGGATTATTATGGTAGATGGAAGAATAACCACAAGATGAGAACACTTTCAATAAAATGAAAATGAAACTAGACATTTCCAATAGCCATGAGTATCATGTTTGTTGCTAAACTTGTGCTCTGGCTGAAAGGGAGAAGGATTTTTCTACAAATTAATAGATATTCTTGTATTTGTATATTTCTTGTATGTGACAATTCTATACTGAAGCATGTTTTGTTTTGTCTTCCTCCCCCCTTAATTATATTGAAGTCTGTGTTTGTAGACATGGGGAAAAAGCAGCATGTTGTCTATACCACAGTACATTTCTGCCTTTTAAAATAATATCTTACAGCAAGGAAGAAATTTATACAGACACAACATAAAATCTTCTTAAGTGGTAGAGAAATCAAGACATTCAGTGAATTAAATTCCTAATGAAAACATTCTGTGTTACGAGGAGACAACTAGATTATTTTTGTCTACGGCTAAATGCTTAGAATTTACAGACTCTATCTGTATTCTTCCTTTGTTTTAAGAAACAGAATTAGTCTTTTAAAATTAGCTAGTTATTTTATATACATGTGTATTACTTAATATGAGCAATTTTCATCAACCAAGAAAACTCTCCCAACCTATGTCTGTACCTACATATGCAGCATGATTATGGCCATCGGTAATGATTATATTTGCTCACATGACATATTTGTTTGTTGTTTTTTTTAAAAAAAATACAATTCATAATGTGAAACTTTAAAATTTAACTTTATAGGAGCTCTTTCTTGCATTTAACAACAGTTCTCCAAAAATTAAAAGAGAAATATTTGGACTATGAAGTGGGAAAAAAATGGACCAAGCAAATGGAGTATTATTGGTCATTCGTTTTGAGTGCCTTATTCTAAATAGGATTATAGGTCCTGCTTTCTCTACTGATAAGAATTAATTGCTGCTTCATGCATTTTGACATTTTTTAGGACCATCAAGTCCAGACTCACAACATCATGATTTAGTTTTCTTATAAAGATCAATCCTCTTAAAAACTATAAGCAATCTTGTGGGTGGTATACTTCTGATTAAATTAAAGGAAAAGCAATTAATTAATTTATTTTTTCTTTAAAGACTCCATGGAAAGAGAGGGGTAGAGAAATGAAGAGAGGAGAGTGAGAGAAAGAGAGAGAGGGAAAGAGTAAAGGATGCTTGTGTCCATTGAGAATAGGTGTATTTCTATATAATATCAGAGATTTGTGGGTTTTTCCTGGCCTGAGGCATGGAAAAGATAAAGCATTGATTTGGTTTTAAAGGATTTTGTAAGCAAATGTATACAAAGTGTTTATAAAGGTCCTTGGAGTATGTTGGGAAATAATACTGAAAAAATACTGTTGAATTTATAAATGCAGCCATTAACAGTAGCCAAGATTGCAAGTGTTCATATTTATTGTGCAGTGACTAATTCTATTTTTATACTGTATGAAACATGTTAGGGTTAGCCCCAATGGCACTGCAGGGCTAAGGGCTGCTAATATTTAGAAATATTATTGCATGTTCCTTCACCATAGTAAAGCTACATCTGACTTGCATGAACTTTGGAATGTGGAAGAATGTAACTTCATTTTTTAACTTGGCACTATGCAAATATTTATTTTCTTAATTAAAAATAAAGAAATATTTTAAAAATTGAAACACCTACTGCCAGTGCCCTGTTCATAGTTCCCCCAAAACAAACCACTTTGGAGCATGCCTACTGGATTTGCAGCTGCCGGCATTGGAGATTCTTGGACTGAGAGATCTCTCTATAGTCTGCAGTCCACCTCTGCCTGTGCGTACAGCAGACTGGAATTCTCCATGGGATTATTTTTCAGTTGCCCACAATGGCTGTTTGCTAATGTACATTTTATTGGATTCCTTCTTTCTTGTCTTACTTCCTTATTTCTTTATCAAGATTTCTTGAGATTACATCACTTTAAACTACATAAAAATTCTTATTTTAGGGTATGCTTCTAGAAAAACACAAGTCGTATGTATTTTTTGAATCGGTTATCTATTCATGTGGTTAAAAAAATCAATAGGGAAGAGCATAAGCTGAAAAGTAATTCTTTACTACCCTTGTCCCAAGCAGTAAAACACTTAGGTAAGAACAAAGCGAGAGGAGTTCTTGCCTTGTTCCACATGTTTTAGATTTAGAGGGTCTTGCACGTCTCAAACACGCAGAGATGTGAGTTTATTAAAAAGACAAAATGCTTCTACTCTCAGAAGAGCATCAGCTCACAGGGCTGCTCATCATCCTTGATATCACAATCCAAGCCCCAGGGAGGTGCTCCTTCGTGTCTCTTGTCTGTTGTCTTGAAATAAAAGGCAACTGTGTTCACAGGCTTTGAAGGTTCGTGAGTTGTGTCACAGCTGACATCGAAGACAGACGCTGCTTCAGAGTATAGAAAGGTTTTGATCAGGGAAGCACTTAAATAACAGAAAAAGACAAATTAATTAACTTGTCAAGTACTTTGTCTGAGGTAGCATAGAGGTAATAGTTTCCTGAATGATCCATGTCTTGTTCTCGTCCTGCTCCAATTTGTGTTCCTGGGTGTTTAGGAGTCAGCATGGGGCTCACCACAGTTGCACATGAAAACTGAAGAACTTTCGCAATCACTAACAATTTAGATTCTTCTTAAATTTGGATATATTGCACAAATCTTTACAAATGTATTTGAAGTATGATGAAGTATGATGTCAATTTTTTACATTAACCACTAGAAAGATGATAAATGTTAGAAATATGTGTTTTTATAAAATTACTTTAAAGTAGTGAATTAAATTTCAAAAAAGTAAATAAAGCATTTTCGTTTATTTGACTAGTTTGGTTTCAGATTGAAGTATTTTAAATTCAAATTTATATTTGGTGTTTTTAATGTTAATAAATATTTTAGAATAAAATAATTTTGAAAATATACAGAATGCTTTCATTTTTGTTCACTTTTAAATTTATAGTTTTAATAAAAATTATTTTCAAATTTGGTGAATGTTGAATTCATTTACTTTTTATGTAACTGAGACTGTGTACAAGTCAAGATTGTAATGAAAATAAAAGACGCAAGCTCAGCAAAGGAAAAAAGCAGACAATAAAAAAGAAATAGCAAATCTTCAAAGAGGTGGTTTACTCAAATTTTTAAAAGTATAAAAGAGTGAAAGCAAGCGGACTTCTATCATATGTGACCCAAGAATTCATGTAAAAGATATTACCCATTCTTTGTTTAATGAATATTAAATATTGCTCGAAACAAGGAAGATGAGCAAGGAAATGATTCTTATCAATTCCACAATGAACAGGTCAGATAAATATCTGCATCTTTATATGCTCTACTAAGTAAAGACATAAATGCTTATAAATACAATAGAATGGAAAAGAAATATTCACATTAGGTTTACAATTCAAAAGCAACAATAGCATCTTCATTCTGTTGATTAGAAGCTAAAGAAGATTGGATTCACAAAATCATTTGTGATGGTTAATATTGAGTGTCAACTTTATTGGACGGAAGGATGCAAAGTGTTGTTCCTGGGTGTGTCCGTGAGGGTGTTGCTAAAGGAGGTTAACATTTGAGCCAGTGGACTGGGAAAGGCAGACCCACCCGCAGTCTGGGTGGGCACCATCTAATCAGCTGCCAGTGTGGCCAGAATAAAAGCAGGCAGAAGAACATAGAAAGATTAGACTGGTTTAGGCTTCTGGCCTACATCTCTCTCCTATACTGGATGCTTCCTGACCTCGAACATCAGATTCCAAGTTCTCCAGCTTTGGGACTCAGACTGGCTTCCCTGTTCCTCAGCTTGCAGACAGCCTGTTGTGGGACCTCTTCTTGTGATGGTGTGAGTCAATACTCCTTAATAAACACTCCTTTATATATACATCTATCCTATGAGTTCTGTCCTTCCAGAGAACCCTGACTAATACAATTATCAAATTGAACAAGAAGTATGAGACAAACTGGAGTTAAATTACACTTCTTCAATGATGGTTCTAGAACACAGCCACCAGTAGTTCTGAAAGTGCAGGAATGTTTCCTGGTACAAACAAAGTCAGTTTTCAGATTTCAAATTCAAATTTCTAAGTACAACTTCCTCTGGTTAAACATGGCGTAACAGTTAAGTAATTTTAAAACAAAATTATTTCTAGTTGGATAAAAAAACTTTTAGAAATTAGCTTTCATGTTCTAATTTCAAAGACAAAACACATAGGTATTACTGTTGTATGTACCAATCTTCAAGATCCACTTAGGCCAAAAATCATATTTGTGACTAGAAACATTTAGTTTCTCAGGTAACGTAATACAGAAATATCACCTGCACATACATACACATACGTCATATACAATTATTGGAACTGAAGAAAAAATGCTCAATAAGTAGCAAATGATTAATAGTATTTAGCAAAGACAAGTAAAACTTTGATACAAAATATTCGTGTGGTTCTTAAAAGACTAGTACATGTCTAATATTTAGCTAAGCAGAAGGATGCTTCCCATAAAATAGACAACAATGGAAATAATGTAAAATTGTTGGCTTAAAAGAAATATTTTAGAAATATGATGCAAGAATGACCAACATATGACAGATAAAAAATATAAAATAATTATCTAGAATAGTAAAATCAAAATTAGAATCAAAATTTAATGGATATTAAATTGAGATAAGTCATACAAAAATTTTAAAAATAAAAAGTAAATATTACTTATGGAGATTTTATTACCACGAAGAAAAGTCATGTTGAACACCTAGTATTCGTTGTAGATGTATATTATCTACTGAAAGAATGAAACAGAATAGTACAAATTAATGATTATTCCCTGGGTTTACGCCTATTCATTTAAAGAAGTATAGGTTTTGACTTAAATGAAAATCTAAAAAGATGCCTTTTAATTTTTGAGATTGATTTAAATATTGACAAATGTATGCCTTTGATAAGGGGAAAAACATGGTTAGTAAAGAAAAAGACATGTAAGCTAGACTTTTGACTGAAAATGTAAAACCATTCTTTGTGTTTATGTGTGGCACATAGATTGCATTTGTTACTAGGAAACATGGCATTAACCGTGAATAGTTTCTGAAGCAATTCAAAGAGTAAATATGGCATTTTGTAGATCTTCTGTAAAGTGGAATATGGTGATGAGACACATATCAAAATTTAGCCTTACTAAAACTCCTGAACAATTGATGGAAAGAGAACTAAAGTCTGTCAAAGCAATAAGAATTAGTTAAGACAGGATATGAAATGCAGTAAAAGTATTAGGTGAAACAACAGAAATCTTCTTAAAGAGTAGATCAGGACCTTTGGTGAAAAAGTGAAATTATTTTGGAATTAGAACTTCCACACTTTTTGATGATTATGAATAATGCTAACAAAAGCTTTAAAAAGAATGCTAAATAGATCTAAGTTTGGTGATATCACTTTTTAAGGCAGTGTTTTTTTAAATAAAAACTTTTTACAAGTCAAAAGAAACTGTGAAATAGGCAACATAAGTGATATCTCAATAAAACATAAGAACATTTTAACAAGAAAGTAAAAATACTTGCATGACTTTGAGGGAGAAGATCCAAAAAAAGCAATACAAATTTCTATAGAAATTATTTTCTTGTCGTAGATCAATGTGAAATCGCCATTGAAGAAAGATTTGAAAAACATTAAATAATGTATGCAGTTTTTCATTTTCTTTATAAAATACCAGCACTGATGAATTCTAAAGAAAATGCTAGAAATGCTGTATAGATCTAGATCAAAGGTCAGTAAACTATGGCTCTAGGGCTAAAGACAACTTGTTGCCTCATTTTGTAAACAAAATTATAGTACAATACAACTATGGCCAAACGTATAGGTATTGCCCATGATTGCTTTTATACTTCAATGGCAGAATTGTGTAGTTGCCACAGAAACCAAATGTCCTGCAAAGCTATTTACCCTTTGGGCTTTTACAGAAAAAGTGCCCTTAAGTGCTTAGATAATGCTTTAAGATACAGTAAAATATGCTATATAAACAATGATTAACATAATAAAAGAAAGTTTGTGTCAATAGAACTCAGAGTCTGAATAAAATCTTGACCATAAAAATATAATTAGGGAATTTGGTATATGAAAATATAAAAAATGGCTAGAATAAATATATAATAATCTATGTCATTATGTTTCAATCATTATGTCATGGGATTCTTGTGGTGCAGCTTTTCCAGCTGGAAGCCTCTGTGGCCAGTGGCACTTTTGCCTGAGTTTTGTTCATGCCTGCTGGGCTCATTCTGTCCACTAGGCCTGGCAGGCTGCCCTTGGCTGGTGCTACCAGCCTGGATCCTACTCTGAAGTGGCTACGTTGTCTGGGTTATATACCCTCGGGTTCATCATCATGCACCAGGAAAATTTAGGACACAGACACACGTGAGGATTTTAGGAGCAGAGGCTTCCTAGACAGAAGAGAAGAGAAAGAGAAACAGCTCTCTACATAGAGAAGGCTGTCTCTGGGTGGAAAGGACCGGATGGTGGCAAATGCCCTGGATTTTATAGCCCAGTTTGAGGAGGTGGTATCTGATTTACATAGGGCTCACAGATTGATTCAATCAGGTTACACAGTATTCGAGGAAGGCTGGTGGCCCCACCCTAATCTTATTATGCAATTTTCCAAGTTGATTGGTGCCATCCTGTCTGTTCCTTACTGCAAAAAGTGGCTGACAAAGACAAGGGAGGATGGAGCCGCCATCTTGAACGTTATTGGCACAACTGCCATTATCTATGTCTGCAGCTCAATTTTATAGGCTGCTCTTTGTTAGAAAGGAAAATAATCTGGGGCTGCTTTTCATTACAAAGAAAAGCCATACTGAAAACTCCCATACCCTTGCTATCTGCCTAAGTGATTTCTTTTTAACTCTATATCAATGCCTGCCAAGGGCAAGCCAGGCACAGAGCAGTGAGGAGTACATGAACGAGAGAGCACACGGTCTGGCCTCTGTGCACAGTCAGGCATGCCAACTGCTGTGGCAGGGCAGGCAACTCCAGGTGCCAGCACAGGTGCTGGCTCTATGCAAACCTGCGGCTGGATCAGATGCACTGTAAGTGGCTTCCACGGTGGGGACCTACCTCTGGACAAGGGGAATGCAGTGACATTCAGAAGCTTGGAGACACAGAGCCTCAAGGAGAGTGTCACAGCCATGGCTCAGAGAGCCCCTAAGTCTGGGCTTAAGCCCCTAAGTCTGGGCCCTGGAAGGACCACAGCTCTTCTCTCCTTGTTACCTGAAACATGGCAAGTGAGGGATGCATGTTTCAACCCTGTTTGTGTTATAGCTCTTTCAGTCCCACCATTCAGTGAGTCCTGAGTTCTTGTCCCACATCCAGGAAGAATGAGGTATGCAGACAAGTGGAAGGTGAGCAAGGCAAGGAGGTGCTTTATTGAGTGACAGTACAGCTCTCAGGAGACTGGGAGTGGGTAGCTCCTAACTGCAGGCAGGTTATCCCATTGAGTTTGCGGCCCTCAGCAGAGAGGGTACCTGGAGTGGATAGCTGCAATCCACAGGCAAGTTTTCCCAACATCTTCGTGAGTCTGGCTAAGTCTGGGGTTTTTATGGGCTTCAGAAGGGAGGAAGTGCATGCTGATTAGTCCATGGTCAGCCATAGGTGGGTCCAGAAAAAGCACCATAAGTTCTCACTCCAGGCCATGGACTCCACCAGGAACTGACAGCCCAGTCCCCGTGTTTCAGGCCATACCTGGCTTGAAGGTGCAGCTTCACTGGGGACCAGCCCCTTTCTGCCCAGGAGCCTATCTGCCTCCTGCTACCATCTATGTGTCATCCATGGTGCCCAGACTGTGCCAAGGGGTGCCTGCAGGCCCACAATGAGCCAATCAGCCATCCTCAGCACCCCCTTGGCTTCCCTCCTATGCTTGTTAGCACCCAAAGTCCTGAGGGGCTGAGGTGGCAGGGAGCTGGCATGTCAGCACCTCTCTGAGTGTGCGTACACTTGGCTAGGTCATGACAGCACTGGGGTTCCGCCACAATTTTGCTCTGAAATTGGAGCAAGTGCTGGGAGCAGGGAGAGGCCAGGCAGCAGGAGCAAGCACTTCCAAACCTGTGGGGGTCAAGGCGGCTTCCTTGGACCCCAAGGGCACAAGGATGCCCAGGTCCACAGTCACAGCTGGGTAGCTGCAGCTGTGCCCAGGAGGACGGGGCTCCCGCCCTGCCAACTAGGAAGGGGGGTGGGGCTCCCATTGTTCTTGGCTCCTGCCAGCACTGTGGAGTGCGCAGCCCCTGCAATGCCTTCTCTGCTGCAGCCAGCCTCTTCACAGCTCCAGATGGGCTGCTGCTGCTATCAATTATTATTTTTGTTGTTTATTAAAATTAAATTATGAATAAATATATGGTATCTATTTTGTTACTACTTTTTATTTGCTTTATTTTAATTATTTTATTTTTTAATAATTTTATGTAATACATATATAATGTGAATAATTTTATGTAATCAATATATGATAATTTTATGTATTAAATATATAATGATTATGTCTTTATTACTCGTCTCAACATTGTTGACTCTTCAACAAAACTACAAGAACTGTATCATTAATAAAATTCAGTCATCTTTGTTATTTTGTCCACTTTTAGAAATATAACCATATTTTTCTTTTATTTTAATTTTATTTTTTATTACACTTTAAATTTTATGGTACATGTGCACAATGTGCAGGTTTGTTACATACATATACATGTGCCATATTGGTGTGCTGCACCCGTTAACTCATCTCCTAATGCTATCCCTCCCCCCTCCTCCCACCCTACAACAGGCCCCAGTGTGTGATGTTCCCCACTCTGTGTCCAGGTGTTTTCATTAGTCAGTTCCCACCTATGAGTGAGAATATGTGGTATTTGGTTGTCTGTCCTTGTGACAGTTTGCTCAGAATGATGGTTTCCAGCTTCATCCATGTCCCTACAAAGGACATGAACTCATCCTTTTTTATGGCTGCATAGTATTCCATGGTGTATATGTGCCATATTTTCTTAATCCAGTCTATCATTGATGGACATTTGGGTTGCTTCCAAGTCTTTGCTATTGTGAATAGTGCCACAATAAACACATGTGTGCATGTGTCTTTATAGCAGCATGATTTATAATCCTTTGGTTATATACCCTGTAATGGAATGGCTGGGTCAAATGTTATCTCCAGTTCTAGATCCTTGAGGAATCGCCACACTGTCTTCCACAATGGTTGAACTAGTTTACAGTCCCACCAACAGTGTAAAAGTGTTCCTATTTCTCCACATCCTCTCCAGCACCTGTTGTTTCCTGACTTTTTAATGATTGCCATTCTAACTGGTGTGAGATGGTATCTCATTGTGGTTTTGATTTGCATTTCTCTGATGGCCAGTGATGATGAGCATTTTTTCACGTGTCTCTTGGCTGCATAAATGTCTTCTTTAGAGAAATGTCTGTTCATATCCTTTGCCCACTTTTTGATGGGGTTGTTTGATTTTTTTCTTGTAAATTTGTTTGAGTTATTTGTAGATTCTGGACATTAACCCTTTGTCAGATGGGTAGATTGTAAAAATTTTCTCCATTCTGTAGGTTGCCGGTTCACTCTGATAGTAGTTTCTTTTGCTGTGCAGAAGCTCTTTAGTTTAATTAGATCCCATTTGTCAATTTTGGCTTTTGTTGCCATTGCTTTTGGTGTTTTAGTCATGAAGTCCTTGCCCATGCCTATGTCCTGAATGGTATTGCCTAGGTTTTCTTCTAGGGTTTTTATATTTTGCTATTATAACAATATGGTTTTCATGGCAGAGAATAGACTATTTAACAGTTTTATTAGCTTGGTTTATGACTTTTAAACAGATAATATGCAGCCTCCATTTGTACTCTTAACCCAGATCCTTCAAATATTAGGGCTGGGCTTGTTACCCCTGTCTCCCAGGATCTCCTCCCCAAAGTTCAATTCTGCCACCAGTTTCTGGGTCATCCTTGCAAACACAGGTATACGTAGGTATACGTAAACAAGCATGTGAAGTTGTGTTTACTCTTCTAGGCTTCCATAAATATCATCTAGAGAGAATCATAGTACCTGTCTCACCTTCTTCCCTGCTGAGGATGTCAGAACCTCAGATAATAATGCCAAAGGAAGCTGCAAATGCTACTGATATGGGTTCCTAATTTGCATTCAAATGTACCCTGCCAAGTAAATTAAATTCTCTTCTGGCCTCCATAGTATTTATCTGTATCTTCATTTTTGTCAGAATTGTATCTGTGTCTTTTCTTTTTATAAATCATATAGTTTTAAGGGGTGATGGGTATTTCTTTTGAGCATGATAATGTGTGTGTGTGGGGGTGTGTGTGTGTGTGTGCTTGAATCTACATGTAGAAGCTGTGAGAGGAATGAGTTGGTTTGCACAACTATTGAAGAATTGTGAGAGTTGAGAAGCAGTGAGAGTAAGCAGATCAGAGAAAACAACAGCCAGAGGGACTTATGCCTGGAGAAATGGCAGAGAAAACCTTACTGGTCTTACCTTCACCGTGCCCCCACCCCCAGGGGAAAGAGGAGGTTAGGATTACATCATACCTGGTGGAAGTCTTTATGTCTTTAAGAGTAAGTTATGAGGTGTAAATCCCTCTCCATTGCTACCACCTCGTCTTAAGTGAAAACTAGAGACTTCACTTACA
This sequence comes from Macaca thibetana thibetana, assembly GCF_024542745.1. NCBI lineage: Eukaryota > Metazoa > Chordata > Mammalia > Primates > Cercopithecidae > Macaca > Macaca thibetana. The sequence goes on along the minus strand of NC_065583.1, from coordinate 15,365,605 downwards.
CTTTTGGTATCAGAGGCTCTTTTGGGCAAATAGCAAGGGAATTATATCAGTGCACAGAATTTGAAATGGGTTAAAATTGTACATGGCATGAGGGGACAGCTGACATCTGGATTACATATTTTATATGCCTTTTTAAATTCCCAAATCTGTGAGTTTCAGATCACGAGGGAATATGTCTGATTCATCCCTGTATCTTCAGTTCTAGAAATGTACTTGGGATGTAATTATACCACCATTAATTATCTGGAAATCTTGTTGGATGAACCAGCTTCACACCAGAAGATGTGACTAGTGAAGCTGACTTTAAATACATACTAAAGATACAATGAAGAAATCTGTAGATTAGGTTGGATGGTACTCAAGCTCTATCTCTCCTTTGTTAAAATAGAGACCAAAGTATTAGCTATTCTCTAGTGTAGCGCAATGCTGATGTTAAAATCTCCATCGTGATAAGCTGGTGTCCCTAAGCATCTAATTCCCAGGAAGTGACTTATATACTGAAAAGATGCTTGCTCATTTTAAAACTCCTGTTTGTTTTCTTTTTTTACAATATACTAATAAGTGTCACTTTGGAAGACTCACACACAATTTATTTTAGTCTTTGCAATGAATTGAAACTGAGGCATTGTGGAGTGCTTGCAAGGATTCCTCATTTTTGAATTTGATACTCTCAGCGTTTAAATGATACCTCTTGAAAAGATTCATACCTTTTTTTTAAAAAAGGCCAATTTCAGATCTGTAAAGAGAATATGGAAAAATTAATGCCTCTAAAAGAAATCTTGAGACACAAGATGGGTCTATAGAAACAGATCATGTAGTACAATCTTATTTCTATTCCACTAACCTCTTTTCTGTATCTTGGATTGTTTTTGATAGAACACTATACTGATATAAATGCAAACATCCAGGAGAAAATAGATTTTGTTTCTAAGATCAGAAGGAACAGATTTGCCATAAAAATGGGGTTCACTGAATTTCTAGGCACACAGAATTTTTTATTATACATGAATTTTTAATGACATTCAGAAAAGGGGTTCCATGGGTCTAAAGGAAATATGTGTCAGATTATACGGAATGAGTGAAGGATAATAATGATAATAATCATAGCTAAAATTTAACCTGGGTTTTTCTTCTAAAGAGCTCGAGGCGTTTCACATCTATGGAGATTTATTTTTCCCCTGTAGGAAGAATATTTTCAGGAGGATGCTGACCCATCAGGAGGCCATAGAGAAATAGCTTCATTATCCCTTGGTGCCAGGCTGTGTAAGAAGAGTTTTCCTTCCAGGACCTGAGATGAAGTGAAACATACATAGTCACTTTGATCATATAGCCGTAGAGTCCCTGGGGCCCCATTTCAGGGTCTGCAAGGGATTTAAGTAAAAACACCGAGAGTATATAAATATGAAAAGTCTGCTAAGACATTTTCTCCTCCTTATAGAATTCTCAAGGTTCACTTCTCTTAGCCTTAACAATCTGTCCTCCTAATGGGCTGTTCTGAGGTGATACTGAACTAAGAACATCCATGCTAGCCATTTTCCAAGGCTAGCCTCAATCTGGGCTATAGAAAGAGGGCAGGCTTAGAGCCAAAGAATCATAGTATTTAAAATGGACAGTAGAATATCTTTCAAACAATCAATTCCTGAGGTGAGAAAACAGATTAATCAAAGAGAAAGTATTTGTTTAAAATCATTCAGATCTTCAGTATATGGATGAGAATGAATGCAGGTGTCCTTTCTCTTCCCTTGAACAGTTAGAGAGGGCAGGACTTTGAAGGAAAATCACTAACTCTATTAGCTTATATGACATTTGAGCCGAACAACCCATAAGACATGTATTAAAGTCCTTTCTATTTTACAGAGTAAAGCGTGAAAGGATTATGAGATTTGTCCTCACTTCTCCAGCTCCTTTCATGTTATACCTGTCATGTGCTTATGGACACACTATTCCAGAAGGGCTGCCCCTCTTCTTCCCTAAAGGGAGAAGTCATTCATTATATCAATTTATTGGCTATTGTCAGTTTGAACTCCAAATGAGTAAACAAAGTACTTTTCTTTAATAAAGAGGTAATTTGTACAAATTTAATATGAGGATCTTCTCTAGAATATTCCTAACATCTCTTTCCCTTACCTCTAACTGGACATCTCCAAAGATGAGCATTCTTTTCATTAAAAGGATGTGATAGTAATTACCGGAGCATTCTTAAAGTTAATGTTTAAACATTCCTCATTATAATGAACTGCTACTGCTTGACTTCCTCTCACATGTAACCACTGGCCCCAGTTTTGACCTCTAAGGTAACACAGATTAAAAAAATTATTCCTTGAATAGTCATTTTCATATCTGAGGACAGCAACCTCATCATTCTTCTAATTTGTTTATTGTCCAAGATCACGTATTTCAAAAGAAAGAAAAAGTAAGGTGCTCCCACCCCATGTTTAATTTTGAATTAAACTTAGGAAAAAATAACCAAGTCTCCCATGTATACAATATACTTATACTCATACTTATTACAATATACTAATAAGTGTCACTTTGGAAGAATCACACACAATTTATTTATGGACACACTATTCCAGAAGGAATAGTTCATGATTATTTGGATTTGTACTAGTGAAAGTTTTGAATAGAAGAGTAAGGCAATCAGAGCCATGTATTTTGGAAGATTATGGCAGCAGTCATGGGTAGGAGGAATTGAGGAAAACAAAAACAATAGACTTAAGAGAAGTGGCAGGTAGCCTCAGTGTCTTTTAGTATGAGGCATGGAGAACCCATCAGACATCCAGTCACTGCCGTCTATTGCCACGAACACATTTGCTTTATGAATTATTTCTTGTGTAGTATTTGTAAACTCAGAAGACTGGATCAGATAATTATTATGTCTCCCAATTCTACATGTCATGTCTTTGCCCTTTATTTAGGAAAAGAAGTGCCAGGTTTACTGCCTCCTTGGAATTCTATTTTGTTTGTATTAACAGGTAGTAGCTTTAATCCATGCATACCAAGTAAATTTTAAAACATCTTGAAGATAAATACCTTGGACAAGCTACAATAGGATCTTAAAGTACCCACAGATCCAAAAATGAGCAACAAGAAATACTCTGCCTATAGACATTTCCTGAAATTTTAAACAAATCTGAATTAAATAGAATGAACAGATTTTTGGACCTGTGAGGCTCTAAGATCCTACCTTGGTTAGTCCAAGACAGCATACTTCATTATGTTAACAAAAGCAGTCTATATGGTTTGTTTGCTTTGGGGGATATACAAATTAATTTTCTAATATTATTATTATTTTGAGATGGAGTCTTGCTCTGTAACCCAGGCTGGAGTGCAGTGGCACAATCTCCACTCACTGCAACCTCCACCTCCCGGGCTTAAGCAATTCTCCTGCCTCAGCCTCCCAAGTAGCTGGGATTACAGGTGCCCACCACCATGCCCAGCTAATTTTTGTATTTTTGTACAGACGGGGTTTAACCATGTTGGCCAGGTTGGTTTCAAACTCCTGACCTCAAGTGATCCGCCCACCTCAACCTCCCAAAGTGCTGGGATTACAAACTCAAGTGACCGTGCCTGACCTCTAATATTATCTTATATAAGGCTAATGGTTTGATGTTGTCTGGAGGAGTATCATAGTTAAAGTGAGACCAGGTCTGAATTGCAGCTCTCCTTAGGGGAAATGTTGATTAAATATAAGGGGCATGGACTTATTTAAATTTAGTAAAATTTAATGAAATAAATTAAAATACTTTAAAGTAGCCAATTTTAGTTGTAAATCTAGGTACAGAACTCAAGTCTTCTAATGCTAATTAAACTTTTTCTGTTACAGTAACAGGCAGCTGCCTGTAATCTACATATAATTATGAGATTAATTGTATCATTTGAGATAAAATGTTGACATTTTGAAACTTACCTCTCCTCTGGACTAATCAGATGAAGTTACAGCTATGAATATTTTCTATTCAGGAATACAATCTGAAGGACAAAATAGCTCTTTTGTTCCTTCTGAAGAAACACTAAATAACAAGGTTAAGGGAGAATAAAGTCATACTCGGGTCTCCAAATGTATGCTCCACTATCTCTTGCTAAAACTCATTTCTTGATTTTGGTGTTTATGTGTGTGCGTGTGTGTGTGGATCTGTTTCTCTCTCTCTCACTCTCTGCTACTTTTCTACAGTACAACTAATAATCTCTTGAACACTGCGCAGATGTTTTCCCCATTCTGTGTCATACTTATTTTTCAAGTGGCTTCTGAGAGCAGATGTTCCCATGTGTCTTTGTAACTTCTTTGCAGTTGATGCTTTTGCAACATCAAAAAAAAAAGTGTGGAGGTAAAGAGGAAGAATACTAAGAAGACCAATTACATAGCTGATGTTCTATTAGAACAGAAGGAAAATAAAGACCAGTACATGTTTAACTTTTAACTATGAGTTTGTGAAAGAACTTCCACTCAATTCAGTTGAATTGAACAAATATTTATTGAAAAACTATGTATAAGGCTCTTGGCTAGGTTCTGGGGGAGTACAAAGTAGACAGATGTCACATAAGTTGGAGGAAGGATATTTGCAAAACAAGAACACTTTCACAAGGCATATATGCGAGTTTGTATCTCAAGCAGAAGGCAAGAATAAAGTACGAAAGTTTAGAACATATGCAAAGAAAAGCAAAATTATCAGCAGAGTCTGGAGATTGCCTCGTGGTGCAATAATTGGGAATTTAGATTCAGAAGATGGCTTAGGGCTAGAGTATAAAGAACCATGAATGACAGACTGAGGAGTTCATGATTAATTGGATTTGTACTAGTGGAAGTTTTGAATAGAAGAGTAAGACAATCAGAGCCATGTAGTTTGGAAGATTATTGCAGCAGTCATGGGTAGGAGGAATTGAGGAAAACAAAGACAGTAGACCTAGGGAACCACAGCTACCCATTCTACTAGTGACAAAATAATAAGGTAGGATGTAATCTGTAAAAATAATAGGGTTGTAGAATCAAAGAGATTGAGGTTAGAGAAATCATTGTAGAGTGCTCCTTTCATTTCTTTTCCTTCCTAAAGATGTGAGTTAGAAAAGCAGGAGGAACAGTGCTTCCAGTAATAAAAATTGGGATGTCTAAAGAAATTATTAATGTAGGGGTAGAGATTATGAGCTTGGTTTTCAGGTAACATATCCAGTTGTTGATTTTCAATAGGCAAAGCATATTTAGAGTCAAGAAGATGGTTTTGTGCTGAAGATAAATATATTATAGAGTTCACTGTATAGAATTGAAAGGTTATCAAGAAAAAGGCTGAAAAAGACTGTGGAAGAAAACTAACAACAAGACCTTGGCAATTAGTGTGGTCCTGATAAAAAGCCAGAGGGAGAATATGAGCCTGCTAAGATGGCTAATACTGACAGTGCAAAGGGTAGTAAGGAAAGCTTTCAACAAAGTTGAGGCTGGGCACAGTGGCTCACGCCTGTAATCCCAGCGCTTTGGGAGGCTGAGGCAGGGAGATCACCTGAGGTCAGGAGTTCAAGACCAGCCTGGCCAACCTGGTGAAACCCCGTCTCTAATAAAAATACAAAAAATTAGCCAGGCGTGGTGGCATGTGCTTGTAATCCCAGCTACTCGGGAGACTGAGGCAGGAGAATCTCTTGAACCCAAAAAGCATTGCAGTGAGCCAAGATTGCACCACTGCACTGTAGCCTGGGTGACAGAGCAAGACTCTGTCAAAAACCAAAAAAAAACAAAAAAAACAACACACACACACACATACACAAAGTTTAAAAAGAGTTCCATCTGCTACCTAAATCCGTCCGGCTGAAAGTTTAAAGAATAAGGAAAGACTAAGGGATTTGGCTATTATAAGGTTTTGCTAAGGATAATTCACATTCATCTGTTAACGTAATAATTAATTTGTTAAAATGAGAATTAAGTTAAAGTAAGTTGAGGAGAATTCCCATTCTTCTATTGGATTCGTTTCTGATTTCTCACCAGTCATGGCAGTGGGAGACTGAGGGCCTGCCATCTTGATGGAGAGAATCTGACTCCTAACCTAGGCACCAGAAATTGCATAATTTCCCATTTTCCACCCTTCACGATGCCCTCATTGCAAATATCAACCACACTTTCTTCTCTATGGATCTATTTTCCATTCATCTATGGCAGGAAATGACCAATCTATTTCCTACTGTCCTAATTTTGCCTGATTTTAACAATAACAACATGGCAGGGATACCATCTCTCAGAATCTGTAGATTGGCTTTCTTGGGTTATCTTATAGTCATGCCAGTGGGAGACTGGGAGTCTGCCATCTTGATAAGAGAGAACTTGACTCCTAAGCTTGGTTGGAATGGGACTTGCAATTCTCTCCCGGGCTTGTTGCTTCAGAACTTTGGAAAGCATAAATTTGACTCTCAGCAGGTGAGTTTCTCTATAATTTCAGATTTAGTTGAGTGTGTAATTGTTGAAGATCATCATAGTATATTCCAGTAGTACAATAGAGAAGAATATGATAAACTTCATTGTTGTGCATTTTCTAATTCTTAGAAATTCATTCTTTATTTCAACCTGAGTTTCCTTCCAAATAACTTCAAGTTTGGTCCTTCTCCTCTGAAGGGAGAACATAAAGCCTCAAGCAAGTTATTTAATGCAGACTGTTGCTTGTCTTTCTTCTAAGATTGATATAAATATATGTGAAAATGAATGTGGAAGTATTTCAGGAAACTATTTAGTTGTTTAATTGTTGGTGTTATTAATTAAAAGTAGGAAAACAGGCAATTAGAATAAACAAACATGGATGTAATAGCTGACGGCAAAAAAGACAAAAGATGTATTAATTATAAAAACATAAAAGCAAATGTTTGTGGCACACAGTGGTCCACATTAACATTAATCACTACCTGGGTACTTCAATCGGGCATGAATTGATTAATTAGTATTTATAATACCAATGTAATACTCTACTAATTGTAATACAAGTGTAACATTTGTAATATTGACCCAAATTCATCAGTAAAATGTTCCATTATATTCAGTCTATTCTCCACAAAAGCATGGAAGAATGGACTGCATTCAGAAACCTTTTCAGCCAAAGAAATTGAAAATCATTTAAAAGAGTCTTGTGCTACACATTTCAGCCTCTGTTATTTGTAACATGTTTTTTGCAGGGCATTGATGTTTCAAGCAATGCTGGGTCAACCCAACCATTCAGCACATTCACTGGACCTGGTCGTGCCAAGCTCCTCCACGGCATGATTCCGAGTTGAGATAGGCACAGCCCTTTTCAACACAGCCTTTCTTCCAACACTCTTCATTTTTCTTTATATGGCCTTTTCATCTTTGCACTTAATGGCCACGACCCCTGAAAACTCCCACCTCTGAAATATTTGAGGAATAAAGAAAGATCGAGCAATTTGGCTATTGTAAGATTTTGCTAACTCATACTGGGTTAACTTTTGGTTGGCATTAGAAGTGGAACCACAATGTAGGTTTCAATTGTCTAATATTTCATACAGAAGTTTTGTATCTGTTTTACATAAAAAGGCTGTAATTTAACTTAGTTTAGAGTTCAAAGTACTGAAAACATAAAAGGTGGGGAGAATTCCCACTCTTCTGTTGGATGAATTTCTGATTTCTCACCAGTTATGCCAGTGGGAGGCTGAGAACCTGCCATTCCATTCCTGGAAGAACGGAATACATTCAGAAAACTTTTCAGGTTACAGCACCTTACAGAACAGAGAGCTTCAAAAAATAAAATAAAATGAAAATCACACTTTACCCTTCTTATGAAGGGATGGATAGTATTGCAGCAAAAAGCTACATAATTCTAGCTTAATTCTATATACTTTAAATGGTTGAAAATCAGCAGAACATGCCTGGAGTTCTCCTTCATTGACCAAATGAGTATATGAAAGTGATGACTTCAGGAAAGAAGGAAATCTTTTCAGTGGAAGAAGAAATATGTGATATAACAAAATGCTTATTTGTTCCTATAAGAGTGCCTACTACAAAGCTATATGCCAGTGGGTGCTTGAGGAATAATATGGAGTTATCTTTTAACATGTTGCTGCTCAACATTGTTCTCAAATGAGAAATTTGAATGTCTTCCTTGTCTACCTTGGAAAAGTTTAGCCAAGAGTTGTTTCTAAGCAAGAAGTTGTATCAAGACAATCAAGACAATTATGTCCTTTTTTTTTCTTTTCTTTTCTTTGAGATGGAGTATTGTTCTGTTGCCCAGGCTGGTGTGCAATGACACGATCTTGGCTCACTGCAACCTCCACCTCCCGGGTTCAAGCAATTCTCCTGCCTCAACCTCCGGATTAGCTGGGATTACAGGCATCCACCACCACGCCCAGCTAATTTTTGTATTTTTAGTAGAGATGGGGTTTCACCATATTGGTGTAAGGCTGATCTCGATGGTCTCGAACTCCTGACCTCAGGTGATCCACCCACCTCTGCCCCCCAAAGTGCTGGGATTACAGGCATGAGCCACCATGCCTGGCCAATTATGTCTTGTTTTTAACTATTGTCTTCCTCAACAGGGAGACATGGTACACTGAAAGACATAATATTAAGCTTGTAAATCATCTAGAAGGCCACTTCATTCTTTCCAAGGAAATTGGCAAAAACTGTTTTATGCCCAAGATGAGAGATTTCTGTGCGAAGGGCAGTCTTTCTATGGTTACAGAAGAATTGAACCAAAGGCTACAATGGAGTAAAATCATAAAGTGGGGCCAGCACATTCAGCTAATTATTTTATTACTTCTAGCTACAAAGAGCAATACATAACCTATACAAAGAGTATAGAGTACGTCAGTCATAATAAATTCCCTCTGTAATTAAAGGAGGACATAGCCTTCAAAATTGAGGAAAATCGAGATCCAAGTGTTCAACTTTTCTCTTTTGGTTTAGATCACACATTTATAGTATTCCTTTCTCCACTACTGTTTCTTCATTGAGCAAGGTTCTGATATTTGGACACCTGAATAGATTTCTCAGTAAGGTGTTATTGTCATTGAAGTGTTAAAAAGTTCCTTCTGCTCTTCATTAATTTTAAAAACACACTCATAAAAGCATCCTGGCACCAAACCAGTAAAACACATAAACAGAAAGGAAGCCCATCACCCTTAGAAGACACAGAATGTGTTCCAAAGATGTATAGAAAGTAGTTGTTTATAATTTGTTTGTTGGATTCATACATGATTCTGTGGTCTACCCATTTATGCATACACCAGACATCTAGTGACATTATTCTTCCTTATTCTGTCTCTAGAGCTCTGAAAAGGCCACTTACCTAAAAGACTGTGGATGAGATGATTTACTTTCCCCTAGCAAGGCAGTGATATCTACCCATCTACGCATCATTCATTCAAAGTTTCCTGTGTACAAGACATGGTGTTCTCCAGTTCCCACAAAATAAAATATTTTCATCAATATTCCTACATATGTTGAAATTAGCATATATAATTTTCATAATTAATGAGCAACAGTCAAAAATTTAAAATGAAAGTTTTTATAGTAGATTACCCATTCTTTCCTCAACCCTGCTGAATTGTTCCATAGAACCAGTTGGAAGGTGAGAAATTTGACATTTGGGCTGGCTGTTTATTTTTATCATTATTATTATTTTTACAATATACACTGCTATTACCCCTCCCTGGACTCTTACAATTTGTCTTGCCCTGATCTATGCCATACAATTTAGGGTTTTTTTAAAAGTTTATGTTTATTATCAATCTTACCTATGTTAGAAGGTAAGTTCTGCAAAGAAGAAAATGTTTCCTGTTTTATTCTCTTATGTGTCTCTAGGCCCTGGAAGTTGGCAAAACAGGGGCATGTAATAATATGTATTTAATGAACCAATCATGTCCTATTATGAACCACAAGAATCCCTACTATGTGCTTGCTTTAACTATTGGCAGTGCTTCTTTTGAACAAGTGCAAGCCTGTACGTCTTCAGTCTGTAGAGAGATCCTGGATGATTTCAGTTTGCCAAGTGGAATAAGGACAGTCATTGCTAACAGAATCTGCATATAGGGAATATAATGTCCCTGCTGTGTTCCAGGTATTGTGCTAATACATGCTTTGCAAATATTATCTCATTTAGCTCACAAAAATCTCTAGGGGCACTGTCATGTTTTATAATATTTTATCATCTTACATTTTTACTGAGGAAGTCCCTTGCCCAAACCACACAGTTGGTAACTATTTAGTTCAACTATTGTTGAAACTGAACAATATGTCTTATAGCCCATACTCTGAACCCACTCTGATATATCAGTCTCATGTAATATGTTAACAACAGCTTCTCAACTCTCTGAAACAAAAGGACTGTGAAATTTTAAGTCCTCACACATTTCTAAGAGCCAAGTATCCTATTTTCTTTTTCAGGAAAAGGAGAGAGAGAGAAAGAGACAGAGAGAGAGAGAGCGCAAGTCATGTTCAGCCATCCCTGCTAAAGCCTTTGTAATACCCACATAAGTCCATAATTCCTTCACTTACTGTAGCAGTTAACAACCACAAAAAATAAAACCAGCCAATGCCCTCAACAACCCTTTCGCTTTATTCGCATGAAGTTTTTGCCATAAACTGCCTGTCTTTTAAAAATAATCTCTAAGGTTCAGGCAACACTGTATCCCTTGGATTGTGTGTATCCTGGGCTGTGGGAAAGCCGTCACTGATTACAACCACAGCATCATCTGCCGACAATGGATTTCCAGATAAGAGTGAACTTTCAAAATGAGCAAGAAAGTGGCTTCTTTACAGTCTACCTGTTTTCACTAATAGATAATTTGAGTATCAAAGAGAAACTTCTCCACTCCTTCCCCTCTCAACAAAATAAAGGCCATTTTATCTGAGAAGTAGTGCAGCATCAAGCAAAGTAATGGAACTTAACACCAGCAATAATATAGGAATTACTTGTTTACACGACTCATAGCTAAAAATGATTGGAATCACCTGAACGAAGACAAACGCAGTATCAAAGAAGGACAACGTGAGGTTTATTATAGACAAGTACTAAAAATTATATGCACGTGGCAAAAAGCCATCAGCACATAGAGAAAAGCTGATTAATTTGTATTTGCAAGGGAACTAGGATCTGGTTTAAGGAGACATTGAGCCACAGAGAGTGCTGACTCGGACTCGGATTAGTTAGGAAGTGTGGTCTGTGACAGAAAGATGTGGGCATGGCATGATCAGAGGCAGGTTCTAGTCACAATTTTGCCTCCAACTTCCTGCACAGTTTTAGGCAAGCTGCTTCATCTCTCTTCACTGTGGTTCTTATAGTTCTAAAATGAGTGAGGAATGAAGCATCCTCGCTGATTATCTTACAGAATTATCATTTCTATAAGATCACGTATCTATTGACTTGGAAAGAAGTCCATTGTTAAAGTTGTTTTAAAGTAGGATGCAGCCAAAAAAAAAACCATAAAACACCATTGTAATCTCACATGTTACACACACAGGCCATAATCATATATACAATGCATCATCTTTATATCTCCTTTATACTTTTGCTTATTCTCTGATTTCCTTTTGCAATAAACTTCTTTTTCAATTATCTACATTTTTGTAAGAAAGAGAAATATAGAGAGAAACATAAATATGTAAGTGTCTTAGTCCCTTTAGGCTGCTATAACAAAATACCATAGATTGAGTAGCTTAGAAAAAAAACTGAATTATTTGTCATTGTTGTGGAGGCTGAGAAGTCCAAAACCAAGGCACTGGCAGATTCTGTGTTTAGTGAGTGCTCACTTCCTGGTTCATAGACGATGTCTTTTCAGTGTGTGCTTACGTGGTAAACACGGATGAAATAGCTCTCTGGGGCCCCTTAAACTAATCCCATTCTTGAGGACTGTGCCCTCATAACTTTATTACCTCCCCAAGGCACCCCCTCTTCACTCTATCACATTGGAGATAAGGTTTCAACATAGGAACTTTGGAGGGATATAAACATTCAGACAGTGGTAAGTAGTAAAAAATTTAAATGCCATAAAAGAATAAGATATGAAGAGATTCCAAGATTCACTTTTTTTTTGATCTCCTTAATTTGAAGTTGATGTTTCACATTAGAATCTTGAGAAAGAATAGAAGGAAGAATTTCCCACATGGTAAAGAGAGCACAGATACTAAATATAGGGCAAATATTGACTAAATGAGTACGTCATATAGCTGTAAGCCCTATTGACTTGAGTATTAATAGAATAAGGAAAAAAACCATTTGAGACTCTGTAGCTCATGGAGTTGCCTTGAGTGAACCCATGCAAGGTCACTTTGAAAAGTTTCTAGGCTCACTTTCAAAGTTAAAAAGAGGAGCTGGCAATGTTGAGCATTCACTTTACATCCCTGCTCTGACATTTGTCATTTTCAAAGATGCAAAGTAGTTGTCGGAGTTACAAATATCAGCAAAGAGTAGGCCATTGTTGCCTTTGGAAATAATGTAACACAACTCTCCCTGGACTGAGGTGCACTCTCTCCCAACACTCCCCTCACTGTTGAAAACGCACAGCACCCATCCCCCCATGCTAGTCAGAGCTTAGTCTCTCCATACAATCCTTGCTCTTTTTGGGAATAGTGAGGGAGAGTCTTCGGAAGACAAGAGAATTTCCCTTCTCAATGTTTTCCTAAACCTCTCTATAAATAGTGGAATCCTGCTGTTAATACAACTTGGAGGTATATGTTTCTCACTTCCTCACAAAAAGCAAAGTAAAAGCTTGAGTTCAATATCCATCTTTATGATTTCCTAAGTTTTGCAGAAAATTTAAATAGTGGGAATCATTCTAGTTGCTAAAACTCATGTTGTGAAAATACAAGTATACAGCCTCTCATTTTTTTTTTTTTTTAAGTAGCTAGTTCCCCTGGTGCCTTTAAAATGTTATGACAGATCCTTAACTGCTTTGCAGGAAGGCAGGAAGGGAGGGGACACGGGATCCGGAGAAAAAAGACAGGAGGTCTTGCCAGTCGTTGTTCAAGCATAATTGAAGATAAATCATCTCAGAGACAATAATGTGAGTCAACAGTCAGAAGGTGTTTTATTTACCAAAACAGTAATTTAAAACAACCACATCAAAATGGTTCTACAACTGGAAAAAATAGTGTGGTGAGATACAACGGTGCCTATGTCTCCTTTGATTCAAATTATCTGATCTAAAAAGACTAGCCGTCGACCCTGCGAAAAAGAAGATGATGTAGAAAACAAAGTGATTACTGGTTATTTCAGATTCCACTGGAACTGGCAGATATGTATCTAGCATTATGGAAAAGATATTTAACATGCTTATGGCAGAATTCCTCTTTCAGAGCAAATTTTGTTCAAAATGATATCTTGAGACGCCATCTGTGGTAGTAGGCAAGACTATTCCAGGTACTAGTTAATGGGAGATAAATTAATAAAGTGATGGCTAAACTGTTCTGCCTTATAAATGACCTAAGAGAGGCAAAGAGGGAAAGGGGGATGGCTAAGAAATATATCCAAAGACACGTTTAAAAAGTGATGTTCCACCTATGATTTCCAGTTCTTTTTGTTGGTTGTTACAATGTAACCTCTTTACCCACCTTATTCCCCCCATAAAGCTGCCATATAAATAATTTTGTGTAAAGGGAGTATTATTTTAATGGCAGGTCAGAAGATGACTGAGTTTCATGCCTGGGTCAGCATCATGAATACGGGCAACATGGGTATGGCATTGGGGTGACTCATAAACTAACTTAGAGGCAGCAGGAACTGATGCCAAAGAAATTGAAGAAAATGTTGGCCCAGTGGGAATATGCAAGAATCTTGGGAAATTGGGTCTTATCTATATGTGTGGTTGTGGGGAGGTAAGACCAACAAACATCTGGTTTACTCAAAAAAACATATATATATAGGTTTTTGCAAAAACAACTTTTGTCACGGAAGATATTTATTTATTTATTTATTTGACAGCGTCTTGCTTTGTCGCCCAGGTGCAATCTGGGTTCACTGCAACCTCCACCTCCTGGGTTCAAGCAATTTTCCTGCCTCAACCTCCCGAGTAGCTGGGATTACAGGTGCGCATCACCACACTTGGCTATGAAGTTATTTAGTTTTGATGTTTATGTGAAAATATGGCTATGAGTGCAAAACAGAGGGTTGCATATCTCAGGATCATGGCATCTCAGCACTTGATCTTTAAACATATCTCACCCACATGACTCATTTTACAGGTGAGGATATAGGCCACGCACTAGTTAATGGCAGTAACCAAAGTGGAACTCTCCCAACTCAGTCTAACACAGAGCATTGTCCAGTCTACTGGATTGCCTCAATTTCAAATGATAATGGCTGTTTTCTGCCTTAAGAACTTATTAATCACTGTTACTACCTTTTACGTGTTTCAAGACTTAAATATAAATTAATTTATATTACTTGGACCCTGAGAATGTATTAAATAAATATGATAAATAAGAGTGTCAGGGAAAGAAAAATATATAGAGACAAAATGGATCTTGAATCAAAGAGCTTGAAGAGTGGGAAAAGACTAATTCCAAAATTAAAGAAACAAGTTATGTGTCAGATGCTACTTTCTCAAGGGTGACAAGTTGCTCCCCAAACAGAGAGCTTCATTTGAATATCTGAAGACAGTGACAGATTTTCAAGCTCTGGAGATTTTCAAGCATTTGAGATGAAAATATGAGAAATGGAAACACATAGAGACTTTGACTCAGAACTGAAGTTAGCGGCTTGGGTTCAGTAATGTTTCTCACTACTTGACATCTCATTTCTCTAGATCAGGAGTGGTGAAGGCATTTTTCTCAAACGCCTTCCTTTTTTTATCCTTGAGGAAAATCATGCCAGGACCTCCAGATGCAGGAAAAGTCAAATAGCATAGAATACCCGTGAGTTGTGATGAAAAGCAAGTGTATTCTGTAAAGTCAATAATTACTAGATATTAGCATTCTACATGTGATCTCTCATTTAATAATTACATTTCCTGAAGGATATTGCTTACTTATTAAGAACACAAAGTTCACCCAAAGCCAAGAAGATGACATAATGGTATAATAGGCTGTATGTCAGAATTGAACTCACTAGCCAGTTTCTCCATTTTTCCACACATCTCTTTCTTCAAAGATTTTGAACAGTACCAAGAGAAAATGGGCATTTGTGGAGCAAGTGTTTTTGACCTTGATTCCCTCTCATGTCCTCTGAATTGGGACATTAGAAGATTATAGGTCACTATGACAAGGCAAAATACACTGGAACTGGATTTGGATGGTCTCCCGTGGTATTGTTATGACTTTAGCAACTCAGTGGTAGAAATGGTCAGAAATTGGGGGAAACTTAAGTTGTAAAATCAAATTGGTACTAAGCCACTAGGAACACTCAGAACAGTGTAAAGCTGGGAGTGGAAACACTGTTCTTGGGCTCTCATCCTGTGTATCCTCCAAGTCAAGAGTTTATAATATATTTTAGTACATTCCTCGAAGGCTCCCAGCTTTGATCTTTGGCTTCCTCTTCTCTCTGTAGCTTGTGTACAAAGCAAGCACAGAAAGTGGAATTTGGCACCATGTGTTGCTAGTCTTAGAGAAACCAAGTCTAAAGCCAGAGACAAACATTTTTCTACTATAAAATGTTGAAAGCAATAGTGCTTATCTCACTGTTTGAAAAGCAATGCAAATTCAAGTGGCTCTCATTTTATCCACGTTTTCTTCAATTTAGACAATTCTCAATATTGTATATGTGAGAGCTCTACTGTATATTTAAGGGAACATGATATTTAAATTGACTTCAGTACATTTTAAAAGTCCATTATCATCACTATGCTTTTTACTCTGGAATATTAAAAATCACTCTCATTTCCTTTTCTTTCACATTTTTTCCTAGTTTTAGCCCATTTTTTTTACAATGGTAATCTAGCTCTATTGAATAGAACCAGGGCTACACATGACAAATAAATGTCTACAGAACTCTTCTGGACTGGGTGATGGAACTACATACTGAGTTAAGCTTTACAATGGTAATCTAGCTCTGTTGAATAGAACCAGGTATACACATGACAAATAAATGTCTACAGAACTCTTCTGGACTGGGCGATGGAACTACATACTGACTTAAGCTAGCAGCACCTTATCTTTAGCAACGTCTGTGTAAAACCTAACCACTGCACGTATAATTTGGCAGTCAGAGATGAGTTTTTCATGGGAAGGTAGATCAGAACAGAGCAAATCCTTACATACTGTACGGCGACCCTCCTCCCTCCCCCAGCTGAGTTCTTTATTACCTCTGCATGCATTAAAATACTCTTTGGATATCAGGAGGATTCTCCCTCAGCCCCAATCCATCCTAAAGGAGAGAAGCATGTAAGCATGTGCCACATGTTTTTATCAAATCAACCCAATCACCAAGTGCTATGATCCCATTTGATTTACTCTATTTGTCTGAATTTCTCAAGTACTTAAGCTAAATAATTGAGGTGGGTTCTGTCCCGAGCTCCTTGTTGGAATATGCCTTTTCCACCTGTGGATTTGGCCTTTTCACCCAACTTTAAGGAAAGGGTAAGCGTTTACCAGGATGGCCCTTTGGAGGGCATTTCTCCTTGGGGTACTTTCTATATTATAACTACACATATAAGTCTTTTCCGGCTTTCTTCACTAGGAAAAAAGATGGTGTTAGCATTTTTAAAGGCTGTCTCTCTGCATTTTATTGTATAAATCAGTTTTCTTGCTGAAGTCAAAGGTCATTCCTTCTGCTGCATAACAATACTGTTCAGCCTAATATTAAAAGCTGGCCTCATTTTACTTTGTAATAGAAAGCTTCGCTTTGGCATTAATATTATTCAAAAGGCAGCTGCCCACATAATAAGTTCCTTTTAAGCAAAATGAGAAAACACACATTTATCAAATAATTTTCAGTTACGGAGGCTACAGTTTTGATTGCATCAAAAAACCTCAGCCAATCATTCCTGAGAGATGCCAGATCCATGTGTCTGGCAGGATATTGAATAGCCAATGAGTGTGTTCTTGCATAACATATTTATAGAATCTTTTACAACGTGGAGAGAGGGGAAGAAATGTGGCTTTTAAAAACATTCTAAGCCAATGTTAAAGAGGCCATGCCAAAGCTGAGAAATACTTCTGTAAAGAAAATAGCACACATCCCTGAGTATTCTAATGTGATGAATGGCAAAGGCAAAATTGAATTTATGCCTTCCTGTTTGTGCCACTCAATTGTGTAGATTTGTGTCTATGATGACACTAGAAAGGACAGTTTCGTGTTTTACTTTTTGTGAATTAGTCCAGTAAAATCCGTTTTACTTGTACCCAGCCAAGCTTAGGTCCAGCCTGGACATGAAATATCGTAGCAGGGCTGATACGAGTTTTAGTCAGTGAGAGATAGCTCTTTCCTGTGATTGCATGTCACCTTGTACAAAAAAATGTTAGGATATAATTTGGTTTACAAAGTTATATAAAGCTTCATTTAGGTATCTGCACACACACACACACACACAGACATAATGTTTCCTTTTCCTGATGTATTTCCAAAGCATACACTACACTCTTAGTTTATGATCTTAAGACCATTTTCAAATAATTTACTAATGTAGAAAAATGGGGCCGGGCGTGGTGGCTCACTCCTGTAATCCTAGCACTTTCAGAGGCTGAGGCAGGTGGATCGCATGAGGTCAGGAGTTCGAGACCAGCCTGACTGATATAGTGAAACCCTATCTCTACTAAAATTACAAAAATTAGCCGGTTATAGTGGTGGGCGCCTATAGTCTCAGCTACTCGGGAGGATGAGACAGGAGAACTGCTTACACCCAGGAGGCAAAGGTTGCAGTGAGCGGAGATTGTGCCACTGCACTTTAGCCTGGGTGACAGAGTGAAACTCTGTCTCCAAAAAAAAAAAAAAAGGGAAAGGAAAAATGACATGATGGTCAATTCATCTACATACCAACTTGCAATTTCATTATCCTATTGTATTCGAGGTTTAATTGCAAATACTAAGATGAAATTGATCCAGAAAAATCTTGCCAAACAAACCAACAAAAGCCATAGTCAATTCTATATGTCACTATGATGGATAAGGAAACTGGTGCTTTAATTTCTGAGGTAACTCTTCTTCTCATCCTGATGAACCTGCCAATCAAACTCAGGAGACAGGCAAGAGAAGAATACAGTTGGAAAGAAGGAGCAGCATCAGATGAAGGCCTTTGCTAGGCCTGCTGCTGCCGCTGCTTCTAGGTGTATTTTTTCTTACCTGTTTTCTCTTTCTCGTCCCCCTCCTCATTTCATTCTCTTTCCTTCTAGCTTTTCTAACTTGTCTGTTTCTTGGAAATCAACTTATAGCAAAACACCCATGTCTTGCTTAAATGCCCCAAGTGGCTATGCTAGGTTGGGAATTGTAGAGCTTTAGATTTAGATTTCAATCTAGTTCTTATAACTTTCTAACATCAGCCCCTCTGATGTACAAGCCCTATTGTGATCCTCTAGAATAAAGCTGTGACTCTCTGGAATTTCACGTCACAAAATGGTGTTCAGAAACATCTGTTTTGTTAGGTGGCTATGTGCAGTGCCAGCTAAAAACATGATACATTTCTAGAGAGCCCCATCACCCACCTCTGGCATTTTTCCCTTAAAGGAAAAAGACACACGTGTGCACACGCATGCATGCACACACACACACACTTCTACATAGAATTCAGAAGACACAGCCCTGGAAACAGCTCATTTCTCAGAAATTCCTGAAAGCTAGAACTGCATCCTCCCCCACAATCAGAGACTCAATCAGTCTCCAATGGAAAAAAAAAAAAAAAAAAAGAAGTGGCTGCAGTTGTAAGAGACAAGCTGATCTAATTGATCCCAGCGCCTCAGGGAGGATGTTCTTCACTTAATTAAGAGCACAGCCACCTGCTTGGTGTATTGGCGTCTAGCAATTCACTTGAGCAGGTCCATCGGCAGATTAGGGCACCAGCTTTTACTGCTGCGTGGTACTGAAACACCAGCGTATTAAGCTCTAAAGCTGGTTCTTAAACTGTCATAATGCTGGCTGAATTATAGCTGATTGGAATACCGAACAGGAGAATGCTGATTGGCTGAAAGCAAATCAAATCTGAGCAAAACTACACTACACTAATAGAATAATAAGGCAGAATACTTGAAAGAAATTATTTATACATTGCTTCATAAAGGTTCTGATCGTTCATTTAGTTTATGTTCTCTAAGCAACTATCCCCTCTAAAACGTTTAATCAAAACCAACTTTAGCTGTTCTATTTACTGTGAAGTGGTATTGTGATACTTGTGCCTAATAAAAACCTCACATTTTATGAAAGAATCATAGCTTTTTTGGTATTGTATCTCATGCCTGTTAAGACACACGGATAAAGCGATTTATGGGGACAGGTGAAACCTGGCAGCTGCGGATTTTTAAAGACCCCAATAATGGTCAACTTCTAAACACATTTCAAGGATTTCTTGAATGTTTGGTTATTAAATCAAAGCCCAGGTGAATACAGTTTATTATTTTAAGATTATTTTAAAATTAAGATTTCTCACTATTGACATTCTGATGAAATTATGAATTTACTAAAGTGTTGATCAGAAGTGCTTATCGTCTGACGTTAAAGAGCATCAACAGACAGCCTTAAACTAGGCTTGTATTTGCTTTACATGATTTAACTGCTTTACATTTTTCTTTCTGTTTTTGCTTTATGTAGCAATACCAACAGTAATGTCAATGGTTAATAGTATAGTAGAAGATAAAAATGTATAACTTTTTAGATATTAAAAAAGAATGTTTTTGATCAAGTATGTAAACTTCCTACTCGTTTATTCTGAAGTATATTATTCCCTTCACGTGAAATTTTCATTTCCTTTAAAAGTCTCAAACTCTTTCACATTAAAGATATTGTGACCTGCAGATGACGTTTTTCTTTTTTTCTTTCTTTCTTTCTTATTTATTTATTTATTTATTTATTTTTTGAGACAGAGTCTTGCTCTGTCGCCCAGGCTGGAGTGCAGTGGAGCGATCTCGGCTCACTGCAAGCTCCACCTCCCGGGTTCACGCCGTTCTCCTGCCTCAGCCTCCCGAGTAGCTGGGACGACAGGCGCCCGCCACCTCGCCAGGCTAGTTTTTTGTATTTTTAATAGAGACGGGGTTTCACCGTGTTAGCCAGGATGGTCTCGATCTCCTGACCTCGTGATCCACCCGCTTCGGCCTCCCAAAGTGCTGGGATTACAGGCGTGAGCCACTGCGCCCGGCCCCAGATGACGTTTTTATTGTTATTTAATCACCCATAAGTGGTAACAATATATATGTGGTAAACACTAAAAAAAAAAAAAAAAAAAAAAAAAACCTTTCTCTGAATTGAGCTGTCCAACACAAAGAATGATACTGGTTACGTATTTCTAGAGAGGGTCATAGGGCCATTGTATTTTTATTATTATTTTTTTTTTTAAGAGATAGGATCTTACTGTGTCACCCAGGCTGGAGTGCATTGGTGCAAACATAGCTCACTGCAGTCCCAAACTGCTGGGCTCAACAACCCTCCTGCTTCAGCCTTCTGAGTAGCTGGGACTATAGGCATGTACCACCTGCCCTGGCTAATTTCCTATTTTTTGTAAAGGCAGGGTCTTACTTTGTTGCCTGTGCTGGTCTTGAACTCTTAGCTTCAAGTGATCCTCCTGCCTCGGCTTCCCAAAATGCTGGGATTATAGACATGAGCCCCGCTGCCTAGCCTATTTTTATGATTCTTTATGAAAATTAATACAAAAATATTTGTAGTAAATTTTAAATTAAAAAAAAAAAACACACGAAAAGCAAAATCCTCCTTGCTCTCTATCTTAGTCCATTTAGTCTTGTTGTTAAAGAATAGCTAAGGCTGGATAATCTCTAAAGAAAAGAAGTTTATTTAGCTGACAGTTCTGCTGGCTGGAAGGTTCAGGATTGGGCATCTGGTGAGAGCTTCAGGCTATTTCCTCTCATGGCATAAGGCAAAGGGGAGCTGGTGTGTGCAGACATCACATGGTGAGAGAAGAAGCCAGGGAGAGAGAAGGGGGAAGATGCCAGGCTGTTTGTTGTTGTTGTTTTTGAGACGGAGTCTTGCTCTGTCACCCAGGCTGGAGTGCAGTGGCACGATCTCAGCTCACTGCAGCCTCTGCCTCGTGGGTTCCAGCGATTCTCCTGCCTCAGCCTCCTGGGTAGCTGGGATTACAGGCATGTACCACCAAGCCCAGCTAATTTTTGAACTTTTAGTAGAGACGGGGTTTCAGCATGTTGGCCAGGCTGGTCTCAAACTCCTGACTTCAGGTGATCCACCTGCCCTGGCCTTCCAAAGTGCTGGGATTACAGGCATGAGCCACCTCGCCCAGCTGCCAGGTTGTTCCTAAACAACTAGTTCTAGCAAGAACTAATGGAGTGTAAAATCACTCACGGACGAAGGAGGGCATTAATCTATTCATGAGGGATCGGTTCCTCTGACCCAATATCTCCCATTCAGCCCCACCTCCAATATTAGGGATCAAATTTTAACAGGTTGGGAGGGGACAAATACCCACACTACAGTGATCTCTACCGTAGTCCTCTCCAGAGATAATCACTTATATCATCTTTCTTTTCTTTTCTCTTTTCTTTCTTTTTTTCTTTCTCCTTTCCTTTCCTTTCCTTTCTCTCCTTCCTTCCTTCCTCCCTCCCTCCCTCCCTCCCCTTCTTCTTTTCTCTCTCCCTCCCCTCCCCTCTCCTCCCCTCCCCTTCCCTTCCTTTTCTTCCCCTTCCCTTCCCTTCTGTTCTTTTCATTGCTGTTGAGTTTTTCATAGGGTGGATGAATTATAATTTATTTTGCCCTAGGTTGATGAATATTTATGTCGTTTTCAACATTCACTGTTTCAGCGCTGTAGTGAAAATACATGCAAGTATTTCCCCCAGATCAGAGACCTAAAAGTAAAACAACTGTGTCCAAGGGTAATGCATTCCATATCTCATAGCTATGTGGGTCTTTTAAGGTAGCTGAAAATGCACATCACTTTTTCATTGTTCCCTCTGATTGGTGAACTTCGACTCCCAGATAGTCCTGTGGTATCATTCTCATTGAATTAAAATTTTCGAATCTTTCTCCAAATTTTTATGAGACTACTACTCTTTGTCTATCACCTAATGTTTATTTAGTTTTCTTTATTTTACTTATAACCACCTGATATATACGGTATTTATTTGTTTATTGATTGTCTGGGTGTATCTGTTTCACCTTCTACTATATTTCCGGTACTCAGATCACTGCCTAGTGCTTAACAATATTTGTAGAATAAGTGAACATTTGATGAGTGAACAAATGAACTATAATTTTACCTCCTGTGTATCTTTGTATTTGTCTATTTTGAAAGCATAAAAACATGGAAATTCAAAGTGTAAATGTTAGCTCATTTCTTTTAAATCATGATTAAAGCTTTCAGTAAGGTTAAAAAAATTATCGGCTGGGTGCGATGACTCACATCTGTAACCCCAGCATAATGCGAGGCCGAGGAGGATGGATTCCTGAGCCCAGGAATTCAGACCACCCTGATCAACATGGCAAAATCCTGTCTCTACCCAAAATACAAAAATTAGCCAGGCATGGTGGCAGTTGCCTGTAATCCCAGCTACTCGGGAGGCTAAGGCAGGAGGATCACTTGAACCTGGGAGGCAGAGGCTGCCGTGAGCTGAGATAGTGCCACTAGACTCCAGCCTGGGTGACAGAGCGAGACCCTGTCTCAAAAAAACAAAACAAAAAATTATCCCTGTTTCTGTGCTAGGGAAACTAGGGAAAACATATCCCTTGTCTCTGTAAGAAGCAGCAAGTAATCATTTATGTAAGTTATGCAAATGAAAAAGGAATAGGAACAGGGGCTTTGTGATCATCTGAAATATTATCTACTTAAGGCATTGACTAGTTTAACACAAGCTAATTCCTCCTCTTTTTAATATTGGTACATAATGGAGTAATCCACCAGGGTCTCTTACAGCATGGATGAACACCAGGAATTGCATTGACTCTAATACATATTGTGGCGTCAAGTTCTATAGCCTGTTTTTTCCCAGGAGCTCTGCCCTGGAAAACCTCTTTCTCTTCACCACCACACTTGTACTTTTGTCTTTTCTTTTCTGCTGCTGAGTCTTTAAGTGGGAGGTTATACAGACTGTGATATCACCTATCATTTATAACCAAGTAGAAAATAAGAATTAGGACACTGTTGTCAAGCTATCTTCACTCTCTAATTGAATTTTATCCGCTTAGCACTTTAAAATGAAAGATTTGGAGGATTTAATTTTTAAAAGGTAATATTCTTTTTTTGGATCATTTTTAATACCTTACCTCTCTGACCAGAATTTCGTGGATTGAACAACTAATCATCCCAAAGATGCTTCAAATAAAGGTAATTCAGAAATGTTAAGGTATTCCTGAAAGAGCATGAAATTATAGAGTAAAACTAGCTTAACAGAAGAAAAGTAAATCCGGGGTTGATTCCTGAGGTAGGATTTATTATCTTATGTCATAAATCTGTAGAATAATTTAAACTTTCAAAAAATAATTTTAAAAATTAGTGATCTAATGAAATATGCACTCACGCATATACTCCTCATCTAAAAGAAGTCAGATCAAAACTATTGGAGGCTATGACTAAAGCAGCTGATGAGAAATTAAATATCTTGGTCTCTCTCTTTTAGTCTAATAGAATGTGGTTTTCATTGGCATCATTGTTTGCAGCAAATTATAGATAAAAAACTTCAGGCAATGATTGGTGTGACTGGAGGTAGTAAGGTTACGTAAAACTTCAACTTCTACAGTTAGAAAACATTCTAAAAAATTAAATGGGTAATAAATTGTCATACCTTGGAATAGAGAAAAATACTGGGCATTCCAAATGCCTAGATTGTCAGTGGCTGGTAAGGAAAAAATATTTTGCCAACTTCATGCATATTAAACAGATGCATGCCAGGTGGCCAAAAAGAAAAAGAAAAAAAAGGTGGTGAAATGTAAAACTCACCTTGTAAAAGTCTTCTTGTGTGCATCTGCATTTCCTTTTCATCTCTGGCATTTTAGAGTTGACACTTTCGTTGGGCTTTTAAAAAATTAAGTGCTTTCCTCTGAATAAGAATAAATCACCAACTTATTTTCATGTTTACCAAGACTAGCTCCAAAGTTAGTGCTGTTTTTCTTGATGGCATTAGCTTCAAAAGCTTGTCTCTGAAGAGAGTCATTACGTTATAATACGTGAATTAGTTCAGTTAGGTTTACAACCAAACAAGTTAATTGTTTGCTCAGTCCACTCCACAAAAAAATCTTATCTGTTTTATAAGACCTTATTTCTGTGTTTTTGAGTTAGGGGGAAAAAGGTACTTTGTGTATGAGTTGGGGAGAAAAAGGGAAATGACTCAAGTCAAAGAAATATCTTCCTAAACTCTGGATTTGAGCCATTTTTCCAGACTCAAATGTCCAGTCGGTTTTGAGGATTATTTTAAACTTGACTTTGAGACCAATTTGCTTGTCATTGCTTCAAAATCATGCTAATGTGAGAACTTGCAAATCTTAAACTTTTTTGATATTAAAAAAATGATTGTAAGGACAATATATTTTATTTAAGTATTCGTATTTATTTATTTACATATCTAACAGATATTACTGAGTACCATTGTGTGCTCAGCCTGGAGCCAAATTTCTAGGAATGTGATGGTTAGAAATAACAGACAAAATCTCTTCCTCCACGCTTTGAGAATCACATCAAATAGTCTTCAGGCAAAGAGGGACACATTCCACGAGAAGGATGTTTTCTCATGTATCAGCCCTATAGAAGGTTAGGAAGCAGTCTATAGAGATACTGAAAACTTTCTTTCAGTAACGATTTCTTTACTCTATTGATCCTAAAAAGTAGAGAGGATGCAGTTGTACTCATGGTTATAGGATATTGCCAATCACAGATGGAAACAGAAATTCAGGGTAAATCCTATGAGAATTTTTGTTTAAGATTGACCAGTTTGCAGCAGACGAGGGGAAGCTTACAGTGAAATTTCTACCCAGTGGAACCTAGTTTGGCTGCTAGAGGACTCTGATCTCAAGGACTATCAGTTCATTCAAGATGTGAAATAATTATAAAAATAAGAAAATCTGAAGGTGTACTGACAATCAAGTGACCCTCAGGTAAAAGAAGCTAATTCCTTCAACCTTGAGAGAATGAGAAGTTGGTATGATGGTTAGGAGGAGGAGATTCCAGATGAAAATAAAATTCCAACTTAAATGATGTTAAAAGAGAAATATTCTCAGTGAAGAGTTTGGATATGTTGGATGGTAAATATGAAATACAGTTATTTTGTGACATGCAAGATAATCTGAGACGAAATGGAGATCCACATCTTTCTGTTTCTTCGTGCTCATCCCCATGTTTAAAGTTTAAATCAATCCAAGGGTCAAAGTGCCCAAATTCATCTCTAAATATGCCATCTTCATTCAAAGTTGCAATTTTCTCTTTTGAGGAAGACAGAGTGGCCTAACCAAACAGGAGAGACAAATCAGGGTTTATAAAAAGGTTGGATAGGAACCATGTAATTTTCACCGTCCTTGGCTTTCCCAGGAATGATTATGCTCTCCTTATGAATGTGACATTGAAAATCTGTACTTTTTATAGGACGCAGTGGGAAAAAAATGTAAGCTGTAAAATGTTGCTTTAAAAACGTGTTTAAAAACAGTGTTCTGACACTTTATTGCACAATGAGCTCTTACATTAAGCATTTATGGCAGCTACAAATTCACAGCATGGTTTTGATGCAGTAATAAAAAGCACCAAAATGGGTCCAACTGACATTTTACAGCCAGAACAAAGCTTTGAAAGTTTAAAGCTTTATCTATAGCTACTACATGTTACATATTAGTTACATTATCTATAACAAGATTACACGTTACCCACCCAAAACATATTTCTAATAGTAAATTATTAGTAAATTCAGTATCTCAATCACTTTCAAGGTCAAAGAACATCAAATCATAGGGTCAAACAAACTTAAGGTAATGAGGAAAGACTCTAATATTTTTTTATGACCACCGAGTGCATTCACAGTTCATCCAAAATCCATGCTTGCCCAAAGGAGTGGTTCAATCTCATTTTTCCTCTTCTCTGGAGTTCCAAACAGTCCCTAGTCTTTTTGTACTTATTAATGGGATTGAGTCAAAAATTCTCTCAGATATTTTGTATATTTTTTTCCTTTGATTCTGGCAAAATTTTGGGAATGTCTGCGATGCTCTCAATTAGCCAACAGTATCACAAACATGTAGTTGGGTCCGATCTTACTCCTGCTCAAATTCCCGCACTACCACCACCACAACTGTGGCTCTTTATCAATATCAGATTAGTATGTTGGCAGAGTGATATTTTGCCTAGAGTTTATCCAAAATGCATGACAGTCTCTGAGCTGCTGGTCTGAAATCTTAAAAGAGTGGGTATTTAAAAACAAGTGTTCTATATAATTTTGTCAGTTCACGTGAAAGTTTTCCTAGGTGTGTCTCTATCTTAATGCTTATATTAACTAGATAGCTAGATATATTGATAACATTTTTGATGGGTATGAAAACATTTTTGATGGGCATGAACACTCTGAGGCTTTACTTGGATCATGAATTTGTCTATGGAAAAGAATTAGCATTATTTTCGCAAGCCAATTTTTTTGTGAAATTGCCACTGCTGAAAGCCTCATGACTTGGACATAGCATAGTCCAGTTTCTCAGCGTTGCAGCAGAAGCCAAGATGTGGTTCTTCCCAAGGGCTGGTTGCATTTGTCTGAATGCCATGTTCATCATTTTTAATGTTGGACAGACATTTTGGGATTGAGTTATATAAAAATATTTACCAGCAAATCTATTCTCTGTATTCTCAGTAAAGCAAGTGTATGCCATTAGTGATCAAACTATTTAAAATATATTTTAAGTGATCAAAAATGATAATATAAATATAATAATACAGATCCATAATAATTTTATCACGTTTTATTCTTTTTCAGAATATTCTAACATCCAGTGTTTTATTTGATTTATGAATATTCTCTTTGATAGATGAAAACATGTATCTCGACTCAGAAATCTTTAATTCCTTGAAAAAAAATCTTACAATGACATAATAATATCAGTGCAATTTAAATTCCTGCACTTAAAGTCCTAATACAATTCTAAAATTCCTTTTGTTTCTTTTTGAGACACTTTAGATTTCTTTAATCATACAGTCCATAATTATGTCTTGCATATATGAAGTTATTACCACCCATGAAAATACTGTCAACAAGTGTGTATATTTGACAGCCTAGAACATGTAACTGTCCTTCCAGCATAACGATATGTGACCAGGTTTAATTTTATACATATATATATAATAAATGAATTATAAATGTACATGTAATATAGAAATAATTCATTTCATAATCTTATAATGATAAGGCACACTGTTCATTCTCACGTACAAACATGGGAAACAGGCTGGGCATGGTGGCTCACACCTGTAATCCCAGCACTTTGGGAGGGCTGAGGTGGGAGGATCACCTGAGGTCAGGAGTTTGAGACCAGCCTGGCTAACATGGTGAAGCCCTGTCTCTACCAAAAATACACAAATTAGCTGGGCGTGGTGGCAGGTGCCTATAATCCCAGCTACTCAGGAGGCTAAGGCAGAATCGCTTGAACCCAGGATGTGGAGGTTTCAGTGAGTGAGCCGAGATTGCACCGCTGCACTCTAGCCTGGGCAACAAGAGCGAAACTCTCTCTCTAAACAAAAAACAAACAAACAAACAAAAACCATGGGGAACATTGTATTGAAAGTTAAAAATATATTTGGAAACCTTTTATTACTGTATAAAATTGAACAAAAGTAATCAAGATACAGAAGGAATAACCTCTACCCCTTTGTTATTGTTATCAACTTTTTCTAATTACAGGTGTCATCAATACTATTGTAACAAATTCAAGCAATATGGGAATAAAATACATTATAAATGTCTGCCCCAAGCCATGCAAGATCCATCTCACCCTTAGGAGTTTGACATTCTTTCCATACCTCTTGTCTTATAACTCTTTAAACACATGTATATTATTTTAATGAGATTATATAACTTGCTTTTCAAAATTATCAATATAATGTACATCTCAGGTTTGGAAAGGCCATCCTCTCTCTCCCCATCTCAGAAATCATTTTCAATATGCTTATATTTTATGGTTTTCTTTTCATTTAGATTTTTCAATCCATTTACAACCTGGGGAAGCTTTATTGTGATGGTGTCACAATTTTATTTTTATTTCAAAGTGCTTTGCCAATAGTCACAATGACATGTAATATTAATAAATTTTTATAACTTTTTAACCTTGAATATAACTTTGAAGTAGAATCAAAATATCATAGTAGCAAGAGTGGCAGAAGCTTATGAAAGGAATCTTAAACTTAATCTTGGCCAGCAACCAAGCTACATAGTTTGTTTGTTTTAGACTGGAATCTAGTGGAAGTGTGGAAATGTTTACTGAGAATTCTTAATAAAGTTCTTAAATTACATTTTAAAACTCTACCAAACCATATATTCCTTCAACACAAGAAGTATCTGATTCCATTAATGCTTTCAAAGTCAGTGCCTCGAAAGACGGGG
This sequence comes from Macaca thibetana thibetana, assembly GCF_024542745.1. Classification (NCBI taxonomy): domain Eukaryota; kingdom Metazoa; phylum Chordata; class Mammalia; order Primates; family Cercopithecidae; genus Macaca; species Macaca thibetana. The sequence continues at coordinate 15,337,029 of NC_065583.1, read as the reverse complement.
CAGGGTATTAGGGTGAGTATATGTCAGCCATATACTCAGAAACAAAGACAAGGTGAGAACAAAGATGTGATCTGTTTAATTCAGACTCAAACTCCCAGTTTATTTTCCAGTATTGATAAAAAATATTTCTGGAAGTATAACAATAGATAAGAATGGGAAATAAAGCTTGAAGTATTACATTGTTAAATTGTCCAATTCAAGCCCCTAAGTCTGGATGTTTATATAAAAATGCATGCAGATGATTTAGTAATGCTGGTGATGATAACAGAAATAAACAAAAGATCAATGTTACCCACTTGAGGATGTTAATATATCAATTTAAAAATTCTGTTGCTAAATATTGATAATTTAACATTTAATTCAGTAATTGAACTGCAGTAGTTTATTTTTAAAATCATAACATTTTAATTGAAGTAATAACAAAAAGGTAAAAGAGAAGTGGCATACAATCAGCTCCTGAGAAAGAAGGAAGTTGAGAGTTGCTGCCTCCTGTTTGCTTTTCAGAAGATTTCTCTATGTAATTCAAAATAATAATCCCTAATATTGCTATAGACCCGGAGCTCTTAACCTAGAGTCTATGGAAGCCTCAGCTAATTTTGGGAGCTCCACAACTGCCCTGAAATTATATGCAAAATGTTGTGGCTTCTTGTGGTGGTAATGTGTGCATGTGGGCATTCTTCTGATAAAAATAATCCGCGGCTTTCATCACAATCCTGATGGAATTCACGGCTCCCTAAAAGTTAAAAATAAGTGATAGAGACCTCAGAATGTACAAGGTGCTTTAGAGTTGTTAACTAGTTCTTCAGAGCCGCAGTCCCCAACCTTTTTGGCACCAGGTACCAGTTTGGTGGAAGACAATGTTTCCATAGACTGGGTGGAGGAGGGATGGTTTCAGGATGATTCAAGCACATTACATTTGTTGTGTACTTTATTTCCATTATTATTACATTGTAATATATGACAAAATAATTATACAACTCACCATAATGTCGAATCAGTGGGAGCCCTGAGCTTGTTTTCCTGCAACTAGATGGTCCCGTATGGGGATGATGGGAGACAGTGGCCTATCATCAGGCATTAGAGTCTCATAAGGAGCGTGCAACCCAGATCCCGCACAAGCACAGTTCACCATGGAGTTTGCACTCCCATGAGAACCTAATCCTGCCACTGATCTGACAGGAGGCAGTAATGCCAGGGTTGGGGAGCGGCTGTAAATACAGGTGAATCTTTGCTTGCTTACACACCATTCACCTCCAGTTGTGCAGCCCTGTTCCTACAGGCCACTGCCCAGTATTGGCCCATGGCCTGGGATGTGGCGACCCCTGCTTTACAGTACAGGAACAGACCTGACACCAAGCCCAAGACACTTACATTTCCCCACTTCTGTGGTCCAGAGAAAAGTGGCCTGGAGAAACTGTTCTGATCAAAGTACAGTTACTGAAGATGGAGACCTCTCCTGTCGTATTTGCATTTGACACTGAAGGAAAGATGTGAAGATGTTACAGATCTTTAGGAAAGGACAGATATTTTCTGTGAAGAGGGAAGGTGGGAGTCTTCAAACTTACCTTGTAGCAGCTAGCCAACCACACCACTGATAAGTGAAGAATGTGTATTCCAGAAGTAGTAAAAGTTCATTTTAACAGAGTCACAGTCTAACATCTTAGTGTTTGAGTTCTCTTTGTTCTAAATGCTTTTAATCCCTCTGTTCCTCTTTTTTTTCCCTTATTTTATTGAATAAAATAGATTATCTCCTTTTTTCCCCTCTATCAATCTTTTAATCATGCATCTCTATGAATTTTTACTGGTTGAAAGATTGAGGGAAAACAAAAGCTTCCTTTATACAGTGGAATCTGCATGCATTTCTTTAAGCCCTAATATTTAAAAATTTAAAATTTTAAATATTTAAAAGTTAAAAATTTTAAATTTAAACATTTAAAATTAAAAATTAAAAAAAAAAACCTCAGAATATTGCACCTCTATTACCATTCATTCTTTCTTAGAAGTGTGTGTTTATTCACTTTCCCATCCTGAAACATATGACATTCTATTATTTAAACATTGGTCAAGCTATAGCAAAATGAACAGAAACTAAAATATTTTTTAAATGTTTAAAGTTCAGCTACTCAAAATCTTGATGCTCTGCTCTATCCAAGTCCTACTGACTGCTAGTGGCAATTTCTTCAGGGTTTTCTTTCTATGGTTTATTTTTGCCAACTTTATCAAAGATCAGTTGGTTGCAGGTTATGTGGTTTTATTTCTGGATTCTCTATTCTGTTTCCATGAATTTATGTGTCTATTTTTACCGTAGTAGCTTGCTGTTTTGGTTACTATATCCTTGTAATGTAATTTGAAGCTGACTAACATGACGCCTTCAGCTTTGGTTTTTTGTTATTGTTTGTTTTTGCTTAGGAATGCTTTGGCTATTCAGGCTCTTTTTTGGTTCCATATGAATTTTAGGATTCTTTTTTCTAATTCTGTCAAATATGACATTGGTAATTTGACAGGAATAACATTGAGTCTGTACATTGCTTTGGGAAGCATGGTTGTTTTAATAATATTGACTCTTCCAATTCATGAGTGTGGGATGTTTTTCCACTTGTTTCAATTATCTACAATTTCTTGAATCAGTGTTTTGGTTCTCCTTGTAAATATCTTTTACCTCCTTGATTAAATCTATCCCTCGGTATTCTATTTTATTTTATCTTATTTTATTTGTAGTTATTTTTAGTAATATTCAGTTATTGGCTTGATTCCTAGCTTGATTGTTGTTGCTGTATAGAAATGCTGCTAATTTTCGTGAATTGATTTTGCATCCTGAAACTTTACTGAATCATTTACCAAATCTAGGAGTCTTTCAGAGAAGTCTTTAAGGGTTTCTGGTGTAAGATTATATTAATACTATTCATGAACAGAGATAATTTTACTTCATCTTTTTTTTCCAAATTGGGTGACTTTCATTCTTTCCCTTGACTGGTAGCTCTAGCTAGGACTTCCAATCCTGTGTTGAATAGGAATGGTGAAAGTGGGCATCCTTGTCTTGTTCAAGTTCTTACGGGAAATGCTTTCAACATTTCCCCATTCGGTATGATGTTGATTGTGGGTTTGTCATATATGGCTTTTATTATTTTGAGGTATGTTCCTTCTATGCCTAGTGTTTTGAGGGTTTTATTGAATGTTTCCTCTACATCTACCTAATTACAAGCAGTGAAATTGAATCAGGAATAAAATAGTCTCCCAATTAAAACAAAAAGCCCAGTACCAGAGGAGTTCACAACTGAATTCTACCAGACCATACAAGGAAGAACTAATGCCAGTCCTACTGAAACTGTCCCAAAAAGTAGAGGAGGAGGAAATCCTCCCTAACTCATTCTACAAAGCCAGCATCACCATTCTACCAAAGCCAGGCAGCCACAGAACAACAACAACAATATCCCTGATGAACATTTGATGCAAATATCCTTGATGAACATTTGGGGCAAAATCCTCAACAAAATACTAGCAAACAAAATCCATAGACATCAAAAAGATACTATACACCACAACCAATTGGGTTTTATTCCAGGGATGCAAGGATGGTTCAACATATGCAAATCAATGAATATGATTCACCATATACACAGAATTTTAAAAATCATATTTTATATGATCTTGATGATTTGACTTTTATAATTTGCAATGCTTCTCTTTAGATCTGGTAATACTCTTCATCCTGAAGCTGACTTTTTAATTTAGCCACACCAGTTTTTTAAACATAATTTTTGCATAACTTTTCCCTTCCTTTTAGTTTCAACATGTCTGTATTTTAATGTTTAAATGTGTTTCCTCTACATATAATGTGTGTTTGGGACTTGTTCTTCATTGAGTCTGACAAAATCTGTCTTTTAATTTGGGCTTTTAGTCTATTTACATTAATGTAATTGCTGATACGCTTGAGTTTAAGTCTAACATCTTCGTGTTTGAGTTCTCCTTGTTCTAAATGCTTTTAATTCCTCTATTCCTCATTTTTTTCCTTATTTTATTGAATATAATAGACTATCTCCATTTTTCCCCTCTATCGATCTTTTAATCATGCATCTCTGTTAGTTTTTACTGGTTGAAAGATTAGAATGTAGATCTTGAGGTTGTCTCAAGACTCACTTCAAAAAAATGTGTACTACTTTGCCAATAAGTACTTTGCAAATAACAACCTTATGATAGTGTACTTTTACTTATCACTCCCTGTCTTTTGCATTCTTGTTTTCATATGTTGACTTTAACATATCCTGTAAATACCATATCACATTGTCATATTTATATTTAAATAGCCACATACTTTTAAAGAGATTTAAAATATTTATTTAACCTCTTATCTGTGCAGATAAATTTATTAACATGCTTGTTCCTGATGTTCTTCATTCCTTTCTGCAAAATTGGATTTCTACTTGACAGTATACTCTTTTAGGCCGAAAAATTTTTTTAAGAAATTTCTTGTGGGATTTGTCTATTGAAGGCAAATTTTCCCTGATCTGTCTGTCTGAAATGCCTTTATTTTGCTTCAGTTTTGAAGTATATTTTTGCTGGATATTGAATACCAGATTTACTTCTTCTTTGTGGCTTTTTTTTTTTTGAAACAGTGTCTGGCTCTGTCACCTAGGATGAGTGCGGTCGTACCATTACAGCTCACTGCAGTCGAACTCCCGGGCTCAAGTGCTCCCACCACCTCGATCTCCTGAATAGCTGGGACCCCAGGCACTGCCACCATGCTCAGCTAGTTTACTATTTTTTGTAGAGATGGGGTCTCACTATGTTGCCCAGGCTGGTCTTGAACTCCTAGACTCAAACAATCCCCCTGCCTTGGCCTCCCAAAGTGCTGGGATTACAGGTGTGAGCCACAGCACCCAGCCTTTTTTTCCACTCTTATATGTGTCATGTTGTTTTTGCTGAGAAGTCAGCTGCCATTCTCATCATTTTGCCTTTATGTGTCTTCTTTTGGCCACTTTCAAGATTTTCTACTCATTTTCAGCAGTTTGACATGACATGCCTTGATTTGTTTTTCTTTGTATTTATCCTATTTGTAGTTTACTGAATTTCTTCAATCTGTTAGATAATTTCTTTCAAAAATGTTAGATAAATTCACAATCATTACCTCTCAAAATATTTCTTCTGTCCTAATTTCTTTCTCTTTTCCTTCTATCACACTGATTACACATACGTGAGACCAATTCATGTTGTCCTTCAGATCATGGGCACACTATTTTATTTTTCATCTTTTTGTTTCTATTGATCTGTCTTCACATTTACTGATTCTATCCAATGCTATTCTCTGTCTGCCAGTACACCCATCAAAGGAATTTTGTTTGATCTCTATCAGTTTTTCTTCCTTTTGAATTTTCAGTTTTTTTGAATTTTGTCATCTAGGTGCTTTCTTCATAGTTTCCATATCTCCATTGAAATTTCCCATCTGTTCGTGAATGTTGTGAACCTTTTCCACTATACTATTTAACATATGTATCATAGTTATTTTAAAGATTCCCTATAAAAATTCAACATCTGAGTTATATATTGTCTAATTCTGACCATTTTCTCCCTTGATAATGAATCACAGTGTTTTATTCTTTGTATGTCTTCTGATTTTTTATTGAATGTCTAATATAAATAAAGACTAAAGTAAATAATATTTTCACCTACAAAAGGTCATGCTTCCTCTTTCTGGCTGTTAATGTGTGGGTTATGTCAGTCTATTTCCAGGCTAGTCTGTATTTGAAATGAGTCTGGGTTTTTTAATTGTTGTTGTTGCTTAAGTTAGATTCATTTCACCACGAGCTTAAAATTATTTGACATGGAATTTGTAAGCCTACAGCATGTGCCTCTTCTTGCCAGCTCTCCTCTTTGTAGATGGATCCTACCTGGTATGCTGTAAAACACCTTAACAGCCTGTAGAACTTCTCTCATACTTTTTGCTTGTGATTTTGCCTTCAAACTTCAACAGGCCCCATGTGCTTCTGCCTCAGGAGTGTTTCTTTCAGCTTTCCTGCCCTACCTCCAGCTATATAGCCATAGATAGTCACTGTTTCATAATTAGCAGACATGGTTTAGCATGTCCACAAGGTTCTCTAATTTCTAAGTCTATACCCTCAGACTTCAGCAGGCTCTGTGAACCTGTTTCATAGGTGGCTAGGGAGATGTAGGGGTACTCTCAGCTCTCTTCTTTCTTCCCCAGTGACAGCCAATAGCTTCCAGGTATTTGTGGCAAATACTGGATTACCTGTAGGGTTTTTCTAAATTTCAAGCCCTACCCTCAGGTATTAGGAAGCCACATACTTTATCTTTGTCTCAGTAAGAGCCAGCTGTCTTGCACTGCCTCTAGTCTGTCTCAAAAACATTTGGTAAGGCTTCTGGACAAAAATGTTGGTGCAGATATCCTTTGCTCCTGTCATAAGCTGGGATTCTAGACTGCCACACCAATATGCATTCAGACTTTCACTTTTGAAATGTATTTGGTTGCTTTTTATCAGCATTTATAGAATTTTCTACCCCCTTCAGGTGCTCTGTCAAGGAGAAAAGCAGAGACGGCTTCCTTCTTTCTCAGTAGGAGTTTGGCATTTTTTTGAATTTTTATTTTATTCAGCTTTCCAATGGGCTTCAATAAACTGTGATTTTGTAGTTTAGAATATTTTTATGATTTGGGTAGCAGTGACATTCTCTTGTGACTTTCTGTATCCTAGAGGGAAAAATGAAGCTGGCAGATTGCAATTTTTATACAACTTTGCTTTACCATTAATTGCTTTCTTACCTAGTATGTCTCACCACGTAGAAATAGTCATAGCAAACATATGTTTAGTAATAAAAATATTAACTAGCTCTTCATCTATGCAAGGCACTATCTTAAGCATTTTAAATCTATTAACTCATGTATTCTTCATTGCGGCACAATCATTCAAATTCCAATATTATCCTCATTGTAATGCAAGGAATATGAGTTTCTAGAAGTTTGAGTAAATGACTCAATATGTAAATAACTCAAATGATTCAATAAGACAAAAAAAAGCAACCAAATATAAAAGTGGGGAAAAGAAATGAGTAGCAATGAACATTAAAAAGTAAGCATAAATTGGTCATGAATGTATGAAAAGATGTTCAACCATGTTATTCACATTATATTAAAACCATAGGCCAGGCGCAATGGCTCACATTTGCTATCCCAGCACTTTGGGAGACCAAGGTGGGTGGATCACTTGAGACCGGGAGTTCGAGACCAGCCTGGCCAACATGGTAAAACCCTCTCTCTGCTAAAAATACAAAAAAATTAGCCAGGCATGGTGGCAGGCGCCTGTAATCCCAGCTACTCAGGAGGCTGAGGCAGGAGAATCACTTGAACCTAGGAGGTGGAGGTTGCAGTGAGCCAAGATTGCACCATTGTACTCCAGCCTGGATAACTAGAGCAAAACTCCGTTTCAAAAAAAGAAAAGTATATATATGTGTGTGTATGTATGTGTGTGTGTGTGTGTGTGTGTATATATATATAGATATATAAAAATATAATTTCTTCTAGGTGAGTATATATCAAAAAGCCAGGAAATGACAAGTGTTGACAAAGATATGGGACAGGCCGGGTGTGGTGGCTCATGCCTGTAATTCCACCACTTTGAGAGGCCAAGGTGGGAGGATTACTTGGGTCCAGGAGTTTGAGGCCAGCCTGGGCAACATAGTGAGACTCTATCGCTACTAAAAATGAACAAATTAGCCAGGCATGGTGGTGTATGCCTGTATTCCCTGCTACTCGGGAGACTGTGGTAGAAGCCTTGTTTGTGCCCAAGAATTCAAAACTGTAGTGAGCCACGATCATGCGACTGCACTCCAAACTCCAGCCTGAATGAAAGAGTGAGATCTTGTCTCAAAAAAAAAAAAAAAAAAAAAAAGGAATAAAATAGATATGGGACAATGAATACTTGCATCTGATAATGGTGGGCATATCTATTGATGCACCACCTGGGAAATTAGTATGATAGCTTCAATTAATCAAGTTGAATATTTACATATCCTTAGCCAAACAGCGCTACTACTTGGTATATACTTTTGAGAAACTGTTGCATAAATACAGCAAAGACTTACACATAAAGACTTTTTCAGAACCAGGATTCAAACATAGACATTCCGACCTAAATTTTTGCTCACAGCTATTGTATTATGCTAAAAGTAGTCATAAGTTCAGTTGTAAAATTTCTTACACAAGTGAGATTCCTACCACACAGAGACCCAATCAATTCGCTGGTAGACCTTAGAAAAAACAGAAATATAGAGTGCACATAGCTGAGACAGTATGACATCTAACTAAAAACCAGTCTCCAGGAAAATGAGGCACTCTCCAATTGAGTAAAGATGTGTGAATTCCTTCAACAGCAGAGCACTCCTATTAGGAAATAAACACCCATAATGAACTCTAATAGAACTGTTTAAGGTTCTGATTGGAGCAAAGTAGCCAACTCTTTTGTTTTAAGTGTTGCTTTTGGATGCTAACAAAGTCCTTCTCCCTTGGAGACAGATGTTGCATCTAGGAATTAGAGAAAACCTATCAGTTTTACCTAGCTGAAATACCAATGCAGTTCTAAGTACTTAAACATGGAAATCATTCTTGTTTGCCTGTATTTATACAGAGCAGGCTTAGCATGTGTAATTAATAGATCATCCAGTTAGAAACACTCTGGCAACCAATTAAACTCACTATATTTGAATACACAAACCATTCCAGTCAATGAACCATTCAAAATATTACTTTAAACCAATTTGGTTATAACTATTAAGCCTATTAATGGGTTCCAGAAACCATGCCTCGGGAAAGTATTGGCAAGCTTTCTGTCAAAGGAATGTCTAGCAAAGTATTTTCCAATAATGTCCCAAGATACTAATATTTCCTTTAAGTATTGTGTTTCACTATAGAATTATATTCCCCACTGTCAAAGAATATTGCTTTATTTACCTAAAATTTCTATGAACTGCACCTAAATTAAGTGGCAATAAATTGAATTTGGTAACACCTGAGTTTCATATCTGATAAGTAATTTGTTTTCCATGGAATACATTCAGTCATAACCCCTTATTATGGTATAAGCATTTGTGGAGGAAAATCAGTGCTTTAATCAAGATCAACTCAAAAATAATATTTATTGTTATTGCATGTAAGTGTTTGAAAAATGAACTGGGTGATAGTGTCATGTCAGAACTATTTTCCTCAACGTTACCGCTAATGATCTAACCTTCATTAGGAACCAACTCCAGTACAGGTGGGAAAACATTTAGTTGTGTTCTGCTCTGCTGAGCCCATTCAAAATGGCTTTTCTGCCTCACTCCAGTGGTTTCATGAAGATGGGGATTGATCTGTGAATCCCTTGCATGATATGTTTGAAATTTTTATATGAGTGTCAAGTGTCAGGTGGTGTCAAATGCTCTCATTACCAGGCAGCAGAGGGAGAGTCAGTTGACAAGGAGTTATTTTTATAAAATATGGCTCTGCTTTGATTTTTATGGACAGCGGGTCCTGTTCTTTATTGCATGGTGCAGTCAAAGAGGCTAGTGTGGAGTCCTTGATTTAAATATTATGAATGGTAAATGAAAGTAAACGTTAGCACATGCTGATTTTGCTACAAGCACTCATTTCATTGAACCTTCCTTGATTTCTTTCCTTTTTCATATTTTTCACTCAACCTTCAGGATTCCACTTTCCTTAATAAAATGTAAAGGGGGCATCTAGCCAATTGTCTGTTCAATGGGCTGTATCCTCTCCTAGCCACTAACAAAGTCAATCTGTTCTCCTCCAGCACCCAAGTACACATTCCAAACAGTATTGGTCCATGAGCCAAGAGTGAAAGAAATGCCTCATGGGACCATCATGCATGAGGATACATTTGTAAGTCTCTTTTTCTTTTAAACTCAGTAATGCCACAAATTATTTAGCAAGAAATGAAGCAACAAGTTAAATGAGAGATGTTCACATTTCCTAGATCTTTTCCTGTTTACACTTTCTATTGTCACAGTCCATTTGATGAGAGTCTACACTAACACTGCTAAGCCCATGGATTTCCGTATTTTGTTAAGCTGCAACTTGGCAGAGATAGTTTTATATTGTGGAATCTACTCTACATTGTACTGCTGAAATGTTTTCATTGTCTGAAACTCACATCTTGTAGCTGTAGCAGTAGGAAAGTTATCTTCAGGTTAAATTGCTGTAGGATGGAAGCATGGACCCATTTTTGGTTTAATGCAAATTCTATTTTGGGGTTCTGCATTAAGAACCCATTGCCTCTGAGGTGATTATTTCCATTTTATTTTTAAAAATGCTGATTGTGAGTTATATCTTATTAAATTAGCTTTATTTAAAAGCATTCTCACTTGTATAATAATATACTATATTTGGAGTTCCAACTGTGGGCTTGACAGAAGTAACACTGTTAAAGAAAACTTGTTCAATGACACTGGCTAAAGTACAATAAGGCAGACTGTATTCAAGACCATCTCAACAGGTGTAGGGACTACTGCAATGGGGCTTTGCCCTCTGGGAAAGATTGGACTCAACTCCCAATACAGCATGGGCAAGTGGGAATTTATAGCCAAAGAATAGTGTGGTAGTCAGTGGATGGAAAATTACTAAGAGGAAATGTCAGGGGTGAGGAGGATTCTGACTAAACCCACCTAAGAGGATTTTTGCTGAAGACAGGCCAATGTGATCAGACATCGCCTAGCAGAGAGTAGAGGATAGAGAACCTGGTCAGATATTGAAGATGAGTAGATATTGAGGATGAGATGGTCTTGCTAAACTGACTTAACAGAGTTCTTTTCTAAAGCTGGATTTTACAAGCAAGTGCACAGATGCGCCTAGCAGAAGATTCAGAACACTGACTAAAGTTGGGCCAAGTAAATAATCTTTATCAATTTCAAGCATGTATTTCATATTGCTGCTATCTTCCTTTGTGTAACATTAAAAAAAAAAAAAACTGTTGACACTTTATTTTGTAATTATCTTTAATTTTCCATGATACTATAAAATAACCAACTATTTCGTTAGGAAACATTACTCCTAAATTATCAAAATAGGCTTAAGTAACTGCCAGCTAATTTTTGTCCCCATTATGATGCTAAAAATAATCTTCTGAAGATATGGATATGAAAATTTGGAAGCTCTCTTTCCACCAACTCATGAGTTTAGTTTGTCCGATTAATCAAACAATAGGTGATGTGTGTTTCCTCTGTCACCTCCAAGTTCATTTCCCATTATTATTCCATGAGTTACTTTGTCAATTTTTCTAAAGTTATTATGGATAAAATCAGACAGAGAGTAATTAGAAATCTGATCCAGAGATTTGTGGAAACTTGCCTAAATCTATTGAGTAATTTTTCTATTCAGCATGGCAAAGGCCATTTTGACATTGGGAAGGCCATCTCATATTTTATTACTTCTCTTCATTTTATTGAAAAGATAGTGTTTTTTTTTTGTTTTGCTTTGTTTTTCTTTGTTTGTTTCTTGAGGAAAGATGTAGAGTGTTTCTTTGGACATTTTCCCAAAGCACAAGGATTTTTCCTTCAGTTTTGTTCTCTATAAAATTATAAATATATCATTGAATGATATTTTAGTACTATAGCCCAAACCTCAATTATTTAGATGCCCCCCCCCAAAAAAAAAACAGAAAAAATTTTTTAAAGGGTTCGAAGGAAAAATTGTCTTTAAGCAGTAAACTTTTAAAATATTAGTATGAATTAAAAGTATAAACCAGAAAGCAATAGAGTGTTTGAAGTATTTAACAGAATATTCATTTTTAAGCTCCTTAAAGCACTTGGGGAACATCTACTTACTTATTGTACTTACATACAAATAATTGATGTGCTAATTACAAATCTTTCTTGTCTGGTTTCTTTCCTCCCTTTTCAACCCTAAAGCCTCATTAGTGAAGTTCTACTACAGGTTTTGATTTTATTACAGCTTCAGAAAACCCAACCAAATGTCATGTGTCTTTTTCAAAAGAAACACAGCATGCATCATAGTGAACAGGACTCCTTCTGATTTTCTGTGATTTCTGTGATGGAATTTTTATTTATGTCAAGATCAAGGTCAGCAACACATGATTTTGCTGCATAATCACAGTTGTGTGCAAAGAAAAGTTTACCAGCCTATTTATTCTTTGATCTGTCCCACCAAAAGGGAACTTAAAACTATAAAATTGCAACATTTTAGAATTGGAAGGTCCTTAGAGATAATCAAGCCCATCCCTTTTGTTTTAACTAGACTTGATGTAGAGGAAATTGAACCCTGGAGAAATTAAGTGACCTGTTAAAGGCTACCCATGCAAAAATACAGTTTATCATTATTCTTTAGACTGTAAAATTGATCCCTATCTTTGAGATTGGAAAATATCTCACAGTTACTCATTGCCTACTGTGTGTCAGGCATAGCTTAAGTGCTTTCCCAAAATACTCTAACTTAAAAGACCCTCGAACTCAAATGGTTTGGCTATAACCATTTGTCCAAAGAGAAACCTGAAATTTAGGGACATTGAGACAGGTTTACAAAGCTAGTAAAAGTTAAAGTAGAGATTCAAACCTATGCAGACTAACAATAGAACTCTTTTGATCTCATGAAGAAAATACGATCGTCTATAAGACCTCCAAAGTAGATTTCTTTCTCTAGGAAATTTATGTTAGTAAATGATGCTCATTTATTTGTTTTTCCATATTTTTGCCTTGTAAAACTTAGCACTAATTAGCAGGTAACTGGAGGTGTTCAAACAGAGCTGAGAGTCATCTATTAAAGAGTTTTGCGGGTCGGGCGCGGTGGCTCAAGCCTGTAATCCCAGCACTTTGGGAGGCCGAGACGGGCGGATCACAAAGTCAGGAGATCCAGACCATCCTGGCTAACATGGTGAAACCCCGTCTCCACTAAAAAATACAAAAAACCAGCCCGGGCAACAGAGCAAGACTCCATCTAAAAGAAAAAAAAAAAAGAGTTTTGCAAATGTTGAGTAGTATGGATATAGCTTCTTAGATGCTATGAATTTTAGGTTCTTTTTGAAATGACTTTCACTAGGATACAGTATTGAGAATAATTCTTATAGAGTTTCTAGTTTGAACCACATGTGCATTACCAATACAATTTTAAAATTAAAGTGGTTTCATTGTGGTTGTTCTTCAAATTGTGTTTTAAAGGCACACATATCTCTTCCAGTTTCCTCTTTTTGTTTAGGTTTTTTTGGTTATAGCATCAGAATAGTAATAAGAATGTTGTCGTTTGAAAACCAGGTATCAAAATATCAGAACATTTTTTGTTTTGTTTTCTAAAGAAAAAAAAAATATTAATAGTGCTATTTAACCTGGGTTCTCCCTGCCTCCCAAAGCAGAAAATGAGGCAAAGGTTTATGTGCAGGTCTTTTATTCGAAAGAACACAGTAATGGATGGGGTGGTAAAACATAGAAAGAAAAAAAACTGCTAGGATGATTGTCAAGTGGGACACTGAGCTTAGTGGTTATGGAGACAGAATTTAATCTCCCTCCTTTATCTTCTGAATAGCCATATGATATGCTTCTCAGAGCCATCCATCTGGGGTGAGAAGAGGGGAGCATTTATCCACATACATTTGTCTCCTATGCATTTTCTGGTTGCACAAGTACGAGCACTGAGTGGATTCCCACAATTTCCCCACTCTTGAATGTGTTCAGAGAAGTCCTAAGACAAGAAGCAGGAGGAACACCAATGTGACCCCAGGGCAAGTCTCTTTACATTGCATCTGCCCAAAGTTGGTGAAAGCCTGCTCAGAACTGGTCACTGTGAAGCAAGAGGAGGTCAAGAGGATTTACAGTGAAATACAAGACAGGTCCATTTCGAACGCTGATTATACCTTTCCATTTTATTCCTCATCCTATATTCCTGAAAGACAGAAAAGCAGATACAACACAACAGGAAGACAATCTGCAGCTTTAAACTAACAGGTACCCTCCAATTTGAAGCATGACTTGCTTACTTAAATTCGGCACTAACTGGTTGTGTTGTGTGGAAAGATTTGTCAGAAATGTCATGGGGAAAGGAAGACAGCCTAATAGACTCATGGGATCATAGAAATAGAAGGGATATGAAATGTCGTTTAGTCCATATGCTGCCCTGAAGCATTAACTCACAACATATTGTATTATCTTGACATTTAAATATAGTCAATTGGCACAATTACTTTTCAGAGCAAAGTTTTACTTACTTTCTTGGATAGGCTATCAGTGCTGATTGCTGGAGCCACAGAATAAATTCAGAAAGTTGTTTGAAGAGCCCAAGGCTACCAAATTACCTTTTGCAGGAATACAAACTCTTACTTACAGATAAGATTATTCCGCGACTAAGAACTCAACAAATAAGTTGCAGGTGAAAGAACAGGAACATTGCATATATGTTTTCCAACAAAAACCTTCTATGATCTTTTGTTTAAATACGAATTCATGGGAAAATTCACCCTGATTTTTTTTTTTTAACTCCAGTCCTGAGACATAAATGAAATCAACATCCCTACTCGTGCTTTTGGTTAGTTATGCACATCTCATTTAGAATCTCTCCCAGAAATATTTTACTGCCTCCTCCTTGGGCCCATATTCTTGGAATTTTTTGTTTGCAATCTATGTGTACCACTTCAGACTACATTCAACAAAACACATGCATACAGGACTGAGTGGATTCCCACAGGTTCCCCACTCTGTGTTCAGAGAAGTCCTTAGACAAGAAGCAGGAGGAACACCATGTGTACATGCATGTATACATACAAACATGCATGCATTTGCTCCCCTAACTTAAAAAGTTCATAGAATTTCTAGTTTTAGTTATGGCTAGGACCAAATGTTCAGGCGATATCATTAGGATCCTCTCCATCTCTTAACTCTGCTTTCTCCATGGTGGCTTAATTTCCAAATGTGGGTGAGCACAAGAATTTCAGATATATGTTGCATCAGTCTAGCAAACTCAGTGGCTCTAGAAAAAGTCCCAGAAAATACTTTGATTGGTTATTGTGACATTTGTCTATTCTTGAGGCCAGGAAAATGGAATGATTCAATTTTCCAGGGCACATGCTGATCCTTGGAACAAGGAGGTAGAGTCACCTCCTTCCTGGCTACATAGACTGACATTAGAGGGGCCAGTGAATCTTTAAAAGTAAATGTGAGTGTTGTTACCAAAAGAGGAATGTTGAGACTGCAAAAACAACAGGTGTCTCCTCATATTTTTCTCATGACATGTGTGGTTGCAGAAAGTCTGTTCTTCGTGGGTCCAGAAGTGTCTTGAAGGCAGAGAGTGTTTCTTGCTTGTGTTATAGAAGCTACTACCTATCAGAGCGCCTGGCATTCAGTATTGATTACAAATCGAAAGAATCTTACGTATTCTAATTAAATATATTACACCAGTGTCACTCAGTTTAGTTTATTTCTAAGATAAACCAAACACTTTAAAACTATATATGACAAAGAGCTTCATCTAATTCAGATTACACCATCCAAGATCAAATAATAATTAAGATATCTGCCCACTAGAGGAAAACAAACAAATGCCTTAAGATAAACAGTAGCAGTACTTTTGAAATCTGCTTCCATTTTCGTACTCAAAACATATGGTTATCTATAGTGATTCTGCTGCAGACTTTTGTGCTTGTAAATAAAGTAAATGTGCAAATTAATAAAATTCTATCGTGCTTCATCATGAATAATGAATAGTTACAAACGCTTCAATGAAAAAAATAGATTTGCTGCATTTTAAGCATTTCAACAGAAACAGAAGTGGGAATCCATTAATATTTAGTCTATATTTTTTTCTTTGTGTTTGATCTGTTATAGAAAACAAACTGTAACATTGTTAAATAAAATGAATGCAATTGAGTGTATGCAGGTATGGACATTCTCCTACCGTTACATCTCATCTGTCATTCACATGAGGATAAAATAATGTCTCCTGCTTTAAAAGAAAATTTCCAAAGTGCTGAAACAATTTTACACAATTCATGGTGAATGTAAAAATAACCTACAATAGGGTCTTATGCCAAATTAGGCAGCACTTTAGAGAGGCAGGGAATAAAGGCTCAAAGTGAGAGGGAGCTGGGAAGGGAGCATTCTCCTCCTTGTCAGAATAATTGGTTCATTAAATGGAAGGAGAGAAGGGGAAGAGATAAAATGGGAGGAGAGTTCCCACTATTAAATATGTATTGCACAAGGTCTCTCTCAACTTGCTTTGCAGCATCACAGTTAATGTACACAGACCCTAATAAGCAACAAAGTGAATAGGGAGCTGGACTCCCAATTGTTCAGTTCTGTTTTTTCCAATGATAACACTGGTTTCCCTAATCCCAGGGATCAGGTCCCGAAGCTAAGCAAAAGGAAGAAAGGACTGATTAAAGCCACAGCAGTCAAGACCTTTGTGCAGTTGTGATATGTGGGTGTATATAGACACATGCCCAAATAAAGAGCATACATGTGGTCAGTGGAGTGCTGCGAGCAAGCCTCTGGGTTGAATAGTGCCATTATAAACATAAGTCATTATTAGTAACCAGCATAAATAGGTTGGCCTGTCATGGGGTTAAGATCTGTGATCTGCTGGGACTTGCTACTCTTCAGAGCAAGGGGATGCAGCAGCTGTGTGACAGCAAAATCTGTCTTGAGAATACATCCAAGGGCCCATGGAAAAGTGGTTTCTCATAGACATGGTCTTTAATTAAAGTGGTTGTTGTAGAAAGAAGGTCATCAATCAGAGGTGACCCTTGGATCGAGTTTTGATCTCCAACTAACTGTTCAGTTTTATTCAAGGGACAAAGAGTCAGGAGGGGACCAGAGGGAATAATATCAAGGCAGGAGACACATTTACTTCTGATGTGCAAAACCATAAAAGGTTCAAAGTTTGGGTTTTGGTTCAAATAAAATCCTAAGGGTTCAGATGGTTTTCTAAACCCTCTGAACCTCATGAATGTAGAGAACCAGCTGAAAGAAATCTCTCAAGAGCACAACGGTCCTTGGCATGTTTTGCCACTTCACTCAAAAATCTGGCCAGAAAAATACAATCAGCAATTTAGGCAAGTCCAGCCAGTGACAAAGAAAAGTGTGCCTTTAGGGCCCGATGAGGCTGCTTTCCCAGATCGTAGCTACTATTTGCCTAAGGAAAATGAGAGGAGAAATGAAGGCATGAATGTGGCACATAGCATTTAAAATAGATCTGATTGGGCAGTGAGAGACTAGAAGGACTCACAGAGTCACAGTTGATTGAGATTAAA
Source organism: Macaca thibetana thibetana (assembly GCF_024542745.1). Classification (NCBI taxonomy): domain Eukaryota; kingdom Metazoa; phylum Chordata; class Mammalia; order Primates; family Cercopithecidae; genus Macaca; species Macaca thibetana. The sequence goes on along the minus strand of NC_065583.1, from coordinate 15,319,783 downwards.
AACAAAGCAGGCCGGGCGCGGTGGCTCAAGCCTGTAATCCCATCACTTTGGGAGGCCGAGACGGGCGGATCACGAGGTCAGGAGATCGAGACCATCCTGGCTAACACGGTGAAACCCCGTCTCTATTAAGAAATACAAAAAACTAGCCGGGCGAGGTGGCGGGCGCCTGTAGTCCCAGCTACTCGGGAGGCTGAGGCCGGAGAATGGCGTAAACCCGGGAGGCGGAGCTTGCAGTGAGCTGAGATCCGGCCACTGCACTCCAGCCTGGGTGACAGAGCGAGACTCCGTCTCAAAAAAAAAAAAAATAAAAAATAAAAAAATAAATAAATAAATAAATAAAAACAAAGCAAAAAACCTCAGAGAGACCAGGTGCAGTGGCTCACCTGTAATCCCAGCACTTTGGGAGGCCGAGGCAGGCGGATCACGAGGTCAAGAGATCGAGACCATTCTGGCCAACATGGTGAAATCCCATCTCTACTAAAAGTACAAAAATTAACTGGGCGTGGTGGCACGTGCCTGTAGTCCCAGCTACTAGGGAGGCTGAGACAGGAGAATCGCTTGAACCTGGGAGGCAGAGGTTGAAGTGATCCCAGATCACGCCATTGCACTCCAGCCTGGGGGACAGAATGAGACTCCATCTCAAAACAAACAAACAAACAAAAAACCTCAGAGCATCCAAGATTTCACGTAGCAATTCATCCCCCAAAACATGCTTTGTCTCCCTTGTTTTCTGGCTTTTCCACTTTTAGGATAAAAGCTTAGAAAGAGTAATGCTGACAAAAAATTAGCCAGAGAGGAGTCAGTCCAAATCTTCCTAGCAGCCTACTTCTTTTTCATCCCTTCATTTCCACATTTCTGTTCCTTCTCCTGTAAAGTATAGAGCTGACCATGGACAAATCTAAATAGCCAGAGTTTCTTCTCTTCTTAGCATCCCCTCATTGTGAGGCCTCATAGGTTGCTCTTCTGGCCACCTGGCTCCCTGTTTCTCTGACGAGATCACCCAGGGCTCCTCAACCAGAGATTTCTCTTACCCTCTATATTCTGGGTCTTTTCCTTATTTACGTGTAATAAGCTTGTAGTTGTAGTTGAATTTAGCATTAGAGTTGAAATGGATATGATCAGGCAATTCATAGGTGAAATTTTAGAGTATAGCCTCACGTGTTTTCTCCGGTAAAGGCCCTTTCGTGAGAATAATTTATCAGTAAACTGAAAAAATAATATGTCAAACTGATGAGGAGGAATCCTTGAGGGAGAGGGTACTGAAATTCCATTATGTGTATGACTGGAGTGGACACTGTCTCTCATCCTCCACCTGGACCCTCCCACCCATCCCCCCGTAGTCATCCAACTATGACTCTGTGAGTCCTGCTGGGACTAAGCACTTGCAGAGGTCTCACAGCTACATCTCTCACTGGATCAAGCCCTTAACCTCAGAGATCCACCTCACTGGAGTCCTCTCCCCGAGGGCAGCTGTGACCAAAGATTGACAGACCCAGGAATGCAAATCCCTGCACACCTCCCCTTCCCACTTGCCTCAATTTGTGACAACTCTGGGGAGCCACTCTAGTTTCTGACATCTACCTTCTCCCCCCTCCCCCTCCCCATTTCCACTGCCTGGCACACACACACACCCTTTGCTTTTGGATTCACTCATAACTACATTTTCAGGCTCTTCTCTCTCTACCTTCTCCTGACCTCCTTACTTGCTTGTAGAGTGTCTCCTAAAGTCACTCTCCAAGGAAACCTTCTGCTCTGTTTCCAAAAAAGCTCAATGCAAAACAGTGCTTCTCCTTGCATTCTTAAGGAGCTCAGTCAGCTTCTCATAAATACTACTGTTTAGCAGAATACTGCTGCAGACAGCAGAGGAGCTAACACCTTTCAGTGGGAAAAGGCGAGGTGCTGTGGGGAGAGCTGAAACCAAGATTGCTTGGGGAAGAGTGAATAGAGGTCAGCGGGGGGCCTTGGCAATTATGGGTGCATAATAATGGGTCTTAGCATACCAGAGGAAAATCCTCACCTCTGTCAGACAAGCTATCATTCCATTTTCACCTCCAACCTGCAAATTTCAAAATCGATCCTTACTTTTTCTATGTGCCCTGGATGTTGCAGGTACAAAAACATTTCAGAACAAATGTGATCTGATCATTTGCCTATATATAGAGATCTTAATTATCACATTTATCCATTTTATTTCTTTTGAAAGGTTTTTAGAGGTTGTATATCAATGACATCCCTTCCGAAGGATTTGCATTTGAAAGGCTGTTGTTCAAATTTAATTCACATTTGACACAATGTTTTCTCTTGCAGAGCGTTACAGAATATCTGAAAATCAGTTTTTAGCAGTCTCTATTCTACATCCCTCTGATCATCTCTCTTTTTGTTAACAGTATATTCTAAGTGAATTTCATGTGTGTTGTGGAAGTGAAAAAAATCAGAAAATGTTCATATCCTTTATTCAGTCCCATTTTGATTTTTAAACTCCATTTCTGTATTGTCTCTCCCATGGGGAGTACTGCCAAAAGGAGCCTGCGGGACAGTGTCTCTGGGCTTCCTGGGGCTTCCAGGGTCTAGACTAAGAATCGACCCGAACGGAGCACAGTGTGTTGTTGATAGAGAGTCACGATTAATATCTACCTCTGACTCTTCGCTCTTCTGTGAGAGCAAGGCTGTATGAAATCACTCCACTTGCCCGGATGGTTTGTTTTGCACGTCAAGCTCCAACAGCTCTTAGTGAAAAACCAAGGTTACATCCTCAAACCTAGGCTGAAGAAAGGGCTCTCTTTACGGGTAGCAGAATGTTCAGAATTGCTCCTGGCTAATCCTGTTATCTTAGGGGGGAAAAATGAGGGTATTGATGAAGAGTCCCCTTTCTTTAAGAGGACTGTCCAGTAAGAGATGAGAGACAGCTGGAATTAGCAGCTATTTGTTTTGTATGTTTTTGTGTGTTGTTTTCATATTGGAACACATTTTGTTCCCATAGTTAGATGTTATTTATTTATTTATTTATTTATTTTACCCTTGGAAGAGAAATACCGAAATCCAGATGCAAATGCAGGGTACAAAGTAAACTGCAGAATGGTATGCTATCTCCGTATCATTGCTCATTTTATAGGTTTTGTCAGTTTCTGAAAACCGGTGGAAGATAATTGGCCTGAGATGTAAAGCCACACTCGGCTGTTCCAAGGAACAAAGAAAGACAGCTTTAGCCCACAAGGCCATATTTTGTGAAACATACTCTTCCTTTTTAATAATGAGCCGATACACAGTGCTTCTTCTCAGCACTGAAAAATCTGTAGTTTTCCCCCTGCAATGTTGTACAAGGCATTTACACTGGTGCCATTTGTAATGCTGTGGTCGGTCTCATTGAACAAGGAGAGCCTACACTTGTTATCTTAACGAAAGGCGGAATGACTGTAGCACTCCGGCGTGGCTGTGTGAGAGCTGCAATATCCTTCCAACATATTTAACCTTAGGACGATAGCATCAGAAACAGCGATAGCAAATAATCAGGACCCAGAAGCTGTCATCCCAGCAACTATCATGATCTTCTGGGTGTATTCAATGTTTCCTGTTTAGAAGTGGGCAAATATTTGTCAAGAAATATAAATATGAAAATCTAACTGGGGAATTCAGGTCATGCCCAGAAGACAGAACAAGTAGCCAATACTTCCCATGGGAATCATAAATATATTGTCATAAAGAAAGTACATCCCCCATTCAAACGTAACCACCCTGCTACACTATAGGCACCACGGCATTGGCAGAGGTGACCATGGTAACACCTCTGTCTTTCATTCTTACTTCCTTATTTGAATTCAATCACCATTTTAATTTTTCTTTAAAATCCCACTCCAACTACATGTTATTTTTTCCCATAATTTACTTGGCTGGCTTCTTTCCAGTCTACTCTGGATACAGCAGTCAAAGCTATCTTCTTAAAAGTAAATTTGATTACATTACCCTGTTAGGAATCTTCAATAGTGGCCAGCCGCAGTGGCTCTCGCCTGTAATCCCAGCACTTTGGGAGGCTGAGGTGGGTGGATCACAAGGTCAGGAGTTCAAGACCAGCCTGGCCAAGATGGTGAAACCTCGTCTCTACTAAAAATACAAAAATTAGCCAGGCGTGGTGGCATGCGCCTGTAGTCCCAGCTGTTCAGGGGGCTGAGGCAGGAGAATCACTTGAACCCAGGAGGCAGAGGTTGCAAAGAGCCCAGATCGTGCCACTGTACTCCAGCCTGGGTGACACAGTGAGACTTTGTCTCAAAAAAAAAAAAAAAAAAAAAAAAAAAAAAAAAAAAAAAAAAAAAAAAAACCAAAAACAAAATAAAAACCTCCAATGGCAGAATAAAATCAAAACTCTTTACCATAGCCCAAGACTTGGCATGCCGTGTGCTCGCCTCTCCATTACTGATCTCTCACACTTCATTTCCTTTGTTCATTCATCCAAGAACACAGGCTTTCTTTCTTCTCCTAGGACACACCAAGATCCTCCTGCTCCTGGTTCTTAATGCAAGTAAACTTCTCCCTATTCTTACCTCAAACGAATTATTTACTGGGTTTCTTCTCACCCCTCTGGTCTTAGCTTAAATGTTACCACCCATGTGAAGTCCTGCTTAACAAACTTGCCCACCGTAAATGTCTCTGACTCCCTGTTTTAAATGTAAGCTTTGAGATTGTCTCTTCCACGGCAGATGCAATCATTCAAATTATTTTATACATTTGTTTTTCTACCTCCTGTAAGCTATGAACTTCCTGAAGTCAAAGAGGAGGACTTTCCTCCCTTAGTCCCTTTCTCCCCCTTATTTCCAGAGTCTACAACAGTACCTGGCACACATCAAGTGTTTAGTAAACACTTACGGAAGGAATGAGTTTCCCCGTGGCCTACTGTATTTAAATCGTACTTTGTTTTTTATTTTCCTTGTTTGGCCCCCTACCGGGTGGAACTTGCTGAGCATCACATCCTATCCTCATGCTCAACGTTTCTGTGGGCTTATGAAACCCCTACACTTTTTGCTACCTTGTGTATTTCAATAGGGAAGAGCAAAGCCAAAGTAATGTCACTGAGCACACGAGAAGGCACCACAGATGGGAGGAGAGATAACATATGATAGAGAGCACCCGCAGGATTCCGTGTCTTCTCAAAAGGCTCCTGGCTACGTGAGAGCAGACACAGCTAAGCAGATGGTGGGAGTCATTTGCTTTTGCAATTCACTTGTTTATGTTTTGCCTGCCTTCCTGTCAATTTCAGCTCTTGAGTCCTTATAGGCAGGGTCTTGTCCATGGTTATTATTGAGGTGTCACCTAATGAAGGTTTGGTCTTTTAGAAACATTGACTGTTTTGTGGTAAATTTTATTTGGCAGTACAGGAACCGTCAAGAATCACAGATGATAAACTTGACTTGAATCAATGATGTTTTAATTAGATGACCTTGAGTACAACTGGCCAGTTTCCTATGTACATTTTCTCAAACAGCTTTTACAGTAATAAATACTCTAGCGATATCAGGTGGACTCACCATCTGAATGTGAAAAGCCAGGCCATATTTTAGTAGTTGAATAGACCTAAAGCATGGCACAGAAGTTTTTATTGTTGTTGTTGTTTTGTTTTGTTTTTCCATATAAAGTCCATTTATTCAATTAACATTTATTATAATGGACACTATTGGTTGGTAGTTCAGAGCACAGGGAGAAATAGTCCTTGCCTTTTTCCTTTATCCTATTTAAACTAGAAAGATAGACAAAAGAAAAAAATGCATATACACAGCTACTTAGTACTATACAGCACAATCAAATTTACTTATTAAAAGGTTTGTCTGATACCACCCTGGCATAATGAGTGGTTTTATTAAGATTGCAATGTTTATTGGATTAGGGCTTAAGCTGATGACAAAAGTATGTTGTACTTGGTTTTTAGCCAACAGAGAAGCTTTGAATTGTAAAATCTTAGGAGGCCAACGAATCTGACAAGAAACCATTGGTAAAGCATTTATGACCTTGACGTTGTTTTTGAATTGTTTTTTGCTTAGTTTTTCTGTGATAAATCTGGGAGAGTATATTTAAATTGTAATTTTTAATATAATGAAACTAAACATTTTTTAAATAAATAGGAAGTGTGTAAGAAAATGTCATGATTTGGCTGAGTGCGGTGGCTCACACTTGTCATCCTAGCACTTTGGGAGGCCGAGGCGGGTGGATCACGAGGTCAGGAGATGGAGACCATCCTGGCTAACACAGTGAAACCCCTCTCTACTAAAAATACAAAAAATTAGCCGGGCGTGCTGATGGGTGCCTGTAGTCCCAGCTACTTGGGAGGCTGAGGCAGGAGAATGATGTGAACCCGGGAGGCGGAGCTTTCAGTGAGCAGAGATGGCGCCACTGCACTCCAGCCTGGGCGACAGAGCGAGACTCCGTCTCATAAAAAAAAGAAAATGTCTTGATTTATAAATGAATTTGTAACATGGTGACCATCGCCAGAATGCATATTAGATTACATTGGTCTATTATGATCATTATCATAGGAGTAAGGTATGTGGATTTGGCAATGTATTTTTATCAATATTTGCATATTATGTTAAGTATCCACATTGTGTGAGTCTATGTTTAGAAGCCTATATTTGTCAAGAACTGAGAAGGTTCTGAGATTTTACCCTACTTTCAAACTAACAAGGTAACTTGCAACAGTTTCATAGATGCTGGTAGAGACATAAGACTTCTGGGTCAAGACACATGATTTTATTCCTCACCACATTGCAGGCAGCATAACTTCATGTCTGCATTACTTCTTAACCCCCAAGTCCCACAGGGGTGATAAAGTGATGGGCCCAGGATCCAGTGGGTCTGTGTCGTTCTGAGAAACATTGACCTTAGGAAACCCCCCATCTGTTAAAGTTATTGCTAGCAAAGTCACCCAGTCTTTGTCCCAGAGGCAGATATTATCTTTCTTATATTGTTCAGGAAAAAAAAAAAAAAATCTGCCCTTTGTCCCAGAGGGAGAAATTATTATCCAAAGTCTGGCCCAGCGCATTGGCTCATGCCTGTAATCATAGCACTTTGGGAGGCTGAGGCAGGCAGATCACTTGAGGTCAGGAGCTTGAAACCAGTCTGGCTAATGTGGTGAAACCCAGTCTCTACTAAAAATACAAAAAAAAAAAAACAGGCGTGGTGGCAGGTGCCTGTAATCCCAGCTACTTGGGAGGCTAAGGCAGGAGAATTGCTTGAACCTGAGAAGTGGAGGTTGCAGTGACCTGAGATCATGTCACTTCACTCCAGCCTGGGCCACAGAGCAAGACTTGGTCTCAAAAAAATGAAAATTTAAATTTAAAAAAAGTTATTCTGCTGTATAAACATTCTTGAAAAGATAATCTGGGTCAAAACCTGTCACAAGGCATATACAAATGCAACAAAGAATTGCCTTGCACCAATATCAACCACTACTAAGCTGTGTTTAACAGATTCTCAGTTTTGACCTAAGGTATTTAAACAATGACTAAAAGGCATAAAGAGGACAGTTTATATTTACAATTTGAATCAAAATTTTTACATGAAAAAATAATAGTATTTAAACTTCAAGTTTGAGAAATCACATTCCGACATTTTTTAAAAGAATGTAAACTCAGCTTTTGTATACAATAAGTGATCATCTTTCTCACACAGAGACTAAAACTGTGATCAGAATGTTTATTCTAGAAATTCTGAAATGAATATTTAATTTCTGAGAAAAATAAAAATTGCTTCTTTTAGAAAATGTTAAAATTTCAGAATCTTAAAACTCAAATCTCTTTGAGAAATTCTGTTATGTCAGAGATTTTGTCATGTTTATTAGAGTGATTTAACTCAAACATTCTCCATGAACAGCAGAGTTATTATTAACTCCAGCATATAGATTCTGCCCTGAAGAAGATTCAGAAACACAAGCCCCCATGTTGCAACGGCCTATGGTTTGTTGGAATGTTCTGCTTAACACGATGATTATAGAGAAAATAGAGATTTCCAACAAACACTAGTAACAGAAAATTACCCATCATGGTATTTTCAGGTTTAATTCATTCCTCAGACTTCTGTCAAATACTTACTCTTACAATGCCACTTTCAGGGAGTCGAGCAGTGAGTCATATATGATAGTTGCCATGCACTCCAGGAATTAACAGTATGGGAAAAGATGTAAAAGAAAACTGATTCAGCCATGATGCATTGTCCATTTCCTAAATTGTCAGAAATCCTTATGAAACCAAAGCATATTTGGTATTAATTAAGAGGAAGAAAAAGAAGATGCCTTCTACACATAGCTAGAATTTCTTCACCCTCAGAAACACTAGTTAAATTCCTTAATGGAAAAAATGGCTTCATGCAAATGTATAGTAAACCAAATTTAACTTTTTCAAGCTTTTCTTTGTGACCTTGGGCAAGTTACTTAACCTCTGTTTGCCTCATTTTATTCATCTTAAGAATGGAGATAATGATATTATCTACCCAAGAGTGTTGTTGCAAAATATTAAGAAAGATAAAAGGAACTTGCAATAGCACCAAGCACAAAGTTAGCATTCAGGAAATACTAGATTTCATGATTGTGGTTGTTGATTTAAAAGTTTAGTTTTCGAAAGTGTTGTACCTGATGACATTAGTGCAATTTGACCATTGAAGATAATTTACGTTATATATATAGCAAACAAATAACTCTAGTGAAGTAGTTTCAACTTTATTTTTTAAATCAACTTTATTAAAATGTAGTTCATATACCATAAATTCACCCATATGTTGAATGAATTTTGATGTAAAGATTGTATAAAAACAATTTGATGGTTTTTATAGTATTCATCAAGTTGTATAACCATAACTATAATACAATCAATTTTAGAATATTACATCACCTTTAAAAGAAACTCTGTATCTACTGTCAGTTACTCCCCATTTTCCCCAGTCCTCCTCCACCTTGCTCTAGGCAACCACCAATCTACTTTCTCTCTCTATAGGTTTGACTAGTATGAACATTTTATGTAAATGAAATAATATAATATGTAGTCTTTTGTGACTGGCTATTTTCACTTAGCTAATATTTTCAAGATTCATCCCTGTGGTAGCATTGATACTATAATCCTTTTTTTTGCAAAATAATATTCTATTGTGAAAATATACCTGATATGGTTTGTCTCCCACTCAAATCTCATCACAAACTATATTCCCACATGTTGAGGAAGGGACCAGGTGGGGGGTGACTGGATCATAGGGACAGTTTCCCCCATACTCTTCTCATGAAGTGAGAGAGTTCTCATGAGATCTGATGGTATAAAAGTGGCAGTTTCCCCTGCTCACTCTCTCTCTCCTGTGCCTTGCTTCCCCTTCACTTTCCGCCATGATTCCTGAGGCCTCCCCAGCCATGTGGAACTGTATGGAAAGATGTGGAAACATCTTTCCTTTATAAATTACCCAGACTCAGACTCAGGTTTTTTTTTTTTTTTTTCCCTGAGACAGAGTCTCCCTGGTTGCCCGGGATGTAGTGCAGTGGCACAAACTCGGCTCACTGCAACCTTTGCCTCCTGGGTTCAAGCAGTTCTTCTGCCTCAGTTTCCCAAGTAACTGGGATTACAGGCATGTACCATGACACCTGGCTAATTTTTGTATTTTTAGTGGAGACAGGGTTTCACCATGTTGGCCAGGCTGCTCTTGAACTCCTGACCTCAAGTGATCCACCTGCCTCAGCCACCCAAAATGCTGGGATTACAGGTGTGAGCCACTGCGCCCAGCCTCAGGTATTCTTTATAGCAGTGTGAAAATGGACTAATACAGAGAATTGGTACCAGCTGAATTGGGTACTGCTATAAACATACCTGAAAATGTGGAAGCAACTTTGGAACTAGGTAACAGGCAGAGGTTAAAACAGTCTGAATGGCTCAGAAGAAGACAGGAAGATGTGGGAAAGTTTGAAACTTCCTAGATACGCGTTGAGTGATTTTGACCAAAATGCTGAGAATGATAGAGATGGTGAAATCCAGGCTGAGGTAGTCTCAGATGGAGATGAGGAACTTATTGGGAACTGGAGTAAAGGTCATTCTTGCTATGCTTTAGCTGAGAGATTGGCAGCATTTTGCCCCTGCCCTGGAGATCTCTGGAACTTTAAACTTGAGGAAGATGGTTTAGGGTATCTGGCAGAAGAAATTTCTAAGCAAGCAGCAAAGCATTCTAGATGTGACCTGGGTTTTCCTGAAAGTGCAGTTACGAGCATTCACAAAGGGATGACTTGAAATGGGAACTTACATTTAAAAGAGAAGCAGAGCATAACAATTTAGAAAATTGGCTGTAATCCTAGCACTTTATTTGGGAGGCCCAGGAGACCAGCCTGGCTAGCATGGGGAAACCCATCTCTACTAAAAATACAAAAACTTTTAGTTGGACTTGGTGGTGCTCACCTGTATTCCCAGCTACTCAGGAGACTGAGGCACAAGAATCGCTTGAACTCGGAAGGCAGAGGTTGCAGTGAGCTGAGATCATGCCACTGCACTCCAGCCTGGGTCATAGAGTGAGACTCTGTCTCAAAAAGAAATTTGGAAAATTTGCAGCCTGACCATGAAGTAGAAGAGAACAACCCCATTTCTGGGGAGAAATTCAAGCTGGCTGCAGAAATTTGCATAAGTAATGAGAAGCCAAATGTTAGTAGCCCAACACAATGGGAAAACTTCTCCAGGGCATGTCAGAGATCTTTAAGGTAGCCCCTCCCATCACAGGTCTAGAGGCCTAGAAGGTGCCTGCTTCACATTCTGCCATGATTGTAAGTTTCCTGAGGCCTCCCCAGCCATGCTGAACTATGAGTCAATTAAACCTCTTTTCTTTATAAATTACCCAGTCTCGGGTATTTCTTTATAGCAGTGTGAAAATGGACTAACACAACACCACATTCTGTTTATTCATTCATCAGTTCACAGATATTGGCCTGTTTTCACCTTTTATCTATGATACATAAGGCTACTATGCACATTTGTGTACAAGTTTTTATATGGACATATATTTTCAGTCCTCTTGGGTATACAATCCTAGGAGTAGAATTACTGGGTCATATTGTTTATTACCATATGTTTAACTTTTTGAAGAACTAATAGACTGTTTTCAAAAGTGTACTTTCTGACCAGCAATCTATGAAGATATCAATTTCTCCACATCTTCACCGACACTTCATTCTATCTTTTTGATTATGGCCATCCTAGTTAGTTGAACAACTTTGTATGAGATTATTGGTCATTTTTATTTGTTCTTTTGGATAAATGTCTATTCAAACTCCTTGTACATTTTTAAATTGAGTTGTCTGTCTTTGTACTATTAAGGTATAAGAGTTCTTTATATATTCTATAATGAAGTCTCTTATCAGACATATGATTTTAAAATATTTTCTCCCATTCTGTAGGTGGTTTTCAATTTTTTTAATCATATCCTTTGAAGCACAGATTTTAATTTTAATGACATGCAATTTCTCTCCTTTTTCTTTTGTTACTTTTGTTTTGGTGTCATATTTAAGAAAGCTTTTCCTAGCCCAAGATAATGCAACTTTATTCCTATATTTTCTTCTAACAGAGTTTTAGGACTCACATTTAGATCTTTGGTCTATTTTGAATTAACTAGTTGCTTATGGCATGAGGAATTAGGTTTTTTTTTGTTTTTTTTTTTTTTGAGACGGAGTCTCGCTCTGTCACCAGGCTGGAGTGCAGTGGCCCAATCTCGGCTCACTGCAATCTCCACCTCCCAGGTGCAAGTGATTCCCCTGCCTCAGCCTCCCAAGTAGATGGGATTACAGGCACGTGCCATCACGCCCAGCTAGTTTTTGTATTTTTAGTAGAGACGGGTTTCACCATGTTGGCCAGGATGGTCTCGATCTCTTGACTTCGTGATATGCCCGCTTCAGCCTCCCAAAGTGCTGGAATTACAGGCATGAGCCACTGTGCCCGGCCCTGGAAAGAGTCTATATTAATGAATTTTTGCATGGGGATATCCAGTTGTCACAAGACCATTTGTTGAAAACACTATCCCTATTGGATTTTCTTGGTGAAATACAATTGTCTGCAAATGTAACAGTTTGTTTCTGAACTCTCAATTCTATTCCATTGATCTGTATGTCTGTCCTTATTCCATCATCACTTTGTCCTGTAGCTTTGTAATAACTTTCAAAGTTGGGAAATGTGAATCTTCCAATTTTCTTATTTTTCAATATTGTTTTGGCTCTTCTGGATTCCTTATGTGTCCATAAGAATGTTAAGATCATCCTTACAATTTCTGGAAAAGATGCCAGCCAGCTGGGATTTTGACACATGGATTGTGTTGAATCTGTAGATCAGTTTGGGGAATATAACCATCTTAACAGTATTATGTTTTCCCATCCACAAACATGGAATTTCTTTGAATTTATTTATATCTCTTTTTAATTTCTTCCCATACTGTTTTGTACTTTTTTTTGTTACATTTAGTTGTAGTTATTTTATTATTTTTGATGCTATTATAAATTGAATTATTGTGTTAAAGTCATGGTGAAATTTTTCATTGCTAGTGTATGAAAATAAAATAGATTTTTATATTTTCATTCTGTATACTGTCAAACTTATTTATTACTTCTAATAATTTTTAAAGGATTTCCTAGAATTTTCTATATTCAAGATCATAGCATTTGTAAACATAGATAATTTTAATTCTTCAATTCCAGTCTAGATATCATTTATTTCTCTCTTTTTGCCTAATTGCCCTGTCTAGAACTAACAGTGCATAGAAGTGGTACAAGTGAATGTCCTTGTCTTTTTCTTAACCTTAGGGCAAAGCATTAAGTCTTTCACTATTAAGTAGGATGTTAGCTAAGGGTTTTTAAATAAATGCTTTTTATGAGATTGAGGAATTTCTACTCTATTTTTAGTTGTTGTTTTTATCATGAAAGCGTGTTGGATTTCGCCAAATGCTTTTTCTGCACCTATTGAGACTATCACGTAGGTTTTGTGAGTTACTCTATTGATATGACATATGACAATAACTGATTTTTATTTTTATTTTTATTTTTATTTTATTTATTTATTTTTTTTGAGACGGAGTCTCGCTCTGTCGCCCAGGCTGGAGTGCAGTGGCGCGATCTCGGCTCACTGCAAGCTCCGCCTCCTGGGTTCACGCCATTCTCCTGCCTCAGCCTCCTGAGTAGCTGGGACTACAGGCGCCCGCCACTGCGCCCGGCTAATTTTTTGTATTTTTAGTAGAGACGGGGTTTCACTGTGGTCTCGATCTCCTGACCTTGTGATCCACCCGCCTCGGCCTCCCAAAGTGCTGGGATTACAGGCGTGAGCCACCGCGCCTGGCCTATAACTGATTTTTAAAAGTCAGACCACACTTGAGTCTGTGGAATGAATTCTACTTGGTCATCTTGTGTAATTATTTTTATATGTTAGATTTTGTTTGGTTGTTAGTGGAGGAGTTTCCAAACTATATTCATAAGCAATATGTATCTGTAGTTTTATTTTTCTTGTGATTTTCTTTTTCAGGTTTTGACATGAAAATTAACACTGACTTCATAGAACAAGCCAGGGAGTGTTATTTTTCTATTTTTTGGAAGAGTTTGTAAGAATTGGTTTTAATTCTTCTTAAATATTTGGTACAACTTACCAGCAAAACTGTCTGGATTTTGGCCCTTTTATTTTTTGTGGGAATTTTTTAGTTACTAATTTGATCTCTTTGTTTTTATAGATTTATTCAGATTTTCTATTCCTGTTTCAGTTCAGTTTCAGTAGTTTTTCTCTTTCTAAGAAAGTGTCAGTTTTTCTAAGTTATCTAATTAGTTGGTATAGAGTTATTCCCTGATGATCCTTTTTATTTCTGGAAGCTCAGCAGTGATGACCAACCCCCTACCCCTATTCCATTCTTGATTTTATTAATTTGAGTCTTTTCTCTCTACTATTTTTCTTCTTGTTGTTCAGTGTAGTTAAAAGTTTTTTCAATTTTATTGACCTTTTCAAAGAACCTACTTTCAGTTTTGTTGATTTTTGTTTTTCTATTTCCTAGTTCATTAATCTCACTCTAATTTTCATTATTTCCTTTGTCTATTTGCTTTAGATTAACAATGTTCTTCTTTGTCCAGTGTCATAAAGGTAGAAAGTATATTGTATCCTTGAGGTTGTTCTTTTTTTAAAAAATACAGATGTTTATTGCCATACATTCCTCTGTAAACACTGCTTTACCTGCATCCCATGAGTTTCTGTATGTTGTGTCTTCATTTGCATTCATATTGAAGTATTTTCTAATTTCCTTCATTATTTCTTCTTTCACCCATTGCTTATGTTGGGGTATGTTATTTACTTTCAACACACATGTAACTTGACTCCTGTTGTTGACTTCAAATTTTGTTCCATGTGGTTGAAAACATATTGTGCATAATTTAAATCATTTTAAATGTATGGAGGACTTGTTTTATAATGTAGCAGACGGTCTATCCCAGAGTTTTCCATGTGGACTTGAGAGAATACTCTGTTGCAGTTGCGTAGAATGTTCCATAGGTGTCTTTTAGGTCCAGTTGGCTTATCGTGTTCCTCAAGTTTTATATTATCTTGTTGATTTCCTGCCAAGCAGTTCTCACCACAATTGAAACTGAAGTATTAAAGCACCCAACTATCATTACTGATTTTTAATCAGTAATGATATTTTGGGAACTCCCTTTAATTCTTTCACTTTTTGCTTCATGTAATCTGGGGCTCTGTTTGCATCTGTATTTAGGCAAGTATAAGTTTATAATTATATCATGTAATAAATTGAGACATTTATCATTATAAAATTTCTCAAGCTCTTGTAACATTTTAAATTTTAAAGTTTATTTTGACTGATAGTACACTAGCCACTGCAGCATTCATGTTATAGCTATTTGCATAATATATTTTTTTCCTTATTTTCCTTTCAACCAATTTTTTTCAATCTATTTTTATCTGTGATGTAAAGTATTTTTCTTGAGGACAGGACAGCATCTACTTAGCTACGTCTTAACTTATGAGAATGCAGGTTAGATTTATACAAAGCTAATTCTAGTGAGATATAGAAATGTTACTCCTATATAACTCTATTTCTTCTTCATTTTTTGCTATTATTATATACATATTGCATCTATATATTGTTACCACAGCAATAGTACATTGTTATAACTATATATGTCTCATAGATTCTGAGAGAATAAAAGAGAATAATTATATATTTACACAATTTGTTATGTTCACTTGGTCATTTACAATATCTACTTTCCGCAATTTATTTTGGTGGATTAAAGTTCTCATCTGGTGTCACTTCCTTGCTTCAATACAACTTTGCTCCCGCTTGTCTTCTGCTACTGTCAAAAGTATCACCTATCTGTATGTTAAAATCTAACAATACAATTATACACATAATTTTTATATAATTGCTTTATAAATCAGTTGAGAAAATCAGGGAGAACAAACATGAACTTAAACTATCATTTTGTAAGTACATAATTACTTTTACAAGCATGCTTCATTTCTTCATGTGGATTTGAATTACTGCCTGGGTTCACTTGCTTTCAGTCTAAAGAAATTATTTTAGTATTTTTTGTAAGTCAGGCCTACTATCAACAAATTCTCCCACTTCTCATTCATCTAAGAGGGTCTTTATCATTTCCCTTTCATTTTTGAAAGATACTTCTCCTGCCATACTTTTAACACTATTGTTTGACAGTGTTTCTCTTTCAGCACTGTGAATGTGTCATCCAACTACCTTTGAACTTCATTGTCTCTGACGAGAAGTCCGCTGTTAATCTTATTAAAATTTTCTTGAATATGAATCACTTCTCTTTGTCTCTGGCTTATAACCTTTTTACTCTGATGTGTCTGTGTGTAGATCTTTTTGAACTTATCCTATTTCAAAATTTTGGGGTTTTGTGGATATGTGGATAATTGTTTTTTAAATCAAATTTGTCAAGTTTTATATATATATATATACACACACACACACACACACACACACACACTTTAAGTTCTGAGATACATGTGCAGAGCATGCAGGTTTGTTACATAGATATACATGTGCCATGGTGGTTTGCTGCACCCATCAAGCCATCAGCTACATTGGCTATTTGTCCTAATGCTCTCCCTCCCCTCATCCCTCACCCCTGCTGACAGGCCTGTGTGTGTGATGTTTCCCTCCCTGTGTCATGTGTTCTCATTGTTCAGCTCCCACTTATGAGTGAGAACACAAGGTGTTTGGTTTTCTGCTCCTGTGTTGGCTTGCTGAGAATGATGGTTTCCAGCTTCATCCATGTCCCTGCAAAGGACATGAACTCATCCTTTTTTATGGCTGCATAGTATTCCTTGGTGTATATGTGCCACATTTTCTTTATCCAGTCTACCATTGATGGGCATTTGAGTTGGTTCCAAGTCTTTGCTATTGTGAACTGTGCTGTAATAAACATATGTGTGCATGTGTCTTTATAGTAAAATGATTTATAATCCTTTGGGGGTACATACCCAGTAGTGGGATTGCTGAGTCAAATGGTATTTCTGGTTCTAGATCCTTAAGGAATCGCCACACTGTCTTCCACAATGGCTGAACTAATTTACACTCCCACCAACAGTGTAAAAGCATTCCTATTTCTTCACATCCTCTCCAGCATCTGTTGTTTCCTGATTTTTTAATGATCGCCTTTCTAACTGCCATGAGATGATATCTCATTGTGGTTTTGATTTGCATTTCTCTAATGACCAATGATGATGAGCCTTTTTTCATCTGTGTTTTGGCCATATAAATGTCTTCTTTTGAGAAGTGTCTGTTCATACCTTTCTCCCACTTTTTGATAGGGTTGTTTCTTTCTTGTAAATTTGTTTGAGTTCCTTGTAGATTCTGGATATTAGCCCTTTGTCAGAAGGATAGATTGCAAAAATTTTCTCCCATTCTGTAGGTTGCCTGTTCACTCTGATAATAGTTTCTTTTACTTTTCAGAAGCTCTTTAGTTTGATTAGATACCATTTGTCTATTTTGGTTTTTGTTGCCATTGTTTTTGGTGTTTCAGTCATGAAGTCTTTGCCCATGCCTATGTCTTGAATTGTATTGCCTACATTTTCTTCTAGGGTTTCAATGGTTTTAGGTCTTACATTTAAGTCTTTAAACCATTTTGAGTTCATTTTTGTATATGGTGTAAGGAAGGGGTCCAGTTTCAGTTTTATGCATATGGTTACCCAGTTTTCCCAACACTCTTTATTAAATAGGGAATCCTTCCCCTATTGCTTTTGTCAGGTTTGTAAAACATCAGATGGTTGTAGATGTGTGGTGTTATTTCTGAGGCCTCTGTTCTGTTCCATTGGTCTATGTATCTGTTTTAGCACAAGTACCATACTCTTTTGGTAACTGTAGCCTTTTAGTATAGTTTGAAGTCAGGTAGCTTTGATGCCTCCACCTTTGTTCTTTTGGCTTAGGATTGCCTTGGGAATGTGGGTTCTTTTTTGGTTCCATATGAAATTTAAAGTAGTTTTTTCTAATTCTATGAAGAAAGTCAAAGGTAACTTGATGGGGATAACATTGAATATATAAATTACTCAGGGCAGTATGGCCATTTTCACGATACTGATTCTTCCTATCCATGGACACAGAATGATTTTCCATTTGTTTGTGTCCTCTCTTATTTCCTTGAGCAGTGGTTTGTAATTCTCCTTGAAGAGGTCCTTCACATCCCTTGTAAGTTGTATTCCTAGCATTTTATTCTCTTTGTAGCATTTGTGAATGGGAGTTCACTCATGATGTGGCTCTCTGTTTGTCTATTATTGGTGTATAGGAATGCTTATGATTTTTCCACATTGATTTTGTGTCCTGAGATTTTGCTTAAAAGTTTAAGTAGATTTTGAGCTGAGACGATGGAGTTTTCTAAATATACAATCATGTCATCTGCAAACAGAGAGATTTGACTTCCTCGCTTTCTATTTGAATACCCTTTATTTCTTTCTCTTGCCTGATTGCCCTGGCCAGAACTTCCAATACTATTTTGAATAGGAGTGGTGACACAGGGCATCCTTGTTTTGTGCTAGTTTTCAAAGGGAATGCTTCCAGGTTTTGCCCATTCAATATAATATTGGCTGTAGGTTTTTGATAAATAGCTCTTATTATTTTGAGATATGTTCCATCAATATCTACTTTATTGAGAGTTGTTGGCATGAAGAGGTGTTGAATTTTATTGAAGGCCTTTTCTGTATCTATTGAGATAATCATATGGTTTTGGTCATTTATTCTTTTTGTGTGATGGATTACATTTATTGATTTGCATATATTGAACCAGTCTTTCATGCCAGGGATGAAGTCAACTTGAACGTGGTGGATCAGCTTTTTGAGGTGTGCTGGATTCAGTTTGCCAGTATTTTATTGAAGATTTTCACATCAATATTCATCAGGGATATTGGCCTGAAATTCTCTTTTTTTATTATGTCTCTGGCAGGTTTTGGTATCAGGATGATGCTGGCCTCATAAAATGAGTTAGGGAGGAGTGCCTCTTTTTCCACTGTTTGGAATAGTTTCAGAAGGAATGGTACCAGCTCCTCTTTGTACCTCTGATAGAATTCAGCTGTGAATCTGTCTGGTCCTGGGCTTTTTTTGGTTGGTAGGCTATTAATTACTGCCTTAATTTCAGAGCTTATTATTGTTCTATTCAGGGATTTGACTTCTTCCTAGTTTAGTCTTAGGAGAGTGTATGAGTCCAGGAATTTAGCCATTTGTTCTAGATTTTCTAGTTTATTTGCATAGAGGTGTTTATAGTATTCTTTGATGGTAGTTTGTATTTCTGTGGGATCAGTGGTTATATCCCCTTTATCATTTTCTATGGTTTCTATTTGATTCTTCTCTTTTTCTTCTTTATTAGTCTGGCTACCAGTCTAGCTATTTTGTTAATCTTTTCAAAAATCCAGCTCCTGGATTCATTGATTTTTTGAACGGTTTTTCATGTTCTATTTCCTTCAGTTCTGCTCTGATCTTAGTTATTTCTTGTCTTCTGCTAGCTTTTGAATTTGTTTGCTCTTGCTTCTCTACTTCTTTTTATTGGGAAGTTAGGGTGTCAATTTTAGATCTTTCCTGCTTTCTCCTGTGGGCATTTAGTGCTATAAATTTCCCTCTAAACACTGCTTTAGCTGTGTCCCAGAGATTCTGATATGTTGTGTCTTTGTTCTCATTGGTTTCAAAGAACATCTTTATTTATGCCTTCATTTTGTTATTTACCCAGTAATCATTTAGGAGTAGGTTGTTTAGTTTGCATGTAGTTTTGTGGTTTAGAGTGAGTTTCTTTATCCTGAGTTCTAATTTGATTGCACTGGGGTCTGAGAGACTGTTATGATTTCTGTTATTTTACATTTGCTGAGAAGTGTTTTACTTCCAATTATGTGACCAATTTTAGAATAAGTGTGATATGGTGCTGAGAAGAATGTATATTCTGTTGATCTGGAGTGGAGAGTTCTGTAGATATCTATTAGGTCCACTTGGCCCAGAATTGGGTTCAATTCCTGAATATCCTTGTTAATTTTCTGTCTCATTGATCTGTCTAATATTGACAATGGGGTGTTAAAGTCTCCCGTTATTGTGTGGGAGTCTAAGTCTCTGTGTAGGTCTCTAAAAACTTGCTTTATGAATCTGGGTGCTCCTGTATTGGGTGAATATATATTTAGGATAGTTAGCTCTTCTTGTTGCATTGATCCCTTTACCATTATGTAATGCCCTTCTTTGTCTGTTTTGATCTATGTTGGTTTAAAGTCTGTTTTATCAGAGGCTTGGACTGCAACTCCTGCTTTCTTTTGCTTTCCTTTTGCTTGGTAAATATTCCTCTATTCCTTTATTTTGAGCCTATGTGTGTCTTTGCACGTGAGATGGGTCTCTTGAATACAGCACACCAATGGGTCTTGACCCTTTATCCAATTTGCCAATCTGTGTATTCTAATTGGGACATTTAGCCCATTTACATTTACGGTTAATATTGTTATATGTGAATTTGATCTTGTCATTATGATGCTAGCTGGTTATTTTGCCTGTTAGTTGATGCAGTTTCTTTATAGTGTTGATGGTCTTTACAATTTGGTATGTTTTTTCAGTGGCTACTACTGGTTTTTCCTTTCCAAATTTAGTGCTTCCTTCAGGAGCTCTTGTAAGGCAGGCCTGGTGGTGACAAAATGTGTCAGCATTTGCTTGTCTGTCAAGGATTTTATTTCTCCTTCACTTATGAAGTTTAGTTTGTCTGAATATGAAATTCTGGGTTGAAAATTCTTTAAGAGTGTCGAATATTGGCCCCACTATCTTCTAGCTTGTTGGGTTTCTGCAGAGAGATATGCTGTTAGTCTGATGGGCTTCCCTTTGCAGGTAACCCAGCCTTTCTCTCTGGCTGCCATAAACATTTTCTCTTAATTTTAACCTTGGTGATTCTGACAGTTATGTGGCTTGGGGGTTGCTATTCTCGAGGAGTATCTTTATGGTGTTCTCTGTACTTCCTGAATTTGAATGTTGGCCTGTCTTTCTAGGTTGGGGAAGTTCTTCTGGATAATATCCTGAAGAGTGTTTTCCAACTTGTTTCCATTCTCCCCGTCACTTTCAGGTATACCAATTCAAACATAGGTTTGGTCTTTTCACATAGTCCTATGTTTCTTGGAGGCTTCATTTGTTCCTTTTCATTATTCTTTCTCTAATCTTGTCTTCATGCTTTATTTCATTAAGTTGATCTTCAATCTCTGATATTCTTTCTTCTGCTTGATCAATTAGGCTATTGATACTTCTATATGCTTCACAAAGTTCTCATGCCATGTTTTTCAGCTCCATCAGGTCATTTATGTTCATCTCTAAACTGGTTATTCTAGTTAGCAATTCCTCTAACCTGTTTTCAAGGTTCTTAACTTCTTGCATTGGGTTATAACATGCTCCTTTAGCTTGGAGGAGTTTATTATTACCCACCTTCTGAAGCCTACTTCTGTCAAATCGTCAAACTCATTCTCTGTCCAGTTTTGTTCTCTTGCTGCTAAGGAGTTATGATCCTTTGGAGGAGAAGCAGAATTCTGGTTTTTGGAATTTTCAGCCTTTTTGTGCTGCTTTTTCCTCATCTTCATGGATTTATCTACCTTTGGTCTTTGCTGTTGGTGACCTTCGGATGGCGTTTTGGTGTGGACATCCTTTTTGTTGATGTTGATGCTATTCCTTTCTGTTTGTTAGTTTTCTTTCTAACAGTCAAGCCCCTCTGCTGCAGGTCTGCTGGAGTTTGCTGGAGGTCCACTTCCGACTCTGTTTGCCTGGGTATCACCAGCGGAGGCTGCAGAACAGCAAAGATTGCTGCTTCTTCCTTCCTCTGGAAGCTACATCCCAGAGGGGCACCTACTGGATGCCAGCTGGAGCTCTCCTGTATGAGGTGTCTGTCAACCCCTGCTAGGAGGTGTCTCCCAGTCAGGAGGCTCAGGGGTCAGGGACCCACTTGAGGAGGCAATCTGTCCCTTAACAGAGCTTGAGCACTGTGCTGGGAGATCCACTACTCTCTTCAGAGCCAGCAGGCAGGAACATTAAGTCTGCTGAAGCTGCGCCCACAGCTGCCCCTTCCCCCAGGTGCTCTGTCCCAGGGAGATGGGAGTTTTATCTATAAGCCCCTGACTGGGGCTGCTGCCTTTCTTTCAGAGATGCCCTGCCCAGAGAGGAGGAATCTAGAGAGGCAGTCTGGCTACAGCTGCTCTGTGGAGCTTTGGTGGGCTCCGCCCAGTTGGAACTCTCCAGCAGCTTTGTTTACACTGTGAGAGGAAAACCACCTACTCAAGCCTCAGTAATGGGGGATGCCCCTCCCCCCACCAAGCTCACCTGCCCCAGGTCGACTTCAGACTGCTGTCCTGGCAGCCAAAATTTCAAGCCAGTGAATTTTAGCTTGCTGGGCTCCACGGGGGTGGGATTCACTGAGCTAGCCCATTTGGCCCCCTTTCCAGGGGAGTGAACGGTTCTGTCTCACTGGTGTTCCAGGTGCCACTGGGGTATGAAAAAAAAAACTCCTGCACCTAGCTTGGTGTCTGCCCAAAGGGCTGCCTAGTTTTGTGCTTGAAACTCAGGGCCTTGGTGTGCCTTCAGGTGCCTACACCTGAGGGAATCTCCTGGTCTGCAGATTGCAAAGACCATGGGAAAAGTTTAGTACCTGGGCCGAATAGCTCCATCCCTCATGGCACAGTCCCTCATGGCTTCCCTTGGCTAGGGGAGGAAGTTCCCCAACCCCTCGCGCTTCCCAGGTGAGGCAGTCCCCCATCCTGTTTCAGCTTGCCCTCCGTGGGCTGCGCTCACTGTCTAACCAGTCCCAGTGAGATGGGCCAGATACCTCAGTTGGAAATGCAGAAATCACCCACCTTCTGTGTTGATGTCACTGGGGGCTGCAGACCGGAGCTATTCCTATTCAGCCATCTTGCCAGCCTACCTTGCAAAGGTTTTCATCATTATTCCTTCAAACATTTTTTTTTTTCACTCCATCTCTATCTCGTCTCCTTACACTTGGTACTCTCATTAAACTTATGTGGATTTTTAAAAAATCTTGACTGAAATTTACTTATGAGTTCTCAGAATAACAGGTTCAGGAGATTAAAAAAAAAACAAAACATGAGGCAGATTTGTAATACTCATAATTAGAAGGTGGCTGATGTGATTTTAAAAATTAAAAACAAATTTTTTTTTTTTTGAGAGAGAGTCTTGCTCTGTTGCCCAGGCTGGAGTACAATGGTGCCATCTCAGCTCACTGCAACCTCTGCCTCCCGGGTTCAAGCGAGTCTCCTGCCTCAGCCTCCCTGAGTAGCTGAGACTACAGGTGCCTGCCACCATGCCCAGCTAATTTTTGTATTTTTAGTACAGAAAGGGTTTCACCACATTGGGCAGGCTGGTCTCGAACTCCTGGCCTCAGGTGATCTGCCTGCCTTGGCCTCCCAAAGTGCTGGGATTATAGGTGTGAGCCACTGCACCCTGCTTAAAATTAAAAACAAAAATGTTAATAGTGGAGCAAGAACAATAGAAAATAAGGACCTAGATTATCTACTATTTATAGAGAATCTCTGTGGAATAAAAATTTCTACTTAGCATCTTTGTTATAAGGTTAAACAACCCCCAAAGTCTGCTTTTAATAACATGAGAAAGTGTAAAGAAAACCTTGCTTTATTTAAAGATCCATTATGACATATTTAAACAAAGCCACTTAACTCTGTATCTTAGCTTTGGTATATGCTAGTGATCCCCCAACTTTGCTGCACATTGGAACCACTTTGGGAGTTAAAAAAAATACTGGTGTCTGGGCCAGGTACAGTGGCTCAGGCCTGTAATCTCAGCACTTTGGGAGGCCAAGGTGGGGGGGATCACCTGAGGTCAAGAGTTTGAGACCAGCCTGGGCAACATGGTGAAACCCAGTCTCTACTAAAATACAAAAATTAGCCAAGTGTGGTCGTGGGTGCTTGTAATGTCAGCTACTTGGGAGGCTGAGGTAGGGAGAATTGCTTAAACCTGGGAGATAGAGGTTGCAGCGAGCCGAGATTGCACCACTGCACTCCAGCCTGGGCAACAGAGCAAGACTCCATCTCCAAAAAAAAAAAAAAAAAAAAAATACTGGTGTCAGGCTCCCACTGCTAGACCTGCCTGTTAATTAATGTAGAGTGCAAGTTAGGCCTCAGGATTTTTCAAAACTCCCCTGGTGATATGAATGTGCAGCCAAATTTGGGAACAGTGCCTTACAATTCTCCGAGACAATGCTCATTTTTCTTCTTTTTTTCTCTTTGTTCTTTAGATTGCATAATTACTGTCTATAGATTATCCAGTTCACTGATTCTCTTCTCTGCCAGCTCAAATCTAGCTTTGAGCCTCTGTAGTGATATATTCATTTCAGTTTTTATACTTTTAAACTGTAAAAATTCCATTTAGTTTCTTTTTAGAATTTCTATAACTTTATTGATTTTCTTTGTTTAATAAGGTATTGTCATCATACCTTTCTTTACTTCTTTAATACTGGTTTCCTTTAGTTTTTAGTTTATGTTTCTTTGGTTATGAGTCAAGACTTACCATTAGCAGTTTCTGCCATCTGCTCATCCCATGGATGAGACTCACTTTCCTATTTCTGTCCATGTGCAATATTTCTGTTGAAAACCTTACATTTCAGGAAACACATTGTCTAAACTCTGGAAACGAATGGCACTTTAAGAATCTTGTTTTTGTTGTTATTTGCCTGTTTATTTGTTTAGTGGTTTGGGTGGACCATTTGAGTGAAGTTTATTTCTGCAAAAGGGTATAGTTTCTGATGTCACTCCTTAGAGGGTCAATCCTTGGCATGAACACATCTCTCTAGGATGACAGTGGGTTTAGCAGAACTACCTTTGATTGTCTCTTTCCCTGATTTCTCTATTAAGCTGTCAGCTCTTGTTGATATCATACCCAGATATTAGCCTCCATTCATTGCCAAATGTCTTCAACAATGCCTCAGAGCATAAATTGCTCCAGTGTCTGATCCAGTGAAATGCAGTCCTTTTGCAGGGGTAGTCCTTAGGTCAGTCTTTGAGGTTTGCTCCAACTCCAGGAGAACCTTCCTAGCTGACTCTTTTTCTGGTTCTCCCTCATAAACTTCTAGTTCATTTATAACCTATCTTGCTGCTCTCATGAAGCTATTAGTCTCCTCTTAATTGCTTACCACCAATCGCTCCATTATTCTTAAGGGTATCCTTTGGTTTGAACTTCCCAGGTATTGTTTCAAAAAAAAAAGCACTTTTCTTGGGGAGAGTGTCAAAGCTGTTATTATGGCTTCTCTGTCCCCCTAGGCAAACCTTCTGCACCACTGTACTATAGTGATGGAAAGGAAAAGTGATCTTTTTCTCCAAGAGTGACACCCCAGCTTTAGGAGTAGGGCACTGAGTGGACTGGTAGCCACTGGTCTTCTCACCTTGCTTCTGACATAGAATCTTCAACTGGCAGGTGAGCTGTGATAGGGGTGATATGTGTCTCAGTATTCTCAGTCACTCTTGGAGTAGAGTTTATGCCATATAAATGGGCACTGAGTCATAGAGAGAGCCCCAGACTTTTCAGCATTGTTGCTTGAAAAAAGGAGATTCTGCAAAGACACAGCAGGGAAGGACGAAAAATGCTGGTGACCCGGTTCTCCCTCAGGGCACTTATAGTCCTAGACTGGGAGCCAAGGGGAAAGGATACCCTGGGTTTTTGGCTGCGCCTACCTTGGGTAAGGCTTCCATGAGGCTGAGCTGGGGTCAGGATGGGATAATTGACTCAAATTCCACAGACACTTGCTCTTCTTAACAAGATTTGGTAGATTTTCTTAAATAAATATTTTATCATTTGCCCTATAATCAATTAATTTTCACAGACTTTAAATGGTGCTGTTTGTTGTTTCTAATAGTTTTCACTAGTTTGGCTTATTTTCCTGGAAAGAGGGTGCATAAAACTGCTTGCTCTGCCATTCTTAAAGTCATTTTATACTTTGTACAGCATAATCTTAGTGCTATACTACATTCTGGAAGAAATAAACTAGCTATTATCTAATCTGCCTTATAGTAGGATCTAATGTTTCTGTTATGCCTTGTACAAATAAGAGCAGTGATATATTCTTACTGGTTTTTGATGTTTCAGTGTTTCAGGTAAAACGACAAGCATTTCGTTATTTCTTTTTTCAGGGTTTTTGTTTGTTTGTTTGTTTAGAAACAAGATCTTGCTCTGTTGCTTGTGCTGTAGTGCATTGGCACAATCATAGCTCACTACAGCCTCAAATTCCTGGGCTGAAGCAATCCTCCCACCTCAGCCTCCCTAGTAACTGGGACTACAGGCAAGTGCCATCATGCCCAGCTACTTTTTAAAATCTTTTTGTAGAGACAGGGTTGCGCTGTGTTGCCCAGGCTGGTCTCAAACTGCCAGCCTCAAGAGAGTCTCTCACCTCTCTCCCAAAGTTCTGGGATTGCAGACATGAGCCACAATGCCCAGCACAACAATCATTGCAGTCTGTCCTAGAAGAACCATGGAATAATTATAGAAACAATAGCATGACTTGGCTTGTCTTTTTATGAAAGACACTTGACTTTTCTTATAAACATTTTTCTTAATACTACTCCTTAATACTACTACCACTCTTTCAAATGCGGAGTCTCTTTCTGTCCCATCACACAATTTCATGTTTACTTCAGTTCAATAGTAAAGGAGGTGAGAAAGTGTTGTTTTTTGTTTTTTGTTTTTTTTTTTTCCAATTTATTAGAAGGCTTAGGCCACAGGCATTCAATTTTTGGAGGCTGGCCTGACATAAAATTTTGTTTTCATTTTTATCTGAACGAGTTTCTTGCCCTGTATTTTCAATTGAATTAGAGAAAAATTATATTTTTATGACTGGCATTGACTTTTGGTTAATTACAAGATGTCACCAAAGCCAGATTTTTGTATTAACATAATTTTGCAAAGCCTTAACCAAAAGATTAAAAATATGTTTACAGCCTAAGTTATTGACCAAATGTGATTTTACTGTCCACCTCGCCCCTGACCTCCACCCGCTTCCAAGAAAACATTTGGCTACGTTAGAGTCATATTTTTCTGTCGCAATGGAAAGGTGGTGCTAATGGCGTCTTGTGAATGGGGGCAGCGAACGCTGTTAGACACTCCACAACACACAGGAAAGTCCCCCGATGCAAAACTAAAACATTATGCAGCCTAATATGTTAATAATGCCACGTTTAAGAAACCTTGGTTTAGAGAAAATCAGCATTTTTCATATCATACAGCCATTAGCTTTGTTCTCCAGTGCTAAAAACTACTAACCAATTTTCAGTTCCTATACTTGTGATATACCTTAAAAATACACACATTCTAGTTTCATTAATTTGTTGAAACAGTTTTGTAACAGTCCCTAGGATACTTTCCCTTACCTTTCTGATAACAAATTAACAACCTCATTGCGATCTAACAAATCACCCCAGTGACTTACCCTAGAGAAATAATAGTTGTCATGTATACATGTTCAGAAATACACAGCAGGAAAGTGCAAATGCAAAGCGCTTCTAAACAAAAGCAATAATACTGTCAAAAGCCAGGCTCCTGAGTTTCGTACCTGATTTCCCCATTCTTTCTTATATCCAATCTACCAACAAACAAATGTTTCACTTTTCTTCTATTGTAGCCAGGCTCCAAGGTGGCCCCCAGTGAATTTTGCCTCTTGGTATTCACACCACTGTATAGTCTCTTCTGACATTAAAGAGGGTAGTAACCCAGAGGATATTGCAGACATGATGGCTTGTGACTTCCATGGCTGGTTTCCTTTTGCTCCCTTGGATTACTTGCTCTGGAGAAAGCCAACTTACTCTAATAGAAACACTCAAATACCGTTATAGAGGGGTCTACATGGTGAGGAACTGAAGCTTCCTGCCAACAATCAGCATGATATATGTATGAGCCGCTGTGGAAACACATCCTCCAGCCCTGTTAAAGCCTTCCAATTGACTGCATTTCTGGTCAACATCACGACTGCAACCTTTTGAGAGACCCTAAACCAGACCACTCAGCTAAGTTGCTTCCAGATTCCTGGCCAACAGAACCATGTGACATATGAAATGTTTGTTGATTTAAGCAGCTAAGTGTTAGGGTAATTTGTTATGCAACAATACATAACTAATACCACCCCTTTAACATCTCTGGAAGGTGTGCATTTTTTTCCATCCTCACTGGCAATGTGGTTCAGACCAAAATTATATGCAGTTAAAAAGTAATGATGCTGGTCAAACTCCCTGCCCCTTAGTCTTCAGAAAAGAAGGCTGCAAATCTGCCAGGTAAAAGTATCCCCATGAAGTAAATTTCTTTCAGCAAACGTATCTAGGTTCCAGAGTGTTACATCTCTTAGCTGTACAGTTCTTTTATCTCACAAACACACATACACACACACTCCTCCACAGTCGTCATTTTCTCCATAGTAAGAAAACATCCCATTGGATAAGGCTCAGGTATATTCAGGTGTCTCCACACTGTGTCAAGAGTCACCATGGTCCACGAGTCCTTGGTGATGAAAGAAATATCCAGATTCTGTATTCCATTATATTACATTCCCCTTTACATATCCTTTTTTTCTGTTTGTTTGTTTGCCTTGCAAACCTTTCAGTCATGCTTTAGACCTTCCTTTTTTTCTTCTCATCCTTCATTTTCTTCCACTCTTCTCTATTTTTATTGACTAAATTACAGAGGTACTTTCCCACTGAACATAGTTATGAGAAAAGGTGACCACTTCTACCCCCAGCAACATCTTTTTTCCCCCCATGGCAGGGCAGGGGATTCAGTTAAAATTGCTGGACAAATTCTAGATTTATCTACCATAAATAAATTCTAGATTTATCTACAATAAATAAATCCTAAAATTTATGTATTATTATGCTAGATAAATTCTAAAAGAGTTGTGACACTCCTAACAGCTTAGCCCTAAATGCAATTGTGTGAATTAAAATTGGTATTATCTGGTTCCTGTACCATCACTTGCCTACTCAAAAATGCCCTTGATTGGCATGTGTATGACTAAATTATAATCATATGATTGGTATTGTGTCTTTTTCCACTGCACTTTAAATTCCTTGAGGATAGGAACTGTATTGTGTTAACCATTATATCCATGTTGCCTAACTCAAATTGTTGGCCAACCTTAGATGATCAGGACTTGTGATATCACATGAATGAATGAAGGAATGGATTCATTAATTCATTACATGGCCAAGAACAGTATGGCTGACCTTGTTAAAATCTATCTTTTTAAAGATATTTTTTCTCCCTTTTTTCTCAAAGGTCTTAGAGTCTAATGTAATGAATGAGAAAGAATCATGCAATTTTCATTTCTATTTCAAGTTTTTGCTCAGTGTCCCGTTTATAGATATTTACATTAGAGCTGAGCTATCTAATGATTCTCACTGGGCTTCCACCAGAATCGTATTATAGCTTAAATTGCCTAAAGAAAGTGAAGTGAGGGCCAGGTGCCATGGCTCACGCCCGTAATCCCAGCACTTTGGGAGGCTGAGGTAGATGGATCACCTGAGGTTGGGAGTTCGAGACAACCTGACCAAAATGGAGAAACTCTGTCTCTACTAAAACAAAAGTAGCCTGGCATGCTGGCACATGCCTGTAATCCCAGCTACTTGGGAGGCTGAGGCAGGAGAATCGCTTGACCCTGGGAGGCAGAGGTTGTGGTGAGCCAAGATTGCACCATTGCACTCCAGCCTGGGCAACAAGAGCAAAACTCTGTCTCAAAAAAAAAAAAGAGAGTGAAATGAGAACACACTTTTTTTTTCCTTTTTTTAAAGACAGGGTCTTGCTCTGTCTCTGTTGCCCAGGATGGAGTGCAGAGGCATCATCAAGGCCCAATGCAGTTTTGAACTCCTGGGCTCAGGAGATCCTCCCACCCCAGCCTCCCAAGTAGCTGGGACCATGGGCATGCACAACCATGCTTGGCAATTTTTTTTTTTTTAATTTTGTAATGATGAGTCCTCACTATGTTGCCCAGGCTGGTCTCAAACTCCGGGCCTCAAGCAATTCTCCCACCTCAACCTCCCAAGTAGCTGGGTTACAGGTGTAAGCCATTATGCCCTGTATAGGGCACAATTCTTATAGAACTAACCCATCAGCAGAATGTCTAGAAATATAACATCATTCTAGTCTGAAGCCATAATGTTTTAACTTTTCATAAAATAAACAGTCTTCCCTAGAATCAAGTCTCTTTTTAAAGAATAAAGAGAATGTAGGTATTAAAGCACCTCCAACTCAAAATAATGCTCTACTATTTGCTTTGTTTATAACTATGCTATCGGGGTAACTGCAGTTCCACAGCATTTCTGTTTGGGCCTCCACTTCATGCTCCAGGCAGCGGGTTGGCATTATATTCTGTTCAGGGTTTTATTTGTTGGCTAGAAGCTCTCAAAACAGAATGGCTATAGTTTTTTCTTTTTTTAGTTTTGACTACTAACTTTTAGAATTGACTTATCTGTGAGTTCCTCTATGCTAATGATTATGTTCTTCCTGTATTCCAAGCCAACAGAGTACCATGGTTACGGTGAAAACTATTGAATTACCAATTAACCTTCTATTAGCAATCTAATAAAGAGTTAATGAACTAATTGTCCATTTCCCCTCTATACAAAATTGAGTCTTTCTGTTGTCCTCACTATTGAGGCCCACTTAGAAATTTGAATATTATTCATATTATCACAATATCCATAATTCACTTCAGGTAAAGGGAACCAGAATTGATTTTGCAGTGAATATATCTTATTTTCGTGTGGAAAAAATAAGTAGAAAGTCTATGTTATCACTTAGAAAAAAACCTGCTTACACAGCCCAGTGCTTTATAATGTTGGGTCCATTTTTGAATAAATGGATAAATCAGTAAACATTGAAATAATTGGCTTTTCTCTTTGGATGTTTTACTACTTGGCCTCATCGTTATTTGATATGATTATTATGCTTTTAAAAATAGTTGGATCGTCAGAAAAACATGAATTAACTTTCAGAAGTTAGATCTCTGAACTATCCTAGGCATTAGATATAAGAAAAAAAGCATCAACCTGGTCTTGGCTCCTTTCTTCTACATAACAGATTTTGAAGGAAGGCTTCATTATGAGACCATCTGAGCCTGTGTCTGGCATTACCAGCACAGTGGTGGGAACCTGGACATATCACTGCATTCCCTTATCATTAAATTAAATAATGTGTAAGTAAGTGGCATAAAACCTACATCATGCTGGACATGAACTTAGTAACTAGTATTTATTATTATTTTTATCACCAACTTTAAAATTTAAATATTTTTTCTTAAAAATAGATTAATGGGGCTGGGCATGGTGGCTCACGCCTGTAATCCCAGCACTTTGGGAGGCTAAGGTAGGCAAATTATCTGAGGTCAGGAGTTCAAGACCAGCCTGGCCAACATGGTGAAACCCTATCTCTACTAAAAATAAAAAAAATTAGCCAAGCGTGGTGGTATGTACCTATAGTCCCAGCTACTCAGGAGGCAGAGGCAGGAGGATGGCTTGAACCTGGGAGGTGGAGGTTGCACTGAGATGAGATCGTGCCACTGTACTCCAGCCTGAGTGACAGAGCGAGATTCTGTCTCAAACAGAAATTAATTCATGAAAGATTATTAGGTTTATAATCTCTGTAGTTCTTTAATAGAGAACAGAACATTTCAAAATGTTCTTTGTTCTCTAAATAAAGAGCCTACCTCAATTACAATGGATTTATGGATTTGCCAGTGTGTGCAGTTTGCATAGTGCACCTTGGCTGTGCTGATTGGCTCCATTCTGGGTTAGTGTCTTTTCTTCTGACCAAGGGGATTAGTGAAATGGATTTGGTGCCTGCTGAGTAGTGGTTCATTCTGTGTCCATCAATATTGTGTGAGGAACTTTGCGTATGTTTTCCATAAAGAGTGCTTTCAGCTGGTAATTTAGCCAATAGTTCTTTTCATTCTAATAGCTTCTGTTTGTAATTTAAATTACCCCCATCCAAACCTTGGCTTCAGATACTGTTACCATCTAAACATCATTGTTTAGGACAGTCTCCCAATAGAGAAAAAGAGAAACTCAATGTAAATTTTTTTGTGTTCACACTCCCTGAGTCTGTCTTTCCCCACTGAAATGCTGAGCTTGACTATCACAGTTTTTTTCTTTTTTTTTTTGTGGTGAAAGCTAAAAATGTTTTCCAAATAAGGTGTAATTCCAAAGGTTGAGTAAAGACTGGTCAGAATAGGACAGCTGATTTAAAGGGCGGTTTACCAAATCCATGAATGAGAAGGCAGGTCCGTATTAAGAAGAGCCTTCTAAAAAGACAAACAGGATGCCAACATTTTTAACCAAGGGTTCAATGAACAGTTACCATATTGTATGGAAGATCTAAAGGGCAAGAATATCTAAAAGAGAGTTTTCAGATTCCATCTGAGGGCAGGTAGCAGGAATTGATTGATACTTTCACCTATAAATGGAGGATAATAATGGCCATATCGTAATATTTCATTAGTAGAAAAATTGTATGACTGCATAATAATAGCCATCCATAATGCTATAATATCTTGATATGTATACACATATAGAGACATACAACTACATATGCAATTGATGCATGTGTATGTGTTTGTATGTTTCCTATCTCCAAATGACTTAAACTTGAGATAGGAAGGTAATATGCATACTTTGCTCCTGTCCTTAAGGGGAGAGGTCCTTGTATATGAGTATATTTTGTTCTCTAAATCTAGATCCTTGTCTCTTTTATGTCTCATGTTGAAAATAGAATGGCCTTCATCTCAGGATGAATTGCACAGAGGATGATGGGCCTGGGATCCAAGGCGTCTCTATTTACTGTAAGCATCACTTAGTGAGGAAAACAGCCTTATTAGAAAGGCACTAGAGGGCTTCATTTGTATCCCTTCTTCTCTGAAACACTTTCCAAGGGGATGCCTTTTAGTCACCAAACTGGGGCACCACACTCATTCTCTAGGAGGAGCTCAATTTTTCTATGTTTAGTAAGTGTGGACTCACCTATTCCATTCTTAGGTCCTAGAGACTCAGAAGTTATTTTTCAAGAAATAGTTACTGAAAAACTAAGGAAGGGTAAAAACTAAAAGTTACTATCTGATTAAAAATATATGCATCAATGAAATTTAGATTGTTGTCTCTAATTTCACAAAAGTCTCATCACAGATCACTTTGGCACCATTTATGGAGTTTCTAGCTTTTAGTTACTTCTCATTTCAATCTCATGTAAAATGGTTTGCTAAAAGAAAGTAATTGCTGTTTTAGCCTGAAGTCAATTTAAGTTGTACCAACTTTCAGAACTGGTGATCTCCACATTCCTTTCAGAAACTAGTTTTAGAAATTATTAATTTTAAGTATGATAATGGGGTATATATATGGTTATGCTAAACTATTTTTATGTCTCAGAGTTACATACTGAGATTATCAATGTCTACTATCATTCAAATTAATCCAAAAAGGGTTTGGAGGAAGAAGCAGATGCAATAGAATTGGTCATAGTAGATTGTTTTGGTCCTGGGTCATGAGTATATGTGGTCATGAGTATATGAGTAGAATACATAAAGTATGTATTCTAACATACATACTTTCATGTATGTTTGCAATTCTCCATAGCTTCCAAGGAAAATGAAAAAGATATTCTAGTTTCTGAAATATAAGCCCGTTTGAAACAACCTGGCCACCCCACTAAAGAACCTCCTTTGAACAAATGCTTTATAGAAAGACTGAAAGGTAAAGGCCTTGATAGGAACTGACATTACAGTAGCAATCTTAGAAACGATGTCTGGGTAGTGGATGTCAAGAGAGCTCCTCTGGCCTGTGTTAGTCCCCGCTTCTAACTTCTTGGTGAGGAATCAGATGATTCTGCCGAACAGCATCCTGGATGGGTCCTGAGCACTCTGGAAGATGTAACTTCCTAGCTCCACATATTAGCACCATGCCACCCCTCTCCCAGATTTCCCATGGTGATAAATCAGTTCTTCAGTACCCTCAACAAATGGTTGGCACTCTTTTCTAGATTCCTTTCATCACGTCCTTTAATATATGACACTTTCAGCCCCACAACTGTATAACAAATAATGTCTAACACAATCCTTTGTCTTCTAAAGCTAGTCCTTTATCATGTTTCTTAAGAAAAATCTGTTCAGCTTGAATTTATAGTTTTCACTCTAGAGAAAATTTTTTTCAAAGCTTTCCTTGTCTCTACCACCCCAATAACAATTTATCTCTTCAGTTGTGTTTGTCTGGATTGACTCTTCTTTCCCCTTATTTTCTATGTGTTTGTTTTCATCTAATCAAGAAAAACCTTTAAAGTTTGTCCCCAAGTGCTTCTACAAGAAAATTCCTAGCTAATCTTTGCAGAGGAGTTGATTGTTCCCAACTAATAAATTATTTTATTCTTTTTGTTTGTTTGTTTGTTTGGCTCTTTGTGTAAGCAGATGTGATGTGCATTTTTTTTATTTCCATAAGTTATTGGGGAACAGGTGGTGTTTAGTTACAAGAGTAAGTTCTTTAGTGGTGATTTGTGGGATTGTGGTGCACCTATCATCACCTGAGCAGTATACACTGTACTCAATTTGTAGTCTTTTATCCCTCACCCCTTCCCACCCTTTCTCCTGAGTCCCCAAAGTTCGTTGTGTCATTCTTATACCTTTGCATCCTCATAGCTTAGCTCCCACATTTTAGTGAGAACATACAATGTTTGATTTTCCATTCCTGAGTTACTTCACTTAGAATAATAGTCTCCAATCTCATCCAGGTGGCTGTGAATGCCATTAATTCATTCCTTTTTATGACTGAGTAGTATTCTAATATGTGTGTGTGTATATATATATGTGTGTGTGTGTGTATATATATGTATATGTACATATATGTGTGTGTGTGTATATATATATATTTCACTGTTTCTTTATCCATTCATTGATTGATGAGCATTTGGGTTGGTTCCACAATTTTGCAATTGTGAATTGTGCTGCTATAAACACGTGTGTGCAAGTATCTTTTTCATATAATGACTTCTTTTCCTCTGGGTAGATACCCAGTAGTGAGATGGCTGGATCAAATGGTAGTTCTACTTTTAATTCTTAAAGGAATCTCCACCCTGCTTTTCCTAGTGACTGCATTAGTTACATTGCCACCAGCAGTGTAGAAGTGTTCCCTGTTCCCCATAGCCACACCAACATCTATTATTTTTTTTTATGGCCATTCTTGTAGGAGTAAGGTGGTATTGCATCGTGGTTTTGATTTGCATGTTCCTAATGATTAGTGATGTTGAACATTTTTTCATATGTTTGTTGGCCATCTGTATATCTTTTTTTGAGAATTGTCCCATTCATGTCCTTAGCCCAGTTTTACATGGAATTGTTTCTTTTTTTCTTGCTAATTTGTTACGTTCCTTATAGATTCTGGATATTAGTCCTTTGTCAGATGTATAGATTGTAAAGATTTTCTCCCACTCTGTGGGTTGTTTACTCTGCTGACTGTTCCTTTTGCTGTGCAAAAGCTCTTTAGTTTAATTAAGTCCCAGCTATTTATCTTTGTTTTTATTGCATTTGCTTTTGGGTACTTGGTCATGAAATCCTTGGCTAAGCCAATGTCTAGAAGGGTTTTTTCGATGTTATCTTCTAGAATTTTTATAGTTTCAGGTCTTAGATTTAAGTCCTTGATCCATCTTGAGTTGATTTTTATATAAGGATGAGGATCCAGTTGCATTCTCCTACATGTGGCTTGCCAATTATCCCAGCACCATTTGTTGAAAAGGGTGTCCTTTCCCTACTTTATGTTTTTGTTCACTTTGTTGAAGATCAGTTGGCTGTAAGTATTTCGGTTTATTTCTGGGTTCTCTATTCTCTTCCATTAGTCTATGTACCTATTTTTATACCAGTCCATGCTGTTTTGTTGACTATGGCCTTATAGTACAGTTTGAAAACAGATAATGTGATGCCTCTAGATTTGTTCTTCTTGCTTAGTTTTGCTTTGGCTATGCGGGCTCTTGTTTGATTCCATATAATTTTTAGGATTTTTAAAAAAATTCTGTGAAGAATAATGGTGGTATTTTGATGGGAATTGCATTGAATTTCTAGATTGCGTTTGGCAGTGTGGTCATTTTCACAATATTGATGCTACCCATCCATGAGCATGGGATGTGTTTCCGTTTGTTTGTGTCCTATATGATTTCTTTCAGAAATGTTTTATAGCTTTCCTTATAGAAGTCTTTCACTTCCTTGGTCAGTTATGTTCCTAAGTTTTTTTTGTTTGTTTTGTTTTGTTTTTTTCCAGCTACTGTAATGAGAGTTGAGTTCTCTATTTGATTCTCAACTTGGTTGCTGTTGATGTATAGGAAAGCTACTGATTTGTGTGCATTAATTTTGTATCCGGAAAGTTTGCTGAATTCTTTTATCAGTTCAAGAAGCTTATTGGAGGAATCTTAGGGTTTCCTAGGTATATAATCATATCATCAGCTAACAGCAGTGGTTTGACTTTGACTTCCTCTTTACTGCTTGGATGCCCTTTATTTCTTTCTCTTGTCTGATTGCTCTGGCTAGGATTTCTAGTACTATGTTGAAGAGAAGTGTTGAGAGTGGGCATTCTTGTCTCATTCCAGTTCTCAGAGGGAATGCTTTCAACCTTTCCCCGTTGAGTATTATGTTGGCTGTGGATTTGTCATAGATGGATTTTATTATATTGAGTTATGTCCCTTGCATGCCAATTTTGCTAAGAGTTTTATCATTTATTTATTTTTGAGACAGAGTCTTGCTCTGTAGCCTAGACTGGAGTGCAGTGATGCAATCTTGGCTCACTGCAATCTCTGCCTCTCAGGTTGAAGCAATTCTCCTGCCTCAGCCTCCTAAGTAGCTGGGATTACAGGCACACACCACCACACCCAGTTAATTTTTTTGTATCCTTAGTAGAGAAGGGCTTTCATCATGTTGGCCAGGCTGGTCTCAAACTCCTGACCTCACGTGATCTGCCCACCTTGGCCTTTCAAAGTGTTGGGATTACAGGCATGAGTCACCACGCCCAGCCAAGAGTTTTAATCATAAAGTGATGCTGGATTTTATCAATTGCTTTTTCTGAGTCTATTGAGATGATCATGTGATTTTTGTTTTTAATTCTGTTTATGTGGTGTATCACATTTATTGACTTGCATATGTGAAACCATCCCTGCATCCCTGGTATGAAGCCTACTTGATCATGGTGGCTTATCTTTTTGATATGTTGTTGGATTTAGTTAGCTAGTTATTTTGTTAAGATTTTTTTCCTATGTGTTCATCAGGAGTATTGGTCTGTAGTTCTTTTTTTTGGTTATGTCCTTTCCTGGTTTTGATATTAGGGTGATACAGGCTTCATAGAATGATTTAGGGAAGATTCCCTCTTTCTCTATCTTGTGGAATAGTGTCAATAGGATTGGTACCAATTCTTCTTTGACTGCCTGGTAGAATTCAGCTGTGAATCTGTGTATGTATTTTTTAAATATTTATTATTTGGGGGATTGTTTAAAAACCCTTAAGTTACAAAGAGCTTATTTCCTAGCAGATCTTGAGAGATGTATGCATAGATAAGGGTATATATGCAGAACTTTAAGTGATACATTTGAGTTGAACCTATTGATTTCTTAAGTTGTCACAGGAAAAATATATGTCAAATTATTTTTGACATTTTACACAGTTTACTTTTGTAATTAGTGCTGCTATATTCAGGTTGCAGAATTAGGTCCATTTCTGCGTATTTTATTCTTACTGAACATGAATGATTAGTGGAAACCAGCTAGGAAGAATTACAATTGAATAAAAATTTTAAAAATGAATTAATTATTGGAAACTGTAATTAATTAGGGTTATTCTTCTCAAGGTTAGCACTTTAAAATGTATTTTACAGGTAATACAAAATGCCTCACTTAGTTGAAATATTTTATAATGATGATGATGTACCTTATTACAAAGGCAGAGAGAAATTCGTTTTACATGAAATCCCAGTTTTGTTTAATTTTGTTACCTTTGCTCTACCATCAATCCAGTGGTCAGCCAGCAGAACAGAAGGCAGGATAGTTGGGTTTGGAGTATCACCACTCACTTCTGGAAACGTGGACAGCTGCAGTATCGGGTGACATCAGTTTCAGCACTGTCATATCAGTTCCTAGTGGACATTTGTCCAGTTTCTCAAAACCTTTATCTTACCTTTCAGTCTGACTGTCAAGCATTTGTTCAAAAGAGACTCTTCAGTGGGGTGGCCAGGTTGTTTTAAATGGACTTACAGCTCATAAAATAGAATCTCTTTTCTTTCTTTCTTTTTTTTTTTTTTTTGAGACCAAGTGTCACTCTGTTGCCCAAACTGTAGTGCAGTGGGGTGATCTTGGCTCACTGCAACTTCTGCCTCCCAGGTTCAAGCAATT
The DNA here is from genome assembly GCF_024542745.1 of Macaca thibetana thibetana. Taxonomy (NCBI): domain Eukaryota; kingdom Metazoa; phylum Chordata; class Mammalia; order Primates; family Cercopithecidae; genus Macaca; species Macaca thibetana. Next base: position 15,281,905 of record NC_065583.1, on the reverse strand, counting down.
CTCTTGTCTCAGCCTCCTGAGTAGCTGGGATTACAGGTGCAAGCCACCACACCTGGCTAATTTCTGTATTTTTAGTAGAGATGGGGTTTCACCATGTTGACCAGCCTGGTCTCGAACTCCTGGCTTCAGGTGATCCACCTGCCTTGGCCTCCCAAAGTGCCAGGATTACAGGCATGAGCCACCGTCCCCAGGTCTCTTTTCTATTTTAATTTGAAATTGTGGATAATTGCAAACATACATGAAAGTACACAGGGTATTATAATGAATCCACCCATAACCATGACCTAGGGCTGAAACAGTCCCCTATGACCAATTTCACTCCATCTACTTTTTCATCCACACCCCTTTTTGGATTGAGTGATAGCAGACATGCTGTAATTTGAGCATTAATTTCAGTGTGTAACTCTAAGTCATAAAAACCCTTTTGGCTAGTGTAAACATATATACCATTATCATACTTAAAAATTAATTCTTTACTATCATCAAATATATTCAATGCATACAAAAGACGACGAGAATCTCTGATGAAAAAACATTTTTCTCAAATGTCAATAATTTGGTGTTAATTTTATTTTTATTTCAATTTAAGTCTCTTGTTTCATATCTGATTAAATTCAGATGTAATGCTTTCTGCAATATCATTTTGAAAAATTATTCATTTCTGTATGCCTATCTGTTTAGCTTTCTATTTGTATATATGTATAAAGAGATGCCTGAAATTACATTTACATAACACTAGTGAAAGCTGTTTCTGGGTAATGGCATTCAAGTTGAGTTTTTTACAAATGTTTGTGTCTATGTGTTTATGCTCACATGCTTTTGGATATCTCCTGGGTTTCGCATAATGCGATATATATATGTGTATTTTTCTTTCAATAATAAACTTATTTCATCATTATATAATGGGATCATAAGTCAACACTGAGTTCAAGATATGTATAATTTATAATATAAACAATGTAGTCCATGTGGCTAAATATATAATCACAACAGTCTAAATTATCCTGTAGTTGCAAACAACTCTAAAATCTTAGCAGCTTAAAACAAAAAAACTTGTTTCTTGGTCATGCTATAGATTTGTTGAAGACCAGCACAGAAGTGGGTCTTTGTACACTATAGTCACTTAGGGATCCCAGTGACTAAGCAAGTAACATCTTGAAAATTGTTGGTTACCATCCAAAGAGGAGAGTACACTTTTGATGATCTCACACAGGTAACTAAATTCTCAGCCAACAAGTCACTTCAGCTCATAACTCATTAGCCAGTCTTAAGCTTTTCGACCCATCCAACAATAAGCAGCCCAAAAAACTGCCTATTACAGTAGTTCAATAATTTCTCACATAAATGTGCTACCTACTTTGGAAATACAATTTTTCTATTTATATTATCTTTTCCTTTTTAAATTTTTCTCTACCAAGATTTCTATGCAGTGAATCAGGAATAAGAACATTTTGCTTAAAAGGACATACCAAAGAAAGACCCTAGCACATCCTAGGACTAAAAGGTGGATGCGGCTGGGCACGGCGGCTCACACCTGTAATCCCAGCACTTTCAGAGGCCGAGGTGGGCAGATCACAAGGTCAAAAGATTGAGACCATCCTGGCCAACATGGTGAAGCCCCATCTCTACTAAAAGTACAAAAATTAGCTGGGTGTGGTGGCATGTGCCTGTAGTCCCAGCTACTCGGGGAGCTGAAGCAGGGGAATTGCTTGAACCTGGGAGGCGGAGGTTGCAGTGAGCCAAGATCGTGCCACTGCATTCCAGCCTGGCAACAGAGCGAGACTCTGTCTTAAAAAAAAAAAAAAAAGATAGATGCAATTGCATAGGCAATCTATTCTCACATTGCATAGACAATCTATTCTCACATGCTCAAAGCTATGCTGTGTCGACACAGGGTGTAAAGATTGGAGGCCGAGGCTGGAGAATAGCTTTTGCCCGGGAGTTCAAGACCAGCCTGGGCAACATGGAAAAACTCAATCTCTACAAAGAAATACAAAAATTAGTAAGGCGTGGTGGCATGACCCTGTAGTCCCAGTTACTTGGGGAGCTGAGGCAAGAGGATCGCTTGAGCCTGGGAGGTTGATGCTGCAGTGACTCGTGATCGCGCCACTGGGTGAAAGAGTGAGACCCTGTCTCAAAATAAAAATAAATAAAACTGGACGAGATACAGATGATTTTCTCAAGGGTTCCATAGGCAAGTTGATGCATTATAATTTGTAATAAGGACATGTCTCCTTATGTCACATGTTGTTACCTGGAATTGTAAGTTAGTGGACCAACACGGTGTGAACCCTGGCCAAAAAAAAGCCACAGAAATTTGTCTTCATTTCATTAGAAAACGTTTTCAGATATCTCCTTGTAAGATATAGTTAAAAAAAAAAACTGAGATAGTTTCAGATTTCTTTAGGTATCATTAGAAGAATTATAGTTACTTCAATTCTCTAACCTATTTATTTCTAGTCATGTAGCACCCAACTGTCCAATATATTTTTTCTAGCATAGTCTTCTCTTACTATATAAGATACATGTTTATTATATATATATTTCAAAGTTAAGCACAGATATAAATTACTCAGTGCTGAAGGGCCCAAAGGTAACTAATCTCAGCTTTTGGCATATGTCCATGCTGATAGTTTTTGTGCATATGTGTCATGTTTTATAGATTAGCATTGTCAGCATCAAAACGTGCACCTTAGCACATTGAATGTGTATTAATGAAATGTATGATGCTACTTTAAAATAGTTCACAATGTCATAAATATTCTTCTGTGTCACAATATTACACACATCAATTTTAGTGGCTAAATTGTGTATAATTTTACTATAATTTATTTACCAATTTTTATATTTTTGAGCATTCAAGTTTTTTCAGATATTCCAATATTTGTAAGCAATTTTGAATTGAATATCACATCACTATAAGTACATATTAGATTCTACTTTAGTTATTTCCTTTAAGTAAATTAGTAGAAGTAAAATTACTGACTCAAAATGTATGTACATTTTTAGACTTTTGCTATTTCACGGTGACTTACCTTCAAAGCTGTATAGCAGTGTATTCTCCTACCAGAAATATGAACAACCCTTAGCTTAGAGATTTCGTGTGTTCATTAAGAAACTGTGTGTTATGCTAATAAAAGTTCTGAAATTACACTGGCTTCTCTTACAGCAAAATAAATAAATAAAATAAATAAAATCAAAGAGAGGCACTTCATAGACATATGGTAGCTCCTTGATCCTTCTATCTCTTTGGTTTCTTTTGGAATATGGCCTCTTTCCTTAAATTTGCTTTACAGTCACAATATGGCTACTATAGCACCAGCCATTGGATCTACATCTACATCAATGTGTCAGAACAAAAGATGAAGGAAATGGATTTATAAAGTTGTAAAAACCTGCCATCTGAGTCCTGAGTAAGCACTCTTAAAGTGCTTCAGGCCAGGCATGATGGCTCATGCCTGTAATCCCAGCACTTTTGGAGGCCAAGGCGGGTGGATCACCTGAGGTCAGGAGTTCAAGACCAGCCTGGCCAACATGGTGAAACCCTGTCTCTACTAAAAATAGAAAAATTAGATAAGCGTGGTGGCTGGCAGCTGTCATCCCAGCTACTCAGGAGGCTGAGGCAGGAGAATCGCTTGAACCTGGGAGGTGGAAGTTGCAATGAGCCAAGATCATGCCACTGCATTCCAGCCTGGGTGACAGAGCAAAACTCCATCTCAAAAAAATTTAAAAAACAAAAAAAAGGAAGCTCTACACAATAGCTATTTTTGACACATCACTGGCTACCTCTGTCTTTAGAGGAGGGTTGGAAATACAATTTTTAGCCAGATATATTGCTACTTCTAGCAATACAGGCACTTTCCAACATGGGAGCAGCAGGAAATTGGTACTGAGTGGGAAAGGAGCGGCTTCTGTCAAAACCTTGTGTGTATGTATAGACATTAAAAATATATGTAAGTCATTATCGATAGATAAAATTATATCTTATTTTTAGTTTTCACTTTTTGGTCAAGATTTGCTAGTAGATTACAATTATTTTTTTAGCAAGTTAAAAAAGGCCAAGAGAAAATTAAACTCAGGTCACAGGAACAGATAAGAATTAAGTATCCAATAGCTTTATGATGATGAATTGTAAGGATGTTGTTATAAATACAAAGGGCATTTGTGTAACTAGATTAATTATCAAATGTACTTTTATTTTCTCTACATATAAATAGAACAATTTGCATATTTAGCAATCAAAAAAGAGAGAATTTCTGGAGTATTTTGAAATATCACCCAGAAAAGTGAACTGAAAGTCATGATTGAAAATGATAAATGATCTTTCAAATTACTAAGTCACTTGTGGCAGGTTCCCTAATAGTTTAATCTACTCTCATAGTACCTCTCATTATACCTTTTAATAATAAAATACCCCTGAAGGTAATTATCCCTTCCATTTGGTTTCTTAGAGTCCTGTCTCTGATAAACCTCTTAAATGCAGTTTTTACAAAATAAGCTATATAAGAAGTGTGGTCATGTTTTTAAAATATTGTCAATGTGGGGATTTTCAACATAGCTGGGCCATGATGAGATTCCCATGTTTGACAACATACTTCCTATGGAAGAATCAAGTTAACAAACAGTGGAGCAAAGCAAAGTAGTACTTGGATGGCGAGTTCTGAGATACCATGTCCAGTTCCACCTCTGAATCTAGAGACTTGAGTAAATTCTTGAATCTTTCTGAGTGTTACATTCTCCAAAATAAAATGGAAGAAATACTGATTTATGGATTTGTGGTATGAATTATGGATGGTAATAAATACAAATGTACTTCGTATGTAATAAGACTCTATTCAAACATAAAGTATCATATTAGCAAAACACTTGTAAAAGGAGAAGCATTAGCCAGAAAAATATTTGTTTTCTTAGAGACAAAGGGCAAAACAATATAGTTTTAGCCATTATAGAGTTTATAAGTAAATTTGCAAGTGCCTCAAATATTAGTGGTCCTCTGTGAGATGCAGACACATGAAGACTTTTTTTCCCTCTCTTGAGAGCTACTGAAACTCAATTACAGAGACCTATAGACAAGTTATACGTTTTTGCATAAAACTTGATATATTTCAAGAATATGTAAGTATTATTTATTAAATTATAGTACAATGTTATCTTTTAGGAACACTCTTAAGATATATAAATACATAGTACATTGAGATACATATCAAACATATAATAATATATTGAGAAATATATACTAAATCTTCTTAATAATATAAACTATCTTCATCTGGACTCAGGGTTGTGTGACCCATCTCCACAGTAATTTCCCAGATTCTGCCTTGAATTCCAACTCAGCATATACAGTATGTATATAGTGTGAATCTTTACTGGGTCATAGTCGTGTGATTTATACTATCAGCACACTCTAGCCCTGTGTTAATCCAGCTCCAGTGAAGAAACCAGAAACTACCCTAGGTGTGTATTTCTACAGAAGAAATTAAGTATAAAGTATTGACAATGCAGGTGTTAAAGAACCGAATCAACACAAAAGGACCACTGAGGCAATCCAAAGATAGTAACTGCAGGAGATAGCCATTTTATCCTGGCTACACACTCATGGTGGAGCTCAGTGTCTATTTACATCTGTCTGTCTATCTATCATCTATTATCTGTCATCTTCTTTTCCATCCAGTATTCACAAAATATTTCAAATATTAAGTACCTACTATATTCTTATTGCATGGAAAACATATCAGTGAGCAACAGATAAAAATCCCTGCCCTTTCAGAGCTTATGTTCTAGTGGTAAGTGAACTGCCTTCCTTCCCTTTTTCAACTCAGCTTAAGTGAAAATTAATAAGTGAGAGAGTTGTCACAGGGATGCATATTATCATTTTCTTTAATTAAAAACTGAAGTCAGACATGTTTTCTGATTGAAGGTACATTTGATGTGAAGTACTGGTTTGACAATGAGAGTTAGCATTGCCAATTAGCTTCTTCAGTGGGCATTTTCCGTAAGTTGAATGAACTGAATCTGAAGCTGTAAACTTTTGACAAAAATCTATATTTGAAGAACATGTGTAATATACCTCACTGCTGGGAATCTCATAACTTGTTACTCTTTGAACAAATGATAATTTAAAATGTAGATATCAAATTTAAAATGTGTAAAGACATATGTGATTTTTCAAAATTCTTTCGGAGAATACATAATTAAACATTTTGAAGATCACCGTGCTAGGGTTCTACTTTAAAACTGATTGGTTGGAGAGAGCTCAAGACTCCCTTGAATTGACTTTCTTATTAGGAGATCAGCTCACAATCTGTAAAGTTCTTTCCAAATAGAATGAATAAAGGAAAGGAAGGTGGTTACAAGTTTTGGGTTGAAAACTACTGTTTTTTATATTCATTATCCTTTCTTGGTAATTTGTGACATTCTTCTTCATGTAAAGCAGGGTTTCTCAATCGCAATATTGTTGACATTTTAGACCAGAGAATTCTTTGTTGTGGGGACTGTCCTTTGCATTGTAGAATATTTAGCAATATCCCTGGCCTCTACCCACTAGATGCCGATAGCGCTCCCTCTCCCCCAGTTGTGATAACCAAAAATACCTCCAGACATTGTCAAATGTCTCCCCTGGGGGAGGGGGCACAAAACCATCCCTGACTGACAACGACTGTGCTGTAGTAACGTCTTTCTTTATATAGTAACCGAGAGTCCCCTGGGACTTCCTTATCCCTAAAACTAAAATCTCAACAAACTTTTTAGCTTACATCCAGTCATGGAAAAACAAAAGGAACCTTTTCAAGATCTACTCTCCTGGGGTGAGTGGCAGAATACCTCCATACTGGGAGGCAGCTATTTCATGGGAACTATTCTTGTGGGAAATTTCCTCACATTCTGCAACTGGTTAGTTCATTTATTCCTTCAGAGTTAACATTACTCTACTCAGCAGGCAGCTGGCAAACAGGTTAGTTGATTTAAAACTAAATATAAACATTAAACTTATACAAGTACGATAAAAATTCTTTAGTTATTCCTAATTATCCATGCATAGACAACTATAGGTTGACTTAAATATAAAATAATTTTTAGAATGGAAATTGCTGTGATATTTAGTGAAACTGCTTTGAGTGGAGAAGATTCACATAAATAGGCTATTTAATGTGACTCAAGTTTAGGCAAAGTTCTAGGAAAGTCAGTTAACAGTTCTCCAAATTCTGAAAGGAGGAGGTAGACCACACAAACAGGACTTGCAAAGAAAGAAGTGGGGCAAACTAGTTTTGCCAATCTTATAAAAACTTTTAATTTGGAGGGGCCAATGGTTGGCAATAAAAGAATTTCCTGAAAGACTTTCTTATGATGGAGGGTGGATTGATGATTTTCTTTTCACCTCAAATCTAGTTAGAAAGGTTGCAAGGAGACTCATGTAGACCCAAGAGATGGATATCCGGGAATTAATGATATGGTCCAAGCCTGGACAAAAAGGCTACAGCAGACGCTGTCCACAATATCTCAAGCCAGCAGAGAACAGGAGGGCATTTGGAAGCAGGCGCCTTCTCCTGAAAGGCAAGTCAAGGGTAACTAATTGGCATTCCACAGTAGGAATATTTACTTAAGGCTGCTTTCCTGAGAACATCTGCCCAGTGGCAAGTGATGAGCAGAAGAGGCTGGGGACACATGGTGAGGTGTAGAACTAAGGAGGAGTGGTAAACAGCCAGCTGGAGGAGAGGCATCACCAAGTAAGAGGAACATTGATGACATCTCCTAGGAGTAAAGGGGAGTGGATTTGACAGAAAGGATTCTCTGGAAGAAGCACTGAGCAGGTTGGAGGAGGGGCTCAGAAGGAGAAACTTTTAATTTTGGATGACTTTCTGAATTTTTGATCAATACAACAGAATGAACAACGTAATTATGAAAAGGAGATGATTTTTATGCCTGAGATTGACTGAAGAATTGTGTACCTCGTAAGGTTAAGGAGCTAAGCTATGTGATCTACCCAAGAGTTTTTCTAGGTACAGAGGAAGAACTGGTTACATGAAGACGACATGAACAAGCAATGAGGGGTGAAATAAAGTTGTTTTCTGATTGCATTCTACACATCTCTCTTGTTCAACATTTCAGTTACATAGAAGTAAACATTGCACAGCTTATTCCGTGATAATCCAATTGACGGTTTTATAGCATAATGCAGTATCAGTTTTATTTTGCTATAAATTACATATTGCCTACTCCTTCATCATTCAGACAAAAATGTTCTCAGTTCTCTCTCATCATAATGTAGTAAATTCTTGCCTTAGTACTGTACAGGATTTATCAGTCTCTAGTTTAAAAGAACAAAAAAAGGAGAAGAAAATCCCACACAGAAACAATTCAGAAATGCTTGTTTCTGCTTATAAATCTTCCCTAAACATAGTGAATTTAATTGATTAACGGAGACATTGATGACTGGTGTTATAATTCAATCTCTGGGCTTTGATTAAAACATAAACCAACTGGATTTCTTCAACAGAAATATAGCATTCAAATCAGTCTTGCCTTATTGGTATCCTTTATACTGCATATGCAATTATACGGCTTAGAAAAATGTCAGGTTCCACAAGCATTAATTCTTCCAATGGATATGCAAGTGAGAGCAATCTCCAGTGAAGCAATATAGGAATGAATGCTTAGGTTGGAAGGAGATCCCAGCCAAAGGAGAAACAAAAGTGTCATTTACTGAAGAGCTTGCTTAGTCAAGAAATGTTTATATGCTGAGTATTAATAAACCCAATTCCATATTCTGCCGTTAAGACTTGAAACTTAACTCTGTATTATTTAAGACTTTTAACTGCAAAGCTTAGTATAAAAAGAGAGGAGGGGAGAGAGATAGGGTGAGGGAGAACAAGACAGGGAGAGAAAGAGTCTACTTTAAATGTAAATGGAGAAATTCCAAGATACTTGCTTTAAGTGTGGCTGGATTCCATTGTTCAAGTAGTATGAAATCATCTCTCTCTTCATCTTATGTTTTCTTACTTCTGTGTTGACTTCAAGTTTATTCATGAGTCTATGTTGACCTATGCAACTAGAGACTTTTTTTTTTTTTTTTTCTCCAAGTTCTAGGAAAGAGAGTGCTTTCTTCATTGTCTTCCTTCTGGGATTAGCCCTGAATAAATTGGCCTGGGTTACAAGCCCATTTTAAATACAACATTATGATTGAGTGCATGGTATGTGATGATTTTCCAGGCCTGGATAGTATCTCTGTTGCTAGTTATGATGGATGGAGCCAGCCCTAGGCAAATGATAAGAGGGTAGTCTTCAAGTAAAATCTGGGTGCTCTTATGAGATTAAAGGAGAAAGGAAACTAGGTAGATTTAAAAGAACAGATTCCACTTGAGATAATTTATGTAATCTTTTAGGATTTAATCTCTGCATCTGTAAAAGAAGCACTAATAATACAAATTCTATATGTTTTCCAGGCTCATTGCTATAAAACTTAAATGAGATCATAGATGTAGAAATACATCAAAAAAAGTATTGAATTCAGTAAAATGTTTGTAGAATAGTAAAATATTCTGTGGATCAGCAGAATATTAATATTAATACTCAGCATATAAACATTTCTCGACTAAGCAAGCTCTTCAGTAAATATTAAGTAAAACCATCTATATGTTGAGAACAACTAAATAGTTCTTTTGTAGAGGGTTTTGTGATATTTCTTATTGTATAAATCAAGAATTACTGGTATTTTGTTTTCTAGGACACAAGGACTGCCTTAAAGTGAAAATACATATCCACTTGCTGTATCTCTTCAAATATATAACTCTATGACGTAAATAAGCAAGAATGAAATATTGGGATTAAATTAATTTCTGAGCAGTCACAAACCAGATATCCTCTGGAGAATGTGAGGGCTACTTCTTTTTCCTAAGATGACAGCTTGGTGCAATTAAAACATAGGAACTTGAGATTTTAACAGAACTGCATTTGAGTTCTAGCTTCATCATTACTTATCTGTGAGATGGACAATTGACTTCACCTCTCCGACCCTCAGTTTCTCATCTATAGAAATAGGGATGATAACTAGCATGTGGGGTATTAGGGACTTCTAGGGATAATATATGCCACAAAATTTTTTTCACATAAGGCATTCCCCAAATATATTGTAGATTTTGTTCTGGACCACCATGATAAAGAGAGTATCATGAGAAAGTCATGAATTTATTTGTTGTTTTCCAATGCATATACAATTTATGTTTATATCAAATTGTAGTCTATTGAGTGTGCAGTGGCATTATACCTGAAAAATAGTGCACATACTTTAATTAAAGTATTCCAAAAAATTCTCCATGATCATCTGAGCCTTCAGTGATTTGTAAGCCTTTTGCTGGTCTTACCTTGAAGTTGATAGCTACTGACTGATTGGGGTGGTAGTTGCTGAAGGTTGACGTGTCTGTGGCAATTTCCTAAAATAAGACAATAATGAAGTTTGCCACATTAATTGACTCTTCCTTTCAAGAAAGATTTCTCTGTAGCATGCCATGCTGTTTGATAGCCTCTTACCAACAATAGAACTTCTTTCAAAATTGGACTCAATCCTCTGTAATCCCGCTGCTGTTTTATCAACTAAGTTATGTAATATTTGAAATCTCTTGTTGTCATTTCAGCAACGTTCAGAGCATGTTTTCCAGCAGTAGATTCCATCCCAAAAAACCACTTTATTTGCTAATTTATAAGAAGCAATTCCTCATTTGTTCATATTGTATCACGAGATGACAGGAATTCAGTCACATCTTTAGGCTTTCCTTCTAATTCTAGTTCTCTTGCTATTTCCACCACATCTGCTGTTACTTCCTCGACTGAAGTCTTGAACCTCAAAGTCATCCATGAGGGTCAGATTCAACTTCTTCCAACCTCTTAATGTTGATATTTTGACTTCCTCCCATGAATCATGGATGTTATTAAAGGGATCTATAATGGTAAATCCTTTCCAGAAGGTTTTCAATTTTATTTTCCCAGAATCAGAGTGATCAAAATAATCACTAGTTATGATAGCTTTAGCCTTACAAAATGTATTTCTCAAATAATAAGAATTGCAAGTCAACATTACTCCTTGAACCATGGGCTGTAGAATGGATTTTGTGTTAGTAGGCATGAAAACAACATTAATCTCCTTCTGTATCTCCATCAGAGCTCTTAGGTGACTAGTTGCCTTGTCAATGAGCAGTAATATTTTGAAAGTCATCTTTTATTCTAAGCAGCGGGTCTCAATAGCAGGTTTAAAATATTCAGTAAACTATTTTATAAATGGATGTGCTGCCATCCAGACTTTATTGTTCCATTAATAAAGCACAAGCAGAGTGATTATATAACTCTTAACGGTCTTAGGACTTTCTGGACATTGCACAAGCATTGGCTTCAACTTCAAGTCACCAGCCACATTACCCTCTAACAAAAGAGCCTGTCCTTTGAAGCTTTGGAGCCAGTCATTGACTCTCCTTTCTAGCTGTGAAAGTCCTAGATGGTATCTCCTTCCAATATAAAGCTATTTAATCTACATGGAAAATCTGTTGTTTCATGTAGCCACCTTCACCAGTTACCTTAGCTAGATCTTCTGGGTAACTTGTGCAGCTTCTACATCAGTTCTTGCTCCTTTACCTTGTACTTTTATATTATGGAGACAGCTTCTTTCCTTAAACCTTATGAATCAGCCTCTGCTAGCTTCAAACTTTTCTTCTGCAGCTTCCTTATCAGGCTTCATAGAATTGAAGAGTGTTAGGGCCTGGCTTTGGGGTAGGCTTTGGCTTAAGGAAATGTTGTGTCTGGTTTGTTCTATCCAGACCACTCAAATTCCTCATCAGCAATAAAGCTGTTTTGCTTTTTCATCATTCATGTGTTCACTGGAGTGGTACTTTTGATGTCCTTCAAGAACTTTTCCCTAACTGTTTGGCTCATGGGGCCTGTCCTGATGTTAAACCTGTCATAGTTTTCAACATGCCTTCCTCACCAAGCTTAATCATTTATAGTTTTTTTATTTGAAGAGATGTGAGAATCTTTCTTTCACTTGGACACTTAGAAGTCATTGTAGGGTTATTAATTGCCCTAATTTCAATAGTATTATGTCTCAGAAAATAGTGAGGGCTGAGAAGAAGAGAGAGGGTGAATGGCCAGTCAACGAATCAGTCAGAACACACACAACATTCATCAATTAAGTTCACTGTCTTATCTGAGTCCAGTTCATGGTATCCACAAAACGGTTACAATGGCAACCACAAAGATCGCTGACCACAGATCACCGTAACAGATATAATAATAATGAAAAAGCTTGAAGGATGCAAAAATTACAAAAATGTAGCAGAGACCCAAGTGAGCACATGCTGTTGGAAAAAATGGAAACTATAGATTTGCTCAATGCAGGATTGCCACAAATATTCAGTGTAAAAAACAATAGTATCTATGAAGTGCTATAAAGTGAAGTGCAGTAAAATGAGGTATGCCTGTATAAGCACACAACAAATGGTGATTTTATTCATTTTTATTTATTATGCAGTTCTCAGTATAATCTCCTGGGAGTTCTAGGTAATAAGATGCTTTGAAGGGATAAAGTAATGATGCGAGGTTTGAGTTGAGATGGACAGATGAAGAGATTGCTTACGTGACTTTTGCTGTATTTCAGGAAACTGAGGGTATGAGCCAACGTTTGACGAAAGAAACAGTGCCACTAAGATGATATAGAATAAGGGTTCTGTTTTTTTTTTTTTTTTTTTTTTTTTTTTTTGAGAGAGGGTCTCGCTCTGTTGCACAAGCTGGAGTACAATGGCGCGATCTCGGCACACTGCAGACACTACCTCCCAGGTTCAAGCAGCTCTCATGCCTCAGCCTCCTGAATAGCTGGGATTAGAGGTGAATGCTATCATGCCCGGCTAACTTTTCGTTTTTTTTTTTTTTTTTTTTTAGTAGAGACAGACTTTCATCATGTTTGCCAGGTCTTCAATTCCTGGTCTCAAGTGATCTGCCCACCTCAACCTCCCAAAGTGCTGGGATTACAGGCCCAAGCCACCACGCACAGCCCTGGAATAAGGTTTCTTTTGAAACAGAGATGAGGCCTGGTGTGGTGGCTCACGCCTGTAATCCCAGCACTTTGGGAGGCCGAGGCAAGTGGATCATCTGAGGTCAGGAGTTCGAGACCAGCCTGGTCAACATGGTGAAACCCCGTCTCTACTAAAAATACAAAAAAAATTAGCTGAACATGGTGGCAGGCACCTGTAATCCTAGTTACTCAGGAGGCTGAGGCAGGAGAATCTCTTGAACCTGGGAGGTAGAGGTTGCAGTGAGCCGAGATCACTCCATTGCACTCCAGCCTGGGCAACGAGAGCGAAGCTGCATCTCAAAAAATAAAATAAAATAGATTAGACCTTGTACAACTCTTGTGAGCAGGTGGAGACAGTAAAAGAGAGTGGGATGTGGATGAGAGCAAGGACAAATGAGTCCACATCTATCTCTCATGGCCAGCAACTGCTGCCATGGTGACCAGCAGGAGTAGCTTTTTCTCTAGTCTTCACTGTGAGGCTGTACACACATTGGCCCAGGACTAGGAGAAGCTGCAGGAGGAGGTCTGGTGGGAGCTGGAGTCCCTGTGGGTCTGGTTGATGTCTCACGCCAACAAGGTGAGCTACCAGGTCAGTAAGAGAATGTGAGCTGCCACAGTGCCTGCACTCGGCACTGACTTTCAGGGTGAATATAACAACTACCACTTCCCTTCTAACTTCCAACATCTTGTATGAATTCCTTGTGTCCAGCACTGACTCTGAACCCTGCAGGAGGGGAGATCTGGGAAAGGCAATTCCAGATTGGTTACATTGATATAGTACAAAGTCACCCTACCAATTTAGAACTCAGAACCGAAGTATTACTAATAAAAAGGAGATGGAGAAATGGCCCCGTGGGGTTCACGTTCATGAGGATGGAGGAACAATTAGAAGTGTTCTTCTCCCATTTTTCAAAACTTTCTACATTTGCATAAATTCAGACTTATAGAAAAGTTGTAAGAAATGTATGAACAATTCCATTATATCCTCTACTCAGATTTTTCCATTATCATTTTGCCAAATTTGTATATTCACCTTCTCTCTATATATACACATAGTATATATGTCTACATACATATATACTGCATACACATACACACACATATTTTTTTCCTAAAGCACTTGAGGCTAATGATACACTTACAGCCCTTTTATCTTCAGTTTGTAAAAAACACAGTATCTATGAAGTGCCAAATTCTTCTGTGTTTCCTAAGAGCAATGATATCCTCCTACATAACCCTGCTACAATGATCAAAACAAGATCTTTGAGACAATACTATATAATCTCTAACACTTATTTAAATTTTACTTAACTGTTGTAATAATATCCTTTGTGGCCAAAAAATTCTTTGAAGGTCTGGTCCACATTCCAATCCAAGGCCACAAGCTGAATTTGGTTGTCCTGTCTCTCTGGTGGCCTTTAGTCTGGACTGGTTTTTCAGATTGCCTTTGTCTTTCATGAGCTAGGCTTTTCTTTAAAGTACAGGAGGGCACATTTGTATATTTTCCCTCCATTTGGATTTGTCTGATTTTTTTCTCAGAGTTAGACTGAAGAATTTGGCAGTGACTGAGCAAAAAGTGATGTTTTATTCTTTCTAGTTCTTTCTTTTTTCTTTTTTTTTTTTTGAGATGGAGTTTCACTCTTGTTGCCCAGGGTGCAGTGCAGTGGTGCAGTCTTGGCTCACTGCAACCTCTGCCTCCCCGGTTCAAGCAATTGTCCAGCCTCAGCCTCCCAAGTAGCTGGAATTACAGGTGCCCACCACCACACCAGTTTTATTCTTTCTAGCGCATTATATGAGATGGGATCTGCCTTCTCCTCCCATGTTTAAAATGCATCCTTATGCCATGTATATGCCAGTGAGATCACTGCTGAGGATTTTTGTTTTCTCTGGACTAGAACTTTTCCTGTAAAGAGCCAGAGAGTCAATATATTTGAGTTTGAAGGCCAGAAGGTCTCTGTCACAACTACTTAACCAGTTATTGTACCGTAAGAGCAACTATGACAATATATAAGGAGCATATGTGAGTATGCCCCAATAAAACTTTGTTTGTAGACATTGAAATTGGAATTTCCTGTAATTTTTATGTGTCAAGAAATGTTATTCTTCTTTTGATGTTTCTCAACCATTTGAAATGTAGAAACACTTATTTGCTCCTGAGTCATACAAATCTGGTACCAGAGCATAGTTTGCTGACCCTTCCTGTAGACCTGGAGGTATTATTACTCAAAGCTGCTTTTTTTCCTCCTCACAGCTTTTATATCACATAGATATCTCAGCTGTAAAGGCCACCTTTTAATGCTCTGTTTGCCTTTGAAGGGCCTGAAATGTAGGGAGGGAAAGCAGAGCTATTTGAATTGTATTTGTAGAAACTGATTTTTCTTTATTACTCCATATTTTTCTCCAGTTCACTTCTTGTATGTGAGTATTGTACTTGGACCTAATTTTCATCTATTGCACATTATACAATACTATTAGTTTGATTAATTAATGCACAATACATCCTGGAGACTAATTTGTTTACTCCTAGTGGACTCATTAAGGCTTGCTGTATGAATGTGGGATTAGGTTTAAAAAGGAATCACCTTACAGTGATTGACTTGCATGTCTGTCTTAAAAAGAAGAAAAATCTGACAAATGAAAATCAAGTAATCTACATCCCCCTCTTTAACCATAAAAGAGCATGAAAGGATTTTGAATGCTGCATGCATATATGTTGACTTCCTATGGTGATATTTTAGAGTTGCATGATTTACTTTCAAAAATTGATCATAGAAAAATCCAATTAAAGTAGTGTGCTAATATTTTCCTCCATAGGTGAATAGAGCAATGAGGACTTGCATCTCTGCTTTAATTCTGCATGCTGGTGCATATTTTAAGTTTAGTATCTTGCCACCCATGTTAACGTTATTGCCCCTCATGCGGGAATAAAGCAGCTTCTAATAAACAAGACTGCTGTTAGGTGAGCCCAGACAGCAAGCGTTGTTAAAGGCAAAAGAACACATTTCTTGATGATACATTTTTGTACTGTTTTCTGCTTTTTAGGAATGGTTTATGCACCCTAGCAAGATGAGATGTTGGGTATAATAAATTGTAATCATTCCCCATTTCAGTTTCTAATGCGCTGTTTTTGACTAAGTACTTAGGTATTCTGACATAGCCACCGTTAGAAAATTAGAGAGGCTTAGACTTATGTACCTCTCCTGTGCAATGTTTCTCCAAACTCTTATCTGTTACCCAATGCCTCTACTAAGGTCTTACCCTTCTAAAAGAGCCAAAATTCAGTTATCAGTGGGGGTTTCTGCTGCAGATGTGTGTGCCTGAGGGTTATTTTTAGTAAGAACAGGTTTTTTTAATTAGAAATCTTGGTGCTGTTAGTGTACCACAGGGCTGAATATGCAGATACTTCCTCTTTCATTGAAAAAATATCTTCGGAAGGTTTGAGGCAGATCTTCACAGCTTAATTTGCAAGGGAGCAAGTGTATTGTGTTTTGATTGCTTGTACAGCACCTGGGTCATCTCAGAGAGTGGCAGTAGCATCCTTTAAAAAGAGTTGTCATTATTGCCTAGCTGTGGGTATTTATGCTTTCAAAAATGTGGAGTAAACAGTTTGTGATAAATTTTCTCTGGGCCAAGGTTATTGGATCTCCTTCACTGTAGATATTTTTGTATTGAATAGGAACCCAACTGTCCTATGCGGTTTTGATGCAATCAAGTCTGCAGGTCTGGGGTTGAAGAAGATGACCTCCATAGATAGGCTGGCCTTGGGCAAAATTGTTAAGTAGGCAAAGTTCCCAGTTCCATTTGTCATTTCACCAGAATGCCCTCAGGCTGTTCCCTGACTCCCAAGCGTTATTCTACCCCTCACTTCATCCGGCACTCTTCAATCTTAACATTCAAAATTTATCTGGTTTGGTGCCCTGTTCCCTCAGGGTCTCCATGATTGTGGGAAGTGGTTATTTAAGTAAAATCATTTTAATAACTTAATAAGTGATTATGGTTTACTCTCCTTTACCTCCTCATCCTGTTCCCTCGCCCTTCATGCGTTTACCACGTGTGCATTTTAGAAGGATCTTACCAAAACCTCAGTGCCTTCGTGTAAAAGGAGAACGTTAATATCAAATATTTCAGGTATCACAGCGGAAGACTGAGAGAAATATTTTGGAGTTGTTTTTCTCTCTTTTAAAACCAAATTTCATAAGGAAATAACTCCTGCGAGGAGCCAATGCTTTCCCTAATAGTATGAGCCTTCTTTTGCTGAAAAGGCAAACAAGGATTAGAGCCAACTTTCAAAATAATTGGTTGGCAGATCTCCTTGACTCTACAAATCAGTGACCAGTAAAGAGGCAGGAACAGTAACAAAAACAAAATTTAAGGAAGCAGCTTTTAACAAAGTTGAGAGGAGAAAGGAGCGGCAAGAAGCAAGAGGCAGAATAAAATAACAACTGGATTTAGCTCGGAGAAGCTGCTTTTGTCAGCTCGAAAGGAAATGACTTGCAGATTGGTTTTGTTATTGTAATAATTGTTTAATCTGAAATGCTTCTAATAAGTGACTGACTAAAGAATATAGAACCATAGAGCTTTAGTCCTAGAAGGGAACCTCAGAATCAACTTGTCCAAATCAAGTATTTTAGAGATGAGGAATTTGAAAAACACAGTATAAAATGAATTCATTCAAACTTAAGTTAAAGAACTATCAAATGTGATACAGAGAGTATTAGAGCCTCGAAAATGTGGAAGAATAAAGTCTCAACTTGAAATCAAGGAACCGTAACAGCACAGTGCAACGATTAGATGGACAAAGTTTGAAGCTGGATGTATGTTGAATCCTACTTTACTAGTTGTGTGACCCCTTGGACATGGAATACATTTTTTTTTTTTTTTTGAGAGGGAGTCTCGCTCTGTCGCCCAGGCTGGAGTGCAGTGGCGCTATCTCGGCTCACTGCAAGCTCCGCCTCCCGGGTTCACGCCATTCTCCTGCCTCAGCCTCCCGAGTAGCTGGGACTACAGGCGCCTGACACCACGCTCGGCTAATTTTTTGTATTTTTAGTAGAGACAGGGTTTCACTGTATTAGCCAGGATGGTCTCGATCACCTGACCTTGTGATCCTTCTGCCTCAGCCTCCCAAAGTGCTGGGATTACAGGCCTCCCAAAGTGCTGGGATTACAGGCGTGAGCCACCGCGCCCTGCCGGCCTGGAATACTATTTTGTTAACCCAACCTTGGTACTTCCATCTATAAAATCCAAATTGAAGTGTATGAGGACCAAATGATATATCTCAGTATAATGCCTGACATAATGCGGGCAATCAGTATAGTTCTTGTTAACACTGCTATTATTTAAAGACCAATGCTTTGTTAGACAAAAATAACAAGTTAGGTAGCTTTAAATCAAAGTGAAATTATAAAAGCTGGTTGCTATATGAAAAATCTATAATCTAGGTACACTCCAGAATTTTCTTGGTAGTGAGGTTCTGTTTTTATTAGGAATAACCACATTGTGAATAGGGATTACAACTAAAGAGAAGAAAAGGGGAAAAAATGAGAGAAGGTAAATGCCGCCTCTGATTAAATTATGTAACGGTGATGTAGGGTAGTTTAGGACAGCAGTCTTTAATCTAGATATATGAATTCTTGAGTCTACATAAAACCTGGACAGTTTAAAGAAGTTTCACTTCCGAATCCTCAACTTTTTCTATGGATCTCTTTTTTTTTTTTTTTTTTTTTTTTTTGAGACGGAGTCTTGCTCTGTCGCCCAGGCTGGAGTGTGCAGTGGCGAGATCTCAGCTCACTGCAAGCTCCACCTCCCGGATTCACGCCAGTCTCCTGCTTCAGCCTCCCGAGAAACTGGGACTACAGGTGCCCGCCACCACGCCTGGCTAATTTTTTTGTATTTTTAGTAGAGACAGGGTTTCAGCATGCTAGCCAGGATGGTCTCGATCTCATGACTTCAGGTGATCCGCCTGCCTCGGCCTCCCAAAGTGCTGGATTACAGGCATAAGCCACAGGGCTCGGCCTGGATCCCTTTTTAAAATTGATCCACCTATGATTCCTCTTGTGATCCTCCTCTGTTATAGTTGCTTTATCCTAAATTTTCAAAAGAAATTCAGATATCTGATCCATCCCACATCCTACATTTTCTAATTGCATTGTTCCAAAGGGGAAAAGATCCTTCTGATGTGACAAAAAGAAAATCTTTCAAAATACATGTGCAATTGATGTTGGGAACTAATAAGACACCTCACCCCCACAGTCTATCTCACTGAGAGATGGACTGTCAATACAATTTTACTTTTTGTACATAGAAACTATTTTTTCAAAATTCGTGTGTGTGTATATATATGTTTTGTCAATTATATAGTAATGATTATTATAATGTTAACTAATCTCCCTCAAAATTGTTAACTCTTAAAGCCTATGACCCTAGGAAAAAAATTCAGTTTGAATACCGTTTATATTTTGTGGAGGGGTATGAAGTAAAGTATTACAAACTGAAATTATATAAAAAGACAACTTTCAAATGGAAATAACCTTTTGAATATTTAAGTATGTGTCTCTATATATATGAAGGTGTGTATCAAATTGCTGTGGGCTTTATATTCTTTTTGTTGCATTTACAAAATGTTGTATAGCAAAAACTAAGAATTGTCTACTTTACAATTCTTTAGGTTGTAGATAACTAGGAGCAATGTAAAATAATTTTTCTCTGTAGACACGCTAATGAACTCTGTTCAGTGGAGGCACAGTCTTCCTTCCTGTGTAGAACAAGAGTCTGGTCTCTATTTGCATATTCACTTCCACATTCCTGATTTACAAATATATCTGTTCTTTAGATTCTCTTTTAAACTGGTTATAACATCTTCCCAGTTTCCTCATTAAAAAGGAAAATAAAACATAATGTGCTTATTTTTTACAGCAATATGAGAGTCATACTTTTACCCATTGAAAAAAATTATATTTTAATAAATATAACCGTTTAACTTTAAATGTCAGTATCATAATATCATACAAGTTGTATGCTTTGAAACAACTGAAAGTTATGAAAAAATTTTAGATGTCAACTTAAAAACATACATGGTCAAAGTTAAATGGATATTGCTAGATGGAAGAAGCCATCTCAAAAGGCTACATAGTGCACCATTCCAACTACATTATGTTCTAGAAAGGGTAACACTATGCAGACAGAAAAAAGACCAGCTCTTTGGTAGGCCGAGGTGGGCAGATCACCTGAGGTCAGGAGTTCGAGACCAGCCTGACCAACATGGCGAAACCTTGTCTCTACTAAAAATACAAAAATTAGCTGGGAGTGGTGGTGGGCACCTGTAATCCTAGCTACTCGGGAGCTAAGGCAGGAGAATTGCTTGAAGCCAGGAGGCAGAGGTTGCAGTGAGCTGAGATCATGCCACTGCACTCCAGCCTGGGTGACAAGAGCAAAACTGTGTCTCAAAGAAAAAAAAAAATGGTTTCCAGGGATTTTCAAGGAAAGAGAAGAATAAGTGTAGCACAGAGGATTTCTAGTGCAATGAAACTATTCTGTGTGATACTACGATGGTGGATACGTGGCAGATACATTTGTCAAAGCCCAAAGCATATAAAACCCCAAGATTGAACCTTAGTGTAAACTATGAACTTTGCATGATAATGAGGTGTTAATGTAATATAGAGGGGGAAAAAAGTAACATCTTTTTCTAAGTTATCACAGTATTCATGGCTGAAACTCCTGTAAGGAAAAGAAAGATAAACAAGTGAAAAAGTGGTTGGGTGTGGTGGCTCACACCTGTAATCCCAGCACTTTGGGAGGCTGAGTTGAGCCCATCACGAGGTCAAGAGATCAAGACTATCCTGGCCAACATGGTGAAACCCCGTCTCTACTAAAAATATAAAAATTAGCTGGATGTGGTGGCACGTGGCACACTCCTGTGATCCGAGCACTTTGGGAAGCTGAGGCAGGAGAATCACTTGAACCTGGGAGATGGAGGTTGCAGTGGGCCGAGATTGTGCCACTGCTCTCCAGCCTGTCGACAAAGACTCCATCTAAAAAAAAAGAAAAAGTGAAAAAGCATACAAATTTATTTAGTACAAGTTTTATATGACACAGGAGCATTCAGAAATGAAGGTCCAAAGAAACAGGGAAATCTGCATATTTCTATGGACAGTCATTCAGAAGTATGATTGAAGCATAAAAGGGTAAGATCTAATGGTAATAAACTGGGGGAAGCTAAGCACAGTCTGTTCAGATTCTTCTTGGCATCCCCATGTGATATTCTTTCCATCTGGACACAGTGTAGGATACTTGAGTATCCTCAGAGGAGAAAGGAGGGAAAGGTTAGAGAGTGACCTTCTTAGGTTTCAAGGCTTGCTTTGGGGAAGAAAGAAACACGAGAATGGCCTCCATGCTTCTGCTGTTTTCTCATATGCCAAGGAGCCATATTTTGGGGTATTGTGTCCTGTACCTTATCAGTAGGTTCATCGACTATAACAAATGAACCACTGTGGTAGGGGATGCTGATGGTGGAGGAGATTGAGTCTGGGTGGAGACATGGAGTATATGGGAATTGTCTGTATTTCCCACTAAATTTTGCTGTGAACCTGAAACTGCTCTAAAAACCAAAGCTTATTCATAAAACAATTTTTAAATGCAGAGTCAAAGATTTTTCAAAATCCTTATGATATGCATATGATTCATGGATGACTTCTGAAATTTTATTATCCCACAGACATTTTCTCTCTGAAGATGCTTTGATGTTATTTTCAGGAAGCCTATTCTTCCCCCAGAGTCTACAGTATAGTTGTTGATCAGGAGGGATGAGCAGCACTGCGTGTAACCTATGCTGGGCCCGGTTATCTTGGGGAATATTAATCATGACTGGAGTGGTAAAGCAGTTGGCGCAATATGTTGTAATAGTGATGCAGGAAATTTCTGCTTTCTGTGGTTCTTGCCCCATCTAAAGCCTCGTTGTTGCTTGCCCCACTCTGACACTCTGAGCCCCCAAAGTTAAAACAGAAAACTCTAACTGCTTCAGGTAATGCAAGACAGAAACACAAATCAGATCTTTAGGGGACAAGTTTCAGTTTAACTTCATCAACCTACTGGCCTTCATGCCCTGAATGTCCATGCTGCTCCATGACTTAGCAGCTTACAATGATGATTCTATTTAAGAGTTTCTCGTGTCCTATCTGTGTATTAATATAGAGAGTAATATCTTGAAAGGGAAGACCTAACACAACCAAATTAAATTTAAAAAATAGTTGTGTTAGCCGGGCATGGTGGCTCACGCCTGTAATCCCAGCACTTTGGGAGGCTGAGGCAGGTGGATCACGAGGTCAGGAGGTCGAGACCATCCTGGCAAAACACGGTGAAACCCCATCTCTACTAAAAAATACAAAAAAATTAGCCAGGCGTGGTGGCGGGCGCCTGTAGTCCCAGCTTCTTGGGAGGCTGGCTTCTTGGGAGGCTGAGGCAGGAGAATGGCGTGAACCCGGGAGGCGGCAGAGCTTGCAGTGAGCGGAGATGGCGCCACTGCACTCCAGGCTGGGCGACAGAGCAAGACTCCATCTCAAAACAAACAAACAAAAAAAAGTTGTGTTTCTTCTGATTTCTGTTTAAAACCAAGTGGCATGGAATATTAACTATGTAAATGGATGATTTCTTACTTTCTTCTTTTTTTTTTTTGAGATGGGGTTTCACTCTGTCACTCAGGCAGGGGTGCAGTGGCATGATCTCAGCTCACTACAACCTTCGTCTCCAGGGCTCAAGTGATCTTTCCACCTCAGCCTTCAGAGTAGCTGAGACTACAAGCACGCACCACCACCCCTGGCTAATTTTTGTAGTTTTTGTAGAGACAGGGTTTTGCCATGTTGCTCAGACTGGTCTCGAACTCCTATACTCAGGTGATCCACCCACCTTGGCGTCCCAAAGTACTAGGATTACAAGGGTGAGTCATCACACCCAGCCTAAATGGATAATTTTTATACAACCTGTCAACAGGGTAACAAGTCTGCAGGAGACTTTTATCCCAACGTTTTATAATAAAAAATATAAAGCACACTAAAAACTTGAAAGGATAGTGCAGTGAAAATGTATATCTAGCATAAAAAAGTTAACATTTTGCCATATATATTTCCTTTTTATATTTTTTTTGCTGAGTCATTTGAAGGCAAGTAACACCATGACACTTTTCCTCTAAAAATTTTACTGTGTCTTCTAAGAATGAGAGGATTTTTCTTCATGACTATAATAATATTATTACAATAATGAAATCAATAATATTGACTATTATCTAATTCTAGACCATATATGAATTTCTTTATTCCTGCCACCAATATCTTCTATAACTTTTTTCTCCTAACAATGAGCCAATCAAGATTCACACATCCTATTTTGCTGCTTTGGTTTGTTATTCTTTTAAAATCTATGGAAATATTAGTATTTTTCTGTTTTGCTTTGTTTTGTCCTATGATGTTAATTCTTTGCAGAGATTTGACCTGTAGAATGCTCCACACTCTGAATTTGTTTATCTCTTCATTGGTCATTGAACTTTCCTGTTTACTGTGTATTTTCTGTAAACTGGAAGTTAGAACTATGAGATTATATATTCAGTTTAACATTTTGAGAATGCTAAATAGCTAATGAAGTTGTCTTCAAAATGCATCGTATCACAAAGCACAAAATGTCAACTTGTCACTCCCAAGTAGGATGCTGATGTAGATCATTTGGTAAAGGTATGGACCACCAGATATGACCACTGCAAAGTGGTGTGTGTGTGTGAGCATGCACATGCATGAGTGTGTGTGTCTGCTCCTATACATGGCCCACAAATGCATGTTTTCTCCCTGGTATTGGAGTAGTTTGTTGGATGGATTGGTATTATGCAAAAAGGATTATTAAAAGCTTACATAGTTGTATTTATTTATGTTTTTAATCAGGTACGGTCATTTTTCTTTTTGATGGTCAAATTGTTTTAAAGTTGGCTAGCTAACTCCTGCGTCCTCTTGTTAAGTTCCCATTGGTCGTCTGTGATTCTCACAAACAGTAGCCAATGTGCTCCTCTTCCTTTTCTGCTTTAGACCCGATACCGTCATTTTTGCAAGGAACTCTGGTCCTCTTACTGAGAAATTCTTTTAGGAACCAATGCTGATGTGCGCATTGTTACTAGCTAGGTATTGCTTCTAGGCCATTTTAGTGAACAGAGTTGGAAAGAGATAGATGGAAAAAGATAAAAATGGAGACAGAGTTAGAGTTAGAGAGGTATAGAGATGGAATATATATATATATACAGAGACATGTATATAGAGATATACCTGTATATGATATTCCTAATACAAATGGAATACCATAGGGTTTGTTCTTTAAAGTTCTTTATATTTGTTCTTTTTTTCTCTTACGTTGAAATACTTATTTCTAATAATATTTCCCTATGTATTTACTTAATTTATCCTACTTTCTTTTTGTTTGTTTTTTTGAGAAATAGTCTTGCTCTGTTGCCAGGTTGAAGTGCAGTGGCACAATCTCGGTTCACTGCAATCTCCGACTCCCTGGTACAAGGGATTCTCCTGCCTCAGCCTCCTGAGTAGCTGAGATTACAGGCAAATGCCACCACACCCAGCTAATTTTTGTGTTTTTAGTAGAGACGGGGTTTCACCATGTTAGCCAGAATGGTCTTGATCTCCTGACCTCATGATCAGCCCACCTCAGCCTCCCAAAGTGCTGGGATTACAGATGTGAGCCACTGCGCCAGGCCTATCCTACATTTCATAATGATATCAACAATGCTACCTAAAATAAATAACCCACTAAGTGAAATGCAAGACATTTTTGTAGTCCTTTTTGTCTTAGAATATAATATGCAGAATTTTATTTATTTATTTTACTTTGTTTTTAATTTTAGGATTATTTCTTGTGATTTATTTATGTTTTAAAAAGTAAATAAAACCATTTACATAGTTTAAAAGAGAAAAATGTTTTAAATTATTCTCAGAAATCTTGCTTTCATTTTATTTCCTATCCCTTTATAAGTAAACATTTTTATTGTTTCTTGTTGCTTTCTCAGTGTTTATTTTTTATAAAAATAAGCAAATACATGCACATGTATATTCATATTTCAACTTCTTTAAAATTTTCATTTACTATGTCCTGGAAATAATTTGCTTCAGTACATAAATACTGGTCATCATTCTACTTTTTATAGCTGTGAAATACATTCTTTTTGTGGAAGTGAAGTAGTTCATTAAACCAGTCCTTTAATTTGAATATTTGGCTTTATTCCAATCTTCTGCTGTTTCAAATAATTCTGCTAGGAGTAACCATTTCCCTTGGTATTTCATACCTGGATGGTTTTCTTTCTCTCCAAGATGAAATCTTTATAGTGGGAATGCTGAGTCAAGGGGTTAATGCATACGCAATTTTGTTTGATATTGCCAAATTCTCCTCTGTGGTAGTTATGCCATTTTGCAATCATTTCCAGCAATGTTATGGAGGGCCTATTTCTCTATAGCATTGCCCACAGAGCATATTGTAAGACTTCTGGATTTTTGTCTATTTAATAGTGGCATCTTTTTGTAGTTTAATTTGTATATATCATACAAATGTGACTGCTCACGTTTTTTTCATAAACTTAAGTGTCATCTGCTTAGCTTTTTTTTGGGAACTCTCTTCACGTTTTATGTCTCGTTTTTAAATTAGATTTTTGACAATTTTCTTTTAATTTTTAGCATTTTATATAATGGGAAAAGAAACCATTTGCCTGTAGTATCATTTGCATTTTTTTGTTGGTGTTTGTCACTTCTCTGTGGTGCTTTACTGTTCTTTTAAGACTTAATGTATCAGTCTTGACTTTTGCTGCTTCTGGATTTTGAATGCTAACAAGATTATCTTCATTCCTTGGATATAAAGTAATCCATCTATGATTTTATCCAGTATTTGTCTGTCACTTAGGTTAGAGTGCAATGGAGAGATCATAGCTCACAGCAGTCTTAAACTCCTAGACTTAACGTGACTCCTCCTGCTTCAGTCTCCTGAGTAGCTGAGACTACAGGCACACACTACCATACCCAACTATTTTAAAAATGTTTTTGTGATATGGGGTCTCACTTGTGGCCCAGGCAGGTCTCAAACTTCTGGCCTCAAGGGGTCCTCCCACCTGGGCTTCCCAAAGCACTGGGATACAGGCATGAGCCGCTGTGACCAGGAACACTTGTATTTTAAAAATCTCCAATCTGTTTGGAATTACTCGGCTGTGAAGTGTGGGAACTAGATCCAGTTATAGCCTTTTGTAAATGATTATCCAGTTGTGCCAGCATTACTGATTAAAAAGTTCACTTTCCTCAGTGACTCAAATGTCCCTGAAAATTCATGTCATATTTCTTTATGCCCTTGGTCAATTCTGGACTTTTCTATTCTAAAAAATTGCTGACTATTAATGTGCTATTGCCTATATGTTTTGAAAAAAGCATATTATAGAGGACTTCTAACATGTTTTAATTTCTGATAGGTCTATCTTGTCCCCCATTACTCATTTTTTTCAGGTTTTTCTTCTAGTCATTCTTATTTGGTATGTATTTTTAAACAAGGTTATTATAGTAAACTTGTCTAGCTCCAGATAATAAATTGCTATATTTATTATGATTCTATTGTATTTTACAACTGGGAGATAATTGATGTTTTTATAATATTGATTTAACCTATCTAACAATAGTGTTTGGCATTTCATTTGTCCAAATCTACTTTTGATCTTTTGGGAAATTTAAAAATTGTCTTTATATTTTGTTCATTTTAATCAATCTTATTCCTATTTAATATTTAAACTTGCTACTGCATATGGAGTTTCTTTTCCTTTCATTATCTGTTCTAATTATTGTTTGAAGAACTATAAAGTCTATTGATATTTCATGATACTGATATTTTATATTTTAAATATGTGATATTTTATGATATTTAAATATATGTATGCATATATGTGTTTTTATATATATTTTATGTGTATACACACACAACTTTATTTTATGAAAGAAGAATATTTTAGTTCACTTAGTAGGAGTTATAAAGAGGTAAATTAGCCAGGTCAGTTTATAAGAATATTGTGATATTTTCCTCCTAGAAACAATAGAGTCATGGTCTTCTTCTTCCAATGGTGAGTCCCAAACAACTGACATTTGCCTTATAGCTATCTCCTTCCTTGCCATATCTCTAAAGGATTTTCAACTCCAAGTCCCAGTATGAGTAGGTTATCTTCTCCAAGGGAAAGCTTCTCTGAGCTTCCTTAGCACTGTCTTCTGAGTATTTACAGTGCCTTAGATGCTTTTTTTCTTTTTAGTTTTATTAGGTAAATATCCTCTTGAAAAGAGAGATTGAAAACTTTTTTAAAAGGTTAGAGTTATAAGATTAATTTCTATCTAATGTCTGTGATTTAAAACACAGTACACAGATTAGTCTGTATATAATTATTCAACATTTTTTTAAATAGAAAAGCTAAGTCTGTCTTCCTTTAAAAGTGTTTTGTAAACAAGCTTTTCGTTATATATAAAAATAAACACTTTACGAAATTAACGTACTTTATGCAAAGAATGATGGAAAATTATTCACATATCTCTCTATTAAAATAATTTCCGCTTCAATCAATTATTTTATAATTTTCAGTCAAACAATTCCATATTCCTATGAAATCAATTTTTTACTTATACTGATAGTTGAAAAGTATATTTAAATTGAAGAACCACTGAATTACATTCCTTATAAAAGATTTATCACTGATGAGTATTGAAAAATTATTAAAGAACTACTCAGTATTACTGGAACATTGCTTTATTCTCACTGAAAGTCAATTCTTTTTTTTTTTTTCTGGAAAGGCAACTTGTTTTTATTTCTTTAAGAAGTTAACCTCTAGTGACCCAGCTTCTAAACAGCCACTGGAAAATAAAAGTGGCCAATTCCCATCTTCCAAAATAAACAAAACAGCTTAGAACAGATATTAAAAGAGTTTGAAGTTCATGGGTTTCTTTCTTTGTAATATGAATCCAAAAATCTTCACAGAATAAATCTTCCTTTCAAGGACTAACGGAGGTCATCTGTGGGAGAGAAAGAAAAGAGGCAGGACAGAGGAGAAAGAAAAACATTTGTAGATCTCCGGCCACCCATAGCCATTACTTAGTATGCTTATTATTTTAGCAGGTGGGTGTAGGGGGAAGGAACGTGAACAAAATTTTATGAACTATGTATGATGGACCTTATTACATAGCTGTGTTATTTAATCCTCACAAATGCACTTTGAGAAAGACTTTCCAACATTTGGAAGGAAGCGGAGGAGGCCATAGAAATTAAAATAATTTTGTCTAAGGTGACTCAGTTGGTGATTCATCTCACTTCAGAGTCTGAATGTGCATGTTTATTTCCTGCTTTTAATGTTTTTTGATATTTTCAAACAAGACTTTCCAACTCCTGTCATTCACATAGTAGCATTCCATATCTTGCCATTGCTGTGTACTGCTTATGTTACTGTTTAGTGTTTTCCTCCCCTTTAAATGGACTTTAGAGCTACTCATTGTGTCCACTTTTCCTAGTCCTACCACACACAGGCATGATTGAATAGTTGTGTTTTCCTTTGTGCTATATATTATGATGAATACACAATTTTACAGTTTTGTCATATTCATCCATGCATGACCAAAAACATTGTCACTGGTTTTATACTCACTGCCTATTAGGAAACACTGTCCTGGAAGTAAATATACTATCACTAAGACAGATTTCTCATTAGCCTGTTTTCACAAGATTAGTCTTTCCTTGGTATTAGGCCACCAACCTCCCCTGGGCTCTTGCTCCTCTAAAACTATCCAGCAGGATAAAGTGAAAACAGGAATATCAGTACTTTAGTAGAATCTCAGCAGTGTAAAGTTGCAAAGGTGAAACTTGGGAAGGTGGGGTAAAGTATGCCTAACGCTACAGACAACTCCACTGTGGACAATTCCTGAGGACTTGACAGGAGGAGAACTGACCTATGGCTTCCCTGAAGCCAAAGGAAATGTGAAGACTGTGCATTCTCTCACAGGTTAAAGTGAATAAGATGGCAGAGGGAATCCAAGGTTTGCTCTGGCAGTCCGAAACCAGAGTGAGCATGATTTCGAGCCTTCCAAGGATTTTAAAGATCAGATGCTCAAAGGGGGAAAAATCAACAACAACAAAACATTGAAGCTGAGATGGCTTTAACTCTGTCAAAGCCAATTTAGACTGGCCATTGCAGTTCTGTGGAACTGATTCAGTAATCCTTTATGTTAAATAATTTTTAGATATTCTTTAAGCTTCCCATGAAGAAAAATCCAGGAAAGGAAGAAGTTACATTCTCATGAAACTGCTGTAATTTCACCATGTCCGTTACCATTTTGTTTCCCCATTCTGAGAAGAGTAACAAAACCCCAACAGCAAAATAATGCACTCCTAGATTTTTCATTTAGATGGCAAGGAAGTAGCCTGAGGGAGTAGGGGCCTTAAGAGATACTTGATTCAGAAACTAGAGCCAAATCCAAGACTAGTGTCCTGGAAGAGATATGGCATGCTTAACTGGGGACTGAGTGGCATGAGAAGGGCAGAGAAATTCCCTGTGAAAGGTTTAAGATGAGGAAAGTCCTGAGGTTCCTAGCAGCTTGTGTGCAAATTTGAGATTTAAATGAGTATGAGATGCAGTATGGTACAATGGTAAAGTGCATGGGCTCTGACTCAAAACTGTTTGGTTTTTTAATTTAAAGTCCTTCATTCACTAGGTTTGTGGCCTTGAAGAGTTTAATTAATATCCTTAACCTCAATATTCTCATCCTCAAAATGGACATTATTAAATTCTCTGATTCCTAGGGTCCTTTCCACCAAGTGAGGCAATCCGTAGTGGGTGTGTTAACTCTTTAAAAATCAGTATATTTCTATTAGCTATGTAATCCACATGGTAGTATTCTTACCAGACTGTCTGGTCTGCAGAGTCAAAAGGTCATGAATAGAAAATTGCCTGGAAGCAATAGATATATGGGACGCTTCATAAATTAAAGATTATTAAATATCTTTTGGAATAGCAATTGTTTATAGTTATTACAAATGATAATACTTAATGGGAACTGAAGAGGAAAACACAAATACGGTAGTTCACATATGGTCCCCGTTAGTTGGAACAGCCATTGGTGTTTATAAAGACAACTTCATTCACCCATCAAATACAGAGTGTTACTGCATTAATTTTTTAGTTAGTAGTGATAGATAAGTTTGGAGTATTTCATTTGCCTCTGATTTTAAGGGGCAAGTGTTTTGTCTGTATCAGCCCAGAGTTCGTAGTATTGTGAGACTGAAGCTAGTTTGAATCCTTCCAACATCATGTCTTCTACCTACCTGGGTTAACTCGCACTAGGTACTGTAACAACAGCCTTTGTTACCTTACAGGCAAACCCTGAGACCAAATGATTCTTTTTTTTTTTTTCCATCCTTATGTGAGAGTTCATAACGAACTGAGGTACATTGTTGCTCCTTTTGCCTTGCTTCAGTTAGTGAGGAGATTTAAAAAATGAAGCGAATTTATTTTAGTATGGTTATATAGCGTCCCAATGGGTTAAATAGCGTCCCAATGCATGTCCACCCAGAAACTCAGAATGTGACCATTTTTTGGAAATAGGGTATTTGTATTTGTAGTTAGTGAAGATGAGGTCATAGTGGATTATGGCAAACCCTAATGACTGGTGTCCTTATAAGAAAAGGAGAGGACACACAGGTGCACAGACACTGAGGAATCAGAGAGACGGAGAAGAAGGTGACAGAGGCAGATGATGGAGCGGAGCATACACAAACCTGAGAATGCCACGGATTGCTAGGAGCCAGCAGAAGCTGGGAAGAGGCAAGGAAAGATTCTTCCCTAGAGCCTTCAGAGGTAGCATGGATCTAATGACACCTTGGTTTTGTACTTCCAACCTGCAGGACTTTGAGAGAATTACTCTTGTGGTAATCTACCAAATTCATGGTAATTTGTTGCAACAGCCCTAGGAAACTAAGGTAGAATCATTTTCCCTTATTCCAGCATTTCACAGGTAAGGAATGAAAAATACAGCCAAGTAATGTAACTTGTCAACTAGCAGTTAAAACGGATTCAAAGCATTTGTTGTAATCTAGGTCTTGTGACTTCCCTATAAAACTTACTGGTTCTCAAATATCTATTAAATGCATTTAACTTCCTTGAGAAAAACTGAAGTCCTGTGTTTTGTTGTTTTTTTTCTTTTAACACATTTTGTTTCATTGTATTGAAGTGTTTCTTCTATCCATATTATGCCTCTAATTGCTATGCACCTATTATTATTTTAAAATACTTTCTGTTCATCTTCCTTTATGCATATGCCATTAGAGTTACTGAAAACTTCAAAATATTTGTTAACATTGAAATCCTTTCCATTTCCCCCAGCTATCTTCTGTCAACCCTAATACTTCGCTATTTTGTCATTGTACACTTTCCACAAGGGCAACTTCACAAGATAAGGAATAGTCTTAAAAGAGAACTGCTTCAATCTTAAAACCTATCTCTGTTTAAAAATTCTGTTTGATGACAAAGAGATTCTTAGAACATTACCCTTAGTAATCTCATTTTTTAAGGGGCCAAGGTTGTTTGTTACTGCCTTTGTAAATTAGGAATAAATTGTTTTTTATTTGCTTCACAGTTTTTATTTAAGGGACAAAGCAATAAATCTTTAAGTAATAAAAAATAAATGTAAAAAATGTTGTCAGGGTAATCGAGTTATGCTGAGCCACAAGTATGCATGTTGACAGTAATTCAGTGGTTCCTTTCAGAGAGGCCCCGGGAATGGAAGTTCCAGGAAATAGTAACATATGTTATTTGGGTGGTAGGAGTTTGCCTTGGGTAAGTTGCCAGACACTCTGGTGACACTAATCAGGAAAATACAAAGGCAGGCTGATTTCATGTGTAAATGTACATTGTCTTTTGGGGAAATAGGTTTTATTTCCATAATCAGAGTGAGCAATGGTGCTAACATATCCAAAAAATAATACTTATTTCTGTAGTATTTTTGGCTTATATGAAAAGTAGTGTCATCTTTATACTTACATTGTCTTATTGTTCATGGAATCTCTGAAGAATCTACTGAAACCGCCCCCATGAATTTCCCGAAATCTTTCATTTTTATTATGTTATCTGAAATATCACTCACAAAGACAAATTTCTTTCATTTCTAAACATTCTAACATTCCTCAGCAAAGGAAAGGAAGAGAAGGAGTCAATGAGCAAAAAAAAATCTGAAAGAGAGAGAAAGGCAGATACATTTAGGTGTAGCTACTTAAACAGCTGATGTCTTCAGAACACCAATGAAATCTGTTTTCCTAAGCTCACAAAAAGATTCCCAAAACATCTAAATTAACAGCAACTATCCCTGTAGTAGTATTTTAGGGCTGCCATAACAAACTACCACAAACTGGGTAATTTAAGACAACAGAAATTATTTTTTCACCTTCTGGAGGTCAGAAGTCCAAACTTGTAGTGTCGGCAAGGTTGGTTCCTTCTGGAAGCACTGCAGGAAAATCTATTCGATGCCTCTATCCTAGCTTCTGATGTCTGCCAGCCATCCCTGGTATTTTTTGGCTTGTTGATGCAACACTCCAGTCTCTCCCTCCATCTTTAAATGACCTTCCTTGTTGGATGTCCGTATCTCCGATCTCCTTCTCCTTTCTTTTGTAAGAACACCAGTCATGGGCCTTAGGGCACCCCTAAATCCAGAATATTCTCAACTTGAGATCCTTAATTATGCCTGCACAGACATAATGTAGATATAATTTCTGTTTCCAAATAAGATCACATTTATAGATACCTACTCAATAGAGCGTAATATTCAATAGAGCACAATGAAACAAATGAAATTCAGGATACCTTGTTTACTTTAGGATATTATATTAAAAGTGAGAACGCACAACTTTCTTTTTATTTTATATTAAGGATAGGACATATGTCTCTCTCTCTCTTTGTCACTATTTTAAATTGAGTACCCACGCTGCAACACAAGTAGGCTAAAGAGTTGATGTAGTGTCTAACATTCAAAGATTCATCTAGGCATCCAACTGAAAGTTCATCCCCCTAATGCCTAAATAGAAATCTCTGGATAGCTTTCACCACATTTAGTTTGCTTTTCAGGGTTGAAGAGGGAGCCTCAGCTGCCCATTCTGCTATTCATTAAAAATAAATGGCTCTCATAAAGAATATTAATTATAATAAACTTTTCCATTTAATAAAACTCAACCTTTCAAAATGGGACTTTGGGTGACATTGGAGAGCAGAGGTGAAGGGCATATCAGAGTGAGCAGCCTGTAACTCCAATGCTTCATCGAGAGCAGATGGTGCTCAGAATCAGTCCACTTATGATCACTCCATAATAAAGATTAAAGTTGCATGTCCCCATTGAGAGGTGTGCTCGGCAGGCTGCCAAAGCTCTGAAACAAGTTCTTGGCCCACCTTGTTCCATGTTAGATTTTTTTCCTCTCCATTTATCTAAATCATTTCATATTTCTACTAATAAATCTGTCCATTAAAAAGTTAAAATGTTTAAAAAGCACTAGTTTTATGTAGTCATTATTTTTACATGAGGCTATTAACAGTGATAAGAAATTTTTTTATTGTTCCAGATCTTAACCTTACAATAATATTTTGAGTTATACACATGTTTGAGCTACAGTCTGTTTCCAAGGTATATGAAGTTGATAATTAGACAATGAATACAAGGCTTTTTTTTTTTTTTTCTGTGAGGCTGGCCTTGTAAGTAAAGAAATGTGGGTGTTATAACATAACAAGGTAGCAGCTGTAACTGAAATTCTAATGCACAGCAGGGAGTCTGATACAAAGCACTTTCATTCTTGTCATGAGTTGGCTGGAAGCCATTCTTTCTAGGGGATAAAGTAGAACATTGTTCCAATACATGACCACTTGTGAGTTTCCATGGGCAGCCCACACAAGACCTTGGGATGATTATACAGACACAAAAAGCAACCAGCAGACACTTTTTGATGCAGTTTGTGTAAACCTAAACTCTTCAAAGCATGCAGGTGACTATGAAGTCAAAATAATATATTTTTGAGGAATCACTTTAAACCAGTGATACAATTAACCCCAAGAGAGGCTAATTTATTTCTCTGTCCTAGTATGTGAAATGTTACAGAGATAGGTGTAACAGGACTATCTGAGAAGCCTCTACCCCTTTACACAACAACCCATTTCTTGTCTATGACTAGATTTTCTCATTTTCACTAAGCATCATTTTTATCAACACTTTTTGTTAAAGTATAATGAAAATGCAGAAAAGTACGTGGCATAAACTATAAAAGGAGAGCTGGAAGGGTTTTGTCAAACTGATCACATTCATGGAACCCACACAGGTCATAAAACAAAGTTACCAGAATTCCCCTCCTTCTCTGTGTCCCCTTTGAGTCACTATCTCCTTCAAAAGTAACAGCTTTGCTGATTTTCAACTTCATAAAACTTTGTCTACTTTATATCTGTAGAATCATACAGTGTGCAGTCCTGTTTCTGGCTTCTTTCATTTAGCACTATTTTTATGAGATTTATATGTATTTTCTGTGAGGTCATAATAGTTATTGACAATAGTATTCTATTGTGTAAATATGGCACATTTTATCAGCTTTACTGATGAAAGATTTTGTTTTTATTTTGAGGCAATTACGAATAGAGTTTCTAAGAACATTCTAGTACATGTGTTTTGGTGACTATTTGTACACATTTCTGTTGAGTATGCATATCTTAGAGTAGAACAATGTTTCCTGAATTTCTGTTCACCTTTTGTAGAAACTAGGTATAATTTCAACACGATTTCTTTTCCTCCCTGTATTTCTATGAATATATAATATTTATTCTTATCCTTACACTTGGAGAGCTGATACTTTTCATATTGAAACCTAACTTTGTCATTCACAAGGATGATTGCCCCAAGAGTTATTGGGTAGATTAATTGTAATCTTTCCACTGAATATTGATTATTAACAGTTATGATGCTCATTTTACCCCCTTAATTACTCTCAAATAATTTGCTTCCCTGTGATCCCATGGTCATGCCTTTAGTTCAGACTCTTATTTCTTACCTATACTACACATTATCTACTTAACTGGTTCAACTGCGTTTTTCCACTGACACCCCCGGCAAATGCTCACTAACACTCTACCACTGTGGGTTTGATGGTCAACACCAAATGAATCTGCCCCATGTCTACAAGAGTTAGCCTTATTAAAATTGAGTCATTATTTTATTGTTTTAAAATCTTCAGTATTATGTCACATTCAAAAGATTTTTCCCATTAAACTCTGGCTTTCATATGTAGTTCATAATCTGTTGATCTCTTGTTCCAACATAGTCATACTTTCTAGGATTCAGTTTACTCCCTTATACCTTCCTCCCTTTAACACTGTTCTTTATCTCATGGGTTGGGTATAGCAGATATTGATCATTCTATCTTTGTTTTTGTTTTTGAGATGGAGTCTCTCTCTGTTGCCCAGGCTGGAGTTCAGGGGCGCGATCTCGGCTCAGGGCAACCTCTGCCTCCCAGGTTCAGGCAATTCTTCTGCCTCAGCCTCCCAAGTAGCTGGGACAGCAGATGCGAACCACAATACCTGGCTAGTTTTTGTATTTTTAGTAGAGACGGGGTTTCACCATATTGGCTAGGCTGGTCTCAAACTCCTGACCTCGTGATCTGCCCGCCTCGGCCTCCCAAAGTGCTGGGATGCAGGCATGAGCCACAGCGCTTGGCCCTTTCTATCTTTTATAATCATTTACTTTTTGTATATTTTAATATTACTAGTATGATATCATACTTTTTTTGTTTTCCTTGTCTAGTCTATGGGCAAAGATGATCTTCATTTTAGACCTCAAGTACCTTGCATAGTCTTTGACATGTGGTACATGCTGATGGAATAAGCTGGAAACAATGTAGATACTTGCCTTTCTTGTGTTTCTCTTCTCAAGCATTTGGACTTGAGTTTGTTGTTTCTTATTTTCCCTACTATAAATGTCATGTTCTTTCAACTCAGCTGCTGAAGTTCAAAATAAAATTCTTAGCCAGAATTGATTCTTGATGATTTCTCTTGTTACCTCACATTAACTATGGTGTACTTTTGCTCTTGAAACCAACTAAGGTGGAAGTACTGTCCTCAGCAGGAGAATAAGACAGTAACTAGGTTTTCAGCAGGCACCAAGTTGTTTATGCAATATTCAAATTCTCCAAATGTTAGAGTTTAGTCAAGGTAGAAAACAACAGCTCCATGTTATTGATGAAAATCTTTACAAAAATGCAAGGTCTCCCTTCTACAAGCTGGTCGGTGACCTCACCTCCCTCCAGGCTGATTGCCAATGCATGACACTGCTGACTTTGCAGAGAGGCCTCTAGAAGGCTCATGTGACTGCAAAAAAAAAAAAAAAAAAAAAAAAAAAAAAAAAAAAAAAAAATGTTTCTGTTCTAGATGTGCATTTTCAAAATGCTTATCATCAAGTCATATGCCATGTTCATTTCCTACAGCTTTCTTTTTACTTTTCAAAAACTGAGCAGCACATGTATCAAATGTGTTAAATTGATGATTTCACTTGCTGTTATAAAGTACCTGTAGTGCTTATCCCATCAAGCCCCAGGGCCTGAATTTACTTCACAGGATTGTAAGTGCTGGAGGTTTAACGGGTGCATGTGCAAAGTGTTTGTCTTAAACTTTAAAAATCCAGAACTCCTGTTCTTTTCTGTAGCTATCAATCCTAAATTACAACTTCAGTTTTATGACACTGAGAAGGGGCTGTTGTAAAATGCAATTGTTGTACAGGTTTTATCCTTTCTACAATGAAAAGGAAAAATGTGTGTACTAACCTTCAATAAACATTTAGAAGATTATATTGAAGGCTCTCCAGATCAGGTAGATATCTGTCAGAAGTATTGCTGAGTCCACAACCTATGGGAGAGAACTAATATGACTGGCACACTTTTTTTCTTAGTTTCAAAATCCAAGTAAAGATTTCTTACAAAAGACAAATACATGACTGCAAATGTAAAGGAAGCACAAAGAAGTTTCTGACACACAGTACAAAGATATAAGAAGTAAAATAAGAGATGTTATATTCACATTATGATTAAGCATATATATATGTCATCTATACACAAGCATTTGAAGTCCAAGGCTTCACAAAACACATTTGATTCTTGTGTAGAGTGCTAGGAAATTTTCACTGGCCAAGGCTACAACTCACATTCTGTTTGTTATCTTTTTGTCATTTATTTAAAAGGCTTAACTTCTTCCCTAGAACTATATAAACATACCACACCAACAAGTGAAAAAGGAATAGAATCCAGCCCAAATTGACAGATAAACTACTAATTGTGAGTATGGATCCTGCAGAATCTTATTGGTAGGCTTAGTAGCAGATTAAAAAGTCCTGCCAGGTCCAGGGCAAGACATCGGTGTTGCTGTCCATGGTACTGAATGGTATCTTATTAGTACAAGGCAATTTTTATTCTCAAAACTTTGGCCCATGAGAGCCATCTACCCAACATCTCCAGAATTAAGAACCAAATGAATAAAGAAGTAGTAGAAGTATGGAAGTGAGAAAAGAGACAAATATGTGAAAAAAAAAGACAAATGTGTAACACCATTGGAAAATAGACAAATGTGTGTAAAAAAAAAAAAAAAAGAGAGAGACAAATGTGTAAAACCATTGGAAATCACAACTTCTGAGAACAGAAAAAGACAGAACATTTTTAAGATGATATTCAAACATTCAGTCTCATGGAAACATACTACCATTGACTTTAGCCATCTGAAGGGTGGCTGAAGAAGGACAAGAAAGAGAGTAATAAGCAATGCAATTTTTTAAAATATCAACAAGAAAATCAGTTCTAGGGTGCAGAAAAAAATACATTTTCTCCAGGCATAGAGATATTGAATTGCCAGTTAAATACTCATAGTTTTTTTTTATATGTTGAAAGCATGTCTTCAATTGTTTTACTGTAATGTATGACAATTGAAAATATGCTTTCATATTTCTAATTTCAAAACTTTATATATTCCAATTATATAATATATAATAATATGCATTATTATAAAATATTATAATTTATATAATTTATAAATTATATGTTTTATATAAGTCATTATATAATTTATATGTTATATAAGTTATATAATTTGTAAATTATAGACGTTTATAATTTATAAAATAATATATTATTATAAAATATATAATATATTATATATATTCCAAAATAAACACACTAATTTCATGTACCTTTTATAGTTTTATCATATTTCTCATTGTTACAGGTATTCTTCTGCCTCTGGGAATTTTAATTAACAAACTCCCCTCTATTAACAATTTGCTTATGTTTCTGGAGCATATAAACCTGACTAATTTTCAGAATTATCATTAAAACTCAAGGAGGGATTGGGTAAAATTATTCCTTTCTGCTCTACAACTTTTATTTTGCAAAATAACAATGTAGAGAAATCATAATAAAATGTTTACAGTTATTGATTTCTGGATATTTGAAATGATTTGTGATATGGTTTGAATAACTAGAGGATTGTTTGACAAGAGTTTCCTGTTTGTAAAGTGAGTCAATTCATCCATTTTCTCTCTAAATCTAGTCTCTTCAGGCCTGTGTGGAGCACATTGTATGATTTAGAGTTTTGGAAAAAATAGAAGTAGCTCATTGTTTGAAGTAGCTGTTTCTGAAATATTTTTGCTTTTGTATGTTGAAAGACAACTCTAGTAATATTTCTGGGTTTGGTGCTGCACTTTATACTTGTAAGTGTTATCATTTCTATTTCACATACATTATCTCACTGAGTGCTCCCAACTAGATTGCAAATTAGTTAATTTAATTTGCTTACCGTTGAACAAATAACAAAATTGAAATTCAGAAAAATGAAATGACTTGCTCAGGGTCACTTAGCTAATTCTTGACAGATCTGAAATTAACTCAATCAAGTCCAGGGTTTGCTTTACAGTTCCAGAACAACAAGACTTTCTTTATTGTTTGACATATTTGAAAGTGAAATGGACTCTCTTGTCTCACTTATAGGATGGAAACTAACAACTTTAAGGGTTACCAAAATAGCTTCATTACAGTTACCAGGTTTTCTTATAAGGCAGTTTTAAGAAGCAATTGTCTCAGTTATGAGTTAGCACCCTTTTATCTATGATTTCTGATACTCTTCAAGAAACAAGGTATATTCATTAAAATGATTTAAGCCCTGTTCTCTGATTTTTATTTTCTTTTGTTTTCCATTTTTATCCCCACAAGCAAATAAGAATAATGCTTATTTATATTAGTAGCACTTATTACATATGTAGAACATTTCCACATCAAGCCACACAATTATTTTACGGCATTCTAATGATTATATAAAATAAATAATCATAATTTTCTCTCTCTCTTTTTTTTTTTTAAATAAAGTCTCTGGATCTCAGATAAGTTCAAAAGTTTCTGAAGTTTACAGAGATCACAAATTATCAAGCAGAACTACAATTTGGATGCCGGAAGTGTAGGCTCATAACTTTATTCCTTGTCTGTTTTATAGCAATGATTCTCAAATGGAGAGAAGAGAATTTTGCCTTGCAAGGGACATATGGCAATATCTGGAGACATTCGTCATTGTTGAAACTGGGAGTACAGTGCTACTGGCAACTAGTTAATAGAGGCCAGGGGTGCTGCCAGTAATCCTAGAATACATAGGCCAGTCCCCCACAACATAGAATAAGCTGACCCAGAGTACCAATAGTGTCTGGTTTGAAAAACCCTGCCTTAAAAAGTAATCTGTCAGTATTCTCTTTCTTTTCTGTTTTCCCTACGTGTACTAAAAAGTACAATACTGATTTAAGGATGGCAAATTAATTACTTAAACCCAATCAACTACAGACCAAAAATAATAACTAGCAAAATTCGAAGCAGTAGAAAAAGAATTACAATTATGATTTCCAATTCTCCTACTAAATAATATGTTCTACTTGGACAAGCCACTTTACCCTTTGTGCCTTAGTTTTCTCTGGTGTGAAATAAAGGTAATAATTCCTACCTTACAGAATTTTTGATAGGATTATAAATTACTTGTCTTATTATTATTTCTTCTCTCTCCCTTCCAAGCCTCTCTCTCACTTCTTTCTTTT
The DNA here is from genome assembly GCF_024542745.1 of Macaca thibetana thibetana. Classification (NCBI taxonomy): domain Eukaryota; kingdom Metazoa; phylum Chordata; class Mammalia; order Primates; family Cercopithecidae; genus Macaca; species Macaca thibetana. Next base: position 15,241,693 of record NC_065583.1, on the reverse strand, counting down.
GTAACATATTGTCCACAAGGCGTTTCCCATATGTCCAAGGTACTTCATTTTGATGATCTACAGACTTGGCCCATTCCTTGGACTTTGATGACCTGTCTAGTAAATCACCTTTTTTTGTGTGTGTGAGATGGCATCTTGCTCTTTTGCCCAGGCTGGAGTGCAGTGGCGCGATCTCGGCTCACTGAAAGCTCTGCCTCCTGGGCTCGCGCCATTCTCCTGCCTCAGCCTCCTGAGTAGCTGGGACTACAAGCAGCCGCCACCATATCTGGCTAATTTTTTGTATTTTTAGTAAAGACGGAGTTTCACCATGTTAGCCAGGATGGTCTCGATCTCCTGCCCTCGTGATCCACCTGCCTTGGCCTCCCAAAGTACTGGGATTACAGGTATGAATCACCGCACCCAGCCAGTAAATCACCTTTTACTGGTAAATACACATACACCAGTAGAGGCCTGCCTCTTTCAGTTGGTGCCTGGTTTTCAGAACTTCACAAGGATCCCCTTGGTTGAGTAGCATAATTGACAGAAATTATGATTTATTGGTTCACTTTACCCATGTTTGTCTCCCTCAGAATTAGAATGAGCTTAGGGTCATTCACAGTCGTCAGTGAAGTCCAAAAAAGAGACAGCAACAATGTACAGGGCAGAGAATAGATCTTGCAATAAGTTAGACCTGGGTTCAATCCCATTTGCAACTCTTTTAGTTATTTATGTCTATACCTCCCTTAGTGTTTCTGAGTCGCAGTTATCTTTCATAAAGTAGGGCTGCCTTAGGAATGAAAACAAATAATACATGTAACACACTCCTATTATATGTTTAACAAATGATAGCTAATTATTTGTTGAAATGTGTATCATGTACATGCATCATGCTTCAATCATGAATTCTAACTCTACCAACAAGAAAGTCACTCAAAGTCAACCCCATTTCATCAAACAAAAAGAACTTATAAGCAGTTTCCAAGATATCTTTGTACTTAGCTTTGTTTTTTGTTGTTGTTGTTTTTGTTTTTTGTTTTGAGATGGAGTTTTGCTCTGTTGCCCAGGCTGGATTGCAGTGGTGTGATCTCGGCTCACTGCAACCTCTGGCCCCTGGGTTCAAGCAATTTTCCTGCCTCAGCCTCCTTAGTACCTGGGATTATAGGAACCTGCCACTACAGCTGGCTAATTTTTTATTTTTATTTTTTGTATTTTTAGTAGAGACTGGTTTCACCATATTGACCAGGCTGGTCTCGAACTCCTGACGTCAGGTGATCCACCCCCCCCCTTAGTCTCCCAAAGTGCTGGGATTACACACATGAGCCACCACGCCTGGCCTATACTTACCTTTGTATGCCCAACCTTTTTATCCTGAAACCCTCAAATTAATATGATGTTATCATTTGACAGAGCGTTTGTTCTGTTTCAACAAAATCTTAACTTACATCTGGCTATTGCAATCTAAAATTCAGTAGTTTACTTTGATGCTATGGCAGCACTATTCTTTTTAGTAGCTCTGATACTTTGGGGCTTTGAAGTGATGAACATTTAGCAGATTTTGGTGATGTGACCATTAGGAAAAATTAGGCTTATTCTGAAAAATGAAGACATGAGAAAAGAAGTCCTTCTTTCATTTCGAAGACCCCTTCCAGTGATTTCTTTCCCTAACTTCCTTCATCAAAATCTGTTTTCTATGAGTGTGTGTGGGGAGACATTATCAGTAGAAATGAGAGAAATAATTTGCCTCTATGAACTTTATTCTTAATTCAATAATATTTGTCCTGAGGGACGCTACCTTCTTCAATACCTTAAGCATTACACTGACTATCTTCATAATTGAACCCAGCATGGAGAGGTCAGATGAATAGTGCAATGACATGGACACTACATATTCTAGAGAAGAAGGGAAGACAAAATATCTCATTATGAAGATATCCTAAAATATGTCTATGTAATTCTTTAATACATAAGGTAGTACAGCAGTCTAAATATGAGGAAGAAATATTAATTAGAACAGCTTTGAATTCACACATTTACTGCTTTAGAGTGGAGAAGAAGCCGTTCCCAACTCTAAATTGTTATTCCTTGCTTTAAACTACCCAAACATTTGTGGAATTTAGCATGCTCAGTCCAGCAGACCTCCAGTTCCAGATTCTATTCCTTTGTTCATCCCTTTATTGATATATTCATTCATTCAATAAACATTCATTGAACAGTTAGGGACTTTGGTACAATTTTTTTTAATAATCATGTGAATATGAAGTTTGAAATTTAGGGAGGAAGTCATAAAAACAAATAAATGAAATAAATTATGAATGATTGTATTGGTATGAAGGAAACAGAGTGTAAAATAAAGTAATAGGAACATATTTTAAATAGAGAGGTCAGTGGAGACTACACTGAAGAGGTGATAATTATACTGGAATGTGTGTATGTGTGTTGAGATGGGATGCAGGGAAACAAAGTGGAATATTATTTCAAATTAAGCAATAACATTTGAAAATTTCAAGCCATCAGCAGGCATGGTGGTTCATGCCTATAGTGCCAGCATTTTGGGAGGCCGAGGAGGGCGGATCACAAGGTCAGGAGATCGAGACCATCCTGGCTAATGGTGAAACCTCATCTCTACTAAAAATACAAAGAATTAGCCTGGCGTGGTGGCCACACACCTGTAGTCCCAGCTACTCAGGAGGCTAAGGCAGAATTGCTTGAACCCAGGAGGTGGAGGTTGCAGTGAGCTGAGACCATGACACTGCACTCCAGCCTGGGTGACAGAGCAAGATTCCATCACCAAAAAAAAAAAAAGAAAAAAGAAAAAAATTCAAGCCATCTCCAAGACTGTACTGTGTCCACCATTTCCTGGAAACCTTGCTAGATGCATTGGAGGTTAATATGATGAATTAAGAGCTACCTTTTCATTACACAATACATTGATGCTATAGTTAATGTACCAAACAATGGCCTCTCTTCTAATGTGATTACTCAATAAAATGATTCTTGGGTGAATTGTAGACCCTTTGTCCATCAGGTGGGAGGCATTGCTTGAATCTGGTTCTTTATGTAAATAATTCCTCCCAGTTTCCTTCAAACAACCCTACAAAGACAGCTGCCAAATTTACTTAGAGCAATGTAAGTATCCAGCATATTTAACATTGCAGCTTATGGAATATCAACTTATTTTAAAAGATAAATATAAACCAATATCCTTTATTTAACCCGTTGTCCTTTCTTCACGGAAGTAAAAGGAGAATCTTTGGAATTTCTTCCTTCATTTCCCAGCTATTTTTTTCAGCCTTCACCCACACACCTTCTACCTCCCCATCCCTGCACTCTTCAGTTACCTCTTCTCCATGCCCTGCCCCACCCTGCCTCACATTGTACATGTTTCTTATAAAAGTGCTTGTTAATGGGATTACTAGTTGTTCATTTGTTCACCTCCTGACTTTGAGTTCCTTGCAGGCATCCACTATGCCAACTTCGTATTTCTAAAACTTAGTGTGGTATTCATATTAGAATGAAGCTCAGTAAATATTTGCTCAAAAAATGAATGTATGAGTAAATGAATGAATGCTAAACTGGTAGACTTTGGCAAAGGCTTGGAAGAAACCATTCTAAATATCTGATCCTCAATATTTAAAAAAATCAAATCAAAGAAAATATCCACATAAAATGCATGGCATATTTAAATTCAAAAACGTAAACATTGACCTCACTTCACTAAAAAAAAAAAAAAAAAAAGAAAAAAAAAAAAGTGTGGTCAAACAAAATCTTTCGAAGTTGAACTGAAAGTATTGCCCTATAACCCTTCCACTTTTCCTAAATTAAGTATGATCTCCGTGGATTTGTGTCCTACAATGGCAGTAGACCTTTTGTATCTTCATCTGAAGATGAAAAATGTGGAAGGAACTGAAGAAGTAGGCTGGAAATCTTTATCAAGCTCTTTCATGAAAAGCCCCTAAAGACAGAAAAAAAAATGGAAAGGAAAGATGAAATAGGGGAAAAAGCTGGGAAAGGAGAAAGAAAGACGGTCTGCCACAAGGTCATAATTTATTTTGGAGTCCGTTTTTTTCATGCATAGAAATGTTTACATACTCCATAACGCATCAATTTTTCTTTTAATATTTTTCCAAATCTTCAAGTAAAATGGACTTTCTAGGAATACACAATATTTTCCTTCCATGGCTTCACACCTCAGGCACCGTGACTCATTCCACCTCCTTGCCACTACTTTGAGAAACATATGTACAAGAATGCAAGCACATGTGTACATTTTTACTAGAAGGTGGACATATCAGAATCTCAAGAAAGTCTTTCCCAGAAAATAAAATGGAAAATAAAGAAAAAACTTACATGGTGATGCCATGAACCAATAAAAGAGTGCAAATATGAAGGGCTCGAGAGCTAAAAACAAAATACTGTCTTCAACAGGCTTTCTCTTCTATCCGGACACTTCTAGAAATTTCCATATATTTCCATTTGGATGTTATATTTTTTCCAAGTGCAGAAATGCAGAGATTAAGAGTATTATCAATGAAGGCTATTTTTCATCATTTTTGATTGCTGTAGGAGAACATACAAGCCTACAGCTGAGATTCATTGAAGCACCGTTCCCTTCCTCAGGGAGCTGTTATTTCAATAAAAACAATGGAATCAGTTAGCATAGGTAATAAAATAATTATAGTAATTTATTTTGGCTATTAAATGTTGCATCCCCTTAGCTAATCATCCACTTCAAGCTATTATTCAAAGTGTTCTGCTCTTTTTGCCTTTAAGTTAAACATCATGAATTTCTACGCACTGATAAATCCAAATCTAATAAATTCCTGATGTGTTTCCTTGTGCTGTGACTACTGACAACTCTCTCTATCTTGTTAATTCAATGTTAGTCAACATCAGCAAAAGATGTGTTCTAATACAATATAAAAGCAAGAATTATTTGTTACCTAACTTTGTACTGAGTTACAAGTAAATTTAGCCTTCATCACTTTGACTACAGAGCATGCTATGTTATAAGCAAAGGGAGGATTTGAGAAGGTTTTAATTATGGGTCCTTTGAGAGCTGTACTTCCTAAAACTACCCCAATCATCTCTTGCCAACTGTAGTCCATGAAAGGATACTTTTCAGGATTCAAGGAGCCCAATGTGTGTATCACCATATGACAGTCAGGTTTCCAATTAGTTTCAGTTCTATTCAGTTTCACATCAGTTTCATCTTGATAAGATCTAAACTAGGCATATCAAATCATTGGAAAAGTACAGAATTGTTTTCCTGTATTATAGTTATGTGAGTTATTCAGAGAAAAACCAAACTGGCATACCTGATTCTCATTTTCAGACTCCAAATCATTAAATAAAAGAAACAGCAGAAATAAGTTTAAATGATTCCCATGGCGATTGCATATTCAGGGTTTACAACTCAATACATTTTTGTACTACTATCAGGCATTTTAAGGAAAACATTTCATTTTTTAAAACAACATCCTTCTCAGTTTTCTGAACTCACCAAATAAATCAATACAAGTGTGAATTTGAATTTAATTTTTAAAAATACGCTGCTGAAAAACCTTATTCTTTAGCATAGGTTCTAAAAATAATTTTCAAATCAAAAATATACTCAAGAACTTTACTATGTATATTTTCATTTTAAATATTGTTTCAAGTTTTCAAGTTTCAGACCACTAAAAAGTACCTTAAAAAACTAATGACATCTTTGGTCCTGAAGTTGTAAAACCAGACATTTCAAGAAATTTGTTTCCAAATGAATGGTTTTTTCTTGATACTCTATTTAGAAAAATATTCTTAAAAATGATGTAAAAATGATAAAATTCCTATTGAAAAATAGGAATTTTTATTTGAAATTGAAAACACATTTATTGGTTTTGACTCCAGTAAAGATCACAGTTATATATAATATACATGTGAGCATCTGCAACTTTATTTAGTTAAGTGAAAGAGAAACCTTCCCCTGATGTAATGAGGCTTTTTAATAAACTCATGCACACATTTCCCCCACTCCCAAAATACTCGGTGAAACAGATTGATTCTACTTCCTGAATTCTATTGGTATTTACAGGACATTACTGCATTTGATATTATCTGTCATTCATTATAGCAGGAAAAATGTGTCCTGTAAGTTTTAGGTAACAGTACTGAAGCAGGCTATTTCCCTGACCCTTCATGGGGCTTGTGAAGAGGGTGCCTCATGTACTCAGCCCGCAGCTCTCAACTCCTCATGGGAGGGAGCCCGCCAGCAAACAAGGTGGGAACTGAAGTGCATGGGTGCTGGAACTAGCCAGCCACTTTGGCACTGACCAGAACAAATTCCACTCACTCAGACCCCCTGCGCTCCACCCCTTTGTGGGCAGGAACACGCAGGTGAGTGGTTACAGGAGCCAGGGTAAATGCTTTTGGGTGCTGGCAGGAGTAAAGTCCATGCAGGGCCCATGGCAGCATCTAAGGGGGTTGCTCATGACCCCTGAAGCCCCAGAGGGAGTGTTACAGTGCTCTTTTAGGTCTGCTGTCCATGATGGCTTAAATATTAACAGCTCAGTTGACCCTCTGCCTTTTCCTATGAGGCAGTTGCCTTCCACCAGCAAGGGCAAAGGGCAAATGTGTGTGATAGCCTTTTTGTATCTGCACTCATGATTCCCAAGCTCTTGTCTGGCATCCAGGAGAAATGAGGTTGCATGAACAAATTGAAGGATGGTAAAAGGAGGGGATTTCATTGCTGATAAAAGTGGCTATCAGTGAAAAAGGGATGGGGCAGGTTGGTAATCTTCCCCTGACGTCTGGTCATCTCTGGCTGGATTCTTCTCTAAAGTTACGCCATCAAGCTGTCCCTCTGAAGTCAAGTTGCTTCTCTCTGATGTTCAATCATAGTTCTGACCTCCAGCTGCTTCTCCTCTCTCTGCCAGCTGGGTCTGGGGTTTTTATAGGCACAGGATGGGGTAGGGTGGGGCCATGGGTGGTTTTGGAAAAGGAAACATTTGAGCACAAAAACAGGGATGTAAGTTCTCACTTTAGGCTGAAGTCTCAGGCTTTTTGGCTTGAGGATGGGGCCCTCAATGGGGACCCTCCTTCTTCTTCCCAGAATTTCCCTTCCTCCTGTCCCCGTCAGTATTTGTTCAAACTCACAACACATTTGCAGTGTCCTACCTTTCCCCTAAACGCTCTGAACATTTGCTCATGTGATGAAAACTAGAACTTGTAGAATATCACTTCAAGTTTCTGCAGGGTCTTCTGAAACTTATGTTCATTGTGCTTTTATTTCAAATAATATTTTAATCAATTTAAAAAAGAATAGATGGACTTTGTATGGTAACCAGAGCTGCCTTTTATGAAATACCATTTGTGGATGATTTTTTTTGAGGCTTATACTATTACAAATGAAATCACTGAGTGGAATCCATTCATAAAAGCTGCTAACATGAGAAATGAAGTCGGAGATGGAGACTAAGAAGAAGGTCATTATGGCAGCTGTGGTACAGGTTGGGGAGGGTGGCCAGAGAAGGACAAGAGGATAGACACATACATCCATTGTTTAGATATAAAAAAAAAAAACTCTTCTCCACGTCAGGACCAAAGAGTGAAAATTTTCTTTAGGCACTGCTAATTTCATGCTCCCTGCAACTTCCTCTTTAAAGAAACAAAAAAAAAAAGTCAGTTTCCTCTGATTTCTCTCTCTCTCTCTCTTTTTTTTTTTTTTTTTTTTTTTGGTGTCGCTGTGTCGCCCAGGCTGGAGTGCAGTGGTGCGATCTCGGCTCACTGCAACCACCACCTCCCAGGTTCCAGCAGTTCTCCCACCTCAGTCGCCCAAGTAGCTAGGATTACAGGCAGATGCTCACACCTGGCTAATTTGTTGTATTTTAGTAGAGACAGGGCTTCACCATGTTGCCCAGGCTAGTCTTGAACTCCTGAGCTCAGGCAATCCACCTGCCTCAGCCTCCCAAATTGCTAGGATTACAGGCATGAGCCACTGCACTCGGCCTCCTCAGGCCCCTAACCCCTTTCTGGATAGCTATGGTAATAGCTATTCACCATGCCAGAAAATATTATATTGTATTGACAGTGGTTTTAAATGAATGATCTTTTCCAACTTGTGAATATATTCTACTAGAAAGGAATATTTTTTAAGGTTTTATGAACTCAGTTACTGAATTAGAATTATTGGAAAAATCTTTAAATTAGCTTCTTTTGTTTAAAAAGTTATGTGTTGAATAGCTTGGAGACAGGAAGTGATTTCACAAAGGAGATATAAATGTATTGTGATGAATTTAAGTAGCACAAATAATACAAAAAGCTTTGCATGTAAATTGACTTTCTAAATTAGATACCATAAGCTGGTAATAGAACGTAGTAATACCCATGGACAAATTCCAGTCAACATAAAATTTGAGCTCTTTGAAGATACAGTCAAATCTGTTCTCTTAGAAGTAATAGAAATTTTCCGCCAGTGATGGACTTAACACAGTGGATAACCTTTTCATTAGACAATTATGTGTTTCAGTCCACAGGATATTCAGTATATATTTTTGTTGTACTTTTGCAGATGTCAGTGACCCCATTTCATAAATTTAATTCATACTGAGGTTTTAAACATCTAAAGAAAACCAATAGATGAGACATTGAAGACTATTATATATCCACTGAAAATATTTTTTATTCTTTCTTTAAAACATTATTGCACAAAGCTCCACCTAAACATCAAAAAAAAAATCGTTGAAAAACCTGGGTGATAATTACCTGTCTTGGATTTTTCAATAAAGCACTTTTGTATCTTTGTAGCATTTGAAGTTCTAATCCACTTGGTACAATACCCTAGGAAAGGAGGCAAAGAATGTAAAAACCACATTAATCCATTGAACAATGTTTTTTAAAAAAGAAAGAAAAAAAGGTATTACTCTAAGTCTGGCTTTATTACCATCACAATCAATAGAAACAAATTTGTAGTCACAGTTCACCTTAAGTGACACTAATTAAAAAGAAAATGGTGTGTAATTAATGTGTAATTAAATTGCAATTTCTAATTAGTTTATTTGGGCTATTAGGAACTTACCATTTAGGCTTTCAAGAGAATCTAGTAGATTTTGTCTGAGTCTAAATAGTACAGAGAGTTCTGTGTTACTTTAGAGTAGATCCCAGACACTAAGTAAAAATTATCGAGATGGATTCCAAATTAAACTAGAACATTTTAAAGAGGACCGGTCTAAAGGTGAAATGGACAGCCTGCCTATGTGAATGATTCCCCACCATCAGAGATAAGCAAGGAGAGGTGGGATGCCTTATGTGCTGACCATTTAATAGGTGAGCTATGGAATGCACAGGTGAAAATTTGAAGTGGGAGCCTTCAAGGCTGCTTAAATCATAAACTTCTGTGATTGTATGGTTCCAAAGACTGTCTCAGGGATGTAGGTATTGGACTGAGAGCTCCCAGGCATGTTCTGTACAATCTAAATGTGCCTCTCATGATACTTGGCTAAAGCTATAAATGAAGATGTTTCTGTCTCCACCTCCAACATGAAGCAGCCCATGTGCCTCTTCCCACTATCTTTATGAAAAGATGAGAAAAAAAAGAGGTGATCTTTAAGGAAAACCATTTGTGCTTCATTTTATAAACAGCCTCATTTTAAAAATAGGCCCATTTTATCAACAGGGCATCTTGTAACAGCAGATAGAAGCAGAGGGTTGTCATATTATCAGGGACTTTTAAGCAAATGTTGCTGACCTGGCCTTGGGTCTTAGGAACAGAGTGTAGCCACTTATCCATATTGCCCTATAATCTTCCAGAGGGCCATGTAGCATTTTAATACTTTAAATATCAGAATTTTATTTCAATTACTTTATTGATGACATCTGCACTGAAGATGCAATATGGGCACTCAGTAACAGAAAAGTTCAAAGCCAGGCATTGGTGACAAAGTGACAGCAACCCCCAGATCTCCTAAGGAAGAAGAGCCCTGCAGTCTTGGAAAGGATTAGAATAATAGGTTTAAGAGTCTCAAGTGAGGGAAGTATATGAAGAACCCCAGCTTGACCAGTAAAGCATGGCCATCACAAATGGTCACCATCTTCAAGATATTTCGGAAAGCTTCTCTTCAAAGGTGTACCTCTTAAGCGTCTTATGTTTCAAGAAAATTGAAAATACAAAGATGGGTTTTGTTGTTGTTTTGTTTTTGTTTTAGATTTTTGTTTTGTTTATTTTGTTGGTGAGTATGGGGTAGAATTAAAAGAAGAGCTAGAGACCGGGCGCAGTGACTTGTGCCTGTAATCCCAGCACTTTGGCAGGCCGAGGCAGGTGGATCACGAGGTCAGGAGATCGAGACCATCTGGCCAACATGGTGAAACCCCATCTCTACTAAAAATACAAAAATTAGCTTGGTGTGGTGGCATGTGCCTGTAGTCCCAGCTACTTGGGAGGCTGAGGCAGAAGAATCACTTGAACCCAGGAGGCGGAGGTTGCAGTGAACTGAGATGGCACCACTGCACTCCTGCCTGACAACAAAGCAAGACTCCGTCTCAAAAAAAAAAAAAGAAGAAGAAGAAGAAGAGATAGAAAATGCCAAACAATAGAACACGGGAACACACAGGAACCAGGACAACCCAGATGCACCTAGAAACCAGGATTTAAAGGATTATCACACCAGGGTAACAGTACAGGAAGGAATCCACTCCAATGATTTCCCTTTTTCATGTTATTCTGCTGGAAATTCACAAGTTCAAGAGACACGGTGTGACTAGTCTTGGGTCTCTTGTTTCTCCTCATGTTTATCACTGAGGACTGAGACCTGTGGTGTCATGACCCACACCTCTACCTGCGGAGACTCTGAGGCATTCCCGTAGGAGATCCGTATACTCTTACATTCATTTCCCTTCTTTAAGAGAAATGAATTGTGGGCAGAAAAAAAAAACAAAAAAAAACAAAGAACTAGCAAATACGTAGGAAATGAAATAAAAACAAAAGCTCTTGTCTACCAGGAAGAGCAGAAAAGGCTGATTTTTAACATTCATTCCGCAATTATTGATTGTTTACAGAGTGTCTTCCACTGTGCTCACACTAAAACAACCTTTTCTTTCACAAAGCTGTCTGTCAATGTGGGATACATTATAAAGAGACCCTTAGCTTTTAATGGTTATTTCACATTAAGAATACTTATTTGTATCTAGGGTCTTAGTGTTATTTTTCACCAATTATAGCTATTTCTTCTGTCGTTTGGAATTTCTACTTTACAGCAAGTTTTCATGTTTGCAGGATTAGAAATCACAGGAGGCAGAAGGCTTCCATCTCAGTTTCAGCCTCAGCCTCAGCAGGATTTCTCAGGGACCAGTGCAGCAGGATGGACAATAAATTCACACCCACATGTAATCACAATAACATCATGGCAGATACTGGAATAGCTGCAATCCAAAGTTTTCTATTCTTGGTCATGGTCCTTTATTTGTAAGAAATAAAAGGACAGGACAGGTTATGGTGCTAGAAACAAAATGTATTCAAATCAGATTAGGCACAAAATAGGAAATTACTGGAAGGCTACAAAAGTATTTCATGGTAACTTGGGTCAAGAACTCAGCTGAGTTTCCTGATGGACAAACTGGGGACTGGAAAATGCAAATCGCCACCATCTAACATTCAGGCATAATTGTTCCCTCACTGGGTCTTAGATCAAAAGACACTTCCGTAAGAGCTCTTCTGATTTCTCTATTATAAACCAAAATACCACTCCCCTCCCACTGCAGCACTCCCTATCTATCTTCCCTATTTTATTTTTCTCCAAAAATCTACATTGGCCATGATAGCCTATGTTATGCATAGGAAGAAATAAGCTTCAATATCTGAAGTGCTTGTAACAGCAAAAGTTTGTTTCTCACTCACACCATATGTCTATCATGTGTCTATCAAAGCTCACTGCCCTTCAGCTCCATGTGGCTATACACAAACGTGTGTGTGTGTGTGCATCTGTGTGTAAAGTCAAATTAAAAACTAGCATTTGTAGCTGAATGTTGACTAGGACAGTTTCAGTTACTGAGGAGTTGTGACTGAGGACAGAATCTGAATTGGAACCCTAAGATTTGTGTACTTTGTGTATTTAAAAAATGTTGCTAAGGAGTCTATAACCCACAGGGTCAGAAAACTCAGGGTTAATCAAACTAAACATAACTTGTACTTTTCCAGTCCCTGCCAGCCCCTTTCTTACCCTCAGAAGATATAGAAAGTGAATAGGAGAGAAGTTGAACACCTGAGTCATAGGGCTTGTTGGGAGTGAAATATTGATGGTGAGCTATTTTCCTCTTCTCTTTACAGGGTGCTTTTTCCTTAAAAAGCCAAGTAGATTTGTGCTTGAGGTGTGCGAAGGGTGACTCTAGGTAAATGGCTCATAATGACTGGAGGTACCAATGAGAAGGAGAAACTAACATTCCTTCTGTTCCCTGGTTGGATGTCTGCTTAGAAATTTGCTTGCTGGGCCAGGCGTGGTGGTGGCTCACGCCTGTAATCCTAACACTTTGGGAGGCTAAGGTGGGTGGATCACGAGGTCAGGAGTTCAAGACCAGCCTGGCCAACGTGGTGAAATCCTGTCTCTACTAAAAATACAAAAATTAGCTGGGTATGGTGGCACGTGCCTGTAATCCCAGCTAGTTGGGAGGCTGAGGCAGGAGAATTGCTTGAACCAGGACCCGGGAGGCGGAGGTTGCAGTGAGCCAAAATCATGCCACTGCACTCCAGCTTGGAATACAGAGTGAGACTCCTCAAAAAAAAAATTAAAAAAGAGAGAGAAAAAGAAAAGAAAATAAATTTTCTTGCTGGTTCGTACCCAGGCCAATCTGAGTGGAGGAAAGATAACTCATAAGCTATTTCAGGTGCAGTACACTTGAACAGTCAGCATAATGCTGTCTTAGCAAGCATCTGACTGTTCAATATGTCAAGTAAACACCAGGCAAGGAACTGCCTCAGGCCATCGTTTTGGTTCCCCTTCCTGTGTTGGGAGATGGAGGAGTGGAGGGGTGATGATGAAATGGAAGCTCCCATGTCAAGGGATCAGGCAAATGGGGAGACTCCGTGGGATCCTCTGAAGAATCCACATGCACGTGCTTATGAAAATCACATTAGGGATGCCTGCCACACAGGAGTACTGATGTTTGGTATTAGCCAATAAAATGATGGGGCTACCGCCTTAGGAATCAGGAGACAAGAATTGACTTTTCTCTACTTCTCCTCATCCTAACACATTGAAAGCATTTGAGCTACAAGAATGAGAACATCAAGCTTTGATTCAAATTAGAGATTAGAATTTTAAGTTGGATTGCCCAAAGTAGTAGTATTAAAGCTTGTCCAGAATGTTATAAAACTGCACAGATAGTGTTAAATAACCTGAAAAGGAGACTTGACAGTTAAGAGTTGAAATCAACAATTGGAGATAAAAACATCATGTCATTTTATACACGAATGAGTTGCAGATTTCTCAAAAAGCTTGTTACACATGAAACCAAATAATTGCCATTGTTGTGCTCCAAATCTCTTAAAGCTCTTCCATTGTATATAGAAGAGTATTCTCTAAATTATATTCCATAAATGGGCAGACCATGGGAAAATGTTCCATGGTATGTTAAAACAAGCCATTGCATACTGCATCCCCAATCCAGGAGCACTGGCTGTTTTTTGTTGTTGTTGTTGTTTTTTGAGATGGAGTCTCACTGTGACACCAGGCTGGAGTGCAATCGCACGATCTCGGCTCACTGCAATCTCTGCCTCCTGGGTTCAAGCAATTCTGTGCCTCAGCCTCCTGAGTAGCTGGAATTACAGGTGCCCGCCACCATGCCTGGCTAATTTTTTTGTATTTTTAGTAGAGACGGGGTTTCACCATCCTGGCCAGGCTGATCTTGAACTCCTGACCTCGTGATCCACCCGCCTCAGCCTCCCAAAGTGCTGGGATTACAGACGTGAGCCACCGCGCCCAGCTGAGCACTGGCTTTTTAAGGGCTATGAAAAGTCCTGTGGCTAAAACATCTGCTAACATTACTTAATCCAACATTTTTCCAACTGACCACAGATTCTATTTTGCAATATTGCTATTCATATCCTGCAAAAAAGGACTGGCTTACTTAGGGAAAGAACCCAGTGCCTAAATTTATAATCTTACCCACATTCCCATACCCTACTCAAATCAGACTATTTGATTCTTCTATGGACATATCTTTTATTTCTATGACTTTTTTTTCCTTGGGCATGTTGATTATTTATATTATTTATTTCTATTCAACTACCCCTTCTCTTTTTGTCCTATTTTAAGTACTACCTTGTAATCCATAAAGATTTTGCTGATTGAATTAAGAGTTATTCCTCTCGATACTAACAATCCTTTACAATGCCTTCATTTAAGGTACTGACCACAGACCACCTTTCAGTATTCTTACCAATATTATTTCTAACACTATTAGTCTAAGTTCACAAAATGATTACTGTGAATCAGACATTGTGCTCAGTTCTGATCAAGACAACCCTATAAAATAAGTAATATTATTATAGTCATCTTACAGATAAGGAAACTGAAACATAAAAAAAAAGTAAATAATTAGATCAAGGTCTCAGCTACTAAATTCAGAGCCGTGACACTTCTCCAAGTTCATTGGAATCCAAACCCATGCTCTGATTCACTATTGATAATTACTATGCCCCTTTTGTGTGCACATCTTTCCCTTCCACTTGATTACTAGCCCTGAGAGGACAAGGATCATGTTGAGTTCATCTTTATATACACTCTGTGCCTAATAAAGTATCTTCCTGAGACCCAGGAATTATGCTTAGAATGAAATCAAAACGGTGTGGGCTCAGCATCGTGCGGTAAGGGGAAGGTATCTCCATGAAAGTCATTTGTTTGTAATTTCAAGGCGCCGATTCTTTGCCATCCACCTGTCATTCCCTAATTTCGAATTCTCCTTCTAGGATATCTCATTATGATGCATCACCTAAGTTCCTCTTAGTTACAACATCTAATGCAACATGACTAGCGCAACATGAGCACATAAGCCCTGGAGAACTGAAGAGCAGGAAAGTTGTTTTCTCCACACTGTAGATGTAAGGGAAGTTATAAAAATATATGTTAAAGGTCAGCAGTGAACCTCCGAGTTAAGAGCCCTGCTGTGGAAGGGTTCCATCCTTCTTCATAGTGCACCAAAGCACTGAATTCCCATGGAAATTGAGTTGAATAAGCCATGCAAGCAGCTCCGTTTATTTTTCTAAGAAAATTGCCTTATTAATGTGCATTATGGAAATAGTGCTCCATGTCAGACCTAACAAGAAGAATTTGGACTGCGTGTGCACATAGAAAATTGCCTCCTGTGCTTTTCATCCCAGTGGATCCTGGGGAATTTTCTGAAACTCATTTTCCAGCTCTGCTTGCTTCTTCAGCAATCCCTCCCTCTAGAAACAATTCCCTCTGAAATGACCTCCCTCCAAAACACCCCAGATGCCAGCCAGACATGGCAACCAGATCAGCAGTTCAGTGACCCCAAATAAATGTTTTATGGGGACTGGGTCTCTAGGTTGGGAAGAAATCAACCTAAATAACGGGAAAGTCAGTAGACTGTAGCGATTAGCTTTACCACGTGAATTGTGGGGACCAGCAGACCTGGGCTCAGATTCTGGCTCTGTCCCTAAAAGCTGTGTTAGAAGGGGGAATTAATACATGCTCTCTAAGCCTCACCGTGTAAACAGTATAGAAGTTAATAGTAAACTGTTCCTTTCCCTTCTTAGAAATATTGTTAAATTAAATGAGATAATATTTGTAAAATGTTTAACAAAATATATGTCTAGCACAAAATTAGCCTCAATAAACAATAGCTAATAGATTGTGATAATCAAATGTTATATCCAAGTTTATGATACTTAATGTATAATCTGCAGAATATCTTCTTTTGAAAAGACAATGCAGGAAGTTAGCTTAAAGAAGCAGCAGAACAAATGAATTATAATGGCAAAATTTCATACATTGAGGATGCCACTGTGAGAATAAGATGTACTTAAACATTGAGGGAGGAAGTAATTTTTCAGGTTACAGAAAGCAGACATGGAACTACCTACTTGTTCACCCTACATTTCTTACTTACCTTGTCAGTTTCTAAGGCTGGGGTGGATTAGAATTAAAGACTGACATGATGTTGCAAAGGGAAAGAAACATTTCTCCAACACAACACTGTATCATGGCCTTTGGTCTCCTTAAAGCAGGCTGGCAGAAACAACCTTGTAAGTTTCAAATTCCCGAGGCTATAGATTTTTACTCTTTCTTGGCAGACTTTCTTTGACCATCTCCTATAAGAAAGCAAGAAGTTCATCAATCACTCTTTTGTTTAAAATACACTATCATAATCATCTTTTAAATATCCCAATAGGTTCATTTTAAACATCTGGAAACACAGGCTTTCTCCCAGACGTTCTAAATTTTGTGTCCCTTTTTTAAAAAAGGCTTATATTGATGATGTGCTCTGAAACTGTAAGGCTGTGATAGTCTCCACAATAATAATAATAATCTATTATTGCAATGTAGTCCATCTTATATTTAAAATGTAAAGGTATACCTTAGTAAAGTCATCATGAAGAAAATTTTCAAAATTCCTTGTTAACTTTTGTGATTTATTTTCCCCACTTTCCAATAAAGGATAAATGAGGAGACAGACCAGTAGACCTAATGACATGAAGATGGTATAATAGGAAAACAAAACAAAATGGATAAGGAAAAGGGGTGGAGGGAGTAAAGATTTTTTAGATAAAAATAAATAAACTAAATTGAAGTGTATGGGACATAAAAGGGATAAAGGCATCAATAAAAATGAGAAAAATGATGGGAAAAGATTGTGTAACTAAATGAATTGCTATTCAAATATCTGGTGCCTGGTTGTACATGTTTCTAGGGGCAAATTACCTAAGCCCCCTTTCCTCAAATATTTTACTTGTGCTTATTCAATGAATCTCACAAAATAAGGATGCTTTTGAGCTATTGATTGGTGCAAATGTGGCTTAATAGCAGAATCATTACTTTTTTAATCTTGGAACTGCCAGCTCTTACTATTTTCAACTGAACTTCGAGTTGTTCAATTACAGCCTGCCATTACTAATTGTTTCTAAATTTCATGGAACATATCTTGTTTAGGAAGTTTTGTTCTTTTGGCAATACCTTTTTTTTTTTTTTTTTTTTAAAGTCTCAGTTTTCAGAACTTTATCTGCTCAGATTTATGGGCCTCTCTTTTTAGATGTCTTAATCGTGAAGCAGGAAAAGTCAGAACTTGTTTGCTCACGTAGAAAAATGTGGTCTCGTTGACTCCTGAATAAAATATAATTTGGGTCACCATCCCCATTTGCTCAGTAGTATTAAAATGATGCATTTCTGTAGGTTTGCATGGGCTGGTATCCCTGTCTGTCCTACAGATCTTTACTGGAATTGAGCAGAAAAGGTCAAATAGGGGGTAATATGTCAAAAGGCTGTAATTAAGATTTAGAAAGATTAATACCGATGGTATTTAATGAAATTGGCTTTTAGAGGAATGCTCATCTATTACTTTGATATTTAACATTTTTTCTTATTAAAATGTTAGTGCTGAACAGAAGAACAGAATCAATGGCAGAAATATGAGTTTATATAGTCATCAATGAAGGAGGTCAGAACTAATAAACAATCCGAGATTTTTTTGTGGTACTGATGGTAAAATTACTTCTCTTTTCCACTTGAGATATAATTTTTTTTCCCAGGGCTTGCAAAAGAATTTTTATTGCAATAAGCAGCAAACTGACATAGGTGTATCACTTCATTGCACTGATGCAGTTTTTTTTTTTTTTTTAATTAGCCGCTTCAGATGTTTATAGCAATCTCAAAAACAAGAAGAAAAAAATCTATCAATTTTTTATAGACAGGGGTAAATTTTGCCTCTAGAGGGAATACCACAGTTAAATCCAGCATATCACATTGAAAAAATGCTCTGTAGTCTAAAGTAGACGCTGATGCCTTTTGGTGTTTTGAAGAATGAGCTGTTTCAAATTGTAAGAAAATTTCCATTTCAAAAATAGCTACTGAACTATCACAATGACTGCTTTGCATATATTTTTGGTCACAAAAATACCATTGTTATTTTTTACTATGGATATGCAAATGAGATGTTGATAGGATTAAGTTCTGTCACTTTCTGAGACAGTCTTATGCTTCCACTATTGAAGTTTTCCTTTTCCTCCCACTATTTCCTTTACATTTATTTAAAGCCATCAAACTCATTTTGCTTTTCATTCTGTTTGAGGTTTCCCTGCCTTCTTCTTCTTTTTTTTTTTTTTTGGCTTCTTCCCTAGTGATTGTTCTCCCGAATTCTTCTTTAGATTTGCTCCATGTGGTGACTTACTTCATCCCATGGCATCTTGTCTTATTTTTAGTTAAGAAAATTTTTCTCCATCTTTTATTTAAAATACAAGAAAAATTCAATAGCTTATCATTTTGACTGATTATTTCCTCATTATATTAGCTAGGTGCATTGATGTCACATAGACAATTGGCATTTGTTTATGGATGAAAACCAAAACATGAATTTTAGGAAGCTCAGGATGGTATAAAATGTGTGTATGCATGTGTCAGGAGCATTTTTTTAAAACTTGGATGGTTAGTAGGATTTAGAAACTCAGAGACTGTATAGAAACTTTAAGATTAGTTGTTTTTCACACACACACACACATGCACCAATAACCAGTGTACATATTCTTGTAAACTGAAAATACATATATTCATAATAGAGACTTGAATAACCACCATTTGAAAAATTAGTTGTTTTCTTTTCTTTTTTTTTTTTAGAAAGCCAATTTGAGTGTGAATGGGGTAAGTTAAATTTATAAGCGAAGAAGGGGATAACCCATGTCCTGAAAATATTACCATGCTTTCAGTACAATAGATGATACATTCTTTATATACATGTATACACACACACAGATTACTATAGTTCAAAGTAAATATATTTTATATTAACAGCTTTTTCAAATATCTTTTTATAACTATAGTATAAACATCCTTATTCTTAAATTTGGTTTGTCTTAATCCAAATTAAAATTATCACTTAAATAGTTTCTCAAATTCAAATGTTATATGACTATGTACTTAAATCATTAACTGTTGAGGTTGCACTACTCCTGGAAATGATCTTGTATGTTCATTTGTCCATATTCTTTCTTTGGAAATGGATTTGGTGAATGCCTATAAAATTGATATTTTTGAAACATATTCTGGTCTAAAAGCTAAAAATTATAGATTATTTTAAAAGTTAAAACACATACATACACAATATTTAAATATTAAAATACCTGTGTCTAACTAAGGTATTGTGACCAATGGAAGCAAATGATCTTAAACCAAAAATAAAAAACAATGCTTGTAAGAACTGTCCAATTCAACTGAATGTTCAGTCTGGAAGTTAAGAAGTTATGAACACTTATTCTCAATTAAGATTTTTTTTCTGAGTTTGAATATGCATGGACTTTCAAATGATCTTCTATTTTTGCCAAGTAGAGTTCAGATAGGTTGACAAAGTTATTCTGAATACCCAATATTTTTAGCCTCAAGATACAGATGAAGCATTGTATCATAAGCTCTACAATCTTCTTAGAAATTTCTCCTTGACTTTTCAATATCCATGTCAAATTTTCTGTTGTAATTATAGAGAAAACAAAAGGAGTTTCTCTCTTAGGATTTAGTCCTCTTGGAAATCAATGAATTATGTTATAGCAAGTGAATAATTTTAAAGCATGCATATACAATGTAATAAAATGCTTTAAAAATTAGAATTTAGTCAAATGACCTATTTTTAAAATTACTGAATTGTAGCGAAATCTTTACAATTCATATGGGTTATTTTTCTTTCCCTTCTTCTTTTCCTTCTCTCAATTTTTCTATATTTAAAAGTTTTTCAGTATGGGTGCAGCACATCGGGTAGTAGTCTAATCTGGATCAAAGACAGTGGGTAATGTAAGCTGATGTACAAGTGCTCTTGATTTGAAATGGAGTTTACAAATAATTCACTTCCATATGACTTATGTAAAATCAGGTTACATAAAGTATGTGTGGCATAAAGACTTTTTTTTTTAATTTAATTAATTAATTTTTTTGAGACAGAGTCTTGTTCTGTCACCCGGGCTGGAGTGCAGTGGCACGATATCAACTCACTGCAACCTCTGCCTTCCGGGTTCAAGCAATTCTTCTGCCTCAGCCTCCAGAGCAGCTGGGATTACAGGCAGCCACCACCACGTCCTGCTAATTTTTTTGTTTTTGTATTTTCATAGAGATGGGGGTTTCACCACGTTGCCCAGGCTGGTCTTGAACTCCTGACCTCAAGTAATCCATCCACCTCAGCCTCCCAAATTGCTGGGATTACAGGCGTAAGCCACTAAGCCTGGCCCGTAATGACTTTATATTATAAAATACATATAGTGAAATATAGCTACAGGACATACATATGTGTATCTAATAAAGACATAGGAAGATAAAGATAAAACATTTATATAAGTTCTTTGCGGTTGGTTGCATCATTAAAAATTTCTTCTCTGTGCTTTACTATATATTTCTAAATTTCTACAATGAATATGTGCAATTTTTTTTTATTAAGAGATGTTGAAGGAAAGAGGAAAGGAAGGAAGCTGGAGAGAGGGAGGAAGTCAGTCTTTGTAATGTAGCAGGAATGCTTGTGTGAAGCTGAGCAGTTCACTATTAATTTCCCTGCTTATCAACTGTCCTTTTACTTCTGTATCTGGATTGTGTAAAGAACCAGGAATTTTCAACTATGTAATTATGTGTACTAAAAAAGACAATGAATTGCACTGATCTACCAAAGGAGAGAGTAATTAAGTATAAGGGTATGTGTGTGTGTACGTGTGTTCAGAGATGGCTCCATGACATATGTGTTTCTTAATTGATCTAGGTTAATATTAAGCATAGTTTGCTTCCTTGAACTCGCTGAGTAACTCTGGCAAGAAAGAAAACAGGCCTGGTACCCTGATCTGAGTGTATGGGAAAATAACGTGTGATTGATTGTTGGCCAACTCTCCAGGTTTCAGCAAGTAAATAGATATAATTCTGAGAAAATTGCCAGGAAGAGATTCTCTGGTACACTCATGGGAGGAGGCACCATGTATTACACATGTCTTGCACTTACAAAGAACACTTAGCACATAGGAGACTTACAATGAATGTAAAGCATTGCATTATTAATAAAATTTTACAATGTTTTAATGTAAAGCAATCCTTTCTAATCCATTAGAATCTATCAGTACCTATCCCATGATTTTAGAAGTATAAACAACACAAACATTACCATCAGGCACTAGAGAAAGGCACAGGCTCACACAGAGGCAGCCTGTTGCAACATAAGGATTTTAGAAATGCCAAGCAAAGACTTCCATTGTCAAAGTGTGCCCTGTGTCCCTTTGCCACAGTGCATGGATTGTCCACATCAAAGGTTCATTTATTTGCTTAAAGTCAGCTTTTCCGGAAGTGTGACCTATATTTAAATTCCCTGCATCAGAATCACGTTTACTGTTTATAAATATGCAGATTCTTAGAACTCATTCCAACCATATTATTTACACTAACGTTTGAGAAAATTAGGTAATGGTATTATTCCAAAATCCAGATTCTCAAATAGAATTTCAGCAAAATTTCAAAATATGGATTTAGTGACCTAACCTCCCCACCCACACCCTCCTACTCCTGCACCTCACTAAATTTCTGGTCTGAGTAGGTTTTCATCTGTGACCAAGAGTATTTTTTCTCTGCAGTGGAAGAGTAGGCTGTAACAATTGAGGTGAACCTGGAATACATTTTTAAAATCAGACAAGTGTATTGGTTGATCAACAGAATTCCATGGGATTTTTATTCTTTCTTAAGCTTCTTATTGAAGCTTAACATACATACAGAGAAGCACACAAATCATACGTGTCTAGAGATACCTTGATAGATTTTGTGAAAATTCCTGGGTGCTGGGATAATCTGATTCTGGAACGTATTAATCATTACACCTATTCCAGCATCCAAGAAGCCCTCATGTACCCCTTCCTGTATTATCCCCTCCTCCCCCCAGAGTCACCACTACCCTGACATCTAAAGTCATAGACTGTTGTTATATTATTTTTGAACTTTACACAGTTTTAATGAAACAGAATGAACTGTTTTGTGACTGATGTATTTCACTCAGCATTCAGTTTAATTCATCTACATTGTTGATGTAGTAGTAGCTCTTTTATTCTCATGGAAGCATTTTTTTTTTTTTTTTTTTTTTTTTTGAGACGGAGTCTCACTCTGTCACCCAGGCTGGAGTGCAGTGGTGCAATTCCATCTCACTGCAACCTCAGCCCCCTGGGTTCAAGCGATTCTTGTGCTTTAGCCTCCCAAGTAGCTGGGATTATAGGTGGGTGCCACCACACCTGACTAATTTTTGTATTTTTAGCAGAGACAGGGTTTTGCCATGTTGGCCCAGCTGGTCTTGAACTCCTGACCTCAGGTGATAAGCCCTCCTCGGCCTCCCAAATCACTGGGATTACAGGTGTGAGCCATAATGCCTGGACCTGGAAGAATTTTTTTTTTTTTTTTTTGACTACATATGCCACAGTTTATTTGCTTGCAAAATATGGATGAATATTTTCATAGTTTCCTATTTTAGATATTTCAGATAATGCCACTGTGAACATCCCAGTGCATGTTTTTTAGTAAACATATGCATACATTTCGGCTGAATATGTACCCAGCAGTATAATGTACTCAGGAGTAGAATTCCTGGGTCATGGGATACGTGTAGGATCAGCTTTTGCAGACAGTAGAATAGTTTTCCAAAGCTGTTGTACCAAATTTCCCTTTAGTAGTGTGTGTGTGTATGTGTGTGTGTGTTCTATTTGTTCCACCTCTTTGCAAACACGTACCATTTTTCTTTATCTTAATTTTTTTTTTATTTTTAATTTTTGTGGATACCTAGTAGGTGTATATATTTGTGGTATACCTGAGACATTTTGATACAGGTTTGTAGTGTGAAATTGCATGGGGTATCCATTGCCAAAAGCATTTATCCTTTGTGCTACAAACAATCCAATTATACTCTTCTTTATTTTAAAATGTACAATGAAGTTATTATTAACTATAGTCACCCTGTTTTGTGATCAAATAGTATGTCTTGTTCATTCTCTCTAATTTATCTTTTCCATTTTAGCCATCTTGGTAGGTTTGAAAGTAATATATAATAGTTTTAATTTTTATTTCACATGGGAATTGCTGCTGTTGTTATTTGTTTGTTCATCTTAAATAGCTATTTCCTGTACTTAACCTCAGAGATGCTGATTTAATAGGAGCAGAAAGGGTCTTGGAATTTAATATATTTTAAAGCTGTCTAAAGTGATACTGATACTCATTTCGGTATTTGAACCACTGGCCTAAGATACTGAATTTCAAGGATAGAGAAAGGAATGGGTTATTTAAGTGATTCATTCAAAACCTTCCTATTGGGATATGAAGATAAGAAACTGACCTAAATGAGGAAAGATTGTTTTTAAACTTGTGTCTAGTATTTTAATGGTCAGATGTCTTAAGGTATTCTACTAAGTTATCCATCAAAGCAGGTTTGTGCCCAAAATACACATTTTAGTATTTCCAAAGTAATTTAAAATGTGGCTTAGGGGATGTGAGTATAATAGCAAATTTCACAATTATAAATCTAAGGACATAATCACATAAATTATTATACGTACCTTACATCTACAAGTTCTTGTCATGTTTTATTGGATCCACTAAGATTAAGTTGACAAAGGAAGGGAAATAACCACACCTATAAGCTTTTTATAGTCAGCCTAATATTTGTATATTAATAACAAATAAATTGGTTAATGTTAGGTTATCAACCTCTAA
This sequence comes from Macaca thibetana thibetana, assembly GCF_024542745.1. Taxonomy (NCBI): domain Eukaryota; kingdom Metazoa; phylum Chordata; class Mammalia; order Primates; family Cercopithecidae; genus Macaca; species Macaca thibetana. The sequence goes on along the minus strand of NC_065583.1, from coordinate 15,217,820 downwards.
GCTTAGCTATCAGAAACTGCTGCTAAAACTCTGAATGGACAATGGCTAATTTTATCTTTTTGGTTAGAGAGCTGAAGAGAGGAATACTACTGATATCAAATTATGTATGTCATCAGATCACAGCGCTTTATTTGACAAAGAATCAATTTTAAATGTCATCCAGAGAATGAATGAGAGAGGATTGAAGTTACTTTAAGTTTTCCCTTTGTATCAGTCTTTGATACACACTGAATGACATCACTGAGCTTTATTGGGGATATTTACTTTAGCCTTGGTTTAAGGCATTAAACGTGTATATTTCTTCTATTAAAGCCCACCATTCTTGTATGGGTGTAATAAAACAGCAGTTTGGTGCCGTCCATCTTTTGTTATGGATTGCTGAAATCATGCTGGAGACTGTATTTATAAGTAGTACATACTAGGACTGCCAAATATTGACTCTGCTTGCTAACTCTATCACATAAAACTTCTGACGACAACCTAAGTAAAGTTCAGTTGAAGATAAAATATTGCAAAATAAATGCCAAAAATGGAAACCATTTTTCAAAACACTAAATTAGGAAGTCAAGGAATTGGGGCAATTAATCAATATTTCAAAATGATGAATATATTTTACAAAACACCAGTTAAAAGGAAAAGCTCAAAAGGGAGGTTTTTCTGTATGCATAAAACACAATGTTTATTTTAGGCTTCTGTGGCAGATTTCAGATGAGGCTTTTGAAACACACTACTTAAAATTTTTGCTACAAAGTATAGTCTTCATCAAAATGATCTAAAACATCACATAAATCAACAGTATTTGATGCTTGTCATTTATTGAAAACCTATATTCCAGGTGCTTTACCTACATGTATTCAATTATCTTCCCAAGCCTACATTTTCAGTATCCTGATTTTAAAAAATACACAAATGTTAAAGAACATTCATTCAGTCATTCCACAAGCTTTTGTTTTGTGCTGGATACTTCCAGAATTTAACAGACAAGTCAGAGTCCCCCAAGCTCATGGGTTTATATTCCTGCAGGGTTGGTGAGGTGGAGAGAAGGCAATAAACAAATAAGGAAATAAATAAAGAAGGAAATGTGTTATGATGAAGAAAGAGATGGGAAGGGGAATTCCTGGTTGCCTGTCAGATGGTGGGAGACAAAAAAGGAAGGAGGTAAGGGAAGGTACTATTATTTGTGTGCAGAGATTCACATGGAGGCAAACTTGTCATATCTAAAATGCCAAAGGAAAACAAATAAGACAATGTGGTCAAAGCTGAATAGAAAATTAAGTTAAGGAGGTAGATTAATTCAAAATATTTCAAACTAGACAAGAGGTCAATAGTGGTTTTAATAACCAACTCAATGCTGATGGGTCCTATGTTCCTCTCTCTAGCCTAGTCTGGTTGATAAATTTGTACAAGCAAGTGCCTATTGCTTCAACACAGTTGCCACCTAGCATTCTAAATCCTTAACATAACTACTTATACATTTGTATCTTGTAATTTTAGTTAATACTAATAATTTTTACGTGACCCTTTTTTTTTTTTTTTTTTTTTTTTTTTTTTTTTGGAGTCTTGTTCTGTTGCTCAGGCTGGAATGCAGTGGCACAATCTCAGCTCACTGAAACTTCCACCTCCCAGGTTCAAGCAATTCTCCTGCCTCAGCCTCCAGAGTAGCTGAGATTTACCATGCCTGATTAATTTTGTTGTTGTTGTTGAGACAGAGTCTTGCTCTGTTGCCCAGGCTGGAGTGCATCTGATGCAATCTTGGCTCACTGCAACCTCTGCCTCCCAGGTTCAAGCAATTCTCCTGCCTCAGTCTCCCAAGTAGCTGGGATTACAGGTGCATGCCACCATGCCCAGCTAATTTTTTGTTTTTTTAGTAGAGACGGGGTTTTACCATGTTGGTCAGACTGGTCTTGAACTCCTGACCTCAAGTGATCCGCCTGCCTCTGCCTCCAAAAATGCTAGGATTACAGCCATGAGCCACCGCACTCAGCCAATTTTTCCTTGATTCTCATTGATTATGTCTCCATTGAGAAGACCAAATTTATGGATTTGCCAAAGAATAAGGACTGATCTTAGCATGACCATAAACATTGCTACTAGTAACTGGGAAATTTTTAGGAAATGCCTTGATTTCCTCACCTTCTAGGACCACAGTATAGTTGTGGAAAGAAACCAAATTCCTGTCTTTGATGAGCTTAATTTCTACTGTGGAGGATAGTGGAGCAAAGACAATGAACAAAAGAACCACATAACCTTTTCTAACATGATGCCAAGTAGTGGCGAGTGCTATAAAGAATAAAAAAAGAGCAAGATATATAAAGCATATACTTATTCCAGCACAGAGAAAGGTCACTGGGAGTTGTGATAGTCAGGAGTGACTTCATGAAGAAGGATGCTTGAAGCAAATAAGAAAAGCAAAAATAATAAACATTAACTTTATTAATCTGATAGGGAGCTAAATTACATTAAAAAAATAAATCAAAACATCACAAAGTTTACCATGAGCCACTGGTGCAGACAGAGGACAGGGAAATATTAGGTAGAAGAGGGAAAGTTCCCTGGCAAAGGCTCCATCCTCAAGCCTGTAGACACATGGCCCTAAATGGGGACAGGCATTCCTGTTTTCAGGCCCAAAAAGTTGCCATTTGGGTTGCCATGCCCCCTATCTTGTACCCATATAAACCGTAAACCCCAGGCTCCAGAAGCACATGAGCAAATGAAGGGACAATGAGACGAGATGAATGGCAGAACAACATGGCAGAGAAAGAGAGAAGAGAAGGAACGTCTGAACACTGAGAGGAGTTCAGTTGGGGGCGGTCAGAGGGGAGCTCAGCCGCTGGATGGCCAAACTCCAGGGGAAGATCATCTTCCCACTCCATCCCCCTTCCAACTCCCCATCCATCCCACTGAGAGCCATCTCAACCACTCAAAAAAAAACCCGCATTCATCCATCAAGCCCATATGCGACCTTGATACTTCTGGGACTGTGGGCAAGAGTTTGGGATACAGAAAACTCTCACACTGGCCGTCTGCCCTTATGAAAAGGTCCATTGAGCAGGTTAGCACTTAGGCTGTCTGCAGATGGCAAGGCTAAAACAGCATTGTAACATTGGGGCTGCAGGCATCAACCCCTAGACACTACCATGGGGCCAGAACCCAAAGCACTTGCCCCAGATCCTGTGCCTGCCTGTCTGCATGCTCCCCATCCTGTCAGGGGTTTGAGCAGTGGCAGCAACCTAACAGGCAAACCACACCTCTGTTGCACATCCTGTGATGGGGATCAGGGAACTCTCCCATTTAACCATTAGAAGTTACTATCTTTCATGCTTGGTGCTGTAGCAAGCTATTTTTGCCTCCTCCACCCCTGCCGTGTGGAATTTTGTGTTGTAGACTAAGGTATAGCAAAGTACCAACACGTTTGCTTTAAAATTTCATTTATTGCCTTAAATGGCCAGCAATAAAGTAGCTAAGATGACCACTAATTTAGATACTAAACCCATCAGTGTCATCTCATTCTTTCCTTCCCAGTAATCATCCACGCACTTTTTAATCATAATCAGCCAACTTTTATTATTTAGCATTATGTAACTACAAATAGCTTGCATTGCTATTTAGTTATTTCAAACAGCATTCCATTACATTATTATAAATTATGCCTTGCATGCTATCTGAGAAAATATTAAATTTCTTCCATTCTATTTTTTTGTTTTCAACTGTAATTTCTTTAACTTCAATTGCTTCATACCAAATATCTCCCTCTTTGAATGTGCAAATTTTCTTGCTGCAAAAATACCAGTCTGTAACTTAATCTCTGATTAGAGAAATATAATTTTTTTAACATTAAAAGATTTTATTTTGGTGGCATTCAACATTTAGATACTAGTATAATTATACATGCTTATTTTATGACATAAGATTTTGGATAAATATATAGAAGTTTCCTATTGCTTGGTTTTTGTTTTCATTTTTAGTTTACCATTTCCTAATACATGATTTATCATAATTTAATTGAAATCAAGAAACTGGGCTATAAAGTGAAATCAGCTGATGTACTTCAAGTTCAGGGGAAATAATTCTAATTAAAAATTGAACTAAGAATAACTTTAAAATTAATGGAATTGTTAGACTTATTTTGTGTTACCTTGGAAACGTGTGATTAAGTTCTTGTGATTTGGAATCAGCTTGTTTGAGTCTCACATTTACCAGGTTCCAGCTGACTCTGGCTCTGGCCTCTCTAAGCCTCAGTGCTATGATCTGCACAGTGGGATTAAATAGAGTAGTTAATGCTAAGGATCTCCATAAGCTGTTCCTGTCTGCTCAATGATGTACCTTTTATTCATTCAGGAGTAAAATTCTCCAGGAACAAGGGAGACCTTTTCCCTAAGAGTAGATTACATATGCACCATCTGTGTTAGTAATATATACTCATGATGAGTCTGTTATTGAGAGAAATAAGCGGATAATACATGGACACTATGAGATTAGCTGCCTGAGAAAGCCATTGTTGCATGCTTAAACAAGTCACAAAATTTCCAATTCAGTAACCTTAAAGGCCAACAAACACTTCTGCGTGACTATTCCTGTAGAAGAAAAAGATTTTATGGCGGAATTCACTAGTTCATTGGATCAGTTAAGTCTTTATTATATCCTTAGACCCTTAAAGCTTTCTTTCTAATCAGCCACTTCTATCATTTAACAGCCTTGTTTTGTGTTTTGGCAGCCGACCCCAAATGAATGGGCCTATCTGGGGATGGGAAGAAAAGAAGCCACCCAAAGGCCCTTTTTTGCCTTTGCAAACTGATGGTTTCCAAGCAGTTTTCTGGTGTTTGGAAACACTGTGTAGTAACTGGGGGAAGAGGCAGCTGTGCTTTGGCCCACATGAGGTAATTTGCAGACACATTTTAATTGCCTTTTAGGGAGCATGAAGGAGTTCCAAATAGTCTAATGAGTTCCAGCAAACACCTGTGAAATGCTTTTAGACGGCCATGTAATACCGAAATTAAGAATGTAATGCAGCAATTGGAGGCATCGTTGTTTTTGTGGGGGGTTTTTTTTTTTTTTCTCCTCCACTGAAAAGAATAGACAGAGATGTTCTAAAGACCCCTTGCCTGTAGTAGGTTTTCCACTCACCAAATGAGACTTTATCTTTGACCCCTTGGACTAGTATAATGAATTCAAAAATGTTTGATATAATCTTTATGTCAAACTTCTTATTTTAAAAAGTGAAGACTCTTAATCAGACAGTAATACTAAAATGAGAGGGTATCAGACAGATAGTTATAAGTTTAAAGCTGTACCCTTGTTAGCCAATAAGCAGTATTAAATGAATAGATCTGAAACACAAACATAATCATAATAATATGGTAATAGATGGAGATTGTGGAAGATGTATTATACTTTCTCTCCTTCCTACATATTGCTACTTTGTTTCCTTCTTTCCCTCCCTACTTCCTCTTTCCTTCCCTCCCTCCATCCCTCCCTTCCTTCCTCTTTCCTTCCTTTATATCTTTGATGGTTCCTTGTCAATTTAAATGAAGATATGTTTCAGAATATCTTAATGAATGACGTTTAGGTCTTCCTGGTATGCATTGGGGAACAAATGACCTAAAATATAGAGAGAATTACTATAATTTGGAGATTAAAAGCACAAAGATAAAATTCAGGAATTATTCCCTCATTCCAACTTCAGACCCATATTATTATTTTGTCTGTGTATTTGTGTGTTTACCACTAACCAAGTGCATTCATCTCCCTTCTCCTGCGAAGTAGCAACTACCCTTGAAATGCATGTTCATCATTCCAAAAAAACTTTATATTTTAATACACACAATATATAAATTACATATACATATACACACATACCTCAACAAAATTAAATGTTCTAAAATGAAGTAGTACAGGATATTTCTTTGCCAGGGCTCTTTTTTTCTTAGCACAGATTACTCACCAATAATATATCGACCTATAATTAAATTATTTTTATGGCTTTATAATGTGCCACTGAAATAATAGTCCCACTTGATTCTTCTGTTGTAGACTTTAAGCTGTTTTCACTTTTTTCGCTATTAGAAGCAATGATTATATCATCTATAACTGTAGACATGTATCTTTAAACTACTTAGGTATGGAATTGTTAGGTGACAAATTATATGGACTTTCACCTTGACTAGATTTTGCTGTATTCTTCTCCAAAGTGGTTATATCAACTTTTGTTGCTATCAGTAGTGCTTAAGAATTTCTGTTGATCTACATCCTTACCAATTCCTAGGATTGTCAGTCGTTATCAAGTTCACCCATTTGATGGGTAGGAAATCTCAACTTGGTTTATTTTGTATTACCTGATAACTAGTGAGATTCCGCATCTTTTTATATGCATATTAACATTTTATGTAGACTCTTCTGTGAATTACCTGTCAATATCCTTTTTCTATTTTGTTGTTTCTTTAATTTCTTTAAACAGATTTTTAGGAGTCTTTACTTGGAACACAAATCTTTCATCATTATCTGTATGACAAACACCATCACCCTGTCTATATTTTATATTTTTCATTTTGCTCATGGTTACTTTTGACACACAAGATTTAAAATTTAATTTTTCATGGTTTGTCATTTTATGTCTTATTTTAGAAAGTCTTTCCTAACCCAGAGAAATAATAAAGTTAGTCTCAAATTTTCTTATAAATACAATAAAGTTTTGTTTTTCCTTTTTTTTTTTCTTTAAATATAATCCATGTTGAGTTTGGGGTGTGTATTTTGTGAAGTAGGGATTCCTATCTTTCCCACATGGCTAACCAATACTGTTACCCTCTATCTTGTTCATCTGTAGTTACCTCTATTATGCATGTTTCCATATACACATGCTTCTAAGGCTGAACTGCCAAATGTGAGATTCCAATAGTCACAATAGCTATCTATGTTTATATTTAACTAGAATTAAGCAAAATAAAACATTTAGTTTCTCAGTCACACTAGTGACATTTCAACTACTCAACTAGCCATATGTCACTACTCACTCCTTTATTGAACAGTACACACAGAGAACGTTTCTGTAATCACAAAAAGATCTGTGGGACAGTGCTTTTAGATAATGAGGCTCTCTATTACATCCATTAATTCACCTCTTTATTTATTTTCATCCCTGTCACTGCTCCAGTGTCACAGTGTCTGATTTAGTATGGTGTTTCTATAATGTTAATATCTTATAGGGCAAGTCATTCTTCCTTATTCATATTTTTTTAGAAGTGTTTTCTCTATTCTTGACTTTTTGCTCCTTTTATTCAATATGACCTTTAGGGAATGTGATTGGGATTTCATTGAGTTTATACAGCAATTTGGGAATAATTTATCTCTTTAAATTATTGCATTTGCAATCCTTGAACAGTGTATCCCCTTTCCACTAATTTAGAGTTTACTTTTTTAAATACTTTTCTCCATAAATATCATGTATATCTTAATAGCATTAATCACAAGCAATTTGAAGTTTTTGTTACTGTTATAAATTTTATTTTGTATCACCTGTTTATTGCTAGTTTATAGTAACATAATGAGTTTTTTATATTCATCTTATCCACCAACCTCATGGAATTCTTAGAAAATTTCATTTTTTTTCTGTAAAATCTCTTAGGTTTTTAAGGTAGATAATCTCAGTATTTGTGAATAAGATCAGTTTTGTATCTTAAAATTGCAATTTTTGTAAACATTTTTCGTCTTCTTTTCTTTTTTGTTTACTTTAGCAGGGATTTCTAGTATTAAGTGGACTAGATTGTATGGAAAATTATTCTAAATTTTGATTTTTTGGTAGTATACAACATTTTATCAGGTTCAGATTTTTTTTTCTATTCCCAGTTTTCCTGAGTTTTTATTTAATTTATCAATTGTAGCTGGGCATGGTGCCTCACGCCTATAATTCCAGAACGTTGCCAGGAGGATTGCTTGAGGCTAGGAGTTCAAGACTAGCCAGGGCAGTGTAGCAAAAAAATTTAAAAAAATAATAGCCAGTTTTGGTGTCATGTGCCTATAGTCCTAGTTACTCAGAAAACTGAGGCAGGAGGATTGTTGCTCAAGCCCAGCAGTTTGAGATTACAGTGAGCTATGATTGCACCACTGCACTCCAACCTGGGCAACAGAGTGGGACTCTATAAAAAAAATAAAAAATTATGAATTGCAATTAAATTTTATCAAACTAATTTTATTAACATTTATGCTAGAATAATATTTTTCTCATTTTATCAATATGGTAAATTATAGTAATAATAAACATTCTGATATTACTTTTATTTTTTGAGACAGAGTTTCACTCTTGTTGCCTAGGCTGGGGTGCAGTGGCGTCATCTCAGCTCACTGCAACCTTCACCTCCCTGGTTCAAGTGATTCTCTTGCCTCAGCCTCCTGAGTAGCCGGGATTACAGGTGCACGCCACAACGCCCAGCTAATTTTTTGTATTTTTGTAGCAGAGACGGGTTTCACCATGTCGGCCAGGCTGATCTTGATCCGCCAGGTGATCTGCCTGCCTTGGCCTCCCAAAGTGTCAGGATTACAGGCATGAGTCACTGTGCCCAGCCTTATATTACTTTTTCTATACATGGAAAATATGCACTCTGATCACAAATTATGGTTATTATTATGATTATTATTATATTGATGGATTTAGTTTTCTATCATTTTGTTTGGAATTTTTTTCTAAATCTGAAAATATGATTGGCCTGTATTAATCTTTTAACAAACTACCTTTCTTTATCTTGCCTTTAAAAGTGATGGTAGGTTGTATACATTTACTTGATATATGACAGGTCTTGAAGACATTGTGCCTTTGTTGTTCCTTGGAAGTATTTGTGCTCCAGTTATTAGCTATTCCTTGAGTATTTGTTAAGAAGTATTATCCGGGTCTTGAGTGTTTTTTCTGGGTGTATTTTAAATTTACTAATTAAGTCTCTTATATAGTTAAAGGTCTTATGATGCTTTCTATTTCTTCTTAGTCACTTTAGGTACGTTAAATTATTATAGGAAAATTTTCTTATTCTTTGTTTCCTAAAATATTATTTTCTTCTATTATTTTTAAAGTTCTGCTGTGCTGTCATTCCTAATATTTATTTTGCCTTTTTTCTCTTGATGATTTGACTAGCCCTTTCAGAAAGGTGTCTATTTTATTAGGCTTTACAAAAAATAATTTTTGGTTTGGTCAATCATTTCTAGTCTTTCTTTTATCTTTTATTACGATTTTACTCACAATTGCCTTTATTTTTCTTTGGATTCATTCTGTCGTTTCTTTTCTAATTGCTAGAGCTGGATAAATATGTAGACCATAATTTTTCACCCTTTTTACTTTCTTAATGTAAGCATTAAGACTTTTCTTTCTGATTGATACTTGCCCTCATCCCACAGTAATTTACATTGTTGTTCATTTCTGAATATTTTATCATTCTCAGTTTTGATTTACCACTTTAATCATGGTGTACTTAGAATAATACATTGAAATTTTCCATTGTTTTTGAAGACTTCATCCTTTTTTTTCTACCTTGATTTAATCTGGCTATAGAATGTTGTCAATGTGAATCTGATGCTTCTAAATGAGCTGTGTTTTGTGGCTTAGAATTTATTTTCTAAATACAGTATTCTGTGTATGTTTGAGCAGAATATCTGTTGTTCAATTGTTGAGGATGATGTTCTATCATATATGTCCATTTGATTTAGCTAGGTAAATAGGCTGTTGAAATCTTACTAGTCTTTATTAGATATCATTGTTTTCTTTATTTTTTTGCCCTGTTTAATTATGAATTAATTATAGAAATGTATCAAAACCTCCCAGTATGATTTTGAATTCATCACATTCTACACATTTTGTTTATATTTTGAGGCTAATTTATAAGATTTATAAAATTTGGAATTCTTTTACCTTCCTAGTTAATTGAATCTTTTATCATTAGATAGTGACACTTGTTATTTCTAATAATATTTTTAACCTATAGTTTATTGGTCTGATGTTAAAATAGTTATAAGGCTTCTTTTGGCTAGCATTTATATATTAAATCTTTACTCAATTTTCTATAATCAATCCTTTTATTTAGCTTATATACAACATTGGATACTACAGAGAGGGAGAGAGAGAGAGGGAGAGAATATGTATTTATTTTAGTTCATTTTGAAAATCTCTGTATTAGCTGTTGATTTAAATTTCATTTACAGTTATAGTGATGACTTATAAAGGTTATTTTTATCTTCACATTTCATGTCAATTTTCTCCTTTTTAGTTATTTTTCTATGTATCATTAAATTCATTCATTTATTCAAAACTACTTAAGTGCTAAGTGCATGCCAAACACTATTTTAGCTGTTGGGAAAATAACAACAAACAAACAAAAATCTCCTGCTTCAGAGGTCTTACAGGGTAGTGGTGATGAGAGACAATAAATACATACATAATTACAAGATACTGTTTGTCAAAGGTTACAAGCCTAAAGGAGAAAAATAAATAAAATTATTTTTGATCACCTAATTCAAGACTAAGAGCAAAAAGGCTATGGTTCATTTCAGTGAATGGAAAGTTTTGGGCTCGTACAGATATAGACCCGATAATTTGTTCTAGTATGATAAAAAGACCTTTGGTTCTTATCCACATTTTCCCTAATCTTCCTCATTTAAATGGCAACATGAAGTCCATCCATTCAATCCTTCTATTGTTTCGAGCATTTCCTATGGGGTGATAATGGCTGCAACCTCATCTGTCTTCTTTAAGAATGACCCTGAATGTAGCCTGGATATCATTACCCATCCTTTATGCACCTTTATAATTTCAGAAATTACAAATTCTATTTCATAAAATATGCCCTCAATCTATAGAATAAGAATACTATGAGTGTTAATGAGATTATACTGATAATTGTGATAAATTCTTTGAAATGCTGGTATTCAGTTATTATGACTTTAAAACATAAACATTTCATATGGCTCAACCTTATTCAAGGTCTTATAATACACTTTTAATATTTAGATCCATTGCTTACTGTGATTATTCTATATGTTGGTATTGTTTTAAAAAAAACTTTAGTTTGATTTTTTACACAAAGTGAAATATCACATGTTTAAATTTGTTTTCTGCTTTATTTATGCGATGTGACTTTTTCTCCATCAAGCATCAGGCAGCGTTGCTTGTTGTCAGGGTAGAAGAAATAAATATGTGCATTAAATGTATAGTGAATACTATCATTTTAACAGACAGAAGTATAGGTTTGACATTTCATATTTTGTCACTTGATCTTGCCAGATTGATTTATGACAGACAATAAAGTTGTCAAAGACCTTTTGTTGTTGGCAATGTTTTAGTTTTTAAATTATGAGAACATAGAGTTTTGTAGTACAGGGAGAAGAAAGTAATTCTTTGACTGACGTGAATGAAATGACAGTTCATTATGAGAATAAAACTCGGTGCTGTGAAACTGGGGTATCACTACTTCCTTAGCAGCAAAAATCCCATTAAAAATCACCTCTATCACACATTTGTACATATTATATAGTCAGCTTGGCTACCAGGGGTAAAGCTGTTTAGGAAATGGAAAAATGAGGAAAGGATTAGTTCAACACAGGTTCCACATAATAAAATCTATTTGCCCTTGTAAGGGGAAGATTTAAAACATCTTGTTTCTCTGGTCTTAATCATCTAGGAACCATGTTTTACTATGTTTCAGGTGTTTTGAACATACTCAGAAACTGAGTTATTTTACTTTCCGCCCCCAAAATTGCTTTGTTTTTGAGTAAAGTAGACATTTTATCTCTGCCACATTTACAAATTATTTTTTTAAATATCCCACAGATCCTTTTTTGCCAATGACCTTTCATTAGAACCAGAATATTCTAATATAAGAAGTAAGGATCTCAATACAGATATCTAAGAAAATCAGAACATGTTTGTGCCCACAGAATGACTGCATTGTTACCAATTTATTAGATGCTGCCTGATGGCATAGCATAGGTAACATAAATGCTGAGGCATAAAAATAACATTTTGAGTATGATGAAATAGAGCCTTTGATTCTTTAGAGTGAAGAAGAGGAGGCTCAGAGGTCATCATGGTGGGGAATCTGGACACAATTTGATTTTTGTTATTATGAAAGTTAACAATATACTAGACTTTTTCCTGTATCTTATTGTAATAACATTATCTGCCTCCCTCCCAGGTCAGAATAACATTAGAAAATTCCTCCAACCCTATCCCCTGAAAAAGGATGAAAATTAGGGCGGGGAAGGGGGAAGGTTATTTTTGTTTTTGTATGTAAGGATTACAATAATGGGAGGTAGTAATGATGAAGAAAAGAAATTTTGTTATTTTACTAACTCCAGTGTAAATTGGATCTTGACAACCTTGGAACAATCCCTATGACACTCTCTGAAATAACCAAAGTTGAGAATATGAATTCTGACACACTGGCCAGTTCCTCTTCAATTAGTATATTCTGCCCTTACAAATTTCTCCTTAGGATTTTTTTTTTTTTTTTTAACATATGGTGCTATTCTATCTTTAAATCGAGATTTCTGCAGTTTTTTTTTTTTTAATCTAGAATAGATTGAATTTCAGTAAAGTCTCATACATCAATTACTTTTTTATTCACAGTCACTATGCAAAGCTTATGAGATAGGACACTGCATTAAGACAGGTTTTAAACACAACCACTATGAGAATATTACAAAAAGTCCTATTGTCTTCCAATAGCATAGAAATTTTCTCATTGCTGTAAGAAGTTAACATTATTCCAAACTCAGAACACAGTAGATGGAGTTGGTTACACTCGCTCCTTACCTATTAAATGCCATATATAACCGTTGCCTACTACAATGTAGGAAATGTAGGCTTATGATGGAGGGCCTGGGTCATTACCTTACTCGTTCTACAAACATTTAATAGGCATATCATATACCCCAGAACAATTAGTTACATTTTACTTTTTCTCCATTTGACATTTCAGTTTTTAACTAGTATATTTGGTTCATTTGTATTTAGTATAATTATTGATATATTTGAGTTGAAATCTAATATTTTGTTTTTTTATTGGTTCCAACTTTTCCTCGTTTATGTTTCTCCCATCTTGCCTTCTCTTGGAATAATCAGACATTTCAACTAATTCATTTTGTTTTAAAATCTTTTAGTGATGACAAACTAATCCCTGGAGATGTAGAGGAGATTACAACATAAACATGCATTCTCAAATTGTTAGCATCCACTTTAAAATAGTACACATATAACTCTCTATACTTTTAGAACCTTATGTTACTTTACTGTTTTCACATCCCCACTTTTGTGCTATTTTGTCATAAATTTTAGTTCTACATGTATTTTAAATACACAAGAACTTATTGTTTTAAAATCTCAATAATAATTTATAGTTAACCATATAATACCCTATTCAATGTTCTTTATTTCTTGAATTGGCATGTTTCCATCTGGGATCATGTTCCTTATGGCAGTAAAAACTTTACTGTTTTTTTGAACATTCTTCTGTTGGTGACAAATTCTTATTTTTGTTTGTGTGAAAATTTTTGCATTTTACCATAATATCAAAGAATGTTTTTTGCTTGGTATAGAACACTAACTTGGGAGATAGTTCCCCTTAATACTTGTAAGTAGTCGTTCCATTGCCGTCTAGCTTGATAGTTTCTCCTGAAAAGTAACCTATAAAGCTTATTTCTTCTTTGAAAACAATGGATGATTTTTCTTATGGTTGCCCTAAATATTTTTTATTTGTGTTAGATTTCAGATTTTTTTTTTTTTTAATTCTGCTTGGAGGTTTTTGAGTTTCTGCAAACCATGGCTTTATGTTTTTCAATGATATGAGTTGTCCTGTGGAGAGTCGCACGTGGCTAAGAACCGAGCAAGGCCTTCAGCCAATAACCAGAGAACAACTGACTCTTTTAATACCAAAGACAATGAGGAATGGAATCCTGCCAACAACCTTGCAAGTAAATTTGGCAAGAGGTCTTTTCTCTGTCAAGCTTTCTGGTAAGACTGCCGTTTTCAGTGTGACTGAAACTGAATTGGATACTTTGAAATAAAAGCATTCAGCTAATTCTTCTCCAGATTCCTGGCTGGTAGGATTTGTGAGATGATTAATATTTGTTGTATTCGCTACCAAGTATTGTAGTATTCTGTTACATACGATAGGTAACTAATACACTCTCTTCTCTTTTTGGGATTCCACTTATGCATAGATAGAATAGGCCTTTCAAGAATGTCTCGTGTGTCTCTTTTTCCCTTTATTTTTAATTTCCTTCAACTTTACTCGTGTGTTTTAATATGAATATTTTTTGCTGAGCTATCTTTCGGGTTACTATCCTTGCTTCTGCTATATCTAATCCAATGGCAGATATTTCATTTTTGGTTTTGCAATTCCCGGTTTACTATTTTATATCAATTATACTCACAAAGTAAAAATTGCTGTCTTTTCATCTAATTTATGGTTAAATTAATCTTAGCAACTTTAAAATCTATGTCTGATAACTCAAATATCTGGATCACTACTGGTTACATTTCTCTCATCTGCTCCCCACCTCCACTTGATCAGTTGGGTCTATATATAATATGCTTGGTAATTTTTAATTGAATACCAGTGTCTCATGAATGCTTTTTTAATACTGTTACACATGTTTAAAGATCACATAAGAATTAACTCTGGCAATGCATACCATTTTGTAAAAGTTTATCTTCTTGTTTTAGATCACCAAAATTATAGCATGTCTGGATTGCCATATAAATCATTGCCTAGGGCTGGCGAACCAAGGGCTATAGTCCTAATGCACAAGAGATGGAATGTAAATAGGCTTTGTGTAAACTGTAATGGGCAGCATTTAGTTATTACTACTGATGGCAATAAAACATATAGCATTTTATACCCTCTTTTCCCCCACCAAATTGTCCAGTATAGAAGCAAGAGTGCCAGGGATCAAAAGATCTCCACCCTTGTCCTACCACTAACACTGGTTTGTGTTATAAACATAATATACAACTTCTTGTTTGTTTGTTTGTTTTTTGAGACAGAGTTTTGCTCTTGTCACCCAGGCTGGAGTTCAGGGACGTGATCTCAGCTCACTACAACCTCCGCCTCCTGGGTTTGAGTTATTTTCCTGCCTCAGCCTCCCAAGTAGCTGGGATTACAGGCACCCACCACCATGCCCTGCTAATTTTTGTATTTTTTAATAGTGACAGGGTATCTCCATGTTGGCCGGGTTGGTCTTGAACGCCTGACCTCAGGCGATCCACCGGCCCTGGCCTCCCAAAGTGCTGGGATTACGGAGGTAAGCCACCTCACCTGGCCACACTTCTTTTTTTTCCCTTCTTTTTAAAATCTGTAAGATTGCATGATCTCTGTTTCATAAATGTCAGTGTGAGAAACTGACTTTAAAAAAGAAAATGAGATGAAACAAGGCACCAATGGAAGATAATTAAGCAGCATGATTTAAAGTATGGGTTTTGAGTTAAATAGTCATTTTTGAGTGCTGATTCAGCCATTTAATACATTGTGGTCTTGGCAAGTTATTAGATTAGTTCGTGCTTTTGTTTTCAAATCTGTATAATGGGGATAATAATATTTATCTGTTCAGGCTGTTTTGAATAATTCATGTTAAGTAGAAAAAGCCTGAAATTTCAAAGAACTCAGTAATTTTAATAATAATACTGATATTATTATCAACATTATCAGTTATTAATATTATGCACTTAAGTGTTTCTTGGGCCTAAAAATATAGTCAGTATAGTTGAATACAGTTAATTATATTCTTCAATATAGCTAATTATAAAAGAAATGGAGATTTTCTAAGTGGACCATTGTGGAATGTGAGGATCTATATACTTCTGCATTGATTTCATTATTCATAAGAGTAACAAAGGGCCTTGACCACGTTATGATGAAAGGTAATACAAGAGCTGTGCTACATATGCTCATTCTAACATGACCAGGCTCATGTCTACATCTTTATCCTTCTGTTCCAAGAAAGGTGTTCTGTAATGGTTAACAATAACTATAGGTTTGATCCAAGCAGAGTCTGGTCTTTCTAAACTATGTTGAATAAATGGTGCCTTGTCCATCATATACTCTTTCCATTTCCAGAGCAAGATGCCCACCACAGCTCAGTACCCATCATTGATTACCTAATTACACAATCATTCCATCAGTAAATCAGTGCAACATCTGTGACCCTATATGTCACCACTACAGCCCCCTCTGTGTATTCCCCTGGAGCTTCACCGAGGCGGTTCTACTGACATAATATATTCATTATCCATTAGATCTGGCACACGCTCCACAGTGCTCAATTACGATACAATTGAGCAAAGGGTCTGGTGTCGGCCAATGTAATGACTTTCTGATTATCTGTCTTTAAATGATGAATGAAATGAAAATGTACTGCTCAAACCAAATATAAGATTGTTAGGATGCCAAATGAAAATCGTACATAGCCTCCTTTATAGGAGAATGGCAGACGCCTGCTTTCATTCAGCAATAGCTCTCTAAATATACTTTTCCACACCATTCCCATCTTTCAGTTATAAGATTACAATGAATCCACTGAATTTAAGTCCTAAATTGATATTTTGGGGTCATTACATTACTCTTTGACTGAAGTTTTAATTCACAAGAACTTTCAGGTACTTTTACATTTGTCTCGTCTTTTGACTCTACTTGTGTAATCTGACCTCCCAGTGATAGATTTACTGCTTCTACTTAGTCACCTGGATCAGATTATTTTTTGAGTTGCTTTGTCTCATGGAGAGCTGTAAGATAATTAAGCAGATTGATACATAGATGGAATCTGTTTTTAAAAAATGCCGGGATTATAAATAAGTGGGAGACTCAAAAACATTTTGTTGTTCAAATAATTATGAAGCAGGTGTTTGATAGTACAGTCATTTCTGTTTCTGTCTACATCTTTAGTTATTATTCTGTTAATTATAATTGAAAATCCAATAAAGCTTCATATTGGAACACTTAGCAATCTGAGTTAAGTTACAGCTTTTCAGTTATTCCCTTAAATAAAACACATTGGACTTTTGATTGTAATATAATTTTAAAAATGCAGTCCTTTCCCCAACTTTTTGAACACCTTAGAATAACTGAGCTTTTTGAAAGGCACAGACAAAAAAAATACATGTATTAATTTTTCATGCCGCAACAAGGCTTACAGAATGATTTTGGGGTACCTGAGAAGTTCCCAAAGTGGCCTCATCCTTTAAGATGGTAGCTATATAAGCTATGAACAAATCTCCTCACTCCAGTTGTGTAAAGAAGTTAGGAAAAATATGAGTTCTTCTAAATTAAAATTTCTTAAAAAAATAACTTATTTTCAGACTTCAGTTTCCCTATTGGAGAAGCTGATCTTAAATTTAATCTTGAAATCAAAATAGAGTTCCTTTGGATCTCATTTAATTGGAGTAAAGTCCTTGTGCTGAGGGAGACTGATAATCCCAGAGGTAAGAGATTGATAGCTCAACAACCATCGAGAATAATTTGAGAGTTGATGTCCTTGTATTTGTTTTTTATTTGCAATTAAATTAGATGGACTCTAAACTGAAGAAATGTGCATGTATCTGTGATGTGTTCACATTCCTAGGATAAAACTGCCTTCTTATCTTTTACTGTAAAGAATGACTACACCAAGTATTGGTTAAATGTCTTGAGACCTTTTAGGTAAAGTGAAAACTGAGGAAAAATTGTCTCAAAGGGCAGTGTTTAAAGGAGCTCACTAATTAATTAAGTACATCTCAACATTCTTGATTTGGAAACTCTAACAAGAATCATATGAGCCTGTAGTTTGTAAAACTAGATAGGGTAGATGAGTACTTTTTTTTTTTTCTCCTTTGTTTCCAGCCACAATGAAAAATATTTAAGTGGAGATATGTTGCAGTCTCTAGAGAAATGTGAATTAATTTGAAGGTCATTGACTGCTTTATTTTCATTTCATATTTGTTTATTTATTTAAAAATAAGTACTAATTTGAGGGTGTACTGATTTTAATTTACATAACTTATGTAGTAGCTAGAAGGTTAAAATTTTCTTTTACTTCCTAAAGACACAATTTTCTTGGAATATTTTTTTAAAGAGTTCAAGTTTAAATACAGCGTCCACTTCACTGCATCTCATTAAATCTGTTGTTGGCTAGGAAATCAACACAAAACATACCAAAATCAGAATCTTGAATATTTATTTCTTTTAATCACAAGACTCATATGCATAAAAATAAGATAATTTAATAATATCAATGAAATACCCAAGGTCATGTGAACTCTAGCTTTCTGTGTGCTAAACTAAACCCAAATTATTTCAGAAAGTTACTTGCCTACTGTCAAAAAATGCCAACTAGTCTTTATGTGTTCTGGTGGAAGTCGTAAGACTCCTGGATCCGAGAAAAATAATTTTACTTCTCATAGCAATGGCAGCAGAGTATTATTAGCATTTCTTTTTTTCTTTCTTTCTTTCTTTTTTTTTTTTTTTTTTTTTTTTTTTGATACGGAGTCTCGCTCTGTCACTAGACTGGAAATCAGTGGCGCAATCTCAGCTCATGGCAAACCCCACCTCCCGGGTTCAAGAGATTCTCCTGCTTCAGCCTCCTGAGTAGCTGGGACTACAGGCGCCAGCCACCACGCCTGGCTAATTTTTGTATTTTTAGTAGAGACGGGGTTTCACCATGTTGGCCAGGATGGTCTCTATCTCTGGAGTTCGTGATCTGCCCGCGTCAGCCTCCCAAAGTGCTGAGATTACAAGTGTGAGCCACGGTGTCCAGCCTACTATTAGCATTTCTTATGCCCAGTTATTGGAGCTGCAGTCCCACTGAGGGTGGCCATCTGTACAATCAGGGTTTGTGTTTCAGGAGAGGAACCCCGGTCTTAGGGGGCCCAAATCTTTTATAATGAAAAGCAAGCATAGCTATCCTTTCCCCTAAAGGGAGTCCCTATCTCTGTCTTCCAAAGTATTAAGGAATCCTGTGTTTTACTCCAGAAGAAAACATTGTTTCTATATTTCAAGGCTGTTTTCTATACAAATTCCTTTGAAGGGAAAATAAAGAACAAAGGCATGCTCCAATACATAATGAAATATAAGGAATTCATTCATAATTATCTCTCAACATCTATGGTTTATATTTTGTAGAAAATAATCATATCAATGCCTTATATGGGTTTAGAAACTTACGGTTTATAGATCACGTTCGCAAACATTTTGTATTTCTTTGACAGCACACCTCTTTGCTGGGTTTTACTAATCTCGTAATACAGACGAACATACTGTCTCTGAGAGACTAAGTAAATTTTTCCCCAAATTCCATAGCATTAACTGGTGAAACAGGGACCTCAGTGTAGGTTACCTCCAAATGCATTGTATTTTCCATAAGACCAGAGTAGCTATGGTGGATCATAGTCCACCATACTTATTGCTAATGGTATGTAAAAGAAACAGTTAAATATGTGATATAATTTCAGAAATGTTTTGGCAGGGTCATCATAAAAGAAACAAACAAAAAAATCTCTCTTTGTCCTGTTGCATGTGCCTGAAAATCACCTTTTGAAGATTTTTTTCATGTGGAATACTAGCCTAAGGTGCTTTGAAGAGCCTTGTGATATTCTTTTTTTTTTTTTTTTTTTTTTTTTTTTTTTTTTTTTTTTGAGATGGAGTTTTGTTCTCATTGCCCAGGCTGGAGTGCAATGGCACCATCTCAGTTCACTGTGAGAGGAGACAATGTTGTTAGCAGCCCTCACTCTCAGCACCTCCTTAGCCTCTGGCCTCAGCATCCACTCTGGTGGTGCTTGAGGAGCCCTTTAGCCCACCACGGCACCGTGGGAGCCCCTCTCTGGGTTGGCTGAGGCTGGAGCCGCCTCCCTTTGCTTGCCTGGAGGGGTGGAGGGAGAGGTGCGGGCGGGAACTGGGGCTGGGGGCCACGCTTGCGGGCCAGTGCGAGTTCCAGAGGACCGGGCAAGGGCTCCGCCTGGGACCCCGCACAGAGAGCAGCCAGCTGGCGCTGCAGGCCCAGGGCAGTGAGGGGCTTAGCACCCGGGCCAGCAGCTGCGGAGGTTATGCCGGGTTCCCCAGCAGTGCCGGCAGGCCCCCGCTGTACTCAAATTCTCGCCGGGTGTAGCTGCTTCCCCGCGTGTAGCTGCTTCCCAGCGGCACAGGGCTCGGACCTGCAGCCTGCCATGTCTAAGATCCCCCTGTGGTGGGTTCCCGCGCGGTCTGAGCCTCCAGGACGGGCGCCCTCCCCTGCTCTGTGGTGCCCGGTCCCATTGACAGCCCAAGGGCTGAGGAGTGCAGGCGTGGCTGGGGACTGGCGGGCAGATCCGCCTGCAGCCCGGGTGCAGGATCCACTGGGTGAAGCCAGCTGGGCTGGTGAACTGGATGGGGACTTGGAGAACTTTTATATCTAGCCAGAGAATTGTATGTACACCAATCAGCACTCTGTGTCTAGCTCAGAGTTTGTGAATACACCAATTGGTACTCTGTATCTAGCTAACCTAAGGGAGACTTGGAGGACTAGCACTCTGTGACTCTGTGTCTAGCTCAGGGTTTGTAAATACACCAATCAGCACTCTGTGTCTAGCTCAGGGTTTGTAAATCCACCAATCAGCACTCTGTGTCTAGCTCAAGGTTTGTGAATACACCAGTTGGTACTCTGTACCTAGCTAACCTAGTGGAGACTTGGAGGACTAGCACTCTGTGACTCTGTGTCTAGCTCAAGGATTGTAAATGCACTAATCAGCACTCTGTCTAACTCAAGGTTTGTAAAGGCACCAATTGGTACTCTGTATCTAGCTAACTCTGTATCTAGCTAACTAGCATTCTGTGACCCTGTGTCTAGCTCAAGGATTGTAAACGCACCAATCAGCTCTCTGTGAAATGGACCAATCAGCAGGATGTGGGTGGGGGCCAGATAAGGGAATAAAAGCAGACTGCCTGGGCCAGCAGTGGCAACCGACTCCGGTACCCTTCCACACTGTGGAAGCTTTATTCTTTTGCTCTTTGCAATAAATCTTGCTGCTGCTCACTCTTTGGGTCCACGGTGCTTTTATGAGCTGTAACACTCACCACGAAGGTCTGCAGCTTCACTCCTGAAGCCCGCGAGACCATGAACCCACCAGGAAGAACCAACAACTCTAGACGTGCTGCCTTTAAGAGTTGTAACACTCACCACAAAGGTCTGCAGCTTCACTCCTGACAGCTAGACTATGAACCCACCAGAAGCAAGAAGCTCCAAACACATCTGAACGTCTGAAGGAACGAACTTCGGACACACCATCTTTAAGAACTGTAACACTCACCGCGAGGGTCCGCA
Organism: Macaca thibetana thibetana; assembly: GCF_024542745.1. Lineage (NCBI taxonomy): Eukaryota > Metazoa > Chordata > Mammalia > Primates > Cercopithecidae > Macaca > Macaca thibetana. The sequence continues at coordinate 15,196,526 of NC_065583.1, read as the reverse complement.
GCTTCATTCTTGAAGTCAGTGAGACCAAGAACCCACCAATTCCGGACACAACTGCAACCTCTGCCTCCTGGTTCAAGCAATTCTCCTGCCTCAGCTTCCCAGATAGGTAGGATTACAGGTGCCCACCACCACGCTCAGCTGATTTTTTTGTATTTTTAGTAGAGATGAGGTTTCACCGTGTTGCCCAGGCTGGTCTTGAACTCCTGACCCCAGGTGATCTGCCCTCCTCAGCCTCCCAAAGTGCTGGGATTATAGGCCTGAGTAACCACGCCCGGCCAAGAGCCTTTAATATTCTGAAGTTTGTCTATCCCTCTGAGTGAAACAAAAAAACGTGAGGGCAAAAGAGCTGAGAGTAAATTTTCCGACGATTCTACCCAAGAGCTAATAGCAGAAAGTTTCATTCACATGAGACAAATGGGAACCCAGGGATTGAATGAAAAGCAAATCGGAGAGAGACATGAGAGTGTGCACATAGTTGGTGCAATTCATAAGTTTTCTCATTCTTAACCTGCATCAGTTTTGACCTGAGTAGTCTGAGTTTCTCTCCTCTTATAGTCAGGAAAATCTCTCTGTAATCCTTTGTATATTGTTGTATGCTATTTAAACTTGTCCACTTGCTTTATTCTCAAAAGTTAGAGAAAAATTTGCTTTCTACTAAACTACCTCTACTATGTAGACTTAAAGTAGTATTTCCCAGGCCTTGAAATATAATGAATAAAACATAAAAGGGATCCTTGATCAAGTAAATGTGGGGAAATGAGATTAAACAATGCTACTAATGTCTTTACATGAGGACTTCTCAGTGGGTTTAATATGATAATGTGAATTGTGAATCTCCACGGGAAGGATATAATATGCAGAATTTTCTTAATTTACCCCATACTGGAGCTTTGTTTTCATGAAGCACACTTGGGAAATGCTGCTTTAAAGAAAATCTACAGGAACAAAGTCATAAAATATAACCAAACCATTTTGGCACCTTAAAATACCAAAATATCAACTGTGTGCCAGCATGATAAAAAATAAAATGTTTCTCCTATCCCATATAAAAAGGGAGGAATATAATAATATCAGTAAAATATCCAGTATTCATAAACTATACTATATGTACTATACTACATAAAGTATACTTTATGTAAACCACTCAAGATTTTTTTCCAATATTCTTTTTGAAAAAATCTAATGATGGTGGAAAGTCCCCAAAAAGGTTTGTACTAGTCAGAAATTATACACATATGACTACCTTATAATTTATTATGCCAGCTTTAAAGCAGACTTTAGAGACATTGGCACTCCATCCTTAGGTATAATTCCTATTTCTACACTGACTTGATTTAATTATAATGCAAGCTGTTCATTTAAATATTGGAATGGACTTTCACCTCCAGTTTTCATAGAGTAATAGTTATTGGAATAGCTCTCATGTCATAAGCAACTATAAAAATAGGCAAAGTGTATACAGCAAGTGTTTTCAAATTTACACAAATGTAATACAGAGCAGTAATCATTAAGGCAGGGAAATCTATGAGTTGAGTCCCATAGCTGTCCCAGCTTTCAGCTTGGAGTCCATTTCCACCCTGCAGCATGAGCAGGCAAAGTCCATGGCAGACCTCCCTAAGGTGAGGAAGTAGAGATCTGACTTAAGGACTGTTAAGGTAACTATAAATTATAGAACATAGTATCAGAGAGAAAAAAGCTGTGTATAGAATGAGCCCCAAAATATCTGCATTTGCATCCCTTGGTATCTTTAGCCAATACTAAACTGTGCATGCTTGAGGAAAGATACCAAGAGGTCTGTCCGGCAAGAGCAACTGAAAAAGCTCTGAGCTGAACAACTATTCCAGAGACTCTGTAGAGTTTGAGATCTTGGAGTCCTGACCACCAGAATGGAGAGATTTTGCTGACCACTATGATCATTTGGTTGATATGCTCTAATGGACCTGTCTTAGTTGTAGTACAACACTGCATCTAGAATAAGGATTATTTTAAAAGCTCCCTAACAAAATGTAACATTTTTGAATATTATGTTTTGAATGAAACATCTTTGAAAAAAGTCATTTAGGCTGAAGGAAAGGATTTACATCTGAGAATGCTAGTCCTGGTTTCTATACAGGCCTCAATAGAATCAAGCAGAATCATCAATAAATTAACTAACTGAATAAAACTCAAAACTATTTAAAGAAATAGCACATAAGTCAGACTCTCAACAGTATAGCATTCAACTGTCTAGCATTTAATTAAAAAAATACTAGATATGCAAATAGGCAGGACAATATGACCCATAAAAGAGAAAAGTAGGGGGAGCAGGGGAGAGAGTTGAGAAGCATGGAACTGATGGAATATTTTTTGCTCATTATCTCATCCAGGTCTGTGTTCTTGTCTCACGACCAGGAAGAAGCAAGCATGCAGACACCCGAAAAGTGAGAATCCTGGGAAGTGTTTTATTGAGTGATGAAACAGTTTTTAGTGGGAAGGGGGTGATCCCCTACCCAAAGGCAGGAGAGTTCTCAATATGGCTGAGCCCAGGGCTTTTTATGGGCTCAGAATAGGGAATGTGTGCTGATTGGTTTGTGAATATGCGAAAAAGGTTAAAGCGAAGACACCACTCAAAGGTGGGCATTATGGTATAGAAAACCAATTAGGAAAGGCTAGGTACATGTAAAATAGGTGAAGGATGGAGATCAGTAAGAGGAAAGCATGCCAACTGGGAAGGTGGGTTCTCAATCTGGTCTGAGGATTTAAAATCCAAGACTGTTTCTGGCTTGAAGGCTGGATTTCACCAGGGACCCACCCCTATCTGCCTAGGCATTTGTCTGCCTCCTGCCTCTGTCAGAATGATGAACAGAAATAGACCTGGTGATAACAGAGATGTTGGAAATAGTAGACAAGAATTTTAAAATGATCTTACAAATTGGTTCAAGAACCTAAAGAACAAAAAATAAATATAATGGGGTATACCAAGTGAATGGATAAGGAAACTCAGTAGTAACAAAAAATAAAAGAATAAAAGAGAGGAATAAAAAAAAAATCTGAAATTAAAAATGCACTGGGTGGGCTTTTCAGGAGTTTAAATATTGCAGAGGAAAACATTAATGACTCAAAGACAGGGCAGCAGAGTACTATACAATCTGAAGGACAAAAAGAGAAACGGCTGGGGAGAAAACAAAATGAACAAAACTTCAGTGCATCTATGAGAAAACATAACGTGATATAACACCTATGTAATTGGAGACCTGAAAGGAGTGCGAAACTGAGGCACGTCCCACCCATAAAGAATGAAAGAGAAAAAGAAAAAAATAACAAATAAATGTTGTACCAAACGTGATGAAAAATAGCAACTCAAGATGCCAGAAATATAACAAATCTCAGGCAGGATAAATGGAAGGAAAACCTCCTATGTAAACCATAGCCAAATTGCTGAAAACCAGAGATGAAGAAAACGTTAAAAGTTTATCCAGATGGGGGAAATAAGCACAGGAAGAAATACCAGCCAGAAGACAATAAATGACATTTTAAAAGTGCTGTTAATTGTGATTTTTATGTCCAATAAAAATATCTTTCAAAAATGGAGGCAAAATAAATAAACTTTCAAATAAATAAAAGCTAAGATTTTTTTATTACCACTGGATTTACTCTATAAGAAATATTTTTGAAAAATGTCATTTAGGCTCATGGAAAGGATTTACATCTGAGAATTGAGAATAAAGAGCTGTGAAATAATAGTAAATGTGTGGGTAAATATAAGATTTTTATTCCTCATTTTTAAATGTATCTAAAAGATAATGTTATTTTTAAAGCAAATATAATAGCAATATATTTTGTGGCTTATGGTATATGTACATATTAAACGTAATACAACAATATTTAAAAGATGGGAGGGTTCACTGGAATTATACAATTATAAGGTTCTCAATTGTACATGAAGTGGTATAATATTAATACATGGTAAACTGTGATAAGTTAGGAGTGCATATTATAATCCCTAGAGCAAACACTAAAAGTAAAACACAAGAGGATAGCTGAGAAGACAATAGAGGAGATAAAAATGGATTGCTAAATTTCCTTAATGAGGCTTCCCGTTTCTTCACTAGGGGAATAATACATAACAAACAAAAATAGCAACATAGACATCTTAAAGTGCTAATCCTGGTTTATATATAAATTTGCTATTGTGTCTTTTTTATTTTTGAGGCAGGAAGTGGTTGGAGTTTATGGGCATTATGTTTGTTTTTTTAATCTAAAATTATTTTCTGTTGCTTTTCAAATGCATTTTTATTGAACTAATGTTATCATAATCCTGGAAACTATACTTAGCGATGAATGAACCAAACAGGTTGGGTATAAAGGGAAAGTTTTAGGACAAATGGACACAATTTACCATATAAATCTCTACTTCAAATCTTGATCATACATTCAAATAGTCAATGGCCCATTGTGCTAAATACGACTTAAATTTTATTTTTAAATTTTGTTTAATCAAATAACTACCATATTTCCATATTTCATTCCTTTGGATGATTAATGTGATCGGATGTCTCAAACATTTGTTTGTCCAGTCGAAGGACTGGAACCATTGTTGTTTTGTTTTGGCATTTTGACTGTTGCAGCACACACACAAAAACTGTATAAGCCACCTGTGGGTAATATTTACTTGGCTATAATTCCCCAGAAGTGGAAATTGGCTACCTTTACCAATTTGTCTACTGAATCACGTTTTCATCACATGCTGTCTCTTTTTCTCCACCATTTTATTCTTTGTAAATAAAGTTTATTTACCTTATTAGCACCAATGTACAGTGTCAGGTAATAGTCCTGAAATAATAACAGCAGTAACAATGCAAAGACCATTCCGGAGAGAAGAAAGTGACCAAGAAACTTATCTCCAGGGAAAACTTGTATTGAACATGATTAAGCCCACCACCTATTGTAATAATGGTTTGTTAATCTTCTCAGTCCAAAGATACAGCATCCAAAAAAGATTTCAGAGGTGATGGACTGGAGAAAAGAATGTCCATGAGATGCTGTCCAGTTCTGAAAAGAGAGCTTTTTGCAGAGTTATATAGCCAGGGCCATCAAAGAAAGATTAAGGAACAAGCAGCTAAAACCTTAGGGTTTTCCTAATTGCATAATCACCCGAGTCGTGTAGAGGTTGAATTACATAATTGCACAGTGAGACTTGACATTTCAAGACAGAGCATGCCATTCAAAAAGGGAAGAAGAGAGGGAGTTGGAGATAGAGTTCACAGGGAAACATCACTGCCTGGCCAAACACTGTATATATACCAGGGAAAGCAGGAAATTAAGCTCTTGCTGCTGAATACTAGCAGAGCTTTAATCACAGCTCCTGACTTCCTTTTTGCCAAGTGAACAGATCACCACAGCAGGATGTTTCTCTCCTTAGTGAACTTCAGAAAGTTAACTGAACTTTGGGTTTCTAGGGAGTTCTGGCAGTTACAGAAAGAAATATACAGACCACATAGATATATTCTATATACAGCTCCTTGCCACTATTAAGCCTCCCAATTGTGTTGAATATAATTGATGAGGTACTTAACATTTTGTACACTTTAGAAAATAAACTCATTTGTGTTCTCTCCTTCCTTTCCACATAATTGCTCTCTCTTTACCTTTTCTCTGTCTTCCAAATGGCCCTCTCTTCTGACCATATCACACTGCCAGTAAGTTGAAATAAGCCACAGTATGCGACTCTTTGGGATTTTAGGATCAAATTTCTTCTTTTCAGGGTCTTTGATTTTTTTGAATGTTTTATTTTCACCTGTGTATTCCATGGTGACTTAAAAAAAAAAAAAAACCACATTATATGAAATGTGTTTAGATTATTTGACTTTCTTCCAACAAATTACTGTGAATCTTAAGGGTATAGGTAAATTATTAGTTCCCAAGAGAGAATTCAATTAAAAAAACCCCACTTTTCCTTTTTAATTAATACTGAAATACAACTTCTCTCAATTTACTCTCACTCCCAGTAGAAAAATCTTGAACAAAAATGAGCATCTGTTATTGTTGAATAATACCTGTAAACCATATTTTTCTCATTTGTTTCTGTGTTTTATGAGATTTAGGTTTTTAGACTTTTTCATAAGCATGTTTTATACCCAATAAATATTTAGTTGAGCAAAGACGATATTTTTTCTTAACGGGAGCTCATAATTATTGGTCTTTAAAGAATGACTTATTGGAGTCAACTTTACGTTGCTAATTTGAGAATCTCAACTGCTTTCAGTTAAATTTTCTGAGCCAGACATCCTCAAACATACACACAGATACACCTAAAGCATCATAGGCATATCAGTTAAGATGCTTTTGCCTAACAGGCATATGAAAAGGTGCTCAACATCACTGATCATCAGAGAAATCAAACCAAAACTACAATGAGATATCATCTCACTCCAGTTAAGATGGCTTTTATCCAAAAGACAGGCAATCACAAATGCTAGTAAGGATGTGGAGTAAAGGGGACCCTCGTACACTGTTGTCAGGAATGTAAATTAGTTCAACCACTATGGAAGTATCTCAAAAATAAAAATAGAATGACCATGTGATTCAGCAATCCCACTGCTAGGCATATACCCAAAAGAAAATAGATGAATATATCAAAGAGATAGCTTCATTTCCATGTTTACTGCAGCACTCACTATTCACAATAGCCAAGGCTTGGAAGCAACCCAGTGTCCATCAACAAACAAATGGATAAAGAAAACTTGCTACATATACACAATGGAGTACTATTCAGCCATAAAAAGTGTGAGATCTTGTCATTGGCAACAACATGGATGGATCTGGAGTTATGTTAAACTAGATAAGCCAGGCATGGAAACACAGATTTCACATGTTCTCATTTATGGGAACCAAAAATTAAAATAATTGAACTCATGGAGATAGAGAGTAGAATTATGTTTACCAGAGGCTGGGAAGGGTAATGGGGTGGGGGGAGAGGGGGAGGGGAAATAGTTAATGAGTACAAAAATAGTCAGAAAAAATGAATAAGATCTAGTATTTGGGAGTACAAAAGATGACTATAGTCAATCATAATTTAATTGTACATTTTAAAATAACTAAAAGTTATTTTAACTTTTAACAATCCAAATACTTGGATTGTTTGTAGCATAAAGGAAAAATGCTTGAGGTGATGGATACCTTATTTACCCTAGTGAAATTATTACATATTATATGCCTGTATCAAAAGATTCCATATATCCCATAAATACGTACCCCTACTATGTACCCACAAAAATTTTAACATAATGTTTTGTTTTTGTTTAAAAAAAGTTGCTTTTGCCTGTGAACGAAAATCCCAACTCAAACTGAGTTAAACAATAGAGGTATTTATAGCATGAATATATGGAAGGAGTGAGGAAGTGCTGACTCTAGGCATAATTCCTCAGGCTTTAATCTCTCTTTCACTGTGACTTGCTTGAGTTGGTTCCCCTCCTGGTAATGACATCATGCTGAAGTCATGAGTTAGATGACTGCCTCAGTACTATTATCATATTCAGATATGACAATGTCCAGAGGGGGGAGGAAGTGAGCATTTCTTATTGTTTCCTTTCTTAGTAGCACTAAGCCTATTTTCACGTGGACTTGATTAAGCTTCATGTCTCATTGTCGAGAGATACTTCACATGCCCATTCCCAATACCTTCAATACCAGAAGGGATGGAATTATAATATTTGGCCTAACATGTCAGGATTTATTATTAGTCAGGATCAATAATAAGATCGATGTTTCCTGAATCACATAGAGAGAGGATGAATATTTTAAGAAATTCAGGGTTAACCTAGAGTTGGGCAGAGGAAGAGAGTAAATTTTGGGTAGATAACAAATAATGTTCTACAAATAAGACAAGAAAAAATAATCTGTGAATGTTATTCCATTCCATTTGAGAGGCAATCTTAGGTTTTTTATTTTTTTAGAGGGAAATATTGGGTTATAGAAGTTCTTTGCCTAACCTCATTATGAATTAAGCAAAACAGAAAATGCAAAGAGACAAGAGAAAGAGGAGAGTCATGTTGATACCATTTGAGTTCTGAATGCAACCAGGTCAAAAGTTAGCTTTAAATCTAGATTTCCACATAAGTTAAACAACAAATAATCTTTTTTTATTGGACTCTGTTTGAATCAGATTTCTGCCAATTGTAACCCGCCCCCACCCAATTATTTCTAATGGACACAAGGTTTAAAAACAAATTATATTGTCCTTTAGAATGGGTCCCAGTACCTTGACTTTAGAACAAGGCTTAATGTGAATTGTATTATGGCAAAGTTCGAGTTTTTGCTCTAATATTGAGAGGCTTGTCATAATTTTCTAGAACTAAAATAGAAATAAGGCGTCTGTACTATTTTTGTATGTTTTTTGTGGGGGTGGGCAAAAGGGAAAATTTACCACAAGTTTAGAAACAGGAGTTGAATTTTCAGACTCAAATGGGGAAAACTGATCCAAGACAAATAACTAAATAAAGGTGAGGCTTAGCAAAACTAATGCTTATATTTATTGCTACGTGAGCAAAGGACACAATTGAGAATGAACCAAATGAAGACATACCTGGAAGCATTCTAAGCCGGGATTCTGATGCTGAACTTGTTATGAATTTAGATGCTGACAGTTTTGAATGTGGACATGCTATTAATAAAACCATTTAAAGCATTCTAGACTAATGGAGCAGTGGAGAATTACCAACATAATCCAGATTTGATTTAAGAAAAATCATTCCGGCGGGGTGCGGTGGCTCATGCCTGTAATCCCAGCACTTTGGGAGGCCGAGGCGGGCAGATCACGAGGTCAGGAGATCGAGACCATCCTCGCTAACACAGTGAAACCCCATCTCTACAAAAAATACAAAAAAAAATTAGCCGGGCGTGGTGGTGGGCGTCTGTAGTCCCAGCTACTCCGGAGACTGAGGCAGGAGAATGGCGTGAACCCGGGAGGCGGAGCTTGCAGTGAGCGGAGATCGCACCACTGCACTCCAGCCTGGGCGACAGAGCGAGACTCTGTCTCAAAAAAAAAAAAAAAAAAAAAAAGAAAGAAAAAGAAAAGGAAAAGAAAAAAAAAAAAAGAAAAATCATTCCGCAAAATTGTTTAAGATTAATTACAGTAGGAATAGACTACAGGTAAGAAAGCCAGTTAGGAGATTTGGGTTATTCCAGCCAAGCATGATAAAGGCTGACACACATACTTAACTGATATACCCATGATGCTTTAGGGGTATGTGTGCGCATGTTTGAAAGTGTATAGCTCAGAAAATTTAGCTGGAAGCAGTTGAGATTCCCAAGTTAGCAACTTAAAGTTGACTCCAATACTTTTTTTAAAAAAGGAGAAAATACCATAAGGGTAAAATTTATACAATTTATTGTAATGAGAAAAACATTCAAATTATTGCCAGATGATCCGGATTTTACTTGTGTTTCTAGTGATAACTATTGTGATCAAATGCATATGGACAAGAAATCGTTTGTAAATATCCATCAAGCTACCAAATTTTAAAATTCTTAAATTTTATTTTTCCCTGCTTATTATGGTCTTTCAAATGGAGAGTAATTGTTATACTTCCTGCACAGAAAATATAACAAAGAACTCAAATATTATGGCCCAACTGCTTTCCATCTAGAGTGGAACAGCAGAGCAATTAAAGTCACTTCATGTTACAGTGGCAACTACAACTATTGAAAAACTTTCAGTGTACTAAGAATAAATTCTGCTAAAATAAAAATACTTAAAAGAAAAACATGTCGTTAAATGAGTTCATTACTACTACCATATTAATTTACATCTGTCAAATCTACAATCAGATGTATTCCACAGAAGCCAAATGTAATGTGACTCCATGGAGACCGTTATTTTTAAAAATATTTATTGTTTTTCTTTTTGTTCACATGTGAAATGAATAAGCTAGCAAAAAGCAACCCTGCCAAAATTAATCGAATAAAAACATGAGGGATGTGCCTTTTCCTGGCTTCTCATAAACTAAAAGCTGCCATCTGATCTTTAGAAACTTAGATATCATCAAATATGTGATAGGAAGTAGAAAGGGTTCTCCAGCATAAACTGGAAGGCCTTAATGACAGTAAAGAAACAGAGCATAATGAAAAGTTATGAAGAAAGCAGGAACAAAAGTATAAGCCAAGGGTCAAAGCACTCCATCAATATCTTGTGCAGTAAATGGAGGATACTTGTGTAATCTGTTCCATTTAAATTAATTTATTAAAATATTACTATTGTCTTCTTCAGAATAGTCATGCTTATTCTAATGAAGTTTTCACTGCTCACACAAATAAAAAATTAGTTTTGAAATTGTTTCCAATGCCTTCACCACATCCTTTTGAATGTCTACAGAAAAGGTCAATGATCTAAGTATCTCATTCAAAGGGAGGGATGATCAGAATAGTCAAAAGGCAGAAGTCAAATATATACTACCTATAACGCAATATAACAATAAAGACATTGAGTGAAAGTAAAATGATGGAAAACTTCTACTATGCAGCCATAAGCATAACAAAGCTGGTACAGTTAAATTAATACACGGCAAAATAAATTTCCATACAAAGAGTATTATAAAAGATAAGTGGGAACTTTACTTAATGATAAAATTTCACAAGAAAGACACAGCAATTCTTAATATATAAGCACCTAATAAATAGGTGTTAAAGCTCAAGAAGCAAAAACTGATATAGCCAACAGGGAAAAGAGACACATTTGCAGAATCAGGGATTAAACATCCATTTCTCATCCATTTCTTGACAAAACAAGCAGATACAAAAGTGGTGAGAATGTTGCAGATGTAACAACACTATCAATCAACTGGACCTAATTGTCATTTATAGAGCATTAAACCCTCAACTATTGAACACACTTGATTTTCAAAAGAAAGACTTTATATAGCTACTTTACCAAGATTGACCACATGCCAGGTCATTAAAAAGCCTCAATAAATTTCAAAAATAACATTTTATAAAGTACATTTTCTGACCAAAAACACAATTAAATCAAATCAATACCAGTAAGATACTAATAAAAAAATCCCTAAATATTTAAAAATTAATTTATTTATTTTAAAATAACCTGTGGATCTAGAAAAAAAAATCAATTTAGAAAACATGTTAACTGAATGACAACGAAAACCCAACAAATCCAAATATAGTGGGTAAAGCTAAAGCAATACTTAGAGGAAAATACATAACTTGAAAGGTCTGTATTAGAAGAAAAGAAAGGTATAAAATCATGATCTAAGTTTTCATCATATGAAGTTAGAAAAAGAACAAGCTGCATCCAAAATACGTAGAATTCAGGAAATAATAAAAGATAAGAGCATACATCAATGAAATAAAAAACAAAAAGTAGATAAAATTAACAAAGCTAAATGTTGACTCTTAGAAAATATTTATAATATAGGTAAGCCCCTAGAAAAGTTATTTTACAAAAATCAAGAATAACCAATGTCAGGCATGAAAGGAAGGACCTCACTACAGACTTTAAAGGTTAATAAGGGAGTTTTATAAACAACTCTATGCCAGTAAGTGCAACAAAGCAGATGAAATAAATACATTTCTTGAAAAACATAGTTTACCAAAACATTCAAGATTTCCCTCAATATTACCTTAGGATAATATTCATCTTTAATGTAAGATTCGATTGTTACCTGAAGCACATCAGAGGAATAAGGATAATTATTATTGATACTAATATTTTATCTCAAAATAGTATGATGTTTATTAAATAAAAATACTGAATTTCTTATGAAACTCATTATGTGATTTCTAATTGAAACAAATTGTTTTGGTAATATTTAAACAATAGTATTATCAATGAAAAAAACACAGCATTTCAATGTGATTAGTTTAAGGACCATGACTTTTTTAGTCTGTTATGTTTTAATCATAATTATAATTTTGTAGTCATGAAACATGCACCATTTATTTCTATTTTTGCACTGAAAGTTCAGCTTTAATGTACAAACATTCTCTGCAGAATTCTTAAAATAAATTCTTTCCTTTTGTCCTGAAACCTCCTTAAACTTCTGCTCTTCCCTTGTATCATCAGGCTTGGGGAATTAGTGATAACATACTAATTCACTGATACAAAAGATGCACATTCATGGACGGCAGATGTGTTTTTCTTTGCCATCCCAGTAATTTAAACACATAGAATGCACTTATGGAGTGTGCAGTCTTCAGCTTGTCACAGTTTTTATCATTTGTCAATGGTAAATACAATCCGATATGCCACACCCTTTAGTTAACTACCTGGTATGTGTAGGTATTTGAGTTTGAAATAAGTTTCTTTCCATACCACTGCACTGAAACTGATCACTCAAGTATCACTAATCAGCACCTATCAAATAAAATAGAATTTGCTTAGTCTTTATACTCAAGCATAACTCTACAACATTTAGCACTCTTTGACCATTCCCATCCTTTTGAAATAGTCTGGGGTGTGTGTGTGTGTGTGTACGCACGTGTGTGTGTGTATACATGTGTGTCATCCAATAAAAATCTCTTGGTTTGCCTTTTGTATTCATTTTATTTTTATTTGTTATTTTGAGACACTCTCGCTCTGTTGCCCAGGCTGGAGTGCAGTGGCGCGATCTTGGCTCACTGCAACCTCCGCCTCCTGGGTTCAAGCGATCTTTCACTGCTCAGCCTCCCAAGTAGGTGGTACTACAGGCACACACCACCATGATAAACTAATTTTTGTGTTTTTAGTAGAGGTGGCGTTTCACCACATTAGCCAGGATGGTCTTGAACTCCTGGCCTCAAGTGGTCTAGCCACCTAGGCCTCCCAAAATGCTGGGATTACGGGCATGAACCACCGTGCCCAGCCAGCCTTTTGTATTAGTTTTCTAGGGATGCTGTAGCAAAGTACAAAAACTGGGTGACTTGAAACAATATAAATTTGTCTACAGTTCTGAAGGCTAGAGGTACAAAGGCAAGGTGTTAGCAGAGCCATGCTCTCTCTGATGGCTCCAGGGGTGAATTCTTTGTTGACCCTTGTAGCTTCTGGTATTTGCTGGCAAGCCTTAGAATTCTTTAGTTTGTAGATGTCTCATGTCCAGTCAAATGGTCATCTTTAAATTGTCTCCCTGTCTGTGTCTGTGTTTAATTTCCCCTTTGATGAGGACCTCAGTCATACTGGATCAAAACCTACCCTAATAACCTCATCTAAACCTAGTTTGATCCGTAAAAACCGTATTTCCAATAAAGGTCACACTCTTAAGGTACTGGGGGTTAGGACTTTAACCTATCTTTTTATGGAACACAATTCAATCCATAATATCATCCGTCTTTTTGCTACTCCTTTGTTCTGTTCCCTTTTTCTCCTTTTAATCCACGTAGGCATTCTCAAAGGGTGGGTCCTTGGCCCTCTGTGCTGATTTTCTACACTCTCTGTCCCGACAATAGCATGATTTCAAATATTTCCTCTGTGCTAACACTTGCTAATTCTCTACTTCCAGACTGTCTTTTGAGCTTCAGTCTTACATTTCAAGTTGCTTGCTAGAACTCTCCACCTGGATACCCCAGGAATCACAAACCCAATATATCCTCAGTCTAAACACAAACTTTTCCTTCTATTACTATTATAAATTTGAAATCATATAGGTAAAATAGGAAGAAACCCTCTTCCTTTGTACTCCACATCTGGAGAGTTACTCAGGACTTCAGAATTAACTTCTGTATAGCTAAGAGTTGCTATGAGCTTGGATTCAGGAGTAACATTATCTGGGTTAAAATCTTGGCTCAGACAATTGCTAAGTGTGATCTGGTGCCTTGGGATTCTTAAGTGCAAAATAGGGACAATATTATATACTTAATAGAGTTGTTTTGTGGAAACAATAAAATAATACATTAGTGCCCCTACAGAAGTGGCGCAACAGTAAATAATTGATTGTTGCGGCTGTAATAATTGTTAATAGTAAGAAAAAGTACTATATGCCACTTTATCTCTATTCTCACTTCTTTTATTCTGTTTTCAGACTTCATTGTTATTCACCTGCAATTTATAGCTAACTTGTCTCCTTACCTCCAATCTCTCCACATTCTAATCCAGTCTGCAGACATCTTCCAGATTAATCACCCTGTACCATGGCTCTGTTCGTTCCCCAGGGCACAATCCTTCACTGACTCCCCATTGTCTACGAAATAAAAGTAAAACTTCTTAGATTGAAATAAAAGACCCTCTGGTCCCAAACCTGCTTTCCAACCTCATTTTCTACCACTCCCTTCATATATCAAATACTTCAACCAAACGGAGCTGTTTGACATTCTCCATACATGCTGCGTATTTTGACACCTGTGTGCTCCTATTTATGTAGCTCCCCTGCCTCAAACCCAGTCTTGCTCAAATCCCAACCAGTCTTGCCAGCCCAGATGAAATGCTGTCTGCTAGAAAAAGCTTTCCTTAATCATCTCAGCTAGAAGTAATCTTGCTCTATTTTAAAACCGAGTAGTGTCTCTCATTTACACATTCACCACCCAAATACTTACTGAATGCAAATTATATATCAAAATTATATATCAAGCACTGAAGTAGGGACTGGGAAACAGTAGTAAAGAAAATGGACATGGCTCTTGACTTCATGGAGCTTGTGATCAGAGGGACATATATTAAATGAGTTAATTTAGAAGTGAGAATATAATTTTAATCTGTGATATCTACCATGAAGTACCAATTTTATATTAATTCCCTTATGTATCTTATTTCTCTATACATGACACCTGGATATTAGAACTATCTTTTGATCCTTTCTACCTACCAAAATATTTTGATTGTCAGAATTTAAATTGCTGTTATTATTGATAAGCTAATTTTGGTGCATTTTAATGACGGTAAATAGAAGTACAAAAGGGAATCAAGTTGGAATTCTCTAGTCAATAAGAGAATAATGTAGACAGTTCTCCTATGAGTCATTTTTATTCTATAAAAAATATTTTATAGAATAAAAGAACAAAATTGCCAAATCAGCATATTGAAAAAGTTCTGGCAACATTTATGTAACTTGGCTCATATTGTTTAAATTGTTTGTGTCATAATTTGCTCATTTGTAGATGAAGGTGATCACATGGTTCAGTGGTCTTTCAAAAGTATGACTAAATGAAGTGGTCCATCTAACAGTACTATGAAATCTCTAAATAAAATCTTTACATGTTATTTTTGAAATTTTTACATTGGTTTTAGAAATAATAAGTTGAGAAGAAGCCTCTGGAATGTATGTCATGAGCTAACTTGATAGTATAATGGAGTCATCAATCTAAATATTTTATTGCTGATAAAGAAAGAAGGTGTAGGAATAGTCAGATCTCGAGATTACAGGTGACAGCACCCAGCTCAAACTAGTTTAAGTCTTTCAAAACAAGGGGTGGGGTGGGGCCAGCATTCAGGTTATCCCCTCTTCTCTGTTTCTACTGGACAGATAGGGAGATTTAACTTTTCTTCTCTTTATTCCCTTAGGCTATGTAATTTCCAGGGAAAAGCGTTAACAATACTGGCATGGGTCTCATAATTGCACCTTTAATTGAGAGATGGGGCACTATGATGATCTAGGCCGAGTTCCCATGCCTATCTGTGCTAACACCTCTGTCGAAATAAAATAATTGGATTGGTGAGGAACAGCTCTCCAAATAGATGCAGAGGATTTATTCTAGAATGAGGGGTGGAAAACTGTGCTGTCAAAACCAATAGACATCTATAACATTGACTCATTTTCCATTTCATCTTCATATATTACATACTTCAACCTAAGTAGACTATCTGACATTCTTCATACACACTGCATGTTTCAGCATCTGTGAGCTTTTATTTGTGTTATTACCCTTCAAATATAGTTAAGTTCTGCCCTCGAGCATGGTTGAATTTCTTATCTAACAATTAATAAGGAGTGACTGCCACTTTTAGTTAGAATGTAGAAAGTTTCAAGATATGATCAAAATTGCACTAACAATGATAATTATCCAGATGAATAAGTCACAGCATTTTAGAAACCCATCTCAGAGCAGAGAATACACAGAAGTGCAAATGAACACAAATGCAAACAGTAACAAATTACTCTTAAAAGGCAAAGACTCACAACTGAAAGAGATACCCCATGAGGAGAACTGGCCTTCTTGGAGTATGAGACAGTGACTAATGAAAGCTCAGGCAAGGCATCAGAGCTAAGAGGAAGCCTCTTAAGACCACCAGGTTCTCACTGAATGTGAGGCAGTGGCTTCCAAAGAGTGGGGATGGGCAAGTGAACTGAGAGATATCCCACTGAGGTTCTCTGGGTCTTCATCAAGGGTAATCCCAAGGTCTTCCAAAGGTTGGCAGCAAGAACCAGGGTAAACAGTAGTCTTTCCAGGCACAGAATGCTGAGTGTGGGCCTGGAAGAAAAGGGCATTAACTTTCCAGTGAGCCTGAAAACATTTCAAACTAATAGTGGGCTGAAATGTATTTAAAGCTGCAACAAAGCCTACACCCAGTTCCATTAAAGTTTAGATTGATTCAGCACCCCCAACACTATGACCTGACAGAGGAGACATGCCATTTTCTAAGAGTAAATATTAATGAAGCTTTACTTCAATCTCTACTGCATATATATATATATATATGCAGAGAGAGAGAGCGCATAGCATATAAACCAAATTATGAGGCAAGTGAAGAAACAAGAAAATGTGGACTGATGGTCAAAAGAGGAAACCATCAATAGAAGCAGACCCAGAAGTGGCCCAGATATTGGGCTTATCACACAACAATTTTACAGTACCTATGATAAATATATGGAAGGATCTAGTGATGATAAATATGTTAAAGGATTTAGTGGAAAAGATGAACAATGTGTACTAGCAAATGGAAATTTCAGCAGAGAGACCAAAACTGTATTAAAGAATAAAATGAAAATGCTAGAAATGTGAAATGAAATGTGGAAAATGAAAAATTTTTAATAGACTTACACAGCAGACTGGACTGAGAGTAAAAACAGATTTAGTGAACTAGTATGCAGAGTAATGTAAACTTCCAAACTGAAAGCACATATAAATACCATATTAGTTTACTAGGTCTACTGTAACAAAGTACCCTAGATGCGGTGATTTGAAAATCAGAAATTAATTTATTGCAATTCTGGAAACTAGAAGCCTGAGAACAAGGTGTTGGTAGGTTTGGCTGACTTTGAGGTCTCTCTCCTTGGCTTGTAGATGACTGTCTTCTCTCTGTGTCTTCACATGGTCTTCCTCCTATACATGTCTATACATGTCTACATCCAAATTTCCTCTTCTTTTTTTTTTTTTTTTTTTTTTTTTTTTTTTTTTTTGAGACGGAGTCTCGCACTGCCGCCCAGGCTGGAGTGCAGTGGCGCGATCTCGGCTCACTGCGAGCTCCGCCTCCCGGGTTCACGCCATTCTCCTGCCTCAGCCTCCTGAGTAGCTGGGACTACAGGCGCCCACCACCGCGCCCGGCTAATTTTTTGTATTTTTAGTAGAGACGGGGTTTCACTGTGGTCTCGATCTCCTGACCTTGTGATCCGCCCGCCTCGGCCTCCCAAAGTGCTGGGATTACAGGCGTGAGCCACCGCGCCCGGCCAAATTTCCTCTTCTTATAAGAACACCAATCATATTGCATAAGGGCCCTCCCCAATGACCTAATTTTAACTTAATTACCTCTTTAAAGACACCATCTCAAAATACAGTCACCTCAGAAGGTACTGGAAGTTAGGAGTTCAACATATAAATTTTTGTTGAACATAATTCAGCTTAGACACATGGGAAAAATATCAATAGTCTAATATGCATGTAATTGGAATCTTAGAAGTAAAGACAGACAGTGGCATTTAAGAAATATTTAAGGAAATTATGCGAGAAAATTTTCCAAGATTCATGAAAGCCATTTGTGTTAGGCCATTCTTGTATTGCTATAAAGGAATATGTGAGACTGGGTAATTTATAAAGAAAAGAGGTTTAATTGGCTTATGGTTCTGCAGACTGTACAAGCATGACACTGGCATCTGCTTGGCTTGTGGTGAGGGCCTCAGGAACCTTACAGTCATGGTGGAAGGCAATGGGGGAGCAGGTGCATCACATGGGGTGAAGACAGGAGTGGAGGTCGGGTGGGGGTGTCACATACTGCTGACCAAACAGATCTCATGAGAACTCACCACAGCACCACACAGATTGCACTAAACTGTTTATGAGAAATCTTCCCCCACAATCCGAACACCTCCCACCAGGTCTCACTTCCAACACTGGACATTACATCTCAACATGAGATTTGGAGGGGTATCTAAACTACATCAACATCAACATTCAGAGAATCCCCAAGCTGGATGAGTCCACCCAGACATGTCATTGTGAAATGGCTAAAAGCTGAAGATAAAGAAGTGATTTCCAAAGAAGTATCTATAAAGCGGAGGTGGGGTGGGTGATGCGTTTCATCAGGGAGAACACTTGGAAAAGTGACACAGGATGCCTACCTTCTTATCAGAAATAATGAAGACAGTGAATCAATATCATTAAAAAGCTGAATGGGGAGGGGGAAATTGTCAATTTAGAATCCCCAGTTCGCAAAATTATCCTTCAGAAATGAAGCTGGAATAAAATATTTCCAACAGACAAAAGATGGGAGAATTTGTCTCAGGAAAGCTGCACCACAAGAATTGTTAAAATAAAATCTTCAGGCCAAAATGAATTAATGGCAAATGGGGCCCAGGTCTGCAGAAGTCAATGAAGAGCATCAGGAATAGAAAATACGGGGTAGGCTTAAAAGTTTTCTAATTATTTAATGTAATAACGATAGTGTGTTGTGGGTTTATACTACATGTAGAAATAAGCAAACGAAAAGCAAGTCATCTAACATCAAGGTTAATTATTTCAGTACTAACCATCCTAGTTTCTATAAGGAAGATTTTATTGCAAACTACTGAGCATACATCTAGAGAAGATTTAGCCTTCAAAATTAGTCAGAAAGAAAAAAGGCATTCATTGGCCATGTCTTTATTTCCTTCTTTTAAAATGTCTCTCCCATTTTCTATCCTCTCATTTTGCTTAAGCTGCACATATTGTATATAATATATAACCATATAGAATATTAGATTGCATATGTAAATAGACACATATATTCTATAAGCAGAAACAAACCGATACTTTAGAAAATGCCCTGTTCAATAAGAATTTAGGGGGGAAAAGGTATGAAAGCAACATCAACACCAGCTTGAAAGCAGAATTTGTGCACACGCAATTTGCTATAGAAGTCTTCTGTGGAAGCACTAAATTTCTTTGAATCAATTATCTCTCCCTGAGCCATGGGCTTTGCCTTGCCTTGGCGCAACAGAGGCCTCATCATCCTTCCTCTTACACTGGGCACTGATTATCAAACATCCTCTGTTGTGCTGCTTGAACTACCATCCAATTCCCCTGCAGTCAATCTCAAGTAAAACTGAAAGGCTATGTTAAAAGAGCACCAACCTTCAAAGTTGCATGTGGAAAATATTCATTTTCGCACTCTGTGATTGAAGTCAGAGATGTCTTACTGTCAGAATTCTCAAATGTCACTCCTTCTATGAGAGCATAGAGGCCATAGGAAGTGTGTGAAACTTTCCTTTTAAAAGAACTCCAAGTGAATACTTAGTGGCAACAGAAGGTGCCAGGTTGAAAAATGAAAGCAACAGGGCCTTGTGAAAAAACTGAACTCTAGGATCTCAGCTGGGATGGTGCTAATAATGATGACATCACTGCATAATGTGGCATTAATTTCCTGATTCCTATTTCTAAATTGGAGGGTAAAATGATGACCTGGCTCAGGGGTCACATGTTGAAAGACTTGATCGGTTAAGCACTATAAATTAGAGATGATAACTGGCGCTGGTACCCAGGAGATTTGGCTTCCTGTTTCAGTTCTTTCATGATCTGTCTCTATGCCAGTAGGTATTTTATATCTCTGAGGTGCCATTCCCTTGTTGCAAAATGAGGGGTTGGAATTGATGAGGCCTGAGATTCTTTTCAAGGCGGAAATTTTATGAGTGAATGTTCTGAAGTCTCTTCGAGTAGGGTTAGTTTTCCATAGTAAGTTTTAAACAAAGCAAAAAAAAAAAAAAAAAAAAAAAAAAAAAAAAAAAAAAAAAAAAAAGGCTTATGGTCAAAATTAACCTTGAAAATTCCAGGCTGTACACTAATTTATAATCTATTATTTTTATTTAATTTCAACACAGCCAGGTTTTTCTTCAGTGTCTATGGGAACACAAGTTAGGATAGTTGACTTGTGTTTAAGGACCTTATTGTGTGGAAAATGCTAATCTTTATATATTTAGTCCCCAAATATCATTTTTATGTGTCAAATTTGTGGTTTTGGAGTATAAAAGTAATTATTCATGGGTTTACTTCATTTAAGTTAATATGCAATGCTCTAATAACAAATCTGTAAACCTAGTTCTACCTTAAGCTTTTCAATTCAGCATATAAAAGTTATTATTCTATTTATAAGTACAACAAATTTTAGTAATTATCTTTAAGGAAGCGTTTGATTACTGTTTGATCCCACTTACAAATTTAGTTAATTAAACAACTTCAAACTTTTAAATTGCATATATAAATTTAATATACTATATTTGATTTCCTTTTAATTACTTCAATTGTTGGATGAACCTTAACAAGAAGTAATGCTTATATGTTTTATAAATACAACTTTGTATAAATCAACTAAAAATTTGATTATTTTTAAGATATGCTCTATGTTCCAATACTTCTTGGTAAGATATCAATTTTAAACACACATCCAAATTTATTTCTGAATTTTACATTTTAAAGTGGAACTGGAAGACTCTCTAGTTATTAGGTAAAAATCTTGCATGTGTTATAAATATAAGAAAAAACACAGTTATCTTAACACAAAACTACTCCTATTATAGTTTTTTTCTTCTAACTGTTTTCTATATTTCATTGCAAATGAATATGCCTGAGGTTAAAAACAATACCCATTAAGAAGTTAATTATGTTACCTCATGCAATTTAGGGGCATATCTCTTCAGTCAGTTGAAATCAAATGAGTAAAAACATATTAAGCAATAGAGATATCTCGATGTGCAGACATATATCCAGATGAGCAAATATCCATGTAGTTGTGCAGATGTCTAGATGTGCAGTCCATCCTTGATCCCAATTGCTGAGCTGAGCCCCTTCCCACAGTCATCTGTCTTCAACTCTACAACTTAGAAGAAAAGGTACTCACTGACTCCCCTTCCTTCAGTTTGAGACAATACTACCTAATTAACCTAATCATCTCAAAAATCAGCTATTCTACCCAGGCTACTACATTATTTGATTAAATTTGCACCCTTATGACTCTTAAGATGTTTAAATATTTGTCTATATAGTTCCAAAACTACATCTGAAATAATGGAATCTTGGATTTTTAAGAAATATTTTTCCTCACTGATCGGACCACATAACTTGGAAAGCTACTTCAATAACTCCTGACTGATTCTGTGGGTCACACATTTTGACAGTCTGCCAAACACAGAGAAGACATTCTCACTATGAGAGCCCTGTTTTTAGACCGACCAAGGGAACATCCAATTCATATCATACTTACCGTGGGGACTGGGATGTACACCTACTGAAGGCATGGAAAACCAAGTCACCTGTGTCAGTTATTCTTTATTATTCTCTCTTTCTCTCCCCACCTCCCTTATCTAAAGCACATGAAGTTGAATCCTCATAAGATAAATGCACTTGTGATGCAGGTCCTTGATATCTTCTTTTACATGATGCTGTAGTTCCTAATGCTGTTCTAAGAACTGCAGGGCTTTAGAGAAAGACATGCACCCAGGCTTTTCCTCCAGAGGTTCAGCTTTACATGATCTCAGTTTGACCAAATAATCTATGTTTGTTTGTTTGTTTGTTTGTTTGTTTGTTGATATAAGAGCAATTCAAATAGAAGTTTAGAGTCACTAGTCAGGAGCCAGAAATTCTACTGGTGTTTGGCAACTATCTAACTATACAACACTGTGCAGTTTGCTTGGCCTCTTTGGGCATAACATAGTCATAGTAGACTTGAGGAAACTGAGAAGAAGGTGTCGTTATGATGTGAGCTCAATATCTTCTCCCAGTGTCTAAACTCCAAACTGATTGTAAGCAAGTGAATTAGGAAGTTATCTATCTCAGAGAGGAAATAAAAGCAGGGGATTGAATTGAAAAGGTATGAAAAGGTTAGGAAGAGTAAAAGAAGTTTAATGAGAGCAAAGAGCAGAGGGAGGTTGTGAGGAAGTTGATGTGACTCCAGGGCCAAAGATGGTATCTCCCTCCAGGAGTCAAGAGGGCCAGAGGGGGACCCCATAGTCATCTAGTATGCCTATTCCAACATGAACCCAAGAACTGGGGAAACAATGCCAGGGTGGTCTGTGCCCCCACTAGGTTCACTGCAAGATGGAAACAGGCCAAGACTCCATTAATCTTCTAGCTTCCCCTCTGATTGGTGAAGCATTTAGGGTCCTCACAGATTAACATCAACTCAGCACCCACATCTAGTAATTCCCTGAAGATCTGAGTTCCCCCTTTCCCGGTACACAGTTAATCTGGTCAAGTAGACATAGGCTGCTTTACAGAAGGTCTATGGGAATATTTTCAGGGTATACTAAGGCCAAGTCACTTTTTACAAAAACCTAGTCTCTCTTTATCCTAAGAGATTCCCAATTCTGCTAATTGGTTCAGATTTGGGAATTAGGGAAGAGGCCATTATTCTCCATTATAGTGATTCCAGTAAGGTCTCTGTATTCCAGACCTAGATTTTTGGTGTACATACCTCAGTATCTGTGGGGCATTGGTTCCAAGATTCCCTACAGATACCAAAATCCTCAGATACTCAAGCCCATTATGCAAAATGGTGTAGTATTTGCATATAGCCTCTGCATATCCTCCCACATATCTTAAATTATCTCTAGATTACTTATAATACTTAATATTATATAAATGATATATAAATAGTTGTTATACTGTATTCTTAAAATTTGTATTATATTTTATTGTTTTTTTTTTCAAATATTTTTGATCTGCAGCTGGTTGAATCTATGGATATAGAACTTACAAATATAGAGAGCCTGTACAGACATCAATACAATAGTTGGCTAACCAACTAATTCAGGGTTAGCAAATGCTTTTCTGTAATGGGCTTGACAGTAATTATCTTAGACATTTCAGACTATATGATCTCAGTTGCCATTGTAGTATTCAAACAGTCATAGGAAGCACACATATGAAAGGGTAAGAAAGTATTCCAATAAAACTTGATTTATAAAATAGATGGCATGTTGGATTTGGTCCTTGGGCCATAGATTTCCAACCTCTTATCTAATTTTATCTGAAGGACCTTTGATCAATTAGCCAGTACCAAGAATGCCTTCCTGACAAAACATTCTAACAAACACTCCAGGCCTGATGCCCATTGTTGTAACTGCATCCTCCTTGTCATTGGACCTCTGCCTCTTCCTTCTTACCACAGAAATCAGGCAGCCCCTTTTAATGACATCCTTTTCCATCATAGTCTCCTGCAGAGGAGAGCCACCATGAAGCTATTCAAGGATCCTAGTTTTCCTGTCATTCAGGCTTTCTCAGTGCCATGGGGAATGAAGAATTGTCTAGACAATACCAGGGAACATGGAAGCAAGTGAGTAGCACATGATAAATATACTGCAGTATTCTTATCTTCCACATCCTTGGATTTCTTTTTAAAAATTATTCCAGGGAAGTTCTGTCATCACAAATTCATTAAATACCTATCACTATTGAGTCAATGTTTTAATCAACCAAGGAAGCTGTGAGAGCCACTTCTGATCCATTATTTTGTCCTCTTTGGCATAAAAGATTATGTAACAGATCCAGGCGCATTGGCTTGCATCTGTAATCCCAGGTCCTTAGGAGCTTGAGGCTAGAGAATTGCTTGAGCTTTGCAGTTCAAGACCAGCCTGGGTAACATAATGAGAACCCTCAATCTCTAAAAACAAAACCAAACATATTATATAACTAGTTCCAGATTTCTTTATTTATAACAACCTTGCCATCCTTTCCTACATATAATATCCAGGGTTTTGCTAATATAAATTATCTGAGTCTTCAGAATAATTCATTCAGTATATAGGCTGTCTTCTTCTAGGTCAAACTTTGCTTTTACATTCCTGGACCTACGGGGATGTAACTCTGTCTTTGGGCATGAAGGCAATGAATTGGAATGAGCATATATCTTGAAAATAATTGACATCTTGCAAAGTAACTGCTTCAGTTGAGCTCATTATAGTTTCTCAAAGCAAAGGAAGACTACTTTCCTCTTCCTTTAGAAACAAGGGCTAGATTCTTTAGAAAAGAAGGCTCAGAGGGATTAGGATTTTCAAAGTTTTTAGATTAATCTGTACCCACTCACAGACCTTCATTCCAATTTTCAGATTTCTAGTCCATATTAACCATTGCCCTGGTACTTACATAAGAGACATGCTGAAGCTATAAAGTCAACTTATGTTGCAGTTCTGCAACTCATGGGATCAAATCTGGGGTCTCACTTTCAGCAGCACAGTTCTATGACCTCATGAGATACTCTATCAGCACCATTCACAGAACCTCTCCATCCATATTTTAAGGTGAGAATGTAAAGCCCAGAGATTGTCCCTTTCTGTCAGTAAGTTCTCTATTGTAGTCTGAAGCTACACATCACCCCTCAGTCCCTGTAAACATGTTCACCATGAAACAGTCACTTGGCAACCTCAAGCTTACCCATTAAAAGGTACATCATCTCGGGCAATGACAGGGAATAATTTTAGTTACTGTTTTGCCACTGCATGACATGTACAAGTTTTCCATTTTCTACTGGCAGTGGGATTTCAACTATATTTAGGCCCGAGCAAATTACATAACCAATTCCAGATGTATTTGTTTCTGGGGACACTCACTGATAATGCTGAATCAGTGAGTTTCCAATAAGGAAAACAGAAGCCTTTCTAGATATTTCAAGAAGAGAGAGGTTTAGCACAAGGAACTGTACATGAGGAACTGGAGAAGCAACAGAAAGAAGAAAAAGGGCTGGAGGAACAAAGGGACAGATTGGTAGCATGTGAAGTTCAAGGAGTTGCCCCGTGTCTGGCTGGAGCCCAGCAGCCTGCTGCTGACATGCTGGAGCAGCTGCTGATAGAGCTACACCTTTGCTGCTAAGGGAGCCTGCACTCCATGAGGTTGCTGAATTTGCCACCTATGTTGCTGCCTGTGGTCACATTCCTCTGCTGTCTGCTCCTGCTGTTGCTTCCAAAGTTGCTAAAATAAGAAGAAAAAAGGCTTCTCTTTTGCTTTGGTTTTTTTAATCTCCAAGTGATAACTCCCATTGGCAGACCCTAATAGGAAACCAGTTGATAGGGAGCTTGAAAAGAGTTTTCAGGCTTCTAGCCCCAGGGATAAAAAAGGATACTACCAAAGGGTAGGTGAGAAGCCAAGAGCAGACAATGTCAAGAATTAAAAGTAGTCTTCAGAAGTTGTATGCACTATACCTAGCTGCCTAAGATGCTAGAACAGCCCGTACTGTTTTATATGTGTTAACTATTGCTGGATTCTGTTATCTCAACATTTTTGCTTTCCACATGATATTACCAGTGACTTTTGTTTTATATGTGTAAACTAAACCTTTTGGCATTTCTTTTGTGTGGTAACTGAAGCAATGAATTCATTATACATACTCTAGTTGGCTTTGTGGAATTCATTTTCCTATTGTAACCAATCACCACAAATCTTCAAATGACAGACTTCTTCACCATTTCAGTCCCCTGAGTCATTTATTATAGCTGCAAATGAATAGATTGCTTGGGGCCCAATTCTGCTGGTGATATGTGAAAGAGTTAGACTACTGAATGTAAATCCCTCGCATACTGACTTAAAAAAAAAAAATTGATCCTGTTTCTCTTTAGCTCTTTGCACTGTTAATCAAAGCTAATTAAAATGCAGTAGATTTTTAAAAAACATAGCACCAAATTGGTCTTTTGTAATGGAGAATATGTAGCTGTCTATACAGGAATTAAGTCTGTGTGGTCCAAAAATATAATCTTACACCATTCCAATATTCTCACTTTAGCCTGAATTTGTTAGCTGCCTAATATATACAAATAAATTTTCTATTTCCTAGAGGATTTTAAGAATTACAGGGCATATTTTCTGACCTTAGAAGCCTATAATTAATTTTGAAAGGCAAAAATGTACAAAAAGTGGTCATAATAAAATATAAAAATAGCTGGTATTTCCTGATATCAGGGGAGGTCCTCAAACGCTAGTGGGACCCTGACCATGGCTAGTGTCTAGGCTCTTGAAAACATCTCAAGAAGGAATCCAAGGATGAGTCAGAAAATTGTGAAAGTATGGAGATTTACTGCAAAGAGAAAAGTATACAAGAAAAGCAAATGCAGGTATACTCAAAAGAATGAATCACATGATAGAGTTTGGGGCTGCTACTTTTATGGGTTTCTTTAACCAAGGGGTGGAATATTCATGAATATAGGAGAAACGTGAAGATTTCTCAGAACTGTGGTGCTACCCATTTTTACACCAAATATGGATGTTCCCAGAAGTGTTATGATGCTGGTGGGTATGTGATTTAGTATGTTAATGAGCATATAATGAGGTCCTAGGTGACACGTAGGACAAATCCAGCCCCATATTGGGTCCAGTGGGTCTTAGCCAGCTTGGCCCACATCCTGTTTTTCTGGGTCTTATCAGCCCCTAGCCTCTGCAGCGATTTCAATAGATTTTTTTTTTGTTAGGTATGTGAAACTGCTGCCTGGAATTATAATAGCTTCATGAGAACTTAATGTATTACCACCATTCAACACTTGCTCCTCCACCAAACCCCACTTTAGTAGCTCTGACCCCTCGAATCCCTGAGATTATATTGCACAGAGAGAAACCCATGTGGTGCACAAAATCTTAGGATATTTCATTGGATACATGTTTTGCTTCCTCTGGCCCTACTAAAAAATATAATCTTTCTCTTAAATTCATGTGTTAAATTATTTTTCTAAAATTATTATATTTTCTCTGAACCCCACCTTCAATTCAGGCTCTTCCAGCAAGCACCTTCATAACCCACTGTTTTAGTTTGTTAGGACCGCCATAGCAAAGTGCCAAATACTGGGTAGCTTAACACAGACATTTGTTGTTTTACAGCGTTGGAACCTAGAAGTCTGAGACCCAGGTGTTAGAAAAAGCATGCTCTCTTTGAAGGCTCTAGGGGAGAATTCATGCTTGCCTCTTCCAGCTCCTGGTCTTTGTGACAACCCTTGCCGTTTCTTTACTTGTAGATGCATCACTCTAATCACATGAGCTCCTTCTTCCTGTGTCTTCACATGGTATATTAGACTGTTCCCATGCTACTCTTAAAGACATATCCAAGACTGGGTAATTTATAAAGGAAACGGGCTTAATGAACTCAGAGTTCCACATGGCTGGGGAGGCATCACCCTTAAGGCAGAAGACAAAGGAAGAGCAAAGACACATCTTACATGGCGGCAGGCAAGAGAGCATGTGCAGGGGAATTCCCCTTTATAAAATCATCAGATCTCTAGAGACTTATTCACTATCATGAGAAAAGCACAGGAAAAAACCCACCCCTATGATTCAATTATCGCCCACAGGGTCCCTCCCATGACATGTGGGGATTATTACAATTCAAGGTGAGATTTGGGTGGGGACACAGAGCCAAACCGTGTCACATGGCATTCTCTCTCTTTATAATAATGTCCAAAGTGTCTGTCTATGTCCAAATTTCATAAGGACACAGGTCATATTGGCATAGGTCCACCCTCACGACCTAATTTAAAGTTGATTACCTCTGTGAAACCATATCTTTCAATAAGGTCACACTGTAAAGTACTGTGGGTTAGGATTTCACATATCATTTTGGGGAAGACAAATTCAACCCATAACATTACCTTCCAAAATAAGCACTCAAAACTGTAATATTCTCATGGTCTTTGTCATTTTGATATACTGCACCACCAAAAGAGAAGTCTAGAACACAAAAGGAAGAAGATCTAGGCAGATTAAACATTTTTTTCTATTTGTCAAGCTGTATATTCAGCAAAGCTTACCCTGATTCTAATCATTCTTTTTGTAATCACCCTCATTCACAAAGTGATTGTTATTGATATTAAGTAGCAGGAAAGTCAAAAGAGATGGAAGTGAGCCCTCTCTCCTTTCTAGCCTACCCATTATAGCTGTCTCAATTATGAGCAGCCAACTCTCACTTAACAAAAGTATCTACGAAAAGGAGCTCCACCTACTTCTAGTCCCACAATCTCTTCCATAAAGCAATGACAAGAAGCAGGAAAGGTGAAGTAAAACAGATTTACAAATGTGAATGTTATCGGTTCATTGAACAAACATGATTGGTAGGATATAACCATATAGCAACTTTAAGTCTCACTTTTGATTTAAATTTGCTTAATGGATTTACTTCTTCTCTTGCCCTTCTCTGAAAATGTAGTTAGGCACCACAATTTTTCTGCTTATTCTTGGTTAATGAAAAACCCTATGGTCACTTAAAGTTAGTGAACACAGACTTCATTCAGAAATTGGAATGAACATCCTCTTACAGTAACACAAATGCTACATTTGACTAAAGTTAAAACTTCCCTTTTCCAGAATGAGAATTTTATGGGAGGAAAAAATTATTATCTTACTGATAAATTTAAGAAGTGGTTTTGTGTTTCCTGGTTCTCCAGAAATTTAAAACTGTATTTTTCTCTTATAAGCTGTTATTGTGAACTCTTTACAGAAACCCTCCTCTGCCCTACCACTGACCTCTCTCACCAGCAGATTCCTTGAAACTGGAAGTCCAGCCTGTCTTTTATTGTGTCTTCCTCAACCACTGGAATCAATATGTTATTCCTACAGTTTTATTGATGAGCAACACTTCCCATTCTAACTGCCCCTTGTACAATCCTTTCGGACACCCATGGTGGTTCTCATACACATGGATCCCCTCTGATCTGTAGGACAAATCACATATTCATTACTTCAACACACCAAGAAGAGAGGCTCTTCTACACCATCACCTCTCTTTGGTCTATCAGTTGGCAATAGCCATTCCCACTTGTCAGCCTTTAGATATCTCATACATGACTCCAACCCCAATTCTCATAGTCCCTAAGCATAAGGGGCACATATCAAGCTCCCTAAAATGGTCTCATTGAAGCATCTCTTCATTAAGCACAAAATGAGAGTCACTTCACCTCATGCCTCTCACTGGTATGGGTGGGACTCATCAAAGACCAATTGCTCTCCAAAACTCAAGTCACAAATGCACCTGGTACTTTCATATCTTTTGAATGGATAAAAGGATTTAGTCTGGTCTCACAGATTCACAAAAGTTTATTTTGGAAAATAAGCATCTTTATTTAACACCTCACTTTGGAATCTGCTATTGATTTATAAGCTTTTTGGCTGAAGTTTCCTTCTTCATATCCTGCTATACTCCTATACTATATAGTGTAGAGACTATACTAAAGGGACTCTATACTATTGAGACTATATCACTGGGAGAAGGAGATGCAAGAATAATGGCCAAAAAATTCTTGAACTTGTAGGCTCAGCATTTTCATTTTCTTTGCCATCCACAACTTTCCCACTTTATTTCACACTTAGTTACTGACTCAAACACCTTTCAAACTCTACCCCATCCCTCCCATAAGATACAGGTCTCAAGAGTCCCCATAAGATGCAGGTCACAAAAGCTCATGACTGTCTACATCTGGTTACTACCAATATTTATTTGAACGTTGATATGTCTTTTAGTATCAACAGCACAATGAGGGAGTTATTTCATAAAGGACAATGAGGGGGTCTCTTCTTTTTTAGTTGAGACTTTTACCGCTCTGTCTTTGGCTGACTCTATATTCATGATCATAAGAGTTTGGATTCGTTACACCTCTGCCTCATACAGTTCCTATGTCTTAATATGTCTTTTGATCAAGTCAAAGAACTATCATGAGTTGGCAGTTGGCATAATCTTCACTTGCTACAATAAAGGGGTAACTTTCCTACAGAGAGTTTTAGAACCAAGTAAAAGTTCATTTGCGTTGTATTATTACCATATGTCAACAATTCTAAACAGTGCTGTGTGGATTGAATTGTGTCCCTGAAAAAGGTATGTTGAAATTCTAATTCTCAGAATGTGACATTTGGAAATAGGATTATTACAGATGTAATTAGTTAAGATGATGTCATATGGAAGTAGGGTGGGCCCCTCATCCAGTATATGTGTTCTTAAAATAAAACAGCTATGTGAAGACACAAAGACACAGGGAGAATGTCATGTGATGATGGAGGCAGAAATTGGAGCAATACATCTACAAGTCAACGGAATCTAAGTACTGCTGGCTTTCGCTAGAAGCTAGGAGAGAGACATGAAACAGATTCTTTTTCAGAGCCCTCAGAAAGAATCAGCCCTGCCAATAACACCTCGATTTCAGATTTCTAGCCTCCAGAACTGTAAGACAATATATATCTGTTGTTTCAAGCCACGCAGTTTGCTGTACTTTGTTACAGCAGTCCTAGAAAACTTATACAAATGATGATGATAAAATACTCCTCCTTGTCTCCTAAAAATCACGAATTTAGTTGCTACTGTAACAAAAAAGTTAGTAAATATTTATAAATTGTGCAACTAAGTATATTTTATTTCTGAACCTAATAAAGTTCCCTAATGCTTTCCCTTCTGATTGAAACTTCACATTGGGTTTGGATAGGAAGGCTAAAGATGGAAGAGAAATTTGACAAACAGGAAACAGCAAGTAGACCATTGGAAAGTCATGCATGTGATGTGCTAGTGATGTTTTAAAGAAGTAAATTAGCTTATGATACACAGCCTGGCATTTATATTATGATGTCTCGTCCCCACCAACCATAAGCATGGTAAGAATATCTGTAGCTTGTCTTCTCCAGTTTTTGCTCTGCCTTATCATGCACTTCTGCATGTTAATTTCCATCCCCAGTTCCCCACTTCATAAACTCCTGGATAAAATCAGGTTCTGCTTTAACTTACTACCTTCATGTCTAAGAATCTATGAACAGTCAGTCTGGACCACCATAGAGCGATGCTAGCGTGACTCAAAATGTCACATGAAGTTTTCTGATGCCAGAGAGAACAATTTCTCACGTGAGTTACTGCAATTTATAAATCACCAGTTTGCAAAATAAAACAGAACAATTTTAACAATAAAAAAGAACAAAATGTAAATTAAATTTTTATTTTTCTGGGTTTTCTCTTTCATTCCAGTGGCCACTTTTGGCCAGCAAACACCATTTGCCCCATAGTTTTCCCCACATTCAAAATACCTAGAATGGATATTATGCATTCCCAACCTGTCAGCCTTGGCTGAATTACAGAGTGCTCAATTATGCTCTAATCAAATAGCTGCCCAATGCAGGCCACGTAATGACTTCCTGATTATCTGCCTTTAAATGATGAATGAAATGAATATGTAACATTCTGTTCAAATATAGCATACTTAGCATGCCACATGAAAACTGATTTTGTGCTCCTCTCTGTGAAAAACGTATATTTTATTGTAATTCAGTTCAATGGTGGTTCGGTTGCTTGTTTTCTAGTCATCAAGATAAACATTGAATGAGCTATCTAGGAGAACATTAGTCTTCATATTTGCTTTCCAACAGATGCTAAAGGTGTTAAATATTGTTTAGATTATTAGTGTTCCTCTCTTTACATTGTCTCTTTGGAAAAAAATAACAAGGTCATATTTTTATGACCAATTCTTATTGGCAATGTTCCACTACATTGGTGAAAAAAACCCTAAAATCCAAAACAAAACAAAACAAAAAAAAGCACACAAATTGCCATGATAATGTATTGCAAAGACAACATTAAAATATAAATAAATTATTGTCAAGAGTGCTTTTTATAAAGCAGCAATTTATGATATTAACACTGAAAAAGGGTACATACTTCAAAACTTGTTTGTATGTCTTCTCTATAATAAGATAGTATGCATGACTATAATAGTTCATTCTATGAGCTTTTCTTCCCAATTTTACTCTCAATATACTGATTTTCAAAAACCAACTCAAGAACTTGTATGGGTGAATTCATTGTATGTAATATTTACTTTTAAGAAATAACTTTTCCCTCTTGAGAGAGAGACAGGACAGGCAGACAAGTTAGAAGAGGGAGGGAAAAAAGAACTGTGGAAGGAAAAGAAAAAGGAAGGGAGGCAGAGAGGAAGGGAGGAATTAAAGGAAGGAAGGAAGAATTTTTTTTATCCTTTCTAGCTAATATATTTTTAATGTTGCAAAATTAAATTAATTGGTGCTTAAGCAGTGGTCTTAGAAAAGGTTTTCAGACCAGGTGCAGTGGCTCACGCCTGTAATCTCAGCACTTTGGGAGGCAAAGGTGGGCAGATCAGCTGAGCACAGGAGTTCAAGACCAGCCTGACCAACATGGTGAAACCCCGTCTCTGTTAACTACGAAAAATACAAAGAAAATTACCCAGGCGTGGTGGCACGTGCCTGTAATCCCAGCTACTAGGGAGGCTGAGGCAGGAGAATCACTTGAACCCAGGAGGTGGAGGCTGCAGTGAGCCAAGGTTATGCCACTGCACTCCAGCCTGGGCAACAGAGTGAGACCCTGTCTCAAAAAATAAAAAAAAAAGGTTTTCAATAATACATATCCTGGATCAGCTTTCAATGAAAGGATGTCTGAGATTAACAAGACAGCGTCATCTAACATCTTTTGAAATTTTTCCTTAATTACCCCTTTATGGGAAAAAATCTTAATTAAAACAGAAAAAAATTAAGAATTTTTACATATATTTATTTCAAGATATTAATTGATTTAGCACTTTCCTGAGAATATATTTATTTCCCCTTTATCCTCCCTTTTCCTTTTTCCTCCCCTTTCTCTCTCCTCCTTCCCTTTTCCCTAGCCTTCCTTTCCCCCTTCTCCTTCTCTTCTTCTTCTTTCTTTCTGTTTTTTTTTTTGTGTGTTTTTTTTTGAGACAGTCTTGCTGTGTCACCCAGGCTGGAGTGTAGTGGCTCAATCTCAGCTCACTGCAACCTTCACCTCCCAGGTTCCAGTGATTTTCCTGCCTCAGCCTCTCAAGTAATTGGGACTACAGGCGCTCACCACCATGCTTGGCTAGTTTTTGTATTTTTAGTAGAGACAGGATTTTGCCATGTTGGACAGGCTGGTCTCGATCTCCTGACCTCAGGTGATCCACCCACCTCGACCTCCCAAGGTTCTGGGATTACAGGTGTGAGTCACCGCACTGGGCCTCTTCTTCTTTCTTTTCCTCTTCTTCTTAGCCCAACTTATCCAGATCTTCCTCTTCTTTCCTTCTCCTCTTACTCCTCCTCTTCTTTTTCACGTCCTCTGCTCATTTTTTTTTCTTTTTCCAATATGTTCTCTTGTATTTCTAGCTATAAAAAATGAACTAGCAGCCCCATGGATAAACATTGAATGAGCTATCTAGGAGAACATTAGTCTTCATATTTGCTTTTCAACAGATGCCACAGGTGTTAAATATTGTTTTGATTATTAGTTTTCTTTACATTGTCTCATTGGAAAAAAATAACAAGGTCATATTTTTATGAATAATTCTTATTGGCAATGTTCCACTATATTGGTGAAAGAAAACCCTAAAATAAAAAATAAAAAAAATAAAAAAAAAGAAGCACACAAATTGCCATGATAATGTATTACAAAGACAACATTAAAATATAAATAAATTATTTATTGTCAAGAGTGGATAAAGCCACTCTTAAGAGAGAGTGATAAAGCCATGGATAAAGCCAGAACACCCATACATATACATACATTCACACACACTTAGATGCACAGTTGCTGAACTTGCATTAAAATCTTCTGAATATGAACCTTTAGTGTATTTTTAAGTCACTTGTAAAAAAGTTGTTAAATGCACCCCCTTCTGAGAATTTGCAATTGCAACACCAAAACCTTTTAAATTGGTGGGTGGGATTAAAAATTTTATTATTAAAAAACAATCTTATGTTTTTCTTTTATTTGGAGATAACATATGTGTCTGTGTGTGTTTATAATATATATGCAAAAAATATATATTTGTAAAGTATCCTTATCATAGCTATAACAAACACAAAATCCAAAATTGGAATTAAAATAATCTTGTAACTAGGCACTTAAAATGTCATAATATAGTTGTATAATATTGTATTATGGAAACACAATTTCAGTAACAACTGTGTCCAATCCGATTTTTCATTAGAAAATGTACTGCATTTCATTGATTAGAAAGTCTATATATTTTATCATTGCTAAAATTTTTAGAGGTGTACCTTATGATTGATGGGTGGCATGTGATAGTTAAATTGGCAGTGTTCATTCTTCTTTAGTAATATGCACATCTTTCATTTAATAGAATATAGCACTAATCATGCTAATAATATATTTAATGAGAATAAACCAGTTTGTACAATTATATAAATATTCATAAAATATTTTAAATTTATATTTTTTGAAAGCACACTCTGTACCTCTCATTCTGAAAGGTTTTATAATGTTTAAAATATATTGAACATTAGTAAATGTATATAATGCATAAATAAATATTTATAGGAAAAATGTGTATCACAAAAAGTTTTGTGGATAGGACCATAGCTCCAGCCAGTGTACCCCATTGCTTAATGCTATTTCCCTTGCACAGATCTAGTTAATCAAGAGAAATCAAGGAAAGGAAAATACTTAGAGATAGGAATCTATGTCCTTTGTGTGGGCTGGGCCTAACTTTGTGGGAGACAGCTTTTAAGATAACAGCAATGGTCCCTTTTTAAGATGGTTGTAGCCACATGGGATTTTATTTTATTATTATTCAAATTATATGTATATGTTTTACATACTTTTTATGTGCAATATATTAAAATACTTACCAATATGTACATATTTAACAATATACTTTTATAAACTCTTTGCTTAAATATGGCATAACATTTAAGGCACAATGATTTTGATATTTCTCTGTTTTGCTTCTTGCTAATGGTGCCAAGCACAGTTTTATGGTGCTAGAGATAAAAGAGTGGAAAACCCTGAACCCTCTTGTCTAAGAGCTTACATTCTGTTGGGAGAGACAAACAATGAAGAAGTAAACAAGTTATTGTTATAATTGATAAAGGCTATGAAGAAAATAGAATCAGGGTAATGTGATAGAGTCGGCTGGGGTTTGGGTTTCCATATAGTTAGGGTGATCATAGAAGGCCTAAGGCTACAGTGATCTCTAAAGTGATGCTGATTGGTTCTCCAAAATATATCCCAAATCTGTCCTCTCCTATTCCTCTCCCAAGTAAGATGATGTTGTGTCTTAGAGCGCAAAGGCAGCCCGTTCACTGACATCCCTGCTACCAAAATACCTACACCTACAGTCCCTCTTTCTCCACAAAGATCCTTTGAGTCAGGAGATTTCAGGTTTCATGGGACTTCCTCCCTTATTTTCCTCATATCCATCTGCCTTCTCAGCTGTGGTTGGTGAAGTTTAGGTGTAACATGTGCTACTAACCCAAGTGCATTCTGATTACACAGAACAACAAAAAAATTACATCTTCCACTCAACAAGCTGGGAGCTTCAATTCTGAGATCTACTGCCTTCAAAGGCAAATCTCCATGACCCTTTAAGAGGCTGCTGGGTTATGTAATCTAGACTGCAGCTTTTGAATGTTCTGATACAATAATTACCTATGTATTAAGAATGGGAATGGGGTAATCTTATGTTTGCTCTGACATTTTGGCTTTAGATATGTTTGTTGTTTTCTGAAGTGATTGCTAATGAAAAATATAGGTATCTAATTTTTAATCAACAAGCTTTCCTTGACATCCTGCTTCCTGACGTGAGGCAGCACAGTAAATGGTGATGGGTTTCCTCCAACCTATTACTGGAAGGAGAGGGCAAGTTGAAATTGCTCAGCAATAACAATTTCTATTTCAAACCATGTCCTTTTTATTCTTTCATAAATTTCTCAGAGTTCCAGGCCTCTATCTATTGAAAACAGACTTGTGTCTATAAGGTTTTCTTTTGAGTAGACGAATTATCATCTTTTGTTTAACAAAGCTAAATGGAAGGCAAAAAAATGAAGGGAAAGCATTTCTAAGCAGTATTTAGCTGTGCACTTACAGCTGAAATCTGAAGCTCCTCTAATACAAAAGTATTACCTGCAGGCTAAGATATCTATGTTGTACAACTGCAAACATCAGTTGAGGTCTTTGTTTCTATTTGTCGACTCACAAACTCCTGAGAAACGTGTTGGTTCCAACAAAGACAGCTGTCTAGCTTAGGTGTCTTAACTCCTAGGTCTTTTTCCCAGCTCTGCCCCTGAAACCCAGACTGGCCACGGGCAGGAGTGGGCAGTTTGGCTTTAGGAGTGTGACAGCTCTTCCTACCACACTAAGCTTCTTAGCATTTCATTTGTATTATTATGAAAATCCACGGCCTCCTATTTCCTCTCTCCTGGCCCTTTGTACCTAACACCCTGATGATGTACCCTTTTTCTTTTTCTTTTTTTTTTGGCGATGGAGTCTCACTCTGTCGCCCATGCTGGAGTGCAGTGGTGTGATCTGGGCTCACTGTAACCTCTGCCTCCCGGGTTCAAGCAATTCTCCTGCCTCAGCCTCCCGAGTAGCTGGGGCTACAGGTGCACACCACCACGCCTGGCTAGTTTTTTGTATTTTAGTAGAGATCGGGTTTCACCTTGTTGCTCAGGCTGGTCTTGAACTCCTGAGCTTAGGCAATCCGCCCACCTTGGCCTCCCAAAGTGTTGGGATTACAGGCGTGAGCCACTATGCCGAGCAATGTGCCCTTTTCCTAAGTTATTAATGGATTCACTCAGACTTTCAAAGCCCAAAATCTAGTCATGCCTTTTGAAGGAGACTGATGACAATGCTTATGGACTCCTCTTTTGCTGCTTCTTTCCACGTTGATGGAATAGTGTAAAAGATAACTAATACATTAATCCAAATTAAATATTTAAATTTTTTAAATTTATATTAAAATAACATTCAGTAAATAAATTTATAATTTACCGTAATAATGGCCACTCTTCCTTGAGCTTCCCCAACTTGCTGCC
This sequence comes from Macaca thibetana thibetana, assembly GCF_024542745.1. Taxonomy (NCBI): domain Eukaryota; kingdom Metazoa; phylum Chordata; class Mammalia; order Primates; family Cercopithecidae; genus Macaca; species Macaca thibetana. Next base: position 15,159,431 of record NC_065583.1, on the reverse strand, counting down.
TTGCTAAGTGCTTTATACATTCAATTTAATGCACTGTTATGATTATGCTATGTATGAATGTATGTGTATGTGTATACATATTATTCTGATGACATAGTACCTTATGATTTAAAGCATTATGTTATGTTGATGAAAATATATAGACAATAATGTATACATAAAATAACTTAATGCATCTTGTTATCATTCACATTTTCTTTTTGGTAAAATAGGAAAAACGCCTATCTCCCAGAGCTTTAATCTTAATACTGAGATATTACTTGTTCAAAGTGCCTGGCATATAGGTACAGTTCTACCTCAACAGAGCTATTATTGCTATGATTTTGCTCTTGTGGTTCTATCATTCTTAATTCATAGATGAGGAAACTAAGTTTCATAGAAATTAACTTGCTTCAAAAGTTCATATATAGGACAGGGCTCAGATTTGAATTCAGAACTGAAATCCTAGTTTACATGTCCTTTTTCTTTCTACTTTACATCTCAGCATTTTGATTGTTTTGTTTCACTGAGACATGTGCCTTCTTGATTGCATTCTTTGCCTTAAAAATGCTGTGTTTTCATTTATTTTTCTTTCGCTATTCCACTTGTTTCTTTCCTAGCACTGTATTTGATATTTCTCAATGACCATGCTACTCACCAGGGTAACCCCTGGGTGTGTGAAGGGGGGATAAGATTAGGAAATAACCTAGGAAGCTTCTCCTTTACCTCACCTTACCTGATTTCTTACCTCCTATCCCTATCTGAGGATTTTGCATTTATCTTGTCTTATATTTACCAAATGCATGTTCTTATTTAAGTTGCAATTGTAGAAAACATACAGTCTTACAATTCTATCAAACACGGGACAAAATTTTTTTTTTAATTTTTGTTGTTTTCATGGTTATCAATAAAACTGCAATGAGATATGATTACCACAAATGCCAGAGGACTCAGGGCTAGGACTGGAATGAAGTAAATGAGGTGCCTATGCAGAAAAATATAAGGAGGCCCTTTCTCTCAACTTCATGAACGTGGAGGGTCCACACCTCTGAGTGAGTGTCTCCTTAAATTTTGAACCACTGGAGCTCCACTTGCCTCTGGCCCAGGCACTGAAAGAATTCTCCAGGAATTTTTTATTTTATTTTATTTTTTAACTAGAATCAAAGGTTTGTTCCATTACTCCCGGATTCAGAAGAAGGACACTTCATTATTTTGGCTTTTTCTTAATTATGGACTTAACTGGTGGCCTTCCTGGAATTTGCTATGGTATGAGAACAAGTTCAAAATCAGGCAATGCTCTAGTAAAGGCCAGGTGTTCAAAGTATCATAAACAGCTCTCTAAAGATTGGAAAATGAATATTTAACTAGATGACTACATTTGATTTCCTTCATTCATTTTTTATTATTTCAGTGAAAACCTTCATGATGGAAATCACATTGACAGGATTTTAATATCTTCTGGTAAATGAAACCTGCTATTCTAATGGGTTTAGTATTTCTTTACAATGCCATTTGGTAAACTCTGATGACCAGTAATTTTCTCCATAGTTACAACTTAGGGAATTCTGTGCAGATTGTACATCATGGATACAAAATATGTCTTACGAGGTTGATAATTATGATGAAACTAGTTATATTAATTAGGTCCTGTTTACAAAGAGTCTGATGATTTTTTTTAAGAAGGAGAAAAAAATAGCCTCAACTGCAGAAGCTTTAAGTGATTAATTATTGTTATTTTCTTTTCAGAAGCGAAGGGAACGATCACGCTCATCAAAACAAAGTTCTGCAAAGGGTTTTAGGTTCCTGTTTGAAAAGCTAGGCCCAAGAAGCAAAGCTCTTTAGAGCTAATATTCATTAAAAATTAGCAGTTAGTACAGTTACCTTGGAAATAGTGGCCAAAACATCTGCTTTTTCATTTCCATTGTGTTTCTCTTGTGATTGTAGTTCTGGAAACTCTAATGCAGATAGAGTGAGAAATATTTTAGAGCTCCAACATCAGATTTTGCTAAATAGGTATTTTCCAATTATCACAATTGACAGTTTTCATCTGATTGCCTGTCAGAACTCAGACGAAAGTCCCAAAGCAATTCAGGAACCTGATAAAATCATCAGGTGTCTCTACACTTGTGTATAGTCCTAAATATTTGCCTTGTCACCTTCATTCTCAGGTTTATACTTGGAGAAGGCCGAAATGTAATTTTCTTGTGTTTATTGTTTTAATTTGTGCTACCAACATTAAAAGAAATTCACAAGTGTGTTATAGTGGCATGTTGTAAATTCTCTTAAGATTCTCATGTAAGATTGAACCCAGTAGAAAGACTTACTCATGAGATAGTTGACTTAGAGTAAGGTGTCCTGTTTTGCAGTTTTCACAATGTTTGCCCATTGCATTTCTTTTCAGTGAATTGAATTAAGTCCAAACCTAAGACAAATAATGACTTCTGATTATCTGTCTAAATGATGAAATGACATGAATACAGCCACTCAACAGAGAGACAGACAAATAGCTTGTGTGACCTTTGGGAATAAAGCAGAAGTTGTTTTTTTTTTTTTTTTTTTTAAGTATTTTCTCTTTACTTCCGTATCATGTTTGTTAATGGTTACAGTGACACGCGTTGCATTTCAGAATTTGCTTGAATCCTCACGGAAGCAGCAACTGAAACAGAAGAAAAATGGCTCTATCGGGTTAATCTAGGATTTCCAAACTGGGTTTAGATCAAAAAAGAAGTCCAAGGTTTTCCAGTGAATGGGGATCTTGGTTTTATTCATATAAAGCTCTTCCATCACCCACTCCAGCATGATGCTTCTGAAATGCAGAAACCTGTCACTTCTGAGATAAACCCACTAATCCACCTATGTCCTTGGCATTCTCTGTGTTCGGTGGGCAGATCTTTGTGGTGTGGATATTTCCTATCACTTATTCTCAGTGCTACCTTTGTGTCATAAGCTGATAGCTTTAGCTGGTGCTTTTCCTCTCTTCCAGATTCAACGAAGACTTCCAGACGGCTCTGCATGGTGTTTAGAGAGCAGCCCCCTGTTGAAGCTCTTCTGTAAGTAATCCCCAGGAATGACAGCACATGTGTCATAAAACTAAAGAGTCACTACTGTGTTCACCCAATCAAAGTATTGAATTCTTGTTTCTAAGTGAATATGCAAATCGACAGTAACTTCATTTGTTATTTTACTTGTTCTTAGTCAGAATTGTAACCTTTCTTGCTACTCACATACATGAAAAAAAAAAAATGCATGTACTTATCAAAATACAAACAGCTGCTTTTCTCTCCTCCCAGGCTAAGTTAGTTACCCGGGTCCCTCATTACACTCTCAACTTGCCACTTATCATAATTCTCCTTACTCATCAGTTTCATCTCTAGTCCAGGAGCTGCTTGCTGATAAGACAGTGTCTTGTTCTCATATTCATTTTTTAACCCCCCATTGTCTGATGTACAGCTGCTTAAGGGAAGTTATTTAAATGACTGAATAAACAAATGATAACAGAAAACTTTTTAAAAAATTATATCAATATCCATGAGCAGACCTAGATATAAAATCTACCATCTATGACGCTGTCGAGTTTCAATTTTGTGTGTTCACAGTTTTTACTAGTGTGATCTTTTTCTTTGATTTTCAATCTAAGCCATCATCATGACTTGGCTACACTATCAGATGAGCCCGTGTCGAGGTTCCCTTTTGCTTCGTTGCAACTATTGCCCTGGACCTGGAAGGGCTATCGTGGAGGGAGCCCTGATGTGTTCTAATGAGCCTCTGTTTCAGAGCTGGTAGCTCTCACCCTGAGAGTTCTTCCTGTCACCCAGCGTGTTTCAGCCTAAGTGTTAGCCAGTTGGTGAATGAGACTTTGGAAAACTTCCAAGCCATAGTTAATTATGTGCTTTCTCGAAACTTGACTGTCCTTGCCATCTTCATGGATGCCTTCTCTCTATTTAGTAAGCAGTTTGTTTTGCTTTTTTTGGACATCTAACCCTATTTACAGTTTTCTTTTATAAAATAGAAACGTGCCATAGTACCGAGGCAAATTACACATTGCATTAGATTTGTTCAAGCTCCAAAAAGGCAGTGAGATAACATATGTAACAGCACTCTGAAAAGTCTAAAAACTCTTACAACTAATGTATTATTTTTATTAGTATTTTCTTTTTAATAAATGCTTGAGAATGTCTAGTTTTTAAACCTGTAACATTAGACATTTCTGTGTTTTTTTTTGTGAGGATTTAATTAGATTTTCTATTCTTTTTTTTTTTAACACCAAATAGGTTGCTTGTACGTATGTATGCTTTCTACAGATTTATAGCTCCGTGTGTGTGTGTGTGTGTGTGTGTGTGTGTGTGTGTTTTCTTGGTGTTTCAGTTCTTTCCTTTCATTCTGGTTTTGCTTATTCATGCCTACAGAGGATAAACTTTATGATAAAACTGATACTTCAACTAAAAAATGACAAGTCTGTGGGATTTTCGGGGGGGAAGGGTGGATGGGCAGGAAAAAGAACAAGCTGAGGAAAAATTAAATAGTTCCCAAAGAGCATTTTACATTCTGAAATATAATCCCAAAGGAAACTGCTATAATGTAAAAGAGTTAGGATAAGAACTCTTGATGTTAGATACATATAAGCTATGGTCAGAGGAGGTAAGAAATTGATGAGTTGCAGATAATATCAGCTGCTGTCTTGGAAAAAATCTCATGAGTGAATTCTGAAATGGAGTCCTCTGTTGGACATATACTTTAGCAGCCTCAATATTATTGATCTATTGAAGACAAAGAGGAAAACGTTCTGATCGGTATGCTAAGAAGAGTGTACTTCCTGGGGAAGGCAGTCTCATGCTCCTAACTTTTCATTGCAATTCTGAAGCCCACCTGGGAAGACAGGTTTGAATTATTAAATAAACTGAGCTTTCTACACTTGAAGCAAAATTTTCAATATTCTTCAAATTTTACAATATCTTGTTTGTTGATACACATTTCCCCCTCCTGTTTAGAGACAGAAAGAAAAATAATTCATGTAGGAGTGAGAAAAGTTATCCATGACACTAAAATTCAGTTGAATATATTAAGGTATAATTTAGGTTTTAGACAAGTCTTAAGAATTGGTTGCAGAATTTGAATGGCTGGCCTACTATTTTATATTATGTCAATCCCAAAATAATCCACAGAGAAAATTAATGTTGTTGTTAATATTTTAAATCTTTTTGGCTAGATATGCTGGTATAATGATAATTACGTTTTCAACTCATACATGGAGTCTTTTCACTTAAAACATCCTGTTTTCTTGTTATGACATGAATTTAATCTATTTTAAATTCAGGAATAAAGTACAAAATATAGCATAGAGGAATAAGTGTTTCACTTTCTTGGAAGATACTCCAGCTATTAAGGTGAGGGTTTTGGAATAACACAGGCCTCAGATAATTCCTGACTTTTCTAACCATGTAATCTGGGCAAGCTATTTAACATCTTCAAATTATGGTCTCCCAACCTGTAAAATGGGAATAAAAATTGAATCCATCTGATGAGTTCGTTATAAAAATTGAACCAGAAAACATACGGAAAACATGTAGCCGTGTCTGAAATACTCTAAATATGTTGGATATTCACACTGTCTATATAGGACAAAGTAAAAAAGATAAAAAATTGTTTGACTCAAATACTATGAAGCCTTGCTCAGTCAGTAAGATATGTCCAAAATAGAATCTTCTTTCTTTTATGGTGATAAGTCTGTAAACATATTTTGATCCCACTTTTCTTTGGGTTGGAAGTCAGGCCTGGCATCACATAAGTTCCAAGAGAGATAGAGGTGTGACGAGGTCTCCTTTCTGCTTTCACTGGAGTGCTCATTAGTGCCTGCTAATGAGAAAAGCTTAGGTCGGAAGCCAAAGAGAATATACCCTCAGTGTGGGAAATGGGAGAGGTCAAAAGGCCAAGGTGGGAAACCAGGGACCCAGGTCAAATCATGATGGTGGAAAACCCAGTGTCAAGAATTAGGTGGCCACAAGCAGAAGGTGCACCTTCGCAGAGAAGAGAAATGAGCACATTGTCACGGCTGGAATGAATTAAACCAGTGTGTTCCTTGACACCAATCAGAATATCATTAGAAGGGTCTCCTCTGGAGTTCAGGCAAAAAATTAATCTGAGGCATAAAAATGTTTTGATGCTAGATAATAGAAAAATATTGTTTTCAAAGCAGTATACCTATATTACATGAAAATATTTGTCAAATGGAATGGGAAGTAGAGGTAGGATCATGTTACAAATCGTAGTTGAAATCAAAAGATCCGCCGGGCGCGGTGGCTCAAGCCTGTAATCCCAGCACTTTGGGAGGCCGAGACGGGCGGATCACGAGGTCAGGAGATCGAGACCATTCTGGCTAACACAGTGAAACCCCGTCTCTACTAAAAATACAAAAAACTTAGCCGGGCGAGGTGGCAGGCGCCTGTAGTCCCAGCTACTCGGGAGGCTGAGGCAGGAGAATGGCGTGAACCTGGGAGGCTGAGGCAGGAGAATGGCGTGAACCTGGGAGGCGGAGCTTGCAGTGAGCTGAGATCCGGCCACTGCACTCCAGCCTGGGTGACAAAGCGAGACTCCGTCCCAAAAAAAAAAAAAAAAAAAAAAAAAAAAAAAAGAAATCAAAAGATCCTGGTTTAAGATAGATAGGTATTCTTTGGTGTACCCATGAATGCTTATAGGCCTTGCAAAAACAGATCCCTCAGTTCATGTCTGGGTTTAATTCACTCACTCATTCTTCATTCATTTTTTCACTCATTCTTTATTTTATTCTGTTAGATAACATGGTCATGCTATGATCTTTTTCTGTGAACTTTTTATTTTCACCTTCATAAGCTGACATATTTCTTCTGCTTTATTTCTGTTTTTTCTTGTAGCCAAGACAGAGAAATAGGTTCCCTATTCACAAACCATGTGATCACTGGTATTAGGTATATCTTTGTGCTGTCACGCTTGCCCTCTGAAATCCAGTTCTTCTCCACCCAACAATCAGAAAGATATCTGTGAAACATGCACCCTGAGGTGCTACCTGCTCTGCAGCCTAACACCTGTCATTCACTTTCCCATGGTCTCAGAAGAAAATATAGACTTATCTTCCTAGGCCCTAGACATACCTGCATGATTCTACTCTTGCCTGATTCTTGATCCCCATAGCCTACCCCTCTCCTGCTTGCTAACCACCCTCCACACAGCATGAATGAGTCTCTGTCTCTTCCTGGAATATTCCAGCTCTTCCTCAACCTAAGATGTCTGTGTCTGTCTGCTCTTCGCCTGTGCTTCCCACAGTGGACTTGTTTTCATCCTTCATTCATAGCTCAGACATCTCATAATTAGAGAAGACTTTTTTGAGTAGCGTATGTTAGTCATCACCCCATTTATTGTTTTTATAATAGCATCTATCACAATGTATTATTTTTGTTTATTGATTTAATTACTTTATTATGGTCTCTTTTGATCCCATTAGCAAGTAAACTCCATGAGATTAAAGATTTTTTTCTGTTTGCATTGTGACTCTATCCCTACGAGTCAGGAAAAAAAAAAAAATGGTTGGGAGATGGTAGGTGATCAATAATATTTTTTTAACAAATGAGTGAATAAACCAACAGTCTTGTTGTCTCATTACTGTCCTTGCTCATGATCTTCCTTCATACTTTGCATTATTCCATGTTTATTGAGGACCTGTCATGTGAAAGGAAGTTGGATGCTGGGGACATACAGATTAATAATCACTTGGATTCCTTCCCTTTATAGTGGGGTTAACACATGGGTAGCTGCTTGCCTTGGTGAATCTCTGGAATGCTAAGTAAACAAAAATTCTGGGGCAGTGTCTCAACTCATGAAAGGATGCCAGCAGCATAAAGAGGGAAGAGAAAATACTCATGTCAGACGTACCACACCTGCTTACCAAAGTAACAAATAAACACACTTGCAAAATTTTTTTTGTAGGAAAAAAATGACCTTTTGTTAGTTCCTCTTATGTGCCATGCCACCTTTAGCCATAGAACATTTTTGCACACATGAAAATGACTCTGCTCCCTCACCCCCTCATGCCATTTTCCCCTCTCACTCCTCCACAGGGTCCCTTCACCTAGTGGTCATCCTTCCTGTCCCAAAGAGCTCTTCTTCAGGGATTCATCCTTTGACCACCTCCCCACCCTCCCAAGACTAGCTAATTCTGTCCTACACTTTTCATGGCCCTCTGGACTTCCTCTTTAAAGCACTTAGTGACTGTACATGTATCTGTGTCATTAATTGGTGAATGCCTGTCTCTCTAGGTGGACTGTAAACTCCATGAGGTCAATTCTGTTTTTATTTTGCTCACTATGTCTAATACCAATGATATGGGCTCACACCATGTGTTTCCCTTGAAGACTCCTTGTTAATAGAATATTATATTCATCCTGAAGCACCAAATCTAACACATTTTTTAACATTGCCCTTAATGATTTTGATACATTCTTTCTGCTGTGGTTTTGTGCTTGTAGCTAGAGATTTTAATTTCATCAAGTAAACAATTTTTTAAATCTGTAATAATAAATGGTCATGAAACAGTGAGAAAAACACAACGATAAATATATATTTTTACCATACAGCAACAGGTGAAATTGGTTTAGGCCCAGAAAGTTCCTACCTGTTGCTAAAAAGTGTTGGAAGTATCATTCAACTACTTTTGCTTATATTATTCACTATTAGTTCAATTTCTTTCACATCTTGTATCACGGATATTAGCAATTAAAATTTTCCTTTCCAGAGAGAAAGCACTGTATAAACAGATTTTCCCCCTCATGCCAACTTGTGTCTTCCCTCCCTCAAAATGTTTTAAGCATAAAAAATGCTTTTGTAGCAATTGAGTGATTTGGTTCACTTATCAGCTGATTTTTTCCAGCTTTTTTTTCCTAAAGTAGAATCCAAAGGCCCCTTCTCACTTTTTTTTTTAATGTGAATACGTGACTAGGAACAAGCTACTTACACTTTCAGAGCGAGCTACTTACATTTATAACCTTGAGGTTGCCTTTGATCCTAAATCAGCTTTTAATTACCATTGTAGTTACATTGGGCGAAAAAAATGATTCTATTATTTCCAGAACACAGCAAGGATGTGACCAATACTATCTCATGAGTACAGTTATTTTAAGGCTTTTATTACTAATTATAGTTGGTTTATTATAATTCATTGTTCACTGGCCTTTCTAGCTATTTACTTAAGGTTCTACTCAGCATTACAGCTGCAGAAGCAGCTGCTATTCCTCTGAGATTGTACGATTTCATGAAAGTAACAGGCCTCCTATTTGGAAGAGGGTGTAATTGGACTCAAGGGAGACACTTCACTTGGTGTCCCCTGGAATAGACTACAAGAGGGTGCATTATTCCCGACTCCAAGGAGAGGTTAAGCATGTAAAGAGGATGGTAGATGAACCCTTTAACCATTATAAACAGACATGGAAGCAATGAAATAGTTCATTTATCTATTATTCATTCGGCTAGCTATCCAGATCCAGTTTTCCCTGTGTATTAGATTCTCACATATAAATAAATTTTCCTGATCGCTCAATTTCTAGTCAGGCCTCATTTCTTCTTTCGCAAGTGAGAAATAGAAGGTCTTTTAGGTTCCTATGCAATTTATTTATTCTGTAGACACTGTTGAGCACCTACTAAGGACCTAGAACAAATTTTGCAACTCATCTAAACATTTTTTAGCAAGCAGACACAAAAATGGAGCATTCAGTCTTTTTCTATAAACTCGGGTAATTCGTACTCTCTGGCTATTAGGTACTTTGACAACTGGCCACATGAAAGTTTTCAACAATATTCTGATAGCATGATCCACTAGTTTTCTAATTGAATCAGATAACAGAATCCTTCAGACTGTGGGGCAAGGTGGGCAAGTGTAGAATGCCATGGACTAAATGTATTTCTCTAAATGTGTTAGGTTTCAAGAGTGGACTGATTCACCGGGGTTTACCCTGTTTATACAAGGACAAGATTTTTAGCCACCCCCATATTTTAAACTCCACACTTCACTCTTCGAATTCACCTTATCCTAGTTAGTAAGTCCTCTAGTAAAGATTTAGACAGGGATATTTAAAATGCATGTCTTAGCCATCTGTAGATCCCTGCTTGAAATCTTCAAATGCTAGCTATCCTTCATTGGACTATGCATTTCTGATTAGACTAGATTAAATGTGGACTAACTTTTCCAAGAGAATGAATTCAGTGCACAGGTCACTGTATCCCACTGTCTATCCTGATGTATTTTAATGTAAATTATAGGTAGTAAATTATAGTAAAGGGAAGCTGGCATCTCACTCCGTGCCTGGATACTTGCTGAGTTACAGAATCAGCAGTCTTGCCACAGGGTTTCAATGGGCGCAGAGCCAAGTAAGAGGCGGAGATCTTGGGAGAGCATCCCACACATGGAAACCACGTACCAGCCGAGGCTACAGCAGCAGTCAGACTATAGCACGCCAGAATGTGACAGAAAGTATGTCTTCACCAGAATCAGTGGAATTGTTTCATTAAATAAGCCCTAATATCTCTCTCATCTCTTCCTCTAGACTTTAACTCTAGAAAGCTAGAACTAGAAGAAGGTAAGAGGAGAGCCAAAATTTAAACAACCAACAACAGATACAACCTGACTTTTTCATCCCACCTGCCTCCAATTTAGGACCCTAAGTTGGAGGTTTAGTTAGTGACAGACTGAGGATGTTCAGTTGGATGGTTCAGAAGAGTAAAATGGTCTGAAATAAATTTGCTTGCTTGTAAGGTTTTTGTTTGTTTTACTGTGATCAAACATACATAAAATTTACCATTTAACATTTTTATGTGTACAGTTCAATGGCATAAGAACAGTCACTCATCATTGTGCAACCATCACCACAATCTCCAGAACTTTTTTATCTTCCCAAACTGAAACTTAATACCCAATAAACACTAACTTCCCATTACCCCCATGTCTGTCAACCACCCTTGTGCTCTCTGTCTCTAGGAATGTGACTACTCCAAGTATTTTATATAGTTGGAATCATACAGTATTTGTTCTTTCATGGCTGATTTATTTTACTTAGCATAATGTCTTCAAGGTTCACCCATGTTGTAGTATGTGTCAGGATTTCCTTCCTTTTTAAGGTGAAATAATGTTCCATTGCATGTATATTTCACATTTCTTTTTACCCACTTGTTGAATACTTGGATTGTTTATATGTTTTGGTTATCATGAATAATACTGTTAGAAACATTAGTGTACCAAAATCAGTTTGAGTCCCTGGTTTCAATTCTTCGGTTGCATACCTAAAAGTGGAATTGCTGGATTATATAGTAATTCCAGGTTTATTATTATTTTTTCTTGAAAAGCCACCATTCCATTTTCAAAAAGGGCTGCACCATTTTACATACCCTCCAGAAATACACATGGATTCCATTTTCTCTACATCCTCAACACCTGTTGTTTTCTATTGTTGTTTTGTTTGTTTTTATAATGACTGTTCTGGTGGGTGTAAAGTGGTATCTCATTGTGGTTTTGATTTGCATTTTTCTAATGATTAGGGAAACGATATTGAGCATCTTTTTATGTGTTTATTGGCCATTTATATTACTTTTTTATTTTTGAAAAATATGCCCATTCAAGTCTTTTGTCAATTTTTTTTTTTTTTTTTTGAGACGGAGTCTCGCTCTGTCGCCCAGGCTGGAGTACAGTGGCCAGATCTCAGCTCACTGCAAGGTCTGCCTCCGGGGTTCACGCCATTCTCCTGCCTCAGCCTCCCGAGTAGCTGGGATTACAGGCGCCCGCCACCTCGCCCAGCTAGTTTTTTGTATTTTTTAGTAGAGACAGGGTTTCACCGTGATAGCCAGGATGGTCTCGATCTCCTGACCTTGTGATCCGCCCGTCTCGGCCTCCCAAAGTGCTGGGATTACAGGCTTGAGCCACCGCGCCGGGCTGCTTTTTGTCCATTTTTAAGTTGGATTTTGTTGGTGTTTTTGAGTTGTAAGAGTTCTTCATATATCTTAGATGTTAATCATTTCTCAGATAAATGATTTGCAAAAACTTTCTCCCATTCTGTAAATTGTCTTTTCACTCTGTTGATAGTGTCCTTTGATGCACAAAAGCCTTTAGTTTTGATGATGTCCAATTTATTTCTTTTGTCTTTTGTTGTCTGTGCTTTTGGCATCACATTCAAGGAGTAATTGCAAATCCAGTGTCATAAATCTTTCCCCTTATGTTTTCTTCTAAGAATTCTATAGTTTTAGCTGTTAATGTTTAGGTCTGTGATCTACTTTGAGTTAATTTGTGCATATGGTATAAGGTAAGAGTTTAATTTCATTCTTTTGTATGTGGATATCCAGTTTCCCAACGCTGTTTGTTGAAAAGACTGTTCTTTTCCCATTAAGTGGTCTTCATGCCCTTATTGAAAACTTACTTGTCAGTATATGTGAGAGTTTATTTCTGGGCTCTGTATTTTATTCTATTAGTCTATATAAATGTCTTTATGCCAGCACCACACTTATTTTGCTGTTTGTTTTTTAGTACATGACTGAAGAAAACAGCTATGGAACTTGCCCAACATATATGTTATATAATGGGAAAATGGGAAGAAAATATTGGGTAGTAAGAATCAAGCCAGTGATGTGAAAAAGTAAAAGTTATCTTTAAAAATAAAAATTAATTTTAATATATCAACAAGTTAGAACTGTTCATATTGGTTAGCTTTTTAACACTGAAACTGCAAAGCAAACATAAACCACAGTGGCAGACATTAAACACAGTTGGCACACAGCTCTGCTGGTTGACTTGGAACAGGCTATTCTAGGCTAGGCTGGGCTGGTTTGGCTGTGGTGGCTCTGTTCCATGTGTCTCTCATCCTTCTCCTGAAACCAGAGGGCCAGGTGTTGTGGGGGCCAAGGGAAAACTTCCCCTTCACCCTCTGAAATTTCACTAACAATTCAACTGCAAAAGGCAGATTCACCGTGGATAAAATAGGCAAACATTATTTTAATGTGCATAATGTGGGAGAATCACAGGGGAATGATTGTCCAATAACCCAGTGGGGTACAGAAATGTATATACCCTTCTTGATAGGGAAGGGGAGAGATGGGGAATGTAGACAATTTTTTTGAGGGGCAGCAAATTGTTATTAGGAAAAAAGAATGGACCTGGAAGACAGAAATTAATTTGTAATTGAAGCTCTTTGGAATTTATATGAGCTCCAGAAACAGGCATCATCTTGAGAAAAAGTCCATCCAGGTGTAATTGCATTGCTCAGTCTTCTTTCCTTGGTAGGTAATGAGATTTCAGGGAGGGGATGGAAAGCAGTTGTGTTCCTCTTTGGGGGCCCAATTTCTGAGTAGATAGGGGAACTTCAGAGAATAGCCTTATCCTGTGCTTTGGGAGAGAGGCAAAGGTTGAAACACAGGGGTGGAGGGCACAGTCAGAGACACCTTGAGGCTGCTTCTTTACTTTACTCATATTTTGGGGTAAAATATTCTGGTTTCCTTCAGCATGGTCTTCTTATGAGACGTCAAAACCATAAGAGGCCAAATAGAAACAAAGGATCCTTTTAAGGTCTCAGTTTAGAACTGTCACATTGCAATTTCTGCCTCATTCTGTTGGTCACAGCAAATCCCATGGATGAACCCACTGTTAGCAGTTAAAGAAAGTATTCTGTCTCATTAACTGGAAAAGTAACAAGTTACCCTGCAAAGGGAGTGAATGTAAGTCACCTAGACCAAGGTCCTTGTAGTTTCAAAGTCAAAACTTAACTCTCTTTTTACTCTGTATTTCATTTATACATTTCCTTTATTGGAGAATAGACTATAAAGTCTAATTAAAGGTAGGGAGGGGAATTTAAACAAAACAAAAATTTCTTTTTTCTTTGGTATACATGTTTGGATTCATTTTCGTTAAAGGTATAAATGCTGCCACGTTACTGCACACATGCCTGGTTTCCTTACTATTGAGAACTACTTGAGGCCAGATCCCATGCCCTATTATCATAAAAAGTACACTTGACGGTTTGAAAACATGGCCTTGAACTGCACAGGTCCACTTATACACTTGTTTTTCTTTTTCTTTTTCTTTTTCTTTTTTCTTTTCTTTTTTTGAGATGGAGTCTTGCTCTGTTGCCAGGCTGGAGTGCAGTGGCACAATCTGGGCTCACTGCAACCTCTAACTCCCTGGTTCAAGCGATTCTTCTGCCTCAGCCTCCCAAGTAGCTGGGATTATAGGCATGTACCACCACGCCCAGCTAAGTTTTGTATTTTTTTAGTAGAGACAGGGTTTCACCATGTTGGCCAGGATGGTCTCGGTCTCCTGACCTCATGATCTGCCCACCTCGGCCTCCCAAAGTGCTGGGATTACAGCAGTGAGCCACCACGCCTGGGCTTGTTTTTCTTTTTCAATAAAAGTTACATCAATGTGCCTGGCTCTCCTGCCTCCCCTTCCACCTTCTCCACGCTTTTCGTCCCCGCCCCCCCGAGACAGCCAGACCAGTCCTTGTCTTCTCCTCCTCAGCCAACTTAACATGAAGTCAACAAGGAGGAAGACCTTCATGATGACCCATTTCCACTTAATGAGTAGTAAATACATGTTCTCTTTCTTATGATATTCTTAATAACATTTTCTTTACTTTAGCCTACTTTTAAAAATAAGAATACAATGCATAATACATATAACATCCAAAATATGTGTTAATTGACTGTTTATATTATCAGTAAGGCTTCTGTCAATGGTAAGCTATTAGTAGTTAAGCTTTCAAAAGTTGTACATGAATTTTCAGCTGCACAGAGGCCAGCAACCCTTACTCCTGCACTGTTGTGGAGTTAACTATACTATGGCTAATAAGCAATATTTATAAGGCATTTACCATGTGCCAGGCCTTGTGCTAAATGCAGTAAAAATTATTTTAAATCAGCCTGAAGCAAATAATAGAATCCTCATTTCACACATGAGAAACAAAGGCACAAGGAAACTTAATTACTGGACAAATTCACACAGCTTCCTTACCTGGGAGCCAGTTCTGAGTAGTAGATCTGTAAGTGCACAGAGAGGGAAGGGCTGCCATGATTCAGTGTCATGGGACACTATTGTTGTCAACTGTCCCAAAATAAATGTTCCAAAGGTTAAAAAAAATACATTTCTCAGAAATAGCAGAGAACAAAAAAGTACATCAAAGCAATTATAAACAAAGCAAAATAAATCAATTCTATTTGATCCTCAACTTTATAAAAAATTCACAAATTATCTAATGGTATAAAAGTAATAAAAAGTACAGACTCTACATCTTGGAGAGGGACCTACCACTATGATGGGCACTACTAAGAGACCCGCCTCCCAGCTTTTTCTTTTAGTTATATTTTATTCTGTTTTTTTTTTTTTTTTTTTGTATTCCACCTAAGATTTGGGTGCTTAGTAAATTTTGATTGAAGGAATAAATGTGATACATAATTTAAATGATTAAGACATGCTCTTATATTAAGGTATACAAAATATCTCTTATGATCCAAAGTCTTCACATTTTTCTTTCATTAAAACAAAGTTTCAATAGCTTCACACTGAGTTATAATCAAATCTTTGGATACAGGTGCATCTTGTTTTGCCTAGGTTCGTGACTTAAAGACTTTTAAAAAATGGTTCGGAGTTGAGACCCAAAAATCCACACAAAGAATCAACAAAACCAAAAATTCGTTATTTAAAAGTATACACAAAATGGAAAGACCACTAGCTAGATTACAAAGAATAAAAAGAGAGAAGGTCCAAATAAGCACAATCAGAAATGACAAATATGATAACTGATCCCTCAGAAATACAAAAGATCCTCAGAGAATGTTGTGAACATTTCTATGAACACAAACTAGAAAATCTAGAAGAAATGGATAAATTCCTGGAAACACACAACCTCCCAAGACTGAATCAGGAAGAAGTTGCAACACTGAATAGACCAATATTGAGTTCCAAAATTGAATAATCAATAAAAAGCCTATCAACCAAAAAAAGCCCTGGATCAGAGAGATTCACAGCTAAATTCTACTAGACATACAAGAAAAGAGCTCGTACCAATTCTACTAAAACTATTTCAAAAAATCAAGAAGGAAGAACTCCTTTTAACTCATTCTATGAAGCCAGCACTACCCTGATAACAGCCTGGCAAGGACACAATGAAAAAAGAAAACTACAGACCAATATCCCCAATGAACACAGATGCAGAATTCCTCAACAAAATATTAGCCAACCAAATCCAGTAGGACATCATAAAGTCAATTCATTACAATCAAATGGGCTTCATTTTTGAGATGCAAGGTTGTTTCAACATACACAAAACAATAAGTGTAATTCATCACATAAACAGAATTAAAAACAAAACCATATGATCATCTCAATAGACACAGAAAAAGCTGTTGATAAAAATCCAGCATCTCTTCCTGATAAAAACCCTCAACAATTAGTCATAGAAGGAACATACCTCAAAGTCATAAGAACTGTCTATAACATACCCACAGCCAACATCATACTGAATGGGGAAAAGCTAGCAGCATTCCCCTTGAAAACTGGAACAAGACAACGATTCCCACTTTCACTACTCCTACTCAACATAGTACTGGAAGTCCTAGCCAGAGCAATCAGTCAAGAAAAAGAAATAAAAGGTATCCAAGCAGACAAAGAAGAACTCAAACTCTCTCTTTGTTGATGATATAATTCCATACCTAGAAAACCCTAAAGACTCTGCCAAAAAGCTTCTGAAACCAATAAACAACTTCAATAATGTTTCAGTATACAAAGTCAGTGTGCAGAAATCAGTAGCATTTCTACATACCAGTAAGATTCAAGCTGACAGCCAAATTAAGAATGCAATCCCACTTACAATAGCCACACACAAAAAATGAAATACCTAGAAATACATCTTATCAGGGAAGTGAAATATCTCTACAAGGAGAACTACAAAGCACTGCTGAAAGAATTCATAGATGACACAGAAAAATGAAAAAAATTCCATACTTATGAACTGGAACAATCAATATCACTAAAGTGACCATACTACCCAAAGTAATCCACAGATTCACAGCTATTCTTATCAGACTACCAATGTCATTTTTCACAGAACTAGAAAAAAGTATTCCAAAATTCACATGAAACCAAAAGAGTCAGACTAGCCAAAGAAATCCTAATAGACCAAAGCCAGAGACATCACATTACTTGACTACACTATAAAGCTACAGTAACCAAAACAGCATGGTACTGGTACGCAAACATTCACATAGACAAATGGAGAAAATAGAGAACACAGAAACAAAGCTGCACACCTAAAACCATCTGATATTTGACAAAGTTGAGAAAAATAAGCAATGGAAAAAGGACTCTTTATTCAATCAGTAATGCTAGGATAGCTGGGTAGCTATATGTAGAGAAATAAAACTAGATCCCTTCCTTTCACCACATACAAAAATTAACTAAAGGTAAATTAAAGATTTCCATGTAAGACCTCAAACTATAATAATTCTAGAAGAAAACCTAGGAAACACCATTCTGGTCACTGGCTTTGAAAAATAATTTATGACTAAGTCCTCAAAAGCAATTGCAACAAAAACAAAAATTGACAAGTGAGACCCAATTAAAATTAAGGAGCCTTTGCACAGCAAAAGAAACTATCAATAGAGCCAACAGACAACCTACAGAATGGGAGAAAATATTCACATACTATGCATTCAACAAAGATAATATCCAGAATCTATAAGAAACTTGAATAATTGAACAAACAAAAAATAACCCCATTAAAAAGTGGGCAAAAGACATGAACAGACATTTCTCAAAAGAAGATATACAAGCAGCCAAAAAAAGTGAAAAAATGCTCATCTTCACTAATTATCAGAAAAATTCAAATCAAAACCATAATGAGATCAACTCATACCAATGAGACTGGCTTTTATTGAAAAAATCAAAAAACAACAGATGATGGTGAGTCTGTGGAGAAAAGGGAATGCTTATACACTGCTAGTGGGAATGTAAACTAGTTCAGGTCCTGTGGAAAGCAGTTTGGAGATTTCTCAAAGAACTTAAAAAAGAACTGTCATTCCACCCAGCAATCCCATTACTGAGTATATATCTGAAATAAAAGAAATCATTCTACCAAAAAGACACATGTACTCATATGTTCATCGCAGCACTATTCACAATAGCAAAGACTTGTAATCAACCTATGTGCCCATCGATGGTGGATTGCATAAGGAAAATGTGATACATACTAACTATGGAATATTATGCAGTCATTAAAAAGATTAAAATCATGTCCTTTGCAGCATGGAAGCAGCTGGAAGCTATTATCCTATGTGAATTAATGCAGAAACAGAAAATCCAGTACCACATGTTTTTACTTATAAGTGAGAGCTAAGCATTGGGCACTCAGGAACACAAAGATAGCAACAATAAACACGGGAGACAACTAGAGGGGGGAAGGTTGAAAACTAATTGTTGAGTACTATGCTCACTATAAGTGTGATGGGATCATCCATATCCCAAACCTCAGCATCATGCAATATACCCATGTTACAAACTTGCACATTTGTCTTCTGAATCTAAAATAAAAGTTGAAGTTATAAAAAATAATGGCACTGTGACTGTTTTTACACAGGGTATATGTATTTGTATTCAGAATAAGATATAAGAATTGTAACATTTATTATGAAAATAATATGATGACAAAGAATTAGGTGGTCTGAATGATTAATTTCATATGGCCAGACATGGTACAAATTTAAATGATATTAATGCTTTCTTCATAGTCAATATTTGCATTTTTAATAGTGAAAATCTGTTAAAAATCAAATGAATCATGATCCTTAAATGATGAGCAATAGAGGAGTGTTTTTAAAGGGACTTTGAGGACTAGCTACACATCTCTTGATCGAGGTCAAAATTCTGCACACTGGGATATTTGAGGTCCAAATCAGCCACCCAGCTTTCTAACATGTTTGAACGTTAGCAATCATTATACTCAGAACCAATTGGCATCTAGAGCTGTTCTTTATTTAGAATTGCCTTTAGTTTCAGAGGAGAAACAGGAGCCTCCCTTAAGCTTTTAACGGATATTTTATGATGGGAATTATTTACACAGTGATTCTTTCTGAATTGGTATTCTTCCATCTCTAGAAAAATAGTGGCTTTAAAAATTAAATCAGAGAAATAGAAATAATTCTAAACATTATTAAATCCTGAACAAAATCCTATTAAAACCATCAAAGGGTATTAGTTTTGGAAGTGATCATGATTACAAAATTCTTCATGAGACTCACTTTTTATTTTGCAAAGGAGAAGAGTACCACCAGCAAATCGGTGCCCTGAGCTGAATGCAAAACAACTGGTTCATATTTTTCCATATATTGAAAATTAATCACTGAATTTATTCCAGAAGAGACATTAATTTTGTAAAGAAATTTTCTCTGGATAGATAGAACTAATTACCCCGCTCCCAACCACATACACATGTGCGCACACACACACACACACACACACACACACACCCCAAAGGTTCCTTTATTCGTCCTTATGGAATAAAATGCAAAGCCTTTGAAAACTGACAGTCACACTGTTTTAAAGGCGCAATGTGGTGATCCTAACCTTCCCGATCTTCGAAAGGCAAACAACAAAGCTTATTAGAATTGTATCTAAAACAAGGATAAATAGACTTTAGAAGGAACCTAGCAAACAGACTCCTATAAGTAAATTGCATGAACTGTGTGATATTTATTTCGACCTTGTTTCTGTGGTTATTCTTCATTTCCCAGCATTGTCTATGTCCTAAATAGTATAGAACAGGAGAAGAGTGTTGCTGTTTTAACAACAATGGAACTATGCAGGCTGGCCTCAGGAGCACCATGTTTTATAAAGTTGACTTTGAGTGCTTGATTTAAAACAAACTTTTTGAAAAAAATATACAGCCAAGCTTGGTCTCCTCCCATCCAGGTATTTATTGTAGTTTCATTCGATTCGGGTACCTAAAGTTTTCTACTTTAGTCAGTCCTACCTTAGACAATAACCCAAACACCAGAACTAATTCTCCATCTCTTCCTATGTCTACCCCTGCAGAACTTAAGTGACTTGTAACTGACCTTTATTCTCTTTGTGCTGGTGGTGCCATTATAACATAAGTCCCTTGTGTTTCAGGTATATAATTGTGTGTCACACTCCTTCTGTGAAAACAAAAAATCTTCAGTAATTTATATTGCCTCAAAGCCCAAACTCCTTAGTAAGATCTTCAGGCAAATGGTCACAACATTCACAGAAAATTCTTCTATACCTAGACATATTTTGCAGATCCCGCCCATTCACAGATTCCATATAAAATGTCACCTCTTCTTAGAAGTCTGCCCTAGATTCCCTAGGTAGAGTTAATTGCTCTCTACCATATCTTTTGCTCTGGTAATACTGTGTACATAATTGCTGTACTTATTTATTTACAGATATTATTTTTCCCACTAGATATTGTAACTGTTCAAAATATGGCTACATAATGTACATATTTATTTATCTTGTCATTAGCCCCCCAACTGAAAACATATTAAATACTTGAAATCACACTTAATAAATATTCATTGAGCAATTATAATTAAATGTTTGGTTTTATTCATTTGCTTTTTTGTCTGTTTTCAAGCTCTCACACCTGAAGTTCTAAGGCATGACCATCCATATATATTTTGTTCACCACTGTGAACCATGCCCAGTATAATATTAATACCTTGAACATAGCTTGCAAAAGGAGCTTTTAGGAAATGAACACATTATATGCTGAAGATGACAATGGCCAATAATACGCATGAGAGTTCCTAAGACACAAAATTCTTTAACTCAGAGAATGAACCTCTATTCATAAATATTTCAGCACCATAGAAAATATGGCTTTAAGATACAGCTGTGATTTTCAAAATGTGGGTTGTGACTCATATGTATTTGACATGCTATCAATTTAGTTGACTCTGACCGGCATTTTAAAAAAGAAAAATGAAATTGGATTGTTTTAGTTTTCTACTGCTGTGTAACAAATTACCACAATGAGCAGCTTAGAACATTACTCTCTTATCTCACAGTTTCCATGGATCAGGTGTTGGGGCACAGGTTAGCTGAGTCCTCTGTTCAGAGTCTTACAAGCATTCAAATAAAGTATTGGCCTAGGATGGGTCCTACCTTAGGCTTGAGGTCTTCTTTGAAGCTCATGTGGTTGGAGGCAGACTTCATGTTCTTCAGAACTAATAATACCTTGCTTCCTCAATACCAGCAGGAAAGAATCTACCACTTCTACATGGCTTCCATCTCCAGACCTTCTTTTCAAGGGGTCACCAGCTTAGGTCAGGCCCATTAGCAATAATCTCCCTTTCGATTAGCCTCAACTCAACTGATTAGCAACTAGAGAATTTAATCACATCTGAAAAAGATCTCATCACCTTTTCATAAAGCAACCTAATCAAGGGGTAGTATCTGATCATACTCACAGTTATTGCCCCCACTCAAGGAGAGGGCATTATACAAGAGCATGACTCTTTGGGAGTCATTTTAGAATTCCACCTACCACAAAGATGTAAGGATAAGTATTGTTTCATTAGATGTTTGCTTTAATAATATATGTACATGTATGTGTGCTGGCCATGTGTTTATGTATGTACGTATGTATATGTTTGAGCAGTGAGTCACCATGCAAAATATGTTTTGCACAGTGGGTCACTCAAAATCATTTGAAAATCACTGGGCTCAAGGATACATTTACAAAGTATCTCATGTTCCCAAAAGAAAGGAAGTGTATACTTCAACCATAGACAATGCTAAGTAGCTTTAGAAATTTATTACCTAATATTCATTGCTGGCTATAGTAATTTTTGGATTCATTAATTCAATCAACTGATGATCATTAAACACATATTATATGCAAGGCTTTGCATTAAGCAACAAAGACCATTAATTTCTTGAGATCAGAAGTCATTATGAAAGATACTATGTGTATCTAAATAAACTACCCAATTAATATCAGCAGAAACTAGGAAGAAAGTACTCAGAAATTTTGAAGAAGAAAAAATGTTAAGAGTTCATATTTTAAAGAGATTTTAGTATTACCTTGCCTGATAAAGGACCACATTTCCTTTCCAGTTTTCCAAGATGAAAACTCATAATTCAACAATAGGAGAAATAAGACAAGTAGTTAATAAGGGAAGAAAGGAAAAGGATTAAAGAAGAATAATGTATAAAGGAGTCAGTGTCTGGAATATGTTTCTCACACAATTTAAAGAAATAAATTTATTCAGCAATTAAAAGACAAAGTGCTTTTCTAATTTTTTTTATTTTCATAGTTTTATTACACACTTCAGAGGAGTCACTTCCAGTCTCAGAGACGGGGACTACCACCCACTCAAGTTATTATCAATAAGACTTACAAGTCATTGCATTTGCTGAGATGGAATTGGTTTGGAACAAACAAAACCTCCAAATCAAGCACAAATTCTGTTGTCATCTGTCTCTGCCACCAAGCAGAAGCCAGTGGCAGTAAGGCAATCATACACGTTATATTTTGATTATTATTTGAACATGCAGAATTCCCAAAATGCTTATAAATGAATGCCAATTTTCCTGTTTTCCTAAACCAAGGCATATATTGGCTAGCTACTTTTACTACGATGCACTACCCATTCTTAATGCACTGAAATACCATTGTACTTCAAAATTTAGGTTGAAGGTGTAATACCTTCTGTCTTGTCTTCTAATATGTTCTATATCATCTATGGAAAAGGACTGCTGTGTCTTTAACATTGAGGTAATGAGTACAAATAAATGTTTTTTCTTTGTACCTTGAGACTTTCTGTTTCCAAATGAGCTCAGATTCAAGGTTAATGCTCAACAATAATTTCCTAGGCAGTTAGATAAGGTTATGTTCAGTTTAATGGTTGTGAACCAATTGTCAGAGGACTGGCTGTCCACAATTGCCATAAAGTGCCCTTTCTTTGCTTATCGCCTTAAAATTTCTATCAAAGTCATTGTCTTCCATGATCTTTGGTATTTCTCCCAACATGTCAATAGTATTTTTCTTTTAAGGATCTCAGAGAACTGAATAAATGTGTCTCACTCTCTATTTTATTAATGTTGTCGATTAGGTTTATGGATTCATAATTTGGGCTCGTGAAATATTTGTTTCCATTGAGACAGAAAACCCAAGAGATTAATTAAACCCTCTATCCTCACTCTTCCTTCATGTTCCACCTCTATTAGTAAAAACAAGCATGGAATGCAAAACAAAAAAATAAGAATTATAGTTGTTACTAATTGATTGTTTTTCAGAAATCATATGCAGTGTATAATTACCCAAAATTATGTTAAAATCCACAATTTTTATATGAAATGAAAAAGGAAGTACAAGCTTCATCTCTAAAGGAATCTGCATATTATAAATTCTATTAAATCTAACGAAGTACGTAGGATGACAACCTTGAAATACTTGAGTCAAACCCTTTATCTCCTGTCCATGAGTTCTGTAAAGATAGCTAACAATAAATTGTTTACTCATTTTTCTGTAATAGAGATTTCAGTTATCTATTTGTGTAGCTTTTCTTAGTGATGTTGCAGCTATTTCCACTTCTGTGTGTATTAATGCAAAAAGAGTTCAAGGGCAGATGTCCTTCAGATAATTCAAAATACATGTTATAGTTGACAAAAGTTCGGTTTCAAATGAAAAACCTGCACTTAGTACAGAGTGACATTTAATTTAGATGTTCAGCAGTATGGGTTATTGGTTCTAGGGGTTATACCTTGACCAGTAATGAGTGCAGAAGTGACATATGACTGATGTTATTGTTTGCAAATTATTATATTGCCAGTGAAGGTAACTATTAAAGACAATCAAATATAGCCAAGCTGTATAGTGAAATCATTACTTTCTGCAAATATCTTGTGATTTATTCAAAAGCCTTTGCATTATGAAGCACCAAAGAATTTGAGAGACTATCCACCATAATCCAAGGAGGTTGTGACCTCATAGATTAAATGGGATGATGAGTTTCTATTGTCACAATGACACCGCCTTAAGACACAGCCTTGGCAGTATATGCTTAGCTTGATAGGATTACAGCAATGAATGGATTTACATAACATTTGAAATGTTAGTATATGATCTTTGTCAAATAAAATATTGATTTATCAGAGATTGATTTGCTGTTGAAAATATTCATTTCTAGTGTAGAATAAAATTCTGAAAAACATTCATCTTATTAATAGCTCTTGCTCTCCAAATATTTTTAAAGGGCAGTTTCTATTTGGCCAGGCTCCACTTCCATCAATCTCTGGGCTCATAGTCTATTCCAATTCCTTACTATGATAATATTCTCTTACCATTTCACCCCCTTTCCTCTCTCTCCTTGACAATTGCATTCCACAGAACAATTTAGCAAGGATGGTGATTGGCAACCTCAACAATGATTCAGATATCTCAGATTTTCAGATATCCATTACTAGTATAAGTGAGCTCTTATCTGAGGTTCATCAAGACTGAGTAGCTTACTCATCAAAGTAAGTCAAAAAAGAAAGAAATGCCTTCGATTCTCCAGTCCACCATTTCACTAGAAGGATTAATGGTGTGTTTAAATTTTCAGTTTTCCAAAGATACTCTTTCATTGTTTCCTATCCTACCACAGTGCTGAGTTTGTATTTAAATGTTTCATTTTGTGCATTTCAAGCTGTCAGGCTGAAGAAATACCAATAAGTGTGTTAGGTTTAGATAATCGAAAATTCCCTTTACTCAGCTTCTTAGTCTATATTTATCTGTCTGGCTGTGAAATCTATTCCAAGAGTATTCATCTACCACCCAAATCTATTCACCAAACATCAAGACTCATCAGTGAGATGGAATAATGCCATTTAATTAGTCTTTGATATACAGCTTAATTAGGTCTTAATAAGGGGTAGTGCATCCTAAAATCAATTATCTTGCTCTTTTTAATAAGAGCAACTAATTAGTAGGAAAATCACCACAGTTCTCTTTTTATCCTGAAGCTTTCCATGGTGCTAGGAAGAAGGTTATGAAGAAGAAAATAATACCCTCCAAACTATCTGGAAAAACTGTCATATTGAACCCAAAAGGATATATTCAAAATAGTTGCAATACATTAGAAATATTTTACAGAAAATGCAGTGCTACCAACTCAGCATCCTTGTATATTGCATATTTTTTTAGGTCATGCAATAAAGTCAAGTGCTTTCCTAAGTGTGTGTAGCTCTTCCTTTTGCATTGTTGATAGGTGTTCTAGACGTAAGTTCACTGTGACTGTCTACAGTGGTCAGGGTGCCACATTTACAATGAGTCATCTGTGTTAACTGACGCCTAGTTTACTCCTTCCTTGGAAGTACCCCTATGAACTGCTGAAGACAATTACCACAAGAGTGGCTATGTGTACCAGGTCTTAGAGTTTTTCTGTTGGTATTTTGTTTGTTTCTCCCAACATAGTACATTTTACTTACCTGTACAAAAGAATGGCTTTTCATGATAATTATGAATCACTCAACAAATATGTATTCAACTTTTTCTATGAATTAGGTCTTGCTCAAGTCACTGGAATTTGGATATGATTAAAACAGACAAGGGCCTTGCTCTCATAGAGCTAACATTTTAATGAAATGAGATAAAGGGAAATTAATACAAAGGCAAATATATAAGACAATTTCAGAGTGGTAAGTGCTATAAATGCAATCAAGAATGGTAGCATGGTAGAGAGGGACAGGGTACAGAAGATATATGTCAAAGGTGAAGGCAACGGAAGGGTTTCTGAGGAGGTACATTCAGACTGAGACCAGAAGGAGGAGAAGGAGATGATCAGGGGAAGATGTAGTAGAAGAGAGAAAATAAAGGCCTTGAGTCAGGATAAACTTAATGTTTTTGAAGAATATAAAAAATGGCGCTGTGGCTGGAAACCAGCAATGGAGGGGGGCAGGGGGAAGAAATGAGGTAATATGGTAGCAAAAAATCAAATCAGGATGAGTCTACTGGACTATGGCAAAGAATCAGGATATTATTAAGAGTTAATAAGAAGATGTTCACTGGGGGAATATTGTGATTGATCTAACTTACAAATTTTCAAAACCAATATGAATATTAATTATAGAATCTAGGTGGTGCATATACAGGTTTTTACTATACAATTATTTGAACTTTTCTGTATGTTTGCAAATTTTCCTAACAAAATGCTGGGGACAGGGAAATCAATATGGCTATGGAAGTGGAATAAGTAGAAGCAGTGAGTGGTCCAAGCATTAAATAATGGTAGTTTAAACTGGAATTTTAGTAGGAGAAATAAAGAGAGACTCCCTGCCCTCAAATTTTAAAAATTCTGTTAAAATGAAAGTCAAATAATGTTGTTCCTCTGGAAAAAATATTCTAATTATGATTTTATTGAACTTTATGAATCAAATTGGCTGGGTGTAGTGGCTCACACCTGTAATCTCAGCACTTTAGGAGGTCGAGGCAGGCAGATAACTTGAGGCCAGGAATTCGAGACCAGCCTGGCTAACATGGTGAAACACCATCGCCATCTCTACTAAAAATACTAAAAACTAGCCAGGCATGATGGTGGGCACCTGTAATCCTAGTTGCTTGGGAGGCTGACACAAGAGAACTGCTTGAACCTGGGAGGTGGAGGTTGCAATGAGCCAAAATAGCACCATTGCACTCCAGCCTGGGCAACAGAGCCAGACTCCATCTCAAAAACAACAACAAAATGCAAAATTAAAGTTCTTCCCTTGGTCTAGGGCCACCCAGTCACCCAATGGAAGAAAAATCTATAAATAGAAACACTTCCCTTGGCAAGGCTGACAAGAGTTGGAAGAGTGCTTCGTGGGGGCAAGACTGAGGCTGTGGAGTGGACTCTGTACTCTGCTCCATTACATATGAAATGAAGCAGCTCTGCATGATCTGCCCAGCTGCATGGGACTCATTTTAATTCAGGCATGCTTAAGGATACAATAAGGAATGTGGAAGCCAGGTTCAGCCTTAGCTTAGTTCCCTTTGGGAAATTCAGTCACCTCAGCAGGTGGCCAGCTTCCAGGGAAATCCTTCAGAGAGTCGATTAATAACAGCTGCTTGACGCTAACTGCTTCTTGGGAGCACATACTTCATAAAAGGGACAACAAATGAGCGACCTTTTTGAAGAGCCTAGTAATCAAGCTCAAGAAGGTACAGGTCATGGTCTTTTTGCTTGGCCCCAATACAGTCATGTAAAATTGATACTTAATAAGAACAACTCTGTGATGATAAGGGTGTCTATACCAGGAGGAACAAACACATTTTGAAAAGTTTCTTTGGTACTTAAAACTCTTGGCATTCTCTCACTCTTGCTGGCCTCAGCAGGATGCAATCTAAAGAGGCACAAGTACACACATGTCTTGGGCATACGTCACAATTGAGGAGTCCTTACCAGACCAAGTCCTTCAATAAGTGTAACCTATGTTTTTACCTTGAGTCATCTGAGATAGCATAACGATCTCTCTCTCTCTCTTTTTTTTTTTTTTTTTTTTTTGAGATGGAGTCTCACTCTGTTGCACAGGCTGGAGTGCAGTGGCGTGATCTCAGCTCACTGCAACGTCCACCTCCCAGGTTCAAGCAATTATTGTGCCTCAACCTCCAGAGCAGCTGGGACTACAGGCATGCACCACCATGCCCGGCTAATTTTTGTATTTTTAGTAGAGACGGGGTTTCACCATGCTGGACAGGCTGGTCTCAAACTCCTGACCTCAGTTGATCCTCCTGTCTCAGCCTCCCAAAGTGCTGGGATTACAGGTGTGAGCCACTGTGCTCAGCCACAATCTGTCTCATAGAATTCATTTGATCCTGCTAGGAAGACTTAAGGAAGCAAAAAGTCAAAAAGAGACATGTTAAGCCATAAAGGAAGTGCTGGAATTTTAGGTAGTTATTCAAAGTTCAAGAGTCTGTATCATAATGATGTGCACATGTGTTCCTGCTTCTGTCTCCCTCCTTTAATATTGCATCTTTTTGTCTTGCCTTCCCATCATAGCCATTGATCACAGAACACCACTACTATTTAACAAGTTTAACATGCTCTGTGCCTCTTTGTTTTGCCTCTTCAATGTGTTAGTCATGCTTCTTCAAGGGAAGAATTATTCTGAAGACCAGTGTCCCTCATGAGGCCTAGTAAATGTTTACCTTGCTCTGATAGTTAATTCTGATTCAAAGATTGATCCTGATAGTTCAAGTTCAGGCTTAGCACCTTTGAGAGTAGAAGCTGCTGCATGGGAAAAGCAATAGAGCTACTGTGGAATAAACTACTTTGGAGATACCATACAATAGAACAACAGATGTTCTGGCTTCATTTATTCCAAACACAATGAGATTTGGATAGGGAAAGTGAAGGGGTTGAGTAGGGAGGAGGAGAGGACCTATCATTGAAAGAAATGGATAAAAAGCTCCAAGTCTTCCTAAGAAAAAGATTGGATTGAACACAGCAGTTACTGTTTCAAAAGGAGCTAGATATCTAACCTAAGCAAAGCAAAGGATTTAGGGAGAATTCTTAATGAAGTTTAAAATTAGAAGATTATCAGAATGAGGTTTACAATGAGCAAGTTTAGGTTTATTAGAATCCTGCCAACATATACACACAAACCACACTCAAGCTAAGGGCCTCATAGAGCTCAGCTCCACAAAGGATTGATGGGTGTGTGGATGGATGGATGGACGGATGGATAAATATATAGGTAAAGGGCACCCTTATGATAGAACGAGCAAACACATTTTTTGACCCAAAATGCCACTATTGGTACATTTCAGAGAAGAAAGTCAGAATTCCTCTTCAATATTGTAGCCATATGCAGGAAACAGAGATTTATGCCAAAAGTCTCCAACCTCATCTCTTTCCAGGTGACTTGGTGAAATGTCACATTTGCTTTGTCCAAAGTAAGCCAAGGAACTGCTAATACTGGCAATTCTGGATAATCAACACCTATTAAGTGCCTAGAGAAACTTGGCCCCAATCACAAGCATGTGAAGGCCCTCCATTGACTAAGGCCTTAATCATTGGCTCTGGCTCGCTGCTGCCTCTGGTTCTAAAGTCTCAACACTCAGTCTCAATGAAGGCCTCAAGAATCGCCCATTCTGCCCCAGTTATCACTTTATTATAAGTTTTCATACTCATTGGATTATTTTATAACTATATGTCCTATAATAGATGGATAGAGGATGCTATTAAATATAAAGAATTTCCTGTAACATTTCAAACTTGAGCTCCTTCATTTTCCTTTCTTTTTGACCCTGGATGAAGAGTTAAGTTCTCTGAGCCTCAGTTTCCTCATGGATTGTGATAAGGAATGAACAAATGCTTATAAAACTCTTAGCACAATGTTTGGCAACACTAAGCCCTCAAATGGTTATTACCATTATTTTAAGGTTTGTAAAATGAGTTTCTCTCTCTTTTGTATTACTATATTCTGTAACTAAATATAATGTTAAGTGTTTAGGTACCCTGATTTTTTTTTTTTTGTATTACCTACAGAAAACACTTTTTTCTTCTTCCCATTATCTTCCACTATAAATTGTACTATTTTCATATAATTTTTTTCAATGCCCACACATAAACCTTGAAAGTTAGTAGAGAGCAGTACTTTCGCTGTAAACTTCTCTTGCTACTCCCACACCATGTTGTTACAACTAAACATATTAGTATCATATTTCCCTACAATTCAGTGAGTTAACACACTATGATAGTATTCAAGTCCAAGGAATTTTGCCATTATGACCAATAACTAAATAATTTTAGTTATATGTTTTGGCCTCTGTGAATTGACAAATGAAACAATTTGATGCAAGAATAAAATATGTGTTGATGACAGTGATGACAGAAAGCAAAAGAATGTCTCTGCCACCAGTTTATTGCCTTCTGTGTAGAGATCTATGAAGAACAGAAGCAAAGGCAGCCTATATGGCTCATGTCTATACAGTTCATGGAGCCATTTATGACTTCTTTTGCTATTCTCTTTAATTGATTCCTTATTCAGCAAATAGAACCAAGATACAATTAACCTTGTGAATAGTTCTTTAGGGGTGTACATATTCAGATTTGATTGGGTCTCATTTGGGTCACTATCATTGACCTGAAGGTCAAAAAGAGCATGCTGGCTGCTTTGGGGTAAGTAATATTGAATTAAATCTCTTCAGAGACTAGTTTAAAGCCTGGAAAAGTCTTCTGGCTTAAACAGTGAGAGATAATTGGAGTGTCTTGTGGTATCAAGTGTTTGAGTGCAAATTAATATTTTGGTGGGATTGCTTGCTGTATGTTTTTAAAGGATTCCCATTGAAAGTCAGTTTAGTTTATACACAAGCCTCGCAGTTATCTATTTAGAACAGTTGCAAGTAGCAGTTACAGCACTAATTGCTGGACGACCATGCTTTCAGAATGTGAAAACCAGGTTATGTTTTTATGACACGTTGAACAAGTATTACATGACTCAGGGTGTTTCAAAAGTTAAATGCCTTCTGAAGACATATGTTTAATTGAAATCCCAGAGAGCAATTATTTCCATTTTTCTTTTCTTTTGAGATAAAGATTTTCTCCTTGGTTGCTGAAGAACCAGTCATGAAACTCGGGGTTTGGAGAGCAGATAAAGGAAGGGCAAGAGGAATCTCTGTGGAAATTAGGCACAAAGTTGCTATAAACTACTCCATAGTGGATTTCTTGACACTCTTGTCCCCATAGTCACTCACCTCTTCTTTTCTGCATTCCAATTCTTCTCACTTGATAACGGTTTCAACTTACTAAGCCAGATAGTTCCTCTGGTCGCTTGCTTGATCCCAACATGTATTTTAACTTTAAAAAATTTATATTACTCGAGGTAATACTTTAGATACAAAACACTCAGAAAGGGCCATTTCTAAGTCCATTTATTTTCTCATGATCCATATTAAAACTAGAGGCTTGTTTTTACATAATTTTAGAGGTGGAATATTTAGTCCTGAGTTATGTGTTATTCATTAAGTATTACAGGTTGGATACTTAGGGCCTATGATCTTATCAAGTGACTTAAGGAATGCTTGAGACATGGACAAACTGTAGTATCTCAAAAATATTGGGGGGGAATTGAACGCAATATTTAATATAATGTCCATAACACAGCATATCCACTCCGTTAAGTGTTATGTTTAGTACTATCAAAATTTCATAACATTTAAAAACAATTTACAGGTTAGGTAGCTTTCTATAAAAATTCCTAAGAACGTGCAATGACTATAGAATCACTGACACTCATAAATTAAGTTAGTGACACGTAGCCAAATAAGTTTAAAAACAACATTATAAACAATAATTATTCACCAATTAAAAATCATTTTAATGTCAAACGTGGATGCTTGTGAATATCTTCAATATGATGTCAGGTATTGCCTCTAAAAATACGAGCACCTAGGATCTCTAAGAAAGATTAAAAGCAGTCCTGTAATCCTCAGCAAATGACAATGTTCTCTACTTAACTCTTAGCATAAAATATGTGTATTAAGAATTGAAAGCAGGATCTCAAAGAGATATTTCCACACTCATGTGAACAGCAGCATGATGCACAATAGCCAAAAGGTGGAAACAATCCAAGTGTCCATTGAGAGATGAGTGGATAAACAAAATGTGGTATATACATATGGTGGAATAGTAGTTAACCTTCAAAAAGAAAGGAATCCAGGTGCATACTATAACATGAATTAATCTGGAGGACATTATGCTAAGTGAAACAAGCCAGGCACAAAAAGACAAATACTATGTGATTACACTTATATGAAGGTTCTAAGATCATTAAATTTATAAAAACAGAAAGTAGAACAATGGTTGTGAGGGGCTGGAAAAAGGGAAGTGGGGAGTTGTTTAATAGATATAGAGTTTCCATTTTGCAAGATAAAAAAGTATGAAGACCTGTTTTACTGAACTATACACTTAAAAATGGTTAAGATAGAAAATTGTACATTATGTTATTTTACTACAATTTGAAAAAAAGTTGCATTTTAATAAGTTACTGAGTCCTCTATTCCTTGGATTGTGCTTTATACAAGAATACTTTGATAAATGCAATGGGTTTTCTTCTCTTGTTTATATAACTTTTTCTAATATAATAGAAAGTAAAACTATAAAAAAGTAACATTATTTCTCGAACTCGAGCCATTTAAAACCAATTTTAAATTAAAAAGAAAAATAATTAAAATGTATGACATAAATCATTTTGTTATATGTTTACTCAAATATATATAAGTATATATGTAAATATATATATGTAAAATATCCAGAAAAAATAGTATTTTAACTTTTGGACAATCATAAAGCGAACAAAAATTAGAAATGTCACTCTTTCCTATTACATTTGTTTCCTTCAATGACGTGAAGTCTTAAAGGAAGCAAAAAATTAGTAATGATGCTATTCTCCTGTTACTTTTCTTTCCTTGAATTACAAGCAAATTTCTGTATATGGCAATGCAAGGATGTTTGTAGACCTTCACTTGGGAGAAATGTATCATTTCTATATTAAATCTGTTCCATGTTCTTTTCTCATTAACACACAGCAATAAAAATAGTATGACATGCCCAACATAATTAAAAATGCAAATGCAAACCAACATTTAAATTGTGCCATAGCACTAACTTATAAATGCTCAACCACATGATTTAGAATATGCTGATATTTATTGTTTTAAATTATTATTGAAATGAAAACATAAACTCAAAACATTTTCAAAAAGAATTCTAAGACACTCTCTGAGAATACCAGTTTAGGAAACCCTAAGTTTTAACACAGCATAAGACAAAGTATAATAGAGATATATACAATGTGATGTTGGAATACGAGGCAATTAATTCTGCTAAAGTGGATCAAGGAAGACTACAGAGAGAGACTGTCAATTAACATTTAAATTGGACTTTGTGAGCTAAGTACGAAATGCCAGTGGGATAAACATTTGTGTGTTGCCTGAGCAGGAAATTCCAACAGAGGTGGTAACTTAAGCAAAGGCCAAAACATGAGAAAGAATGTGGTGTATTTGAGGGAACAATGTGTGGAATATTTGAAAGGGTAGCTGGAACTACCAAAAGTTCCAACTATTTAATTGCTATTAAACTTTGGTTATTAACAATGCGGCACCATGTGAGATTATTAAATTTTAGAGAAAAGGTGGATCATATTTGTGTTTTAGAGGTACACTGAAAGTGAGCTACATGAGGACACATTTTGTAGCAATGAAAACATCTGTCATCCAGAGTCGCCAATAAACCTAACAGGTTTGTCAAGGCTGAACGTAAATTAACCTAAAGGCAATTATTTTGTTTAATGTTGAGGAAATAATGAAAATATTATTCTCTTAAAGAGGCACTAAAATCATAAAAGTGTGGATTGCTGTTATCTAGTTTTTGGAAAATAGTAAATATTCCATAAAAGACTCTTTAATAAGATGGAGTTTCAAACTAAAAGGACGGAGAGGAAGAGTCTTCTCCTATTTTTAAATATACTTCAAAGGAGAATAGGTCACTGGAAAGTGGACATGGGAGAGTTGAGGAATGCAACCTTTTAAGACTCCCAATGCTGCATTTTCCCTACTGGTATGATTCATGCTTCCTTCAAGACCCGAAGTGAGAGAAGATTTATCTTTTTCTGATAAGCCAAGTTGAGAAAAGTGCAGGCACGAGAACTTAGGGGGGTCCTAAGAGATTGATTTTGGTTACAACTTGAATTGGAAAGAGAACAGGTCAAAGAAAGATTCTCACTCATTCTTCAGTGTGATGAGCCATCACTTAGAGAGATGCTGAAACATTCATTAAAAACATGTTGCTAGCCTAACCTCCTGGATAGCCAGACAATTTCAATTCACTATATCAAAAATCGAACTTATAAACTTTCTCCCTCAAACATTGTTTCTCTTTCTGTATTTTCTGAATTAGTAGACAGAATGCCTATTTCCTACTGACTTCCCTCCTGGTTGCTGACACTATAACGCTTAGGAAGCCAGGAAATCATCATAGAATCTTTCCTCTCACAAATTTTATTGCCAATTTTTCTCACTTCTATATTTATGGAATTCATTTATTCTGTTCTATGTACACTGCAATCAGGTCCCTCCATTTAATTCCTGATGATCTCTAGTCTCTATTCTTACTACATTATTGTGTCCAGGCTTTTCTTCTCAGTTTATCCTTCACAAATCTACAATAATTATATTTCTACCTAAAATATAATCATTCCCTTGCAGTATATTGGAACAACATGGTTTCAATCTCCTAGTCACAGAATGAGTCTAAGTATTGATCACAGTGCTTACTGACTGAAGGTTATTATTTTCTCAAGTTGGCTTATAAGGAAGTATTATTGAGCTTCTGTGCCTCAGTTTTACTCACAATAAAGTTGTAAGGATTCATTAACACAACAATGCATGATGCATAGGAAATGATCAACAGCATTGTTACTTTCTTTATGAATTTCCTTCTGGCTTCTCATTTCCATCTTGAGAAAATCCAACAGGATAGTCAAAGTCTTTGTAATCTGTCCACTACCTTCCATTCAAACCTCATCTCCTAAGATGTTAGGAACCACAAACTCCAGACATAAGGCACCACTTCTGTTTTACCGAATGAACTATACTTACTTATCCCTCTAGGCCTTTGCACATGCAGTTCTCTTTAAGGGAAATGCCTTTTTCTCCTGTCAAAATAATTTAATTTCTAATTTCCTTCTTCATTCATATTAGGGGGTGCTCTCACCGAGTTCCTGAGCCCCATCAGAACATAGTGGCACTAATGTGTAGTCCTGAAATACACTATGCATACTTCTATTGTGACAGCTATTACACTGTTTCGTTTCTCATTTGCCTCATCAATAGGCCAAAATCCCTAAGGCCAGGATTCTAGGCCTTATTCACTCCCAAAATTTCCAGATGGGACCAAATATAAAATTGGTCATGGATTAAATTGGATAAAATTGACATGGATTACTTAATAGCATTCCAAAATTTGAAGAGATCCTCAGAAGTCTCTCTGTCGATTTGAATCTATTTCAGTGATATAATAGCAACAATTTACACAATGTGACATTGGAAAATTTATAAACATATATAAGTTATTTTAAATGAATGCCATTATTTTTATATTTTGCCTGTTTTTCAACTTTAGACTCTAACTTGCTCACTGGACCCAGTCGGTAGTTTGAGCTAGCTAAATATAACTGACAGTGTATCTTGTTTTTATTTATTTATTTTTTTTGAGATGGAATCTTACTCTGTTTCCCAGGCTAGCATGCAGTGGTTCAGTCTCAGCTCTCTGCAGCCTCCGCCTCCCCGGTTCGAGCAATTCTTCTGCTCAGCCTCCCGAGTAGCTGGGATTACAGGCGCCCACCACCATGCCTGGCTAATTTTTGTATTTTTATTAGAGACGGAGTTTTCCTATCTTAGCCAGGCTGGTCTCGAACTCCTGACCTCAAGTTATCCACTCGCCGCAGCCTCCCAAAATTCTGGGATTCCAGGCATGAACCACCACGCCCAAACCAACAATGTACATTGTTTTTAAATGGGAAAAGTTGGCCATACATTTCAAAAAGTTGGAGGCCAAAAAATATATGAACACAAAGGAAATTTAGATCAGAGTTCTCCTGGAAGCCAGCTAAAGAAGCCAAAATGCTCTGGTAACTGCAACAATTGAGATTAGGTAAACTAATTCTACAGTTTTCCTTTGTAGAAACAGTCTATTATTGCTTTGGTTCAGTTTACAAAATAATTTTTCAGTTTCAAAGAAAGCATTGTATTCATATTGGCAGGAAAAACAGTTGGGAAATGTAATTAGATTGTGGAGAAGAAATTACTATGATGATGCATCTCTTCTTATCTGGTATATTAGATTTTCATTTTCCATTTTTCTTTTTTTTTTCTTCTTGGTTTATCATTTTTTTCTAACTCCTTTTTCTTAATTTTTTCAACTGGGGGGTTCAGCAAGGTCCCCAAAATAGTCTATACCCTGAGGAACTTATTTTCTTCTAAAAGAAAAGGTCTGAAGTTAAAATTGGGTCACTGGAATTGCTTTACAGTTCCAAACTAATTCCCAAGGTAATGCTGAAATCATTCATGACCTCCTAAAAAGGATACAGTACAAAAGGTGGAGCCCATATTTTCCTTAGAGAAAAAGCATAGAGGTCTCTATATTTATGCTCTTAGAACCTGGCAGTCTTTCTCTGTGTCATTTTTTTTTGTCTGTCTCTGTTTTCTCTCTCTATCTCTGTCTCTCTCTCTCTCTCTCTCTCTGTGTATATAGAAATACAAATATAAATATATATTATATAAATATAAATATATATTTATATAGTATATATTTATATTTATTTTATATAATATATAATATAAATAAAGATATATAATATAATATATAAATATATACTATATAATATATTATAATATATTTATATATTTATATAATATATTTATATAGTATATAATATATATTTATATAATATATTATATATTTATATAATATATAGTATCTATTATATCTATTATGTATTATAATATATTTATATATTATACATAAACATACACTTACAGAGTTCTCCCACTCATCACATATTCACTCCTCTTGTAAATGTATCACTGTTTCTATCTGGAGGACCATCCTCTCCATCATGTCCTTCCAGTGAAAATAAATCCATCTCTCACTGGAGGGTTAGGCAGGTGACTCGGACCTGGCCATGCAGTCAATGAGCTCATATCAGGGTATATCAGGTTTTTTTTGGTTATGTTTTTTACCTTTCCACTTACTGTGAGAATATGAATAATCTGGAGAAGATGCAGCCCACTTGCCACCACAAGGGAAAAGCCTGACAGCAAAGGAAATCAACTTTATATAAGGATAATAAGACATTGGGAAACAGAAACCAGGACCTATTTGAGCCCTCTATCACCTTGTTCTACAGCAAGAACAGTCCCTTGATTTTGCAGTTTTGTGAGCCAATAGATGTTGGGTTTTCTATTGCTTACAACAGCAAAAAAGCCATGCTGATACATGAGCATTACTTAGTTGCTAATAAGTTCTAAAGTCTTTGAACATGTAAAAGGCCCTTGAAGAGCTTGTTTTAAACATAGATTCTTAGTTCTTAATCACAGAGACTTTAATTCAGTTGGGAGTGGGGAGAGACAGGGAGAAAAACGTGAGGTTTTATGTTTTTAAGAAGAATCCTCTATTATTCTAAAGCTTATAGCCTACACACTACACATTGGGCAGAACTAAGGTGGTGATGACCTGCTTCACTTTTCAGAAATGACCAACAGCTCTGCAGAGGGAATGTTTTAGACAAATATTATTATCAAATAAAAAGCAACTTGAATTAATATCCCTTAATTATTTATATTTTGAACTCCATTCCTTTCTTTGAGAGAGAATTATCCTGCTTCCAAAAAAGGCTTGGGAAATTTCTTTTCAAACCTTAGTAACTCTACCATAAGTTATAAAAATCCCCTGCAATTGTAATTTAATTTAAAATAATCCAAGACTGAAGTGTTAAAATTTTTTGGTAATTTTAAAGAGCAATTTATTAGTTTACCATGAGATTTGAAACCAGGATACACATATCACATGACTAGCACATTCCTTATTCAACAAGCAAAGCTAGAGAAAGTTTTACCATCTGATGTTCTTTAAAACCAGATGCAGATTAAAACATATATACTTTTCTTGTATTTTCTTCACAAGAATAAATAAGAGAAAGAAAAAAAGGAGAAAGAATAAGAGGGAAGAAATGAATTGAGAAAGAGTAAAGGAAACTATTGAGCATTCATTATGTGATCTGTTGAATCTACTGAGAAAAACAGAAAACTATTTTTTTTTAGTAATTCCATTCCACTAATTTCATTTCAGTAATCCACCAATTTGGTTAATGAATATTTACAGAGTGTTAGTTATGTTCTAGGAATTGAACCAGGAATTTAAAAAATAAATAAATAAACATAGTGCTACCTTCAAATAGTTAACAGTCTAATAGCAAAGTCCAAAATATATTCAATGGCTATTGTATGTGTATTCAACATTGTGCTAGACATTTTGGTCTTCTAAAAAGAGACTTTACATTTATAAAATTAATGTACATCTTCTTACAAAGACAGTTAAAGGTGTATTAAATAAATTATTCAAATAGTCATTAATCAGGCAAACCTCAGGGGATTAAAGAAAAAATCAACATAACTACATGAATTCTGAATCATCTCATGCACTGGAATTGACCCCCCAGAAATGATCATTTCAAGGGATAACAATAAAGAAAGCAATTTCCCTACATTGTTTTCTTGAAGGAGGGCAATTTGAAATATGCCTAGCATAATCTGTTGATCCACTTCTATGTCTTAGAAAAGCTTTATAAGTTCTAACCATAGTTTTTTTGTTTACTGGTGATATGATACTGGACAAGTTGCTGAACATTCCTCATTTATAAAAGAATGATGGAGTTCATTGCATAAGGTATTTCAAATGCTCTTCCTCTCTATGTGTAGATAGACATTTCCATCTGGTGCTGCTTGGCTTTTGCCTGTGGACTTCCTCTAACATTTCTTGTAATATGGATCTCCTGTTAATTAATTATTTCAGTATTAGTATGCTTAAAAGTTTTTATTTCACCTTTCTTTGTGAAAGGCATATTTGCTCAGCATAGAATTCTAGGCTGATTTTTTTCAGTTTTTTAAAGATATTGTTCCACTATCTTTTTTGCTGGCATTGTTTCCAAGAAGAAATCTGTTGTCCTCCTTATCTTTTTTCTTCTGTAAGTAATGATCTCTCTCTCTCTCTCTTTTTTTTTTTTGGTGGTTTCGAGAGTTTTTTCTTAACATCAAATGTTAGAATGTTATCTTTTTTATGGTATGCCTTGGTATGATTATTTTTGTGATTCTTGTATTTGGAGTATATTGAGCTTCTTGTATCAAATTTGGAAACTTTCATCAAACTTGGAAACATTTGGTAATTCTTTCTTCAAATGTTTTTCTGCTCTTTCCTCTTTCCAGGATTCCAGTTGCACTTATATTTGTCTACTTATATTTGTTTCTCACAGTTCATGGATTTTAGGCTCATCTTTAAACATTTTAAAAATGTTACATAGTTTTTCATAGCTTTCTTGCTCTGTTTTCAGGTTTATTAATCATTTCTTCTGAAGCATTCAATTTGCTGTCAATACAATCCAGTGTAGTTTTTATCTCAGACATTGTAGTTTTTGGTCTTAAACTTTGATGTAGGACTATTTTTATCTTTCATCTTTCTACTTACCATTTTGAACATATAGTGTATGATAAATATTTTAATGTCCTCATCTGCTAATTCCAACATCTATGTCAGTTCTGGATCAGTTTTAATTGACTTTTATTCTCATTATGGATTATATTTTCTGATTTTTTTGCATGCCTATTAACTTTTTATTGGATGTCAAACATCTTGAATTTTATCATGTTGAGTACTGGATATTTTTGTATTCCTATATATATCCTTGAGCTTTGCTCTGAGATGCAGCTAAGTTATTCAGAAACAGCTTGATTCATATCTCTCTTTTAAAGGTTTGTTAAGGAAACTATCAAGGGTATGATTTGTTACTCTAGGGCTAATTATTCTGCACTATAGAAGCAAACTCTTCTGAATACTCTGCCTAATTCCCTGTGAATTTTGAACTTTATTTTAGTCTGTCTTGTGGAAATAGACACTTTTCATTCCTTTGTGAACACTGGGAACTGTTTCCTCCAATACTTCTAGTTGTTTTCCTGGCCACAGCTAGTTTTCTTGCATTTGCACACAAATCAGCACTCTGCTGAACACTTAAGGGAGACTATGGAGTTTTCCCTCTGTGTAGCTACCTTGTCTACAGTACTTTAACTTGCTGACTCTATCTTCCTTAATCTCTTTGTATTCTCAGAGAACAACTTCCATAACTCCGGGATTCTGCTGGACTTGGCCTGGGTTCTCTCTCTTTATGCTACAGCTAGAGCTTTCTCAAAGCAGTAAGTTGGGGCATTTGTCAGGCTCACCTTTCTTTCAGGAAACACTTCACTTCATTACCTGGTATCCAATGTCTTAAAAACTATTGTTTCATATGTTTTGCTTATTTTGGGGGGATGTGTCTAGAGGGAGGGTATATCTGGTATCCATTACTGAATCTTGGCTAGAAGCAGAAGTTCACTAAGGGTAATTTTTTATATACCAAAACATGTTTGCTCCCAGGGCATGATAGAATCTGCTTTCATATTTTATATTCCTAGAATCAAAGAGTATTTCCCTGTTCAGGTTTTTAGGAAAGGTACTCTTCCAAAGTGAGAACTCACTATCTAGATATACTCTGGTGAGGAGAGCAGTAGCACAGTATTTGGTGACTTATGTGAGCTTGCTTCTTACCAAGCATAGCACACACTTGGGGAATCATTTTACTTAAACTGATGGGATTTAAGGTTAAGTTGATCGTGATGTTAATGCTTCACACTTAATGTTTTATAACTAATATCTGATTTTATATATATAGTATTTGCTTACTGTTAAGAAGCCAAAATATATGGGTATACATATATATTTTTATGTAGAAGTACCTCCACACATTTACTCCCACATGTTCACATACATTGTATAGTCTAGATGGCTCAATTTATTTCACAGTACCTTTATTGATGACATTCATATGTATTTATATTTTCCCTTCTACAATTAATGCTTTGACACATATCCTTGCTCATATATCTTTACAAAATTTTATGAATAGTTTTACTAAATATTTTTATGAATTGGACTTTCGGAAGACATAGGATGCACACAATATTACTGTGACTGTAACTGCCAGATTGCCTTTCCCGAATAATTGTGTCTTGAATTATAGTTTATACCATAATGTATATAAAATCATGATAATATTTAATACTAATAATTATGATTGCTGCTTTGATTTGTCAGAACTTGTATGAAAATATTTACTTGAGATATGATATAACATAATTGTATAACATAATCCACTATAAATTTTAATTATTATTATTAATAAATATATAAGAATAAGGTGTCAATTACTAATTTAAAACTACTCAACAAAATTGGCAGTCTAAATAATAACTATCCATTATTAATCCATAATTATATACAATTAGCTTATTATAAAATAGATGTATGAATCTTCCATGTCAGTGTCTTAAAAGACCAAATGAGATTATTTACTTTCATAAATAGATTTGTATACCAATGTTATGAGTAAATACTACATTACTTCCAATTTTGTGTTAAGAGCTTATATCATAAACAATTCTCTCCACTTTGAGAGATCAGGCCTTTAAGTAGGTGGATTTCTGCATACAGCCTTTTCCATATTTGAAAGTATAAGAGGAAACAGAATTAGAGAAAATTGTATTGTAAATTCTCAAGGAAGGAAGATTGTAGAAGCAGAATGGGCAGTGGTAATATAATAAAAGTAGAGTTTCCAGACTAGCCCTTTTGGATGTGTGAGAGGAACCCGGACTATATTTCTCCTCAATTTATATTGCAGGAAACCAGCCATTATTGACCATAATGTGGACAAAATATGCCAAGAAGAATTCATAATATTGCTATAGATTCTTCTGGGATTGTTACCCAAGAAGCCTTTTTATGAATATTGCTAAATTATCTAAACTATTATGTGGACAGCACCCTCAGGGACAAGGCTTTTATTTGCATCTGTTACTCTGGTTGTTAATCATGGGAACAGTAAATGGAGAGAGATGAGAATGGACCCATTTGCTTTCTTTCTTTCAGGGTATTACCAACAGTAATACAGATAATAATCTGAGGAAGATAGGGTTGTTGTAATTTATTGGACATGTTGAAATAATGCTTCCTATGGGCACAGAATGAAATAAACCAACAGCCTGCATTTTAAACAACGAGTTTTCCTAGTAATGGCAGATGTGGGTAAATAGATCATATCTTCTTAATGAGGACATATTAAACTTTAGCTCTTCCTCCTGATCGGCACACATTGTGAGCCCGTAATATTTTTTTAGCATTTCCAAGTGCTACTTATGAGGAACTAGTTGTGAAATCATCACAAAGATCTATTGTTTGGAAGCTGCCATGAGGTGCATAAAACTTGGGCTGCAGAATTAGAATAGAAAATTCAGGAAACATATCCTGTTTACATTAAAACCAATCATTCTCGAAGAGTTTCTTACACTGGGACTGCGTTCATAGAAGGTTGCCTGAAATGTTGAAGTTACTATTTTTCCACAACTGAATGAACCGGTTGTTTGCCAGTGTTTTGTCCAAATTTCAGTAGATAAGAATTTCACTGAAGTTGAATCCTCACACAGAAATATTATGAAACTCTGTTTTTAAGCACATAATCACAGCAGTTTCACCTTACTCCCTGAGTTTTAAAACATAATAAACATCTTTACTTAACTGATAGCAAAATAAAAGATAAAAATCAGTTTCTTCTCTTAAAATGTGATCACTTGCATTATTGGAAAGAAAACCAGATATCCAATGTATTAATGCAAGAAATTTTCTGAAACCCAATATGTGCTCTAACCCTCATAGTGGAAATGTGTGATGACAGAAGACTCTTGAAGCAAAAATCAATTGCATGCATTCAACTGCCATTGTGATATTTATGTTGCTATTCATTCAGGGTACCAGAAAGCAGTCTGCTCACCTCTAATTCAATCAGGAAGAAAAATAGCCAATCCAGAAATTATCAAGCATACTCACATTTCGTGTACCAATTACTAATGTAAAATAGTCTCTGCCCACTCATTTGAATAAACTTAAGGGAAAAAAAAGACTTTAACATACCTTACACAAACCAAAACATAAATATTATCCTGGAATGTCAGGAAATGCATCAAATCCAGTAAATTTGATTAAACAGAAGCTTTTAGATGCAGGCTTCGGT
Source organism: Macaca thibetana thibetana (assembly GCF_024542745.1). NCBI lineage: Eukaryota > Metazoa > Chordata > Mammalia > Primates > Cercopithecidae > Macaca > Macaca thibetana. Next base: position 15,116,551 of record NC_065583.1, on the reverse strand, counting down.
GAACTGATTCCATTATGAATATGAAACCAACCATTTATAGTCAGTAATAATTAAGGATTCCTGCACTAAATATTTTTTTCAAGGTCTTCTTTTGACTTCTGCATCTTCAGTGTTTTACTAACATAATAGGTGGACACATCTATAGAAACATTTCAGAAAGCAATGCATTTAGGTAAGAAAAAATTCAAGGGAGAGATTGGGTTGTACTGTGCGACCAAAGGGGTCTTCATTACAAGTATTTTCTTGGAAACCATTGAAAACACCATTTTCTCACTGAGTTTTACTTGGTAGTGAATTTGTATTAAACACCTGACTTTCCACTTTCTGAGATGTATGTTTGAAATTAAGCACTAGGAAAATATTTAGATGTTTCCCAAACTTTCAGTACTACATGGTCTGAAAGAAGCCTGGAGCCGTGGTCCCTGGGCACAGTATTCTTTGGTAAGTGAAAGCACTTCAGCCTAAGAATTTAGAACAAGGCCAACAAAATTATGGACAAGCTGAAGAAAAAAAAAAGTTCAGAAAATTATTTTAAATCAGTAATGGGTTTAAATAATTTTAGAACCATATGGCAAGCTCTGTCATCGGCAAATCACTGAGCAAATATTGATGTCAAGGAGGCAAAGATTACTTCTCTCCATCTAGCTTTTGTTGGGAAAATGGAACTTTGCATTTATTTAAGACAAAATAATTTGGCTTTTAGAGAAAATGTATGCTTTTTTTTCTTTTTTAAACAAACTATCTCAATTTAGATCCTGCAGTCTATGGCTTTCTGAAAAATAACAGGAAAATGGACAGAATCTAAGTGCAGTGTTGGGTCATATGAATCTGCCTTAGAATCAGGTTTATAAATCTTAAGAAAGGGACTGAAAGTTTGGTTTCACAAAGAGAAATTCAAGGAAAACATCATTAGGATAGGAGAGGCCCACATAGGTTGAAAGTACTTATGTTTCTATGGATTAGATATATTGTGAAGGGGCTACATATCTATGAGAGTGAGAGCTGATGGGGCGGGGCCAGAAGAAACGCAGAAAGCACTTTTTAAAAACATTTTTTGAATATGAGTTGCTTATACTTATTTGTCTTTTGATGTTCTGTGAAAATATCTTCCCAAAGATTAACCCTCTTATTTCTTTGGAGAATGAGCAGTGAAAGCTCTTAGAAACATGAACTACAGACACTTAGAGGACACTTTTTATTAGTCAAGTGCCATTTTGCTTTTATGCCTTCTAGCCATACAGAGTTATGTTTTCCCTAATTCTCATTTGTGGTGGTAAGTAGATATCCAAAATAATTTAGACCTGCCAAGACATGTCTTTGTGATATGCTGATGTTTCCATGAATATAAAGACATTCTCCTGCAAGCAGTTGAGTTGGCTTTAAAATGCTAGAACTATCCATTTTGAGTGTAATTACGCAAAATAAATGAAAGAAATCTACCCTGCTGATATTTATGTAACAACTTCTGGAATAAATCTTCTGATTTACAAATATACTGGGGCCATTAACTAGAAGCCACACCACATCATTATTTCACAGAACTTTAGGCAATTGTGATGACTTTTTTCAAATCAGCATTACTTTGCAAAGTCAAATAAAACAGAGAGAACCAATTGACTTTTTCCCCAGCACTTTTGAAGAAGAAATAAAGCTGCTTAAAAATCAATGAAGGTTGCACTTTCGGAAATATTTTTAGAAGTGCATTTTTTTTTTTTTTGGAAACTATGATTCTTTTCATACAATTCATTTTATTTTTTGGAGCCACTTAATATTCTTGAACCATATTTAACTCCCCTAGGAAACTGTAAAGAGTGGGTTGAAATCCATAATTATGTTAAAGCTATGGTCCCAGTAACAATGGCTATTCCACAGGTGCTGACAAATGCCTTGTCATAGGAATATAAAAGCAGGGAGAAAGTGAGATTTTTCTCTGCTTACTTTTAAGTAGTACTGATCCTGAAAGGAAAGTTTAAGTATTTGGAGAAAGAGATAGATGAAAAGGAAGAATTCTGTCCAGAGAAGAATTGTCAGTAGGCAAGTTCATCTATAGCCACAAATGCCTCTATGCAAGCACTTCAACGACCCATCTCGGTATCTCTGAGGAGCTTTCCGGATTTCCTGCCCTCTCCAGGCATGCCCGATGTCCTCCCCACCTCACACATTCAACCTCTCTGTTCTATCCCATGTCTTCGAAATTTTAATTCTATGCTAAGTTATGGGTATTTTATTTGATCAAATACTCTTTAATTATAATTTTTAAAATTACTAGATGACATATTAGCATTCTTATAGGAATTTCCTAGAAGCAATGTTTTGACTTAAAGGAATGTCTCCAAATCTTAGATGCAACTTTACAATGTAAGACTCCTGTGCTCATTCGTTAATACTGCAGTCTCACCAAAAATAATGGCATTCCATGACTGTCGGTGCATGGTCCCTGGCGATGACAGAAAATTTATGTGAAGGTTGTCAGGGCTATACTTTTGAAATAAAGATTGGACATGTGGAGTGGTTACCTTTTGACCTTCAGGTTTTATAAATATATATACTCAAAATTTTATTTGAAAAAATGTTTTAAATATATTCCTGAAAAAAACAATATATATCCACAGACACATATATGTATAATTCTATTAGTGTCTTCTGAATAAAATATGTGCATGTCTGTATATCTATACTGATATTCCAGAATTTCAAAATCAGCTGTAAAAATTATAAGAAAAAACAACTGGCCAGGCACGGTGGCTCACGCCTGTAATCCCAGTACTTTGGGAGGCCAAGGCAGTGGATCACGAGGTCAAGATATTGAAACCATCCTGACCAACATGGTGAAACCCCGTCTCTACTAAAAATAAAAAAATCAGCTGGGCATGGCGGCGCACGCCTGTCATCCCTGCTACTTTGGAGGCTGAGGCAGGAGGATTGCTTGAACCTGGGAGGTGGAGGTTGCAGTGAGCCGAGATCGTACCACTGCACTCTAGCCTGGTGACAGAGCGAGACTCTGTTTCAAAAATAAAAAACAGAAAAAGAAAAATTAAGAGTATCTACTGTAAGAAAGAAATTCATTACAGATCCACATTCTCCTTAATCATAACAAAGAAAAGGTTGACGCAATGGCTGTCTACTTCAGGAAAATGAATTCTACAGCTGCTAAGGCAATGAGAATAGGTACTTTGAAAACTGGGAACTTACTTCTTTAAGGGGTTACATAGTTATATGTGTTTCCTACATGCCACATTCTGTTTTGAGCACGTCATACATATCATTGTATTTACTTCCTAAAATGACCCTTAGAACAAACTTCACGACAACGTTGAGATAGGTACTGTTACTGCTCTCTTTTTACAAATGAACAAACCGAGGCACAGTGAGGTTAAGCAACTTGGTCAAAGTCAAAGGTAGTAAGTAGTAGAGCCAGGATTCAAATGCAATCACCTACCACCATTCTGTGCCGTCCGAGGCAGTACTTCTCATAGTTTAATGTCCCCAGGAATGGCCCTGGCAACTTGTTAAAAGTTGGATTTTCCAGAGATTCTGATTCAACAAGTTTGGCTGGGCTTGATGGTTTACATGTCTAACAAGCTCCCCGATTGATGCTGATGCTGCCCATCTGCAGACCATATTCGGGGTAGCACTGACCTAAGGAACTATGCAAATCAGCAAGATAGAGTAACCTTGCTAGTGGGCTATTAGAATCTGGGCTCATATTCTTTAAGGAGTCTTTCAGGGCTTTGGTTTCTGTAACAAAATAAAATCGTGTTTCCCTTTGTAAACCCAAGCAGTTGTGGCATAAGTCTCTATTGGTCTAACTCCTGGCAATAGTTCTCACATTCCCTACATCTTAGCCACAACTGAATGTTTTGTAGAATAAGTGTGCACAAATCAAATGCTCAGGAAAAGGTCCTTCACAGAGTTCTCTACCTGGCCTACCATCTGGCTGCTATGTCATTGGCTCTGTTGCTAGGAACTTTGCTTCCCTGGACACAGCAGACCTCCTCAAAGAGCCCTCCTTGGTACCACCTCCCAGGCTCCAGGGGAGCACCCACTGCTCTTTCCTGTCTCACTTTACTCAGAATAGGTGATCAGCCCTTGTTAAGTACTGCATAAGGATCTCCGCCCAGCTGGCTTTCAGATCCACTTGCTGGCTTGCAAGCACATGGCCTGCCACGGATTTCCTACAGCCACAGGAATGGTTCTTGGTACCTTCCCAGTCAGGCTGACTTTTCTCCTACTATTGTTTAAGGTCTGACATTTTGTCATTGATTTCAGCTTAGGGATTAACACTTTCCCCAAGATGATTGATGGTGTGAAATCCTTTCCTTTCAGGAAAAAAAATCTTTCTTTTACCCTCAATAGTGTCGTGTGACCCTGTGGCCTTAACAAGCCATTCTTAAAAGACTCTAACATTTATACATCTCCTCTAACCTGGACTACTTAACTGTGGCCATGATAACCTTGTTAAAAAGAAAACTGTGTCCCCATGTACAAGCCAGGTTTCTCCACCTGTCACAACTAGAAGTATTTTCTGATGAGAATTTGCTGGGATTTCTAATCTCTCACCTTTGGCATTCATCAACTAGTTTGGGGATTTTTCTTTTTAATCAGAAAATGATCTCCCTGAAGTGAATAAAGAAACTTCTTGAGCACAAAGACGAAAATACAGAAAAACTATAATTAGTTTATGTCAATTAACATTTTTGAAAGGAAAAGATACAGACACCATTGTTTAAAACAATTAAAAAATTACACTTTACTTCTTTGAAGCAATAGGCTTACTGAACAGATTAATTTACAGATTCCATCCCAGGGAGAATTTATTTATTGTGTTTGTTTTATTTCTGATATAAAACTGTAATAATAAGCCATGTATTATATTAGGTTATTAATATATCAAAGTGTCTCAGTACCCATTCTGAAGCATTAGCTGGACCTTTGTTGATATCTAGTTCACTCACTCACTGATTAATTGTATAAAGATATGAATATCATTTTCTCTTTAAAAATTAAAAAACCTGGTCCAAAAATATCATGTCCTGTTTTTTTGCATTTATATAATCAAAGTATTTGAGGAAGTTGCTTTAAAATTGTCATAGTATTAAATAAAAAAAAAAAAAAAAAGAAGAAACTAAGCTCCTAAAAATCCAAAATAAAATGTACTCTTAGAAGATATCTGTGGCTCAGCCGGGCGTGGTGACTCATGCCTGTAATCCCTGCACTTTGGAAGGCTGAGGCAGGCGGATCATCTAAGGTCAGGAGTTTGAGACTAGCCCAGCCCACATGACGAAACCCCGTCTCTACTAAAAATACAAAAAATTAGCCAGGCATGATGGCGTGTGCCTGTAATCCCAGCTACTCACTCGGGAGGCTGAGGTGGAAGAATCGCTTGAACCGGGAGGCAGAGGTTGCAGTGAGCCAAGATCACACCACTGCACTCTATCCTGGGCAACAAGAACTAAATTCCATCTCAAAAAAAAAAAAAAAAAAAAAAGAAACAAGAGGACGACTGTGGCTCATATTAACACATATATTCTACCTGAGCTATTAAATATTTTCTCAAGTCTTTTTTAATGTTGTTTTTCCTATGGAACCTATTCAGAATATACAATAGATCTCTTCTATATTTGGAGGGCATTTTTTACAGCTCCTCCGTTAAAATACCTGGTTTTCACTCTCCAGGACTGGTAAGTAATACAGGCCTTGTTAAGTAATACGGGTTAAATCATTTGATTTGCATCTAGTGAAAATAGTTGCTAGGACATTACTATCAGAACTATTTTATTTGCCTTTTTTCTCAGAGTGGTAGCTGAGGATTACTCTAAAACTTGCAGTGGGCCATTCCTCAAATTTCTGCCTAGCATCATAACAAAGAAAAAAAAATACCTTAATTCCTTCCTTTTACCAGGAAGGAATTTATCATTTTGAATGTCTTGACATCTATGTATCCATCTACTCATATAATAAACATTGAGTGTCTGCTGTGTCTTACCTAGCCAATGTCAGTCAAATGCAGTGCGCAGAGGAAATAAATTACCCACAGTTCCCATTTCCTCTACATTCAGATTGCAGGCACCATTGTCTTAAAACACGCATCTTATGAATCTTAAAACATCAGCTTTCCTACTCCATCCTAATCCAAATATAATATAATATTAACCTGTTCTAATCAATGATGCCACCATTCTGCTGGAGTACACAGATTCTACACCCACAATTGTCTTTGATAATTCAAGCACAGTTCAGCATATGAAGATAAAAGTTGAATTCAAATAAGGAAAAATAACAATAATATAGTAATAACAATAATAATATAGGATTATCATCTAAGAGAAGTCTCCAGGAAAACCTTCGTGTTTATTTAGCTCTCTGGAAATTCTCCAAATATACAGATATGTAATTTGGGAGCCTGTTCTTAAACATGTTCTATTAGAGTTTTACAAAATTATTAATTTGAAACAAGGCTTTTCTTTTTACATTGAAAGCTACATTCTGTGCTAACAGATTAAACTAGTTTTTCTTTCACTTTGCTTTTCTCTTCTACCACTGCTATAGGGGAGGAAAAAAAACCTCATATAAAGCAAACTCAATATACAAGTACTAATGGACTCGGTAACATTTAGTATTGGCAAATTGCTGAAAATTTGTCAGGTAATGTGATTTTGTTTTCAATTTATGCCACTGAAAAGTAATGTAATGTCTAATGCCAAGAAAAAAAACCCCTACACTCCATAAAACTGTATTACTGTATATGGGCTTGGCATTTGAGAAGCAAATGAGAGCAAGTTGCCCTTTTCTATATTTCTTAAACAGTGTGTAAAGTTGTTAGATTATACTGTAACATTTTAAGAAATCCTTTGTGCTATAAGAAAATTGCCTGCAAGAGCATGGCGATGTGTACCAAATGTAAAGCATCTGATTGAGAACTCAAATGGCAAAGTGGGGAAGAAAGACCCAGAGCTAGGTGCAGAGACTAGGGGCATCCAGTATTCCATCATGACATCAACCTGGGATTTTAGCTTCTTGACCAAGCAAAAGAAAAATAGTAAAATTCCAGATACATGAATGAAATTGTTAGTAATGCAGATTTCAATCAAATGCCCACTTCTGGCAATTCTATATTCTTTTAAAATACTGCAAATGCAAATTCCTCAGACTGAGATGTTAAATGTTTTCTTTAATAATCTACTATGCTGCTTTCTGAAAGAGGGTAGGATAACCACTGGGAGACTATTATTTTGGGAGGACTTATTTTGAAGTTCTAGAGAAAAATCTAGATTTTAAACTTTCTGTCATGTATTTTATTAACTTGAATAGCTTTCTTACCTTTTTGAACCTATTTCCTCATTGGAAATATTGGGATAATAAGAATGAAGTGTTCTTTACATATCTCACAAGATTGTTGTGAGGATCAAATTAAATCGAGAGAATGCTTTAAATATAAGTTAAGAGAATCACATGTCTTGGATATCTTGTTTCCTCATACACACAATTTTCTATACTTAAGGCTTAAGGAATGATCTTCACGCTTGTTGCTTGGCTTTCTAGGTATTAAAGCAGAACAAGTCATGGAATGAAAGTCAAGCCACTGGGGTTCTAGCCCCATTCACAGTATCAGAATGGCCTGGGGGAAATCGAAAATAACTGGGAATGATTATAAAGACATGGTCTGACCCAACTCTTCAGGCAAATTTTGAAAGGCAACTCCTATGTTTACTCAATAGAGCTTTCTTCAAGCCTTATGAAATTAGAGGAGGACTTTTAGCAGTTTTTACCAACTACTTTTGGTAATACCATTGACCTCATCCCATTGATGAACTCCAGACAGCCTCTATTAACCTGAGAAAAATGATTCACGTATATATTTGGAGATAAACCCAGCATCATCTCAGCAACCTTTTCCTTTTCCATTATCAGATTTTCTTATTAATTAAACTAATATTTCACATTTATTTTGATCTTCTGCTTTTCCTTCCAACTTTGTGTGGTCTTTCCTTATGCAGTTTTTTTTGGTTTTTTCTTTCTTTTTTTTTTTGAGACAGAGTCTTGCACTGTCGTCTGGGCTGGAGTGCAGTGGTGTGATGTTGGCTCACTGCAACCTCCGCCTCCCAGGTTCAAGCCTCAGCCTCCTAAGTAGCTGGGATTACAGGCGCCCACCACCACGCCCGACTAATTTTTTGTATTTTTAGTAGAGACGGGGTTTCACTGTGTTGTCCAGGCTGGTCTCAAATGCCTGACCTCGTGATCCACCTGCCTCAGGCTCCCAAAGTGCTGGGATTACAGATGTAAGCCACCATGGCCACCCAGCAGTTTTCCAATGATTGAGTTCTGGGATCTCAAAATGTTAACTTTCCAAACTGACTTCAGTATATTCTAAGTTCTATCCAAAAATCTCTACCTTGAATTTTGAAAATTTAAATTTCAAAAGGTATGCTTTCTTCTTTAGCTCTTCTCTGATACTTTTCCACAGTAATTATGTCTCAGGTTTATCTTCTGCTTCTATTTATCCATGTTATTATTATTATTATTATTATTTTGGTGTGTGAATAGTTTATCAAATAAGAATAGGCTATCCCTTTGGTGTATTCATTTCTATAGATTCCCAATGTGCGTTTTTATGTTACTCATTTTTGTTGACATAGATTTCCCTATATTTTACTGTTTCTGTATAACCTCATAATATAGTTACAACAGGATAGGAATTTAACATCAATCATATATACAAGGGTGGGGTAGGGTCTATGAAGTAGTTTAGAGTAGTCTTTGCCTAACAGTAGCAACAATGCACTTTATTTTATATTTTAAATATCCAGTGTATACTAGAAACATCAGGTACTGACAGTGACATGTTGGTTCAAAATTCTGGTTGTCTGAAATTGTCATGCTTAATAATATTTCAGCAATCCTTTTGTAGAATTTTAGAATGTAAATTCTAAATTTAGAATGAAGTTGACTAAATTATGTGGATAATATAGAATCAGAACATCTGATTCTCTGAATTTCTTTATTGCTCCTATTTTTAAAAATTCTTAAACTTTTAAATACATGTTTTGTAGTGTTTCCAATTTAGTAGTACTTTTTGCACCATCATCTCAACAACTTACTTCAGAAAGCAGATACATAATTGAGAAATATACCCCTCTCAGCAGTTCATTCATTCAGTAAGCTTTTTTTTTTTCCTGTTTTCTTTCAGCTTTCTGTTCCACTTTTATCTTTTCAAAAGCATTTCTGCAATTTCTCTATTGCTCTTTGACCTACCATTAAAGCAAGCATTGTTGCCATGTGTTTCTTTTTGGTATTCGAAGATGTTTATCTCACCTTATTCAGCTTAAAAAAAAGTCTTCCTCAAGCTTTTCGTTATTTGTTTTCTTTGTAGAGTTCAATCATTTGTTCTCATTTGTGTGTTTCCACTGATAATGACCCAGTGTTAATTCCTCAGAATCACCCAAAACCTTCTCATCTTTGTCTTGTTTTTTAACCATTTTAGGGGGTTTTATACTTTTGTCATTTGCCTTTTCAGAATTTCATATTATCCTTTTGCCATGTTTCAATTTCATGCTACACTGAAGTTGTGACTCTTCTCAAGTCCCTTTTCTTTTTGTCATTATTTACTTTCCTTTATCTATTCCTGTTCTATTTTCAGCTTTTCATCTTACACCATTCCGAAATTGCATGGACATTTTCACTATTGAACAAGTTTTTTTTATCTTTACACCTTCCTCGTCCTTGTTCTTGAGACGAGGTATACTGCCACTTTACTTAGTACAATTATCATTTAGGATTTTAATGAAATTATACTTAATACTTACTAGTTATAATTTCACTTATTTGCACTTTAACTTACCATTTATGTCTTAAAATCAAATTTTATCTCCATTTTATTTCTATCCTAATTTACCATTTCATATGCTTTTTATATTTTTTCTAGGATGATTTAAATTGATGTTACTGTCTTGAAAATTTTCATGTTACTTATCTCTTCTTTTAAAACATGTAGCATTTAGCCCCAAATCTTAATCTTTTTCCATATCTTTATGCTTTGATTTCATGTATTTCTGTCTTTCAAATAACATATATTAATAATATGAAACATATTTAGATTCAAATCTTCCTATACCTTTTATAGCTACAATACAGAGCAATACAAACAAAAGAACCATTTTCATTACAAATATTAAAAATGTTTCCACAACCATTGAATATTCCATTACATTATGTATATATTTAATCCTTTTACCTTTTACCTATAACAAGAATAATAATTCTACCGGGCACTTGCCATTCTACAATGTGCTAGAAAAATAAAACTGTTGAGGAATAACTAACATTTTGTAGCATCAACAGAAATTTTCCTCATGAAATTTTTTTCTTTAAATTTATTATATCTATTTACCCTTAATTATTTTTTTCTTTTTTGTTTTTTTGAGGCAGAGTCTCACTCTGTTGCTCATGCTGGAGTGCAGTGGCGCAATCTCCGCTCACTGCAAGCTCCGCCTCCCTGATTCACGCCATTCTCCTGCCTCAGCCTCCCGAGTAGCTGGGACTGCAGGCGCCCGCCAACTAGCCCGGCTAATTTTTTGTATTTTTAGTAGAGACGGAGTTTCACCGTGTTAGCCAGGATGGTCTCGATCTCCTGACCTCGTGATCCACCCCCCTCGTCCTCCCAAAGTGCTGGGATTTCAGGCTTGAGCCACCGCACCCGACCCGCTCTTAACGTTTTAATAGGTAGTATCTCCTATGTCAAGGTTGGTTTTCAAAACCACTTTATTAAATTCATATTTCATGTCAGTGCAGTGGTTTCATCTATGCAAGAGAAATCAAAGGTTTGAGATACTCAGTTGCTTCCAAAATTGTATGTCAAGTTTTAAGTCAATTGATGGTTCTTCCTTGAGTGTGCCGCCTTCTCCTAAGATTTAAAAACTCTTTTCAATTTTTATTATTGATACTTTGCTTTCATTTATAATTTTGCTGAATAGTTATTCATAAATAAGATATTGTTTGGTCGTGCTTGCTTTTGGATTTTATGAAGATGTATCTCATTTTTGTATTCTTCTATCACTTGCTTCTTTCATAGAGCAGTATGTCCATGTTCATACATGTTTTATCCATGTTCATACATGGATTTATCCATATTCATTTATCTATATTCATACATGTTCATACATAGAGCAGTATGTCCATGTTCATACAATTTTCATCCATGTTCTTACATGTTTTGTCACTGTTCATACATGTTTTATCCATGTTTATACATGGATTTATCCATGTCCATTTATCCATGTTCATTCATTTTCATGCATAGAGCAGTATGTCCATGTTCATACATGTTTTGTCCATGTTTGTACATGTTTTGTCTATGTTCGTACACGTTTTATCCATGTTTGTACATGTAGCAATAGTTGGTTCATCTTCACTTTTGTATATTATTCCATTGGATGGAAATAGATATGTGTCTGGACACTTTCCTGATTTCTTTCTTTAGGAAAAATTCATAGCAGTGAGATTATTTGGTCAAATATGGATTATTTTTAATGTTTGTGATATTTACTGAAGATTTGTGCTCCAAAAGTTGTACAGTAATTAAAGCCATTTCCAGCCACCTTTGAGAACACCATTTCTATTCCTCTTTACCAACACTGTGATTTTGCATTCTTTCTCATTTTTTACATGTTAAATTCCAAAGCCATTTCCCTAAGAGTTAGTTCATGACAATGTGAATGAAATTTCCCAGAGAAACCTTGTGCACTTAGCTATCAAGATATGATGTTAATATTGTTCTACAATTTCTGCATCTGGGGAATACTGTTTAGATGTGATCGATGAATCTACAGTATCTTGGACATCAGAAACAAACAAACAAACAAACAAACAAACACACCAGACTCTGGGCTTTTACTAGATGGAAATTGTTTTTACAAATCTAAGTTTGAGAGACACCAATTTGGTCCAATTTTAAATCTGTTCATGTGAAACTGAACTGCAATGTGTGACTGGCATTTATTTTCTGCCTAGACCTGCCTTCTGCTTTCCCCTATGACACTGAGACCCTTGTTAAATAAGTGACATCTTTCCAGAGGAAATGATTAAATCAAAAGGCTGCTTTACAACCAGAATCATTCAAAATAAAAGCTTAGCATTCCTGTTAGAAGCTAGTATGGGGAAGAAAACAAAACAGAACCAAAAATTTCTGTTGATGATGAACTAATATTATTGGTGCATCAATATAATTTTTTTCAGAAACTGTGCGGTTTTTTAAAACACATTTTCCAAACTTATATTTAAAGTCTTAAATATGTTCCATCTTCAATTCCCCTTTCTCCATGTAAGATTTAATTATATAGTAAATTTTTCATTTATTAATTTTTTCCTTGTAGTTTGAGTTTGATTTTCAAAAGAGGGGCCAGATAATACATTCTCTAAGGGAAGAGAGTCTGCGAAGTTGAGAAGATGTAGATGGGTTTTTTTCTTGCCCTTCTTAGCAATCTTAGAAAAAAAAAAAAAAAAGAAAGAAAGGTAGCATGACAGCAGCAATCAGCTTAGAACTTTCCCCAGGTAAGGATCAAAATGGAGTTATAGATCTTGATCTTCTGCTTCAACTAATTGTTTGAAAATTTCCCTTAATCTATGGCTGCCATGACTGAAGAACCCCCTCCACGAATAACTCTATGATTTGATATTTCCATTTTAGAAAAATAACAAGAGGCTTCTTCAAAAACCAAAGAATCACATTCACATTTTAAAATACTTTGTAATTATTTTAACTTTGGTGTGCTACATTTCATGTGAGGAGAAATCTCTACCAACCCAAAGTTGATCATATTCATGCTGGAGCGTCCCTTTTTTGGATAACGTATCCAAGCACCTAGAACCCAGCATGACACATAAAATGCACTGAATAAACATTTGTTTAATGAATGAAAGAACAGTAGACGTTCAAACTACATCCTTCCTTTTAAGGTAATTGACACAGGTGCTCCAATGAATTTCTTCTCTTAAACCTTTAGCTCTTTAAGTGAGACTTAGTTAAACTAGAGAGGATTGTGTAATGCTTAACATTATCAGTTTGCCCTGACCCTGGACTAAATGAACCAATACAGCCAAGTTTGAGATTTTTGTTTTGTTTTGTTTTGTTTTGGTATGTATCTACCCACTGAGTGAATATCTTATCTCATTGAAAACTTTGACCCGTAACTCTGATTCTGGCCTCTCCACTTGCAAACACTGGGAAACTGATTGGTGCACATAGGCATTCACAGACTTTTAACTACAACTGAAAGAATGTTCAAGTTGACTAAAAAGTAAAGAAATGTATTGATCCTCTACAGGTAAGGGTTGATGCAGCAATTCAACAGTATTAACTAAAAAAAAAGTTTCTTACAGTTGTTTTGTATCTGTCTGCTCTGCCTTCGAGGTCATCAGCTTTCCTAAAATGAGCTCCTTTCTTTGTCACAGAAGGGCTATCAAGAGGAACAGCATTATATACTTTTTTCATTTTTGCCTAGCAAGAGAGAAGGCGATTCTCTTGGTCTAACGGTCAAAGTTATGTACTGTCCTTCACTCTCGTTTAGCCAATTTGTATCACATATTCATCCCTGGAACCAGCCCAGTAGCCAGGGAATTCCATTCTTACTGGCTTAGACCTGATTGATACTCCACGACTTAAACGAAAACTGTGCTAAGGATGGTAGAATTACACTGATTGTTTAAGACCAAGAAAGGTCTCCTCCTGAGAGTTGTGGGCACAATCAAGCCTGACAAATGGCCAGGCTGTTATATTAATAAAATTGGGAAAGTAAACTGTGATGCTGATGAAGCAAACATCAATGTGCTCTACAGAGTTAAACCAATGAGGGCCTTGATGCCATATTAAGTAGTTTAGAATTTATTTTATACGTGAAGTGTTTCAAGTGAACACTTTATCTAGGTCGGTATTTAGCCTGTGTATAGTAGGCTGTAGGGACAGAATTAGGCACAAATGAACTATTGTCCCTGCTTTCTTGGAAACCACATTCTTATGTTACTCATGTGACCTAAACTATTAATACATTTTTTGAGGTGATATTAAGTCCTAACTATGGATCAAGTGTTGACATTAATAAGATTTTTTTCTGACATTCTTGAAAATGATGAGAATAATAGCTCACATTCATTTAAGCTATGTTCCAGATGCTAAACACTACACATAGATTGTCATTTAATTTTCCTAATGGCCTTATGAGATGGGTGTTTTTCTCCATTACGCAAACAAAGAAACTGAGATTTAAGAAAGTTAAATACTTTGCTCAAACAGGTAGCAGATCCAGGATTCAAGGAAAATCGATCTGTAAAATCTATACATTTAACCTCCAGATATGGTGACATTTGATAAAAAATAATGTATACTGGGTGTTGTATGAATGATCAGCATCACCCCCTCACCGATTTTAGGGGGTAAAAGGTCAACTGAACTATAAACTTCACTTAATATACTTTTGAAGACTGATGCAGAAAACTTAAGAGAATATGTAAATAATTCGTGTGAAATCTTCAAAAGTGTGAGTGGTGGTTAGTTTTTAGTCCTGAAAATAAGTCCTGAAAATAAATTTATAATTTTTTTTCTGAACCCCATCTCTACAAAAAATACAAAAATTAGCCAGGCATGGTGGTGCATGCCTGTCATCCCAGCTGTTTGGGAGGCTGAGGCAGAGAATCAGTTGAACCAGGGATGAAGACATTGCAGTGAGTCGAGATTGTGCCACTGCACTCCAGTCTGGGCCACAGAGCGAGACTCAGTCTCAAAAACTAAAAGAAAACAAGCAAACAGAAAAACCACCAGAATTTGGATTAAGTCCTAGGGAGGTGGGAGAGGAGAGAGCAGGGGGACAGAGTGAGGAGACAGGAAGAAGTTTTCTCTTTATTAGTCATTGCTGTCTTGAAGGAGGCAAAGGAGAGCTAGCAAGTGATTTTGGCATACTCTACTAAATTATTTTGGTTAATGGAAACTTTGGGATTCTGGAAAAACTCCAAGTGGATGTAAGCACTTTAGGGAATTGGATAGTACATGAAATATAACCTAGGAAAATGTGAAAAATAATGGATATTGGCCAAAATGGTCTTGAAACTCTTCTGTGCTCTGATGGGCTCTAATTTTGAATGCTCCTTTGAGGAAAAATGTTTAGGAGTCATCTTGTCTATTGTGGGCTCTTTAGACTTTATTCCCAGCACATGTCAGCAGTTAAAAGCTAGAAATAAGATGCCAGGTGCATTAAGACACAACATAGAAAATACTTAAAATATTATAAATTAATGACATGATCGAACAATGGCATACTACAGTATCTGAGATAGGGTATCCTTTTCCAGTTGCTTCAGCTTATAGTTGTCTAAGATGTATATTTAGTTTTTTAAGTGCCTGATCTTGTAGACAAAAGAGTAACTTTAGAATTTGCCTCTTGTATTTAAACTTGGTAAGGCATAATATACTGGTCACCTTCTGTTGGCTTTTAAAAAGAGTGCTGTTTCAAACAAAAGATCTGTACACTTATGTTGAAAAAATAGATTTGCATTTTCTGAAACTCTGGTTTTTCTGGACAGAAATTCCAAGATTACATATAAGAGGGGCCCATTAACATTCACCTGCGCTTCACCTTCCCAGCCAGAAATACTATTAGAGTCATTACCCTTATTTCATAAAACATATCTGGAGCATTAATGGAACATAAGTTTTTAAAAAAAAATCCATGTGAGATGGTTCCTGGTTTGTTTTTTTTTTTTTTTTTTTTTTTTTTTTAGAGTTAACATATTTTAGTCACCAGTTGTTTGAGTGATTTCAACTCTTTATGTTCTCAAAATCTGAATGTTTCTGCAAACATAGCCTCCAATAAAATTGACCTTAGTCCAAATTAGAATGGAGTTGATCAGAATTTCAAGTAAGTTGAAGGTTTAAAGATTTTGGATTTCATTTTGACCAATTTCTAGTCCCAGATACATGCCTAAATGATGTGCAACCATCAAGATGAAATGATAAAAACTTAGTTGAGTGTATAAAACTTTTGTGGACATGATATCAAATCCTTGAATGAAGTTCTGCATATTTGGCATAGAGCATCCACAGCCTTTGTCTATTATAAAAAGAAAATAAATTCACCACTACCAAGTGTCAATCTAGAGCCTCTTCATTAATATTAAAGTCTGTCCAGTTAGAGGTCAATATGATAAATTATGTTGCTTTATTTTTAACAAGGTTAAAACTCTAACACCATTAATAAGACTAGTAATCGTGCATGTTGATATAAGACTGAATGTAACCAAATCTTACCTTTATGGTAGATAGTAGCACAATGTCTTAGTTTATGCCCTTCCTTCTATGTATAGCTACTATGGCAACAGAAAACTAAAGATACTCAACCATACAATGAACCTACATTGTAGAGTTGGATTTTTTTTCCAATTGAGTTTTTCAGATTCAATAATGGATTCTGTCATGGACTGAAAATGCTCATGTCTACTGGCAGTAGCCACAATTGTGTCTTTAAGACACAGAGACCACAGCACCAGAGATCAGAAGCCCTCTGATTTAGAAGTTACCTACTGTGGCCATTTACCCAGTTCCTGTTTTTTTCAGCCACGAAATTAGTCAAAAAATACAAAGCAATATGGTGTGCATGATCTGATACAAAGCAAGGTTAACCTTTCCTTCAGTTTTATCACTCTTTGGTATATATTTAATTTTTCTCAGGGCTGAGGTCATAACCCAATATTAAGAAAAATAACAATAACCAATTTTAAAAGCCCCAAAGATGTATCACTTGTTAAGCACCTCTTTTCCCACTTACTTTCTGTGGAAACATGAAAAGCTGTGTAGCATAGTGGTTGAGAGAACTGGCTAGTTTTATAACCTGAAGATTGTCACTTAACCTCCCTGTGCCTCAGTTTCCTCAATTGTAAAATGGGGACACTGGCAGTACCTTGAATTGTTGGAATAATAAAGCATAATGTTTAATGTGCCTCATAAATATAATTACATTATGTCATTATTTTGAATTCTCACAAAAACGTTGTAGGTAATTATGTCTAGGAAGGGGATCAGATGACGTGATTACAACCGATAGCAGGGCTGCAGCTCAAATCCAGACCTTGCTGATGCCTGAGCACACCTGTTGCTTCTGTATAACATGGAACCAAAGCCTAGAAAACAGGGGACCTGCCTGCACTGTTCTGCAAATTGACATTTAGGTGCTTAGTGGATAAAATAATTGGTGACTGGCTCAATTTTTCTATTTTCTGTGGACAAATATTACATACATTTGTTCTAAAGGAAAAGTGTTAAATAGTTCAATAGGGTGATTACAATGTGCTGTGCATTTTTCTAAAAGCTTTATATGGATTAAATTATTGAATCTCCACCCAAAAGATTAGTTAAGTGAATTGCTTAAAATAACCCAGGAGGAAAGGGATATAGCTGGCACTCTTCACTTTTAACTTTTTAAATAAATGAAGAGACACTATGTTCATTGATATGAATTTTCAATATTAATAGGAATACAAAAATTTAATGTAATCTCAAATCAATTACCTAACTATACTCCGATCAAACTTGGCATGATGTTTTTAAAAATTTGTCTAAAAAATGAATCACCTGAGGTCAGGAGTTTGAGACCAGCCTGCCCAACATGGCAAAACCCTGTCTGTACTAAAAATACAAAAATTAGCCAGGCGTGGTGGCGGGCACCCATAATCCCATCTACTCAGGAGGCTGAGGCAGGAGAATTGCTTAAACCCAGGAGGTGGAGGTTACCATGAGCCGAAATTGAGTTCTTGCACTCCAGCCTGGCCGATGAGCAAAACTCCATCTCAAAAAAAAAAAAAAAAAAAAAAAAAAAAAGTACGACAATAGAAAACAACTAAAGAAGAACATAGCAAAACTTGTCATAAAAGATGGCAAAATATACTATAAACACTGTAATAATGAAAGCATTGCAGTCCAGACATAAGAACAAATAAATAACAATGAGAGAGTACAGAGTTCGGAAAAAGACCTGTAGTAATATTAAAAATTTAATATATGATCAAGCTAGCATTCTAAACTGTTTAAATGATTTAAATACTTTAAAACCATTTATACTTGCAGAAAGAGGGAATGGCGAACTTTTCAATAAATAGCCTTGGTTAAACAGCTATGCTATTGGAAAAAATATTTGCTCATTCACATGATACAAAATTAAATTCCTTATAGATTAGGACAACTAAACATAAGAATACAAAAACATGAACACATTAGAAGAAAATGTAGTATAATATATTTATAATTTTGGAATAAGAAAAGCTGCCTTACACAAAATATACAGGCTATTAAAGAAAATCTGATAACATTTGGCTATACATAATTTTCCATAATATGTTTTACATTGGATTGAGTTTATTGAATTTTTCAACTACCCCATATGGAGACTGCTCTTATATTTATCCTGTTCATTTAAATGCAGTTATAGTCACAATAATAAAGAGGAGAAAAGTAGTTAATCATTGAGTTTAAAACTTAGAAGTTCCTACTTTTTATCATTAACTGTGACAAAAAGCATAATGAGCTTGATTCTCTCCACCAGAGTATTCATAGGCTTAATCTTGGGAAGATAAATTTGTAGAAGCATAACATGCAAGACATCTTCATGGTTGTCTAATCTAGTCATATTTCCAAAATGTTTGGATTCTATGTGGTTACCTTTACCAGAGTTCTTCATCCCTTTATACGGCTTACAGTCACTGCTTAGTGTCCTTTCATTTCAGCCTGAAAGAACTACTTTAGCATTTCTTGTAGGGCAGGCATAGTAGTAACAATACTCTCTCAGCTTTTGTTTTCCAATTGGGAATGTTTTCATTTCTCTTTCATTTCATGAAAGATAGTTTGGCTGGATCTACTATTCTTAGTTGACAGATTTTTTTTCTTTTATCACTTTAACAATATTATCTTATTCCCTTCTGGTCTCCATGATTTCTGATGAAATGTTTACTGTAATCTTATTGAGGATACCGTGTATATGATGAGTCGCTTCTCTCTTACTACTTTGAAGATTTTCTCTGTGTTCTTGGCTTTAGATAATTTGACTCTTACGTGTCTTGTTGTGGGTCTCTTTGCATTTATCCTTTTTGGAGTTCATTGACTCTTTGTAGATTAATGTATTTTATCAAATTTTGGAAGTTGGGGCTTTTTAAATATTCTTTCTATTAACTTTTTCCCCTTTCTTAAGATATTATGCATGTGTTAGTACAGTTAATGGTATCTCACAAATCTCTTAAGCTTTGTTCATTTTTATTCGTTTATTTTTCTTTCTGCTCCTAAGACTGAATGATTTCATTTGGTATACCTTCAGGTACAAAGAACCTTTCTTCTGCCTTCTCAGAACTGCTATTGAAACTTTCCAGTAAATTTTTTATTTTGGTCATTGTGCTTTTTAGTTCCAGAATTTTTGTTATGTTCCATTTTATAAATTTTTATCTTTTGTTGTTATTCTCTATTTGTTCATACATCATTCTCTTGCTTCCTTGTTTTTGTTCTTTTTGACACTTTATCCATGGTTTTTTTTGTTTTACCTCATTGAACATATTTAAGACAGTAAATTTAAAATCTTTGTCTAGTAAGTACAATGCATGTGTTTCTTTAGGGATGGTCACTATTAGTTTCTTCTATGAATTAGTCAAAGTTTCTTGAAAACTGAATATTTTGAATATTATAATGTGTAAGGGAGCTCTGGAAATCAGACGTTTTTCCCCTATACAGGGTTTGTTTTTGTTTCTACAGCTTTAGGCTATAGCTGTTTGTTTAATGACTTTTCTAAACTATTTATTATAAAGTCTGTAATCTTTGTCTGAAATCTTTGTTCCTTCAGCTTGTTGTCAGGTACAATTTAAGCGATTTTTCTTGTAGTCCTTGGGGGCCAGAAGGTGAAAGAGACAGAGGGAGAGAGAAAAAGAGAGAGAGAGAGAGAGAGAGAGAGAGAATATTAAAGAATAAAAATAAAATAAAATAAAATAAGGGGAGAGAGAAAGAAAAAACAAAAACATTTCCCAGTCTATGCAAGTTGGCTCTGCTCTGAGACTTGTTTAGTTGCCCTGCCAGTCCATTTACAACTTTTCCTTAGCCTTCAGTTTTTGCTTGAATTAAGCTTAGAGATCATTCAGGGGTGAAAGCTTACTGTCCTGTGAGGTCTTTTCTGAGCATTCACATGGCTTTTTAAATTCTGAAGTATACACAGGAAATCTTAAATACTCCAATTTTTTTAAAGAAACTCACTCCCCCAGGTTTTCCTCCCAGACCTTTCATTGCTCTATTTTACACCTCAATCATTATTTTCGCCTCAGGTGGCTATGGGTTGATTATTTGCCTTACACCGTTTTTTGAGGAATAACTGCCGGTTTTTCATCCTAAATGAGTTCTAGGTTAGGTGAAACAAAGATAAGTACCTTGCATTGGTGCTTCAGGTAGAATCCAGACAGGTTAGAACAGACAAACATAATTCATTGGGAACAAGGTCTATTCTGTTCCCTCTGCATCCAGCGGCCAGGGTCCAACACTGAGAATGTGGGTTGCCATCTTCAATACCATTATCAAGCTTGAGAAAGGGGTGTGGCAAATAAAAATGCCACAAAATTCTCTTACCTTGTTTTTTGTTTGCCTTTTTTGATTCACCATTTGCTTGTTTGCTGTAAACCTTTAACTGTTTTCTAGAGTTCTACCAAATTTCATTCTGATAGTTTTGCTTGATTTTTTGATGTTTCCATGGAGGGATGGGCCCTTGAAGCTGCCTACTCCACCATTTTCACTGACATCACTCTGGTTACATAGATTTTTAATTAATTTATTAATTTATAAATTAATTTATTTATGTTTGACACAGGCTGTCACTGTCACCCAGGCTGGAGTGCAGTGGTATGATCATGGCTCACTGAAGCCCCACACTCAAGCAGTCCTCCCACCTCAGCCTCCTGAGTAGCTGGGACTCCGGGTGCATCACCACCCCCAGCTAATCATTTAATTTTTTTGTAGAAACAGGGTCTCCCTGTGTTGCCCACATTTGTCTCAAACTCCTGGGCTCAAGTGATCCCCCTGCTTCAGCCACCCAAAGTTCCCAGATTACAGGTATGAACCACTGTACCTGGCAGATTTTTTAATTTATATATGATGGAATAATATTATACATGCCATATAATGTATATATATATCATATACTATATAGAGTATAACATTAATAAAATTAATAAAGAACATTAAAAATGAGAAACACAGTGAAGGTATTTGCAAAATATGTAATAGACAAATTATTAATGTCCAGAATTCACAAACTACTTCCAGTAAGAAGAAAACAAACTAATAGACAAATTGGACAGAGGATGTGAACCATGCAATTAAATATAAATTAAAATTAACAAAATTTAACAAATGCAACAAGAATAATACCAACACACCTCTCTCTAGCCATATGTACCTACATATATATAGCAGTGTAGAAAATAGCCAAGTGGGATAAACACTAGGATGAAGGTAGTGGTTACCTGTTACCCAAAAGAGTAAGACTTGGCAGTTGAGGGGAAACTTTTTGTTTTTTTAAATAAAAGATGAATATATTAATATATTATTTGTGATATACAAACATTCTAACAACTATACTGGAGTGCACAGAACTGCACTCCAGCCTGGGTGACAGAGAAAGACTCCATCTCAAAAATAATAATAATAATAATTGGAACTCAGAGAAGTTATGTTTGTTGTCTAACTTAATATACTTTGGGTACGTCAGAGCTGGAGCCAGGGCCCAGATCTGTTGAGGCTCTATATGATATTCTGTCATTCGTCACATTTTAAGAGAATAGGGATTATAGAGAAAGGAACAATGTCTAAAGGACAAGGTAGATGAAAAATGTAATTCTGGCTTTTACAGGTGAAAAGCTACATATTGCTGGGCTTAAGTTCCAAAATTCTAGGAAGATGCTTTGAACACTTAGGGAAAGTAGTGAGAATATACTTAAGCTCAGCATTGTTTAATGAAAAGCTTCTAATGTTAGACTCAAATGAATTTCTTTCTTAGAGTAACTGGAAGGGTAGATAGAGTGAATTCCTTTGGAATTCTTGAAGACCAGATAGAAGAATAAGAATTGCGTGCCAGGTGGATTAAAATATGGTTTACCGAAAGGAATGTTAATATGATAAATCTGTACAGTAAGTTGATCAAAAGAACATAGGGGGAGGGCAGAGGAAAGGCATGTGTCTCTATTACACATACATCAGCTTGGGACATATTTCCAGAAAACCTAGTTGGAAAGTAGAAAAATAAGGCTGCAAAGGGAAGGAAGTCAAGCAAAAGTAAGACATCAAGCAAAGTACCTTGGAGAACATTTGCTGAATCTCATGCAGGATCTCTGCAAACTATGTAGATCCTACTCAGAGCTGTCCTTACTAGAGGCAAGGGCATAATTCTGCACCTCCAGACCAATCAGTCCTTTATTAACCACACAGTGCAACTGGGAAGTGGGGGTAGACTATAAATTCTCAGACACTTTCTGTAAGAGATACAAATATTGACTTTTGGGAGCAATAGCACAACCTGACTGCTTGTGCAGGAATGTGGTAAAGGGAAGAAATACGGGTTTAGCATGAATAGTGTCTATGACCTCAATTCAGCATCCTTGTGTCGTGGAAATCAAAATGTTACCTGCCTTGAAGGCAAAATAGAATGCTTTAAAGAATGTGACACTAATCATGTAAATTAGAAAACAATCATTCAACTATTTGTTTTACAACAACTCAAAGAATGTTTAAAAATTCAGAAATAGAGGAAACAAAACTCAAGCAAGCCTATGAAGTCATCTTGGTGAGGGATCTGGTATACCATGCTAACCTTACTTGGCATTCCATAGGAAAGCACTGGCTTGTGTTAGATGCTCACTAGGTATTTGTTTAACTGAATTAGAACATGGTATATCTTCAATATTTTATTATATTTTTAAATAATATAAATTCGGCAAAGGTAAATGTAAGCTCCTTTACTTGGATTTCTCTCCCCTGCTCCAATTGCCCAAGTGTGAGACTGTAAGAAAGGAGTGTTTATTAACTGTAATGGTCAATAGTGTCTTTGTCTGACAAAAGAAAAAGTAAAATCTCTGGAATTCACTGATTTGAAACATCATGGAATATGTATTTCTCATCACCCTGTCAGATTAAACTTGGGTACCTTGGCCTATTTCTAAATATGGCTATTACAAAAGGACATAGATTAACTAAAATATACTCTAATAATGGTAGCTAGATTGGCCAAATGACCTTGATAATAGATTATTCAACTAGTATTTATGAGCACTTATGATGAATCAGTGACTCAGGAAAGTTATCAAAGGTAATAAGACTCCATCCTCGTTCCTGCAATCTACTCTGTGTCCAAAAACCTTCCTTTGACTTCTGCCTTATACAGCTTCAACATCACAGTCTTCATCATGGTTACCAGACATTACAGCATCACTTCCATAATGCCTTTCTGACCCCGTGATCTTTCCTTTTGCTGGTTCCCTCTGTTGCAGCCACACTGGAATCCTGGCAATTCCTAGAGTATGCCAGGTATTCTCCAGCCTCAGGGCCCTCACACGTCTTTCCTCTGCTGGGATTCTCTTGTCCCAGATATCCAGAACTTGCTCTTCTTTTTTCCTTCGTTTTCCTGTTCACAAGTCACCTTCTCAGAGAGGCCTTCCCTGATCACCACATATGAAATTACAATACCCCACCTACACCAATGTTTGTATTCCCTAAATTTATTATCTCACTCTATTTTCTTGGCAGATGCTTATTGCCATCTGATACACTATGTATTTACAAGCATACTTGACTGGCTGCCTGTGTCTTTCACCAGGATAGAAGCTTCTTAAGGACAGGAATTGTGTCTGTCTTGTTAACTGCTGTATCCTTAGCACCTACCAATAGTCACTGGCAGGCAGTGTAAAGAAGTGCTCAATAAATATTTCTGAGTAGCTGCATGATTTTAAAAACTTAAATATGCATAAGACATACCCACTCTAGAAAATCAGATTAGTAGATCATGCATGTATAAACAAAAGATCAAACACGATAAGAACTCTGAAGAGTTAGAGGAAATAATGCAGCAAAGAGGGAAATAAGGAAGGCTTTTGTTAGAAGGCACATCTTGCAAAGTCAATATGCCTTCTCTTTTAGGTGGAGAGTCAGTGCGAGAAAAAAGCCTTCAAAGCATAAAGAGTAGCATGTGCAAAGCTAGTTTGGTGTGACTGGAGTGAATTATGAAAAGTGATAGAAGAGGCTAGAAAAAGTAGGCACTGGCCAGATTATGAAGTCTTTGATTGCCATGCTTAGAAGTTTGGATTCATTCTATCCTGAAGGCAATGCAGAGTTCCAAAGGAATCTTAAGCAAGAGAGTAATGTGCTCAGAATTCTGTGTTACAAAGAGGAGCACAAGATACGTTGTATTTATGATTTGGAAATTTGAGTGGCTGGTAGTGCACTTAGGCAATATAGACCAAACATTTGGAAAGCAGAATTGGATGAAAATGACAGGTGAGGTGCTTAATTCTGATACTGTGAGTCTGAGACACTTGTAGGTCATCAGGGAGAACTGAGCAAGAAATACAGGTGTACAGTGTGGAAGACATCAGTGTAATGATGTCTGAAGGCTTGACTTAGAAAGAAGATGTGGAGTGAGAAGCAGAGCAGGGGACAAAGGACTGAAGGGACTGAGAATGTTCTACTTGGAGAAGACAAGCATCAGAAAGACTTACTAGCATCTGGAATTCACTATTATACAAAAAGGGAAATTCATTGATTTCCTGAGACTTCAATGGGAGTGCCAGGGATAAAGACTTTAATGCAATCTAATTAGTCACTCACATATTCTCTATAAAATATGCTACATAAAAATTATTCCAAGCTTAGTAACTTAAAACAACGATAAACTTTATTATCTCAAAGTTTCTGTGGGTCAGTGAGTGGTTGTGGCTTGAGGTCTCTCACAAAGTTGCAGTTAAGTTGTTGGCCAAAGCTGTTGTCACCTGAGGGCTGAGACTGGGTGATCTACTAAGAGGTTAGCTCACATGGCTGGCCAGTGGCTGCTGGTTGCTGGAAGGAAGCCTTGTTGTCTCTCTACATGTGGCTCTCCACATTAGGACCTCTCCCAGGGTTATCTGAGTTTCTTCACACAGTGGAAGCTGGCTTCCCCAAGAACTAATGATCCAAGAGATAAACAGGTCACAACCTGGATTATCTTTTGCGACTCAGTCTTGGAAGTCATACACCATTGCTTCTACAGTATCCTCTTGGTACACAGGTAAGCCCTATCAATGTCAGGGGATGGAGACTACTATAGGAGAGCACGAACACCAGGAACAGAGGAACACTGAGGCCATCTTGAAGGTCAGCTGCCATAACAGAACTGGTTCAATGACAGAATAAGCTGTTTCATGAGATGGTAAGTTTCTGGTCACTGTAAGTAGACAGACAAAGCCTGGGCTGAAACTGGATGAATGAGGAAGGAGAGATTCTAGGACATGTGATGAATAGATGAGGTAAGCTTCCTCCTTTTAGCACTGCTCTCTTATGAGTATTATATCTGACTTTGAAAAAAAGAAGAGCGGGAGAGAGAAATTAAGTGAGTTGAAAACACCAAAATATTTTTTGTTTGTATAGTAAAAATGTTTGGTAAGTTATCTGAGGGTTACATTTATTAATTGAGCCTGGAGGTAAGGGCAAACCAGAGCAATCCCCCAAGATGAGATGATTGGCAGGATACCCTGGAGAAGATAGCAAGAATTTAAACGCTGAGAATTGTTTAATTAGCCTAACTCCATTCAAGACCTCTCAGCCTAATTTTCATTGTTTGTATTACATACCATAACATCATTCAGTATCAGCCCATCTTTTTGCAGCATCAAGCCCCAAGACTCTGATGCAGTGTTTTAGATAACCTACTAGGCTTTCCATTCTCTAAAGAAACCAATTATATATTAAATTAATAATTAAAAATTATAAATAGAACAAGAAAACATGCATACTCCATGTCCTGTGGGTAGATTTTTGCATGGTGTGTAGAGAATTAGGTGCAAAAAATCTATTTATGTTAATGGGCATTGCATGTCTAATTTCTCATGCACCACACCGCTGATTTCCCCCTCGTGTCTTTGTCAGTACATGGGACCATTGGAGGGGGAAGAAAAGTGAATGATTTATTTGATGGTCTGTCAATCAAAACAGCAACCAGAGAAATTCCAAAGCTGTTTTTAACCTCTGTAGAAACAGTTAGTTAGACCATATGCTTTTTTCTTCGTGCCAGATGCTGTCATTCATCAATTTCCTATTAAGAAAATGGGATTCTGCAAAAACCACTGAGGTTTTTTCTCATTTGTAATAGATATTCCACAAAATCAGATTGCAAACATATTCTGCAACTGCTGCAAAATAACTTCTGACACTTGGTAATCTCCATATTAATTTTGACTGACCTTTAATGATGTTTCTTCGGTGCGGTCAGTACATCATCTAAAAATATTACTGTAAAATTACCTTTACCTCAAGTTTAAACCTAGAGGTTAAATAGATTTGTTTGTGATGATCCAATCTGCAAAAACGGTGGAAATTAAATGACTCTAAAAATATCAGTAACCTAATAAAACACCCTTTAGTGAGTAAAGAGAGATTATAAAATGTTTGAGAATTAAAGTAAGCCGCATGAGCTAACGTTGATTACCCAACGATGTTAAAGAAAGTGAAAAAAAAGAAAAAAAAAACACCCCGTATCTTTTCCCCTTCACCAAGTAGAAAGATCATTTTGTTTAGAGCGGAAGAATTGCTTAATTGTCATAAAATCCTGGGTGGATTTGTTTGTTTGCGGGTTTGTTTATTGTCAAGGATGAAGATACCTAGAGAACCTATGGGCTTCTTTCTTAGGGACGATGAAATCCTTTCACCCTGTACGTAGCAGCAGTATGTCTTCAGGGTTCGGCACACTGCCCTAACAACAATCATATTTTGGTTTTTAAATTTGAATGCTCTAGGTAGTTGGAATATACTGACACTTATCATCATTTCTAACGCAGATTTCTTTTAAATAGTCTCATGATAACAGTAGTGGCTTCAAATGTTTGCTTGTCTTGGTGTATTCACTTAACAAACCAACCAACATGGAAGTTTAAGAAAAAAGAATATTGTTGAGTAGCTTTCAATCTGTGGCATTTTGCATCGTCTTATTAATAGGAACTGACTCTTTGACAAATCCTGCAAATAGCTCACAGAAGAGAGGAATGCTCAGAACTTCTAGGCAAATTTCTTCCGATAGTTAAGCAGTGATCAAAATTCTCAATTGTCTTTGCTGTCAGCCAGCAAGAAATGCACAGGGTCTGCTTATTGCTTAAGATTTTGGTAGAAAGCTACTCAGGAAAAGAAATCTATACCTTTACAGCTGTCAGACTTTGGTGTATCCACTCCAACCTAACATTCTCAAGTCTAATTTTTTCTTAAAGGTCACAAACGAGCCATAATATAGTTTTTAACATTTTAATTTTCCCTTTTCTTCCCCCGCTGTTTCTTTCCCCTGCTGGGACAGCTGCACTCATGAAGGTCAGGGGAATGATAATGCTGAGGTAGCTCTGCCTTTTTATTCATAGACCACGTAGAAAGTGCGTATAGCCATAAACGTAGGCCTCCATCACGCAGCATTGCTATTGACCCTTGCCCTGAGCTGAAGATTGTACCTTCTCGGGGGGATAACGAATGATTCACTTTGCAGGTAGGCAGAGGCCTGGAGCTTGCTTAGCCAGACTCTGCCAATTTTCCTGAAAGATCTCTTGTGATTGGTTTTCTCATGTGAATAGACTATTTGTGAGTACACCACTGAACTCTGTTTATTCAGGAATTTGTCTTTGACAAAAACAGCTGTCCTAGAGTTGAGATGATTAGTACTTTATCTGCTAATGCAGGTTTCCATTTGGCTGTTGGCTGAAAACACATTTCATCCTGGGAAAATATTGCTGTCACTTTTTGGCACCAAAACAATTTTTGTGTGTGTGTGGTCGAGTGGAGCTATTAAAAAAAAAAATGCGTATTTAAGGTCACCATGGCTTGATCTGTAACTGCAACTAAAGTTCCAGTTCTGTGAAGTGACCCAGAAAAACAAGGAGGCAGTTCTATACATATAAATAGTAGCCAAATGTCCTCTTCTTTCTAATCCAATCTCATTTGGGATCATGGTTGAAATAAGGATAGAAGGGAGCACAAAGAGAGATTCTGACTTAACTTTTCTTAGGAAGAAAGGTCTTTAACAGGGTCCAGGTGGGGTGAGGGTAGGTGGAGTGAGACACCCACAGCAGGATTATGTAACCTGGAGCTAACATTCTTTAAAACCTCATATTTAGAAGTTATCTTCAGATGCACATGGACAAATACATATAATCTGTTAAATAAAATACTGAAAAGCAACCACGACTTTAAAAATATAATTTTGCCATTTCTTTATTGTTTTTAATATAATTGATGCCTTAAAAAATGGTGTCTGCCTGAGCCCTCTGAAAGATCACAGACTCTTAAGATCTGTTTAAAACAAAGTTGAAGTAACTCACCAAGAGTATAGTTCTGAGAGTCCCACATGAACCTCAAAGTTCAGGATGAAGCCATCTCCCTCGTTCCGCAGTGTGCTCCCTCTGAATTCTCTCCTAGGGAAGGAGCCTGCAAATCTTTATTTATTTATTTATTTATTTATTTATTTATTTATTTAGAGACAGCTCTTGTTGCCCAGGCTGGAGTGCAATGGCACGATCTCAGCTCACTGCAACTTCCACCTGCCTCCGCCTCCTTAGTACCTGGGATTACAGGCGCCTGCCACCACACCCGGCTAATTTTTTGTATTTTTAGTACAGACAGGGTTTCACCACGTTGGCCAGGCTGGTCTTGAACTCCTGACCTGAGGTGATTCACCTGCCTCAGCCTCCCAAAGTGCTGGGATTACAGGCATGAGCCACTGTGCCTGGCCTGGAGTGATTTTTTAAATCCTCAATGCAGAATTCTTCCTTACAGTCCCTAGCTATAATATTTTTGCTTCTTCCTACTCCCCAGTTCTATTGTTAGCATTTATTTATTCTGATTAATTGACAGTGTATGTGATATTGTCTATAACTAACCTCTTTATTTCTGTGTTTGTTACAAAGTCCACGCCTTCACAGCCTCACACCTGACGCCCCTTTGGCTAAGGCCTGGGATCTTTCCTGGGAGTCTCCAGGCCAATCCTTTATTCTGCACATCTGTATGAGTTTCCCTGGACTGCTATAAGAAATTGTCACAAGCTGAGTGGCAGGAAACTACAGAAATGTATTGCCTCACAGTTCTGGAGGCTAGAAATCTGAAATGAAGGCCGAGCGCGGTGGCTCAAGCCTGTAATCCCAGCACTTTGGGAGGCCGAGACGGGTGGATCACGAGGTCAGGAGATCGAGACCATCCTGGCTAACACGGTGAAACCCCGTCTCTACTAAAAAATACAAAAAACTAGCCGGGCGAGGTGGTGGGCGCCTGTAGTCCCAGCTACTCGGGAGGCTGAGGCCGGAGAATGGCGTAAACCCGGGAGGCGGAGCTTGCAGTGAGCTGAGATCCGGCCACTGCACTCCAGCCTGGGCGACAGAGTAAGACTCCGTCTCAAAAAAAAAAAAAAAAAAAAAAAAAGAAATCTGAAATGAAGATGTGGGCAGAGCCCTGTTCCCTCTAAGGCTCCAAGGACTAGCCCTTGCTTGCCTTCTCCTCGCTTTTGGTGGCTCCCAACAAGCCTTGGCACTCTTGGGCTTATCCATATCTCACTCTTGTCACCGCCTCCATTTTCACTTCTCCTTCCTCCCCGGGTCACTCTCTCCACTGTGTCTGTTCCTTTTCTCTCCTTTTCTTATAAGGACACCACCAATCATTGGATTTAGGATTCATCTTAACTCAGTAGATGAAATCACCTTATCTTAATTCATTCCATCTGCAAAGATAATATTTCCAAAGAATGCTGCATTCTGAGGTTCTGAGTTAGGGTTACCTCAACCCACTACACCATCTAAATATCTCTTTCCCAAAAGATCTATTAGGATAACTAGCCTAACTAGGAAAACAGCAGGGACAGTCATCTCACTTTTTCTATTTAAGATATTTTAATAACCTGACAGTTGCAAAGACCACAACAAAGGCTCCTAGAAAAAAATAATGTGAAAATAAGACAGAGAGCCACAAAGTCATCATATTTCCAGTTTTCACTTTGCCCTTTGATACTTCACACTCACCCCTAACATCAAAGGTGCCTCATGGGACTCAGGGCACAGGAAAACGTGCTAGGTGGGGAACAGACACTGTAAAAATATAACACATCTTCTTGGAGCATCAGTTGTGTTCAATTGTTAGTTACTGAAAACAACATTTTAGATTAAAATAAACATGACTATTTCTTATACCTTTTCTTTTAACTTTAGCTTTTCAATTACCAGCACCCCGCCGTTCATGGATGTCCATTTCACTCGCTTCTGAAGTGATGATTTTATAGCAAAAGTTGCTATATATCCTGTATTACCACAATCAGATTAATCTCAACATGCTTGCCATGCAGTAAAACTTGAATACAGATTTGTTAGATTAATAAACCACTCCGAGAAATTGCTCTGATTCTACTAGTTCCTAAACCAAGATGCTGTTTCAGAGCTTCTCATGTTTTATAGAGGCCTACGTCTTTTTTCTGTTATCTAAATCTCTTGGCGAGCTCATCTCCCCATCATTGCTCCTGAGCTCTTAACCATTATTTCACCGCCCAAGTCAAGCAAGAATGAGGTGTTCTGCTTGCAAGAAATCTTTTCTACCGAAACTTGAACATGCCACATAGAAAACAGGTGGTAGCAGTTACTTTGGACAACTGCCAGGGAAGAATGATTTTATTTTACTGTTTGGTCCATAATCTGCAAACAAAGTCAGTTGCACACAGTGGTTTACTAAATAATTTTCCATCACTACCTCCTCCTCTTTCTGCTCCTCTCTACTCTCTATTTCTCTTCCTTCAGGATAGAAGTCTGTAGGTCTTCTAGCCAATTAATTTGCTTTATTTAATAGGTTTTTAGGTCATGGGGTTTGTTATCTCAGCTTTAGTGTTCCTAACTCTTGACATCAATTCACTCTGCTTACTGCTTCCATTTCACTTATCTAAATACAAACCAATGAGCATTAGCTGAACCCCTCATCCCAGCGTCCTTTTATTAGTTATGGTTCCACCTAAGTCAACGTAAACCAGAGGCACACAAAGGTAATGGCTCTATTATAGAAGTTTTATCTCTCCTGTAGCAATCTGGAGATAGGTGGGTGGTTAAAAAGTTGCAGTTCTGCGAGAGCCTTCTCCCAGGGATCTGAGTGACTCCCATCTGCCTGTACCATTTTCTCCTAGAATGCTGTCATTTCTCATGGTCAAACCAGCTTATTAGCAACATGTCCACATTCCAGCCTTTTGGATGGAGAAAAAGAGGAGGTGGAGGGCAAACAACTTCCTTTTACTTTTATTTGTTTGAGATAAGAGTCTCACTCTGTCGCTCAGATTGGAGTGCAGTGGCGCAATCTCGGCTCACTGCAACCTTCGCCTCCCAGGTTCAAGTGATTCTCCTGCCTCAGCCTCCCGAGTAGCTGGGATTACAGAGGCCTGCCACCACACCCGGCTAATTTTTGTATTTTTAGTAGAGACGGGGTTTCACCATGTTGGACAGGCTGGTCATGAACTCTGGACCTCAAATGATCTACCCACCTCGGCCTCCCAAAGTGCTGGGAGCCACCATGCCTGGCCACAGCTTCCTTTTAAAACTCCATCAGAAAGTTGCATACATTACTTCTCAGTGAACAAAACATAGTTACATGGCCTTACTTTAAGGGAAATACTGTCTCTATCTGGATTTCCCTTTCTAAATAGAAAAGGGAGCTATTGAATCAAGGGAGCAGTTAGTAGTGCCTGCCTATTCCGGGTCCTCCTTGACAGTCTCAATTTGGTCTCAACTCCATTCAGAGTTCTCCCTGATGAAGCAATTGTTTACACCCTTCCATTGGTACTTACTGTAAAATGCATTTAATTATCAATTAAAATGCATATTCTAATTCTTACGTCTAAATGAGATTTTTTTCTAATCAGAGTATTAATTACTATGCGTTTCATATAAGTTACAGAGATTAGCACACAGTAGGCATTCAATAAATACCTTCCTGTTCAAACAACGTGTTGGAAGAGAATCAGGGATATTATACATTCCTGATTGCTTTTTATGTCACTTACCCTAATGTGTTTCAAACTTGATTTTCTTCATTAATATTCAAGAGAGAGAACTATTATCTTAAAGCAAACTAAACTTTGCTAGCTTCAAAAGAAGAGATAATAAACTACAGAGCCCACTAAGGGCGCGTGTCTTTGAAGTGAGTATGTAGGAAAGGGGAATTAATCACCAGCATTAACTGTTTCTTGGAGGCTTAGAGAAAGCACTGTATTTGCAAAAAGGAATCATTCACTTAGAAGAATGGTAGGTAGAGTGATTGGTTAAGAGAGTTATAGAGGTCAATGGCTTTCGCAGCCAGCGTTGGATGCCAGGGTTTAAGGGGATCTGACCCAAAAGACCTGGAGGCTGGGAAATTGAAGGACCACTGCACAGGAAATGAAGAATATGAATTTGGAGGTTAGAAGCCTCCTTCAGTGTGAATAATGAGAGTTGCATCATGTAGTGCAAGGCACTTTTTTGTCAGAGTCAATTCCTTTTTTTCTCTAGGCACTTAAGACTTTTCAGAGTCAGCTTTACTCAACTTTCTCTGTAGTTGCGCTCATGGTACATATGCAGTACCCCACTTCCTAGTCATCAAAATAGTTGATGTTTCTGAAGAACAAATATGCGTGCTGACCTGAAAGATCATGCTACCCTTTGTCTCTAATAAAAAGAAGCTTCTTTGAAAAGGGACTGCATCAGAAAAACAATTTCTGTGCAATTGAATATATTTGAGGTTGGTTCATTTGCCAGTAAATGGGAATAAGGTTCTAATTATTGTTAACATCTATCAGCTGGTAGATGCTAAAACTAATGATATGGTCACATCCTCCTCTGTGTGGTTTGATAGGGTTCTTAGCAAACAGGAACTCCAAGAAACAGGAATGGCTCTCTCCATGCTCCACAGGGAGACAGTACAGTAGGTAAGAGCTGGGGTTCTGGAGTCAGAGTGATGAGGTTCTGATTTCAGCGCCCCCATCCCCATGGCTGTGGGGTTTCGAGCAAACACTAAATCACTCCAAGTCTCAATGCCCTCCTCTATAAAGTGGGAATAATAACAGCACTTACTTTCACGGTCCTGCCCGAAAACAAGTCAGCTCCTCATAGGAATCCATGCTTTTGTGCCCCACTTCCCAGCTGTCATTTTTGCCGACCCCCTGTGTCCCTCACTTTCCCCACTGGGCATTGTTGCGAAGTCAGAATGATCTTTGGGAATGCTAAATGAGATCATGTCACTCACCTGCATAGGACTCTCTGATGAGTTTGCATTTACTCAGAATAAACTCTAAATCCCTGTCCGGGTCTATAAGGCTATAGAACTATCTGGCCCTGGTGCCTCTTTTACCCTCCGAGACCTGGCCCCAACTGCACTGACTTTCTTCCCGTTTTCTAGCATGCTAAACTCATTCTCCTCATAAGGTATTGTCAGAGGCATTTGAACCAGAGCCACTCCATCTTGAATAGGGGCTGGGTAAAACAAGGCTGAGACCTACTGGGCTTGATTCTCAGAAGGTTAGGCATTCTAAGTCACAGGATGACATAAGAGGTCAGCAAAAGATAAAGGTTATAAAGACCTTGCTGATAAAACAGATTGTAGTAAAGAAACCAGCCAAAACCCACCAAAACCAAGGTGGTGACAAGAGTGACCTCTGGTTGTCCTCATGGCTCATTATATGCTAATTATAATGAATTAGCATTCTAAAAGACACTCCCACCAGTACCATGACAGTTTACATATGCCATGGTAATGTCAGGAAGTTACCCAGTGCATTCTAAAAACGGGAGAAAGGAGCCCTCAGCTCCCCCTATTGTCTACCCCTTTCCTTGAAAACTCGTCAATAACCACCCTCTGTTTAGCATACAATCAAGAAATAACAATAAGTATAAGCAGCTGAGTGGCCCATGCCACTGCTCTACCTATGGAGTAGCCATTCTTTTATTCCTTTACTTTCTTAATAAACTTGCTTTCAGTTTACGGACTTGCCCAAAACTCTTTCTTGTGTTAGATCCAAGAAACTCCTCTTGGAGTCTGAATTGGGACCCCTTTCTGGTAACAGTTTGGTGCCTGAAACCCTCTACTCTCTTCTTGCAGCTGGCTTCTTATAACTTTCTGACTTCTGCTCAGATGTCACCAAAAGAAGCCTTTTTCAGACAGACCATTCATTCATCTAATTAGCTTCCTCTTAGTTACTGCCTGGCACATCACCGGTTTTAATTTCTCTCGGAGACCATTCAGCTATCCTAAATCATCCGATTGACTATTTTTCTACATGTTTATGTTCCATCTCCCTCACTTGAAAGGTAAGCCAGGCCTCTTTCTGCTTTTTCCTCTTGTTTTCCTGACACTTAGAAGAGTTCTTGGGACATAGTAGGTACTCATTATTTGTTCAACGAAGGAATGTTTATCCAGCAAATGAATGAATTGGCATCTTATAAGTTTGTACAAAAAATTAATTGCAAGAGGCACAAAGCATCTATGGTGGTGTTGGATGCATAGTAAGTACCCATGAAATGCTGGAGATTGTAGTTATTATGAACCTTCAGTACTGTGCCATCTACCCAAATCCCATTGCAGATACTCCACATCCATAGTTCCTTGCAGTCCTCCTGAAAAGAGTTTTTCCCCTAATCCTAGGGATTCACAAAGTCAAATATAGTTTAATGTATTTTAATACATAGAAATTAGGTAGCAGTGGTATTCATCCATGCTATCAAATCAGTTGTGTAGGAATTTATTTTATTTTATTTCATTTTGTATCTGTAGAAATAGCTGCTGTTGCGGATGAAGCATGGGTATAAAGTAGCAAGAGGTGCAAACTTTGGAAAAATTTAGATATAGGTTCTCATCCCGTGTCTTTTAGTATTTTCTGTCTGTGTGGACTCCAGAAACTTCTCCGGTCTTTATCATGTCCCCTCTTAGTCTTGTTTTAAAAGATTACATTAAAAGAGCTATTGCATATAGAGTGTTGATGACACACAGTAGGAGCCCAATTCCTGGGGCTATTATTAATATGAATAATGATTTTCATGCACTTAACCAAACTTCCAAACTTCCAGGCATGGATATTTTTCCAAATACCTTTCCAGCTAGCAGCACCTACAAAATCGCTCTCTCTAGAGTATGTGCTGGGTGGAATTTAAGCGAAGGTGGAAACCAGGCTGTTTGCTTTTTTTCTTCCAATCAAAAGATAAATGCTCATCTTTGACAATCTCACTGACTGTGAGGCCACACCACCAGGCTGGTAAAGAAAGACTTTCCTCCTGAATTAGAGAGTCAATGCAATTCAACATTATGGTTGACCAGCTTTCTAAATCATGAGAAATAAAGACATTGCCATTTTTAGTTCAGAGAACTGTACCCCTGACTGTGCGTGGAGGATAATAATTGAAAAAGTGCATAAAATGAAATAATCGCTTCCTTGGGTCTTCTTGGTGCACAGTTTACTACAGGCTTAGGTTGCACTCAATGGTGTGGAATGTACTAAATGGGAATTAGAAGCTAAGATCCCTTTAGACTATGTTGTAGAGGGCGTGGATGATTTTAAACAATATTCTAGGCTGTGCTGCTGATGCCTGGAAATATTTTAAGACCAGATCTGTACTGAGGGAGCACATGCTGGTTTCAAGGCTAGTATTTACACAATTCAGGATAAAATGAAATTAATCCCACTCTTGAGGAGGATAACTTGGGAATTTTAAAACACTCTCTTTAAGGGCCCATAAGGAACATTTAGAGTCTATCTGTGGAATGTGAAAAATGGCCATTCTTCGCATATTTAGAAGTAATGACCACAGCCAAATATAAAGAGATGAATAAGACAGAAAAAAGATTGTCAATGGTGGTGATAATGATTGAGAGAAGAGAATTAAAAATTAAACAGAACTTTAAATAAAAAGATAAACAGGCCAAATGTGGTGGCTCACGCCTGTAATCCCAACACTTTGGGAGGCCAAGGAGGGCAGATGGCTATCTTGAGCTCAGGGGTTCCAGACCAAACTGGGCAACATGGCAAGACCCCATCTCTACAAAAAATTTTTAAAAAATTAGGCATGGTGGTGGGTGCCTGTAGTCCCAGCTACTCAGGAGGCTGACATGGGAGGATCACTTGAACCCAGAAGGCGGAGGTTGCAATGAACCGAGATCACGTCACTGCACTGTAGCCTGGATGACAGTGAGACTCTGCCTGAATAATAATGATAATAATAATAAAACAATAGAAAGCAGATATTTTGTAAGCAGTCATTATGATCATTCTATTCTGTTAATGGAAAATCCATACTCTGTAAAAATTTTAAAGACATTTACAATATTTATTCTGAGCCAATTTGAGTGACGGTGACCTGGGGAAAACACAAACCCAAGAAGCCCTGAATAACTGGTCCTGAGCCAGTCAGATTACAGTCTGATTTTACATATAGGTTAGGGAGGCAGGTGTTACAGGCAAGACATAAATCAATACTTGGAAGCCATACATTGGTTCAGCCCCCAAAAGCAGGATATCTTGAAGCAGAGGGCTTACAGGTTATGGGTGGATTCAGAGACTCTTTAATTTGCAATTGGTTGAAGGAGTAAGGCTGGGTCTAAAACTTGGAGTCAGCAGAAAGGAATGTTTAAATTAAGATAGGCATGTGATGTCAGAGTCAGCCACAACATACTGGGTTAGAAAGACCTTTTTAGCCAGACCAATGTCCTGCAGGCATGGCTTAACCCTTGCCTGGCATGGCCTTGGGTCTTGTTTATAATTTGGTATCTTACTGTCACAGAGTCTGCTTCATCAGTCTTGGGATCTCTATTTAACATGAATGCTGGCCAGCGTTGTGTCTAAACTCTAAAAGGGAGAGAGTATAAGGAGGCAGATCTGGCCTCCCTTCCTGTCATGGCCAGGAACTCAGTTTTTAGGGTTTCTCTGGAATCCATTTGGTCAACCGGGTGAGGCAGGTGGCAGGGGGGTGAGGATCAGGGGCTGGTCCATTCACTCAGTGGAAGGCTTAGGATTTTATTCTTAGTTTACAATTCACATCATTCATTTAACAGATATTTGAATGCCTTCTTTACTGGAGATCAGAAATAAATTTCATCTGGAAACAAATGAATTAACAATTATGTCATAGAAAGTGCATTAAATAAATTTTGTGAAGGAAGACTGTGAGTAGTAACAGAACATAGGCTAGCCACACAGTTACTCATTTATTCTGTCCTTCCTTAGGTTAGTAAAGACAATAGAGGCATCCAAGTAATGAGCATAAATTCTTTAGGCAGAGGAAAGAAACAATTAGTAATGGCCTGGCTCTTGGAAAACCTTCTGCTTACACACTCCCTTTAGCCCCACTATTTTGCATAAGAAAGGAGAATCTGCCCCAAGGTAAATTTTTTTCTCTAGATGCCAAAAAGTGATGTCTTTTCTTTCCTTTTTTAAAATAAAAACTCATGGTTAATACAATTAGGCACATTTATATTTTCAAAAAGGTATTTCTATTCAGTATCACCTACATATCTAAGTATTCTCCAGCTATTCAATTTTAAATTTATCCTTTTTTTTTTCAGTTGAATCTTTTCTTGGATAGGCAATTAAGGAATGGTTCAGAAGTGGCATTTGAAACCCACTGTACTTTTTTGAAAATAGAATTCATCATTCCCTCAGCTAATGTGTATGAGGTATTTAAATTTTAAAAGATGGCCTTGCTGGTTGTACATGACACCAAGAACAGGCAAAGCTAAAATCTTGAAAGGTAGCACACCATGTTATCAAATGCTCTTTTCCCTTCTGGGTAGTATTACTTACATTGTGCAAATATGTTATGCAAAATAATCTTAAAACTGATTCTGCATCTTTGCCTCAGGTTCATACAATATTCATTGAAAGTTTTACAAAAAAAGAAATTAATTTAGTATAAAAATCAAGCATTTTAAAATGCCCATGTATATCAATGCAACAACATTCCAAATGCAGCCTCAGAAAAAGCAAGGAGGAGTTCAGATCAGAATTTCATACATTTTATTTAATTACTTGTGTGTACGTGTATGTTTCTAGCATTCAGTGGTAACATGAAACCTGAATGTAAAAAGTTCTGACTCTTGCTAATTTCATGGCCCTGGACAAGTCACTGTAATCTATGAAGTTCATTTATCTGTTTTTTTTCTATTTTTTGTTTTTATTTTTTTGAGATGGAGTCTCACTCTGTTTCCGAGGCTGGAGTGCAGTGGTGGGATCTCGGCTCACTGCAAGCCCCGCCTTCCAGATTCATGCCATTCTCCTGCGTCAGCTCCCAAGTAGCTAGGACTACAGGCACCCGCCACCACGTCTGGCTAATTTTTCTGTGTTTTTAGTAGACACGGGGTTTCACCACGTTAGGCAGGATGGTCTTGATCTCCTGACCTCGTGATCCGCCCGCCTCGGCCTCCTGAAGTGCTGGGATTACAGGCGTGAGCCACCGCGCCCAGCCCATTTGTCTGTTATTTAAATGCTGCAACTAACGCTAACACCAGCTCTTTCATGAGGCTGTTTTAAAGATGAAATGAAATATAAGAAACTCATACAACACTATAGGAAAAAAAGGCTAATAATCTGGTTAAAAAATGGGCAAAAGATCCGAATAGACATTTCTCAAAGGAAGGCGTTCACATGGCAAACGGGTATATGAAAAGTTGCTTAAAATCACTGATCATCAGAGAAATGTAGATGAGAACTATAATGAGGTAGCATCTCACCCCAGTTAAAGTGGCTTTTATCCAAAAGGTAGGCAATAAAAAATGCAGGCAAGAATGTGAAGAAAAGGGAATCCCCATACACTTTCGGTGGGAATATAAATTAGTACAACCGCTATAGAGAACAGTTTAGAGGTGCCTCAAAAAACTAAAAACAGAACCACCATATGATCCAGCAATCCCACTGCTGGGTATATACTTGAAAGAAAGGAAACCAGCATATGAAAGAGATGACTGCACTCCCATGTGTATTGCAGCACTGTTCAGGATAGACAAGATTTGGTCCATCAATAGATGAATGGATAAAGAAAGTGTGGTACATATTCACAATAGAGTACTATACTGCCATAAAAAAGTATGAAGATCCTGCCACTTGCAACAACATGGACGGAACTGGAGGTCATTTTGTTAAGTGAAATAAGCCAGGTATGGTACGGCAAACTTTATATATTCTCACTTATTTGTGGAAGCTCAAAATTAAAACAATTCAATTCATGGAGGTAGAAAATAGAATGATATTTACCAAAGGCTGGGAAGGGTAGTGGGTGGGAGGGAAGTGGGGATTATTAATGGGTATAAAAATATAGTTAGATAGCATAAACAAGATCTAGTATTTGATAGCACAACAGGGTGACTACAGTCAGGAACAGTTTATTATTCATATGAAAATAACTACAATAGTGTAATTACATTGTTTCTAACACACACAAAAAAGGATAAATTCTTGAAATGATGGAACCCCATTCACCCTGATGTGACTATGACTATTACACATTGTATACCTTTATCAAACTAGCTCATGTATCCTATAAATGTTTATACCTACTATATACTCACAAATATTAAAAATTGAAAAAATATGAAATGACATCATACTGAAGTTTTAGTGCTGTGAAAACCGAGAAAATGCTATATAAATCTAACTCATTAAATTTATAATGAATAAACTTCTCTGACCTGTACACAGTGGTTTGGAGAACCCGTCAAGGATACCAACATTACATATAAAAACAAAAACAAGTCATAGAGAACCTTGATTCCTTTGTATATGTAGACAGTGTGATTTTGTTCATTTGGCTGGGCCAGATAAATGAGTTCCCATTTTTATTTGTACACAATAAGGTACCTTTTCTAAAGTTTCTGCAACTTTAGGAGTTTTCCATTTATTGGACAAGTATATAGTAGACTCCTGAATCTTCTATAATTTTAATATTTGAGACTTGTAAGCTTTATATTTCTGATGTTGCAATTATATGGATTGGAAAGTATTACATGATTGTGAACCGTCTTATGTAAGCAAATTTTTAAATGAATTTTCATTGTGTATTTTATCTTATAATCCTGAGATACAAAATTACATCAGATGCCTCATCTTTTGAAAGAGATTTTTTATTATTAATCCCTCCTGTAAATCATAAGATGAACTTTTTTTTTTTCCATTTTCTATTAAAGCTGCTTTGCTCATTGACTTTTATACTTTACAAGTTAGTTTTTACACAATTTAGGTTTTATCAGTTAGTGGATTCACTTTCTTTGTCCAGAGTATCACTGAGTGTCATTAAGTGATCATTCCATTGGGAAGTCTTGGAGGCCCCCTAAATCTTTGCTCCTGACCTGATTTTACACTAATGGATTATTCTGCCCTTTGGCAATTAGATATATTTGGCCTGAAGGCAAAATTGTCACTAAGTAAGTAAACATTACTAATAAACCACCATTTATTTATTTCAATGTTTCTGTGGCAGATGATGACTTTCCCAATACAAGCACTTTACAATAAGTTTCTTATTTCTTGTCTATATGAACAGCAGAATAAAAAAGATTTCATTCACATAATGCAGATGAGATGAATTACATGGCGAAAATTAAATATTTTGGATTTTTCATAAGAGTGCCAGAATTCAAGTTAAAAAATTACTCATCTATATAATTTGCTTTCTTGAAGACCATACTTTTGTATTTGTGTATGTGTATCATTAATTGATACTCACATGCTCATAGTTCAACAGTTATATGACTCAACAGTTGTACTGGGGAAAGGAAATGCAGTAATCCTTATGCCCCAGGTACCAAAGTGCCTAATTGAAATGCACTACAAGGAAAAGCCAAGTTTATTACCCTTGCCTACAACTTGCAGTGTGACATTTTGCTTTA
The DNA here is from genome assembly GCF_024542745.1 of Macaca thibetana thibetana. Taxonomy (NCBI): domain Eukaryota; kingdom Metazoa; phylum Chordata; class Mammalia; order Primates; family Cercopithecidae; genus Macaca; species Macaca thibetana. The sequence continues at coordinate 15,075,423 of NC_065583.1, read as the reverse complement.
TAGCATTTGGAATCTTTCACCTCCCAAGAACAATGAACTTCAAAAACATAATACAAGTGGGAAAATTGCCTTAAAAATGTAATTTTAGAAATGATTCTTTGGAAACACTGTTAAACGAGAAAGTCTGATAAAAAGATGAAACTAATATTCCATTCATCTTCTATTGATTCATATTTAAACCCAATGTAAAGTTCAGATGTTTAGGGGAAAGAGAAATAAAAATATGTTGATTAAATGAAATAAGTCAGGATGATTCCTCAAAGTTTAAGTCAAATATCCCCATTTGAGAGTCTTGAGTGTGTGACTTGTGATTTTTTTTTTCCTTTGTTGATTTTTGTTGTTGCTTTCTCTGGGTTAAACATATTTCAAGGAAAGTAACATAATTCTCAAATCCATAACTTCCTCAGGTGATTCCATTTTCTTTTAATATGGGGTAACTTATTCAAACACACACACAAAAACAAATAAATTCTATTGTAAAGGGAGGGTAATCTGAGCAGTGGGGCAGTGGTAATCCTAAGCATTAGACTTCAGGTTGCAGATGGGGCTTCCACAATAATAATTATAACCAGCAATAGTGAGGGCACTGTATGAAGGATTTTACACATATTACGTCAGTTCATCCTCCAATCAGTACTGAGAGATGCGTATATTTATTACTCCCACTTTACACATGATGCACTCAACGTTTTGCACTGACTATGCTCTAAGTTTGAGGACAAACTTCTTCCCACAGGGTCCATCTACTCATACCCCAAAGAAACTTAGAACAAACCACTTCAAATAAACATAATCTAAGTAAAAAACAGCCTACTCTCTATGCAGGCATTATTTTGTAAACTCCCACACTTTTTGTGGCTACCCACTACCCCTTCCTTTAATTTCTAATCTTTTTTTTTTTTTTTTTTTACGACAGAGTCTCACTCTTCACCCAGGTTGAGGTGCAGTGGTGCCATCTTGGCTCACTGCAACCTCTGCCTCCCAGGTTCAAGCGATTCTCCTGCCTCAGCCTCCTGAGTAGCTGGAATTACAGGCACCTGCCATCATGCCCAGCTAAATTTTGTATTTTTATACAGATGGGGTTTCCACCATTTTGGCCAGGCTGGTCTCCAACTCCTGACCTCAGGTGATCCACCCGCCTTGACCTCCCAAAGTACTGGGATTACAGACGTGAGCTACCACGCTGACCTTAATCAGTTTTCTCTTAATCCCTTACCATAGTCAAATTACGGAGCCAGCACTAAAGAAAAACCAAGCTAATGTTTCCCATTTGCAAGGCAACCTCCAAGCCCTATATCTTCCACAGTGTCAGCTTCCAAGTTGTTTTCAACAATCAATGGGAATTTTCAACTTTTTAAAAATTTTACTGAGAACAAAACAGAAATCAAAATCCTGAAACTCACCTCTTAACATCGTAGCGAAGATTGACCCAAGCTGTGGCACCAGATCTAAGTTCTAAGGAGCACGGAGGTTAAGAGCTTGCCACCCTACGAGTTCAAAATCCCAGACAATTTTCATAAATTGATTATTTACAAACAACAAAACAAAACAAATAAGTGCTCAGAGAATTTGTCAACTTTCTTCAGTCAACACTGACAGTGTTTTGGCTTCTCCTAATTTTTTTATTTTTGTAAGTAAAATTGAAAAATAAACTGAATCCTGAAAATGCCCAAGGGCCACAAATTTAAAATGAAATTGATACAAGGAGGCCAATCTGTCTATCCCTGCTGCAGAGGAAATTGCTAATGGCACTGCCACATCAGAGGAGGAGCCTCCTGAAAGTTTCATGAGATCAAAGACCAAAAAAAGTTATAAATAAACCAAAGAATCAAGACTGTCTGACGGGAGGCCAAGACGGGCGGATCACGAGGTCAGGAGATCGAGACCATCCTGGCTAACACGGTGAAACCCCTTCTCTACTAAAAAATACAAAAAAAAACTAGCCGGGCGAGGTGGCGCGGGCCTGTAGTCCCAGCTACTCGGGAGGCTGAGGCAGGAGAATGGCGTGAACCCAGGAGGCGGAGCTTGCAGTGAGCTGAGATCCGGCCACTGCACTCCAGCCTGGGCGACAGAGCGAGACTCCGTCTCAAAAAAAAAAAAAAAAAAAAAGACTGTCTAATCTCTCCATTCTTATTGTTTACGATCTCAAATATTTGAACTGTAAGTCATTATTAGGCTCATAAAGCAGCTTTTAGATTACAGAGAAGTCATTCAGAATGTGAATTCTTCTGTTGTGCCAATACCCCAGGAGAGACAGTTACCTAGGACTATTTGATAATTACATGGGATCCTTTACTTCTACAAAGACTGTAAATATCAAGCCTTATAACTTTGAAGTAAATAATACTATTTATATATTCCTAATCTGGCATTTTATCTATTCTTCATGAAACACTTATCTAAGTATTGCTATAATTCATGGGGTTCCTTGGTATCATTTCAGGGAAAAGAAAAAACATGTTTTTACTTGAATTATATTTTAAGAAAAATATTTTACTCAGTTAAAAACTGATGCACATGAATCTGTGAGATTGTTAAAATGGAAAATAAACATCATTTGCAGGTTACATTGTACTTTAAGAGCCTTGGTTCCAATGCTAATTCTCCTTTCTTAGGCAAAATGTACTCAAGTGGTCAGCAGGGAGATCTTCTTAGAAAGCTAGAAGAGCTAGAGAATTTTTTAATGGGGACCATAAAAATCTGCTGAGATCCAGACATTCATTTCTATAAATATATGAACTGTCCAAATAATGTGGCCCAACACAAGCTCACTGCTTAAAGCACCAGGTGCCACATTACAAATATGGTGAAAATTACCCGCTGAACTTGGACCCAACTTGGAGCAGCATCTTCTGCAGCATGAAATTGGTTCTAAGAGTCTGGCGTGTGTTTTATACATGATATGTACTATACAGGCATATTCTATACTTTTTTTTTTCTTTTTTTCGAGACAGAGTCTTGCTCTTTCACCAGGCTGGAGTGCAGTGGCGTGATCTCGGCTCACTGCAACCCCTGTGTCCCGGATTCAAGAGACTCTCTGGCCTCAGCCTCCCAAGTAGCTGGGACTAGAGGCAGGTACCACCATGGCCTCCCAAAGTGCTGGGGTTACAGGCGTGAGCCACCGCGCCTGGCCTTTACATAATTACTCTACACCAACCACTTCTCAGGCACTAGTCATGATCCCTGCTGTCACAGAGTTCACGTAGTAAGGCGGGAAATGAATGATCAAGAAATAACAATTGAGATAGTGAGAATTAGGAGGACATTCAAATAAGGCTGTCTCTTGTGTCTTGGGACCTACTTGAGACAGAGTGATAAGGGTCTGCGAGGGGACATTTGAGCAGAGCGCTGAATGAAAGGAAGTGAGGCATAGAAAGATCTGGGGACAAGCATGTCAGGCAGAAGGATCTGCGGTAAAACATTTATGCAGAAAGATGCATTTGTCTAGAAAGAAGATATAAAGACATTCTTCTCCCAGCCACCCCCACCTTTGACTAACAGCCAAATGGGGGTATTTTTGTATTTGGGGCTAACATAATATGAAAAATCAGCTCCAGATTCACCCTGGAAGGGGTTTGCTTTCATTCACTTTGGAAATGTGGGTTAACAATGATAATGCCCTCCTCAACTTTCTCTAGAGCGTTGCTAGGGTGACATTGTAATTCAAAGGACAGAATATCAATAAAGCCAGGACGTACAGGAATGTAAACAAGCTTTAAAAAAATAGTCCACGTGTTTGTTAAATAGACCACAACGGGACAGGTCCATTATCATTGCAGAAAGCTCTGTACTTAGTATGTCCAATTATCTAAATAGCTCAAAAACATAATCAATCCATCAGTAGTATTCAGCTTCTAGCTCTGATATCTGATTGTGAATTCTCTGTGTTTATTCATATTTCTGCCAAATGTCGATCCAGAAATGTATTAGCATCTGCCAGTGATGAATAAACATAAGATTGTGCTCCTCCTGCAATTCTTAGTTGGGCTTGTGGAACAAGGGCTAGTCCAATCCATACCCTGTGGATGTTTCTTCACATCACAGAACTGTGTTATTTTCTTTAATCGAGTCAACATAGTCAAGAGTCAAGATGATTCTAACCTTGAATCCTTGGCCTTCAGCGGCAGCTCCACGCTCTTCTCTGCACTTGCCCTATCTAGACTTATGCATTTTAAAAGGCCAGCTCTGGTTGCTTACTTGTCCTTTAGTTTTCTTGACAGGCAAATACTTGTGGGATTCCAAGGATACTGGTTCTGCACATCTCTGGGGGCTGAGAGCATCCACGACTGCTTGGGTGGAGAGAAGCATAAAGGGAGAAGAGTGCGACCTGCCGCAATGCCCAGTCACCCCAGGCTTCTGAGAGTCAACGTGCCCAGTGGCTCTGGAAGTCTTTTTCTGCTTGCATGGCATACAATGTGGTCTACTAAATGGCTGTTACTTAGTCCCTTATGTACATATGTTGTGGGATCCAATTGTTCTTGTGTCAGTATAAGAAGAGGTAGGCAACTTTGATTGACATGAATGTGTCACACAGAGTGCTGTGTGGACACACCAATGCCATTCATTTCTTGGAGCCAGTTGCATTGGGAGTGTCAACAAGTTGTCTTTCTTTCTTTCTTTTCTTTTCTGTTGGAGTCCGCATGTTTCCTAAACAAAGGAATGAACACACAAGACAACACAAGACAAGACAAACATGGCGGCCGCCTCGAATGGCGCGCTCAGCTTTATTTTATACAGTCGTTTGTGGAATGTTGCCAAGTCACAAGACACATTGTTGTTTTTCTGACCTTTCCCTGATTTTCTGGATTTTCAAGATGTTTACATATAAACAGGCCCCCAATGCCCTGCTTCATTTGCAAGAGCAGGACTTATTGGGAACGCCCTGCTTCGTTTGCAAGAGCAGGACTTGTCGGGAACGCCCTGCTTCGTTCGCGAGAGCAGGACTTATGGGGAACGTCCTGCTTCGTTTGCGAGAGCAGGACTTATGGGGAACGCCCTGCTTCGTTTGTGAGAGCAGGACTTATCGGGAACACCCTGTTTGTGAGCATGTAGTCCTCTACACTTTTCTTTTCTTTTCTTTTCTTTTCTTTTTTTTTTTGAGATGGAGTTTCATTCTTGTTGCCCAGGCTGGAGTGCAATGGCACAATCTCAGCTCACTGCAACCTCCACCTCCCAGGTTCAAGCAATTCTCCTGCCTCAGCCTCCCAAGTAGCTGGGATTACAGGCACGTGCCACCACACCCGACTAATTTTTGTATTTTTAGTAGAGACAAGGTTTTACCATGTTGGCCAGACTGGTCTCGAACTCCTGACTGCAGGTGATCCACCTGCCTCAGCCTCCCAAAGTACGGGGATTATAGGCGTGAGCCACCGCACCCGGCCCATCAACAAGTTTTCACAAATCCCATGCCATTTGCTCTGCTAAATCGAACCAGGCACCCTCTTTGATGTCACTACTATTGTTTTTAGGGGTCATGTTCTATAGTTCAGGCAAAAGTGTAACAGAGGCTAATTGAACCCAATGTTCTATCAGCCTGTCTTTTGCCAGTCTGAATAGGTAAAGGGACTTTGAAAATATATGTCCAACTTGGTGCTTATCAGCATGCGCGGCCCTGACTAAATACTGAAGTCTCCATTCTATGTGGGAAAACCTAACAGAGTCATCCAGCATATTTGAGAGAAGGAAATTCTTCATAGCATTTCTTTGTCCATAGGAGTGTGTTTGTGTCTGTGTGAAAGAAAGACAATGTACGTATGTATGTGTTGTGTGTGTTAGGATAGAAGTGTTTGCACTTCACCAATGTTGTTACTTACCCATAAATGTCTACCCATAAACTGAGCTACCTGCTCCCACTTATTAAGAGAGTCTTAGAATACGAGTCATATTAATAACCCTATTACTTTGGTTATAGTGAATTCTTACCTTTTCCTGAGCATTCTAAATTCTTTTGTATCTTTTTATTTGCTGTTCCATCTACTGATGAACACGTCTTCAAATAATGAACTTCTCTTTTTCCTTTAGGACCATGCTTTTACAAAAGCCTTCCAGACCTCCCAGGACAGCCACTGTTTTCGCAGAGTCACCAACAGTTCACATATATGCCATTACCAAAGTGCTTAATACTACATTTTGTAACTATTTGTTTACAAATCTGCCTCATTTGTAGATTGTGAGCCTCAAAGTCAGCTAGCAGGCACGTTACTGAAAGGATTAGGTATTCAGTTTTCGAATTGCATGCTACTTAGAAAGAAAGTTTATAAAAAATGGAAGATATCTTTTGGCTAGATTGTTTTTCATTACACTTTCATATCCTCAAAGGCAGGCATTGTATTTTCTCATCTCACATCCACAGAAAACTAGCATTTCTGAAACAATGCGCAGTAACATTTGTTCCATGAATGAATGAGCGGTTGTTACTTTCCAGCTGAAAATATTTCAGTGATGCTGTTTTAATTTGGGATCTTTAAGATTAGGAGAGACACAAGATGGAAATGAATATTTTATTACTTATAGGTCCTGTGGGGTACACAATATGCCTAGAGGCCACACACTTGGAGGTAAGGGAGTACAGGTAGGGAATGAGAGAGAGAGACAGACCCATGGACCAATAACTTTACTGGGTCCAGGGTATTATCCAAACAGGTTTTTCTTGGGGAGTTTTGTTTGGTGGGTTTACCGTAAGCAGGCACAATTTCCAGGAGGTAACACTGTGACTGAGAGGTGGTCATTATGGCATATCTGCACAGCCCACACGGGATGTGAGGGTTAGTGGGCTCATCTGCAGGCTGCATCTAGTAGGCCACATCTAGCTGTCCCATCAAGAAGTGGTCACCAGTGAACAGTTGTATAAAGCAGATATCTGGCTCAACTACATTTGTTGAGTTGTAGGGGTGGTATAGAACTGACAGCTGTGACAAGGGTGACTGAGATCTGCTTCTGGTATGTGAAAGTCCAACGTATACTTAAAAGGATGGTAAGGCGGCCGGGTGCGGTTGCTCACGCCTATAATCCCAGCCCGTTGGGAGGCCGAGGCAGGCAGATCACAAGGTCAGGAGATAGAGACCATCCTGGCCAACACAGTGAAATCCTGTCTCTACTAAAAATACAAAAATTAGATGGGCGTGGTGGTGCATGCCTGTAATTGCAGCTACTCAGGAGGCTGAGGCAGGAGAATTGCTTGAACCCAGGAGGCAGAGGTTGCAGTGAGCTGAGATCACGAGATCACGCCATTGCACTCCAGCCTCTTGAAAGAACAAGCCTCCGTCTCAAAAAAAAGAAAAAAAAAAAAAGATGGTAAGGCAACAGGAAGTTACAACAACTCACTACAGACACTATACTACACACTAGAACATATTCAAGTATATTAGATTTGTTTTATAATCAGAGGTTAAAGAAACTAGAAATGGGCTAATTGGAAAAGAAAAAAGTAATCTTTGCATTTTCACTATTTGCAGAGCTGTGTCTTCTCCTAAAAATGATAAAGCCTGCTCCTTCTCTAAGGCCCAGCTCAGGGGTGTCCTCTGTGTATTTTCACTAAATCCCTGGAGGCAGAAGTGTTTACGGGCTCTCACTCTCTCTCTTGCTCTCTCGCGCTCTCTCTCTGTCTCTCACTCTCCATTGTGTTATCATCATTTGTTTAATGTTTCTTAATTATAGGACTTTTCAGACCTTGTTTCAAAGACTTGTGAACACATTTCCCTCCTCTGCTAAACCAGTGGTTCTTAACCAGGAATGATCTCCCCCCTCTTATCCGCAGGGATATTTGACAATGTCTGGAGACGTTTTTGGTTGTTACAACTGTGTGTGTTGTGGGGAGAGGGGTTACTACTATATTTTAGTGAGTAGAAGTCATGCTGCTGAACATTCCCCAGTGGTGACAGCACCCCACCCACTGCCCCTGACTTCTGGACAGCTAAGAGTTACCCATCCCATAATGTCAATAGTGCTGAGGTTGAAAAATGCCATGCTAGACTATGAACTCTTTGAAGGAAGGGTTTCAATTCATCACTAAATGTTTTAAAAATCTCTAGAGTTTAACACAAGGTTTGTCCCATATATATATATATATTCAGATAATGTTTAAGAAGTGAATAATTGAATGAATGAATGAATGGTTGGATAGGTGGATAGATGGATAAGCAGACAGATGGATAAATGCATGAATCAATCAATCACTCTAGGACTACTTTCTAGCCCTTTCAATTCTTGGCAGCATTTGCTTTCCAAGTCAGAACTGCTATTTATTATCTGAATTACAGTCTAATCAAGCCACCAACCAAGATGCTGACCTGACCAGCTCTCATTTGAAGCATGTGCTTGACCAGAGATCTTAAGACATTCATTCTTAGCAAATATTACTAGCCCTTTTCTGGTTGTTTGGTAACAGAGTTATTTATATTCTTTCCCATTGTGCTGAGCACGTTTCCTCTATTTCATCATCTAGCTTGCTGTTGTAATGCTTCTTATAACTGCATTATTCTCTGAGGCTGTTGACAAACCTGATGTGATTCTAAGTTTAAAAACCCTTCTAATGAGTCTGCTCTCTGGGTCCCTTTTAGGCAATAAGACTCGGTCACGATCCTCGGGGTGGAAAACAAATGCATTTTCTTTTGGTCAGTGTCACCAACTTAACTTTCAATCAACTGCCTTGTATTTTGGTTTGTGATTTTCCAAATAATCAAGTATATCTGGAGATGAGAAAATATGACTCATTTAGTCTGAGACAGTCTGTCAAACAAAATCTATCCACATATTATGAAGTCTTTATACCTTTTCTCACTTGTATTATTTCTGCATTTGCTATAGCAAGTGCTCTATGGATCTTAGGTAAAAGAGTATGTGAGTCGCATGCGATTTATGCGGCTGGCTTCTGAAGTGGTTTCTATGTATGCGTATCCTCACCACATTATGAGCTAGCCCTGGTCAATAAATACTGTGATTACTACTTGAATTGCTACCCTTACTTTCAGGCTGGCTCTCCTATTTAAAACATATATATATATATATTTTTTTTTTTTTTTCAAATTAAACTTTAAATACAAACAATAGTAAAACCTAACACAACAGATTTTCCCTGGAAATAAAGAAATAACCAGGAATAATTTGAATTCCTTGAAATTTACACTATTCCGTAAAAATGCTGTGGAAAATTCCAAGAAAGCCTATGTCTAGATTGATAAAACATAAGTAATTGTATTAAAGATTTTTTTTTTTTTTTTGAGACAGAGTCTTGCTCTGTCACCCAGGCTGGAGTGCAGTGGTGCGATCTCGGCTCACTGCAAGCTTCGCCTCCCAGGTTCACGCCATTCTCCTGCCTCAGCCTCCCCGAGTAACTGGGACTACAGGTGCCCGCCACCATGCCTGGCTAATTTTTTGTATTTTTAGTAGAGAAAGGGTTTCACTGTGTTAGCCAGGATGGTCTCCGTCTCCTGACCTTGTGATCTTCCCCGCGTCTCGGCTTCCTAAAGTGCTGGGATTACAGACATGAGCCACCATGCCCGGCCGTATTAAAGATTTTTTTTTTTAAATAAGATGAAGGAATTATTGGGGTATAGGCATCTTGGAAAATTTATAAACTCTCAATACGGCATGCTTTTCTGCTGTGTCTCTTATTGTGAATTATAGTTTACATAAAATGTTGCATGAAATGGAAGTATGTTGTTTAACGGACAAAATAAAATGATTGGCATGTAGCAACTATGAGGGTAAGAAATTGGACATCATCATATCTGAGACATCTTTATGGGCTGCTTGAATTCAGTTCTTTCTTCTCCCCCTATGTCCTTTTACTAGTTTACTAGCTGCTAGCCTGAGTTTTGTGTTAATTATTTTCTTTGATTTTATTTGAAATTTTCATCCCATGTGAAAGCATACATGGGATGAAACAATATATTGTTTAGTTTTACCTGGGTTTTAAAAATACATGTGACCATACAGTGTATAGTAGTCCACCTTTATCTTCGGTTTTGATTTCCATGGTTTCAGTTACCTGAGGTTTTGACCTGAGGTCAGAAAATATTGAATGGGAAAATCCCAGAAATAAATAACTTCCACATTTTCAATTGCTCACCATTCTGAGTAGCATGGTGAAATCTCATAATTGAATAACAGCTAACAGAGATTTATTCCTCTCTTCTGATACACATACATCATGGGTGGGCTGGGGATTTGCTCTATATCTTCTCCAGTCCAGGACTCAGGTAAAAAGAGAAACCCCAAATGGTAACATTGCTAGGGCTGTGACAGAGGGAAAAGACAACCATTCACCCTTTGTCACTTGTCCTTTATAAACCCAGAATCCAGTCCACATTTAGTTCTCATATCTCATTGTTCTTCTTCAATCTGGATTAGTTCCTCTGTCTTTATTTTCATACCTTAACATTTCTGAATCGTATAGGCCAGTTACTTTGAAGAATGGCCCTTAATTTGGTATCTGACATTTTCTTGTGATTCACGCTTTTTGAAAGAAATTCCACACAAGTCATATTGTGCTATTCTCAGTGAATTTTATCCAGAGGCAGACAACACTGATTTATCCCATTACTGGTGATGTTACCTTTTACCACTTGTTTAGGATGGTGAATGGTAGGGCCCTCTGCTCTAAAACTAAAGAATGGGTTACATGAGTAAGTTCTTTAGAGGTGATTTCTGAGATTTTGGTGCATGCATCACCTGAGCAGTATACACTGCACCATATTTGTAGTGTTTTATCCCTTGCCCCCTTCCACTTTTCCCCGCAAGTCCCCAAAGTCCGTTCTAACATTCTTACACCTTTGCATTCTCATAGTTTCGCTCTCATATATTAGTGAGAACATACAATGTTTGATTTTCCATTCCTGAATTACTTCACTTAGAATAATAGTCTCCAATCTCATCCAGGTCACTACAAAATGCTGTTAATTCATTCCATTTTATGGCTACATAGTATTGTATTGTATATATCTATATTTATCACAGTTCCTTTATCCAATTGTTGATTGATGGGCATTTAGGTTGGTTCCATGATTTTGCTATTGCTAATTGTGCTGCTGTAAACATGTGTGTGCAAGTATCTTTTTTGAGTAATAACCACATATCACCTATATCCCAATAACTTATGGAAAAATAAAATAAAAATAAAATTATAGGAAAAAGCTTAGTCATGGATGATATCCAACAGATGAAAGATTTTGTGATTTTCATTTAAGGTGAAGATAGTTTGCTGCATGCTTCTCAATTATATGCAGATTGAGATGCTTTAAACTTTTATTTTAAATTTAAAAGACATATATCCTAAGAAAATGCATGTAAATTATTAAATTGATAATGTTTGAAAAAAATAATAAAATTAATAAGTTGGGATGTTGTTCTTAAATTGACAAGTCACTTATAAGTGTCTTATGAGGAGATTCCCTGAAATTATGTACATATTCTGCTGCTCACCCAGCTACCAGACTTAGCTTCCACTACTGATTCTTACCTGACTCAGCTGTGACTATGATGCTTGCCAAATGGTGTTTTTCTAACTCCATCTAGATTTACTAGTAGGCGTTCTACCAGAAGGGAAAGCTTTCCTCTCCTTTCTAGTTAATTAATTAATTTACTTATAGAACCATGGACTTCTGGATTCCTATTTTGCTCATAAGTTTACACTCCTTTCTATCATAATTTATTTTTATGCTCAAATTATCCAAGATGTGGCCAATGGAAACATGTTCAAACCGGCTTCTTTGATTTTTCAACATGTGGAGTTTTTACTTGAGCACTTTTTAACTTTCTGGCTCAACTTGTTGTTCTAGGCTCATCTCATATTTTTCCTATTGAGATAACCATTTCTCTAAAGAGAATAGCATTTTAAAATGGTATTTAAACCCAAAATCTGGATATTCAGTAGGCTTACTGCTACTGAGGTATCATTGCTTCTAGGTCCTCTTAGCAAACACAGATAGAAAATGTAAGTGTATATGTGTATGCACACACACACTCATACACAAACGCACATCTACATGCTTCTGTGTCTAGATAAGTTAAAAACTGTGAGTTTACACTGATAATCTCTGAAGCTAACTAAACACTGCAAAGTTTATTCTAGTGTTCCCTGTTCCATGTTCATAATTCCATTCTCCAAAAGTGAAAAACCTGACTTTCATGACCCTCAGTCTATTTACTTATTACTTATTAGATCAATTTCCCCTGTATGAAGTCAAATACCTGGATGAGTTAGCCCAAAGGTGAACCCTCAGACACTGGCAGCCCTCCCCCACCGGCCCCCACTTCTTTCACAGGCATGCAAAGCAAGAGCTCCAAAAAGAGGGGAAAGGAATAAGGAAGGAAGGCCAGTTAGATAGCTCAGTCCTGGGCATGGATGCTGTCCATTTGAGATGCCAGCCCAGGGCCAGGACCCAGACATCCACAAGCATAGGTCAAAATCTCACATCCCTACAAAGGAGATGGAGAGCTAGAATAAGAATTACATAATTTTAAAGTAGACAAATTGATTGAAGTTTTCCTTTATGGTTTCTGGTTTTTTACATCTTGTTTAAGTAATCTGTATGCTGAAGAACATTAAGATATTCTCAAATACTGTCTTCTAAATGTTATATATTTTTACCTTTTATGTTAGGTCTTTTAATGTTCCTGGACTTGATTTTTTTTTTTTTTTTTGCTGTGGTGTAAATTTGGGTTTTAAATTATTTCTCTTTTTCCATATGGATAACCAACTGTCTCAGTAACAATTATGGAAAAGTCTATTGTTTCCCCATCTATCTCTATGCTATATTTCTAGGTTCTCTACACTGTTCTATTAGTCTACTTGTAAATTTTTGTATTAATACCACACTGTCTTTGTTACTGAACTTAGGACTGGCTACATATTTTGCAGCGTACAGTGTGAAATGGAGATGCAGAAACCCTTATTACAAAATTTTTAAGAATTTCACGACAGTGACAGCAGAGGACCAAGGACAGAGCTCTTCCAAGTGCAGGCTCCGTGTGATTGCACAGGTCACCCATTTATGATGTTGGCCCTGGCTACAACTTTCATGTCTTGATGTGTTAGGGAATTACCCTAGCAGAATGTCTGGCATCTTCCAACTCCGAAAATTCTTTTTGTTTTTGCAGGAATCCACTATATCAAATGCACAGCTTTTATCCCACCAAATATGTCTACCTCTTGTAGTATGCTCTTCCAAAAAATTATTTTTTCTTTTCCTAGGGCTGCTACAGCAAAGTATCACAAATTCAGTCGCTTACCACAACAGACATTTAGCATCTTAAAGTTCTGAAGACTAGCAATCAAAAGCGAAGGTGTCAGCGGGGCCGTGCTCCCTCTGATATCTGTAGAATAGGATTTTTCCTTGCTTTTCCTAGCCTCCAGTGGTGGACATCAATTCTTGCCAGTCCTTTGCCTGCAGATACATCACTCCAATCTCTGCCCCCATCTTTACATGACACTCTCCCTGTAAGTCTCTTGTCTTTACATAGCTGTTTGTTTATAAGGACACATATTAGATTAGGGGCCCAACGAACTCCAGTATGACCAAATTTTGACTGATTACATCTGCAAAGATCCTATTCCAAATCAGTTTATATTCTGAGATATTGGGGGTTAGAACGTTCAACGTATCTTTTGGAAGGCGAACCTATGATTCAACCCATATATGCGACCATGAAGTTCAGAGCTAACTCTAAAGCTCTGTGATAGCAACTATGGTTTCCATAGTTCTGTTTCTTCTTTAAAAATAGAAAAAAAAAACCCACTGTTTTACTGTATACATTGAATGTGCACAACATGATGTTTTGGTACACAGTCATGTGCCACATAAAGATGTCTGGTCAACAACAGACCACATATATGATGGAGGTCCCATAAGATTATATTGTACATTTACTGTACCTTTTCTATAGATACACAAATCCTTCCTACTGTGTTATACTTGCTTATAGTATTCAGAACAGTAACGTGCTACACAGGGTTGTAGCTTATGAGCAATAGGCTATACCATATAGCCTACATATGTAGTACGTCACCTAATGATGCATTTCTCAGTATGTAACCTGGTAGTTACATGACACATGACTGCACATATATATAGTGAAATGATAACTACAGGTAAGCAAATTAGTATATCCATCATCTTCTATAGTTACCTCTTTTATTGTGGTAAAAGCACTTAAAATATACTTGACTAGCAAATTTTTAATATATAATACAATATAATTAAAACTATACTCCTGCTGTGGATTAGGTCTCTAGAATTATTTCATTCTACAAAGCTGTAAATTTGTATCTTATGATGGAGTGCAGTGGTCTGATCACCGCTTACTGCAGCATGGACCTCCTGGGCTCGAGCAATTCTCCCACCTCAGCCTCCGAATAGCTGGGACTACAGGCATGCGCCACCATGCCAAGATGATTTTTTGTTTTTTTTTTTTTGTGCTCAGGCTGGTCTCAAAGTCCTGAGCTCAAGCAACCCGCCCACCTCGGCTTCCCAAAGTGCAAGGATTACAGGCGTGAACCACCATACCCAGCCTATTTCACTTTTAAGAAGATTCTACATAGAAGTAAGATCATGCAATATTTTTCTTTCTCTGTCTGGCTGATTTCACTTGGCATACCCTCCTCTAAAAAAGACATACTGCCATTTGCAACAACGTAGATGAACCTGGAGGATATTATGCCGTGTGTGGTTTTTTTTTTCTTAAAAAAGGTTCAACACGTGTATAATCCAAGTAGTCTAACTCTAGAAGCTGAAATTATAACCATCACATATTCCCACTCCTCAGTAAATTTGTGTATAGATTGGAAAGTTTGCGTGGCAACTAAGCAATACGTTATTTACTAGTTCTAAGTTACATTTAAACTAGACTTATTTCCATTTATCACATGTTTTGGTGTGTGTCTCTGTTAGAACCACCTTCAGTCTTTTATGGAATGATGTAGACAGTGAATGGATACTTAAAATTATGTAAGTAAATACAGTACTATTGTTCAGTTGCTGCACAAACCTGCAACCTATCCACAAGTTTCATTTGCGGAGACACAGTATGTGATGGTTATCATTTCAGGTTCTGGGGTTAGACCTTGGATTTATATACATTTTGAACCTTGTTTAAGTGATATAACTGCCTTTGGTCTCAATTTTACTAAATGTAAAATGAGAATAAAAGTCATATCAACTTTCACTGCCTGCCACATGATAAGTACTCAGTGAATATTAGGTTTCATTAGATATCACTGTACATGTAACTATGCTTAACAACAATGGATATGCAAATTTTGTAAAACATCAATCATAATGTCTGCTCCAGGTGGATTAAAAAGAAACTCGTTCATTTATTTATTCCATAGATATTCACTGATTGTCTAATAAATTATAGGTATTTTTCTAGGTTCACTCATTTGTCCTCTAATCCTAAACCAGTGCCCAGCACCTAGCCGGTGCCCAATAAAAAGAAATATTGCATGGATGAAAACAAAGTACTTGCCATCACAGACCTTGTAATCTAATTGGAGAAAAGAGACATTGAATAAATACATAAAGTAAAATGCTACTATGTCCTATGAATAAAAAGAAGGTAAGGGAAAGAGAGAATGATGGGGTGGGGGTAGGAAGATATTTTTAAAAATGTACTCAGAGGGGCTGGGCATGGTGGCTCATGCCTGTAATCCCAGCACTTTGGGAAGCCAAGGAGGGAGATCACCCGAGGTCGGGAGTTCAAGACCAGCCTGACCAACATGGATAAACCCCGTCCCTACTAAAAATATAAAATTAGCCAGGCGTGGTGGTGCACGCCTGTAATCCCAGCTACTCAGGGGACTGAGGCAGGAGAATCACTTGAACCTGGGAGGCAGAGGTTGCCGTGAGCCAAGATTGCACCATTGCACTCCAGCCTGGGCAACAATGGCGAAACTCCATCTCAAAAAAAAAAAAAAAAAGAAAGAAAGAAAAAGAAAATGTACTCAGAGGATGCATTGCTGAAGAGGGAATATTTAAGGAGAGACCTGAATGACCTAACTGTATGTCAGGCAGAGGAAATAAAATACAGAAGCCCTCAAGGGGGACTGTGTGTGGTAGGTTTGGAGACTAGCAAGTGGTCATTAAGTTAGTAAGGCAGAGTTCTTTCCACCGGAGATATATACTAATGCTAAATACTATTATGTACATGTAAAAGGAGTTCAGTTTGTAGTATAATAGTTCAAATAAGGCAGAACGAATTTGTTATATCTGGATAGTCACTGAAAACCTTGCAAAGGAGAAAGCTTTAAATGTGGAACAGAGTTCCCTAGCATCTTTCAAAATGTGCTCAGGAAAGAGCAGCCTCGGTATCATCCGCCTGGGAACTTAGCAGACATGTGGACTCTCAGGGCCCACCCCAATCTACTTCCTGGGGCTAGGACCCCAGAATTGGTGCTGTTGCAAACTCTCGGGGTGATTCTTATGCATACCAAAGTTGAGAAGCTCTGCTCCAGCATTGCTTCCTGTACTTTAACAGAAATGCACAACACCTGGGGTTAGTTAAAATGCAGATACTCATGAAGTCCTGGCCCATGCCTATGTCCTGAATGGTATTGCCTAGGTTTTCTTCTAGGGTTTTTATGGTTTTAGGTTTAACATTTAAGTTGCTAATCCATCTTGAATTAATTTTTGTATAAGGTGTAAGGAAGGAATCCAGTTTCAGCTTTCTACATATGGCTACCCAGTTTTCTCCTCACCATTTATTAAATAGGGAATCCTTTCCCCATTTCTTGTTTTTGACAGGTTTGTCAAAGATCAGATGATTGTAGATGTGTGGTATTATTTCTGAGGGCTCTGTTCTGTTCCATTGGTCTATATCTCTGTTTTGGTAGCAGTACGATGCTGTTTTGGTTACTGTAGCCTTGTAGTATAGTTTGAAATTAGGTAGCATGATGCCTCCAGCTTTGTTCTTTTGGCTTAGGATTGTCTTGGCAATGCAGGATCTTTTTTGGTTCCATATGAACTTTAAAGTAGTTTTTTCCAATTCTGTGAAGAAAGTCATTGGTAGCCTAATGGGGATGGCAATGAATCTATAAATTACCTTGGGCAGTATGGCCATTTTCACGATATTGATTCTTCCTATCTATGAACATGGAATGTTCTTCCATTTGTTTATGTCCTCTTTTATTTTGTTGAGCAGTGGTTTGTAGTTCTCCTTGAAGAGGTCCTTCACATCCCTTCTAAGCTGGATTCCGAGGTATTTTATTCTATTTCAAGCAATTGTCAATGGGAGTTCACTCATGATTTCGCTCTCTATTTGTCTGTTATTGGTGTATAAGAATGCTTGTGAATTTTGCACATTGATTTTGTATCCCGAGACTTTGCTGAAGTTGCTTATCAGCTTAAGGAGATTTTGGGCTGAGACAATGGGATTTTCTAAATATACATTAATGTGATCTGCAAACAGGGACAATTTGACTTCCTCTTTTCCTGATTCAATACCCCTTATTTCTTTCTCCTGCCTCCTTGCCCTGGCCAGCACTTCCAACACTATGTTGAATAGGAGTGGTGAGAGAGGGCATCCCTGTTTTGTGCCAGTTTTCAAAGGGAATGCTTCCAGTTTTTGCCCATTCAGTATGAGATTGGCTGTGGGTTTGTCATAAATAGCTCTTATTATTTTGAGATACGTTCCATCAATACTGAATTTATTGTTCATGTCTAAAACACCAAAAGCAATGGCAACAAAAGCCAAAATTGACAAATGGGATCTAATTAAACTAAAGAGGCTCTGCACAGGAAAAGAAAATACCATCAGAGTGAACAGGCAACCTACAGAGTGGGAGAAAATTTTTGCAATCTACTCATCTGACAAAGGGCTAATATCCGGAAGCTACAAGGAACTCAAACAAATTTACAAGAAAAAAACAATCCCATCAAAAAGTGGGTAAACGATATGAACAGGCACTTCTTAAAAGAAGACATTTATGCAGCCAACAGACACATGAAAAAATGCTCATCATCACTCACCATCAGAGAAATGCAAATCAAAACCACAATGATATACAATCTCACACCAGTTAGAATGGCAATCATTAAAAAGTCAGGAAGCAACAGGTGCTGGAAAGGATGTGGAGAAATAGGAATACTTTTACACTGTTGGTGGGACTGTAAACTAATTCAACCATTGTGGAAGATGGTGTGGCAATTCCTCAAGGATCTAGAACTAGAAATACTGTTTGACCCAGCTATCCCATTAGTGGGTATATACCCAAAGGATTATAAATCATGCTGCTATAAAGACACATGCACATGTATGTTTATTGCAGCACTACTCACAATAGCAAAGACTTGGAACCAACCCAAATGTCCATCAATGACAGACTAGATTAAGAAAATGTGGCATATATACACCGTGGAATACTACTCAGCCATAAAAAAGGATGAGTTCATGTCCTTTGTAGGGATGTGGATGAAGCTGGAAACCATCATTCCGAGCAAACTATCAACAAGAACAGAAAACCAAACACCGCACGTTCTCACTCATAGGTGGGAATTGAACAATGAGAACACTTGGACATAGGAAGGGAAGCATCATACACCGGGGCCTGTCGTGGGATGGGGGAATGGGGGAGGGATAGCATTAGGAGATATACCTAATATAAATGATGAGTTAATGAGTGCAGCACACCCACATGGCACATGTATACATATGTAACAAACCTGCATGTTGTGCACATGTACCCTGGAACTTACAGTATAATAATAAATAAATAAATAGTGCAGATATTCATTCAGTGGCGTCCGGGGAGGGGCCTGAAATTCTGCATTTCTAACAGGCTCCCAGGTGAAGCAGACACAACCAGTCCACAGACTGCACACAGGGGCCTACGAGTTAAGGTTGGCCAACTTTTTATCTAAAGGGTCAGATGGTAAATATCTTAGGATCTACAGGCCACGTGGTCTCTGTCACAACATTGTAATGTGAAAGGAGCCATGGACAACACATAAATGAATGAGTACATTCCATAAAACTATTGTTGAACACTAAAATTAGAATTTCCCCAAATTTTTATGTATCTCAAAATATTATTCTTCTGGCCGGGCGCGGTGGCTCAAGCCTGTAATCCCAGCACTTTGGGAGGCCGAGGCGGGTGGATCACGAGGTCAGGAGATCGAGACTATCCTGGCTAACATGGTGAAACCCCGTCTCTACCAAAAATACAAAAAACTAGCTGGGCGTGGTGGCGGGCGCCTGTAGTCTCAGCTACTTGGGAGGCTGAGGCGGGAGAATGGCGTGAACCCGGGAGGCGGAGCTTGCAGTGAGCCGAGATCACGCCACTGCACTCCAGCCTGGGAGACACAGTGAGACTCTGTCTCAAAAAAAAAAAAAAAAAAAAAAAATTATTATTCTAATTTTTTTTTAACCCTTTAAAAATGTAAAAGCTGTTCTTATTCATAGTTGCTGACTCCTGGCCTAGAATATAGTTATACTGGACAGGGCAGTTCGGTGTTCCTGTTCCCCATTTGTATCATCAGTGCCAAGCATTTACATAGGAGAAAGCTTAAAAAGATACATTTCTCCAAAAGAGAAAAAACGTCTTCAGAAGAAACATTTTCCCATTGTTAATAGCATGTAAAGTATCAGTAAATATAATTTATTAAATACAGTACATACATTCATGTATACATACATTCATGTATACATAAAATACAGTGCACATTCTATGTTTGTATGTAAAATTCATGGATGAAGAAACTGGAGAGAGACTAACGCAAAAACGACAAAAGGTAAAAATGACAGTTTATTTCAAGTATGTGGAAGGTTGACTTGTAGGAAAAGAAGGCTATACCATCTGCTTTTCTGTAGAAGGCAAAACTAGGTTCAGTGAGTAGAAGCTACAGGGAAGCAGATTCCACTCAAACTGAGAAGGAATTTTTCTGACAATTTGTATTCTGCAACCACAGAACTAGCTTCCCTAGGAGGCTATGTTTTCTCTGTCACTACAGGTATATTAGAGAGACTCTAGCTATTTGATGAATGTGATGGAAAAGGAATTGTATATTGGATCTAGGGCAGATTCTATGCCTAAGATTTCTCTGAATCGGATTTTCCTTTCTTTTTCTTTCTTTCTTTTTTTTTTAGACGGAGTCTCACTCTGTCGCCAGGCTGGAGTGCAGTGGCACTATCTCTGCTGACTGCAACCTCTGATTCCCTGGTTCAAGCGATTTTCCTGCTTCAGCCTCCCGAGTAACTAGCATTACAGGCACGTGCCACCATGCCCAGCTAATTTTTGTATTTTTAGTAGAGATGGGGTTTCACCATGTTGGCCAGGATGGTCTTGATCTCTTGACCTCCTGATGCACCCACCTCAGCCTCCCAAAGTGCTGGGATTACAGGCGTGAGCCACCACGCCCGGCCCAGATTTTATTATGCTTTGTTAATTTCTTATGTTCACTTGCTTAAATGTTTTTAAAAGCTTCTTTTTTTTTTTTTTTTTTTTTTTTTTTTGAGACGGAGTCTTGCTCTGCCGCCCAGGCTGGAGTGCAGTGGCTGGATCTCAGCTCACTGCAAGCTCCGCCTCCCGGGTTCACGCCATTCTCCCGCCTCAGTCTCCCGAGTAGCTGGGACTACAGGCGCCCGCCACCTCGCCCGGCTAGTTTTTTGTATATTTTAGTAGAGACGGGGTTTCACCATGTTAGCCAGAATAGTCTCGATCTCCTGACCTCGTGATCCGCCCGTCTCGGCCTCCCAAAGTGCTGGGATTACAGGCTTGAGCCACCGCGCCCGGCCTTTAAAAGCTTCTTAACTAGCCTCTTCATCTCCAGTCTTACCAACTCGATCCAATGGTCAAGTGTCAGAGAAATCTTTGGAACTCATAGCTCTGGTTATGTCATTTTCCTGTCCCCAAACCGTCCATGGTTTCAGATTCAGTAGTTTTCATATTCTTTCATTCAAACCCCTTCGCAGCCCTTTCAGGCTTTATATTCCCCAATTCTTGCTCACTCAGTTACAATGGAGCACTTGTTAGTCACAGAACCACCTTATACACTCCCATCTATTTTCCCTTGCACAGGCAGTTCCTACCAGCTTCCGTGCCCTTTTACCCACTCCCAGCCCTGTATTTTATGTCTTAATCCTACTGATATTATAATGCCCATCTCAATTATTACCTCCTCCATTAAGATGGGTATTATTCAAACACACACAAACACACACACATACACATACACCTTCTCTCCCCATAGCGTTTTGTACTATCCTTACAGTATTTAACAAGTGTCAGTTTTCTGAGCTATTTCTTCAGTAATTTATCATGATCTGGTACCTGCCAATCTCAACAGCTTTATACACCTTTCCCCTCTTCTATTATGCTCCTTTCATCTGGCCTCTTTGTGTTCCTCAGATGCTCTCAGTTCATTCCCATCTCATCCTCTTGGAGTTTTTTCTGCCTCTAATGCTCTTCCTCAAATCTAGACTTTGGTATTGCTGATATTTTCATCACTCAACTCCTAGTTCCAACGTTATCTCCTGTGAGTGTTCTCTCTATACCATGATTCTGTTTTTATTTTCTTAAGAGCATTTATTACTCTCAGACACCATCTGATTTATTTGTTACTTGTTCATGGTCAGCTCTTCTGCAATATTATTGGAAAGCAATTTCATAAAAGCAGATCCCGAAGAGAAGTGCTAGAAACATGGTGAGGCACTGAATGAATGGATGGTTGAGTGAATTAACCATTCGATTACACGTCCTTTGAGAGCAGATCCATTATCTGGTTCATCCTTTTCTTCTCAGTCAGTATTCGTCGAGAGTGATCAAGACAGCTAGTTGAATGCCATGAATAAGCTCTGGTATGTGGAATATTAGAGTTTATCACCTACTTAAGAAATGAACATGTATGATAAGAAGTCAAAAGACAGCTGAGCTGAGAGATATTTAATAATAAGTAACAAAAGTTCGTGAGCGAGCAAAGCAAGATGCAAAAGTGTGTATAATATAATTTTTTTTTCTAAAGCATGCAATGACCCACACTTCAGCTATAGAAAAAATCATGGAGGATACATGTCAGGTTACTTTGGCAGAGACAGGGCACAGACAGTTGTATGGGAATGAAAAGAAAAGAAGACAAATGAAACAGTTTAAAACAAAAACACTGTTCAACAGCATCCACAGAAAAAGAAGTTTTGTTTGTTTGTTGTTTTTGATAACACATGTATAAAGTTTAGGGGATACGAGGGCTGAAAATTTAACATACATTTGACTTTGAGAGTATAGGTCAGACAGAAAGACTATGAGAGTAGACTTTAATTTCTCCGGTATTCATCGAATTTGATGTTTCCTCAATAATTTATCAGTGATACTTGGGCAGAAATTACATTGCTGGACATCTGCTTCTGCCGAGCTTAAATGCCTTGGCAGGGAGAATAGCTCCTGCGGTGTGCCTTCTGAAAAGTTATGATGAAAGTCATAGCAAGAGAATAAATAAAGGAAAGTCATAGGCCACAGTTTTAAGAGTCACTTTCCTGATTACTATGGCAATTTTCAGTCTAGGGAAGAAGTCCAAGAAAGGGAGGAAATACTGTCAGAAGCAAAAAGCAGTATTTAAAATATAATGGAGACTCCTTCTGGTAGATCTCCATTACAAGTTATCTGAGGGGCACACGCCCTCGCCCAAATCCAGAGAGGGCTCTCAGACTTGGGAGGCAAATGGCACGTCCACATCAATGCCTGCGGCACATACCTCAAGCATTCTCGGCAAGTGCCCAGTGGATGGTACACTCCTGGAAAACAAGGAGCCATCCACATTATCTCTAATTGCATACTACGTGCTTTGAAAACCACCCACAAAAATATCGCACTGGAATTACAAAGGAACAGTCCTCATTATCCTTATTATCTTTCTCTTATGGAATTAAAGAAATAACAGTGTGCACAGTAATTTACAATTTTTCTTGGCGTTATAAACACATCAAAAACAAGCTTTGTTAAATCAAGGCAGGTTCAAGAAACAAAGAATGTAGTTAAATTCTCAGGTATTTATATTTTAACTCTGCCTCACTATCATGTGTGGTTAAAAGTGGAGGCTCTGGACTCAGAATGAACATTTGAAATTGTGTGATATTGGGCAGGTGTATCAGCCGTCTAAGCCTCAGATAATTCGCTATAAAAATTGCATGATGCCAGCGCAGACATCAATGAATTGTTGTTGGAATTATGTGATGGAGGGTGTATAAAGTCAACATATACTAAGCACACGATAAGCAATAGAAATCAGCTGTTTGTAATGTTTTTCTCCTTGAACAGAACGGCACTCAAGGACATCCTTGTTGAGCTGGCTTGATAGTTACTGTCTTTCAGGGGGAATGAAATGTTAGTGCAAGGTAGCCTTGTTTTACGCCAAAAGGATATTTCTGAAAAAGTTTCATAATTCAAAACTGACATAATTCAAGATTAATTTTGCCATTGTAACAAAAAGAAAGTAATTGGAGTGAATTCCCAAGGTGCTTAAATCTGTAATCCCTGTAGCTTACAGGGTTGATTTCTGTGGCCATGTCACCATCAATTATCTTGTTATGTAAGAGTTTTACAAATTCAAAGTGTAACTCCATTAGAGTTGCTTTCTATTTTCTCAGCACCATCTCTAGTAATTTACCCAGTACCCTGTCCTAAATTAATAGCATTCTGTATCATGGTAGGTGTTTGGCCTTCATAGCATTCATCAAACCTCAGCTTTTTCCAAAGTTACTACTTTTCACCCAGAGTACTATCATTGCTAGAAAATGAACACTTCTGTGACATTATTAAAGCAGACTTAACGTTAAAATAAGAGTGAATGCTACAATAGCTCAATGGTCTGACAAATAATTCACAAGTTCTGATACATGCAAACAACATTTGGTTCACCAAATGTTGACAAAAGATAGTAGGTATTTCCCTTTACTGGCCAACATGGAGTCAATCCATGCAACAGCTGTAATGTAACTTATATCCTCTTGGCCTAAAGTTTTAACATGATATAATGCTTGACTTTCAAAAAAATAAATTGTTGGAATATGAATTCAAATTTTTTGTATACAATATAATTTATTTAAAATATATTATTTAAATTTTCATAAAAAGTAACCAAATTTGAATAGCTCCACCAAACCCAATTAGTAGTCATGGCAATAGAAGTCTATCACATAAATATAGGCCCACGTGGTCTTAGTTGCCTGTAACTGATTCCAGTAAAGTCCTCAAACACAGTCTTACCACAGTGTCAATGTGCCAGTAACTCCTAGTGCTTACTTCATAACATTTACAAATATGGCTTTGGTGAGCAAGGCCTAGCTATGCTCAGAATGGAGAGATCCCACTGCATGAAGTTTCTTAGCCTATGAATCTTCATGAAGTCAAGTGGTTAAAAAATCTCTCTGCTCTGCCACTGATATGCAGGTCTGTCAGTGAAACTTCCTTCTGGTGACTGAGTTCTATAGCTCTTCATGCTAAATTATGAATGCATATATTCCTTCCATACTCTCAAATGTTGATGAGAGACCTCTTGGCATTGGATTTCCTTGGTATCCTCTTATTGCCTAAAAAAAAGTATATATTTTTTTTGTGATACAGTTTTGCTCTTGTTGCCCAGGCTGTAGTGCAATGGTGTGACCTTGGCTCACTGCAACACCTGCCTCCTGGGTTCAAGCTATTCTCCTGCCTCAGCCTCCCGAGTAGCTGGGATTACAGGTGCCCATCACCACACCCAGCTAATTTTTTTTTTTTTTTTTTTTTTGTATTTTTAGTAGAGATGGGATTTCGTCATATTGGCCAGGCTGGTCTTGAACTCCAGGCCTCAGTTGATCTGCCTGCCTTGACCTCCCAAAGTGCTGGGATTACAGGCATGAACCACTGCACCCGGCCGCCTAAAAAATCTTCTAAGAGTGTAGGCTGGCCTGGATCCTGAGAATCACTGGGTATAGTGGTTTTGAAATGAGGTGGGATTCTGTATGATTATATAGCCACGTTTTCTTTTTTTAGTGTACTTGGAATGTAATAATGAGACGTAGTAAAATTGTTTACCTAACACTTCTCAGGCAAACCTCTAGAACCTTCCAAATTTGTTGGTAAATCTCTGGCTTGACTTGTAGTGTCACAGGCTTACAATAGGTCAAATTGCAAATTTCAATTAAGGGCATGTTTCCAGTGTTTGTCCTTCTCTTTCTCCCATCTTATGTCTCTTTGAGTCCCCTACAAGCCCAAATATTTTGCTCAGCCTCTCT
Organism: Macaca thibetana thibetana; assembly: GCF_024542745.1. Lineage (NCBI taxonomy): Eukaryota > Metazoa > Chordata > Mammalia > Primates > Cercopithecidae > Macaca > Macaca thibetana. The sequence continues at coordinate 15,050,226 of NC_065583.1, read as the reverse complement.
GGCCTGAACTAAACTCCATGCTTTGAACTTCTCCCTTCTCACTCAAAATTAATCGTTCTAAAATGTTCTTTGTTCCATCTGAAACTTAATTTCTGTTAGGTGGCCATGGTTGGTAAATCAATTATTCAACTAAAAGAGCATATTCCAAAATATGTTCACCCATAGCACTAATTCTACAGGATATTATATAGAAAAAAGGGGGAAAAAAGGCTTTTGTTGTTCCAAAATATGTTCACCCATAGCACTAATTCTACAGGATATTATATAGAAAAAAGGGGGAAAAAAGGCTTTTGTTGTTCCATTAGTATGGGAAATGTCTTATACTGCATCCTCTCTCAGATATTAAAAACTGACATTCTCATTAAAATTTTGAGCGGTATAAAAGCCATCTTAACTTTAACTTCATATTTTCCAGAATCTCACCTTGCCACCACCTATCCCCACTGCCCTTTTAAAAAAATATGACATCTTTAGAGACACTGAGACAAACAATCCGTGCTAAGGCCCTGACCAGCAATGCTGAGAAAGATGTACTATGCAAGGTGGCACTTGTACATAGTGGGTAATTCATAACTGTCATTATCTTTAGTCCCAAATTAGCAATTATCAGATAAACTCTTTAGTGTGAGCATTTGTACTCCCATGCATATATATTTATCTGAGACAGGTGCCTCACATTCTCTACACACTAGGTTTTATCATTTTAATTGCCTGGCCAGTATTGAGGCACCATCTCAGTCACCAATAAATTGCAGGTGTTTGTCTTTATTTTTCACCCTTCATATTATGCCTCTTATTTTATTTTTGTTATCTTAATTTTCTAAAGACTTCTTTGTGGTTTTATGGCTGGCTGCCAGCATTCTGAGAAGTGTGTGTTTTTAGATCTTTGTTTTTTAAAGATCCACACACAAAAAAATTGCTCACAGTAAGAAAAGCCATCTCCAGAGTTGGCATTGTTTTACTTTTCAAGAACAAGTTTGAGTTGAAAGAAGCAGCACTATTTATTTCTCATGGGCCTGTCCTTTGGCTCACTCTCTGGGAAAATCCTCATCCTTGCAGATCAAAAAACAGAACTGCCTCCCAGTGAATTAGAATACAATCTGCATTTGCCCACAATATCACACAGTGATTTCAGAAATCTGGGCTTGTACACATCTGGGGAATGATGGCAGAATGCCCCTAGTTAGAACGGCTTTCAGAACCTACATGGGTGATTTTGATTCCCTATGCCTCATTTTTCATCTTTGCTTGACTTGATTTCTTGTTCTGTTTTGTTCTTTACTCTTGCAATAATCTCTTTGCCTTGTCTGGCCCTTTCAGATACACACACACACACACACACACACAGACACACACATACACGCAAAATCAGAGCTAAGTCACAAAGGCCAGGGGGGAAAAAGTGAAAGGTCACCTTCACAATGGGTTTTCCAGGATTATTTGGATGTAATGAATAAAATTGCAAATTCTATTGAGGCTTTTAGAACTAATGAAAATTATCAATGTGTTACACAGCTGCATTTCAGTTTTGTTTGTCTGAGCCTGGAACAGAATAGATTTTATAAATAGAACTTAAATGTGACCACAGAGCATGCATACTAATCAGTTCATTTTAAGATATTGTTTTGCAATACTTTTAAGATGCACACATGCTGGGAAAAATTACTTGTCAGAGGAACAATGTGGAGCAATTTCTTACCAAAGTTGCTAATGGAACTACTTTTTTTTTCTTCTTTCTTTTTTTCTTTTCTTCCTTTTTTTTTCTTTTTTTAAACATGAAGTATCCATCATGATCCTTCTTTTATTTTAAGTAAATGTTAAAATGGAAAAGGTTGAGAGAGAAGGAAGGCTTTGCTCCAGGAATTCTGTAGGAAATGTGACTTGTTGGTGGGAAAGTGTCCATTAATTTGAGAAGGTTAAAATAAAAGTAATCAAAATACCTTAGCGCATGCTGAGTTGTATCATCTATTACACACTTTCTCTGCTCACATAAATGTGGAGGGGCTTTCTTCCCTGGCTCTAAAGAGATTAGATGCATGTGGGATGGAGTGCTAAGTGGTTCCCCACTGAACGTATTCTCTATCAGCCACTGATTTCCTCTAAGTAGGCAATCCTATCTGAATAGTTCTAATATCTGGATAAGTTCATTTCTCTTTGACAGCACGCCCCCCTGAGGGAATGCATTTGTTTCACTTGTTTGAAGGTAGAAATCCTAGGAGTGGGTTTTGATGTGGGATGAAGCACTAAGCCCAGAGCTTCCCTTAAAGGTGAAATGCAGACACTCTCTTAGAAGAGGAAAGGTGACTAAAATGAAAGCTTCACTTCCCTAATCATTAGCAGAAATGAATGTGAAATTGTTAACACTCAAGCGTATTTTAAAAGCCAACTGTGGCCTCTGTAAAGGTGTGTCTCCCCCATTTACCACTGGGCTCCATGAAGGGATTCTGAAGTTCTGGGCACTAATGGAGGCAATAAACCACAAAGAGTTTTGAGGAATCTGTCATATTGCAGGGGGTGGGGGAAGAACAGAGATCAGGAAAATTGAAATCCGTGGAAAACTGAGCTACTGAAATGTTAGCCATTCTCTTCCACCCAAACTCTCACTAAGGTGTCAACAAAGAGGGAAAAAATAGAATACCAATTTCTCTTCAAATCAAGCCAGCAAATATCTACTGTATGCCCACTGTGCACAAAGTGCGATATTTTGACCACTCGCTGCTGGATAAGTCATTGCAATGCACCAGGGGTCAGCAGCTACAGCTTATGGGTAAATCCAGTCCACAGCATCTCTTTGTATAGCTTAGGAGCAAAGAATGTTTCTTACCTTTATAAAGCACTGGAAGAAGGAAGAGAAGAGGAAAAAGAGAAGGAAGAAGAGGAAAAGCAGGAGGAGGAGGAGAAGGAGGAAGACACTAACAATGTAGCTGACAATGAAGAAAGAGAAGAATGATCAACAGGAAGAGAATGAGGAGAAGAGAAAGAAAAGGAAGGACAGATATAGTGTGTGGCCCCCAAAGTCTAAAATATTTACTATCTGGCCCTTGACAAAAAAAAAAAATGCTGCCCCTGTACTGTACAATATTCATTAATAAAGAAAATAGCCCAGAAAATTGCACAGTCTATGAATAATTAAATGCTACCAGAACAACCTAGAAAGTAGAGAATTTTCATGCAATAAAAAGCATTCAAGCACCCAGAATTTTCTTACCTGGACTTACAGAATTTGGGGATTGAATGAAATCTTGGGGATCAAACTTTGGAAATCCAAAGTTTCTAAAATGCAGCTCTCATATGAAAATGTGCAAAAAAAAATTGTAGGGATATCTGGGAGAACAGATTTTTGTTGTAATATAGTGAGCACATCAAACATAAGATTTTCCAGGTTTTATTGCTGGGATGAAGCTAAAGTATTAAGTAAACAATAGTACAAATGGTAGTAGATATATTAGAAAGCATTAAAGTGGTTTGTGAATGAATATAGTCCACAAAACACAGAATCTAGTACAATCTCTCTTCTTTCAATTTTTAGTTGTGACAGGTAGGTTAAGATTATACCTATATTTTAAATCAAAATAAAAAAGAAACACAGTTCAATATTTCCTGACTCTGAAATAATACATGATCTGTATCTTAAAAATCAAATATTTTTAAATATATATATTATACAAAATTAAAGTTGCCGATAATCTACCTGCCAGAATTACCCACTGTTAATAATTTGGTATATATCTCCCCAGATCAAATTTTCTAGGCACATCATAACTTACTCAAGATTTAGAGCATGCTTTCTTGGTTTCTGATATTTCTGATATTTCTGACCTATACATTACTATTATTGGTCCTTGAATTGTGTTTAGATTGTTAAGGGAAAATAAAGGGATATTATCTAGAGTAAGCAATCCAAGTAAGTGCATGCTGGGAAGTAGGGTGTAAATTGGGAAGGCTTTTATCCATTAACTCCAGACAGAAAAAAGGCTGGGAAGCTAAATGAGTGATAGTGAGTAGCTCATGCAGTTCTTCATTTCTGTCTGGGCTACAGGTTAACTTGCAAGGTTAATATAATTGCTGACAGCTTGTAAATCCTGGGTGATGATGAAATGTACCACCTCTTCCAGAAGTTCCTGCTTTTTTTTAAGCTTTCCTCACTTTGTATTTAGACATAGTGGTTCTCAAACTTTTTAGAACACAATCTATTTCTAGACAGGGAGAAAGACATTAAGAGCCAACTTTCCCACCCAGGGTATGTTTCAGTGACAAACTTGTTGATGAACAATTAGTTCAAAGGGAACAAGTACATACTGGCAGTGCAGTTTTTCAAATCGCATTCATGAATTGGGTCCCATTTACTTGTTTAAAAATAGTATGATCTTATTCACAAAGGTAACGTCATATAAGCTCATACAGTGATACAATGCCCTATAAACTTAAAATATGCACTCAGTTTTATAGTACTTCACAAGCTATTTAAGTGTCAAAAAAGTGTCACAAATGCATGTGTGGCACATCATCACTGTAACACAAACTACTTTCCCAATAGGGCTATGAGTGATTTATGTTTGAATATATGTATGTTTTAAGTCTGGCTATTAAAGAATTATAGGCCCAAAACATTGCTGATGTCAACATGTAACCCATAAACTTTAGGTTTAACCAATCAACTCACCACAAACTCAATCAATAATGATTAATCTAACAAAATTTATAATTAAAAAGAAAATTAACACAGCAACTAAACACTATAATCAAATCAGTTAGTTCTGATAAGGGATTGCATATAAGATGTCCTGTCTGAAAATCTCACCTATAAGCATATCAACATGTACAGTGTGCCCTTTGCAACATAATCAAGGCTAATCTGGCAGCCTACCTTAGTACTAGAGTCTTCCATAGCCAGAATCCACTAAACTGTGTATTTTAGCTAGCGGATATCAAATATTGCAAATTTATTAATGCAGATTACAGTTGGCTTCTCTTTCCCTTCCCACCCTCCCTCTCCACTTGGGATTGGTTAGAAATGCAGTGTCAAGAGTGTTGAGTGGGCGCTTTTCCTTAAGAATCCTGAGACTTGGAAGGGACTTCTTTCTTTAGTCTGTAGCGGTAACCACTGAGATTCTTACTTTTTAACTTCCAGGGATCTATTAGAAAGTGGGGAGTTCAGCCATTTACCCTGTGCCAAATTTGGCCCCATGTGGAATTTGGCCCTGCATCTTTTGCTGAGGATCCCAAGGTTGCAGGGATTGTATTTCAGTGCTTAGGCACTGGCTCCACCTGAACACAGGTCTGGCCACTCTGGAAATAACCCTCACAAGTTCCCTGGCTTCTGGCCAGGAGTCCTGTCTCTTCAAAACAGTCCAAATCTTTCTTGACTTTCTAAAGCTTAGGCTTAGAAAATGAAAGAAAAGAAAAAGCTCTTCTCTCTCTTCTAGGAATAGGAGAGCCTAGGTTTTCAATACCCCAGACTGAGGCTGCCTGCAGGATGGTTGTGGGGGAATTTATTCTCTTACAGTGAACATATAACACATAAAGATGGACATTGTTAATTTCTCCATCTGGATTTCCTGCTATACTGGTGACTGCCTTCCATCTTATACAGAAATGAATGACTACCAATCAGAGCCAATTTACAGCCTTGATCACTTGCAGGAGGATGGTTAGTGGACTGTAGATAATACCTTGAAGATTTCTGACCTCAACTGTTTCAGGAGCAGGACACTAGGTCTCCCTCCTATTACCTTGAAGATTTCTAACCTCAACTATTTCAAGAGCTGAACACTATGTCTCCCTCCCTATCACTGACCCCTTCATCTGTCCAAATCAAATTCTCATTCTTTGGATTGGAATCATCCAACACAGCATTCCCTTCTGCCCACAAGATAAGGGATGAACTCCTTAGTAGGATAAATTAGGCCCAGCTTTATTTCTATAAGAGAATATTTCTCTCAAGGTACTTTCCTGATGACATATTTTAAGGAATGACAAGATTTCACAAATGCTCTGAGCTCTCTTGGCCAGCCCAAATGCTCTTTCCTTCTCTTCCGCTCACCAGTCTCTAGCTTGGCTCAACTGGCTAATTCCTACTCTGAAGATTCAGCTCATGAGCTTCCTCCTCTTGGAGTATTGTTCTGCTCCCACTTCTGCTAAGTTAGTTGCTTTGCTCTGTGTTCTATAATATGCTCCATATATCTCCTTTAAAGTAGTTATCAGAGTACATTTGAATTTTAGGTCTAATTTTCTGCCTTTTTCACAAGAACCTGAGCTCTTAAGTATAGCCACTTTATCTTGTTCATTGTTGTATTGCTCAAATTTAGCACAGCCCCTGCCCCTAGCAGATTAGCAATAATCGCTGGGCTTAATAAATGATTCCCTTTGGCATAGCAATTTAAATAAATAGTGGCTAATGGCAGTAATAGATGTGCCTATCAAAATAGTGCTAATATTTATTGAACAATTACATATACTATCTCAGTTAAACCTTACAGTCACCGTTTAAGAGCTCGTTCCACTTAGCAGTGAAATAATTAGTCTAAATTCACGAAGTAGTGAAAAGCGGAGCTGGGATTTCATCCTTGGTTAATCTGACTCAGGAACTGTGTTCCTAATTTCTATGCTGCTCTAGGCAAGTGTTATAGGCTTCTTTCTAAGTAATGGGTTGCAATGATTTCCTTCTACATAAATCATTGCAACCCATTAAGTACTATTACAGTTTGAACACGTCCCCTTCAAAATTCAAGTGTTGCCAATGTGCTAATATTAAGAGGTATGGCCTTTAAGAGGTGATTAGGCCACTAGGGTTCCTCCCTCATGAATGAGATTAAGGACTTTAGAAAAGAGGCTTCATGTAGCATTCAGCTTGCTTGCCCTTCTGCCTTCCATCATGTGAGGACAAAACATTCTTCCCTACCATAGGATGCATCCCCTTTCAGACAATCGAATCTGCAGGGCACCTTGATCTTGAACCTTCCAGTCTTGAGAACTGTGAAAAATAAATTTATGTTCTTTGTAAGTTACCCAGTCTGTGGTATTCTGTTATAGCAGCACAAAATGGGCTAAGACAATTACTGATCTCTAACACCCTGCAAACAAATCTACAGTACCAAATGAACACTACAACGGTACAGACAATAAGGTGGCGTGAAGAGACTCAACATCTAACTTCTCTGTAAGAATCCCTCCTGTGGGCAGTTCTTTGGCTAAAGTCCTGTATACTCGGGTCTATCCCTCAGTTTTGCAAGCCCCAAAATACTTGATTATTTAGATTATTTACTCAGAACAGATTCAAACCATTGTATAGTTATTTAAAAGTTGGTAACTGTTCAGGTGAACAAACTGTTTATGAGGTAAACTGGGTCTTTGATGTGCAATTACCATTGATCAGTATTCTTGGTGGCCAAATACTCATTGAAAATAGAACCTTTTCTAGGAGTTTACTTCAACTTCAAAGCCAGATTAAAACTTTAAAAAATAATGATTAGGGAAGCACAGTCATTATTTTAGCTCACTAGAATCTCCCCCCTTCCCCAGACTGTTCAAAGTAGTGACCTCCCCCTTCAGCTTCCATATTTATATCGGAGGCTCATAAACACAAAAGAAGATTTATTTAGCTCCTCGTTTTCTCAGAATCTTTTCTTGGGGACTATATTATGATTATGCATGTTATGCTAAAACAATTTTACCCAAATTCTGTTCCACACACTATTAATAATTTTCTGTGAGGGAGGTATTCCATAGGAAAATCCACTTAGGAAACAGTGGGTTAAAAAAGTAAAGCAGGTTTCTTATTTCACTGAAAAGCCTGCAAGAGATCTTTCATATGCTATGTATGAGTTGTGAATCTCTACCAAGATGATATAGTTTGGGAAAACTAATCTGACTCTATAGCTTTTAATTTTGGTTTCCCTGGTATGCATAGAAGGGTCCACGAATCACGGGATAGAAACTTTTAGTTAAGGAAGTAGCCCCATTTTTTTCTCTGAACCCCTGTAGCATATCTTGATATGTTTTATAAGAATAGTTTTGGATTGCCTGAAATGTGGTTCATGATCAACTCCATTAAAAATTCCTTAACAGTCATAGTCTTCTATTGTCCCCTCTAGTTGAGGGAATTTTAATACTCGCATTTTATACAATTCAAAATCCTCCATACATGGCATAGCAATGTACTTGGTGTTGAAAGTAAGGAAAGATAGCTCTGAAAAAGGATGCTCAGAAAAATTCATTATAGAATAATTAGGAAGTGAACTTGGGCTAAAAGTAATGCAGTCCAGGAGAAACAGTGAGGAAAGGGCAGGCCCTCTGAAGGGGCCAAGCTTGAGCAAAGATCCTGAAGCAGGTAATAGAAAACACGTGTAGGTAAAGAGAAACCCCTGGTCTGACATGACTAAAATGTTAATTTGGGATTCAATGGCAAAGAAAGGTAGGAAAGGGTTAGATTGGAGGTAAACTGGACAGGAATTGATGTCAGGATATGTTTATGCATCTGATTGCTAGGCATGTTGTTGAAAATTATTCAGATATTTCACTAAGTTTTCGGTGCCCATATATAACTGAACCCTAGTGTTCATAGCTGTTCTTGAAGAAAAAAAATACAGACTCCCAAAGGGTGGTCTCAGACAAGGCTAAATTTTTGTTTGCCCACGTGTCACTCAAATGGGAGTCTTCTGAGCAAGAATAAAAAAAATATAGATACAAGGGGAAAAAAAGGAAGCACAGCAAATAAGACAGTATTCTGAGGTTCTGAGGTCAGCCTGGTTCTTAAAGCAGACCATAAACCCATCTTTGCCATTGGTCACCAATGCTGAGAAGCCTGGATTCAACCACGTGAAAGCCTTGTTCCAAATGGGCTGTGTACAATTCTAGAAGACCTAGGGTCACTCGGCAGGCACCCTCCTCTGTGTTCACTCATCGCTTTACAAGATTTTCTCCTATAACACTGAATAGTACTGTGGTTAAGACAACAGATCTTGGGGTTTGATTGCTTGGATTTGGATCCTCGTTTATCTAATGCTAGTTTCACCATCTTGAGCAAGTTACTTGACCTCTTTAAGCCTGAGATCCTTCATGTTGAAAATGGGCATATTCCAGTGTTTATCCCATAGAGTTGCCTGGAGGATTAATGAAGCTCTTAGCAGCCCTCTTTGCATGAAGTAATGCTCAGTAAATGGTAGCTGTTATTTTGTTGTTATTACCCCTAAATACATGAAGGAAAGCAAGAATATTCTTCCTACTCTTAAAATCCGCAAAGGGAGACTCTCATAGAAATATAAAACATGAAGTGAATAGAGCTGTTTTATCCCTGGCAAGGTTGTACATGTTTCACATATTTTGCTACGACCAGAAGCCTTAAAAATAATCATACTATCAGCGCTTTCAAGTCTAGTAAAAAAATTATTTCCTTTTAATCTTATGTTGCATCAATACCAATAGCCTGCACATATTTAACATGTTCAAAGAAAATGCAGTTTTAAGTATATTAATACATATTAAGATAACTTTTAGGTTCTGAGCACAAAAGTGACGGTACAGATTTTTACTTATCAATGTATCTGTTCCTCTGTTTCTGCTATACGACCATATTAGTTATTAATCTCAATATTTCTAATTTTTTTATTCTTGGCTACTTTTATGACATATTAGTTCTTAGCAAAAAAAAATATGGCTCAGTAATAGTAGACATGAATTCCACTATCTCTTCACAGCTCGCTAGGTTCAGTAATAGATAATGGCATAATTACTTTTTGAGTTTTAAAAAATCCAATTGGAATGCCTGCAGGTACATGTATATTTATTTGGTTTGGAACTTATTTTTTTAGCATAATTCATTTATTGTATTTGGTATGATGGGTCCAAATGAAACCATGCATCCAGAGGAAATTATTTTTTAATACAGACTCATAACCTAGGTATTAAGAATATTTCTTTTTTTTCTCACCAAAAGGCAGTAAGGCAGTTTTTCTCTTTAAACCCATTACCACCATCTATCAGAAATATTTATTCTTTTACTTGTAAGATTTACTTAGTTTTCATGGTTGTGGTCTGTGTATTAAGGGAAGGCTGAAGAAAGGTATTTATACTGATCACTCACTCATTCATTCATTCAGTGAAAATGTACTGAGTACCTACTTTATATTAGGCACTGCTCTAGGCACCGAATATGGCTGTGAATATGAAACAGACAAAAATCCTCACACTCTCGTGGAACTGTCATTCCAGTGGCATTACTATACTGTATCCCCACTACGTGATGGCTAAAGAAGCTCACAGGGTCTTTCTTATACTTGAGCTTAAGCTATGATGCATCACATCTTCAGTCAGCTCTTTTCTGACCACCCAGTCTAAAATTTCTTGTGTGTGTTAAGTCAGGAAATGTGAAGGGTTGGAAAAGCAAGGAGACCTCTGGGTCAGAGACAAAGACAGTTTATTATTCACAGCAAAATTACCAGACTCCCATCTCTCTAGAAACATAATTTTTATTACCCTGGAATGTAAGCAGATATTTTCAGTGAGAGATGTTTGATGTCTCTAAATCTTTTAGTAAAGAGATGCTGGTTTTTTATTTTACTTATCCAGGAATGCTTCTTTCTTTCTAGGGTTGCATGCTTATGCAAGCATTCTTAAAAATGTAGGCCTGGAGAATATGGACAATTAATTATAAATGTGTAGGGATGTCATAAACTCATAAGGAAATATCTTCTGATAATGTAATACTCCAATTAGAATGCAAGCCCCGTCCGGGCACACTGGCTAACACCTGTAATCCCACCACTTTGGGAGGCCGAGGCGGGTGGATCACAAGGTCAAGAGATCGAGACTATCCTGGCTAACACAGTGAAACCCTGTTTCTACTAAAAATACAAAAAATTAGTTGGGCATGGTGGCAGATGCCTGTCGTCCCAGCTACTAGGGAGGCTGAGGCAGGAGAATGGCATGAACCCAGGAGGCAGAGCTTGCAGTGAACCGAGATCGAGCCACTGCATTCCAGCCTGGGCGACAGCACAAGACTCCATCTCAAAAAAAAAAAAAAAAAAAAAAAAAAAATGCAGGCCCCGGGAGAGCAGAGATGATTTTCTATTCCATATGCCTACAATAGTGTTGAGCATATTGTAGGTGCTTAATGAATATTTGTTGAATGAATGACATTGATGTTGAATATAGTGGTGATGATGATGGTTATGATTTTTACTCTAAGTTCTCAGAAGTCCTTTGGAGGCTTAAGGCAAAAACACTCCAGAGAAACCATGGATAAAATTATGCAGATGTCTACTGGCTACATTTGCACAGAAAACAATTCTTAATAGGAGAAATTATGTCATCTGTACATCTAGGAAATCTCAAGTTTGTGAGATTTTTTAAAAAATTGTTTTGTGGTTTTATTTTATCTAATGAGCACTACAACTCTAAAAGACTCAAGATAAATATAGTAATATAATCAGGATAATTAGAAAACATTAAATATTGCTTATCTCATTAATGGAGATATACAATGTACATTGACATCTTCAAAACTGGCAATTTTACAGTAAATCAATCAATAAAATCAACTATAGCAATAAAATACTAAAACCAAAAATTATCTGTTTGTTTAACCTCCTTTTTCCAAATGTACTTTTAATCTGTTTAAAATTTACTAAAATCTCACAGGATATGTTTGCAACAGAATGCACTTTGAGAAATACAGCTACCCTTTAGGTTCCTGGATAACCACAAAATATTTTAGTGATCAGATTTCTAAGTTTATCTATGAATGTTGGTTCTAGAAACATGAGCTCTTGATCCAGGAAATATTTTTACTGCACTCTTGGATTTAATTGTGCGTGAACAATATATAAAGGCAAAAATAGGATAAGACTGGCTTTCATCAAGAACCATGGCTGGTGACCCATCCAGAAATATAGTCTTGGGAGAAAATTAGAGGACTTTGTTACACTTGTAAGATTCAACCACTGTAAGAACAGTGGTAGCATTGTCATGGTTCCTTATTGCCTTCTCTCCCTTTTCCTCTCATGTTTGCAGGATTTCTGTGCAATCAGGCAGCATTTGCTGTTGACTATGGCTGGTTGCAGAAAGAGGAAAGTTTCACCTAATTGTCTCTTCTTAGCATGAAAGAAAACCTTTCCTAGAAGTTTTGAGAAGGCATCCTATTAGTTTCATCAAACAGAAGAGACGCTACTTCTTTTCAAAGACATGGTTAGCAAGGAGGCGAGACCACATGATTAGATTAGTCCAATACCAGTTATATCCTGAAGCAGAGTATGTCTCCTTTGAAGGCAGGGCCTCCCTAAGATAAGACAAAATAGCGAGGTTCTATCAACAAGAAAGAAGACAGAGAAAGTTTGTTGCTTAGAATGCAGTTTAAGGATGTATGAGTCATACCCTGCAAAAAGGCAGTCAGGATTGGAGTGCTGGGGTTTTCAGTTTAATTTACACAAATTTTCAATATGCAAACAAGGAAGCCCTATTTGACAATATAATTTTTCATCTAATATTTACAAGATGGATCAAGTGAATACTTTCACTGACACAGGTGAGACTGAGGCACCACTTCCAGTGGTTTGCTCAAAACCCATAGTTAGCTAAGACTATAGAATTACTATACTCAAGATGCCCTAACTTCTAGAACCATCGCCATACCACTCTCCTGCCTGTGTTCCTAACAGACTCTTCTCCAAGATTTGGAACTTTGGGTATATAAATTTGATAAAAGGTATAGGGGTGGAGGTAGCGTGAGGTACCTTATCTCTTTAAACATAAATCACATTTATAAATGGTCACCTGCCAGGGCACAGTAAACTAAACAAACGCAGCAGACATCTGCAGACGCAAACGACTCTGTCTGACAGCTTTGAAGAGAGCAGTGAATCTCCCAACACGGAGGTTGAGATCTGAGAAGGGACAGACTCCCTGCTCAAGTGGGTCCCTGACCCCTGAGTAGCCTAACAGGGAGACATCCCCCACTAGGGGCAGTCTGACACCCCACACCTCACAGGGAGGAGTACACCCCTGAGAGGAAGCTTCCAAAGCAAGAATCAGACAGGTACACTCGCTGTTCAGAAATATTCTATCTTCTGCAGCCCCTCTGCTGCTGATACCCAGGCAAACAGGGTCTGGAGTGGACCTCAAGCAATCTCCAACAGACCTACAGCTGAGGGTCCTGACTGTTAGAAGGAAAACTATCAAACAGGAAGGACACCTACACCAAAACCCCATCAGTACATCACCATCATCAAAGACCAGAGGCAGATAAAACCACAAAGATGGGGAAAAAGCAGGGCAGAAAAGCTGGAAACTCAAAAAATAAGAGCGCATCTCCCCTGGCAAAGGAGCGCAGCTCATCGCCAGCAACGGATCAAAGCTGGACGGAGAATGACTTTGACGAGATGAGAGAAGAAGGCTTCAGTCCATCAAATTTCTCAGAGCTAAAGGAGGAATTACGTACCCAGCGCAAAGAAACTAAAAATCTTGAAAAAAAAGTGGAAGAATTGATGGCTAGAGTAATTAATGCAGAGAAGGTCCTAAACGAAATGAAAGAGATGAAAACCATGACACGAGAAATACATGACAAATGCACAAGCTTCAGTAACCGACTCGATCAACTGGAAGAAAGAGTATCAGCGATTGAGGATCAAATGAATGAAATGAAGCGAGAAGAGAAACCAAAAGAAAAAAGAAGAAAAAGAAATGAACAAAGCCTGCAAGAAGTATGGGATTATGTAAAAAGACCAAATCTACGTCTGATTGGGGTGCCTGAAAGTGAGGGGGAAAATGGAACCAAGTTGGAAAACACTCTTCAGGATATCATCCAGGAGAACTTCCCCAACCTAGTAGGGCAGGCCGACATTCAAATCCAGGAAATACAGAGAACGCCACAAAGATACTCCTCGAGAAGAGCAACTCCAAGACACATAATTGCCAGATTCACCAAAGTTGAAATGAAGGAAAAAATCTTAAGGGCAGCCAGAGAGAAAGGTCGGGTTACCCACAAAGGGAAGCCCATCAGACTAACAGCAGATCTCTCAGCAGAAACTCTACAAGCCAGAAGAGAGTGGGGGCCAATATTCAACGTTCTTAAAGAAAAGAATTTTAAACCCAGAATTTCATATCCAGCCAAACTAAGTTTCATAAGTGAAGGAGAAATAAAATCCTTTACAGATAAGCAAATGCTTAGAGATTTTGTCACCACTAGGCCTGCCTTACAAGAGACCCTGAAGGAAGCACTCAACATGGAAAGGAACAACCGGTACCAGCCATTGCAAAAACATGCCAAAATGTAAAGACCATTGAGGCTAGGAAGAAACTGCATCAACTAACGAGCAAAATAACCAGTTAATATCATAATGGCAGGATCAAGTTCACACATAACAATCTTAACCTTAAATGTAAATGGACTAAATGCTCCAATTAAAAGACACAGACTGGCAAACTGGATAAAGAGTCAAGACCCATCAGTCTGCTGTATTCAGGAGACCCATCTCACACGCAGAGACATACATAGGCTCAAAATAAAGGGATGGAGGAAGATTTACCAAGCAAATGGAGAACAAAAAAAAGCAGGGGTTGCAATACTAGTCTCTGATAAAACAGACTTTAAACTATCAAAGATCAAAAGAGACAAAGAAGGCCATTACATAATGGTAAAGGGATCAATTCAACAGGAAGAGCTAACTATCCTAAATATATATGCACCCAATACAGGAGCACCCAGATTCATAAAGCAAGTCCTTAGAGACTTACAAAGAGACTTACTCTCCCATACAATAATAATGGGAGACTTCAACACTCCACTGTCAATATTAGACAGATCAACGAGACAGAAAGTTAACAAGGATATCCAGGAATTGAATTCATCTCTGCAGCAAGCAGACCTAATAGACATCTATAGAACTCTCCACCCCAAATCAACAGAATATACATTCTTCTCAGCACCACATCATACTTACTCCAAAATTGACCACGTAATTGGAAGTAAAGCACTCCTCAGCAAATGTACAAGAACAGAAATTATAACAAACTGTCTCTCAGACCACAGTGCAATCAAACTAGAACTCAGGACTAAGAAACTCAATCAAAACCGCTCAACTACATGGAAACTGAACAACCTGCTCCTGAATGACTACTGGGTACATAACGAAATGAAGGCAGAAATAAAGATGTTCTTTGAAACCAATGAGAACAAAGATACAACATACCAGAATCTCTGGGACACATTTAAAGCAGTGTGTAGAGGGAAATTTATAGCACTAAATGCCCACAAGAGAAAGCAGGAAAGATCAAAAATTGACACTCTAACATCGCAATTAAAAGAACTAGAGAAGCAAGAGCAAACACATTCGAAAGCTAGCAGAAGGCAAGAAATAACTAAGATCAGAGCAGAACTGAAGGAGATAGAGACACAAAAAACCCTCCAAAAAATCAATGAATCCAGGAGTTGGTTTTTTGAAAAGATCAACAAAATTGACAGCCCACTAGCCAGACTAATAAAGAAGAAAAGAGAGAAGAATCAAATCGACGCAATTAAAAATGATAAAGGGGATATCACCACCGACCCCACAGAAATACAAACTACCATCAGAGAATACTATAAACACCTCTACGCAAATAAACTGGAAAATCTAGAAGAAATGGATAATTTCCTGGACACTTACACTCTTCCAAGACTAAACCAGGAAGAAGTTGAATCCCTGAATAGACCAATAGCAGGCTCTGAAATTGAGGCAACAATTAATAGCCTACCAACCAAAAAAAGTCCAGGACCAGATGGATTCACAGCTGAATTCTACCAGAGGTACAAGGAGGAGTTGGTACCATTCCTTCTGAAACTATTCCAATCAATAGAAAAAGAGGGAATCCTCCCTAACTCATTTTATGAGGCCAACATCATCCTGATACCAAAGCCTGGCAGAGACACAACAAAAAAAGAGAATTTTAGACCAATATCCCTGATGAACATCGATGCAAAAATCCTCAATAAAATACTGGCAAACCGGATTCAGCAACACATCAAAAAGCTTATCCACCATGATCAAGTGGGCTTCATCCCTGGGATGCAAGGCTGGTTCAACATTCGCAAATCAATAAACATAATCCAGCATATAAACAGAACCAAAGACAAGAACCACATGATTATCTCAATTGATGCAGAAAAGGCTTTTGACAAAATTCAACAGCCCTTCATGCTAAAAACGCTCAATAAATTCGGTATTGATGGAACGTACCTCAAAATAATAAGAGCTATTTATGACAAACCCACAGCCAATATCATACTGAATGGGCAAAAACTGGAAAAATTCCCTTTGAAAACTGGCACAAGACAGGGATGCCCTCTCTCACCACTCCTATTCAACATAGTGTTGGAAGTTCTGGCTAGGGCAATCAGGCAAGAGAAAGAAATAAAGGGTATTCAGTTAGGAAAAGAAGAAGTCAAATTGTCCCTGTTTGCAGATGACATGATTGTATATTTAGAAAACCCCATTGTCTCAGCCCAAAATCTCCTTAAGCTGATAAGCAACTTCAGCAAAGTCTCAGGATACAAAATTAATGTGCAAAAATCACAAGCATTCTTATACACCAGTAACAGACAAACAGAGAGCCAAATCAGGAATGAACTTCCATTCACAATTGCTTCAAAGAGAATAAAATACCTAGGAATCCAACTTACAAGGGATGTAAAGGACCTCTTCAAGGACAACTACAAACCACTGCTCAGTGAAATAAAAGAGGACACAAACAAATGGAAGAACATACCATGCTCATGGATAGGAAGAATCAATATTGTGAAAATGGCTATACTGCCCAAGGTAATTTATAGATTCAATGCCATCCCCATCAAGCTACCAATGAGTTTCTTCACAGAATTGGAAAAAAAAACTGCTTTAAAGTTCATATGGAACCAAAAAAGAGCCCGCATCTCCAAGACAATCCTAAGTCAAAAGAACAAAGCTGGAGGCATCACGCTACCTGACTTCAAACTATACTACAAGGCTACAGTAACCAAAACAGCATGGTACTGGTACCAAAACAGAGATATAGACCAATGGAACAGAACAGAGTCCTCAGAAATAATACCACACATCTACAGCCATTTGATCTTTGACAAACCTGAGAGAAACAAGAAATGGGGAAAGGATTCCCTATTTAATAAATGGTGCTGGGAAAATTGGCTAGCCATAAGTAGAAAGCTGAAACTGGATCCTTTCCTTACTCCTTATACGAAAATTAATTCAAGATGGATTAGAGACTTAAATGTTAGACCTAATACCATAAAAATCCTAGAGGAAAACCTAGGTAGTACCATTCAGGACATAGGCATGGGCAAAGACTTCATGTCTAAAACACCAAAAGCAACGGCAGCAAAAGCCAAAATTGACAAATGGGATCTCATTAAACTAAAGAGCTTCTGCACAGCAAAAGAAACTACCATCAGAGTGAACAGGCAACCTACAGAATGGGAGAAAATTTTTGCAATCTACTCATCTGACAAAGGGCTAATATCCAGAACCTACAAGGAACTCAAACAAATTTACAAGAAAAAAACAAACAACCCCATCAAAAAGTGGGCAAAGGATATGAACAGACATTTCTCAAAAGAAGACATTCATACAGCCAACAGACACATGAAAAAATGCTCATCATCACTGGCCATCAGAGAAATGCAAATCAAAACCACAATGAGATACCATCTCACACCAGTTAGAATGGCAATCATTAAAAAGTCAGGAAACAACAGGTGCTGGAGAGGATGTGGAGAAATAGGAACACTTTTACACTGTTGGTGGGATTGTAAACTAGTTCAACCATTATGGAAAACAGTATGGCGATTCCTCAAGGATCTAGAACTAGATGTACCATATGACCCAGCCATCCCATTACTGGGTATATACCCAAAGGACTATAAATTATGCTGCTATAAAGACACATGCACACGTATGTTTATTGCAGCACTATTCACAATAGCAAAGACTTGGAATCAACCCAAATGTCCATCAGTGACAGATTGGATTAAGAAAATGTGGCACATATACACCATGGAATACTATGCAGCCATAAAAAAGGATGAGTTTGAGTCCTTTGTAGGGACTTGGATGCAGCTGGAATCCATCATTCTTAGCAAACTATCACAAGAACAGAAAACCAAACACCGCATGTTCTCACTCATAGGTGGGAACTGAACAATGAGATCACTCGGACTCAGGAAGGGGAACATCACACACCGGGGCCTATCATGGGGAGGGGGGAGGGGGGGGGGATTGCATTGGGAGTTATAACTGATGTAAATGACGAGTTGATGGGTGCAGCACAGCAACATGGCACAAGTATACATATGTAACAAACCTGCACGTTATGCACATGTACCCAAAAACTTAAAGTATAATAATAATAATTAAATTTAAAAAAAATAATAATAAATAAATAAATAAATAAATAAATGGTCACCTGCTTCTGCTTATGACATTGTCCAATGGTTCCAGCCAAAGAGATCAAGTTGATGGCAGCACATGTAAGCATAGTGAAACCTGGACCAACGCCGCCCCTTCCAGCTAACAAGCCAGTGTAAAATGAAAGCAACTTGTGTTGATAGTGTTGACAGAAGGTGTCACATACAAATTACAGTCAGTTCAAAAATTAACTGCCAGATTATTAATTTGAAGGAAATGTACACAGTGTTGTTTCCCTCTTGTAGATCACTGGCTGAGCTTTCTTTTCTCTTGATGCTGATCTCCCTGCTTTCCCCTGCTCCCTAGCACAACACTGGAGACTCCGAAAGTCTTCTCCAGTAGGGTCAGGCTTTTGCTCTTTTGAATTTTCTAGTGCGCCTTGGATATTGAATGACTTGGGGAATTCAGGCCAGTCAATTCCTGGACCTCAAATTTCTCACCTATAAAATAAAGTAAAATAAAATAAAATAATAGTTTGGAATAAATAGGCTAGGACTGCTCATTTCTCAGGAACCTTTATAATGTATCTCTTCATTTCTCATGTTACAAATAATATGTGATTAAATAAATAAGTATATATTTGAATACAAAAGTTCCCCATAATTCTACCTTACTTGAAGATAACTCATCAATATTTTGTTATATAGTCTTTGATATGTTACTTCCTGTTCACATACTATCATTTTATATATTATGGTCCACACATACTGTGCTTTTTTTTTTTTTTTTTTTTTTTTTTGATATGGAGTCTCGCTTTGTCACCAGGCTGGAGTGCAGTGGCATGATCTCGGCTCACTGCAACCTCTGTCTCCTGGGTTCAAGCAATTCTCCTGCCTCAGCCCCCAAGTAGTTGGGACTACAGGCATGCACCACCACGCCTGGCTAATTTTTGTATTTTTAGTAGAGATGGGGTTTCACCATGTTGGCCAGGATGGTCCCAATCTCTTGACCTCGTGATCCGCCCACCTCGGCCTCCCAAAGTGCTGGGATTAGAGGCATGAGTCACCGTGCCCAGCCTGTTCTTGCATTTTTTACATAGTAACTGGACATACTTTCATGTAAATAATCTAGATGTTTCTTTCTTTTTAATGACTACATAGTATTCCACTGCATAGATATGTTAAAACTTATTCATCTCCCCTCTTATTAACATATATTTGTGTGGTTTTCAATTATTCACCATTTCAAATAAAGCTGTTGTAAACACTCCAAACATCTTGGAACTCTCATCTGTGTCTTTCTGCAGGATAAATTCTGTGAAAAGGAATTGCTGAGCTAAGGGACCAGGATCCCTTTCAACAACTGCTGAAGACGCTGGGTCACCCAGGCAACAACCTCAAAACAGATCTTGTTGTGGAGTGAGAATTTCCTCTCTAAGTGATGGCCTGAAAATTAGCGAATTTCCAGAACTGCACTCTTCTGATGGGTCTTTTCACTTCTTATCCAATATGCAGGCCTAAAATGAATCCTTTCTTACTCATTTTTATGGGTGATAATGTGTTCCTCCCACCTGGTGCTTCTTTTTATTTCACTACAGCTATAACAAGCACTTATAAGAACAGCGATCTAGGTTACCTGAAAACCTTTTCCTTGTTAACTTATCTCAAAAACCTAAGACTAGAGATAGAATTGAAAGGCAGTATCTCAGTCATAGTTACATAAAGCTGCTCTTGGGCATATCATTAACTTTTCCCCCTGGTTTATCTATTTAAAAATAGGAATGCCATTCATTTGTTAGGCTTTAGTGGACAACTCACAGGCCTCATTAAGGTAGACCCGCTCTATCCCTTTCCCTTCACGCAAATGTAAAGCAGTTTACCTTAGAAAAATGCTAAGTGAATGAAATGCTTAAATAATAATAAACAAGTATCTTAATACTCTGTGATTAGCACTCTGTCATGACTAATGTTTGGACCTCCTTGTTTCTGTCAAAAATCCATTTTATCAGAGGCAGAAATGGCCTAAATTATTTGATATGCATTAGCTATGAAAAAGACCTCTTGCAGCACTAGATATTCAAGTCTGTGACCCTTCCCAGCTGGAGCAGCAATTAGGAGAGCGATCTGTTCCATTCAAACCCAAAAAAAGAAAGGATTCAATGCCAGCAACACAAAGCACAGTAGTTTTAAACTCAAGATACTCTCATTTCAATATTGACTCACATGACCTCCCCCTCTACCCCTTACCCCCAAATTGCTCTTATTGCCCTACAACCGTCTAGTATATCTCAAAGATGTCACAGGACCACCTGCAGAACAATTGCCTGCTTGTTAAATTGTAGACTCCTGGGCTTCATCCTGACTTTAAGAAAGTAGGCTCAGGAATATGCAATTTTTAACAAGTATCCCCAGGTAATTTTGATGCACTGTAGTATTTGAAGACCTCTACCCTCCTAGACTATGCATCTGAAAACATTCACATGCATAGGGGCACCGGGGTACCTTGTTAAGGTAACTCTGATTCAGAGGATATTGGGTAGGGCCTGAGTTTATACATTTCTAACAAGATCCCAGATGATGCGAATGCTGTGGATTCACTGACCACGCTTTGAGTGGCGAGGCTGCTGGAGGACAAAGCTCTAGGTGTTATAACCCATGTGTCATACAGAGCTTGAGCCCAGTGCATGTTCCTTTGGCTGAAAAAATGAATAAATGCCAAATCGGAGATAGTGAGAACATGGGAAATGTTATCTAGTTTGTAACTAACACTGAAATTTCTTCAGCACAGCCAGTGTGATATGTATACTCGTATTTCTTTCAATATAAGACCTAGGGGGGTGTCTTTGTCCCTTTGTGTTGCTACAGAGGAATACCTGAGGCTGAGTATTTTATAAAGAAAAGAGGTTTATTTGGCTCATCGTTCTGTAGGCTGTACAAAAAACATGGTGCTAGCATCTGCATCTGGTGAGGGCCACTGGCTGCTTCCTCTCAAGGCAGAAGGTAAAGGGGAGCTGATGTGTGCAGAGATCACACGGAAGAGGAAGCAGGAAAGAGAGGGGACGGTGTAAGGCTGTTTTTAACAACAATCTCTCAGGGAACTAATAGAGTAAGAACTCACTCAATACCTTGAGGACAGCATCAAGCCATTCATGAGGGGTCTACGTTTATGACCCTAACACCTCCAACACTGGGGATTAAATTTCAAAATAAGATTGGAGAACAAACATCCAAACTATAGCATTCCACTCCTGGTCCCACAAACCTCATGTCCTTCTCACATTGCAAAATGCAATTATCTCTTTTAGTCCCCGAAAGTCTTAACTTATTCCATCCTCAACTCAAAAGTCCAAAGTCTAAAGTCTCAAGGTCTAAAGTCTAAAGACTCATATGAGACTCAAGTCAAGTTCCTTCCACTATGAGCCTGTAAAATAAAAAACAAATTATTTTTTTCCAAGATACAATGGTTGTACACGCATTGGGTTAACACTCCCATTCCAAAAGGGAGAAATCAACCAAAAGAAAGGAATAACAGGCCCCACACAAGTCAAAAGCCAGCAGGGCAGACATCAAATCTTAACGCTCCAAAATGATCTCCCTTCATTCCAGGTCCCATATTTTGGGTACACCAGTGTGAAGTTGCCTTGCAAAGTCTTGGGCAGCTCCAATTCCATGACTTTGCTAGGTGCAGGCTACACGGCTGCTTTGATGCATTAGAATTGAATGCCTGTGGCTTTTCCGGGCTGAGGGTACATGCTACCAGTGGTTCTATAATTCTGGGCAGGTTCTATAATTCTATAAGCAGGGCAGTAGCTCTGCTCCCACTACTCCACAAGGCAGTGCCCTGGCAAAGACTCTCTGTGGCAGCTCCATCCCCACATTTCTGCTTGGCATTGTCTTGATAGAGTCTCTTTGCAACTCTCCACTCCTGCATCACACTTCTGCCTAGGCACCCGGACTTAGCAACACATCCTCTGAAATCTAGGTGGAAGCTGCCCAGCTTCCTCACTCTTGCATTCTGCCCATCCTCAGAATTAACACTACATTGAAGCCACCAAGGCTTACAGCTTGCCCCCTCCAGAGATGCAACCTGAGTAGTACTTGGGGGCCCTTTGAGCCCTCGACCTAGGGTATGTAGGGAGAGCCTACCTCAAAGATTTCTGAAATGTCTTTGGGGTCTTTTCCCCCCCTTTTTTTTTTCTTTTACTCTTATCGCCTATCTACTTTTAAGGTATGCTAATCTCTCTTTCTCCACAGTGCTCTTGGATTTCTCACTTTAAATGCTTTTTTCTTCTCTATCACATGTCCAAGTTGCAAATTTTTAAAATTGTTGTGCCCTGTTTCTTTTTTAATTATAAATGCCAACTTTAGGTCATTGTATTGCTCCTGTATCTGACTGCAGGTTGTTAAAAGTGATCATGTCACTTCTTGAATGCTTTGCTGTTTATAAATTTCTTCGGACTTGGTGGCTCATGCCTGTAATCCCAGCACTTTGGGAGGCCAAGGCAGGAGGATCACCTGAGGTCAGGAGTTTGAGACCAGCCTGTTCAACATGGTGAAATACCGTCTCTACTAAAAATATACAAAAAATTAGCTGGGTGTAGTGGTGCATGCCTGTAATCTCAGATACTCGGGAGGCTGAGGCAGGAGAATCACTTGAACCTGGGAAGCAGAGGTTGCAGTGAGCCGAGACAGCACCATTGCACTCCAGCTGGGGCAACAAGAGCAAAATTCTTTATTAAAAAAAATTAAAAAAAAAAAAGAAAAAGAAAAATGAAATTATTTCTTCTGCCATATACCCTAGATCATCACTTGTACGTTCAGCTTTTCACGTAGCTGTAGGGCATAGACACAATACAGCCAAGTTCTTTGCTATGACGGAACAAGGATGACCTTTGCTCTAGTTTCCAAAAAGTTCCTCATTTCCATCTGAGACCTGATAATTATGGTCTTTACTAGCATTTTAGTCACAATCACTTAAACAAGCTCTAAGAAGTTCCAAATGTTCCCTCCTCTTCCTGTCTTCCAATGAACCCTCCAATGTCTTCCAATCTCTGTCTGTTGCCCTGTTCCAAAGCTGCTTCCATATTTTCAGGTATCTTTATAGCAATGTCCCACTCCTCAGTATCAATTTTCTTACTCCAATTGTGTTGTTGTAAAGGAATACCTGAGGCTGGGTAATTTGTAAAGGAAAGAGTTTTAGGCCGGGCGCGGTGGCTTACGCCTGTAATCTCACCACTTTGGGAGGCCAAGGTGGGCGGATCACTTGAGGTCAGGAGTTCCAGACCAACCTGGTCAACATGGTGAAACCCCATCTCTACTAAAAATACAAATATTAGCCGGGTGTGGTGGTGGGTACCTGTAATCCCAGCTACTCGAGAGGCTACGGCAGGAAAATCGCTTGAACCCAGGAGACAGAGGTTGCCATGAGCTGAGATCGTACCACTGGGTAACAGAGTGAGACTCTATCTCAAATAACCAAAAAAAAAGAAGTTTCATTTGGCTCTTGGTTCTTCAGGCTCTATAAGAAGCATGGCACCAGTATCTGCTTCTGACGAGGGTCTTACGCTGCTTTCATTCATAGAGGAAGGTGAAGGGAAACCAGCATATGCAGAGATCACATGGTGACATGGGAGTCAAGAGAGGGGAGAGGTGTCAGCTTCTTTTTATGATTATGATTATTATTTTATTTATTTATTTATTTTTGAGATGGAGTCTCACTCTGTTGCCCAGGCTGGAGTGCAGTGGGGTCTTGGCTCACTGCAACCTCTGCCTCCCGGGTTCAAGTGATTCTCCTGCCTCAGCCTCCTGCGTGCCACCACTCCCAGCTAATTTTTTTATTTTTAGTAAAGATGGGGTTTCACCATGTTGATCAGGCTGGTCTCGAACTCCTGATCTTGTGATCCACCCGCCTCGGCCTCCCAAAGTGGTGAGATTACAGGCATGAGCCACCGCACCCGGCCGCCAGGTTCTTTTTAATAACCAGCTCTTGGAGGAATTCTCATGGGAACGAGTAGAGTGAGAACTCACTCATTACTCTGAGAACAGCACCAAGCTGTTCGTGAGGGATCCGTTCCCAAGACCCAAACACATCCCATTAGGCCCCACCTCCAACGTTGGGGATCACATTTCAACACGCGTTTTGGAGGACAAACATCCAAACCATAGCAGGACAGTTAGTTGTCCTAATCAGGTGTACACATTGCACACAAAAGGTCACAGTCCAGAGGCAGCTATTATAGAAACTTAGCTATCTTTATCTATGAACAACACTGGGGTCTTGTTAAATAACAAAAGAGATTAAGAGTACATCATTAAAAAATCTGTGATGTGCAAGACATGTGCACTGGTAAAATATTGCAGAGGTACTCCCTGATGTTGCAGGAAATTAAGAATTGAGACAAAACAGTAGATGGTATTCCCAGGATATTAGGTTACTGATTAATTAGGCCTTCTAACTATGTGGTTAGCCAAATCCTGCTGAAAGCACCTGCCTTAATCATACGGTTTACTCGGGGCACTCTTGGAGCACTTAAAAGGATGGAAGCCTGGCACTGGAATGTATGACTGTCCTAGGCTTTCATACTAATAAATGCCTATATGTTGAGCTGAATTTGCCTTGGCACTTGTTTTTACTGTAACCTGTTACTGAGTGTGTGAGAAGGTCTGTAACTCGCATTTAACTCTAACAAAGGTGAATAACCAAACTGGCTCATTCATATTGGCAGGCAATAATAAGTAGTTGGGTTCAGGGCCACTGCCGTCTTTATATTTGATCTGTCCATATATATTTAAAACAATCAAGATGACTCACAAAGAATTATGTAACCAACATTGGTAATGTTCGTGGAAATCTATATCCATGTAATGCGCTTTCTCTCTTTAGCAAATCCTTGACACAGAAAGGTAAATGACTTGAAAAAGACTTAAAATTTACATTTAGAATAGCCCTCCTCAGGACGTTTCAAATTTAGGCAGGTGGAAGCAAAACCGGCCAAGGGCTGCTCTAGCTGGCCCAATTAGATGAGGTATGTGTCCTCCTAGTGGGTTGGGGGAGTTGTTGTGAGATTGCAACCATGATCCTGATCCTAACTCCCAGAGAAGAAAGACAAAGATGAGAGGCACTGACTGGAAGTAGAGGCACAAGTTTGGCTCCAACCTGTTCTACTGACTCCATCCAATTGATAAATAGCAAATATCTTCTTTAATGAAAAATTTGACTGAGAAAGCCTATCTTAGAAATCTCACAGTGCTCAGTAGCAGTATATTCAAAGCAGAAGAATAGTAATAGTAATATTATGGCCAGGTGCAGTGGCTCACACCTGTAATCCCAGAACTTTGGGAGACTGAGACAGGTGGATCACAAGGTTGGGAGTTCGAGACCAACCTGACCAACACGGAGAAACCCCATCTCTACTAAAAATACAAAAATTAGCTGGGTGTCATGGTGGGCTCCTGTAATCCCAGCTACTTGGGAGGCTGAGGCAGGAGAATCGTTTGAACCCAGGAGACGGAGGTTGCAGTGAGCCGAGATCACACTACTACATTCCAGCCTGAGGGACAGAGCAAGACTCATCTCAAGAAAAAGAAAAAAAGAATAGTAATAGTAATAATAAATACTGAAATATAAATGAAGTGCTACTAATACATTTTATTAAACATTTGATATTAGGTGTCCACTTTTCTGATTGAACTCTGGTGGATAAATTAGATGAGTATACAAAAACAAGAAAATGCAAAAGAATCTTCAATTATGTTTAGGGGACAAAGGTGTCATATATAAGGAAAATATTAGCAGGCTTTGCCTGGTGAGATGGTACAAGCTATTTTGAATGACTGTTCAGACTATAGAAGTGTAATTTAAGCAGAGTTTGAGACAGAGGTCCTGCAGAGAGTTTTTCCCTCCCTCTGGGGGTTCAGAAGATTTGTGGGCACACATATGAAGGCAGAGCTGAGGGGAGGCCATACTGGGGAATGTTAAGGTTCACAGAACAAGTTGTATGAATGCTTTTCCAGAATTTACTCAATTACATATCGTTTAGAGGAAGACGAGGGAGGAGAACGTGTTTTGATCATCAAAGTGTAAGTTAAACTTTGGTGCTACTCAAATGTTGTATTAAATGTTCTATGAAAAAGAGTCTGGGCTTGAAAGACCAGGAAGGAGACTCACTGCTGGCTACTTTTGCTTCTCCTGAAAGGACTTTTCATGCCTCAATTAAATCCTTGCCTTGTGCAATTTAGGTCATCCTTGCTGTATTAACCAGCCCAAGGAGGTCAGCAGTGATATCCTATACAATCTAATGTTGAGTAGCTTTAACGACCCAGGCCCAAGCTCTGTGATGGGGGTTGGCAAACTTTCTCTGTATATGTCCAGATAGTACATGTTTTAGTACATGTTTAGTCACTATGGCCCATCTGGTCTCTGTCTTAACTCCTCAACTCCATCACTGCAGCACAAAAGCAGCCATAGACTACATAAACGCACGAGGATAAATTAAGCTTTATTAAGCTTTATTAACAAAAGCAAGGTCAAAGGTTGTAGTTCTCTGCTCTATGACAATGCAGTATATGTCTTTCCCTTGCTCTGTTTCCCGTGGGTAAAAGAAGCATCTTTCATAGTAAAATTGTCTCTATTGATCCTTTATTAAAAGATCAACAAACATTTCTTTAATACCATGTATGTAGACTATACTATATTAGGTTATTGCGGGATCTGGCCAGCAGCCCACAATGCAACGGGGCTCTTTCTTCATTCCCAGGCAGATCGGCAGGTTGAGAAATAATAAAACACACACAAGAGAGTGAAAGCTGGGTCCAGGGGGTCACCGCCTTCTGGTCCCGTGGTGCTGCCAACGTACTGGATATACCAGCATTTATTATTAGGTTTAGTGAGGGTTGGGGTAGGTTAGTGAGGGATTTAGGGTCATTTGATTATGAGGTGAGATGGTCACATGAGGATGAAGTAATTCTTTAACATAACATCTGTATGCATAATTACAGTATACAGAGATAAGAATTTACAATACAGTGTGTGCATCAGTAATTTCTAACAGAGCCTTAAAACAGAAACACAGTCTTTCCATAACCTATGATTAGCAAGATATTAATCAGCAGTAACAGTTGCAGCAAAAGTTGGTTACGAACAATCCATAGAAACAGGATGTAAAGCTAGACAACCGGTTAGACCAGAAATTCTCAGAAGGGAGTATGCCTTAACCCTAAAGAGGCCTAGAAGAGCCGTGGCAGGAGGAGGGCCTTTATAGCCCTATCTTATCCATATGAACAGGTGCCCCCATGCGTCCATTTATAGGCTCTCCTCAAGGGTCGCATTCCATTCCCAGAGCTATGAACATCTGCTTTTCTGGGATAGGAATATTGGTGATGTGAAACCTTCCTGACTGCACGTCTGTTCGTAGGCTCTCTACAGGAGGAAGCACATCACGCACTGTTAGCTCATTCTGGCAGTCCAAATTGGCATTGTCTTTACACAATCCTGCATGCAATTTTATATTTACAATAATCAGGAGCATTTCATCTTTCACTCTGTAGCAATAGTTTCAGGGGGTCTCCCTACATTGGCTACTATGGGATGGGGGAGAAGTTTGAGATGATGGGAAGAAAGGAAAGATGTATAATATCTTTTTCTTTTCTACCAAAGTGTCTTTAATCTCCCTAGGGAACACAGGCATATGGGTAAACAGGACAAGTCAAAAAAGAGTAAGGAAGTTTAGAGTAGAAGCAGTCAGGTACAGATTACAAACTCTATGTATCTTTTTTGGTATGTTCCATTGCCCCAGTTATTTATGAATGGTACAGAATTCTCCCAGAGAGCAGGATGTGCAGTGTTAACTGGCGAGATTGTGTGTTCATTGATGAGATTCAGCCTGTTGTGTTTAGACATTATCTATCTCATCCTCTTTGTAAAGGCAATGTTACTAATGCATTTATCCAAACAGTAGAGAACTTTTGCCTATGTGATATATCATTGCTTCTCAAACTTCAATGTTCCTAAGTATCATCATTAGGGGATCTTGTTAAAATACAGATTCTGGTTCTGTGGGACTGGGGAGGGACCTAAGATTCTACATTTCCAAAAATGTCATTGCTGCTAGTCATCAGCACATACTTGGATGAATGGCAAGATACTTCAATAACTATGCAAACAGCATCCCAGACTGAAAGTATTTTCTACTAGAGGAATTTCAAAGTGTAAATGTTGAAGAGCTAAATGATCCCACTTCCTTAAAATGTGTTCCCTCTCACAGCTTCCCTCCCCAACAGTAAGTATATAAATTCACCACTTATGACTCATCTTGAAAATGTGAAAGCTGCTGTGAAAATACAAGCAGATTATCTGAGTTGGTTAATGCTTTACTAAACGTTAATATTATACTTTAGGTAGAAATGGCTTCCTGGATAAGGGTGAGCCCCCAAGCAGTATTTTGAGAGAATGGGATAAAGGAGAGAGAACATTTGGTGAGGAGATAGAGTCATGAGTGTTTAGGTCACAGAGGCTGTCTAAGACACCTAAAACCTAAATTTAAATGGCTCGAATTGCTGTGGACACATAAGGGACTATAGACCCAGGACTGAAAGAGCAAGATGGGAGAAAGTGTTCAGACCAAACACAGAAGAAGGTCCAGAGGAAACACGGTCTAGGGAGAGACCCTGGCATTTCATCCATTGCACAGCTGAAGGTGTTAACCCACACAATGGTGGGAGTGACAGCCCAAGTGTCACTTGGTGAGTGACAGCCCAATGATAACAACCAAGGAGGGTTTCACAAGCAAATTTTATTCCTTGCAACAAGTAAGAAGAACACCAGGAATAGCTCCCAAAGCAATGCTTCCCCAGGCTGGAGGATGGGTCACGTTTTACAAGCATAAGGCAATCAGGGGTGATCTGATTGGATAGTACAATGAGATGATGTTGAGAGTCATGATCTGACTGGATTTTTCCATGGTGTGATGCCAGATCTGATTGGATCCTGGATCCTGCCATATGGTACCCATTTCTTAATTCAGTGCCAGCTCCTCACCCAAGCAATTATGTTCCCCTGTGGTTTCACACTTGCTTCATTTGAGCATGCTCAGGTTATATGACCTGAGGGTTCGTGGCAACTGAACAATCACTCATAACTTTGTAAAAGTTGAGCCAGATTGGTCTGGTGTGACTACAAAATGGATCTGAGGAATAACCTAGTTCTTTGTTTCTCTTCTTTCTGGTTCCATGCTCCAAAAGTAAATTGTTCATCATTAATAGGGGCTCACCAAGAACACCACTCTGAACCCGAAGATATCAAATCAAGCTCTCCATCTCCTCCCTGCACCCAACTCTTGGGCAGGCATATCAGAAGCTCACGGAGGAAGTGGGAAATTCTGTGTCTGATAGATCCCACAGTTTTGAGAATTCAGAAAGCTCACTTATTTGACAGATCAGTAACCTAAGGCCTAGGGACAACTGGCTTGCCCACACTTAGATAAGCCATTTTTCTAGAGTTGGACTGCAAACTTAGACCTCCCAACACTCATGTTAATATCAATCTACTACAATCTCTACTCTTCTTTGATGGAACACTTATTAGATACTCGTATTAGTCAGTTCTCACACTGCTATAAAGAATTACCTGAGACTGCGTAATTTATAATGAAAAGGTTTTGTTTTATTGTTTATTTGTTTTTGAGAGAGTCTCACTCTTGTCGCCCAGGCTGGAGTACAAAGGCACAATCTTGACTCGCTGCAACCTCTGCCTTCCGGGTTCAAGTGATTCTCCTGCCTCAGCCTCCCAAGGAGCTGGGATTGCGGGCTCCCACCACCATGCCCGGGATTTCACTATGTTGACCAGGCTGGTCTCAAACTCCTGACTTCAGGTGATCCACCTGCCTTGGCCTCTCAAACTGCTGGGATTACAGAATCACCACTCCTAGCCAATGAAGAGGCTTAATTGACTTACAGTTCTGCAGGCTGTACAGGAAGCATAATGGCTTCTGGGAAGGCCTCAGGAAACTTTCAATCATGGCAGAAGCCCAAAAGGAAGCAGGCTGGTCTTACATGGCTGGAGTGGAAGGAAGAGAGAAAAGGGGGAGGTGCCACACACTTTTCAACAACCAAGTATCATGAGAACTACTACATCCATGATCCAATAACCTCCCACCAGGCCCCACCTCCAACCCTGGGGATTACAATTCAACATGAGATTCAGGTGGAAACACAGATCCAAACCATATCAATACTCAATGGCATTGTGTGGACTATGCATCAATTATTTATTAGCTTATTTTTTCCCACTATTAAGCAGTTATTCCTCACAACTTTTTGAAAAGATAAAGCAGGTATGTTCCCCATTTTAAAATTATAAGATGTTATTTCACTTATCCTCATAACAGTACCTGAACTGTAAGATATCAAGAAAAGTTTGGTGAATTAATTGTGACAATCTTGCACACTTAATAGTAAAATTAATTTATTAATAGTCAAAAATGTATTTTTGGCAAATAGGATGTTCAGAAAAACATGAGAAGCACATTAGGAAATACTATACATGTAGTATCATATATAGTATTTATATATCATATATAGTATTTACACAAACCTTATCCTTAAAAGGTTTGCATTTTTAGCGGTGAGACAAATATTTGTTCATGAAAATCCTTTAGGAAATGTTCAATGGTCTTCGAAGAAGAATTTTGTAGGATATTTCATAAAATCCTCTAAAAATATAACAAGTGCACTCTATTAGAATAGTTTATTACAATGAATTTTAATTGTCTGTTCCTTGTTTTCCTCTCTCCACTATATTTTATTTTTTTAAAGGCAAAAATGTCCATTGCCTAACCTGATGACTATACATGTTAGGCACCAAATAGTTATTTATTGATTGATTATACATGAAAACAAAATCATATGCTTACTGTATCTGGTATATAGCAATGTTTGCTATATCTATGTAAATATATTATCTAAATACAGTAATCCCCAAATCCCATGGTTTTCCTTTCCATGGTTTCAGTTACTCCAGTTAACAACTACGGTCTGAAAACATTAAATGGAAATTTCCAGAAATTAACAACTCATAAGTTTGCAATCACACACTGTTCTGAGTAGTGTGATGAAATTTTGCATCACCTGCCCCACCCTGCTCCTTTCCTCCCTGTATGTGAATCATTCCTTTGTCTTGCTTGCTCACCCTGTAGACGCTACCTGCCCATTAGTCACTTAGCAGCCATCTCAGTTCAGTAGTTGGGTTCAAGTCACCCTTATTTTACCTAGTAATGGCTCCAAAGCACAACAGTAGTGATGGTGGCAATTCAGATATGCAAAAGAGAGGCCATAAACTATTTCCCCTAAGTGAAAAAGTAAAAGTTCTTAACTTAAAGGAAAAAAAAGTCAAAAAATGTTATTAAGATCTATTAAGAACAAATCTATCTGCGAAATTGTGAAGAAGGAGAAAGAAATTCATACCAGTTTTGCTGTTGCACCTCAAACTGCAAAACTTACAGCCACAGTGCGTGACAAGTGCTTAGTTAAGATGGAAAGATTATTAAATTTGTGGATGAAGACGTGAATAGAAATGCGTTTTGATGGACAGCAACTGGGTTCAGTACTATCCACAGTTTCAAGCATCCACTGGGGGACTTGGGACGTACTCACCTGCGTGTAAGGAGGCGATACAGTTTAATTATTTATTTAGTACACTTATATAGTTTATGTCTTACGTATAAGATCAGACTTATGAGGACATTGTGATGTTTACTTCTTTGGAAAAAATGTTTATATATAAACAACTAAACCAATGCTTCTAAAACTTTAATGTGTAGAATTGTGCTATAAAAAATCTGAAAACCAATGTTGAATACTAAATATTTTGTATATACATGCTATATATCTATAAACACCAATTTATTCCTCCTACAAAGGAATAAGTGCTTTACATAAATTGTTTCCTTTTTATCCTTACAACAACCTTATGAAACAGGAGCGGTTATTACCACCACTTTACAAATGAGAAAACCAAAGTAAGTTAGCTTAGGTCACAAAGTTATTAAATGGTGAAAGCAAGATATAAACATAGAGGACGAACTCCAGAATCAATTCTTTCAAACACTGTGGTACCGTGCAGGACTCAGCAAACTCTGAGCCATACCAAACCACATCCAGCCGCTGCCTGTTTAGTAAATAAAGTTCCACTGGAACACAGCCATACCCATTGGTTTGTCTATGGCTGCTTTAGAGCTGCAACAGTAGACTTGAATAGCAGTGACAGACTATACGACCCTCTAAGCCTAAAATATTTACCATCTGATCCTTTACAGAAAAATGCCATTCCTGCCCTAGAGAATCATATATACCATTCAATTTTGTGAATTAAATGATTTTGTCCTATAATTTTGAAATGTATTTTGTATCCTTAATATAGGATATAAAATACAGCTGTGTTGCCCAAATTTTTCTCATTGTATTCCCAAGTAGTAGTTGAGCAAAAATTCATCGCAGTTTGTAACATTTTCTGCCATTTTGATGCATGATTTATAAGACAAAGTGAGAACTGTCTTGCATTAACTCTTCCTATAGACTGGACATTCAACATTGGGTTCAAGGTGCATTAGAAATGAATACTTATTAGGATTAACATTTTAAGATGTATTTTTTTAAAGGTTGCAAAATACTTATAGTTTTGAAATCAAAGGAAGGTTCAGTAACATTCTTTTGGGTGAATAACTTCAAAATATATTTATTTTTAATTTTAGTTTTTGTACAAAGCTCCAGTTTAGAAGCTACAGAAGAAACATACATTATGAAATTGCTAATAAATTGGGGAGGGATTGTGCAGCATATTTTGCTTACTAATTTTAAGGAGGAGTTTTTCAACATTATTGTGAATCATAATTATGTCATTATATGTTATAAATATATTACATGTATTTACACTACATAATTAGACCTAATTCTAATTATGTAGATTCATGGTAATCAGCTAAAATTTGCTTTAAAAAACCAAGATAATTCTTCTAACAGATGCTACCTTAATAGAATATTAAGTTTGAGAAAATCTCATGAAAATAAGATAATTAATAAGTAATGATTAAACCTTAACATGCAAGCAGAATAACACATGATGTCACCCCTCTCCCAAATCTTCATTAGAAGAAAAAGTGTTTGTTCTGGGACACACTGAAAAATTTGGTAAATAGTGTTTTAGAGAAATTATCGCTTAAATTGAAAGAGAAAGCAATCCAATAAAAATACCTCAAAGTTTTCAAGATTTGTTTTGGTTATAACATAAATACTCTCCTTTCAAAGCTCCTGATGTAAAAACCTTTTTAAAAAAATTGTTCTAGTAACAAAGAGGTAAATAAAAACACTATTTCCCACTGGAATCGTGCTCTCTAGATGTTAAATCTAGCATCATTGCTGTAAATTGCTAGTTGTAGTCTTTGATTGACATGTTTACCCAGATAATGTAACAGTTTTTGTGAAAGAAATCTACTTAGTGTCTGGATGACATGAAACATGTTTCTTGTGGAAGGAAAAGCCCAAAGTATTCTTTCTTTCTTTTTTTTTTTTTTTTTTTTTTTTTTTTTTGAGAGGGAGTCTAGCTCTGTTGCCCAGGCTGGAGTGCAATGGCCGGATCTCAGCTCACTGCAAGCCCCGCCTCCCGGGTTCACGCCATTCTCCTGCCTCAGCCTCCCGAGTAGCTGGGAGTACAGGCGCCCGCCACCTCGCCCGGCTAATTTTTTTTGTATTTTAGTAGAGACGGGGATTCACCGTGTTAGCCAGGATGGTCTCGATCTCCTGAACTCGTGATCCGCCCGTCTCAGCCTCCCAAAGTGCTGGGATTACAGGCTTGAGCCACCGTGCCCGGCCAAGTATTCTTTCAAATGGGAGTCTTTTCTTTTCAAATCTTTGAAGCTGGTAACGAATCATGTAATCTGTTTTACTCCCTCATTTACCCAATATTAGTAGTTCAATTGCAATGTGCGTCTAACTATACCTTTGAAATCCCCTCAAGGGTTCTGTCCTTGACTTTATTTTGGATTCATTTTCGATGCTGAGCTGCACAGGTATCCATTCTGCACAGCAAGGTGTTTGACCAAGGAACCCGTTTGGTTATGTTGAGTATTCTGTCTTTTCTATTAGGTTTTAACCCCAGCTGTGTTTTCTAGGAATGTGGAATAACTTGCCACAAATACTTCACATGAAGGAAATCACTCATTATTTCTAATGATTTTCCTATTAAGTGAAAAGCATATATATATATATGTATATATATATCTTTCCCTGTAAAATATATTATTCCTTTTGAAGCTGCCACAGATGGCAAATTAGCATGGGGGCAATAAATGATATTTCCAAAGCACCTTGAACTTGTGCAGGCGAACTTGATCTTCACATGACCCTGAGCCTTGAGGGTATAAAATAGCAAGTGGCCAGGATACCATAAGAAGAAAGCAAAACAACTTTTTCTCAGATAATTAGAGTAGGCAAAAGATAGCCCCCACAGTGACCTTGTGACTATTCAGCCAGTGGAGTTGGGGCTCAGCAATCAGTCTGTGCTGAACTCCAATACAGTCGATCAATCCTAAACTGATAAGCCAATGACTTGTTTAAACTGGCCAATCACATTTCCCAGTGAACTTTTGTGGCCATTGACTTTGGAAGCCCTGCCTTGCCACTGGTTTGGGAGGCCCCCTTTACAAGCGTTTTTTTTGTGTGTGTGCCCTTTTATATTCACATGCAAGTCAATTCACAAGGCTTTAATCTTTTCTGAGTTAATATCCCTCTGACAATCTGAAAACCCCAACCCACAAATCCTATTCTTTGCATTGGAATAGGTTTTCCTTGCCTTGGGGGTCAGTAAACTTAGCTACACACTCAATTTGTCTCAGTCTTTATTTACATCTACCAGGGAAATTAGATCAATCCTGATACAAAAAACGAATAAAGCCAACAAAGTTTTATGTCAACTTTATCTACAGCAGAACCTTAGCAATTAAAGATTTAATATGTATAGTTTCAATTGTATTTTGAAATTGCACATGTCATTTGCAATTTTTATAGCAAGATAAAAATTTGAATTGAGCCTTCCCAGGCTGTGTTATCTTACTGTCCCTTGATTGATGAAGGAGTCTAGAACCCACACTTTGGAAGAGCTTATTTTCATTCTCATTATAAGACTAGCGACTGGGAAAGAGTGAGCAAACTGTAACTTCTTTCTGAATACTGGCCACTGGCCTAACAAGCCAACTGCTAGTCCTAGCCATAGAAATGAAAAGGCTTAAGAAAAGAAGTAGCTTGTACCTAGAAAATCAGTTTGTAAATCATTTTTATAATTATTATGTATTTAGTATTGATCTAAAGGAGTTATTTAAAACTTTTTGGTTATATCTGATTTAATTTTGTGGGAGAGATAATAATGTACATTGTTATTTGGAGAGGAACATTCCAAAGGATCTTTGACATGTCCTGCATATGAGTGGCTACTTCCTGTTTGCTCATTCCCCAAACATTATCATATGCATGGCCATTTTCAGCCCTAAAGAAGTGTACAACTTGCCTTGTCCTGCAAAGCATTCTTAGAAACCAATTCCATACCACTGGCTAGATGCAAAGGGAAATTGGCCTAATATTGGTTCTTGGAACCTAAGAAATGAAGAGGAACACTAAATAACACAGAATGGAAATAATTATGCAGATTTTAGAGGAAACTGTACATTCCCAGGAGGTCAAGTCCCTGTGGTTGATTTTTTTGTTTTGGGGGGGATTTTCTTTCTTTTGTTTTTTTAAATGAGTGGCTTGTTTCTTTTGCACTGGAGGCCAGACCACTGGAACATTAACATTTCGATACTTGAAACTATGTTTTTCATTCAATAGCATATCTATAGAGTCGAAAACAGTGTCTAAGGAAGAGGATATGCTTAGTGAATATTTCTAAATGATCATCATTTTATTCATTTTCTTTTTAAAATGTATTTATTTATGCAGCACAAAAACAGCATACCACAGTCTCATTAGGTGCTTAAAATAATTTGGAGAGCATAGCAGTTAAAATGACTAGAAAGGAATGGGCCAATGTCTGAGATAAACCCCGATATTCTCATTTGCCGTGTCCAACGTAGACATCGCTAATTCATCACAGTCCTCTTTCCTGCCGAGCCTGGATGCAGCATCAGAATCCTCCTCAATACAGGGCTTCCATCAGCCACCACCAATCAGCTGGAGTTGGCAGCTATTTCCAAATCATTTGCCACTGTTGGACTAGATTGTATTTCCCTAGAACCTTAAACAGAAGGTAGCACCTTCTAATCTTGAGACTTGCTTGCCTTTTCAAACTCCCACTGTGATTATTTTCTACTACCTGTTTCATATAGTCAATTAATCTCATGAATTTCAAATGCTGACCTAGATGCAGGTGTTTATGTGGATACACTATAT
Organism: Macaca thibetana thibetana; assembly: GCF_024542745.1. Taxonomy (NCBI): domain Eukaryota; kingdom Metazoa; phylum Chordata; class Mammalia; order Primates; family Cercopithecidae; genus Macaca; species Macaca thibetana. The sequence continues at coordinate 15,013,430 of NC_065583.1, read as the reverse complement.
TTAAAGAGAAACTTCTCAGACTTCAGAGCCATAATGCAAATTTCATCATTCTGCTTCTACATTTTAGGATGAAATGGAAATTTTCTAGGTAATTGTTTGAGATGCACAATTATCAAGAGAACTAAAGAATCCCCTCTATTAATCCAATGATTCTCGACCAGGGACGATTTTACTCAGCAGGGGACATTTAACAATATCTAGAGACATTTTGGTTGTCATAAATTGGTGTGTTGGGGGGTGGGGGCTGCTACTGGCATCTAGTAGGTAGAGGCAAGCAGTGCTGCTAAACATCCTAAAATGCACAGGACAAATAATTGTCCAGTCCCAAAATGTCAATAGTGTTGATATTGACAAACCCTGTTCTACACTATTAAAACACTTAATTATATGTAATGTTGAAGAAGATAATTTTGGAACTGAAATCTTTATGCTATTAATCTGATTTACAAGGGAAACTAAATACTCCTTATTAAAAAAAAGTGTAGTCATGCTCATATTTGAAATCTGCCTTTGGGTCCAGTGTCACAAGTTGATGAATAAGACATTCCCAAGAGACAGTCAGTGGGATGCCACGGGGCCTGCCTACAGACTGCAATTGAAACTCGACATTGTACTTCTTTTTCATCACCAGTGAATGACCAAAGTGTGAGCTCTTCAATGTTTCACACTATATTGAATCTCACACTGAGAAACTGCTCTTGTAATACAAGATGGATTTCAAGGGTTCTCCATTTTTTTTTAAGTGTTAAGTTTAGTCTAGCAAGATTTTTTCCCTAGGAAAACTTGGTTCTATCTATCAAACAGACCAGTTGCTCATTTATCAAATATTTTCATTACCGGATGTAGTTAAGTTTTGCTAATGAAATGGAGTGAGAAGATTTTTTTTTCACTTCTACCTCAAAACAAAACTTTGCTTTCTGAGGATTAAATCCACCACTTCTCCCTGTCTCATTGTCAACCAGACATAGTGAGTGTCTTTTAGACAGATTCTCGAGACACACTGGCTGAGAACATTTCATATTAACTCAAATATATAAGCCTTAATAAGCCAATTTCCCATTCAGTTTAATCTATTTTCAGCAGATCAAAATAATTAAAAATGCTAACAGTTATGGTAATTTCAATACACTGTGAGAGAAGCAATTTAGATAGCACCTTCCCGACGAATCTATATTTGTATAAATGCTGATCAAGAATATTTGTTCAATTTTATACAAATCAAACATGAATAATTTCTTCCATATTACGCCTTCCATTGTTGTGTTTTCCCTCTATCTAGTTATCCATTTGCTGCTGGCATGCTGCTCTAGGAAGATTTGATTAAAATCAATAAGTTATTGGGAAGATGGCAATTAGCAGTCTTTCACCTATAATAGCATTGTCTGTTAGGCTTCCTTTGTGTTAATCACAATATTTTAGCATGACTTTCCTATCTAGCCATGCAATTTAATGAAATGGAAGGTTTAAAAAGCATCCTTAATTTGGGGCACTGGCAGTACGCTTCTCTGGTTTTCACTGTTTTGATAGGAATACCCAGCATTTCTGCAGTACATCAGAATCCTCATCTCCTTTGAGACTTTCCCAATTTTAAGATCTCAGAAATATCCACACAGAAGTTCATACTGCACAAACTTCAAGTGGGTTCAATGTAGCATAAAGATGCCAGCAAATATCAATGTATAGATTTGTTTAACTATTTCAAAGTGACTTGATAGTTTGTTTGTAATAGGTAATTGACGTGGCAAAGTTCTTCACTTGGGCTGTATGATATTGAGTGGTAAATGCCTGGGCTAAAGACTGAACCTTGACTAATGCCCCTGGACAGCAAGTAATGATTGTCAAAGTCATTAATTAGAATAAGGCCATGGCACTCTCCTTTTTATGTTTGTTATCATATGTTTCTTTTTTTCTGAATGTTCATTTTAACCACTCTTTCCTTAGAGGAAGCACGCACACACACATACACACACACGCACACACACATAAATGAGCTTACTATTTAATTATATATAAGGAGGGCTATGTTTAGCCAATTTTTTTTTTTTTTTTTTGAGATGGAGTTTTGCTCTTGTTGCCCAGGCCGGAGTGCAGTGATGTGATCTCAGCTCACTGTAACCTCTGCCTCCCAGGTTCAAGTGATTCTCCTGCCTCAGCCTCTTGAGTAGCTGGGATTACAGGCACCTGACACCATGCCCAGCTAATTTTTTGTATTTTTAGTAGAGATGGGGTTTCACTATGTTGGCCAGGCTGGTCTCAAATGCCCGACCTCGTGATCCACCTGCCTAGGCCTCCCAAAGTGCTGGGATGACAGGCATGAGCCACCGTGCCCAGGCTAGCCAAAATTTTTGCATAGTGAGAATTGCTATGAAAACATGAGCACTTAAACTAGTAAGTGGATTATGTTCGTGTTAGACCTGTAACTAAGATCCTAATTTATAAACTGACAAATCTTTGTTTAGAGAATTAGTACCAAAACAAAACATTAAGATGGAAATACTCAGATATTTGTGAACATGTGGAAACATCTTGATTTCTCAGGGCATTTCCTATTGATGTTTTGCCTAATCCTAGTGTGTTTGTCAACTAGTTCCTCGAAAGATCCAAAGTCGCAAACAAGGATATGCAGGACTAATGGAAAAGAAATATGGAAATGGGTCTCACCCTCAAGGAATTGTCTGTCTAAAAAACCAAAAGAAGTAAAGGGATAATGAGATTACATGGATTATTCAGAGCAACTTGTAGGGAAAAAGAAACTTCAGTATCAATCAGATTTTTTTCCAACTATAATGTTCAAATTTTCTGGATAATTGTAAAGTGCTCCATTATATTTGCCCTCATAAACATAGTCCAAAATAAATGAAATAACTGAAGACACTCAACACCACATTAACTCCTTAATTTTTCAAAATACAACAATTTTTTTCTCTGTACCAGGAAGATTCTGGGTACTTAGTGTCATTTTTATGCATCTAATAAATGTAAATGACTATTTTGTAATAAAAATGGGCCTCATATTAGACTGAGAAGAAAGTTGGAGGAATTTTTTTTCTAGCTAACACCTGAAATTCTTATTGTAAAATCTTTTAACAGAATTGTCATACTGTAATGTTACTTAGATGTCAACATCACCAGTAAGATAACACGCAGATTATTTTAATGAAAGCAATGACTTCATTTTCTCCCCTTAAGTGTTTGAAATAAATATTTTTTTCTAATATATAATATATATTTATATATATGGAACTATCTTGGAAAGTGACATAATTATAAGTCTTTTAATAGATAGCTTGCTGTTAATTTACATCTTGAATATATAGTAGTTTTAGAAATGACTTCAAAAGAACAGTGAGTCTTAAATGGCAGTGACAGAAAGAAGCACAAAGAGTTATGCTGGCTACTTCTCTCATCAGATTTAGGTTGTTTTCTTTGTTATCATAGAACTATTCTCTTGTATTTTTTCTGACAGTTGGTCCCCAACCCCATCTAATTTTATCAATCAGAGATTTAGAAACAATTATGTAATCCAGTTAAACATTTTACCATTTACAATCTACTGTGCATTATTGAATCAGTTATTCAAAATGTATTTGTCCTAGCTGTGGTTGAAATGTGAATGAGTTCACATTACAGAAGGATTAGGAAGAGCTGGACATGCACACAATTATTTGGCTCTTGTGGGATGCCATGGTGTATGTATCAGATATCAATGGGCACCTGTGGGCAGATAATTCTGTAGGGAGGACTGTAGCAATGACTGCCCAGAGAGAGGTGAGAGGGCACCAAATAAAATGTTTGTCCAATTTGCATTTTGACATGGGCAATAATGCCACTCTTAAAGTAAAATAAAATGAAATAAAATAAAATAAAATAAGCTGAGATTCTTGAAGCCAGTCTCTAGGATTGCTGAAACGGTGTCTCACTGGTGGTGCCTAGGGAAGTGTATTTTAATAAACATGCTTGTTGATTTAGATGCAGGTGGTGATTTAGATGTAGGTGGTCCAAAGTCTACAGCCTGAGAAACAGAGATGACCTAGAGACAAAAGAAAATTCATGTCTTCTGTCCTAGTTCTACCCCATGTTACAGCTAACCACCATCTTGTCTGTATTATTGCTACAGAATAAGATATGACTAAAAGATTTACACAGTGTGATTTGCTATTCTAGAAGACTCAGTAGAAATATTGTAGGTTTTGCCTGATTCCTCACAGTTCTTGAACACATCGGAGGGCATTTTTGGTGGCAGTCTGTTTTTGGGGAGAATCTATTTTTGAAAGTTTAGGACATTATTGGAATCAGAGTCAGATAAGGAGGGAGGCTAATTGGTGGTTGTCCAGAGCACAACTCTATAAGGGACACTAAGATATCACCACAGGTACAGTGAGATGGATAATATTGTATTTTCCAGAAATTCTCTCTGAAAGAAATAATTCAATTAAATGATTGAGGATTGGGGGTGCAGGGCAGGTGAGATCCCTGAAGTAAATGCTTTGGGAACAATGGCAGATCCTTCAATCCCATTCCAAGAAAGAAAGGTCTGATTAACTGAAAGGTTTTTGTTTTGTTGAGTGGATCATCAGATATTGAGGCTAAAGCTAAGTCTCTTGGGACAATAGAGAGATAATTTCCTATGTGTTACATACCTTGCAATAGACAAGTCCAGTTTCCAGGATGCTCTGAGTTCCTCAGGGAGCAATAAACATGTAATTAATTTTCTTCATTCATCAAATATATTTTAACCATCTCTGACATGTTAGAGAATTTTTAAAAAATTAAAAAGACAGTTTGTTGCTCCCAAGCATTTACAGGCTACTATTTGGAAAACAGACATGCACATAAAGATATCCCATGGCAAGAGTATTGTTTTAAAGGTACAATAGAAGCCCAGAGAAAGCCAAGGTTGTGCCTTGGGGCATCTGAGAAAACTTTCAACAGTAAAATGTGAGCTGACAATAGAAGTCTGACAAGGCAAGACAGGGCACTTTGAGTAGTAGGAACAGCATATGCAAGGGCAAGGTGCTGTATTTTAAAAAATGCTCAGGAGATGGCTAAAGCTTTCAGAGAGTGGAAAAGAATGTGAGAGAAGAGCTGGACAGCTGGACAGTGCTTGAACTAAACCTAATCTTCATGCTAAGAAATTGAGATTGTTCATCATCTAGTTCTATAGATGACCATTGATCTGTGTTTTAAAAAGTTTTTTTTTAGGAGCACTTTGCTAAAATTAAAATACTTGATGCTCAATGCTTAGAAGCCTTTAAGGTGTTTTTAGCTGGATACTTCCATAGTCACACTGGCATGCAAGTTTCTTCTAAGGCACAGTGAATGGTGAAATGAAAGTGGAAAGACTGTATGGGGAAAAATTAAGTAACACTTGGAAGTCCAGACAAGAGATGATATGATTCTCAACTAGGTAAGTCATAAAGAAGATTGAAAGAAAGGGATGAAGAAGGGAATAGATTGGAGAGAAATAAAGAGGCTAAGGAACCAGGAAGTTTGGCCACAGTGTCAGTGTTTGTTACTAAGTTACCAGTTTTTGGCTTTATTCTTTTTTTGGCTGGCAATGTAGTTTTGGAAAAGGGTAAGATTGGTTTCGATAATGTTGAATAGAATGAACACTCCTAAAATGGATGAGATCTCTATTAAATCATTGAACATATATTTAACTAATAATGTCTCAGTGTTAAATTCTAAGTGAAAAAATTGCTTATTATCATCCACTTTAATTGTGTCCACAAGAGTCACTGGCCAAGGAAAGCTACAAAGAAAGAAACAGTTGGGGGAGGTTCTTTTTTGGATCACAAAAGCAGGTAATTTTGGAGACAGGTACATCTTGTGGACCAAGCTTCAGGCTGTCCTCATGGGGACAAAGCACATTTCAATAGCCCAAGAGCAGTCCTCCATTGCAAGAGTTGCTATTTCTGGAAATAAAAGGACATTGAGGCCAGGAGCATTTACAATAGAGGTAAAATGGGAACCAGGGGACTCTTGATAAAATGGAACACATTCTCTGCTCCATAAGCCTTCTGAAACTCTCTCTAGAAGATTCCTGATGAGAAGCTCTCCTGTCACTCTTAATTTTTGTTCACAGGACATCTCAGAGTTGTAAAAATTAACTGCGATGTAATATTTTGAAAATATATTCCTCCCCATCTAAATCATAAACTCAATGAGAGTAGAAATTCGAATTTATTTTGTGTTGATAGCTCTGTTAGCCAGGGTTCAATCAGAGAAGCGGAACCACTTAGGCGATACTTACATGTGATACTAAGGGTTTTGCTATAGGCATTTGACGTTGTGTCATGTAGGAGCTAGTGAAGAAGTGTCTGTAGGGCTCTTTCTTCATGTCTGACACTGGAACTTAAAGCCCACAGGCAGGCAGGCAGGGAAGAAAAGATGGCTGTCAAGTGGGAGAGGTGAAAATGAGGCCAGAGCCCATGTCATGAGCTAAAACTCCACAAGTATGACCTGAAGCCCATGTCAGTTCTTGTTTCCTCTGACTTTCACGTGTGGATGTCCTGCAGAAACCAGGGTGCTTTTTCATGGAGCTGGACATACATTTTTGGTTTGGTCAAAGAAGCTTAAGGAAGATCCAGGTTTAGAAGGTGGAGCCCAGGCCCACCTGCTAACTCACGTCAATGCGGTAAGTTAGCAGATTCTTAACAATATTTGTGAGTTACGAAATGGCCGTTTTTCCACTTCCACCCTGCAACATCTCCTACAAGATATGTCTGTGGTAGCTCACCCTAACCAGGAATATCTAGAAAACGGAATTCTGGGAAATGTAGTTCAGACCAGCTAAGTTGCTCATTACAAAGTCGCCACAAATAGCTATATCTTCAGCACTTTCACAGTGCCTAGGATGAAATAACTTTGTTAATCCTTTATTGCCTTGTACAATGAAGTCCAATGTTAAATGAGAAAGCACATACAACTCTGTCTCACTCTCACTCTCTCTCTCTCTCACACACACACCCTTTTTTCCTCTTTAAAATGTGTAAAGTATAGGTAACGAATTAGTTGTAACAGCACTGTCCTAGTTTCCAGGCTATAAACTCATCACTGTAATAACTACAAAGCCTTTACAGTAATGGCATATGAGTAGGAATTTGTGAGATGAAATTTTTGGCAGTTCATTAGTAAATTCGGGTTTTGCCTCAGCCTTAGGGAACAGAAGGGATCCCAGAAGGTACAGCAATCAGCAGATGAACTAACCCTCCCCTCAATAATGTGAAATGCTATTTTAAAAGAATTAAACAATGAGAAATAAAGCCTGGGAAATGAAATAATAGCTCATTAAAAATAATCTTTTTGAGTTATGTGGGATGGGAAAGAATACATTCTAATCATCACCATAAGTCAAATAACTAATGTGGTAGTTTCAAAAGAATTTTATTGTGTGTTCCCTGAAGTCCTTTAACACTGGTTAGCTAAATGCTTCAAGGTCTGTGCTGTGCTTTAATTCATCTTTGTGTCCCTGGCACTAATCAGAGTGTCAGCGTCTCTTAATGCTCGAAATATTTGTTGGAAAATTAATGAGAGAGCAAACTAAGAGCATTTAATAAAAGACATGGAAAATATTTACTCCACAAGTTTGATATGACCTGGAGAAGAGACTGAAATTGACATAGATGTGAAGTGTAGGCAGAATGCCACTAAATAAGGGGTTCTTGGCCGGGCGCGGTGGCTCACGCCTGTAATCCCAGCACTTTGGGAGGCGGAGGCAGGCAGATCATGAGGTCAGGAGATCGAGACCATCCTGGCCAACATGGTGAAAACCCATCTCTACTAATAATACAAAAATTAGGTGGGCATAGTGGCGCGTGCCTGTAATCCCAGTTACTTGGGAGGCTGAGGCAGGAAAATCACTTGAACCAGGGAGTCGGAGGTTGCAGTGAGCCGAGATCACGCTACTGCACTCCAGCCTGGTGACAGAGCAAGACTCCATCTCAAATAATAATAATTAATAATAGGTTCTCACTGAGGTGTCAGACTGGCCTGAGTGTATTGGTTCCTCCTCCAAAGTCAACCCTAAGAAAACTATAAAATCTAGAGGAAAGCATGGATTTGAGGAGTGAAAAATGAAAAGCCAGAAGACCCATGAAGAGTCTAAGGTCTGTTTGGCCAGTTAGTGAGTTTTGAGGTGGTGACGTGTAACGTATAGCACAGAGGTTCAGGTAGAAGCCATGAGGGCATAGGTTGTAAGATGCCCTTTAGCTTTGCTCCTGCCCTTTTCTCCTCAGAAACTGGATGCAATACCCTAGGCCTCCAGTTTTGGAAAGGAGCAGAGGTAAGATCAGGGCTATGCGAGAGCCATGTTGGTATGAGTGGACATAGAACTTGCAGGCTGGGCAGACACACCATCCTTTCACTTCTCCATCCTCCAGTCCCCAGCAATGGAAGATGAGGAGCCCCATCTCCTCTCAGTGCTGCTGCAGCATAAGGTTAAGGGCGAAACAGTGATCAGAGGAGGTGATTGGTGGATTGGAAATGAATGGGAGCATTTAGCCATCTTTTTATTGTTTTCGGAGCTCTGTGCCCAAGAGCTTTTCCCCTTCGATATTTCTATATTCTTCTGGAAGCACACCAACCACAGCCTCCAGCCCTCCTATTACAGACTCCAGACAGAGTAGCAGGTTCCCCGTGACGTGAGTTCACAGGCTATAATAGCAAGACATTTGAGGAGGACAGTTATTAGCAAACAAAGCCCACAAAGGTGAAATGTGTGTCATCTGATGTAGAATAATTAGAAGATACAAAAAAGAATTTAAAATAAGCATAATAAATGTACATACAAGTAAAGGAAGATGTGTGCAATGTAAAGAATGAACAAGAAATCATAAAAAGAGCCAAATGTTAAAAAAAAATGAAAAAGTCAGAAATAACTCAGTAGTTAGAATAAATATTAGAATATGTAGAGATTAAAAGTAGAAGATTAGATGAATGAACTATTGCAGAAGGCAGCAAGAAAAAATAAAGGTGGAAAATATAAAGGATTCAGTAGCTAGAAATTTTGGAAAATAAAAACACCAATATCTCAGAATAAAAAACCTAGAAAGTGGAAGAAAACAGAAAACAAGAAATATCTGAAGAAATAATTAAGATACATTTTCTAGAGTTAAAAAAAATTGAAAGATGTCACATTGAAGAGGCTCAAATTGGAAGAAATAAGGCTAACATGATACTATAGTGAATGTTAAGGGTAAATAAACTTTCAGAAAAAACAAATCACCTACAAAATAACAAAAATTAGACCGACATTGGCCTTTTTAACAGCAAATTTGGAAGCAAGAAGTTGAAGAAGTTAAGTTTCTAAAGGGAAAAAAAAAATCTGATACATCTAGCCAATCACCATTCAAATGTGAGCACAGGCTGGATGCGGTGGCTTATGCCTATAATCCCAGCACTTTGGGAGGCCGAGGTGGGTGGATCACCTGAGGTCAGGATTTTGAAACCAGCCTGACCAACATGGTGAAACCTCATCTCTACTTAAAAAAACACAAAAATTAGGCTGATGTGGTGGCACACACCTGTAGTCCTAGCTACTCGGGAGGCTGAGGCAGGAGAATTGCTTGAATCCAGAAGACAGAGGTTGCAGTGAGCCGAGACTGCACCACTGCACTCCAGCCTAGTCAACAGAGTGAGACTCCCTCTCAAATTAAAAAAAAAAAAAAAAAAAAAGTGAGGACATAATACACAATATTCTCAGACATAATAGGGCCTAGAAGTTTTCTCATATGGAGTCACACACTAGAAATATACTTTAAAAACGTAGTCATAGAAAAAAAAGTAATTCAGGAAAATATGATAAGTGATATGGAAATGAGAGAAATCAAATAATTTGTTTCGATTTACGGTTTTAAAAAATGCTTGAGTACATCAAAAGAAAAAGATAAAATATATTTATAACAAGATCTAAAATATAGACAATAAAGGAAAACATAGATACTGATAAATTTGGGAAATTATTAAGACTAAATAGACTTTAGATGTGGTCTTAAACTAAAGGCAGAAATCATAAATACAAATGTATGATATATAACTTTCATATCTGAAGAACAAAACTTGTTTATACAGGGGAGAGTAACAAAGGAGAAGATGGCAAAAAAGTGTAGAATATGTAAAAAGTCAAATAAGACAGCTGAAATGTCATAGTAATTAAAATAATTACAAATGAGAAATACTGCAAAGTCTCAGACTGCGTTTTTAACAACAACAAAAATGACCCAAAACAATGCTTTTTGCATAAGGATAAGTTTAATACAAAAAGATTCAGAAATATTAAAAATAAAGGATGAAAAATATTAACCAAGTAAATAAGAACCAAAACTAAGATCGGATAGTACTCTTAATATTTAACAAAATATAATTCGAAGAAAAAAATACTGGTGTAATGAATAGATTTGTTCGAGATTTTCCTCTGGGTTACCTAGAAAATGAGCCAGCTAGAATCAGCCTGTCATTCCTCTTTTCTCCCAGGAGGAGAAACTACATCTGAACTCAGATTCCCATGGGGCACATGGCCCCAACCCGAAAATTAGAAGAGATGTAATTACAGACAATTTGTCTAAAGAGTCATTATCCCTATCCAAAATGCCTGGCATCCACAGAATTGGTGTCTATTTTCATTGATAAATTGGCACCCAGTTTACGCTATAAAAAAGCTCAATAAGGGATTCAGCGCTGCCCCTGAAAACTCCACTCACCCTGCCGGGTCTTGCCCCCGATACTCTTCTCCGTGGGATGAGAGGGTGGGGCAGCCGTGAATCCCTTGCCGAATCCCTCACTGATGAATCCTCTCCTTTTTTTCTTTTTCTTGTAGATGCTTGGCTTTATAAGATACCCATTTCTTCTTAACGTTTACCAGATAATACTATAGAATTTGTCCTGAGCACTGGTGTCACAGGGGAGCAGCCACTAAAGAACCTAACCTGCCTGAGACAAAAAAGAGGATGGACCAGGCGCGGTGGCTCACGCCTGTAATCCCAGCACTTTGGGAGGCCAAGGAGGGCGGATCATGAGGTCAAGAGATGGAGAACATCCTGGCCAACATGGTGAAACCCCATCTCTACCAAAAAAACAAAAATTAGCCGGGCATGGTCGCAGGTGCCTGTAGTCCCAGCTTCTGGGGAGGCTGAGGCAGGAAAATCGTTTGAACCCGGTAGGCAGAGGTTGCAGTGAGCCAGTATGTGGCCACTGCACTCCAACCTGGCCACAGAGCGAGATTCAGTCTCAAAAAAAAAAAAAAAAAAAAAAAAGAATGTTTTAGGCTTCTTTAGGAACATTTGTGCAAGATATTAGATCTGTGCATATGACATAATAAAGATGAGTGAAAACAAAATTTGACCTTTTAAAAATATTTTAGTCTTGCCAAAAGTAGTTGGTGGGTGGGGGAGCTGAAGAGGAGAGGAGGGGAGAGAGAGAGCAGGGGTGAGGAGGGAGGGAGGGACATTTTGTAGACAATCTAAGAACACAATAAAGAAGAGAAATAACTACAGAGAAAACAGATTTTTAAAAAATTAGATTATTATAAACTCCTCTCGCCTAATATATTTAATACATGAATTTATATTTTAAATGTGTAAATTCTTAGAAATATCTAAAATATCAAAATTGATAGAAAGTGGAATGAACCAAGAAATAGCATATTTAAAATTTGAAATGGTAATAAAAGATTCCTCTTTCCAGAAAACATCAGACCCATATGGCTTTAGAGGCAAGTTCTAGGCAACTTTCAAGAAAGTTAATTTTCATTTTAAGGTATTTTTCTATCCCCAATTTAAAAAAAAGGGCAAAAGCTGTCCAACTTAGTTTATGTGGCTAAATGTGATGTTGTTTGCAATACCAGGAGAAAGCACAGAATAAATTTAAGTTACATATATGTAACTTATGAATGTAGACACTTTTACTTATGAATGTAGATACCCACCTGAAGAAAATCTAGCCAACTGAATCTGATCGAGTATCTAAAACATTAATGAATTGTTATTACAAACTGCAAGAATAGTTCAACATCAGATTGCTCCTGTAAGAAGAAAGACTAACACTGCTTAATCCGTGTTTCTCAAACATAGCTTTGGAATCTTACTGGAAAGCTTATTAAAATTAAATTAGTTGGCTCCCCTCCCCAGATATTCTGATTCAGTAGATCTGGAATGGAACCTTGGAACCTGTATTTTTCTTTTTTTTTTTTTGAGATGGAATCTCACTCTGTCGCCCAGGCTGGAGTGCAGTGGTGTGATCTCGGCTCACTGCAACCTCTGCTTCCCAGGTTCAAGCAATTCTCCCACCTCAGCCTCCCGAGTAGCTGGGATTACAGGCGCGTGGGCCGCCACGCCCGGGCTAACTTTTGTATTTTTAGTAGAGACGGGGTTTCACCATGTTGGTCAGCCTGGTCTGGAACTCCTGACCTCGTGATCCGCCCACCTCGGCCTCCCAAAGTGCTGGGATTACAGGCGTGAGCCACTGCGCCAGGCAGAACCTGTATTTCTAACAAGTACCCAGGAGGTGCTGATGCTGCTGTTCTGAGGACTACACATGGCAGATGCATGGACTGAAGACAATGAATGCTTTTGATGCTGCTATGTGCACTGCCCTGTATCACATTCCTACTATGTGCTAGACACTGTGCCAACTTTACATGCATTATATCCTTTAATTTATTTATCCCAACAATCCCATTTTACTTCATTTATGGACAAATGGAAAACTAGAAGTGTTAAATTACTTGCCAAGACAAACAGCTTTTCAGTGGTGGGACTGGGGTTCAAATCTAGGTTCTTCTCAGTTCAAAGCCCACACTCTTGACCACTCTCCTTCATGGTCTTTCTTTCTATTGCTAACCACAGGAAGATGCAAGGGAAGATTGCTGTGATTCTATCCATTTTTTTTTTTTTTTTGAGACGGAGTCTCACTCTGTCACCCAGGCTGGAGTGCAGTGGCGCGATCTCGGCTCACTGCAAGCTCCGCCTCTCGGGTTCACGCCATTCTCCCGCCTCAGCCTCCGAGTAGCTGGGACTACAGGCGCCCACCACCGCGCCCGGCTAGTTTTTTTTTGTATTTTTAGTAGAGACAGGGTTTCACCATGTTAGCCAGGATGGTCTCGATCTCCTGACCTCGTGATCCACCCGCCTCGGCCTCCCAAAGTGCTGGGATTACAGGCTTGAGCCACCGCGCCCGGCCTATCCATTTTATATTAAGCTGTGGAGATGAGTAAATAACTTTCTCATGCCTCCCCTTCTGGAAAAGCTCAGTCCAAATGCCCCTCCACTTTGCAGCTTTACCAAATCAAATCCCATTTGCATCACCTCCTCCCTCCTGGATACCCACAGCACAGCTTCAGCTCGTGGGATACTGATGACATCACATTGGATTTATTTGTTTAAACATTTGCTAACCCATTATTAAAATCAAGGAAAAAATTATTTTCTGGGCCAGGCACGGTGGCTCATGCCTATAATTCCAGGACTTTGGGAGGCTGAGGCAGGTGGATCACCTGAGGTCAGGAGTTCAAAACCAGCTTGGCCAACATGGTGAAACCCCGTCTCTACTAAAAATACAAAAATTAGCCATGCATGGTGGTGGGCACCTGTAATCCCAGCTACTCGGGAGGCTGAGGCAGGAGAATTGCTTGAACTCGGGAGGCAGAGGTTGCAGTGAGCCAAGATCACACCACTGCACTCTAGACTGGGGGACAGAGTGAGACTCCATCTCAAAAAAAAAATAATAATAATAATCTGAATTGAGGCAGAAAAATCATTTGAGAGGGGTTCAACACCAATAAATGATTTAATAAGAAACTCAGAAAACAAGGACTGCAGGAAACTTTCTTATTCTGTTAAAGATTATATATTAAAACAACAAATAGTTTACTTAATAAAAAAGCTCTAGATGATTTCTTTTTAAAACTGGAAACAAGAGAAACACACCCGTTGTCTACTCTAATATGGTATTGGAAGATCTGGATAGTGCTATAAGGAAAGAAAAATAACTAGGAAATTAAGGTTTCAGAACAGAGGCTCTTATTATTTGCAGTGTATATTATCAATCAACAAACTATTAAAATGAGTAAGAACATTCAGCAGATTTTCTAGGTTAAAAAAAGTAGGACATTTTACCACCCACAATGACTTAGTAAAAAATAAAATAACTTAGTAATAATGGTGTGGCTGGGTCCTCACCCAAATCTCATCTTGAATTGTAGTCCCCATAATCCTCATATGTAGAGGGAGAGACTAGGTCAAAGGTGATTGGCTCATGGGGGCGGTTTCCCCATGCTGTTCTCATGATAGTGAGTTCTCATGAGATCTGATGTTTTATAAGAAGCTCTTCCCCCTTTGCTCCTGTCTCTTACCCGCCACCATGTAAAATGTGCCTCTTTCCTTTCTGCCATGATTGTAAGTTTCCTGTGCCCTCCCCAGCCATGTGGAACTGAACCTCTTTCCTTTATAAATTACCCAGTGTCAGGTATTTCTTTATAACAATGTGAAAACGGACTAATACATTTAGATTCCATTCACGATAGAAATAAAAAATAGAAAGTATCTAGCATTACTCTAAACAAGGCTACTCATACCACCTATGGATAACATTTTAAAATTATAATAAAGCACAAAGAAGATAAGGAGAAGTAAATGAGTGATACAGCATGCTTTTGGATGATAGAAAATTATATAATGTCAATTATTCTCAAATTAGCTAACTCAGTGCAATCCCAGTTAAAGTCCTCATTGGAGTTTTTGAGAAACTTGTTGAACTTATCTAAATTTAAAAAGAAAAAGTAAAAAGGCATTACATAGCTAAATCAATAATGAAAAAGAAGAATAAAGAAAAAGAGCTTGTTGTCTCAGATATCAGATATGATTCAAAGCCAAATCATTATGTTACTGGACAAAGAATGTATAAATAAACTAACAGAATAGGGGAATTCAGAGATAGACACCTGATATACAATATATATATTTCAAATAATCATAAGTCAATGAAAAAGAGTGGATGATTTAGTCGATTCTATTGGGAATCTGCCTCCATAGCAGCATATCCCAAGGGAATTTCTATTAAAAGATGAATTGAAGACCAAGTGTGGAAGGTAAAAGCTAGAGGTTAATAGAAGAAGATATTGGAGAATAGTATCTTTATAATCTAGTAGCAGAAGAAGGTTTCTTAATCCAAACCCCAAACACACATGTCATAAAAACCTAAAAAGGAATGAATCTGATCACATCAAAATCAAGAATCTGTTCAAAAAACAACAACATGAATAAATTTAGTAAAATGAGAGATCTTTGAAATGTATACACCTGACAAGGGATTGATATCTAGAATCATAAGACACTCCTACAAATCAACAAAAAGACTGCAGCTCTAAAGAAAACTGGGAAAAGATAAGAACAGTTTCCACAAGTGGAATTTATTTCTAATAAATTAACAAAAAATTACAACGCTGGAAATTTCAAATGGTGGTGGGGGTGGACATTGTTACCACTCCTCTGAAGAGCAATGGGCAGTTCTTATTCAAATTCAGTGTGTAAATATTCCGTATATAGCATACATGTATATATATTCAGTATACAGCATATACGTATAAATATTCCGCATGTATATACCGTGTGTGTGAGTGCAAACATATACTTTCACCAACCAAGCAATTGCATTCCTGAGTTTATAGTCTGAAGATTTTCCCAACCAAATAATGAGGCATGTTTAGAAGCATACTCATCACAATATTGGAAATTAAGTATCTATTCCAATCCAAGTATCTATCACTGAGCATCAGACAGGCGCCCAATGGTGGATGTATTCCATGAAGCCCAATGAAGGCATTAAAGAACTCATAAAAAAGCCCGGGCATTGTGACTCATGCCTGTAATCCCAGCACTTTGGGAGGCTGAGGTGGATCATTTGAGCTCAGGAATTCCAAAACAGCCTGGGCAACATGGTGAGATCCCATCTCTGCAAAAAAATACAAAAATTAGCTGGGCGTGGTGGCACATGCCTGTAGTCCCAGCTACTTGGGGGGCTGAGGTAGGAGGACTGCTTGAGCCCAGGAGGTCTCAAGTCTGCACTCCAGCCTGGGTGACAGAGTGTGACCCTGTCTCAACAACAACAACAACAAAGACCTCATAGAACAGTACATAGAACAATAGTATTGACTGGGTGACACACAGACAGATAGATGGATTAAAATGTTGTTCTAAATATAAAAGTTAGAGACAGATAACATTATCCATTACTTGTTTAAATACATTCAGATATATGTAGACAAAAATAACAAATTATACAGATTATATTAGACTATGATTGCTGGGCTTAAAAAATAAAAATGTAGGATGCTGAGTTATATGTGAATTTCAGAGTAACAATGAATAACTTTTTGTATAAGTATGTGCTAAATATTATTATAAGCATAGTCCATATAATATTTGATAAATACTAAAACATTATTCGTAGTTTCTCTGAAATTCAAATTTAACTGAGTCCTGTATTTTATCTGCCAACTCTACACCAAACAAAAGATACATAAACCTGTTAGAAGGGTTGCCTTTTAAGGGTAGGGAGCAGAATGGTATTGGAAAATGCAGATAAAATGGATGAAATAAAACAGATAAACAAAAATAAATAAAAACAAAAGAGGGCCATGGATATCTCAATGGTGATAAAGTACCATGCACTGAACGTAATTAACTTCACTAGCCGTTTCGAAGAGTAACAAAGGAGAAAAGAGGCAGTGATTCTAGGAGAAAAGAAGGAAAAAGGAAAGGAAAAAAACGCCACAATTTATAAGAGCTTCATTAAAAATATATTAAGAAATATCATGGCATGGAACTGACTTATAAGTGATATTCCCTAGTAAATTGCAAAGTGACCTTTTGGATTGGGGAATAACTAATTATTTTTAGATAAGCAAAAAAAAACCCAAAAAACAAAAAACACACACACATTTTTATTTTCTTCCTGATATTTTCATCTTTAGTGAATAAAAATGTTTAATGAACATTCAGTGCATTAAAACGATAAGTTCAGGGTTATTGTGTAATAAAAACATATTTGAAATACCATACCATGTTTTCACACACAAGGGAAAATGCATATGCAAAATAATTACTTGAGCAGCAAAGCAAGTTAGATCCTAACATGTTTTGGTCTCCTCCGGCAGTTGCTAGAGAAAAATGCCCTCAGTCAAGATAAACAACACTCTCGAATCATGAAGTCCTGAACCCATCATAAGCCCTGTATTTTAGCGGCAAAGTCAGCCATATCATCTCATCTGACCCCAGACAAACATTTTCCTCTGGCTCAACATGACAGTCAAAACACTGATATTAGTGCCTTGCAAATCTGAAACAATGTGCAAATCTCACTGGATTAACAAGCTCTTAGGCGCAGCCGAATTCAAACAAGTGAGTTCACTCAAGGAGGAGATCCAGGCAAGAAAACTGCAGAATTCCTGACCTGATTTTTCTTTTTTCTCTTTTGAGACAGCTCTGTCACCCAGGCTAGAGTGCAGTGGCATGATCTTGACTCACTGCAGCTTCAACCTCCTGGGCTCAAGGGATCCTCCTGCCTCAGCTTCCCAGGTAGCTGGGACCACATGTGCACACCACCACACCAGGGTAATTAAAAAAAAAATTTTGTAGACACAGGGTCTTGCCATGTTGCCCAGGCCAGTATTGAAATCCTGGGCTCAAGCAATCTTCCTACCTCGGCCTCCCACCTGGGATTACAGGCATCTGCCATCACGCCTTGCCCTGGCTGGACTTGTGTCTGTGTAATTAAAATAGTATCTGGTTATGGAAAGCATTTGCTTGTGTGTGTGTGTGTGTGTGTGTGAGACAGAGTCTTGCCCTGTTGTCCAGGCTGGAGTGCAGTGGTATGCTCTCAGCTCACTGCAACCTCCACCTCCCAGGATCAAGCAATTCTCCTGCCTCAGCCTGGGATTACAGGCATCCGCCACCATGCCCGGCTAATTTTTATAGTTTTAGTAGAGACGGGGTTTCACCATGTTGGCCAGGCTGGTCTCGAACTCCTGACATCAGGTAATCTGCCCGCCTCAGCCTCCCAAACTGCTGAGATTACAGGCGTGAACCACCGCGCCTGGCCAGTATCTGCTCATTTTTAACAAACTGATGAAATGTTGGCATCAGATAGGAATGAGAGAAAAATCCACAGTCCTAAAAACCCAAGTCCTCAAATCCCTCGTGTTCATGCCTATAGAGTACCAATCTCCTTTCTCTTAGCTAATTCTTCTTCTTCATTAAAAAAAAAAAAAAAAAAAAAAAATAGGGCCGGGCGCGGTGGCTCAAGCCTGTAATCCCATCACTTTGGGAGGCCGAGACGGGCGGATCACGAGGTCAGGAGATTGAGAGCATCCTGGCTAACACGGTGAAACCCTGTCTCTACTAAAAAAACACAAAAAACTAGCCGGGCGAGATGGCCGGCGACTGTAGTCCCAGCTACTCAGGAGGCTGAGGCAGGAGAATGGCGTGAACCCGGGAGGCGGAGTTTGCAGTGAGCCCAGATCGCGCCACTGCACTCCAGCCTGGGCCACAGAGCAAGCCTCCGTCTCAAAAAAAAAAAAAAAAAAAAAAATTCCTACTAATTGTTCTCAACTCTCTGGATAGAGAATTGCCCTTCTAAATCAGATTAGTCAATGTTGGCACAGCATTGTTACTTGCTTTAGGATACAGTTCTTTGTTTTCCGCACAGTTTACCTGTTTTCCCACCTCTTTGCCAGGTCTGTTCCTGGAACTCAAGAGTCTTTCCTTGATTTATACTCTTGAATTTATCATTAAAGTGTTCGACAATCCTACGGACAAAACCCAGCAATATTATTCTGGGAACCAAGAAGATTTTTTGACGCAACTTCATATTTTCATAATAAGCAATTACATGGCTCTCTGTGATTTGGGTCAGATTATTCACCTTTCAGAGTTTAGTGACTATAGTATGGGATGTGAAGTAATGATACTGAGTGCTTTGAAATCTGAGTTCTGATGGTCAATGGCTGCATAAATTTGGCATGCTTCTTTTTTATTTTAAATTCCAGGATACATGTACAGAACGTGCAGATTTGTTACATAGGTAAACCTGTGCCATGGTGGTTTGCTGCACCCATCAACCCATCACCTAGATATTAAGCCCAGCATGCATTTGCTATTTTTCCTGATGCTTTCCCTCCCCCACCAGCCCCAATAGCCCCCAGTATGTGTTGTTCCCCTCCCTGTGTCCATGTGTTCTCATTGTTCAGCACCCACTTATAAGTGAGAACATACGGTGTTTGGTTTTCTCTTCCTGTATTAGTTTGCTGAGGATAATGACTTCCAGCTCCATCCATGTCTCTGCAAAGAACACGAGCTAATTCCTTTTTATGGCTGCATAGTATTCTATGGTATATATGTATCACATTTTTTTTTTTTATCCAGTCTAATATTGATGGGCATTTGGGTTGATTGCATGTCTTTGCTATTGTGAATAGTGCTGCAATGAACATATGCAGGCATGCATCTTTATAATAGAATGATTTATATTCCTTTGGGTAGATACCAAGTAATGGGATTGTTGGGTCACAAGGTATTTCTGGTTCTAGGTCTTTGAGGAATCGCCACACTGTCTTCCACAATGATTGAACTAATTTACATTTCCACCAACAGTATAAAAGTGTTCCTATTTCTCCACAGCCTTGCCAGCATCTGTTGTTTCTTGACTTGTTAATAATCATCATTCTGACTGGCATGAGATGGTATCTCATTGTGGTTTTGATTTGCATTTCTCTAATGATCAGTGATGTTGAGCTTTTTTGCATATGTTTGTTGGCTGCATAAATGTCTTCTTTTGAGAAATGTTTATTCTTTGCCCACTTTTTAATGGGGTTGTTTTTTCTTGTAAATTTGTTTAGGTTCCTTGTAGATTCTGGATATCAGATCTTTGTCAGATGGATAGATTTGCAAAAATTTTCTCCCAGTCTGTAGGTTGTCTGTTCCCTCTGATGATAGTTTCTTTTGCTGTGCAGAAGCTCTTTAGTTTAATTAAATCCCATTTGTCAACTTTTGCTTTTGTTGCAATTTGGCATGTTTCTACGTTTCTTAATTTTGCGCCGCCATATTTTCTAATTTACCAACCAACACAGTATTTATTTTTTAATACAAATAAAAGAATGAGCACTGGCATTTCTCCTCTAAAATTTCCATGAATGTTCTTCTTCTTCTTCTTTTTTTTTTTTTTTAGACAGAGTCTCGCTCTTGTCACCCAGGCTGGAGTGCAATGGCACGATCTCGGCTCACTGCAACCTCCGCCTCCCGAGTTCAAGTGATTCTCCTGCCTCAGCCTCTCAAGTAGCTGGAATTACAGATGCCCACCACCATACCTGTCTAACTTTTTTTTGTATTTTTAGTAGAGATGGGGTTTCACCTTGTTGGATAGGCTGGTTTTGAACTCCTGACCTTAAGTGATCTGCCCTCCTCGGCCTCCCAAAGTGCTGGGATTACAGGCTTGAGTCACTGTGCCTGGCCTCATTAACTTTCTTCTAAGAGAAGATGGCAACAACCCCATTTCTAGCAGAAAATATTTGAAGTTTATTTCATTTAATTAGCTCATAATCTTGGGCTATTGAGTGTTGTAATGTGTGACTTCAGTAAACAAGGTGGTATCTACCCTTTTGAAAGTTATAGTGTGGGGAGACAGATAATAAGCAGGCAAAAATAAATAGGATAAGTTGCCAAATGGTAAGTGATTTTTGGAAACATTTTGATGATGAATTATAATAGACAGACATACAGTTTCAGAAATAGTCAGCTTGTTTACTTTTGAGTTGCTTTTTATCATATACTTACACACTACAGAGATTAAGTTATATGTTCCCTGTCCTAGATACTCTGCTAAATTGACCAAAGGTTGGCAAACCCTTTTTCTATAAAGGGCCAGATGTTAAATATTTTAGACTGTGCAGGCCGTGCAGTCTCTGCTGTACTATTCAACTGTGCCATTGCAGCCAAAAGAGCAGCCATAGCTAATACATAAACAAGCATGGCTAGGTTCCATTAAAAACTTTATTTGTCTGGGCGCAGTGGCTCACGTCTGTAATCCCAGCACTTTGGGAGGCCAAGGCAGGTGGATCACGAGGTCAGGAGTTCAAGACAAGCCTGGCCAAGATAGTGAAACCCTGTCTCTACTAAAATTACAAAAAATTAGCCGGGTGTGGTGGTGGGTGCCTGTAATCCCAGCTACTCAGGAGGCTGAGGCAGAGAATTGCCAGAACTTGGGAGGCAGAAGTTGCAGTGAGCCGAGATTGAGACACTACACTCCAGCCTGGGTGGCAAAGCAAGACTCCATCTCAAAAACAAACAAAAACAACTTCATTTATGGATGTAGAACTTTGATTTTCATATGATTTTGATGTGTCACTAAATATTAATATTCTTCGATTTGTTTTCAACTATTGAAAACTGTAAAATCCGTTCTTAGTTGGCATGCCACACAAAAGAGGCAACAGGCTGGTCTCCCAAAGGGCTGGGATTCCAGGTGTGAGCCACTGCGCCTGGCCCACCTTCTCAGTCTTCGTGATGTGTCCCATTGACTTGCTATCATGTGAAAATGCAGATTCCGATGGAGTAGGCCTAGGGTGGAATCTGAGATTCTGAATATTGATGTTTTGGGTCTAGGGTAGCAAGAATATAGAAATTGCTGTTGAGAACACACAGAAAAGTTCTGCCAGGATACAGAGAAAAATGCTAGGGAGACTCTCTCTGGATAGGGGATCTAGACAATGAAGAGTAAATGGGACTTTCATAATTTTCTGTTTAAACTTCTGTTTCACTTGATTTTTTTATAACAGATTTTATTTCTAGAATATTTTGTTAAGAACGTAAAATTTGGGATAGACATAAACAAATTTGACAGAGTCATAGGGTGAAATTTTAAGGCACCATTAAGCTCATGTTTTCTAAGAATAGTAAAAGTCATGGAAAATATGTCCAACGCAATGTTAAGAGAAAAACCTCAGGATACACACACTACATATTATTATATACATGATCATACATATAGGCATACCTCTTATTTATTTATTTTTTTTATGATACAGAGTCTTACTCTGTCACCCAGGCTGGAGTGCAGTGGCGTGATCTCAGCTCACTGCAACCTCGGCCTCCTGGGTTTAAGCGATTCTCCTGTCTCAGCCTCCAGAGTAGCTGGGTTTACAGGCTCCCACCACCACGCCCGGCTAATTTTTTTTTTTTTTTTTTTTTTGTATTTTTAGTAGAGACGGAGTTTCACCGTGTTAGCCACGATGGTCTCAAACTCCTGACCTCGTGATCCACCGGCCTCAGCCTCCCAAAGTGTTGGCATTACAGGTGTGAGCCACCGTGCCGGGCCAGGCATACCTCTTTTTATTGTACTTTGTTTTTTGTGCTTCACAGATACTGTGCTTTCCACACATTGAACGTTTTTGTCAACCCTGCATCATGCACATTTTCAGCAGCACGTGCTCATTTTGTGTCTCTTGGGACAGTTTGGTAATTCTTACAATATTTTAAAATTTTTCATTATTATCATATTGATTATGGTGATCTGTGATCTTTGATGTTACTATTTTTGGGGCACTATGAACCATGCCTATATAAGATGAGAAACTTCATTGACACATGTTTTGTGTATTTTGACTGCTCCACTGACAGACCATTATCCCTCCCCTCAGGCCTTCCTATTCCCTGAGACACAATAATGTTGAAATAAGGCCAATTAATAATCCTACAATGGTGTTCAAATGAAAGGAAGAATTACGTGACTCTCACTAAGTCAAAAGCTAGAAACGATTCAGCTTAGTGAGGAAGGCATGTTGAAAGCTGAGAGAGGCTGAAAGCTAAGCACCTCGCACCAAACGGCCAAGTTGTGAATGCAAAGAATAATAATTATTATTATTATTGAAGGAAATTAAATTTATTCCCTGTTAACTCCAAGGAATACACAAATGATAAGAGGCAAACAGCCTATTGTTGATTCCGTAGAAAGTTTGAGTGGTCTGGATAGACCATCAAACAAGCCACGGCCTTCCCCTAAGTTAAAGCCTAATCCACAAGAAGACCCTAACACTATTCAGTTCCATAAAGTCTGAGAGAGGGAGGAAGCTGCAGAAGAAAACTTAGAAGCTAGCAGAGGTTGGTTCATGAGGTTTAGGGAAAGAAGCTATCCCCATAACAGAAAACTGCAAGGTGAAGCAGCAAATGCTGATGTAGAAGCTGCAGCACGTTCCCCAGAAGATCTAGCTAAGATCATTGATGAAGGTGGCTACACTAAACAACAAGATTTTCAGTGTAGATAAAACAGACTTCCATTGGAAGAAACTGCCATCTAGGACATACATAGCAAGAAAGCAAAAGTCAATGCCTGGCTTCAAAGCTTCAAAGGACAGGCTGAGTCTCCTGTTAAGAGCTAATGCAGCTTGTGACTGTAAGTTGAAAACAACGTTCCTTTATCATTCCAAAAATCCTAAGGCCCTTGAGGATTATGCTAAATCTACTCTGCCTGGACTTTCCAAATATAACAACAAAGCCTAGATGACAGCATATCTGTTTATACCATGGTTTGCTGAATATTTTAAGGCCACTGTTGAGACATACTGCTCAAAATAAAAAGATTCCTTTCAAAATGTTACTGCTCATTGACAATGCACCTGGGCACCCAAAAGCGCTGAAGGAGATGTACATGGAGATGAATGTTTCTTTTATGCCTGTTAACATAACATTCATTCTACAGCCTACGGATCAATGTGTCATTTTGACTTTCAGTTGCTATTATTTTAGAAATCATTTTGTGAGGCTATAGCTCACATAGATTGTTATTTCTATGATGTATCTGGGCAAAGAAAATTGAAAACCTCTGAAAAGCATTCACCATTCTAGATGCCATTAAGAATATCTGCAATTCGGCTAGTTGTGGTGGCTCACGCCTGGAATCCCAGCACTTTGGGAGGCTGAGGTGGGAGAACCAACTGAGGTCAGGAGTTCAGGACCAGCCTGACCAACATGGAGAAACCCCGTCTCTATTAAAAATGCAAAATTAGCTGGATGTGGTGGTGCATGCCTGTAATCCCAGCTACTTGGGAGGCTGAGGCAGGAGAATCACTTTAACCCGGGAGGTAGAGGTTGTGGTGAGCCGAGATCGCACCACTGCACTCCAGGTTGGGCAACAAGAGCGAAACTCGGTCTCAAAAAAAGAAAAGAAAAAGAACATCTGCAATTCATGGGAGGCAGGCAAAATATCAACATTCACAGGAGGTTGGAAGAAGTTGATTCCAACCCTTATGGATACCTTTGAGGGATTCAAGGCTTCAGTGAAGGAAGGAACTGCAGATGTGGTAGAATTAGCAAGATAAGTAGAATTAGAAGTGGCACCTGAAGATGTACTGAATTGCAGCAATCTCTTGGTAATACTTGAACAGATAAGGAGTTGCTTCTTATAGATGAACAAAGAAAGTAGTTTCTTGGCCAGGTGCCGTGGCTCACGCCTATAATCCTGGCATTCTGCGAGGCCGAGGCAGGTAGATCATGAGGTCAAGAGTTTGAGACCAGCCTGGCTAAGATGGTGAAACCCTGTCTCTACTAAAAATACGAAAATTAGACGGGCACAGTGGCGGGCACCTGTAATCCCAGCTACTTGAGAGGCAGAGGCTGGAGAATTGCTTGAACGACCAGGAGGCGGAGGTTGCAGTGAGCCGAGATCGCACCACTGTACTCTAGCCTGGGCAAAGAGACTCCATCTCAAAAAAAAAACAGAAAGTTTCTTGAGATGGAATCTATCCCTGGTGAAAATGCTGTGAATACTGTTGAAATGACAAGGAAGGATTTAGAATACTATGTAAACTTAGTTGATAAAGCAGTGATAGGGTTTGAGATGATTGACTCCAACTTTGAAAGAAGTTCTACCATGGGTCACATGTTTCCAAACAGCATCGCATGCTACAGAGAAAACTTTAGTGAAAGAGTAAATCGACATGGCAAACTTCATTGTTGCCTTATCTTAAGTAATTGCCACAGCCACACCAACCTTCAGCAACCACCACCCCGATCAATCAGCAGCCATCAATATCAAGGCCAGACTATCCACCAGCAAAAGATTTCATCTCACTGCATACTCAGGTTAGCATTTTTTTTTAGCAATAGAGTTTTTAAATGAAGGTGTGTACATTGGGTTTTAATGACAATATGCAATTGCACAGTTAACAGAATACAATATAATGTAAACATAACTTTTGTAAGTACTGAGAAGCCAAAAAAAATGTGTGTGACTCACTTTAGGAAGATATTAGCATTATTGCAGTGCCCTGGAACCAAACCTGTAATATTTCTGAGGTATGCCTGCACATAACCATGAGAAAGAATGCAGAGAGTGGAATAAGTGAAAATTTTTCTTTTTTCTTTGCACTCTTTATACTTTCCAAAATTTTCATGATAAACATGTATTATTATAAAACAGAAAAATAAAATATTTCTTATAGAGGATGAAGAAACAAATTAAGAATAAAAACATGCCCAAATCATCAATTATTCTTCACTCTCAGTTAGAAATTCAGCAAATGGGCTGGGCACAGTGACTCACACCTGTAATCCCAGCACTTTGGGAGGCCAAGGTAGGCAGATCATGAGGTCAGGCGATCGAGACCATCCTGGCGAACACGGTGCAACCCCGTCTCTACTAAAAAAAATACAAAAAAATTAGCCTGGCATGGTGGCGGGCGCCTGTAGTCCCAGCTACTTGGGAGGCTGAGGCAGGAGAATGGCGTGAACCCAGGAGGCAGAGCTTGCAGTGAGCCGAGATGGTGCCACTGCATTCCAGCCTGGGTGAAAGAGCGGACTCTGTCTCAGAAAAAAAAAAAAAAAAGAAAGAAAGAAGGAAATTCAGCAAATGTGGCCGGGTGCGGTGGCTCACACCTGTAATCCCAGCACTTTGGGAGGCTGAGGCAGGTGAATCACCTGAGGTCAGGAGTTTGAGACCAGCCTGGCCAACATGGTGAAACCCCATCTCTACTAAAAATGCAAAATTCTCAGGGCATGGTGGCATGTGCCTGTAATCCCAGCTACTCGAGAGGCTGAGGCAGGAGAATCACTTGAACCCAGGAGGCGGAGGTTGCAGTGAGCTGAGATCACACCATTGCACTCCAGCCTGGGCAACAAGAGCAAAACTTCCTATAAAAAAAAGCACAGGCCTATGATCTTGAGAGAGTATTAGGAATACTTTTTTGTTGGAAATGTCTGGAAATTTTCAGTTAGTTTCCAACAGCTGACCAGGGGTAAGACCTGGACTCCAACTAAGACCTCTGTTCCCAGTTCCATGTTCCATGTTCTTCCAACTTTCTCTCTTTTTTTTTTTTGAAACAGGGTCTTGCTCTGTTGCCCAGGCTGGAGTGCAGTAGTGCAATCTCAGCTCACTGCAAACTCTGCCTCCCAGGCTCAAGCAATCCTCCCACCTTAGCCTCCCAAGTAGCTGGTACTATAGGTGTGTGCCACCACACCAGACTAATTTTTGTATTTTTTGTAGAGACGAAGTTTTGCCATGTGGCCCAGGCTGATCCCGAATTCCTGAGCTTAAGCGATTCCTTCTCTTTGGTCTTCCAAAGTGCTGGCGCACCCGGTCTTCCTCCTCATCTTTACTACTTCCCTCTGAGAAAAAGTAGAGCTACGCAGAGCAACTGACCATCCAACTCACCATCCACTCGGATCTATTAATAGGAATGCCCTAGGGAGGACTATAGCTTTGCTAAAGTTAGGCTTAAACTATGCTATAAACTAAGATGTGCGTTAAGAGGCACTTTAATTTTAACAGACATAAGCCAAAGGGGTTTATCTGACATGTTGAAATTTAAGGATGCCTACAGTTTGGGAGGAAAAAGAAAAATTTTGCCATCTGAGACCTAGGTAACTACACAATTTAGAGGCTTACTTCTTGTTTTGAAAATAGAAATACAACCAGGTGTGGTGGCTAATGTTAGTAATCCCAGCACTTTGAAAGGCTTAGGCAGGAAGACTGCTTGAGCCCAAGAGTTCGAGACCAGCCTGAGCAGTGAGACCCCATCTCTACAAAAAAAAAAAAAAAAAAAAAAAATTTTTAATTAGCTGAGCAGGGTGGCGTGAGCAGGGTGCTGTGTGCTTTGTAGTCTCAGCTACTTGGGTGGCTGAAGTGGGAGGATTGTTTGAGTCCAGCAGTTCAAGGTGGCAATGAGCCATGATTGCATCACCTGCACTCCCGCCTGGGCAACAGGGCAATACTTTGTCTCAAAAAAAAAAAAAAAAAAAAAAGGAAGAAAGAAAGAAAGAACACAAAGAAAAAGAAAATGGAGAAGCAATCTACTTTTGTTCAATCTGAGGGAGATGAAAGGAAGTAGGTATCAATGAAATAAACCTTAGAAAATGAATCTTATGGCTGGGCACAGTGGCTGATGCCTGTAATCCCAGCACTTTAGGAGGCCGAGGTAGGCAGATCATTTGAGGTCAGGAGTTGGAGACCAGCCTGGCCAGCATGGTGAAACCTCCTCTCTACTAAAAATACAAAAAAATAGCTGGGCATTGTGGTGCATGCCTGTAATCTCAGCTACTTGGGAGGCTGAGGCAGGAGAATTGTTTGAGCCCAGGAGGTAGAGGTAGCAGTAAGCCGAGATTGCGCCATGCACTCCAGCCTGGGCAACAGAGCAAGACTCTGTTTCCAAAAGAAAAACTTGAATCTTGTGACTGTGAATCGTTGCTCAGCATCTGCCAAGGTAGCACCTGCTTTGTTTTAGCAACATGTACTTTGCAAAGTATTTGTGTTGTGAT
Organism: Macaca thibetana thibetana; assembly: GCF_024542745.1. NCBI lineage: Eukaryota > Metazoa > Chordata > Mammalia > Primates > Cercopithecidae > Macaca > Macaca thibetana. The sequence continues at coordinate 14,985,636 of NC_065583.1, read as the reverse complement.
CAAATTGGAGAACCTCTACCCTCTGGCCTTTCTTGCCCTCCGTAGGACCATATGGAGTCGTCATGAGAGGTAGAAAGCTCTGTGAAGACCCAGAATCCCTACCCTGCTGCTTAGGAAGATGATGCTATGATTTGGCCATGTTGATTATAATACTCTCCACTTGAGTCTGACTTTATCCATTTCAAAGCCTTTTGCACTCTTACCTCATGTAATCCTAACACCATCATCTGATGTAAGCTGAGCAGAGTCTCTTAAGAGATGACTCAGGTGGGGCACGGTGGCTCACGTCTGTAATCCCAGCACTTTGGGAGGCCGAGGAGGGCAGATCACGGTCAGGAGATCGAGACCATTCTGGCCAACATGGTGAAACCCTGTCTCTACTAAAAATATAAAAATTAGCTGGGCGTGGTGGCATGTGCCAAGTAGTCCAAGCTACTTGGGAGGCTGAAACAGGAGAATCGCTTGAACCCGGAAGGTGGAGGTTGCACTGAGCCAAGATCGCACCACTGCACTCCAGCCTGGTGACAGAACGAGGCTCCATCTCAAAAAAACCAAAAAAAACAAAAAAAAGATGACTCAAGGTGGTTACATGACTTGCCTAAGGACCCACAGCACATAGATGGTGCAGCTGCCAAAACAGATTAAAATCTGATTCTTGGTTCAATTCTCTTTCCACTAAACCCCCCCTATTGATTTTGCAAAGGGGATAAACATGAAGTCAAATAACAGACAACTAGATTTGTTAGGACGTTTCACTTTGTTTCAAGTTAAAATTTTCTGTAGTTGTTTGGATTCAACATTGAATCCAGTATAAATGAAGCAGGAACTGAAGTAAACTAGGGCACATTTAGGCCTGATGTTATGTGTCAAAATACCATTTGGATCTGTCTATTTGAATGTACATTCCAGGATTTTTCACAACAAAGAATAAATAAATAGGTGCATTCCTGAGTACAATGCTTCATGAATTTGGGAGTTTCATTTGGTTATATTTTTGTATCCTGATTATTATTCCAAGCTTATCTTTTGATCTGCTAAGATAAGTGCTTTTTTAAAAAAAGAAATTGCTGTTGAAGGTGCTACTGTATTTTGACTTTGATATGTTACCTTATTCACATTTTCTTGTCTCTCCTACTATATATTTCAGGGTCTTTGAGAAACAACCTTTTCATTTGCAAAATGCCAATTACAGGTTTTTAATAAAAAGGGGTGTGGTTGGACGTATTTGTTATTGTAGATTGAGTACAAATCCATTAGTAAATTAAACTGAAATTACTTATTTCACAACGAAAGAGACTTATAAATCAAGAAAACCAAGGTTACCATAGCAATCTGTGGCATCAAAAGATTAGAAACAGAGGACTATATTCTACTTTCTAGAAAACACTTCATTAGAGAAAAGATATATGATATGTCTTGAGGGTGGAATATGACAATAAAAGTAGATCACTGCTTAACAAAAATACTTCATTTTTTCCTCCAACTAAAAATAATGCAAGTAATTTGAAGCAATTTTTATCATAAATGTGCATAATACTTCTATCTCTGACACTGTTTGATATTTATTCAATAAGAGGAATGGGGGAGGATTGCGTGCTCAACTGACTATATTTATTAAAAATACCCTAGCTGTAGCAAAAATGTTGTGTGGAAAACTGGGCAAAAGGAATGAAATTGTAGAAAGGCATTTTTTAAAAAGCAAGAAGACAACCAAGGAGAGCAAAGTCAACTCTGGTGTGGACTTATTGTAGCAATTAATGCACAATTGTGTGTTCCTGTATGTGTGTCTTTGTGTGATTTCTGGTCTTTTGGCTCATCAAAGATACACCAAGTAGACCTGCTGCAGTGGACATCTGTTGTTTTTGCCTGCCCAGAAGCCATTCCTCCTTTTGGTAACAGCATTTTAATTTCCCTTTGACAAATGACACTTTGCCCAATGTGTATGATCTTTTCGTGATATTCATTCAAGGTATCCCGCTCTCCTCTGACCAAAGGGTAAGCACATGATCCCAAACAGGCCAGCCAGACTGTCTCCTGGGCATCTGAATCTTTCATGAATGATACAAGGACAGGAAATGGTTGGCGGGGATCCATCTCAACTATAGCACCATGAAGAGACTGTCCTCTGCTTCCTACAATTTTGATATTCAGAGCAGCCCACTTAGCACCTTTTCAGAGGTCTGACTGCTCAGGTTTTTCTTGTATTCAGATTTATTTATTTATTTTTAATTAGCTTAAGTTAGCCAGAGTTAGTTTCTGTTACTTATAGTCAAATCCTTACTCATATTCATGCCAGTGGAGAAAGAGACACTACAGATTGCTAGCACGTGTATTTTACAATTTTCCATTTTATAATTGAGTATCATTGGCAAAGGACTATGATTCAGACATCCCCATTTTCTAGGGCCTGGATCCGGCCCTTTTTACTAGGATCTTCATCCTGAAGCCAACTTCAGTATGATTAAATCTTATTAAATTTGAGATTCAGGATACATGGGAGGAAGAAAAAGCATGCTGAGTTTTATGACTCAGTAGTCTAATTTGATGAATCCAGTAAAGCTTCAAACTGAAAGGGAGAAAGCACATCAATGCTCTGGATACTAAATACCCATGGGAAGGACTTTGTGTACCAAAGACAACAGTGGACAAAGACTCCACAACATGAAGAAGCCTGGCTAAGAAGAAAAACCTTACTAGTTACCCAAGTATTTTACAGAACTAGGAATGGTTTTTTTTATTTTTTGAGATGGAGTTTCACTCCTGTTGTCCAGGCTGGAGTGCAATGGCATGCTCTCGGTTCACAGCAACCTCAGCCACCTTGGTTCAAGCGATTCTCCTGCCTCAGTCTCCCGAGTAGCTGGGATTACAGGCATGCGCCACCATGCCCAGCTCATTTTGTATTTTTAGTAGAGACAGGGTTTGTCCATGTCGGTCAGGCTGGTCTCGAACTCCCAACCTCAGGTGCTCTGCCCACTTCGGCCTCTGATAGTGCTGGGATTATAGACGTGAGCTACTGTGCCCGGCCAACTAGTATCTTTTATTAAAGCAGTTTAAAAAGAGTTTAGCAGACATAGCAGCATTATTCACAACAGCTAAAACAGAGAAGCAACCCGTGCCCACTGATGAATAAATGGATAAGGAAAACATGTCTTATGCATACAGTGCGATAGTACTCTGGGGAGAGGGGTAGATCAGAAGTTATTGTTTCATGGATGCAGAGCTTCAGTTTCACAAGACGAAAAGAGCTCTGGAGAAAGATGGTGGTGGTCGTCGTACAACATCTTTAATGTATTTAATACGACAGAACTGTACACTTAAAAATTATTAAGATGGTAAATGTTATGTGTATTTTGCCAAAATTAAAAAAAAAAAAAAAAGAAAGAGCTTAGTGGATAAAGGTAATCAGTTTTATGTGAAGGACATTAAGGCAAGGGTTGTTTCTTTTTTTTTTTTTTTTTTTTTTTGAGACGGAGTCTCGCTCTGTCGCCCAGGCTGGAGTGCAGTGGCGCGACCTCGGCTCACTGCAAGCTCCGCCTCCCGGGTTCACGCCATTCTCCTGCCTCAGCCTCCCGAGTAGCTGGGACTACAGGCGCCCACAACCGCGCCCGGCTAATTTTTTGTATTTTTAGTAGAGACGGGGTTTCACCGTGGTCTCGATCTCCTGACCTTGTGATCCGCCCGCCTCGGCCTCCCAAAGTGCTGGGATTACAGGCGTGAGCCACTGCGCCCGGCAAGGGTTGTTTCTGTGAGGTGGATATACAACGCCATACCCTAAGACTCACAGCTTTTATTTTCATTTTTTTTCATAATCCATCTTTGGGAATTTCTTTCACAAATTAGAGAGATCGTATGAGCCCATTTTTTCAGAGGTAAAACATTAATGTATCCAGTAAATAACTTATTCTAAATAACAAACCTGGTAAGTAGATAAGACTAGTAAAGTCCTTGCTCTAAACAATCTCGATGTCCATACATTTTATAATGTTAAAAAATTCAAATTCTATGAGTTTCATAAAATGCACTATACCTTATGTGTATGATATTGTGTGTTTGGTATGGTATACAGGAATTTCTCTCAAAGTCCAAATATAGTTTCAGCCTCAGAAAGATCCTCAACTTTTCTCAGCTCTCCAGATGTTCTGAACTTCATATGCTCCTCTAGAAATAATAGATAATAGTAATGCTGATAATAACAATAGTCAGATATTATAGATCACTTGTTATTTCTCAGACTCTGTGCTAACTCCAGGATATGCGTTAACTCATTTAATTCTCACAACAACTTTGCAAAGTAGACATGATTATTATTATTATTACTGTTATCTTCCTTTTATAGATAAAGAAACTTGAACTTAGAGAAGCAGACTTAACTTGCCCAAAGTAAACTTTCCAGTTACTGAGAGGTAGAGGTAGGATTCAAACACAGGAAGCTCGACTTCGGACCCTAAAACTTCCAACACAACGTCTCCACTTTCCAAACTTGAACTTTACTGTTGCTTGGCAGGCTACATCTTTGACTTATCCTCTAAAAGGTGGAGCCAAAAGTGATTTAGAGGCCAGGCGCGGTGGCTCATGCCTGCAATCCCAGGACATTGGGAGGCCGAGGTGGGCAGATCACGAGGTCAGGAAATTGAGACCATCCTGGCCAACATGATGAAATCCCATCTTTACTAAAAATACAAAAATTAGCTGGGAGTGGTGCAGCATGCCTGTAGTCCCAGTTACATGGGAGGCTGAGGCAGGATAATCGCTTGAATCAGGGAGGCGGAGGTTGCAGTGAGCTGAGATCACGCCACTGCACTCCAGCCTGGTGACAAAGTGAGACTTCACCTCAAAAAATAAATAAAAATAAATAAATAAATAAAAATAAAAGTGACTGAGAACAATACAATTGTTTCACAACAATAAAAAGAAAATCAAATTAAATTTTTCTTTAATAACAGGGTATCAGTCTTTATTTGAATTGGTAACTGACGTAATTCAAAGGTACTGTTCCCACACAATCTCCCAGGCACCTAGCTCTTCCCCTATTAGTTTTATTTTAAGCCCCAACTAGAATCCATCCTTAGCTAACCTTCCTAGAGGTTACTCAATCCTCTGTTCTCCTCTAGAATAGATGATGGCTATAATGGAATTTTTTTGTTATATAGCTGACTTCCTCATTAGACTGTAAATTATTCTACATTGGACATTCTACTAGATTATTGATCATTCTACATTCTACTAGATTATTGATCATTCTATTCCCAGAGCCTAACACAATACCTGGCACATGGCAGCACTTAGTAGTGTCAATGAATAAATGATCCAGTGAAGTCTTTATCTGAAATCCAAATTGACCTCTGCTCTGCAAGTACATTTTAAAAAACAGCACTCCTCGTATTTCATGTCCTCCCCTTCCATTGATTTCAATTATTTACATCAGAATTACTTAATCATGTGGCAGATAATTAAGGAATACATTATTTATGTTAAATAAATTAACCCAACATTGCTTCTTCCCTCTTTCCCCTTGGCTGTGGAGCCTAGATTTCAGGCATCTCAAAACGATCTTTGGCCTCTTCTGTGCCCAAGCAGCAGTGCCGCCTTGGTTGGTGGTTCTGCTGGGTTCTTTGACAAGCTTCCTTTTCAGCACTTGGGCTGCCAATCTCTTTTCTCAATCCTATTGCTGCTATCCCTTGGTTTTGAGTCCTAGTGACTGCGTAACCATAGGCAGCCCCTTAACTTGCTTAGGCCTCAGTTTCCTCATCTGCTAATGGCTCACAACGTCATAAAGACTTAACAAGGTAATGCCTTGGACTCTTTAGAAAATAAAATGTCAGCTTAATCATTCCATATTCCACAATACACTGGTATCCTATTGCATGTCTGTAGGAGGCATCTATATTTACCAGCAATAAATCGGAGTTACAAAACTGTGGAATGCTGGAGCTGGAAGCGTTTTATCATCATAAACTATTCCAATTTCTCTTTCTCAAACACCAAAATAGGCGCAGAGTGCATAAGTCATTTTCCAAGCTTACTAAACTATTAACAGTAATGATGAACATTTATTAATGATAACTAACTTTTTCTTTTTTCTTTGAGACAGAGTTTCTCTCTTGTTGTTCAGGCTGGAGTGCAATGGCGTGATCTCAGCTCATTGCAACCTCTGCCTCCCAGGTTCAAGCAATTCTCCTGTCTTAGCTTCCTAAGTAGCTGGGATTACAGGTGCCCTCCACTACACTTGGCTAGTTTTTAGTATTTTTAGTAGAGATGAGGTTTCACCATGTTGGCCAGACTGGTCTCGAACTCCTGACCTCAGGTGATCTGCCCGCCTAAGCCTCCCAAAGTGCTGGGATTACAGGCGTGAGCCACCATGCCCGCTGATAACTAACATTTAATGAGCCTTGGTCCATACCAGGCATCATGCTAAGGGTTTTACATCATGCTAAGGGTCATTCATTGCATTTAGTGACCACAGTATATTGAAAAAAGTATCATTATTCTCATTTGACTGTTCAGGAAACTGAAGAAACAATGAGGTAGCGGGTGTCAGTGTCACAGGTCAAGCCCAGGCTCATCTTAGATCAAGAGCTCAAGTTCTTGTTCATTATGCTAAATTACTTCCCTCACAGAGTAGTCAGTTAGGGGTAGAGCCCAGAGTAGGCACCAGAACCGTGGCCAATTGTTTCCAAGTCAGTGAATCTGTGTGATACCATCTCTTAGCCTACCAAACCCTCAGCTGCACCTCCACAACTGCACAGTTCATCTCAGAAAGAAGGTCTCCTTGGAGCAGAAGCAGCCACACTAGGTTCCTAATGACTCTTGATAGAGCTTTATGGCAGAGCTCTGCCTGTCAACAGCCATGCATCTGTTTAGATATCCTCTTAATGTCAGCATTCGTGCTGGTGGAGTTTTCCCATTGATAAGAGCACTCTTCTTTGCCACCAAATGGTAAATGCTCTCTGAAATATCTGTAACATTTTCACACCTAATGGATGCATCCGAGGACATTGGTTAATAACATACATTGAATCCACAGACAATGGCTATTTCCAGAGATTTAGATGGGCACTCACTTGTGTGGTGTATGACACTCGAGTGTTCTGTCAGCCCCTAAACAGAGCTTTTTGATGTCAGATGTCAAAGATAACTGTTGATTCTGGCTCAGCAGCATTCCATTTTCTGTCCAGTGTTTATGTGGAAGCAGTTGAAGGCTTTAGGGAATTTACGTAGCATGCCAGCATTTTAGTTCACATGAGGGAAAATGTTGTTGCCCATCTTTGCTGCATGGACTATGTGTTTTCTTAAATTTGCAATGATGGTTGAACATGCTGTGTTGCACAGAAGACAGTATTTCCCCTAGAGAAGAGATCCTGTGTCTGATTGACAGGGCAGGTGACCACAAGGTCAAGGTTGCTTAGTGGTATCGGCCATCTGTTATCTTGGCAAGTATTTGACTGGAGGGCATTAATGTGTTTGTAATTTCCACTTGATCTGAGAATAGGGTTAAAAAGACATTGTTGCCATTGGGAGCTGCAGAGCAGATTTGCACCAGCAGTCCACCTCCTGGCTTCCTGCTCAGAATGGCACGGGCTGGGCTCAACTTTTATTTTTGGGTCCCCCTCCCTGACAAGTCATTGAGAGGGCAGCCCATTTTGTCATGCTGCTTGTAGAGAAAAGCAAAAAGCAGCTCCCATCAGCGGGATTATAATAAACAGATTTTAAATCACTCTGAAAGGTCTTGATCATTATAAACCTTTCTAAAGTAAAACAGCCAACTCTTCAGTTTTGTTAGAAAGCAATGAAATCTCAATATCTATTCCGGTGTTCATTTCTCATTGCTCCATCTAGCTGGGAAGTCTGTGCTGAAACAGAGGATTTTGATTAAGCACTTAATATGCAAGGAGACATTTACCTATTGTTGAGCCTGCAATCTGGGTGAGAACAGAAGTTATAGCTCTAGAGCTTTTGTGGTAAACAGTCAAGTCATTTCCTTATACCTTCATCAATGTAAAATCTTCAACAAGTAAAACACTTCAGAGAAAGATCAGCTATAAAATGTCCTCACAGCCAAACTGAAAGCACAGGAGAGCCATACTGACTAACAGGAAATAAGATTTCAACATCATAATGAATGCATTGGTGTATCCTGCTAGCTATTGATCTACTGAGTTTAGGCAGCTCTTCCTTTTAAACTATAACAAGGAATAAAAGCAGATGGAGACGAAATTCTTAAGCAGACTATAAGTGAATCAAGAAAAATAACATATTTTCAGACTTGGTGTGCTTTAAAAAAGAATAAAGTCACCCAAAAAGATAGGAGGATTTATCAAGAAGACTCACTGCTGACGTTTAGCTTTTGGCTGGGAACTTCAACTCCCTAGAAATGTTAGTCTAGCAGAGGACCAACATGTGTAAGTTAAACTTTCAGAAGAAATCTAAAAACTTCAAAATATTATGAAGATAAATCCAAATCTCTCTTTCCTCATAATTTTTATCTCCATCCAAATCATGACTAAAGACACTCAAGCAAATGTGTAGACCTTAAAACTGGCAATATCTCTGAAAAGATCTTTTGGCCCAGTTCAAAAGATAGTAGATTTCCTCATCTCAGAGAGATGGAGAGATATGTGGATTCTGTTGGGATTTGGAGTGGGGGTGTTTGACTGTTTTGACCATTGCGGATAACACTGCTTTTGACTGATAACAAGAAAATCATTCCCCTAAAGTCCTGCCTTCCTTATATTTCGTAAAATGTATTCAGATCCTTAAGGAATCTCCTCTAAGCTGTTTTATTTTAATAACAGACCCAAAACTGAATACTATAAAAGAATTAGCATTCACTTTACATGCCCCATACAAGAAGAAACTAGTGTAGACATAATATCAACTAAACCTTCCACCTGGGAAGAAATGCTCTCTTCTGTTCTTACCATATCAGACTGGGGTTTTCTGAGCTCCAGAGAAGTTTTATAGACTTTTGTTACAGGCCTGGTAAAAACTAACTGACAAAGGTTAGAGAATCACCAAGTGATCAAAACCAAGTTGCTTTGCCTTTCTAAATATGTTTGCTTAATTACAGAGAAAATTTTTTTGCATTGAATTATCTTAGTTTTCCTTCATCTGACTTTTGTTTTTTGTCTTTCATTCCTGAAGGACGCTTTCATTGATATAAAATTCTGAGTGGACAGTACTTTTCTTTCATCATTTTAAATAGGTTTTAAACTTCCTTCTGGCTTCCATTGTTTTTGAAAATAAATCTGCAGTCATTCAAATCATTGTTTTCCTATAAATGACACATTGTTTTTTCAAGATTTTTTTCTTTGCCTTTAGTTTTCGGTCACTTAATTATGATATTTCTGGCATGCATTTCTTTGAGTTTACCCTATTTGGGATTCACTGACCATTTTGAACCTGTAGATTCAAGTCTTTCATCAAACTTGGGAAATTTTGGACCATTATTTTTTTCAAATTGTCTTAGTACTGCACTTTTTCCTCAGTGAGACAAACATAAAAATTAACTTATTTTGACACATATTCTGTGGATTTTTCCAAACTTGTTTTAGCTCTTTGTTTTTCAATGTGGATACTTGCTATTTTTTTATCTTCAGATTCACTTACTATTTCCTTGGCCATCTCCATTCTGCTTTTAGCTCATCTTGTGAGATTTTACTTCCATTGGTTATATTTTTCAGTTGATTATTCCAATTAATTTTTCTTTGTATCACCTTTTCCTTTAAGGAGACTTTCTGTCTTCTCATGTGTTGTTTCCCATGTGTTTTCACTTGCTTTTTGAAATATATTTATACTTTAAATTCTTTATCAAATACTTCCAACATTTTTGTCATCTGGGCATTGCTATCTGATAACTATCTTTTCCCATGTCAGTTAAAATTTTTCTGGCTCTTTGTATGTCAGGTATTTTGGATTAGGTTATGGACATTTGAATATTATGTTTGAAGACTCTGAGTCTTCTTAAATATTACAGGGAATATTTGTATTTTTGCTTAAGCACATTAGGTTCAAGCTGCAAGTTACAATGTGGCTTCTGTGGGCTATGGCCCCAATGTCACTTCAGGGTTTGAACCCTTTGTATTGCTATTCTGATCTGCTCCACCTATTTGTCACATAATGGACATCTTAGGGTCCAAACAGTGGTCTATCTGTTAGTTAAGCTATCAAATTATTGAATGCACTTACTAGAATCAGTTCCATGGATGCACAGCTAGGAGGTGAGTTCAGCAGTTCATAAAGATATTTATGATATTACTTTCTCAGACTTCTTCTCCACAATCTCCCCAATATTTTCTGTTTCCCTGAAGTACCTCATTTTAGTTCCCCATCTGATTCTGGGGCTTTGATAATTTCACTGATCTGTACTTCTATAATTATGCCTGTATCCAGGGCTAAGGGGTGAGAGGACAGAAAAAGAGGAAAGAAACATGACAAACTGATGTTCAACCCAACCTCTTGAAATCATAGGTCCACAAAAGGAAGAGGAAAATATTTCCACCCAGGTTTTTGGCTCCTACGTACTCCCCTTTCCACCACTTGTATTCTTGCTGCTACAGGATTGCTTGGGGGGTGGCGTGTGAAAAATGAAGAAAATAATGAAGGAAGAAAAATCGGGGAAACATATTCTCTCTCTGAGTGTTAGGAGTTCCCTTCCCCCTCCTCCAGCTGTAAAGAGACAGTGCTCTTTTCATCTGTACCTCAATGCCCCCTTTGGGAATCAGATCACATTGAGATCAGGTTGAGAGGAACCAGAAGAAAAAACCAGCACAATCACTGCTAGTTCAGTACTACTGTGAATTCCTGTCTTTTCCCCCAATCTTCGATTTATTTTTCAGAATCTTCATATAGTTCCTGCAATAATTCTTTCCAGGTTTGATAGCTGTATTCAGTACAGAGAGGATAGAATATGCTTACTCTACCTCATGTGGCACTGGAATCGGCTTACGAAACTTTAAAGTATTAGTAATAATGAGACAAGCCTCACATAAGGCTTTTAAAATACTTAATACAGTTCTTGAAATTACAATGTTAGTGCCACTAATTCAGCAACCAGATAAAAAGAGGTTGCAACTATGCATTAGTGAATTTTAGAAATAGGTACTTTGAGTGTTGCTCATGGAGTGAGTACTTGCATCAAGTTCACAGCAGCTTGTCTGTTCTTTAAGTTCGCAAACTGACTTAAGTGAAACTTCATAGCTGCTGCTGTAAGTACTTTTAGCAGAGAATTCTACTAGATGATTATGGTTCATCATTTTTTGTGTGATGAACTGACAAATGTTACTTTTAACAAATCTTTAATACACTATTTACTCTGTTTTTTTTTAAAGGAAGGAAAAAAAGAATATCCAGTTCATTAAGAGAGAGGAAAAAAAGAATATCCAGTTCATTAAGAGAGAGGCTCAGAATATCAATCTATTTCTATTGTTTTATCTTCAGATTCACTTACTATGTCCTTGGTCATCTCCATTCTGCTATTTAGGTTAATCTTGTGAGATTTTACTTCCATTTGTTATATTTTTCAGTTTATTATTCCAATTAATTCTTCTTTATGTCATCTTTTTCCTTGAAATATGAAGTATGAAAGAAATCACTCTGCAAAACTTTCACATTATTTACGTTCTACAAACATGCATATCTAATATAATTTTAAGTTGTATCCCAGGGAAAGAAGGGTGCTTTGGGCCTCTAAGGACCATGGTCCACTTTAAGTAAGATTTCTTTTAAGAAGAAACTAAAGCAAAGGATTTGGGGTATCCAAGCTATGATATATTACTGGTAGCCTTCTAATTTTTCCTAAATGTGAAGGTAGGTCCAATTGCAAATATGTTCCCTGGTACTATTGTTTGCCTTTTCTGGTACTTCTCTGCTATACTTCCTAGTTTTTTAAAGATCATGTTGTCCATTTTCTCACCCAACAACATGAGAAGTGATTTCTTACTAAAGTTTTGTCTGAAAATGACATTGCCTTTCTTGTGTATAGGGAACTGTTAAAGAATAGGAAAGCTGAAAGGATGGTAGAATTTCAAGCATGGTGGGTGGCAAGAGAGAAAATTTCTGAGTCAAGGACCATTCCATCTTCTAAAATTAAGCCACATGTGCAAATCCTCCTTTATAATCATATAATGTCCTTCTTATGCCTTGACATTATCCTTGAAACACACTGATTTTAGCACTATCATTCATAGAGCATGAAAAGGTCAATATTATGTAGCATCTCTATATGAAAGAGGAACTCAATTAACCATTTATTAATGTGTTAGTGAATGAGGACAGCAGTTCCTTAACAAACTGTAAATGGTAACTGTGGGTGTTCTTTATTTCCCAGTGACTCTGTACTTTTTGTTCTATGATGACAATATTCTATTTCCAAAAGGGATGACTCAGTCTGTAAAACAATGTCTTCTTCCTTGCAGAATCAGACTGCTAATACTGAAGGAACAGGTTTCTTCACTTAGGAGTTTGTTATAACTCAGGTTTCCAAATAACAAAAGTAAGTTTAATGTTACCTATAAAATAATAATACTAATAGCTAAAATTCATCAAGTCCTTATACGTGCAAGCATTATGTTAGGTCCTGTATACACATTCACACACCTACTACACAGTGATCAGTTACTGTTTCTATTCATATTTTACAGATATGTGAACTGACATTTGGGGAGGTGAAGTACATTTTTCAGGAGAATTTGGGTGATAAGTGGCAGAGCTAGGATTTAAACCTAGGTTTATTTACTATTTAGGTTTATTTACTATTAAGGCCAGAGTTTTTTACCATGCAGATGTAATTAAATAGGAAACAGCTGTTGCTCATAATCTTTTAGGGTTTTAGATGTTCCTGGGCATGTCTTCTAGGGCTCCTGAAATAGTCTTTGCAGCAAGAACAGGGCATTCAGGGTTATCCTGTTTTCTGGTTCTCATGGAGCTCTAGGAGGGTCTGTGCTGCCTACCTTGCAGTAGCACCACTTCCCACCTTCACTGGATCCTACCATTGGCTCCCATAAGTTCCATTACCCTAATGCCTCACTGAACTTAAAGTTGTATCCTTAGAGAAACTGGTATTGGCTCTTTTTCTTTCCCACTATGATCTAGCCATATCTGCTGTTCTTGGAGTCCTGTTCTTCCAACTCTTCACAATGCCATCTTCCTCTTACCTTTTATTATTTTATTTTATTTTATTTTATTTTAGAGACAGGATCTCACTTTGTTGCCTAGGCTAGAGTGCAGTGGTCCCATCATAGCTCACTGCAACCTCAAACTTCTGGGCTCAAATGATCATCCTGCCTCAGCCTCCCAAGTAGCTGGGACTACAGGTACATGCCATCACACTTAGCTAATTTTTTTTTTTTTTATCTTGTAGAGATGGAGTCTTGCTATGTTGCCCAGGCTGATCTTGAACTCTTGGCCTCAAGTAATCTTTTTGCCTCAGCCTCCCAAAGTGCTGAGATTGCAGGCATAATCCCACGGCACTTGGCTGCCATCTTCCTCTTACCTTTTATGTCTCCTTAAAGAAGGCTTCTGTGACCACACATGCATATTATATCTGTACTCCCACCTCTGTTTATTTCCACTAGGATACTGTGTTTGTCCATTGCATGCTACTATAACAAAATATCACAGACTGGGTAATTCATAAAGAACAGAAATTTATCTCTCACAGTTCTTGAGGCTGGGAAATCCAAGATCATCTGGTGAGTGCTACTGTCAGCTTCTACAATGGTGCCTTGAATGTTGCGATCTTTGGAGATAAGGAACATTGTGTCATCAGGTGGCAGAAACTGGAAGGGCAAAAAGGAATGTACTCCTTCTGTCAAGTCCTTTTATAAAGGCCCTTGCTGTCATTCACAAGGAAGGAGCCTCCTTATCTAATTGCCACTTAAAGGTCCTTCCTGTAGGCCAGACGCAGTGGCTCACACCTGTAATGCCAGCACTTTGGGAGGCCGAGGTGGGCAGATCACCTGAGGTCAGGAGTTCAAGATCAGCATGGCCAACATGGCCAAACCCTGTCTCCACTAAAAATACAAAAAATTAGCAGGGTGTGGTGGCGCACGCCTGTAATCCCAGCTACTCAGAAGACTGAGGCAGGAGAATAGCTTGAACCCAGGAGGCAGAGGTTGCAGTGAGCTGAGATTGCACTACCGCACTCCAGCCTGGGTGATAGCACAAGAATCCATCTCAAAAAACAAAACAAAGCAAAACAAAGAAAACAAAAACAAAAACAAAAAACAAAAAACTATACCTGTTAAGTCTATCATATTGGCCATTAAGTTTTAACACATGAATTTTGGAAGGGACGCATTCAAACTATAGCAGGTACTCATTACAATTTGTAACATATGTGTATTTGGTACTTAACTTATCTGTATTTTCACCGATTAGATGGTAAATTCCACAAAAATGGGATCCATTTCTGTTTTACTCTTCAGAATCTTCTTGATGATTAACATTGTGACCAGCATTTGCTGAATATGAAACAGACACTTGTTGAATGTATAAATCACCTTCAACCTTGGTTTGAGCCCCTTAAACTACAGATGGGATTTAATATAATCAACATATGAAGGGAACTCCATGTAGAACAAGATATAGGAAGAAAATATTGTAAGTTATATTTACATTTACTATTTATGTAAATAAAAAGTATGGAATTAGCTTTAATAACATTTTACATACAAATTCTTCTGAGCTATCCTTGGGGGAGAATAAGAATTCCATATGAGGCTGTGTTGGCAGAACCCCCCTCATGCTATTGTCTGCAATATGTACACTGAGATATACTGCAATTTATACATCTTTATTAAATGGATTTGCAGAATATGTTACCAAGTTCCAATTAAACTAACATGGACAAATACCATATACAGATTCTTGCAAAGATGCTGTAGATTGGAGATGATAATATACTAATAATTGAAGCACAAATGAATAATTGAAAATAAAGAAACCGAAACTTCTAGTGATAGAATGAAATCCTTTAAAGTCACAAAACCATGTAAAAAACAAACAAGTAAACAGTGGTTATCTAATCAGATTTGACTCATTGAAAAGTTGGTGCCCACAAAGCTAATTTATCAAGAAGAACATTTAATTTAAAGATTTACATTTACTGTTGTCAAGGATCAACTTTGCACTGTGTGTTGTGCCTTGAGATAGATATTAGCTAATATTAGTAGAATGAAGCCATCACAATTAACGAGACATTTAAAAACTAACCATCTGGAACTTGAAGGCAAACCCTAGAGTTGTTTCGGGGATATTAAGAAGCATACAATGCTCATTCCAGTACCTTACTGAATTTTGTTGCACTTAATGATTAAAGTGTAGAAGACTGTTTTGGGGTTTCTTAACAGCAAGAAATAAAGAGCCATATATTTGTTCTTCTTACTATGGTAAAGACAGTTGAAGTAACATACAAAAAATAATGTACAGCACAAACTAAAATAGTTACGTTTGTTGATAAATACTGCAAAATATTGCAAAAAATTATGCAAAAATAATGCATAAAAGTATTAATAAACTTTGAAGAAACAACCATCATTTTGAATTATAAAATATAAAACATACCTGTATAGTTTAATAAAGGTACAGGAATTATAATTTATCTCAATTTATGGTATTTGCTAAATTTTGATTCAATAACGTATTATAAAGTAAACTTTTTATTTTGAACAACTATAGAAAAGATGTTCCCAAGAAGTTATATTTTCACTATCCTACAGTTTCTTTAATATAAACTATGTTTTACGGAAATATGTGGGGTTCCACCAGTGAGTGAAATTATTGATGACATAGCTATGTTGATAGAATAAAAATGATTCGGAATTAGGGTTTCACCAAAGGCACCAGGTGTGCAGTTCATTCAACACCTCATCCAGTTGCAAACTAGTAATGCACACGTTAATATTTGTTATCAACAATCTAGCTAATTTTATAAAAGGATGACTATGAAAATGTAGAAGAGCCTTTATACTCTATATAGATGCTTCTCAACTTATAATGGAGCATGTAATGCCATCATGATTTGAAGCATACTGACTGCCTATCACCTTCACACTACTGTAAAGTAGAAACACTATAAGTCAACCATTGTAAGTTGGACCAGCTGTATAATGAAATGGGGATTAATTATAAAGACTTTTTGTTCCTCATAGAGATTCTCAGACTTTCTCTTGGGAAATTCTTCAAAGAGTTATTGTATTAAAAGATAAGTTATATCTTTTAGTACAATAGTGTGCTACTGCTACCTAGTTAGTGTGCTACCTAAAAGATATAATTTTAAAAATGCATACTTAGCCTTTTTGACATAAAGGTGGTATTTCTTACATTGGAAGTGAAGGAAATACATAATTTTAAAAACCTCTTACTTTGGGAATGCATTTTGAAATATTTAGAAAAATTTACATGGATAGACAGTTTTGTTGTTGAAAATGTATGACATTTAAAAAGAAAACAAAACCCATGTCTAAGCACTTAAAATTTAGTATTATTTATTATTATTATTATTATTTATTTTAGAGCCAGAGTCTCACTGTGTTGCTCAGGGTGGTTTCAAACTCCTGGGCTCAAGTGATCCTCCTGCCTTGGCCTTCCAAAGTGCTGGTATTACCAGCATAAGCCACCACACCCAGCCTACAATTTTTTTAATGGTATTTCCAAATTCCTTTTAAAATCTTTCAAATAATATTGTAAAGCTAGGTTTTGAACTAATCTTTTACAAATACAAAAGTATAACAGTTTATGAATAGTTTATAAGAACAGCTGAATGACATTAAAGAAGTTGACATTTATGAGCCACATTTAAGAAAAAAATTACATAATTAATGGATGAGATTGAAAAATAAATATCATGGCTTAGTACATTCTATTATTTTTATCAATGACAATAATTAAGAATACCTGTTTGAAAATAAAAATCAAACAGAACTTGGAATCAGACCTGTGAATCATTGTAACAAAAAGTGAATATTCAATTAATTTGCCTTTACTAAAATTGTATCGATGATGATGATGATGATGATATTCTTCTACTTCTAGACACTAAAACACAAGAAGAAACAACAGACAGACTATCTATTGGACTAGTAAGTCCACAACATGTGCCTTATGTTTTTCTTACATCCAAATATACCATTTTCCCATTCTTAAACTTCTAATCAAACAAAAAAGCAATAAAATGCTTATCTGCCAAATGATACTATCTTCAAAATAAATAATAATAACTGTTATTAATATATTTTAGAAAGAGATGATATAGGGCCACTAATGTGTTCAATAAAAGAACATGATACTTTGTGCTTATTTTATCCTTTTTTTTGTTGTTGTTGAGATGGAGTCTCACTCTGTCACCCAGGCTGGAGTGCAGTGGCATGATCTCGGCCCATTGCAACCTCTGCCTCCTTGGTTCAAGCGATTCTTCTGCCTCAGCCTCCTGAGTAGCTGTGACTACAGGCGCACGCCACCATGCCCGACTAATTTATTTATTCATTTATTGGTAATAGCGACAGGGTTTTGCCATGTTGGCCAAGCTGGTCTCGAATTCCTGACCTCAAGTGATCCTCCCGCCTTGGCCTCCCAAAGTGGGGGGATTACAGATGGGAGCCACCACACTATCCTTTCAAATTTCCATTTTAATGTGTTTCAAAAACTGATTCACGTAAATTAATTAGTATATGCTATATGTTTATAAAATGCATTTAAATAGAATTTACTGGGTTCATGCTCAAAATATTTCTCTTTGGAAGGGTGCTCAAATTAAAAAGATGGGAGGCCAATGGAGTGAGTTTTCTGTCCAAGTGATTTGGGGTACAGGGGTCAGACAGCTCTGTATTTGAAGGTCAAGCCTGCTCTATGCTTACCGGTTAGTTCAATTCTCTGAACCCCAGTTTCCATTTCCGTACAATGGAGATAAAATTACGTAATTCAGACATAATAGGAAGTATATTATATAAAACATAAATCACAGGGGTAATGCCTAATAAAAGTGTGATATATTTTAATTTTAAAAAAATCAATAACCTAATAGACTGTCATAGAATATGTGGAAAGGTGACAACATATATGGAGGACGTATTTGTCCCAGGTAGATGAGGGTTCATCTAGATACGTGAACAGGAATGATAACCAGCATTGCTTATAATTGTACAGGAAATGGAAACTGAGACTTAGTTGCAAAGAGTTTTTATGAATAAATTGTGTAATATTTCTTTAAGTAGACAGTTTATGAGTAAAAATAAATGTACTAACATGGATTGATAATGTACTAATAATGTACTAACCTCTCAAAAACCCAATTTTGATGCCAGGTCCAATGTCTCAATGTCTGTAATCCCAGCAGTTTGGGAAGCCAAGGTAGGAGGATCACTTGAGGCTAGGAGTTTGAGACCAGCCTGGACAACCTAATGAGACCCTATCTTTATAAAAAATAAAGTAAAAATTAGCAAGGCATGGTGGCACGTGCCTGTAGTCCCAGCTACATAGCAGGCTAAGGCAGGAAGATCACTTGAGGCCAGGTGTTCCAGGCTATAGTGAGCTATGATGGAGCTGCTGCACTCCTGTCTATGTGGTAAAGTGAGGCACTGTCTCAAAAACAAAGCAAAACAAAACAGTTAACATAATTTTAAGTTTAAAAAGATCAAATTATTTTTAAACAGGAAGTTGTACAATGTAACAACCCTTGTAAAATGTTTGGAAACATGAAAAGCAAGATAATATATCGTTCACAGATAAATGCATCTAGAATGAAGGTATTAAGAAAAGTTTGGGAATGATATACATCAATTCCACGATAATGGTTACCTCTAAGTGTATGGAAAAGGAAGCTAGTTAGGAGATAAAAACAAGCACTTCAATAGGAATTGTAAAGTTTCATCTTGTTAAACTGAGTGATAAAAACATAAAAGTTTATTGTATTCCTTTATATGCTTTGTTATTGCCATATCTTTTACTATTTTAAAGAAATCAAAGAATGGAAAAGATTTGTCTTTACACGAAGTAGTGCATGGCTGACCATTTGAGAATGCTGTCTTAGAAGAAAAGCAGGAAGGAAGGAAGAAAGGAAGGAAGAAAGAAAGGAAGGGAGGGAGGAATTGAGTGAGAGAGGAAGGGAGGGGAGGAATGAGAAATATTTGCCATAAAAGTAATTTTCTTGGCATTTTTCTTCAAAAGCCATCTTGGACAAGCAAGCCAAAGAACAAAATAGGCATTGGGGGTGGGGAGAGCACATCTGGTTAATGGGCTGATATCAACTATTTAATTATTTCACTTTTGACACAAGGCCATGTTTTAGCATCTTGAGCATCCAGGTAACTTTCCCTGTGTGAAGTCTCAGTGAAAAAAGGAAATGCATTGTTAGTCTCTACACTTTCCTCTTTTTATTTTAATAAGAAATTGTATCATTGTAGGCAGACAATTTGATGTCATATTTTTCTATGATATTTTCACAGTGCACACCAGGGTGCCTGTACTTTGCAGCTATATGACACGCAGGATTATTATTTTTTTCTTTTCTTATCATCAGAGCCTCAAAAACAAGCTCCATGGCACCAGGCATGAAGACTATCAATAAACATTCCATCTTTTCATTTTCCTCCTGTGTTATTTAATAAGGGAAAGACAGAGCCATGATTTTTAACGATCAGACAGCAAACATTTTGGAAATAATTTCTCTCTTCAAGGATCTTTGATGATGACCAAGAGTTCTCCCTACCTCCATCCTGTGTTATTGCCCCAGAGGATGCGCTAACTGCCTCACTGGGGGCTTGCAATTGAGAAAATTGCTGAGCACATACTGGCCTTCTCATGGATCAGACTGAAGGGGTTGGGTGAGAATTTGTGGCTTTTGCAGTCACCTGTCTGTGTCCCCTCCATGGCTGTATCCTACCAGTTCCCTCCATGCCTTGTCTTTGCTATCGGTGGGAGTGGCTTGCCGACATTCCTGGCAGAATGCAGGCCACTCAAGTTAGCATACCAGCAATGCAGCCTGGTTGCTAGGGAGCTGCCCTCTGAGCATCCCTTGATCTATTTTTAAATTTCCATGCTTGTTTCCTCTCTGAAAGGAAGCAAAGAACAATACAGCTTGCTTTTCTGCTCTTTTAAGAAACAAAGTAACCAACAAGGCTAAGACCTGTTGTGAAGTTAAAAAGCATTTGCTAATTAAGCTTCAGAATGTTATGGTATTTGTGCCCATCTAGTTTCTGCTTAATTAATTTCCAGATAAGGCAGCATCTCAGAAGAGGTAGAAGCGAAGGTCTATAAGGAGTATAGGTGAAATTTGCTGGTACTTTTTTCCTTTTTACTCCATTAATGAAGCTCTTGAACCACTACCCTTCCTAGAGTTTAACAATAACCCATTGTGAGCCCCCCAGAATCCCCCACCACCAGGAATAAATGAGAAATTTGGAGGGCTATTGAACAGTGAGTTTTCACAGCTGATACACAGAAAACTATTTAGCACAGGTGTTTTGGTAACTGTGAAATACTGAGGAAATTCAGTCTTCTGTGACACTTAGATTCACTGTCTTGTGTGGGATGGAGTCTTATGGAACTTGTAAAATATCTGTAATATAAATAAAAGAAGAAGAAGAACAAAATTAGCTTTTCACAGAGCTCCAGAAATTGTTCCTTGTATGGAAGAGTCTTCCTTTTTGGCCACTGGTAACTAGCAGTTTTCTTGGTATTTTTTTCCAAGTTAAAATGAATCCAATTTCAAATGTTGTTAGCGAATTTTTAAAATGATGTGTTATATGCATGCAGGTGTGAAGAAATCTGGTGGAATAACAAGTGTGCTAGTTTCCATGTGTTATGATATTTTTTTTGAGCCTTTAAGAAAAGATATTTCTCCTCTTCTCCATGGTCACTTTCAGCCCTCAACAGCAGTTGATCAACAAGGTTAGCAGCTGTTCACTCTCCAAATTACAACCCTAGAAGTAAGTTACAATTTCTAGAACCGACAGTATAATAATATTCCACTGCCACCACTGGGAAGTCATGAGTTTGGATGTTGCAGTTTCTCTGTACCTCAATATGGGGTTCAGAAAAATAGATGGATTTAAAAGGTGCATCTATTTTTACAGACTAAATTTATATAGACTTAATAGATGCATTTAGTCTATATAAATTTTCATAAAGCCCTTAGCTTCTCTTTTATAACCTTTAGCTTACCATCATTTACCAGATGAGATATTGCTAAATTACATGCTTTCATAGCAGAGTTTATATAGAAACTACTAGAATTACAATGCAATTTCTTTATTTAAAACCCATGGTTTAATTTCTTGCATCTGTTGATAACATTCTGGGACCAATCACTTTTCTAAGTTCTTCATTACCTGTAATAGTCATAAGAACCCTATAAGGGAGATACTATTATTCCCATTTTAACAGCCACAATAACCCCAGTTTCCTGAGATGAATTATTTGGACAAGGTCATTCCACCCCAGCGCTGTCACAGAGCCTTACTTTCTTAACAACTATCTTGTGTGATTTCCCTTCTATGGGCAAATAGTACAAGTTACTAATGACAACTTGAATCCTTGAAAGACCTCTCAACTCACCAATGAGAAATCCTGAAATCTATCGTTTTGAAATCCTGAAGAGTTACCCATGGGGTTGCTCACTCTTAAATCCTGAGCCAGGGGTGGCAGGGTGGCACACAAGCTTAGGGGACGGCAAGATACAAATTTTAATTCTAGCCTCTGTACTAACTTAACTTTGGTAACTTTGGATAAGCTACCAAAGTACAGTTTCCTCAACTGTAAAATGGTGATGTCCCTTTCTCACAGGGTGGTTATGAAGATTAAATGAGATGGTATTCATACAATTCCTGGCATGTAGCAACTTTCAATAAGTAGCAGTCAAAAATCAAGGTATCCACTGTAAAAGTGTCATTTGGGAACTGTAATCACAGACTATCCTAGGACTTAAGGGCTCAATCTTACTCTTTCAGGCTCAGGGACAGATGCTTAGCATTAAGTTCAGGGCACCAGAGCCCACTTCCCTATTTTCAGTAACTTGTACAAGGGTGTAGCACCAGCGTTAGAAGGAAGAAACCAGAAGAGCAGAGTGTGGAATCAATCTAAAACATCAGGAGCGTCTTGAGATATGCGCTCCTTTGTTCATCTCTTACATGTTTTGGTGAGTAATGATATTCTTGTAGAATTAAGAATTGTTTCCTTTTTGTCATCTGGTTTTCTAAGACTAAGAAATCTTTTGATACATAAAATGAAACACCACTGGTGAAAAATGTGTTTTCCTCTCTTAGTATATTCTAGAATGGTTTGAAAGCCAATGACTGTTTGGCATTCTAAAATTTTAAACTGATGACTTGCCATTTGTGGAACAGGACCACAGAAAAACATTGAGTCTCCCCAGTGAAATGTGATATTCTTGCTCTGTTTTTGATGCAGAGCTATCAAGTATTATAATGGGATAGATGCTGTAATGTTACTGCTGAAATGACAAACTGAGAAGGCACTAGAAGAATCTCCACGAATTACCCAAGTTCTTTCACTTAATGAGTACCTACCACATGCTGAGTATACAATGCCGAATACACAGTGCTATGTTTTGTGTACCAAATGCTGCTAGACACGAAGGATACAGGTACCAATGAACTCCACCCTGGCTCGGCCGCAAGAGAAAACAGCCAGGTACACGGGAAAATGAGTGACCTAGTAGTTCTCTGAGAGTATTGCTGGGGAGGAGGCAGGGAAGGCCGGCATGAATTTTTCAGAACAAGTGGTTATTCACTCTCTTCTCAGCTTTAGCTTCCAAACTAATTGAGAAATAAATATATGAGTGAGAGTGATGGAATGAGCAGCTTCGTTACAGTAAAGCTGTATCAGAGAATGTGGCTGGGACTAAAGGCCACGTGTTTTTTCCTGTCCCCACATTTGCAGCCACCTGCTCAAATACACTGATTCTTCCCCCAATCTCCAGCAGAGGAGCTGGGCCACTGCCACCTCCCCTGACTGGCGCAGAGCTGGCCTCAGTAGCTCACCATGCAGGGGAGACACATAGGTGTCAGGCTGCAGGTGGCTCATTTCTGAGAAGTCCCCAAGGAGGATAATGAATACACAGTAGCACTTTCCCTCTTTACTACAAAAGTTCAGTTACCTCCCACCAATGTAAATAAGAAATGGGGTTAGAAGTACAGGTGCGGTGGCTCACACCTGTAATCCCAGCACTTTGGGAGGCCAAGGCGGTGGATCACCTGAGGTCAGGAGTTTGAGCAGCCTGGCCAACATGGCGAAATCCCGCCTCTACTAAAACTACAAAAATTTAGCTGGGCATGGTGGCTACTCGGGAGGCTGAGGCAGGAGAATCGCTTGAACCTGAGAGGTAGAGGTTGCAGTGAGCTGAGGTCACGCCACTGCACTCCAGCATGGGTGATAGAGCGAGACTCTGTCCCCACTCCCCCCTTTCTCCACCCCCCCCCAGAAAAAAGAAAAAAAAGAAAAGAAAAAGAAATGGGGTTAGAAACAATGGTGAACACTTTCACCCACCTAAGAAGCCAACAGAAACTATATTTTAGCTCAAGAAGGAAGCATGTTTAGAGAGGAAACTCTGTGCCCTTTACAGTGCTTTTTTTGAGCTGAGTCATGAAGGAAGAAGAGGAATCTGCAGAAAAAGAAAGGGGGAAGCATTTCAGACAAACACAAACAGCACAGTGAGTCTGAAAACAGACGTGCATGATGGGGCCCGGTATGTGATCCAGGCCAATAAAGAGAACAAAAGAGACTTACTTTCGGATTTATATTTACAGCTCCCAGTATGTTTTACTATCAGTGACATTTTGATCTTTACGATAATGCTGAGGGGTAAAATTGTGATAACAATTGATATTCCTATTTTACATGGCAACCGAGATTGAACGAGCTAAGTTATACACATCACACAGTATTCAGAATACAATTAGCAAATATGATCCATTATTATTGCTACCACTAGAATTATGTTTATTACTATGACAGTTATTATTTATTTCTATTATTACTGCCAAGTTCTCGTGGCTAGTAAGTGGCATAACTAGTAAGTCCCATTGTTGGTAAGTGCTATGGCTAGTGATTCCTGTATTAAGTGGCAGAGCTGAGATTCAATGACATGGCATCTGGTAGATTTCAAGGACTTAATAAGCACCCTCAAGAACTGTAAAGGTTATCCTATTATATGAGCAACACACCCTGTCACTGTGGTGGGCACTGGCACACAAGACCCATGACTAAGAAAAAAATAACCTTATTACTCATGGCACAGCAGGAACTATGGGCTTCATGTTCTCATTGGTTCTCCACGTTTCCCAAGTTCCCCAAGGGTGATGTGGAGTGGCCCAGGTGGCTGTTGCACACACCCTGGGTTTGCATCACAGTTGAAGAATCTGAAGCTTAGAAAACCTCTGATTTTAACCAGGGGTGGTAGCTCACACCTGAAATCCCAGCACTTTGGGAGACCGAAGCAGGCGGATTACGAGGTAGGGAGATCTAGACCATCCTAGCCAACATGGTGAAACTCCGTCTCTACTAAAATACAAAAATTAGCTGGGTATGGTGGCACATGTCTATAGTCCCAGCTACTTGGGAGGCTAAGGTAAGAGAATTGCTTGAGCACAGGGGTGGATCATGCTGCTGCACTCCAGAACGAGACTCTGTCTAAAAAAAACAAAAAACAAAAAAAACCCCTCTGATTTTGTACAGGGTTGACCCTTCCCAACTTTTGCCTGGAGGAAGACATTATCTTTATTATCCAGTCAGAAAACAAATCTGCTCCCTGCCCTAGAGGAAGACAAGATCTCTATCTTCTAAGGCTGTTGGCTATGCAGACATCCTTGAAAAACAGAGTATGGAACAAAAAACGAATATAAACCTGCTGAAACAAAGAATTGTCTCTCAACAAGCACAGTGAGGGAAAGTTACTCTCACATTTTTGTTTTCAGGTCACTTGGCTAATCTAACAGCACTCAGATGAAGTTAAATTGATGCAAATAGCAGAGAGATCAAAGATAAGCTTGGTAAACAGATTCTATTCCCCTGAAACTTCCTTACAACTCTTCCTTTAAGGTACTGGAAGAGGAGATGGGAACTTTCCCTGGAAGAGAAATCCTCATCTGAGGGCACTGTGACTTAGCTGGATTTCTTTCCTGGGGAAACCTGAGTTTTTTCACTGCTGAGAAAGAAGCATCAGCATCTTGAGCATGGTATGCTCAAGAAATTGAGGATGGAGAAGCGTATGGCATAAGATGGAAACATGGCTTAGGAAAAGAACAACTGCTGGCTTTAGAGGAGGCAGCAAAGTGATGCTGAGTTTTTCTAAATAGAAGCATAGATTTTGAATCTATGCACCAAATTCTCTCTTTCTTCTCTCAAGGTGTGCAGGAATATATTTTAATGCATTATTTAACTTTTAAAAATACATATTTCTGGCTCCAGACCCTAGAGTTTCTCATACAATATGGTCGGAACAATTCCTAGTTTGAAAAATCTTCCCAGGTAATTAATGTGCAGCAGAGACCGGAACTGCTGTTTTAGGACACATTTTAATATTTGGTTTTATATGTAAGATAAATGATTTGTGGATAACTGTTAGAAACTTAGCTTACAGTTTAAGAATTATCTTTAAAAAGCCCCATCCCAAAGTAAGGAAAATTAAATAATAATCTAAATTGTTTCTTTCTTTTCTTTTCTTTTCTTTTTTTTTTTTGTTTGAGAAGGAGTCTCCTTCTGCCACCAGGTTGGAGTGCAGTGGCGCAATCACTGCAACCTCCAACTCCCTGGTTCAGGTGATTCTCCTGCCTCAGCCTCCCGAGTAGCTGGGATTAGAGGCACATGCCACCACGTCCAGCTAATTTTTGTATTTTTAGTAGAGATGGGGTTTTGCCATGTTGGCCAGGATGGTTTCGATCTCCTGACCTCGTGATCTGCCCAACTCAGCCTCCCAGAGTGCTGGGATTACAGGTGTGAGCCACTGTGCCAGGCCTGTTTCTTCCTTTCTTTCCTTCCTTCCTTCCTTCCTTCCTTCCTTCCTTCCTTCCTTCCTTCCTTCCTTCCTCCCTCCCTCCCTCCCTTCCTTCTCTCCCTCCCTCCCTCCCTCCTTCCTTCCTTCCTTGCTTCCTTCCTTCCTTCCTTCCTTCCTTCCTTCCTTCCTTCCTTCCTTCCTTCCTTCCTTTCTTTTCTTTCTTTCTTTCTGAAAGGAAGTCTCCCTCTGTCACCCAGGCCGGAGTGCAGTGGCACGATCTCGGCTCACTGCAACCTCCGCCTCCCCAGTTCAAGCAATTCTCCTGCCTCAGCCTCCTGAGTAGCTGGGACTACAGACACATACCACCATACCCGGCTAATATTTTACATTAGTAGAGATGGGGTTTCACTGTTTTAGGATGGTCTCAATCTGACCTCATGATCTGCCCGGCTCCTAGGCCTCCCAAAGTGCTGGGATTACAGGCGTGAGCCACCGCGCCCAGCCTAAATCCTATTTTATATTTGGCATTAAGATGTGTTGTTTCATTAAGTATCTACTCTTGAAAATGCTAAAGTTTCCTTTTATAAGAGAAAAGAGTTATCATAATAAAGAAGCTTTGCTAGTCTATTTGGGTTTTTCAGCTTTAGAAAGAGTAAGCTTCCCTAATATACTCCACCAAAAGGGAAGATTCATGCTAGCTTTGCTCATATGTGGTGCTGCTCTAATCCACAACTTCATAATTCATCTTGAGTCTACCAATTTCACCATTTAATCTCTCATCAGAAATATGCACTAGGTTACTCTGGTTGATGGTCAGCATAATCACATGCTAATTTGGCTTCTGTTTTTCTTGACACCATCATACAATGTCAAGACTCCTCATAATTCTCTTCTGCCATGCAGTTTTCCCAAAGAACAGGCCTATCAGCCAGAGGCCATAACATTGTCAAATGTTTTACATACTTACAGATCAAATGTAGCCATGGTGGCTTCAAGACAATCACCTTTGCAGAGGCATCTCCAATTCCACGTTGAACCACATAGGGGAAATTTTTGCTCTTCCTCAAGTGTGAATACTAAAATGGACAGGCAGAACAACGTATGATCCCAGGAAGAAGTGTTCAGAGGCACACTTGACGACCTTAGGAAAGAAAGCTGGATATTTCCCTTTTTTTGGTGACTAAATTGGCATTGACCATTTAATTTCTTTTTTTAAAAAAAGGAAATTTCTCCATGTTCTCAAGTTGTTCTTACATGATAAGGTTGGGTGTTCTACCTAGGATTTCTACCTAAAGCCAAAATTTTAGTGAAAACAGTTATACTCTGTTTGTAGGTGAGGGCGAAACTACAAATTCTGGAGGAGGAAATCATCTGCTATGTTTTAGCTTAGAATATTATTTTACTCAACAAATAATAATGCAGTGCCTCTAAGAGTAACATAGAAATTGGCACTAACTGCCGGGTGTGGTGGCACACGCCTGTAATCCTAGCTACTCGGGAGGCTGAGGCACGAGAACTGCTTGAACCCAGGAGACAGAGGTTGCAGTGAGCCAAGATCATGCCACTGCACTCCAGCCTGAGTGACAGAGCGAGACTCCGTCTCAAGGAAAAAAAAAAGAAAAAAGAAATTGGCACTAAGAAATATACAAAATAGTAATCCCATTATTTTGGATAGCATTTGCATTTCAAACGTCTCTTGATGCTGTTTGTTTGTTTGTTTGTTTGTTCGTTTGCGACACAGTCTGGCTCTGTCACACAGGTTGGAGTACAGTGGCGTGAACTTGGCTCACTGCAACCTCCACTTCCTGGGTTCAAGCAGTTCTCGTGCCTCAGCCTCCCAATTTGCTGAGATTACAGGCATGCACCACCACACCAAGCTAATTTTTGTATTTTTAGTAGGGACGGGGTTTCACCATGTTGGTCAGGCCAATCTCGAACTCTTGACTTCATTTTGTCCGCCACCTTGGCCTCCCAAAGAACTCGGATTACAGGTGTGTGCCATCACGGCTGGCTCCTGATGCTTATTATGTTACTTTGTGATTGATAAAGTATTGCATTTTTCTTCAAGGAGACTATACCATTTGAGGCTGAAGGAATGGAGTACAATAATAAATTATTAGGCTACAAATTACCACATAATCTTTTAACAATCAGATGATTTTTATACAAAATAAAGGATAGCTTTGGAATTTATTTATAGACTGATACTTCACAATGACCCAAATTAGTCACCCAAATTAGTCATGACAAGTAGACCCAAATTATGAGTTTAAGCTACACAAGTAGGCAGGTAACAATGGCTTCTTCTTTTTGTTTGTTTGTTTTGTTTTGTTTTTTTAGACAGAGTCTCGCTGTCATCAGACTGGAGTGCAGTGGCGCGATCTCAGCTCACTGCAACCTCCGCCTCCTGGGTTCAAGTGATTCTCCTGCCTCAGCCTCCCGAGTAGCTGGGACTACAGGTGCTCACCACCATGCCCGGCTAATTTTTTTGTATTTTAATAGAGACAGAGTTTCACCATGTTGGCCAGGATGGTCTAGATATCCTGACTTCGTGATCTGCCTGCCTCGGCCTCCCAAGGTGCTGGAATTACAGGAGTGAGCCACCGCGCACCCGGCCGAAAAATGGCCTATCTTTAAGATAATGTTGACATAGTCAAGTATTTCCTAAACAGTTTTACTTTAACTCTTAAAGGGTCTTTGAGCTTATGTTTTTATTAATAGAAAGAAAATAATGGATTCCTGTTAAAAGATAAATCCAACTGTCTATCAGCAGTTGCAACAATGAAATCCCTAATATGAACTGTCAGTGTTTTCTCTAACAGATACTGTAAAGATTAGAAGAATGACTGGGGAATGTCTATAATTTCTGAGGTAGGCTCAGTATCTACTGTCCATTCTAACATCTAAAGAGGATGGGAAATGAAACCAGGAAAACTAGGTTTCACAAAAGGTGATAAACGTTCAAAATCAGTATAAATTTTCCTTAAACTATCAAGCTTTGCTCTGAGTTTATAAACAAACGCTCATTGAACACCTATTAAAGGAAATGAATTTTAGAAGCAGGCCGGGCACAGTGGCTCACACCTGTAATCCCAGCAGTTTTGGAGGCCGAGGCTGGAGGAAGGCTTGAGGATGGGGATTGAGATAAGCCCAAGCAATATCGCAATACCCTGTTTCTACCAAAAACATAAAAAATAAAAAAATTAGGCAGCCTGGTGTGCATCTGTGGTTCCAGCTACTCTGGAGTCTGAGGCGGGAGGATGGCTTGAGCCCAGGAGATCAAGGCTGCAGTGAGTTACGATTGCACCACTGCACTCCAGCCTGGGCAACAAAATAAAACTCCGTCCTTTGGGAAAAAAAGTATCTTGGAAGTAGAAGGAATAATTATCTGTTTTGTGTAGTTATCTGTGATATGTACCAAATTATCCCAAATCTTTATGACAACAAATAATAAGCATTTAATACCTGGTGTTTCTGTGGGCCAAGGGTCCAGAAGCTCTGACCAGGGTCCTCTGGTTTCCTGTCCCATTTGATTTGGGCTGCAGTCAAATAGTTGACTGGGGCTTCAGTCATCTAAAGATGGCTGCGGGAGGATCCACTTCCAAGCTCACTCACATTGCCATTGGCAAGACTTACGTTCTTGCTGGCTGTTAGCTAGAGAAATCAGTTTCTTGCCATGTGGAGCTCTAAATAGGGCTATTCACAACTTGGAAGATTCCTTGCAAGAGAGAGAAAGAGCGAGAGAGAGATCACGGTCTTTGTGCTATAATCTCAGAAATACCATGAGATCACTTTTGTTTTATTCTGTTTGTTAGAAGTTAGTTACTAGGTCCAGCTGACACTCAAAGGAAGAAGAATACACACAGGGCATAAATACCAAAAAGTGGGTTTGGGGGCCATTTCAGAAGATGCTCGCCTTCAATAGAGATAATTTAATCCAATCTTTAATTTTATAGCCAAAGAAAGTGAGTTGCAAAGTGTTTAATTACCTTGTTCAATGTAGCAAAGCATGTTGCTATCGTTGCAAGAATCTAGATATCCCCACCTAGTCCAAAACTCTCTGCAAGAGAAAGGCAAGAGTGGACAGGGTGGAAATTTAAAAGCTATCTTCTACGACAGTGTTTTTCAAACTACAGTAGTCTTCTCTTCTCTTCAGGGCATACATTCCAAGAGCCCAGTGGATGCCTGAAACTGTGAATAGCACTGAACCCTATACATTTTATATGTTTTCCATCTGATAACTGAGAAGGCTTCTTAGTGGGTAGCACAGACAGCATAGATAAGAGGATAAAGGGATGGGTCATGACTGGGGCAGGATGGAGAAGAATGGTGCAGGATTTCACACACTCCTTCTGGAATTTTCCACATAATATTTCATTGTATTTATTTATTTATTTATTTGAGACAGGGTATTGCTCTGTCACTCAGGTTGGAGTGCAATTGTGCGATCTCAGCTCACTGCAACCTCTGTCTCCTGGGTTCAAGCAATTCTCCTGCCTCAGCCTCCCGAGTAGCTGGGACTACAGGCACGTGCTGCCATGCCCAGTTAATTATGGTATTTTTAGTACAGACAGGGTTTTACCACGATGGCCAGGTTAGTCTCAAACTCCTGGCCTCAAGTGATCCACCTGCCTCTGTCTCCCAAAGTGCTGAGATTACAGGTGTGAGCCACTGCACCTGCCTCCATACAATATTTTAAATCACAGTTGACCACAGATAACTGAAACCATGGAAAACAAAATGCTGGATAAGGGGAAACTACTATATTCTGACCACATTTATGCATTTTTTTTCCTGATCCTTACTTCACTTTATCTAGAAATTATTTTTTATTTTTGTTATGTTTATATTTTATCTAGAAATTATTAGTTTTCTGTAAGGCTTGGTATGTTTGAAAATGCCTGTTTTTAATGATTTTGTCAATAATTTCATTGAGCCAATTCAAAGAACACCTTCTCTAATTATTCCCTCACATCACATTACAATGAACGGAATGGAGAAACTTCGTGAGCTATAATATATCTTTGAGTAAACTTTTGTTTTCTAGTAAAGAAGATAGATGCACACATAGTTTGAGGACCTATTACATGAAACTGAGTCTTTCATATCTTTCTGTCAAGGTCGTTTGATGTCCTACCACATACACATAGTAAAACAGTAGGAGATCTCACCCAAAAGAAGAGAGAACCCTTCACAGGATGTCTATTTATTCTTTTGCTAAATTCCTGAAACTTGCTTGGAGACTTCAAATTGTTTATAAATGTATCATCTTAACAGTGTGTTTTTAACCTGCTTTTATTCACCTGAAGTTTTATAAACCCTTTTTGATTTCTCTAAAAACACATTTAGAAAACTTTAATCTCTCATTGCCATTTAGAGTGTTTCCATCTTTAAAAATGTATTATAAACATCACTGTGAAGACTATCCATACATATTTACCTATGTATGTCTCTCTGAGCATCTCCTTCAGTAATTCCTAGATGCAGAATTTCTGAGGCAAACGTGGACACATTTCAAAGACTTTTAAATTACCAGATTACCCTTGAAATATTTTAATC
Organism: Macaca thibetana thibetana; assembly: GCF_024542745.1. Classification (NCBI taxonomy): domain Eukaryota; kingdom Metazoa; phylum Chordata; class Mammalia; order Primates; family Cercopithecidae; genus Macaca; species Macaca thibetana. Next base: position 14,954,132 of record NC_065583.1, on the reverse strand, counting down.
TCAGGAGCAGATTAAGAGACTAGAGGAAATCTAATTATAGGTTTCTACAACAATCTTTCTTTGTGACAACCTTTTTTTTTCTTTTTTTTTTTTGAGACAGAGTGTCGCTCTGTCACCCAGGCGGGACTGCAGTGGTGCAATCTCAGCTCACCGCAAGCTCTGCTTCCTGGGTTCAAGCGATTCTCCTGCCTCAGCCTCCGGAGTAGCTGGGACTACAGGTGTGCAACACCACGCTCGGCTAATTTTTTGTTTTTTTTAGTAGGGACGGGGTTTCACTGTCTCTAACTGACAAGCCAGGCTGGTCTTGATCTCCTGACCTCATGATCCACCTCTCTTGGCCTCCCAAAGTGCTGAGATTACAGGTGTGAGCCACCATGCCCGGCCAGACAACCCTTTTTGTTTAACTTTTCTATATTTCTTTTCCTGGAAAGGAAGAAGCCACCATTTTCTAAGAGAAAAGTAACGTACAGACTAAGAAAACATGGAGTTAGGTTTGTGACTCAATGCCTAAGAAATCCAAGTGGGTTCAACCCTTGGCCAAATCACTCTCCCATTCCCAATCACCACTGAGTTATACCAGGAAAAGGTAGTGCTCTATTTTGTTCAGTCTCTCCCAACCATTCCTCCACCACATCACTTTAGGAAGTATTAAAAAATATTCACAAACATTTACAGGGGAGCAGGGGAGCTCATTGATTTTCTGAAAGCAATTTGTTAATTAACATCAAAGGAATGAAATCTGACTTGCATAGCCTAGTGAGTGGCATTTTTCCATAGTCCTGGTTGCTATGGTGATGAAGGAAACTCGTTTGTTCTGGGTCACTCCGAAATTTGTGCATGAAAGCATAAGAGATTATTCCTGTCTAATCAAGTTATATGGAAAAGTCGAAGGGGAGGTGCTATGTTTTACAGCCATCAACCCTCAACAGAATAAAACACAATAGCTTTGAAAAGGGGATTATATCTTCCTTTAAAAAAACAGAGCAGAGAATTTCTAACTGACCCCAAAACCTCTTGCAGCAGAATCTCTCTTTTTTTTTTTTCTCCACTAATATGAGGAATGTGAAATCACGTTTCTTAAAGGGAATTAGAGTACATATTGAAAAACTCTACAACCCGACTTTGCATAATGAATAAGGAGTAGGGTGTGCATTCATTAAACAATTTTACTTTTGAACTTAAATTCTACAGTGTGTCAAATGCCTCACTAGCTCTGCATTGCCAGCAAGCCAAATTCTGTTACAATTAACATAATTGGAAAAGCTGGAATAGAAAGGGAATAGCTCACCTCTTCTTTACCAGACCTCCTGGCCCCTGCGGTATATAGACTTAAGCTTCTCTTGAACATTCCGCTGCTCGTTCAACACCTCAGTTACTCCTAAAGCAGATGGTAGTTTTGTATGTCGTTATTGGACTCTCTGTGTCAGCCCAAAGATTATTTTTCTAAAAGTTTGTGACTTCATTATATTTTGATTTTTATTTATATAAAGCGTATGTTTCCCCCCCTAAGACACATAGATGTGAATTCAAATCTTTATCCTGCCATTTATTAGCTATTTGGTTTGGAAGAAATCCCTTTATATATATATATTATATGTATAATTATAATATATGAATTATAATTATATATTATAATATATAATTATATAATATATAAAATACATATAAATATATATGTATATATTATATATATTATATATAATACATATAAATATATATATATATATTTTACACCTCAGCCTTCTTAGCTACAGAATGAGGATAATAAGTTTACCTCTACAGTATTTTTTAATGATTTTCCTTTATAATTATCATCTATTATAGCATAACAAATAATGCCCAACATTTAGCAGTTTTAAACAACAAATATTTATTATTTCATATAGTTCTGGAGGGTCAGGAATCTAGAGTTGTATGGCTGAGTGATTCTAGCTTAGGGTACTTTCACGAGCTTCCAATCAGACATCAGTCACAGCTCTAACTATCTAGAGACTTGACTGAGTCTGGTAGACCTGCTTCCAAGCTCACTTACGCGGCTGTTGGAAAGTTTCAATCCCATGCTGTTGTTGGTCTGAGGTTGCTTTCTCTCATCATTTGGTTGTCTCCATAGCAGCTGGCTTCCCCTAGAATGAGTGCCCTGATGAGAAAAGAATGAGAGAAAAGTACAAGAACAACAAACAGCACCTAACACAGAAGTCACACTCTTTTTTATAACCTAATGTCAGAAGTGACAACTCATTACTTTCACTATATTTTATTTATGAGGACGATCTACTGACACTCAAGAAGCCTAATAAGACCACACCCGAAGACAGGAGAATTAAGCTCTGCCTCTTAAAAAAATGAAGATCAAAGGATACATGGACAGATTTGTAAAATCGCCGAATCTTCCTTAGATCCTCAATTTACATTCATCTCACAGACAACATACACATCCTTCTCAAGGCCACTAAAATCTCATCCCATTGGAGCCTCAGCTCAAAGTCCAGAATCTTGGCATGTAAATTGGGTCCAGGTATACACAAGACTCTTCGGATTTAGTCCCTTAGGTAGAATCCCTTGAGTACAGTTTTCTTCTTTCTACCTATGATACTAAAGATGTACATTTTCTGCCCCCTGCATACACATTACATATTTATATATGTTATATATACATACATATACATACATATATATGTGTATATATACATATACATACATATATATGTGTATATATACATATACATACATATATATGTGTATATATACATATATATATGCATATAATGGTGGAATATGTTTAAGATAACTACTAGAGGTACCTTGACCTGAAAATGAGAAGATCAGAGGTACAAACGTGTCACTGGTCCACAGTTGCTGTGAAATCCAGTTAAACAAATGTTGGATGTTCACTGATTAGGACTTACGGCCTGAGAACAATGCTTCATGGCCCTCAGCTTCACCATCTGGGCTCTGGGTTTGTTGTTCTTTTTCCTTTTTGATGACAAGGAGAACATGTTTGTAGCTAAGTCATTTTCTTAGCCCACTTTCTACCCATAGAATTTGAAACCCCATGGCCTCTTTGTTTTGCATTGTCTCTGTCTTTATGAATTCAAGTTGACAATGTTTGACAATGTCACTGAATAAAACTATATTGGTCTTCTGTGAATATTATTGTGGAACACTCTGTTAGACAAAAGCCTCTGCCCCGCCCCAATTTCTTAAAAGATACACGCTTCTCTACTTTTCAAAAATTAATTATTTTTTTTTAATTTTTGTGGGTACATAGCAGTTGTATATACTTACGGGGTACGTGAGATGTTTTGATATAGGCGTGTAATGTGAAATCATTACGTCATGGAGAATGGGGTATCCATCCCCTCAAGCATTTATTCTTTGAGTTGCAAACAACCCAGTTACACTCTTTTTTTTTTTTTTTTTTTTTTTTTTGAGACGGAGTCTCGCTCTGCCGCCCAGGCTGGAGTGCAGTGACTGGATCTCAGCTCACTGCAAGCTCCGCCTCCCGGGTTCACGCCATTCTCCTGCCTCAGCCTCCCGAGTAGCTGGGACTACAGGCGCCCGCCACCTCGCCCGGCTAGTTTTTCATATTTTTCAGTAGAGACGGGGTTTCACCGTGTTAGCCAGGATGGTCTCGATCTCCTGACCTCACGATCCGCCCGTCTCGGCCTCCCAAAGTGCTGGGATTACAGGCTTGAGCCACCGCGCCCGGCCTGGTTACACTCTTTATTTTAAAATGCAAAATTAAGTTATAATTGACTAAAGTCACCCTATTGTGCTCTCAATAGTAGATCTTATTCACTCTTTCTACACCTTTTTGTACCCATTAATCATCCCCACCTCTCCACCAGCCCCCCACTACACTTGCCAGCCTCTGGTAACCATTCTTCTACTCTCCATGTCCATGAGTTCAATTGTTTAGAATTCTAGATCCCACAGATAAGTGAGAACATGTGATATTTGTCTTTCTGTGCTCGGCTTATTTCACTTAACGTAATGATCTTCGTTCCATCCATGTTGTTGCAAATGGCTGGATCTCGTTCTTTTTTTATGGCTGAATAGTGCTCCATTGTGTCTATGTACCACATTTTCTTTGTCCACTCATTTGTCGATGGACACTTAGGCTGCTTCCAAATCTTAGCTATTGTGAACAGTGCTGCAATAAGCATAGGAGTGCAGACACCTGATATTCTGATTTCCTTTTTTGGGGGTATATACCCAGCAGTGGACTTGCAGGATCATATGGTAGCTCAATTTTTAGTTTTTTGAAGATAATCTTACCTACTTTAGGATTCTGCTGAGACTACTAAGGGACAATACCCTTGAGATTCCTAGCACCTCTATTGTTTGATTGAGAGAATCTATAGGACACACAATTGATATCTTAGTGGGTCTCTAGTCTCACTGAAAGGAATGCTGAGGTGCCATCATAGATCCTTCTGAGGTTTTATGAAATAATTTTAGTGACATTCTTGGCATCATCTTTAGACTAGTTTTCCTGGCACCATCCTGCATACGCTCTTTGCTGAGGACCCATTTCTTAATTTTAGAATTGTTTGCTGTTGGGAATGTCTGAGAATTTTCAAAACCATCAAGTTCTGGTTTCCTCAAGTTGCATAGTCTCTCTAGTTGATTTTTCTTGTCCCACATTTTACTATAAGCAGCCATAAGAAATTAGGTAGCACTGGCTGGGCGTGGTGGCTCACACCTGTCATCCCAGCACTTTGGGAGGCTGAGACGGATGGATCACTTGAGGTCAGGAGTTCGAGACCAGCCTGACCAACATGGTGAAACCTCATCCCTACTAAACAAACAAACAAAAAATAGCCAAGCATGGTGGAGCATGCCTGTAATCCCAGCTACTCTGGAGGCTGAGGCAGGAGAATTGCTTGAATCTGGAAGGTGGAGGTTGCAGTGAGCTGAGATCACACCATTGCACCCTACCCTGGGCAACAAGAGCGAAACTCCTCATCAGGAAAAAATAAAAAAAGAAATCGAGTAGCACTTAAAACAACTTTCTTGTTGCTGGCAGATGTCAATTCCTCACTGGCTGTTGGTTGGAGGCATCTCTTCCTTATCATGTGTGCCTCTTCATGGCAGTAAGCTTCCCCTGGAGCAAATGGTTCAAGAAATTGTGAAGGAGAGTAAGAGAGCAAAACAGAGCACACAAGTTGAAGCTGAAGGCTTTTTATAACCTAATCTTGATGTGAAATTTGCCATAGTGTACTCATGAGAAGTAAGTCATTGAGTCCAACCTGCACTCAAGAGGATGAGAATTAAGTTCCTCCTCTTGAAGTGAGGATTATCAAATAATTTTTGAACATATTTGGAAAACCACCCTACTCCATTCTTATGGAATGAATTCCATCCTTCTACAATTCATCTGTTGAGGCGCCGAACCCCATTGTTACTGTATTTGGAGATAGGACCTCTAAAGACATAATTAGGGTGAAATAAAGTCATGAAGGTAAAATCCTAATCTGTGAAGGCTGGTGTCCTTATTTAAAAAACAGAAGAGGCACCAGAGCTCTCTCTGTCTCTCTTCCCACAAGCACCAAGGAAAGGCCATGTGTGGACACAGAAAAGGTGCTGTCTGTAAGCTGAAGAGAGAGGCCTTGCCAGAAACCAACTTGCCTGACACCTGGATCTTACAATTCCAGCCCACAGAACTGTGAGAAAATAAATTTCTGTTGTTTAAGCCACCCCTCTGTGGTATTTTGTCATAGCGGCCCAAGGAAACTCATAAAGCACTATTAATGAAAGAAAAGGGGCATAAAAATCTAGCCCCAGATCAAGCAGCATGTGCAAAATTTATTTGCAGGCTTTTTACTTGTAAATATTATACCTTATGTAATATCAGGTCTCATTAATGTTCTGTAACAATGTGCTGTGCTTATACTGTGCTGGTTTTGAGTAAAAGACCTATTACACATAGTAAGTCCTTAACAAATAGTAATTTTTATTAATGATAAATATTTACCTACATCAATAATTCTAATCTGCATGAAAATTCCATAAAAATGATACTGTTATCCCTATTTTACATAGGTGAACTTGGACTCAGAGAAGCCAATGTTCAGTGTTGACATTCCTAATAAATAACAAAACTGGGCTTACAGCACCAAAGATGAGTTCTTTTCACTGTAAGAATCTGCCTTTCTAAAGAGATCATGCTAGTATTTTGAAACAGTTCACTTCTTGGAAAATTGGCATTTTAAACAGGAACATGTCAGGATTCTCCAGAGACAAATACCATGAGTGGAGAACACAGTGTAAGTTATTTTATCTTACAGAATCTTTGATTACATGAGATTCATGTATTTTTATTACAAAAGCACCAAGACTTATATATCAGCAGACTTTGGGAATTAAAAGATACACATTTATTCACTCATCCTTGTTTGAACACTCACAACCTGCAAAACATTGTGTTGATTATTGAAATTTAAAGAAAGAGTTGTAACAACTCTGGAATATATAATCTGGTAAAGGAAATTAGGTGTGAACACAAAGAGTTACGATACCTGTATCAGTTAGCTATTGCCACTATAGTTCTGCATAACAAACCACTCCAAAACTCAGTGGCCCACAACAACAATAATTCATTCTTGTTTACTTGTCTGTGGGTTGCTCAGCCAGGTGTCTGACCTAGCCTGCTGTCTGCTTGGCTCACTTCAAAACTGTAGGTGATGTCAAGATCTGCTCCAGGTGTCTCTCATCCTCCCTGATTCAGTGTGATAGCCAGAGCGTGCTATTCTCATGGTGATGGCAGAAAGAAGAGAGGAAGTAAAAACCTTTTGCCTTTTAAGACTCAGCCCTGGACACACTAGCAACACATTCCATTGGGAAACGGAGTCACATGGCCAACTCAGCATCAATGGGGTGAGAAAATAAACTCTGTCTTTAATGGAGGAACGGCAAAGTCACCTAACAAAAGACATGGATACAGAGAAATGTAATGAATTGAGAACAATAATAAAATTTATCACATAAGTAACAGATGATACACAGATAAATTCCTTAAAATGCATCAAAAAGAAGAGCAAGCACTCGGTCAGAGTCATTAGACCTTATTTTAAGCCCATCTTCTTCTCTGCCTAAATGTGAATTAATTGCTTAACTGCACAGGACCTCAGTTTCTTCGTCTTGAAAATGATTTTTGTAAAGATTAAAAAATATCACATACACATACATGAATATCAATGTCTGGCATATAGCAAGAACTCAATACAAGAAAGAGAAATGCAAGACAAGAGCTACAAGGGTTCACATTCTACTGAAAGAAGCAAGACATCCATTTGTGAAACAACTAGAAAATGATAATAGGCAACCTCTAAGCAAGAAAGAACAGCATATAAAATGTGATCCATGTAGAGAGGGCTTAGTCAGGAAAGTCGTCTTCATCCGTATAGAATGGAGCTCACTAAATGAATAACTTCAGTTCTCTTTTATTTCTTAACAATTAATTTCAGGAGAGCATGCATATATTTCCATTCATCTTAACTGTTTATAAGATATTCTGGCAGTGAAATGACATGGTTGTCATGGAAGCAATCAAGAATCAGGAATCAGAACTCAGGAGAATGTATGCAGCTGACCATGCTCATTTTTATAATACAAAAGGTTTTGTTTTTTTCTTTATAATAAGTCACTTGTGAAGGAACATGTCCATCAAAATTTTCATTTTGTGATACCAAATCAAATTCATTAAGCAAGTATGGTCCCACAACTGTCTAAATACAGACTAATGCATGTGTATGTATTTGATTCCATGTGCATCTTACACATAGTTAAACATTTTAGGTATGGTTCATTCTCACTCCCTTACTGCTTTGGCTAAGTTTAGAATTTCCCTACTATCCTGGTTACTGAGACTAAAACCCAGCTCAAGATCATTTATATTCAACTTTACTTCCTCAACAGATAAAATCTATACTCTCAAGAAGTTTTCATTTTATTTCAGGAAAAGAAAATTATTCAAAAATAAATGCTTGAAGAAACAGGTTACGATATATAGAGGGACTAATTAGGCTCCCTGAGGTCCTGTGCCAGCCTTTCTATGCATTGTGTCTATACCCCTTAATGTTTTTCATTTTAAATATTTGATAGATTATTTTCAAAGGTATCATCTTCATTTTTTTATCCCTTGTTTCAGTTCAATTTAGTAGTGATCAATAATATCCTAATTGTACGAGGACTGAGCTAGGTGTTTTGGAAGTGCAAATGATTGACATAATCATTCCCATAGAGGTCCCAGCACATGGGATGCTAAAATTAAAAGCTATTTGTTGTTTTATACGTTACAATGAAGAATGAAATTTGATCTGTTTCTTGCTCTAAGAGAAAGATTCGAGTGGTATTTGAGTTGCTCTTAAAAGATGGATAGGATTTAATTAAAGAAACACAAAGTGACAGCAAAGTACTCTAGAAATAAAAGTATGGAAATATCTTGCAGGCCTTTGAAACTTTTGATCTTGGACTTAGACAAAACACCAGGGCTGGAAATGTAGCAATGAAAGTTATAAGAATAGTGGTGTTATATAAAGCCATATAGAGAGAGCAGAGAGACTACAAAGAGAGGAAAGGAAACATAAAAAAATCAGCAAGAATGGGCAAAAGAAGAAAAATACCAAAGGAGACTAAGAAATTATCACAATGGGTAATAAAAAAAGTGCAGTGTCATGGAAAATGAGTATCAAATTCAAAAGAAAAATCAATTGGCAGATTAATAATAACCAAAGGAAGAAGTTGGCAAAAATTATTTATCCTACTGGAGAGTTTTCTTTTTTCTTTTTTTCTTTTTTTTTTTGAGATGGATTCTCACTCTGTCACCCAGGCTGGAGTGCAGTGGTGCAATCTCAGCTCACTGCAACCTCTGCCTCCTGTGTTCAAGCGATTCTCCTTTCTCAGCCTCCCGAGTAGCTGGGATGACAGGCACGTGCCACGACACCCAGCTAATTTTTGTATTTTTAGTACATACGGTGTTTCACTATGTCGGCCAAGATGGTCTCGATCTCCTGACCTCATGATCCACCCTCCTTGGCCTCCCAAAGTGCTGGGATTACAGGCATGAGCCAACTTACCCAGCCAATGAGTTTTCTTTTAAGTCATGAAACATAATGAAAGAAGAAATGAACCAATGTAAACCTTTAAGAATAAGACAGAAGTTGAAAAGGTCTGCATAAAAGGGTCTTGATGTTACTATTTTATTGAGTGACCTGATTTGCAAGGGTAAAGTCAGGTGGTAACACTACTTTTTCTCTTATTGTCCTTTAAACTGGATCCCTCGACCCATTCTTTCATAATCTAGATGAAATCTCAGCCAGGCACCACAGGTTTTTTGGTCCCTTTAATTTCTGAGATCAGCCTTATTTTACTTATTTATTTATTTATTTATTTATTTATTTATTTATTTATTTTTGAGATGGAGTCCCACTCTATTGCCCAGGCTGGAGTGCAGTGGTACCATCTCGGCTCACTGCAATCTCTGCCTCCCGGGTTCAAGTGATTCTCCTGCCTCAGCTTCCTGAGTAGCTGGGACTATAGACATGAGCTACCACACCTGGCTATTTTTCTTTTTTTTGTATTTTTAGTAGAAATGAGGTTTCATGATGTTGGCCAGGTTGGTGATGAACTCCTGACCTCTAGTGATCCGCCCTCCTCGGCCTCCCAAAGTGATAGGATTACAGGCATGAACCACTGAAGCCAGCTTTATTTCACCAATTGAATAGTCCCTACCAATGTAATGTTTAATCTCAAAGGCATGCAATTTAAAATAGTCTCTACTTTTCCAGTTCAGGCTTACCTTAGGTGTACATACATGGATTAATTTTTCTGTCTCCTTTGTTCACCTCTTTCTCTACTCCCTTTTTATTTTTTTACTTCTCCAGGATCTAGGTAGGTAGAAAGTAGAATAAGGGGGAATTGCCCAGTCTATGTAGCTGGCATAATGTCATCTGTTGTTCTTATTCTCTTGAGCTAGAGATACAATTTGAGTCTCTATGTCTCTTGACAATCTTTTTTTGGTACTCAAAGGTACTCCCACAGGGAAACACCAATTTCAGCTTCTGTAATATAGCCTGGCTGGCTTCTCTCAATTTTTTTTTTTTGGAACGGAGTCTTGCTCTGTCACCACGCTGGAGTGCAGTGGCACAATCTCAGCTCACTGCAACCTCCACCTCCTGGGTTCAAGCGATTCCCCTGCCTCAGTCTTCCAAGTAGCTGGAATTACAGGCACGCGCCTCCATGCCCGGCTAATTTTTTGTATTTTAGTAGAGACGGGGTTTCACCATGTTGGCCAAGATGGTCTCGATCTCCAGACCTCGTGATCCGCCTGCCTCCACCTCCCAAAGTGTTGAGATTACAGGCGTGAGCCACAGCGCCTGGCCTTGGCTGCTCTCAATTTTATCCTCATCTCTTGTCTTCTGGTTGTCTGGGTCACTTCATGCTTCTGTGCAGTTCTTAAGATGATCCCGGGATAACACTCTACCTTGAGGTCCATGTTATTTCCCAGAAAACCTGCACCCTTTCCAGCTATTGATGGAAGAGCAGTTTCCTCCTGATGCAGTCTTTTCTCTCCTCTCTGCTGCAAAGCAGATCACTCTAGGCATCAACTTTTGTCTTCAGACTTCTCTCAGCAAGAAGAATCATATATTAAACCTTACATTCCCTAATGCAAGGGACACAATCAATGACCATACCACCCTGAACATGCCTGAACTCATCTGATCTTGGAAACTCACTCAAGGGTTATATTTTAAGGTCTACTTGGGGTCCCTTTGAATCATTTTTCACTTGGTGTCAGGTGAGGAGCAAGGACAGGATGTCACAATATTTGAGCTGCTCTCCCCAGTGAAATTCTCTCATGGCCTCTTAAGCTTCAATCTCTTATATATTCAAAAGGTAGTGATGGGCTTATGTAGCAAAATTGGTTCTGAGCCATATTCTTTACAAGTCCTGTGTGGCTGGTTTAGCATTGCTCTTTAGAATGGGGGAGGATTTGGCAACTATTGTGTTATTCTTAGCCAAGGACCTATGCAAAAAATTCAAGACAACAGGAAGAGTTGAATTTAACATCCTGATACATTAGTAAAATGGGAGATTAGATCATTTATTGAAATTGAACGAGGGCATTTAGGGATTTTTGTGGTTAATATAAAAGAAAAAGAGACTCCAATAAATGGGGTGGACAGTCAATTAGCAGTGAGGAAAAGATTTGGTGAATAACAATTGTGAGGTTTGATAACATCAATCTGAACTACAAGCCATCAATACAGTTATGGGAATTCTGCTGTCAAATTCAGTAATTCGGAAACTAGAGAGAAAAATGAATAGAGATTTTTTTTCCAGTGATGATGATTCACAAAATGTTTTGCAGCATAAGATTGTAATAACCAATGGTCAAGGCCCAGGAGATAAAACAGAGTAGGTAGAAAGGGAATAACAATAGCAACCTTAACCATTCATTAAACACTTCCTATATGTCAAAGTCTTTGTACATATTCCTTATGTAATATTATCTGTGTTTTACAGAAAAAAAAAAAGAGAGTCTTAGGCTAAGTAATTTTTCCCTAATGTTTTAGAGCTGTTAGTGGTAATGGGGTTTGAACTCAGATCTGTTGCACACAGGGTCAGCACTCAGAGGTGAATCAGAAAGATACAAGTAGACTTAAAGATGAATAATTATAGAGCCACATGTAAAGAAGAATGGAGGCACACGAGAAGTAGAGTGATAGAAGCTTGTGAATCAAAAGTCCAAATTCAAAGTTACTATCATAGAGTACCAACAAAGAACAAGGGTGGCTGTGCAAATGGGTTGCCCAAGTAGCATAGAGCTGCAGGTCACTGGAGTAGAAATAAATCAAAGGACTGATAACAAGGAAGTTGTTTCCTTGATCTTTTCGAATGATGTATCCACCCAAGGAAAAGTTGAAAGATTGGATGCCAAGTGGGAAATATGTGATTCAGGAAATAAAGATGTCAAAGAATTTAGGGAATTGCCATGGAAGTGCGTAAAGTTTAGTGACCAAAATGAAAAAAAGTTAAATGATGTGGGCTTCATAAAGATCTAGAATTGTTAGAAGAAAGGAATGGCAAAATAACTGGGAAGTGAAAATGGGAAGGAAACAGAATTTCAACATGGAATTTCTGAAGCTCCAAGTTATGAGAAAATGAGTCACCTCTTCAGGGAACTGAGCAGAATATGGGATTTGCAAGAAAAGAAAGTAGATCATACTCTCCATTTTCTACCTCCCTGGAGAGGCCTTTCCTAGTCACCTGCTCTAAAGTAGTTCCTTCCTCCAGTCATTCTTCATCATCTTAGCCTCTTTTATTTTCTTCACCATACTTATTATTAAATAAAAGTGCTTTTTTTTTTTTTTTTTTTTTTTGGGACGGAGTCTTGCTGTGTCACCCAGGCTGGGTGAATTCAAGCAATTCTTCTGTCTCAGCCTCCCAAGTAGCTGAGACGACAGGCACATGCCACCACGCCAGGCTAATTTTTGTATTTTTAGTACAGATGGGGTTTCACCATATGGGTCAGGCTGGTCTCGAAATCCTGACCTCAGGTAATCCACCCTCCTCGGCCTCCCAAAGTACTGGGATTACAGGTGTGAGCCACCACCTGTGGCCAAGTTCTTTTTTTTTTTAAACAGAATATAGATGTATCAAAGAACAGAAACAGGAAAAGTGGTTAATGTGATCAAGAAGAATCGACCTGAACTAGATGGAAGACGTGTTTAACAAAACATAAAATATACCTAACCAGAGAAGTAGAGAAGTTTAACTTTCATTTGTAAATGAAATGAATGTAAATGAAATGTAAATGTAATTCAGGGATGCCTTGAGTGATGGAGCTGCAGAGCTGTGAAGCAACAGACATATGGATCAAGTTCAATATGGGAAGACAAACAGATTACAGGACCCTGTGTTTCTACCTGGAATGCCTACTTGGTATTTGGCACCTAAATGGGACTGGAATGAAGTGTTGTTTGGTCACTACCTGTGATTCAACCTGACTTCATTTGTATGTGACTACTGAGGAAGGTTAATAAGGACACATATTTTAGGAGACCAAGGCTGGTGGATCACGAGGTCAAGAGATGGAGACCATCCTGGCCAACATGGTGAAACCCTGTCTCTACCAAAAATACAAAAATTAGCTGGGCGTGGTGGTGCACCCCTGTAGTCCCAGCTACTTGGGAGGTTGAGGCAGGAGAATCACTTGAACCCGGGAGGCGGAGGTTGCAGTGAGCTGAGATGGTGCCACTGCACTCCAGCCTGGGCAACAGAGCAAGACTACGTCTTAAATAAATAAATAAATAAATAAATAAATAAAGGCACATATGATCTCTTCTTTTCCCATTCTTCTTATATTTACCTTGACGTCATAAGTGACTCTTTGTTTAGCATTAAACAGGAGACAGTGGTTTTTGGGGGGTAAAATGGAGTGTTAATGTAATTCCTTAAATAATTTTGTTTCTTAAGATAGCTGCTATTGGAGAGGACTCTAGTAGAGAGATCAACAACACAATACCATTTGCTTACAAGGTTTCAAATGATAGAAGAGAGAGAAAATGGGCAATTGAGGTTATGATTATCTCATAATGTTAAAGTCTAAAATAGGTAGGGAAGTCAGTGTGGAGGCAAGCAGTAGGCTGAGAAAGCTGGAGTTTTTTGGAAAACAAAGCGGAATTTGGATCAACTGAACAGTATGACTGTCAGACTATACTAAATTTGCTTAAGGTTCGACACTGGCATTAATCAGAAACAAAACGCCTGCCCATAATAATTACTTGACCTTTTGTTCCAAGGAAGTGAGGTGGTCTGATGAAGCCTCATGAACTCCCTAGCAATAGAACTTTCCAAAAAAAGTCTGCTGTAGTGATAGTTTTAAAAGAAAAAGGGGCAATGTCCTTGAGTTTGTATTTGAAGCTTATTTAGACCTGAATTGACTGAAGAAAAGAAAATCATCCAAATGCTTAAAGAAATTGATTCTCTAAATTCCAACCAAATAGTTTGGAAGGGTTGTTTATCCTAATACATTAGGGCTCATTACATAAAACACAGGAATTGCCAGAGAGGATTAGTAGGGGGTTCTTCTTGTTTGTTTGTTTGTATTTCCTCACTGGGATTTATAAAGTCAGCCTTAGAAGGAGGGATACAGCAGTGACTGATCTGAAAATACATTAATTAAAATATGGGAAAACGAGGGATTTGGTAAATTATCCAGATTAAAACTTTAAACAAACATGGAGAAATGCAGAGAACAAACAAAATTTAAAAACGTGGAGAGGCAGGAAGTCCCCTTACATTTGTAGTCTCTTATAGGAAGTTGTAAAGGAGCTGTTACAAAGCCCAGGACCCAGGCGCACCAGCCCTGTCTGTCTATGATATCAGAGGCTGTGTTACATAAAGGCTAAGGCTGTGCTACTCTGTAGCTAGACTGCTGGTTTCATAACATAGCGAGATCACTTCTTAGCAGATTTTGGGCAAATTACTTTGCCTCTCTGAATGCCTGTGTTCTCATCTGTGAGGATAATAATAGAATCTACCACATAGGTTTGGGATGAGGATTAAATGAGAGCATTCATAAAATAGTATCTGACCTTTCATAAATATTATTATTTTTACCATCACCATTACTATCATCATCATTATTTCTGGTGCTTATTACAGTGCCTGACACATGGCAGATACTTAGAAATATGTGATGACGGTCGGGCATGGTGGGTCACGCCTGTAATCCCAGTACTTTGGGAAGCCAAGGCGGGCAGATCACGAGGTCAGGAGATCAAGATCATCCTGGCTGACACGGTGAAACCCCGCCTCTACTTTAAAAAAAAAAAAATTAGCCAGGCGTGGTGGCGAGCGCCTGTAGTCCCAGCTGTCTGGGAGACTGAGGCAGGAGAATGGCATGAACCCGGGAGGCGGAGCTGGCAGTGAGCCGAGATCACGCCACTGCACTCCAGCCTGGGTGACACAGCAAGACTCTGTCTCCAAAAAAAAAAAAAAAAGGAAGAAAATATGTGATGACGGACTGACTGACTGAATGAATGATAGCCAGAATGAACGCTTCTGCTGCCTGTTATTACACTTAAAATCCATCACAAGACATTAAATCTGGGCTCAAACTTGGTGTCTACATGGTTCAGTTGAGGTATATAAATGAGTAAATCACACTGGGTTTAAGAAAAATAAATAAGCCAGCTGGGCCCAGTGGCTCATGCCTGTAATCCCAGCACTTTGGGAGGCTGAGGCAGGGAGATCACCTGAGGTCAGGAGTTCAAGACCAGCCTGCCCAACATGGCGAAACCCCATCTCTACTAAAAATACAAAAATTGGCTGGGCATGGTGGTAGGTGCCTGTAATCCCAGCTACTCAGGAGGTTGAGGCAGAACTGCTTGAACCCGGGAGGCGGAGGTGGCAGTGAGCTGAGATTGCGCCACTGCACTCCAGCTTGGGTGACAGAGTGAGACTCCATCCCCCCCCCGAAAAAAAGAAAAGTAAATAAGCCTCCTACCTTTTATTTTCTGACTTTGGATAAATGTATAGGTACTGAGAAATATTTCTATGCTCTGAGTAAAACAAAAGCCCCAACACTGATGAAAGACAACTGACTACTCCCTGTCAGGGATGCAACAGGGAGTGGTGGTGACTGTGGCAACCTGATGACCCCATCACCTTCTAGAGTAGACAGACTTCACACAGTTCCTGCTGATTATTGCATTTGAGAATGCAAGCCGTGTGTGGCCAACACTTTGATATTTCAGAAGAGCCTGGACACTTTAAAAAAAGTATTTTTTTATTTTTACATGTTGTCTGAATGTTTTTGTAGTTATTGCTTGTCTTTTAAACACTGGGCAGGCTAAATATTATCTGACTGCTCACTGGTGATCCAGTGCAGGGGCCCGAGGTAAATTATTAAAATGCAAATCCCCCTGGAATGCACAGCCCCTAACAAAACTGTTATCAGCAAGTGTCACCAGAGAGAGGACCGGAGGGTGTTGTATGTGAACATCTGGGGGAGGAAAGATAAAAGGAGAAGTGGGAGGGATGCAAAAACTGCCTATTCCACCATTTTGGCTAAAACTGGTCAGAATACTGAGAAAGAAAGGATGAGGAGAGACCATTATAAGCACTCGTGAAGGAAGAGTTAAGGGGGGCGGGGTATTTCAAAGTAATAGTTCTTGGGGAAAATGAATAAATTAATAATAAAAATACTCTTTTCCAGTCAACATAAGAAGCACAGTCAGGAAGTTTTAAAACTGCACACATAGAAATACAGTATTATTTTTCATTCACCTCTTTCAATCTCATGTTTGTTTCTTAGAGACACAAATACCTTTGCACTTTTAAATCTGTGAAATGTTTGGGGAAATTGAGAATTCTCTGTTTGTACCACTGCAGAGCCCATTTTTGTTCTGCCTAAGCTTGCTGCTCTTGTCATTGAGAATGGCCTTGTCACATATTTGTAGAATGTCTGCCTTTGATTTTGGTCATGAACTATACTTTTGAAATGCATCCAGAAGCTCCCATCACTGCAGATGCTGGCCCTGCCCCTGCCTTCAGGTACTGATTTTCTATTATTGTCTACATCATTGATTTAGGACCCATTGCATTTAATTCTCTATTCAAGGAAGGCCAGACAATAAAACAGAAACAGAAGATATAATCTTAGCCCTTTGGGAGCTTAAATTCTAGCAGAGATGACAAAAGAAAAATTATAAAATAACAATGGAAGATGTTCCTATAGTATTATAGTGTATATAATATATATAAACATACACAGTATATATATAGTACTAGTATAGTATATACTGTAGTATATAGGACATTTAGTATAGTATAGTATAGTATAGTATAGTATAGTATAGTATAGTATAGTATCGTATCGTATCGTATTGCTGAAAAGTACTGCCTTGCAAATAGAAATACCAGGGCTGGAATCGTGCGCCTCTATTGACCAAGTGGTTGACTTTAGGCTTACTTGTAAAAATAAAATAATGATACATATTTCCTGGGTGGTTGAGGATGAAAGGAAATAACGTTTGTTCAGAAATCAGCATACAATGCCTAGCTTCTAGTAAGTCCCAAAAAGCAGATTTATAAAATGTTGCTTGCCTTTACACAGTTTATAACTAGTTACAGAAAAAATATATATTGGGCAAAAACACAAATACCAAATCCATCGCTACTTAACTCTGGAATATAGTAATAAGATGTCTTAGGCCAGGCACAGTGGCTCACACCTGTAATCCCAGCACTTTGGGAGACCGAGGCAGGCAGATCACAAGGTCAGGAGATCGAGACCATTTTGTCCAACATGATAAAACCCCATCTCTACTAAAAATACACAAATTAGCTGGGCATGGTGGCATGCGCCTGTAATCTCAGCTACTCGGGAGGCTGAGGCAGGAGAATCCTTTGAACCTGGAAGGTGGAGATTGCAGTTAGCTGAGATCACGCTACTGCACTTCCAGCCTGGTAACAGAGCGAGACTCTGTCCAAAAAAAAAAAAAAAGTCTCAAGCTAATAACTGATGACCTATAAATAATGACAAAAGAGATTGTTATATGGAGTGTTAACATCTGCCAAATTTTATATATATATAAATATTGCTGATTATGGTACAGTATACATAGAGAAAAGAGCATCAACCTTAGGTACACAGCTCAATTTTTTTTTTTTTTTTTTTTTTTTTTGAGACTGAGTTTCGCTCCTGTTGCCCAGGCTGGAGTGCAGTGGTGCAAACTCAGTTCACTGCAGCCTCCACCTCCTGGATTCAAACGATTCTCCTTCCTCAGCCTCCTTGGTAGCTGGGTTTACAGGCATGTGCCACCACGCCTGGCTAATTTTTGTATTTTTAGTAGAGATGCAGTTTCACCATGTTGGTCATGCTGGTCTTGAAATCCTGACCCCATGATCCACCTGCCTCAGCCTCCAAAAGTGCTGAGATTACAGGTGTGAGCCATCCCACCCGGCCTTCAATGGGATTTTATATGCATACACCCATGTGACCATCACCAATCAAAATATAGAATATTTCCAAAACACTAGAAATTTCTTATTTCACTCTTCTATCTACAATCCTTGCCTTCCACTTCTAATTAACTATTATACTGACTTCAATCACCATAAACTAATTTTGTGTAGTGTTACCTTTATATAAATGTATTGTTCTCTATGGACTGTTTTGTATCTGGCTTTTTGCAGTAAATATTTTTTTTCTGTGACAGAAAAGGAAGGTAAAGCAAAGTCTGAGAGTTCCAGTTGCTTCATATCCGTATCAACACTTGATATTGGCAGTCTTTAAGTTTAGACACACTGAGGAAGGGAGGGTGTATTCGTATCTTGTGATTTTGATTTGCTTTGCTCCTGTGTCTAATGATGATTGACACACACACACATATATATTTATTTATTTATTTATTTATTTATTTATTTTTATTTTGAGATGGAGTCTCACTCTGTCGCCCAGGCTGGAGTGCAGTGGTGCAATCTCAGCTCACTACAAGCTCCGCCTCCTGGGTTCATGCCATTCTCCTGCCTCAGCCTCCCAAGTAGCTGGGACTACAGGTGCCCACCATCACGCCCGACTAATTTTTTCTATTTTTAGTAGAGACAAGTTTTCACCATGTTAGCCAGGATGGTCTCGATCTCCTGACCTCGTGATCCGCCCACCTCAGCCTCCACAAAGTGCTGGGATTACAGGCATGAGCCATCATGCCCGGCCCACTTTTTAATATTCTTACTGGCCATTGAGATATTCTCTTTTTACTCTCTGTCTTCATCTTTCTAAAATAACTGTTTATGTCTCTTGCCCATTTTTCAAATTGGTTATTTAGTTAAATTTTTAAAAGAATTTGCTTCCTTATATT
The DNA here is from genome assembly GCF_024542745.1 of Macaca thibetana thibetana. NCBI lineage: Eukaryota > Metazoa > Chordata > Mammalia > Primates > Cercopithecidae > Macaca > Macaca thibetana. The sequence continues at coordinate 14,935,257 of NC_065583.1, read as the reverse complement.
CCAGATGAAGTTGAGAATATCTTCTGTTTACAACTTGCCTTTTCACTCTCTTAATCTCTTTTCTTGATGAAAAGAAATTCTTAATTTTATTGAATTCCAAAAATTTTTTAAGAGAGAGGGTCTCACTCTGTCACCCAGGCTGGAGTGCAGCGGCACAGTCACACTTCAGTGCAGCCTCAAACTCCTGGGCTCAAGTAATCCTCCCATCTGGGCCTCCCAGAGTGTTAGGATTACAGTCGTGACCTGCACATGTGACCAAAATGTTCTTTTATAATTAGTGTTTGAGGGGTGGGCACAGTGGCTCACACCTGTAATTTCGGTACTTTGGGAGGCCAAGGTAGGTGGATCACTTGAGGCCAGGAGTTCGAGATCAGCCTGACCAACATGGCAAAACCTTGTGTCTACTAAAAATACAAAAAATTAGCCAGGCATGGTAGCATGCACCTGTTGTCCCAGCTGTTTGGGAGGCTGAGTCACAGGAATTGCTTGAACCGGCCAGGTACGGTGGCTCACGGCTGTAATTCCAGCACTTTGGGAGGCCGAGGAGGGTGGATCACGAGGTCAGGAGTTCAAGACCAACCTGACCAACATAGTGAAATCCCATCTCTACTAAAAAATACCAGAATTAGCCAGGCATGGTGGTGTGTGCCTGTAGTCCCAGCTACTCGGGAGGCTGAGGCAGGAGAAACACTTGAATCTGCGAGTTGGAGGTTGCAGCGAGCTGAGATCGCACCACTGCACTCCAGCTTGGGCAACAGAGTGACACTTCTTCTCAAAAAGAAAAAAAAAAGAACCGCTTGAACCCGAGAGGGGGAGGTTGCAGTGAGCCGTGATAGTGCCAGTGCACTCCAGTCTGGGGGACAGATTGAGGCTCTGTCTGAAATAAATAAATAAATAAAACAATTAGTGTTTATATGAACTTAAGAAACCTTTGCTTATCAAAGTAGTCCAGATGCTATTGTGATTCTTTTAAGGTGTTTGTTTTGGAATACCAACAATCAGAGACCTGTCAAAAGTTTTCACATACATGTGATTCCCAATCAGAGGATTTGCCTAAGGTATGTCAGATCTTACCACTGCTATTTCCAACCTTTTAATCCAAATGTGAGAGTTTTTAATGGTTGATACAGCTCTAAATCTGAGAGCTAGATGGCCCACTCGGTGACTCTGGGCAAGTTTCAGAACCTTGTCTACAGCCCACCACCCAGGACTGGGACACTGTCCGGAGCCACTGGAAACAATTCCAGCTATGGGATGAGGGTAAGGGCTTTTGCTTCTTTCCTTTATTTTTGTTGAATAAATACATTTATTCCCAGATTAAATTTGGCCCCAGATGACTATTTATTACACAATTGTGAGTCTGTTCTTTTGTTCTATCTTCCAAACATTTTCTAAACATTTGGTGAAGAATATCTGTGACTAAGGCGGGGGCTGGGGGTGGGGGGCGGGGTTCTGTCTTGTAATTATTTTCACCAGGACAGAAATAATTGGTCTATTATGAATCCAATTTCCACTTCTTTTTAACTTACAAGAAACATCAGAAAGCAAATTTCTCCCTAATCTATAAAGAATCAAAATAGACTTCTTAATAATGAAGTTTGAGGCCATTTATTTGAAAATATTACTTATTCCCCTTTATAGCTCAATGTTCAGTGTTAATGGAGGAGTGGAACTGAAATAAAACTGTATTAGTTTGCTAGGGCTGCCATAACAAAATACTGCAGACTAGGTAGTTTAAATAGCAGAAATTGATCTTCTCACCGTTCTGTAGGCTGAAAGTCCAAGATGAAGATGTGGCAGATTTGATTGCCTCTGAGGCCTCTCACTGGATTGCAGATGGCCACCCTTCTCACTGTGTCTTCACTTGTTGTCTCCTCTGTGCTCATGCAACCATGGTATCTCTTTTTGTGTCCAAATTTCCTTTCTTATAAGGACACCATTCATATTGGATTACAGCCCACCCTAATACCCTCATTTTAAATTAATCACCTCTTTAAAGGTCTTATATCCACATACAGTCATATTCTGAGGCACTAGTGTTTAGGACTTCAACTTACGATTTTGGAAGGGTCAGGGAGGCACACAATTGGGACCGTAACAATCACTGACAAGTATTTTAGAAGAGTGTGATGGGGAAAAGTGCCAGATTAAAAAGCAGGCTGGGCGCAGTGGCTCATGTCTGTAATCCCAGCACTTTGGGAGGCTGAGGCGGGTGGATCACGAGGTCAAAAGATTGAGACCATCCTGGCCAACATGGTGAAACCCTGTCTCTACTGAAAATACAAAAAATTAGCCAGGCGTGGTAGCGGGCACCTGTAGTCCCAGCTACTCGGGAGGCTGAGGCAGGAGAATCGCTTGAACCCAGGAGATGAGAGGTTGCAGTGAGCTGAGATCATGTCACTGCACTCCAGCCTGGGCGACAGAGTGAGACTCTGTCTCCAATAATAAAAAAAAAAATTTGATAATAAAATAAAAAATAAAAAGCGGAGAATACATTTGACAATCTACAATGTGTAACTGTCACAGAAGCCAAGTGTTCAAGAAACGAATTAGACATGGAAGCCCCACAAAACAACATTAACTGAATGTGCAAATGAGTAGGTAGGAGACTGAATAGACGGGGTGCTGAGGAGATCAGGTGTAGTGGCACAGCACACACTAAGCCAAGAAGGATCATGAAGAGAAATTTTCTGATTGAGAAAATTTGAGAGGTGGTTTCAAAGGAGATGAAGATAATGGATTTTCTGGAAAGTGGGATAGCTCAGAGAAGAAAATTAAGTACACATACCAAGGCTGTCAGTTTAAATGATAAGACAATAAGTTATATTTCCTTCGTTCTTTTCAGGTCTGCCTTCATGGAACTTAGTTTGATGTATACAACCCTGTCATCAGTATGATTTTATATATATATAAAATCATATATATGTGTATATAAATACACACACACACATATATTTATTTTTTATTAAAAAAATATATATATATTTTTGAGATGGAGTCTTGCTCTGTCGCCCAGGCTGGAATGCAGTGGTGCGATCTAGGCTCACTACAAACCCCGCCTCCCAGGTTCACGCCATTCTCCTGCCTCAGCCTCCTGAGTAGCTGGGACTACAGGCACCCGCCACCATGCCTGGCTAATTATTGTGTGTGTGTTTTTCAGTAGAATGGGGTTTCACCATGTTATACAGGATGGTCTCAATCTCCTGACCTTGTGATCCGCCCATCTCGGCCTCCCAAAGTGCTGGAATTACAGGCATGAGCCACCGCACCCAGCCCTGAAAATATTACTAAAGCACCTCTGTAACCAAATTCTCATGAGATTTAAGCTCTTGTTTCTAGAAGGAGAAAAAATACCCCCTCACTCTACTCTTTAATACTAATCAAAATTTACAACTGGGCTCTTAGGAATGTCTCCAAATCCTAGGACTCAGATACCTTGTGGAAGACTTTAATTTCCTGTGAGCATGTCAGAACCACCATCTAATACAGCAGTTCATGCCTGCGATCGGTTCTGGCATGGCTCAGGACCCACAGCCTGTCTTGTGTCTACAAGGGCTCAAGCGAGGCAGCTGTTGGGTATATCCGAGGAGTAAAACATTTCAGAACTGCTTGCCTAATGAGCTACATGCCAAAAACCTAGCAGACTACTCTGCCCATTAAAATGGAATTGTTACGAAATAAAATTGGACTATACATGTTGTTCATTTTTATCCTTATAAAGCTATGCCCATTATTTAAAATAAGTCAAACAATACAGCAGAGTAGAAAAAAGAAAACAAAAAGTTGGCTGAAAATCCCCCACCCTGAATTAACCATTGTTATCTTTTTGGTGACTATTATTTTCAACGTCTCTCTGACTAGGTATTTATAATATTTTACATAATAGAGATCATACCATACTGGCTTATTGGCAACCTGCTTTTATCATTTAACAAAAAGTCATGGACATCTTTTGATCTCTACATAGTTAGATCTACATCGTTATTTTTAATGGCTGCATGGTACTCCTTTGTGTGGATAAACCATCATTTTTTAACACCGATTCCCCTTTGAAGAACCTTGAAATTGTTTCCAACTTTTTGCTATTATAAGCAGGCTTTAATGAACATCCTTGTGCACCATTGTGCACTGGCCTTGCTATTTTCTTTGGATAAAGTTACTAGAATCTCGAGGCATTCTTAAAATGGCTGTTTGTGAATAAGATATAAAATTGTCCCCAAATATGTCCAAATATGTCAGCCTTCTCTTCTATTTTTAATCATTTTTTATAGAATATTTATGGCTCTTTTTGGGTGGCTTTCTCTTTCCTTTTCAAAGATTCCACAATGCATCCCTTTCCCTCAGCCCTTCTGGGTTGACTGGGATGAGAGAGTATGCATTGTTCTTTATATTTCTAGTTGTCAGGGATTGTTAGTAATGGATAGGGATGATAGAAACTCTTATGGTAGTTTAGTGGAATGCAAGATCACTGTGTGGTTGGTGATTTTTGCCTAAGTCTTAAAAAAAAAATTTTAGGTAAAGCATCATAGGGAGAGAAAACTGGAAAATGGGCAAAGTAATTTTAATGTGCTTGGCATTTAGAGAGAAAAAGAGGGAAGTAGTGATTACACATTTTTATATTTTGGCCCAAGATCTGTTCACCTTTATCTCTCCAGACACATCTCTTTTCATTTCTCTTCTTGATGTGAACACCATCTGTGGAATGTCTTTCAATTCTTTAAATAGGGCAAGTTCTCTCTTACCTCTGTTTCTGTTATTTTATCTGCCCTATGCCTGGAACACCCCTTCCCTATCATTCTTCTCTCTCTAGAATACACATCGTTTACTTGACTAAAAAATATCACCTACTCAGGTGTTCATCTTATGTTCAATTTTGGAAGACAATCTTACTAGGAAGCCTTCCCTGAATCACTCAGACTGAGCTAGCTGTCCTTTCTATTTGCATCCATGCTGCCACTAACATTGTATCAATTTCATTGGATTTAAATGGCTTATTTTAATTGTCTGCTTCCTTCCATTCAAATATGACACTCTTGAGTGTAAGTGACTGTGTCTGTCATATTCATCCTCATATTGTTAGAGTCTAATACAGTGCTTGGAAAATTGTAGACATGGATGAATGTTTTCAAGGAACGAATGAATAAATGAACAAAATGCAGTGACAAAATAGTCTTGCTGGAACGGTCACTTATGCAAGCAGATAGTTAGAACTGAGCCTGTAGAATCAGATAGAACCTCTATTGTGGAAAGTCTTGGAGGCTGACAATGGAATGTTAAAAACAATATAGCATTAAAATCTTAATCTAGAGGTACCTACAGAACTCTAGAATATAAAACAAGAAATACCAAGGCTTTCAAAGCCTGAATGAATATTGTAATTAATTGTCTTTTCTTGCAAAATCAATGAAGGCTTCAGGCTAGCTGCTAGGGGATGGAGTTATTGCAAGCAACTCTGATTTGTTGGGGGAAACACATGCTTCTCCAGAAAGCTGTCAGAAGTATAAAGAAAAAGAAAACTATAGATAAGACAGGATTCTGTCCAAGTCATGATTAACCTAAAAGAAACTTTTTCAAAATGGTGTTTTGTAGAAAACAATTTCAGAATATAATAATAGATGTGTCCAAAGACATTTAAGTTTGGAAAACAGTGTCTATAAAAATTTACTTCTTGGAGATTTATCACATGCATTAACCCATTAGACCCTTTGAGGACTTCTGTGAGAAAGCAAGTTGTGTGGCTTCTTTTACCCTCATATTTCCCAAACTTTATATGACAGCATACTTTTTCTGAAGCATATGTATTTATTTGTTGCATAAAAACAGTGTGAGAAATACTGTTCTAAGAAGTCAGAGCTTTCTGAGATTACTCAGGACTAAAATATTGATAATACATGTGCTTCATAGGGTTTATATAGTCTTATGTGCTTTGATTATAATTAAGCTGCTTATTTTAGATTATTTTAAATGCATCTCAGACTCACCAGTTTAAGACAAATCTATGGAGATAAATAGTCTAAGCTAAAGTATACTAATCATAAACATAAAGTATATGTCTCTTTTTTTTTTTTTTTTTTTTTTTTTTTTTGAGACTGAGTTTTGGTCTTGTTGCCCAGGCTGGAAGGCAATGGCATGATCTTGGCTCACCGCAACCTCCGCCTCCAGGGTTCAAGCGATTCTCCTACCTCAGCCTCCTGAGTAGCTGGGATTCCAGGCATGTGCCACCACGCCCAGCTGATTTTGTATTTTTAGTAGAGACTGGGTTTCTCCATGATGTTCAGGCTGGTCTCAAACTCCCCACCTCAGGTGATCCGCCCGCCTCGGCCTCCCAAAGTTCTGGGATTACAGGCATGAACCACCACGCCCAGCCTGTTTGTTATTCTTGGGTACACATGAGACCCAAATATATTAACAAGGAAGAGGTACTACTAGATTACTTTTAATAATGATGTAAAAATCATTTGAGATTGGCATACTGTTTGTAAACAGCTACAAGATTTCTATTTTTTTAAGTGCCCCAAATGTGTTTTCCTAAGGAGGATAAATATTCCCACTGAACTTCTACTTATCCTTCTAATTTGCTCATCTCTAAAATTCTATAAGTCAATGAATTTCAAATTGGCAGAGTCTGAATTAATGTGATTTAGATCATAGATCAAAGACTTAGCATTTTCAATGAAAATATTTTCTTTATTATGCTTCTATGCCAGAGTTTTGTGAAGTGTATAAAGCACCCTTCTTATGAGTAAGCAACTCTCAAGAATTACATATTCCATTCAATTTCAGACTTCTTTGAGAAAATATATCTACAGCTAGAAAGTTTTTCATGTGTAAAGAAACTCAGTATATAAGAACAACAACAAAAAAAGTAGAGCATTGTGTTTGAAGTGAGGATCATCATCATAACACAATGACCCAAAGCTAGGTTCCAGAAAAGTTGTTAAATTTATTATAAATGTATCCAAGGGCAAAAGCTACTGTACATATAAAGAGTACAAAAGATAATACATTGCAATGGTAGCAAATGTGTGAGTGGGTTCCAATCACAGTTCTACCACTTACTAACTCGTGACCTTGGGGAAGTTTCCGTTCATAAAATTGGGAAAATACCATTATCTCCTCCTATGTATTGAGAGCTAAATGAGAAAATAAATAGAAAACTTTTAACGTAAGTCAGATATGTTGACAGTATAAAAATGTTATTTATTATTCAAAGGTTATTATAAGCTAGATAACAATTTAGTCCTGATTCTTTAACTTTCTTACCATTTGCTACTGTTTCAGAAGGCAACTACCTTATTTACACCTTTCAGTACTCAATGATACATTTTGTTACCTTGTAGGTATTTAATATTGATTTCCTATTTATTGGTTTACTAGTATTTATTAGTTGCTTTATTAGTATTTACTGATTTGATAGTATTTAGTTGCTTACATCTCTAAAATCTATTTTCTTTTTAAATCAAGTCTCTATTTTCCAGGCAATACTCTATTTGATAGCATCTAGTTGCTTACGTATCTAAAATCTATTTTCCTGTTTTTTGCTGCTGTTGTTGTTTGTTTGTTTGTCTGTTTTTACCTAGTCTTTATTTTTCAAGTAACAGGGAGAAGTCCATTTCATCTTTTGTTCCTTCATCTCCTCGTATCGTCATTAATTTCTCTCTCCTATCCCAAGATATTGTCTTTTTTCTTTAGAGATTACTGTTTTTATTTTTATTATTTTATTTTATTTTTATTTTTTTGAGACAGAGTCTTGCTCTGTTGACCATACTGGAGTGCAATTGTGCGATCTTGGCTCACTGCAACCTCTGCCTCCTGGGTTCAAGGGATTCTCTTGCCTCAGCCTCCCAGGTAGCTGGGATTACAGGCGCTTGCCATCACACCCAGCTAATTTTTTTTTCTTTTTGTTTTTTTAAGTAGAGACGGGGTTTCACCATGTTGGCCAGGCTGGTCTTGAACTCCTGACCTCATATAACCCACTTACCTTGGCCTCCCAAAATGCTGGGATTACAGGTGTGAGCCACTGTGCCCGGCCTGTTTTTATTAATACCAATATTATACATGGACAATGTCCTTTCTACTCATTTTGGCCTATTCTCTAGTTAGATTCTTTCATTAGAATTGATTCATCATTCTTACTGCTTCTTGTTGTAGTTTTGTTTTGCTTTCCTTAGAAGAAATGAAGAATGAAGAAAATATTTTTGCCCTGTCCACCAGAATGCACTCTCTGATGAAAGATATTGATAAAAGAATGGACTTTGGACACACGCTGATCTGGGCTTCTATTACCTGCTCTTTCCCTTCCTAGCTTTTTCAGCTTGGGTAGGTTACTTCACCACTGGCGACATCAACTTCCTCGTTGTATAATAAGCATGCTACTAATAACTGTGTAGAATGGTGAGGATAAGAAAACATTTGTCTAGAATAGAGGGAATCTGTAAATGTTAACTCAAATCATTGTCATTTCTCTGTTTTATTATAACAACTCATCTTGCAGTTGGCAAATCAACTGCCACAATTTATTTCAATATTTAATTTCAGCAAAATGGGAATATGCTTAATCATCATGTATAATTTAAACCTGGCAGTCTAACTTCAGAATATTCTATTTTACCTGATGCAGTATTATTTCACTTCTTTTCTTCATATCAGACAAATAGAATTAATTTTAAATTATAAGATCCTATTTTAAAGATTCTAACCAGTGTTGTCAATATCTGAAGTAGATATTTTGAGGAATATGAAGAGCGCAAGGGATCCTCTAGATACATAATCTAATTTTAACCTCCAATTTGAATTAGATTTGAAATGTGATGCAGTGTAAATGAGCAAACACAAATTTGATGTGTGTATATGCTTGTCTATGTATGACATAATCTCCTCCTTCCCTAGAGAGAGGTAAAAATCTAACAAAGAGCCGAAGAAACCAGACTTTGGGAAGTCAAGTGTTTTACGTGATAAAAGTCAGAGTCATTCAGCCGTAGACTCATGCAGAAATGCAGTTGGTAGAGCAGACACCCAAAGTGCTGAAGTGGAAGACCTCGGCTTTGGAAGGTACCATTCTGGGTCCACACCATCTCGGCCACACACTGGCTTTGTGACCATGGGCAAACATGTTAGCCTCTTTGATCGTCAGTTTTTCATGGGAATACCAGTAGCCCTCTGTATAATGTAGTTGTAAAGAATAAGTGAGATAATGTTCTTGCCATATAGTGACATGTCTCTAATTGCTAGTTTTTCATTTCCTACAGTCCCTCACTACATGCCAGGAGTGGGTTACAAAAAGGATGACTGGCCAGGCGTGGTGGCTCATGCCTGTAATCTCAGCACTTTGGGAGGCTAAGGCAGGTGGATCATGAGGTCAGGATGGAGACCAGCCTGACCAAGATGGTGAAACCCCATCTCTACTAAAAATACAAAAATTCGTTGGGTGTGGTGGCAGATGCCTGTAGTCCCAGTTACTTGGGAGGCTGAAGCACAGAATTGCTTGAACCCGGGAGGCGGAGTTTGCAGTGAGCCGAGATCGTGCCACTGCAGTCCAGACTGCGTGACAGAGCAAGACTCTGCTTCAGAAAATAAATAAATAAATAAATAAATAAAAGGATGACTAAGAAACAGCCCCTGCCCTCACACCTCACAGAGGTTCCAGTCTAACTACTGTTGGGAGGGAAGAACAGCATAGAGGAAATGAGAGCAACATTTAAAGATGTTCCATCTGAGGCTTACCTTGTAGGCTAATTCCACACATTGGCAGAGTTTGGACTTGAACATTGATTTGCTTAGGTAATTCCTAGCCCTTCCACCTGTAACTGTGAGTTTAGGCAAGCTACTTAACTCCTTTGAGCTTTAATGTTTTTCACCTATATAATAAAATAATAAGAGTCATACATTGTACATTTATATGAAAAGTTTAAGGGCAGAGTGAACTTTTATATTATCACTATTTAAAAACGGTTCTGCAGCAAAACAGAAGATATACTTGAGTCATTATTTTAAGAAGTATTTCTTCCAGTTTTCCCTAATTCTAGGGGAGCTCATAAGGAAGTTAAACAAGCATGGACAGGAATGATCATTATTATATTCCATCTTTTTCAGACAGTCAGACAATGGGTTCTCACTGAGCACCGCACTGGGGGCACTGAAGTTAATATTAATAAGAAGGATGATGACCCCTTTGTAGCCTCAGAGAAAAGAAAAAGTCATCAGTGTTTTAATGTTCTTCTCAAGAAGCCTACCATTGCCTCCTCTAAGTGCTCAGAACATTATCTTGCTATGGATATCTCCACCCTTGTGGCAGAGTCTACATTATTGTGGTATCTCTAATCATAACACAGTGAGATTCAGATATTTTACTCTAATTAATGTCATTCTAAAGGGTGTGCTGTGATGAATATATGTAAATATCTTATGAATTTGACCATGCTTTCAGCTCTGAACTCTGGCTTCCAGGAGTCAGTGTGAACTAATTGAATAACAGAAAACTCATAATTTAGCAACTGTAAAGAACCTGAAAGTATCCTGTAAACTATGCAACTGGGTCAGGATACATGATTATCTTTAGAATAAAATTTGAAATAATTTTCCAGTTTCCCTATGCCTTCTGAATATTAGTTGTAGATATTAAACTGAAAGAAAGGACAAGATACAACTTGGAAAACTGAATTACATTTTAAATGTAATTCCTATGGTTCCTAATGCAAAACACACTCCTTAGGACCTCAGTGGGGGTGCTCCATAAATGCTTGTTATCCACAAAAAAAAAAAAAACCACTGGAAGGTCACGAAGGAAACCAGTAGGATTTCTCTGTGTTCTTTTTTCAGGTTTGTATTGCTATGTGTCCTCAGGCGATTTCCTGGCGTTCTCTCTCTTAGCTTAGAGGGATAACAGCCATGTCTCCTCTCTCCCCTAAGGACAGACCTTCATTGAGTCCCTGTGTTCTGGTTTGTCTCTCTGAGTATGGCCTCTCCCACCCTGCCCATATCCGTCAGACTAATCACACTACCACAAGGCCTTCAGCACATGCCCCTCTTAAAAGGATTTTAAAATGCCCTGAAATACTCTTATCTGGTCAAATAATATGTAGATGAATATCAGGTCATAACCAAAGATTACAGGCATGAAGCGTGGTAGTAATACTTGTTGCAAGTAGGTAGAACCATGTTTCAGTTGATGTAAACAAAAAGACAACCAGGCCTGGCGTGGTGGCTCACATCTACAATCACAGTACTTTGGGAGGCCAAGGCGGCTGGATTACCTGAGGTCAGGAGCTCAAGAACAGCCTGACCAACATGGTAAAGCCCCCGTCTCTACTAAAAATACAAAATTAGCTGGGCGTGGTGGCACATGCCTGTAATCCCTGTTACTCGGGAGGCTGAGGCAGGAGAATCGCTTGAACCCAGGAGGTGGAGGCTGCAGTGAGCTGAGATCCCGCCACTGCATTCCAGCCTGGGTGACAGAGCGAGACTCATCTTTTTCAATGATAAAAATACACATTTCACAAAGTGGTGTGAGGATTAAATGAACTAACATAGTAGGCATTCGTTGAAATGAATTAACCATCATGATTAAAAATCATTATCTGGCCAGGTGCGGTGGCTCACGCCTGTAATCCCAGCACTTTGGTAGGCCAAGCTGGGCAGATCATGAGGTCAAGAGATTGAGACCATCTTGGCCAACACAGTGAAACCCCGTCTCTACTAAAAGTACAAAAATTAGCTGAGTAGTCCCAGCTACTTGGGAGGCTGAGGCAGGAGAATCACTTGATCCCAGGAGGTGGAGGCTGCAGGGAGCCGAGATCGTGCCACTGCACTCCAGCCTGGATGACAGAGACTCTGTCTCAAACAACAACAACAATAATAACAACAACAACAAAAACAGAATTTACTGGCTAACTCAAATGAAAAATTCAGCAGGTCATTTGGATTCAAGTGCAGTAGGCAATCATGTTAGGAAGGTCTAGTTTCTTTTAATCTCTTGGCCTCACCCTCCTCCATGGTTTGACTTCATTTTTAGACACGATTTTCTTTCACAGTGATACAGATGGTTACTAGCAGATCTCGTGAATATTATTGTCCAAAAGAAACAAGCACGTCTCTTTCCTGATGATATGCACAGATGTCTTGAGATTCCCTCTCATTGGAAAGCTTTGGTCACATGCCCATCCCTGAACCAATAACTGTGACTAGAAGAATGGAATTCACTAACAGGTTTAGGCCCAAATCACATACACCTTTTCCAAAGTCCCCCAGAAGTGGTAGAGACTGAAAGTACTGGATGGGCAGATTTTTTAATGATGATCAAAAATTATTGTCTAAAGTAGGGTACATAGATGCTAGGTAGCCCAGAAAACATATATGTATCATGCATGTCTTCTGTCAACTTAACCCTTTGTGCAGAGAGTTAGCACAGCTTTTAAACCACTGAACTTTTGAGGATGCAGAGATTTAGATGGATACATAAACATTGAAACGCAAAACATACCATTTGTTATAAACTCTTTCTAAAAGAGGTTACAAAAATACTCTCACTGCTTAGAGAAAGATGCAAAAATTTTGTTAAGAAATTAGCAAAAACCATAGAGGATCTCCCATATCCACCACCCACTACCCCGAAAAAAAAAGAAAGAGAAGGAAAAAAAGATTAGCTTTGGTGTGATATTTTAAGATAAACTGATTATTCAAGTAGAAATGGGATAAGAGGGATAATGCAGGAAAAGAAGACAACTTGTTTACCAGTTACTATGTAAGTCAAGAAAATATTTTAATAAAAGATTGAATATTTAATATAGAAATCTTTTTATTTCAAAAAGATGAAGCATATATAGCTTTTAATAATTTAACTAATTCTTGCCATTTCTGCTAAGTAAGGCAGATGCTTCCAATGCCACACAGGAGTTGTAAGTGAGGGAAAAAGGAAAAGAAAAAGCAACTTTTAATCTGTTTCTGATGAGAGCTATTTCCTTCATACAAATGGAATACCTGTGGATTCCTCTCTGTAGATTGGTGAGTTGAGCTGCATCTATTTCCTGGATGGTAATTAGCCTCTGAATACTACACTCCCCACATCCTTTTTCCCTTCCATGTTGTTGTATGTGGAATTAATCACATCCTAATGGAAATGCTGGCAATTTCAGAGCAAATTATGATTTTTAAAAATTCCCTCCAGGTGAAAGTTGCCATCCTTTATAATTTTCAGTCAGCTTTCCTATCTTCTCCCACGTAGGAGGCTATCTTGCTGGTATAACCTACATGAAGTGGACTGTGCAGGGTTAGATATGAAAGCGTCCAGGATCCAGCTGATTCTGTTTGAAGTATTGCCACTCTACTGTGGCAGGAGATGTTTTAAATCAAAGGAACAGAAAGCACCATAGAGAGAACAGTCTTTTTTTCCTGGAGGTTTGTATTCCTGGAGATACTGCTTGGAAGCCAGGCTTCTCCCTCCAAAATTTTGATTTTCTGACAGTGAATGAATAGCCTTTACATCGTTTGTAGAGTCAGGGAAAGAAAATACAATGGAACAACAGAATATGGTGTAGGTTACTCTTGCCACAGTATCCAACAGAAGGTGAAGGGTGAGAAGAAAGTGTTTATTATCTTCAGGATTACAATGAAGAATGGCAACAGCAATCATCTAAAATAAAAGCATCACACTGGCCAGGTGCGGTGGCTCACGCCTGTAATCCTAGCACTTTAGGAGGCTGAGGTGGGCGGATCACCTGAGGTCAGGAGTTTGAGACCATCCTGGCCAACATGGTGAAACCCTATCTCTATTAAAAGTACAAAAATTAGCTGAGCATGGTGGTGGATGCCTGCAATCCCAGGTACTCGGGAGGCTGAGGCAGGAGAATCACTTGAACCCAGGAGGCGGGGGTTGCAGTGAGCCGAGATCTAGCCTGGGTGACAGAGCGAGACTCCGCCTCAAAAAAAAAAAAAAGAAAGAAAGAAAAGAAAGAAAAAAGAAAAGCATCACACTGTAGGACACATAGAATGTGTGGTCTGGAGCAGAGGTTGGAAAATTATATCACACCAGCCAAATCTGGCCCATCACCTATATTTTGTACTACCTGTAAGCGAGGAATAACATTTACGTTTTTTAATGTTTCAAAAAAACTACAAAACATTTCATGGACAAATGAAAATTTTATGAAACTCAAATTTTCATGCACATAAACAAAGTTTTATTGGCACGTAGATACACATTCATATTTTATTGTGTGTGGCTGCTTTCATGCTATAGTTGCAGAGTTCAGTAATTGTGATCTATGAACTACAAAGCCTACCACATTCACTAGCTGATCTTTGACAGAAAAAGTTTCTCAAGCCCTAGACTAAAGAGGAAATTTATGAGAGGTCAACAGATAAAGCTAAAGATCTGGGTGTACTTTGTATGATTTTCACAGTTTTAAAATTACTTGGTAAAGATGATCTTGCTCATGGACAACTCCCCATTGTTTACTGCTTAAGAAGTTCAGTCATTTATTTTATTGTTTGTTGCAGGAATATGATAATTTGTGGAGACAGAATTTATGTTCTAATGGGCAACATCTAATTTATTCTAGCTGAAACTTTTATGCTTCTGGTGGAGAGGATCAGGTGGACTCCTCAAAAATTGATTTTTTTTTTTTTACATTGTTACCATCTTCTGACCAGAAAGTAGAAAAGCGATGCTCTTCCTCTGTTTCGAAATAAAATAAGTCTAAGTCTCTTAGCTTTGGACACCACTGATCCTTTGTGTCATGGGCACTGCTTGATATAGAAAGTAAAGTACTTCTGTTAGGAAATACATGAACATATGAAGTATGTGTGAGCTAATAAAGTATAGATTTTGAACAATTTCACAGCCATCAGGCTTTAAATGAGTTAATTTTAGCTTTTATTGCAGATACTTTTTTTTTTTCTTCTTTCTTTCTCTTTTTTTGGGAACAGGGTCTCACTGTTGCCCAGACTGCAGTGCACGATCATAGCTCACTGCAGCCTGAAACTCCTGGGCTCAAATCATCCTTCCGCCTCAGTCTCTTTAGTAGTTACCCTACAGGCATGCACCACTATATCTGCTTAATTTTTAAATTTTCTGGAGGGACAGGATCTTACGATGTTGTTCAGGCCGGTCTCGAAATTCTGGCCTCTGGTGATCCTCCTACCAAAGTGTTGAGATTACAGGCATGAGCCACTGTGCTCAGCCTCAGAGACGTTATTTAAGTTTGAAGGGAGGAGGCCCAGATATCATGGTCATTAGCACCTTTATTGTTTGACTAACACAAGAGTTCACATTCATTAGAGTGAGGAAATTAGCCTACTTTTTTTTTTTTTAATGACATGGGAAAATTATAAAACAAATCCTATTTGAAGTGAAGATAAATGTAATCAGATAGACATTGTATGTGCAGTTCTTTAGCATTTACGTTTTGACTGATGATTGTGTATAAAAGCAATTTTCGGCCAGGCGCGGTGGCTCACGCCTGTAACCCCAGCACGTTGGGAGGCCAAGACAGGCAGATCACGAGGTCAGGAAATCGAGACCATCCTGGCTAACACAGTGAAACACCGTCTCTACGAAAAATACAAAAAAATTAGCCTGGCATGGTGGTGGGCGCCTGTAGTCCCAGCTACTCGGGAGGCTGAGGCAGGAGAATGGCATGAACCTGGGAGGTGGAGCTTGCAGTGAGCCGAGATCATGCCACTGTACTCCAGCCTGGGAGACAGAGCAAGACTCCGCGTCTCAAAAAAAAAAAAAAAAAAAAAAAAAAAAAAAAAAAAAAAAAAAAAAAAAAGCTATTTTACCCAGTTGGACATTCTCAGAGTTGATAGATATCTATATATTTCTTCTTAATGTATTTTTACATAATCATTTGATTTCAGTACACGAAGACACATGAAAATTGCTTGTTTTAGGCAATCATTTCTAATTTTTAAGGAAGACTTCCTAATTGCTTGTCAATTAAAGCTCTTGGCTTCAAGGTTTTACACTCTAATAGGAGGGACATGAACAAGTGACTTAAAACAAGGAATCTAAAGGGAAATGTGGATGGATTTCTTTCTTTTATTCAAATATTTAATAATGGTTCATAATGCCTTATAATTTACAATTGCAAGAATGATGGAGATATCCAGTAATTTATAATTAGAAATAATTGTTAATAAACTTAGTTTCATAAATTATTCACCAATAAATGTAAAGAAGTATGTAAAGATATCTATTAGCAGCCTAGATTTAAATTTTTAATAAACTTGGGAGCCCTTAAATGCAGAGAATCTTAGTCTCAGGAATACTAAGCAAATACCATGTAATTCTTGAAATAATTCAATAATCATAATTATAGAAAAAATAAAGCTATAATACACATCTTGTCATTGTGTCATGGAAAGTGAGAACTTTAACTCTTAGTCAATAGTCACGTCCTCTAAAATGTGTGAATATTTGTGTATTGATGAAAAATACCAATTTTTGACTTTGGGAAAAACTACAAAAAAATAAGAAATAAGAAATAAAATGGAACCTTAAGTTATAATTATAACAATGTGACCACATGGGCACTACCAGACAAAAGTAAAGGGATATATGTCTGGATGAGTCCATTTATGTTACCAGATAACATTCATGTGGACTAAGTGCTGACAATGCACTTATGATTATATAAGTCAAGATATTCTGCATGACTCTAAAAGAAAAGTAGAATATAAAATTGGACCACACAGGTATATAATTCACATTAAACAAAACAAAACAAAGCAAAAACTTATTTTGTCAAAATCAGGTGTTGTAAAGATATAACCCATGGGCCAAATCTGGTGTACTTACTGTTTTCATAATTAAAGTTTAATTAATTAAATAATTAATTTTTGGAGACAGGGTCTTGCTTTGTCCTCCCAAGCTGGAGTGCAGTGACACAGTCTGGGCTCACTGCAACCTCTGCCTCCCAAGCTCAAGTGATTCTCCTGCCTCAGCCACCCAGTAGCTGGGGTTACAGGCATGCACCACTATGCCCGGCTAATTTTTGTATTTTTAGTAGAGACGGAGTTTCACCATATTGACCAGGCTGGTCTCAAACTCCTGACCTCAAGTGATCCACCTGGCTCAGCCTCCCAAAGTACTGAGATTACAGGCATAAGCCACTGAGCCCAGCCCAATAAACTTTAATTTAAATAGCAAATAAAAGACATAAAGAGGCAATTAACAAATGGGGAGAAAATAATTATCAAATTTGTGGAGAAATTTTCAACATCATTACTAACCAGAAGACGCAAACTAAAGCAAGAATTAAATATCATTTTACATTCATCCGATCAGCAAAAATTAGGAATCTGGACATTATCAAGTATTGGAGAGGGTACTGCCAAACAGGAAACTTCACCTCCTGTCTCATATGCATTTGAGCAAATTCTCGATGGCGAAGCTGGCAGCAACTCATGAATGTAAGTATGTTTATTTTTATTTATTTATTTAGACAGGGTCTTGCTCTGTTGCCCAGGCTGGAGTGCAGTGGCACTATCACAGCTAACTGCAGCCTTAACCTCCTAGACTCAAGCCCTTAAGTCTCTCACCTTAACCCTAGAGTAGCTAGGACTGCAAGTGTACGCCACCATGCCTGGTCAACTTTTTATTTTTATTTTTTTTAGAGCTGAGGTTTCACTATGTTGCCTAGGCTGGTCTGAAACTTCTGGGCTCAAATAATTCTCTCACCTCAGCCTCCCAAAGTGCTCGGGTTGTATGTGTGAGCCACTGCACCTAGCCAAGTCTCTTAATATTTTGTCACTCAGAGATATATTTCTGAGTGCTTATCTCAGAGAAATAAACAATCCCTCACAAGTCCATGTTAACAGCAGTGAAGTGAGATACTTAAGATCCCAAACCAAACGAAACAAACAAAAAAACCCACAAAACACCAATTAAAAAACAAAAAATTTAATCATAAAGCACCCTAAAATAAATGTTATTATGAAGTACTCATTTGGGATCTCCAGTATAATAGCAGTAAGGAAATTATATAACTTTTGCTTTCTTAGTAAAATAGTCTATTAGTAGCATTTGGTTTCTGCAAAATTCTCAGCAACTTGAATTTTAAAAATCCTAAATCCTAAATGTAGACACATGAATGACCAGAATACACCATCTCCTATGACACAATTCTTGTCTATTCTCAGAAAAAAGAAACTTTTTTTTTTTTTTTTGAGACGGAGTCTCGCTCTGTTACCCAGGCTGGAGTGCAGTGGCACGATCTCAGCTCACTGCAAGCTCTGCCTCCCGGGTTCACGCCATTCTCCTGCCTCAGCCTCCCGCGTAGCTGGGACTACAGGCGCCCGCCACCACGCCCGGCTAGTTTTTTGTAATTTTAGTAGAGATGGGTTTTCACAGTGTTAGTTAGCCAGGATGGTCTCGATCTCCTGACCTCGTGATCCCACTGTCTTGGCCTCCCAAAGTGTTGGGATTACAGGCGTGAGCCACCACACTGGCCAGAAAAAAAGAGTCTTTAAATTTAATCCCCCCTACCTACGTCTCCCCACAAAATGTGAGTTACATGTTTAACACAGAGAAAATCTGGATACATTGTTTATTCCTTTTTCCATTGTCCATTTGAAGATGTTTAATCGTTATAATAATGATTCTGTAATTCTTACAAATTGTCTTGCAAAAAAATTTGTTGGTAGGGAGAGGCCACAATAGCACAGAAAAAAAGAGCATGTTCCTCCCCCAATACTTATTTTTATTTATTCATATTTTTTGAGACGGAGTCTCACTCTGTCACCCAGGCTGGAGTGCAGTGGCGCGATCTCGGCTCACTGTAAGCTCCACCTCCAGGGTTCGCACCATTCTCCTGCCTCAGCCTCCCAAATAGCTGGGACTACAGGTGCCCGCCACCACGCCCAGCTAATTTTTTTGTATTTTTAGTAGAGATGGATTTTCAACATGGTCTCGATCTCCTGACCTCATAATCGGCCCACCTCGGCCTCCCAAAGTGCTGGGATTACAAGCGTCAGCCACCGCGCCTAGCCGATTTTCAAATAAACTTCATAGGTACTTCTCAAGGTGAGTTAATCATGAATGATCCACTCTATTTTTGTCATTTGATTCACAAAATACCCCCATGTTCACATGCGCACACACACACACACACACACACTTGAATAAATATACTCAATTTTGCATAGACAGAGGAGTGCTGTAGTCTAAGGCAGGATTCATTGGCCCAGATTTCCGAGTTTCAAGAGCAATCTGCCTCCAGTAACCTTTCCACTTCCTAATGATTACTTTGTGTGTTGGTGTTCTTTTGGAGTGATCTTCCTGCCAGTTATGCTTGGTGAACTCTGACTTTTCACAGAGTGTACAGTAAAGCCCTCTCTAGTCACAACAGTTGGCCTTCTTGCATACTTTTCTAGTGGTAAGTACTATTGCTCTGACACTATTGAAAGCAAGAACTATGGTCTGTCTGTGATGAATTGTGGTAGGAGAAAGAACTAGGATTAGTCAAAGATTCTTACCTAACAAAATCCAAAGTAGCATTCCAGAGTTTTCAGGAGTTATATTTGTGTTAATAGGTCTGACTTTGGAGAATCAAAAATATCAGTGGCCTTTTGTTTTTGGTATCTTAAAAAGAATAAAGAAACATGATCCACAACTTCTATTTGTGCCACCTTTGAGATTGTGATCCTACAATATTTAGGGGTTCCCTTTTACAGTAATGAATTATATAAGCAGGAACAATAAAATTAATATAGCAGAAACAAGTGATTATCATGCATAGCTAACAATTTGAGAAACTATTGCTACTTTGTATTTAATTTCATTTCCTTGCTATATTTTAAGCCTGTTTCATGAGAAGTTACATCCATGCAATTGCAAATATGACTTGCCTGTATTTTCAAGTGGTTCCATGGGGCATTTTCTATTTTCTGTGTCTCTCACACTTAAACATAGTCAACAAAGTTATCATTTCATAGCTGTTGAAACGGTGCCATTCATCTCCTGTGATGTAATTTTACATAGTCAGTCCAAACCGTAGCTGTGCATAACAATTCCATTGATATTCTGTCAAATGTCAAAAGCTTTCAAGTTCAGCACCTACACATTTATTGCATTGAAGCTGCAGATTACCTGAAAATCATTTTGTCAGTGCTTCTTCCCATTAGATATAAAGAAGATATAGAGGGCGAGGGAGGAAGGCCTTTCTGCCTTCATATGTATGGTAAAAAAAAGTTTTCCAAACACTAGCAGTGCTCCAAAATAATGATGGCAACTTATTTATTTTGGTAGCTCAAAACCTAGCAGAATTTCTGGCTGTATTCTTGCATTTGCAAAGAAATGAATAAATGAATAAAATGAAGGAAAATGTCTATCGTCAGTCAGCCAAACATTCCTTTGCCATCACTGACCTCTGAGTCCTCTACCAAACACTATGTGGATGAATACAAAAGGAAGTAGAAGGAAGAGGAGGAGAGGGAGAAGAAGAGGAAGAAGGAAGAGGAGGAGATGGGGTAAAAACGTGTTGTTTTTAACAATATAGTGCTTAGGATCAGAAACTTTGGAGACAAATAGATCAGAGTTCTGAATTTTGACTATGCTGTTTCCTTGTTATGTGACCTAACAAAAACAACTCTTACTGAATTCTTATTTTGTGCCAGGAGCTGTTTAAGAGATTTACCCATGTAAATTTATTTAACCTTTGCAGCTCTACGAAATACTATTGTATCACAATTACTAGTAGTAGTATTGCTATTATTATAATCCCTATTTTGCAAATGAGGCAACAAGTCACGGAGAGTATAAATGACATGTTCAGCTAATAAGTGGCAAGCTTGAACTTAATCCAGTTCTCATTCTTTTTTTTTTTTTTTTTTGAGACAGAGTGTCGCTCTGTCACCCAGGCTGGAGTGCAGTGGTGCTATCTCGGCTCACTGCAAGCTCTGCCTCCCAGTTTCACGCCATTCTTCTGCCTCAGCCTCCCGAGTAGCTGGGATTACAGGCACCCACCACCACACCTGGCTAATGTTTTGTATTTTTAGTAGAGACGGGGTTTCACCGTGTTAGCCAGGATGGTCTCAATCTCCTGACCTCGTGATCTGCCTGCCTCGGCCTCCCAAAGTGCTGGGATTACAGGCGTGAGCCACCGCGCCCGGCCCCAGTCCTCATGCTTAACCACAATGTATAACCAATAACTCTCTGTTACAATGCTACCTCTCAAGTAATTAAACTTTTCTAAGCTCCACTTTACAAGCACAGAAAATGGGATCATTATATCTACCCTGTAAGCTTGATGTGAGAATTACATCAGGTAAATCACAAAGAAAAAAGTGTCCCCAGGACTCCACAGACTGCAGATAGTCATATTAAGAACATACATTTTCTGTGTTCTTCCTTTCATTGGGTAACACAGGGCCTCCAGACCTTCTGTGAAGTCACACCTCCCCAGCTGACCTTGATGAGAATCCTCAGTTATGCCCCATATGAACTCATGAGCCTGCCATCAGATAGAGCTAAATCCTCTTTCTTCCTCTTTTGCTCAGCGATTTCCTTATTGGTGACCTATATCCATAGACATCCTTGAAGATGCATTTCTTCCAAGGATATTGTCTCTAGACATGATCCTTCAGCCACCAGTCTTGTAGAAATTGCAGGTTCCATGCAAAAACAGTGAGCATCTCTCTAGTATAATTTGGCCTTTATCATGATGCTTCAGGTCCTAAGCATTATCAGAGAGTCCTATGAAAATTACCCCTGAGTTTTTCTCTCCAGCCCATATTCTTGATGGGGATTGAAACCAATTCAAAAATTCTAGGCAAGGTAAAGATGTTCTTGCTTTCCTTTGAGTGGTCTCTTGGAATCCCCAGAGCATGCACACATATGCACAAACTTCCTGATTTAGCATTCAGACAAAAACCAAGAACCTCAGGCAAGTCTACTTATGCAAATAGATACTACAGATCCTTGTGGTACTGACTAGTCATCAGCAGATGCATTGATGTAAACCTAAATTCTTTTAAACTCAGGTAGACCAGCTATACACTAAGTACTTATAGTAAACATCGTAAACATTCATTTTTCTTTATTATCATTAGCCCTGGAAACAGATCAGCTCTCCAGCCATATGCCAAGTCATTCATTCGGCAGCTTTCTTTTTCAAAGTACAACCTACAAAGATTAAAAATAGAGAAAAAGAAGCCACAGTGTCTGCAATCCAGACATTGACAATTTCCCTGAATAAAGGAGACACACACGCTAGAAGTAGTGGTGTAACTAAGTAAATAAGTGTGTAAATGTTAACATCCATTCATAGATTCAGCCATCAACTATGCATTGTTTACCATGTAGCAGCATTATATTAGGAATCAGTAATACCATGATGGATAAGTACATGTGCTCTCAGCCCTCATGGAGCTTATATCACAGTGGGGGAGATGACAAAAAAAAAAAGTAATACAATAAGAAAGATTGTGAAAATCTTCATGCAAACAAATAGAATATAGACTAGAAGAGCAGGATTTTAGAGGAGGAGGCTGCATTAGTTTGCTAAGGCTGCCATACCAAAATACTACAGAGTAGGTGGCTTAAACAATAGAAATTTATTTTCTCAGAGGTCTAAATCAAAGTGTTGAAATGATTGGCTTCTTCTAAGGTTTGCCTCCTTGGCTTGCAGTTCCCACATTTCTTGGTCCTAAGACTCCTTTGAACTTGGTGAAGAACTTTTGTACATCTAAGTTATATCTATCAATGTTACTTACTACTCTAGAAAGTAAAACTGAGATTTTAAAAAAATATTTATTAGTAAATAATAATCCAGTATGTGTTGACATAAAAGGTATATTTTTATGACTCAGTATGTATATCTTCTAAAACAAAGAAATAAGTTAAAAGAGTGCCATTGTCTTACATTTTCGCAACTCTCTTTAATAGCTGACTCAATATGAGACATATATCTGGGTCTGAATTGTCTGTTGTGGTATCATTTGCCATGCAGCCTCTAGAAAACTCCACTGTACACTTGTAAATGAATGAAAGTGAAAAGAGCTAATAATGTCTTAGTAACATTATTAAAATGGCTTTGATCTCACAGACCCCTGAAAGGGTTTCCAGGATTCCCAGAGGTCCCTAGATCTTGAGCACAATTTGTGAATCACTGCTGTGAATTAGGAGTGAAGTTTTTTCTTGTTTTTTTTTTTGTTTTGTTTTTCCTCTTGTTGAGCAAGGTGTGTGAGAAAACATTTCCTAACAGGAATGGCTATCACCAGTTTAAGATCATATGGTTATCATGGCTAGAATATAGTGAAGGCTTATTTTCCTTGCCCCAGCTTGTTGTTCTTAGACATTATTCTCCATTCATAAATGGAATTTTCCTGTTTGGAGAGATATGCATTTGTACTCTTCGTATAGCTGATGTTTTTTTTCATCCCAATAGTTTCATCATTATTTTATTGTAACCCTTGGGAGACAATACAGCCTAACGGTTAAAATCAGGGGACTGCTAACTCTTTCTGTAAAAGGCCAGATGGTAAATATATAATAGTTGTCCCTCCAAATCCACAGTTTCACTTTGTGGGATTTTAGTTATCAGCAGTAAACTGAGGTCTGAAATATTACACAGAAAGTTCTAGAAATAATTCATACGTTTTAAATTGTATGTTGTTCTGAGTATTGTGATGAAATCCCATGCTGTCCTGCTTCATCCACCTGGGATGTGAATCATCCCTTTGTCCAGCATCTGCACCCTATAGAGGCCACCCACCTGTTAGTCACTGAGTAGCTACCTCGGTGATCAGATGGACTGTTGCTGCATTGCAGTGCTTGTGTTCAAGTCACTCTTATTTTACTTAATAATGGCCTCAAAGCTCAAAAGTGGTGATGCTGGCATATTGTTATAATTGTTTTATTTTATTATTAGTTATTGTTGTTAATATCTTAAGGTATCTCATTTGTATATTAAACTTTATTATAGGTGTGTATGTACAGAAAAAAGCAGTATATGTAGGGTTTGCTACTATTCGTGTTTTCAGGCATCCACTTTGGGGTCTTGGAATATATCCCCCTGCCGATAAGAAACTACAGTATTTTAGACTTTGCAGTCTAAGTGGTCTCTGTTGTAACTACTCAGCACTGCTATGGAAGTGTGAAAGCAACCACAGACAATATGTATATAAATGAGTGTGGCTGTGTTTCGATAAAACTTTATTTACAGAGGCAGAAATTTAAATTTTATATAATTCTCATATGTCATGAAATGTTTTTCTTGTTTCTTTTTTGAACCACTTAAAATGTAAAAACTATTCTTAACTCTATCTAGAACATACAGAAACAGATGATGAGCCAGAATTGGCTGCTGGGGCAATAGTTTGCCTCATGGTTAGAAGTATGGATTTGTTTGCAGTCAGATTGGGAGTTAAACAAACACCTATTCAAGAATTTTTAGCTGAGTGATTCCAGGCAAGGCAACCCCTCTAGGCCTTTCTTTCCCGATCTGCAAAATGGTAATAATGATAACAACTCCATCAGGGTGCCCTGAGTTTAATATACACAAAGTATTAATGGCAGTGCTTGGACCAAATAAATGCCCAATTACTGGTCATTACAACCATTGCTGGTTATTGTTTTGACCAACTGGTGTAACATTTTAGGTTAATGACTTTGAGCTGAACCCTAACATAAGCTTACATTTTGATCTTGTACTGGGAAAAGCACCACGTATTACAGGAAAAAGACCTAAATTAATTGTGCATAAATTTGAGCAAGGCATTTTTCTCTCTGGTCTCATCTTCTTCACCTTTAAAATAAAGTTGGTGGGAGGCCAGGTCCACTCTAAAATTCTAATGACTCTGAATCCAGAAATGCTAATTGGCTTGCTTGTGTCCTTATTTCCCTATCAAAAAATGAGAGTGAAACAATATGGCTATTCCTGTGGGAAATATAGGCATTTTTAGAATATCCTCTAGAGAAAGAAAGTTCAACATTTCAGGTCATTTTAATTAACCAACAAATATAAGATCCCATGAGACCATGGAAAAGTATTGACTCCTCTTCCATTTTCAGTTGATTATCCATGCTGGTTGCAAATTTCCAATTTTCTAAATTAACTTTCATGTTTGAGTGAATAGAACATAGCATGCATTTCATTTCATTTTATTTTATTTTATCTCAGCGTACAATAATTTAGTCTGAGTTGAAATAGAGTTCTGGAACAAAGAACTTACAGTTGTGTTATTTAAGCATATTTGATAGGAATAAAGACCCAATCAGGCCAAATTAATTAAATGAGGATTTATTGTATGGTACACATGGAAATTTCCTGTGACTTGAAAGCTTAGGCTTCCTGAAATCCAGTATGCCACATCTTGATTTCATGTTAATGCCCCACTGAGATTTCCCTTCACTCATCCAGTATGCCCAGTACATATATAGTATTTAGAGTAAGTCTTGGAAAGAGCCACTTCTACTGATTTTGACATTATCAGGTAGAGTTCTTTAAACCAACCATACCGTGGAGCACCAGCTCAATATTTATTGAGCATATACTATATGCAAGGTCATCCATTATGCCCTGGGGATGTAACATTAAGCAAAGCAGAAGACCCTACTCTATGAAGGAAGTAGAAGGAAAAAATGAAAATAAATAAGATGCTTTGGAGAGGGTTAGTGATAGGAAGAAAATGACTGGGGAATTATTTTAGATAGGTTGGCCAGTGCCGGACTCTCTGATGAGGGAATATTCAAACCCAGACCTGCAAGATGTGAAGGGGCTAACCTTGTGAAGATGGTGGTGATGGTGATGGTGTTGGTGATCATGGTGATAGAAACGGACACATATTAGTGCAGATATTGCTCTAAGTGCATCACATAACCAACTAATTTAATCCTCAGAATCTTTCTCAGAGGTGGATAGTATTATTAACAAGCTTTGCAGTACAAAAGTCAGAAATACATAGAGATTAAATCATTTGCTCAAGATCAGAGTTTATAAATGTTAGGCCCAGAATTGCAACCTAAACCTTAGCTTTATTTAAAACATTATAGTGAGACAAAAGAACATTCCAAGCAGAAAAAACAACAAGTGTAAAATCAATTTTGAGTCAGTCTTGCTCTGACACAGGCAGTGGTTTCCTTGAGCTGGATATTGTTGGTGAAATGGTTTTAGTGAGAGGGGGAAGTTGGTTGGGCTGTCATCATGACCAACTTGTTGGGTGTAAATCAGCCTGTGTAAACCCCCTCAATACAGTATATTAAAAAAAAAAAAAGATAATGAGGCTAATTTACAACCACATTGAAAAATGATATACTGGTGTAAATTACTTTTCGAAGTTATTTTCAGAAAAACTGGTTTGACCATTTTTGCTTAAACAAAGTGGACCCTTTGGATTCAAACTTTGATATTGATGATGTAAAGTAAATTATGCTTTCTATTAGCTTATTTATTTGATTTGGTTGCTTCTAAAACAAATTTGTTCTTTTATTATACAGAATGTGTCACTGATTTTCTGGCTTTAATTTATATCCTAAGTAACTAAACCATAGAGGTTCTCTCAGCCAAATCAACACAAAAACCAAAGAGGTCCTAGAACTTCTGTTTGCATTGAAGATGTGTGCATCACTGCACTGTCAGAACAATTACATGGCATCCTTTTGAAATGTCTTAAGTGTCGTTGGAAAGTATATTAGAAACTCCATCATTCTGTGGTCATGGACGCATAGTGATTTAATAAGAATACCAAACATAGTAGCATATTATAAAGGAGAGGGAAATGAATTCATTCAAGTAACTATTTTGAAAACAGCAGTTAATGATGAAAAGAATACCTTTTAATTTCCTAGTTGTTTTCCAAAGTGCTTATAACCCATCTATTTTACTGTGGGAATTCTTCCTCTGAAAAATCTTTTGCGGTTTTTAGACACAGGCAAAGTCTGAGTTTTCATTTATTTGTAGAGAAATATTACCTCTTCAACTGAGATTGGGTCATTACATGACACAACAATGGAGAATGATTTAAATAATTATTCCATATACTGTATCCTGTATCTCATCCCTCTAATATACACGTCATACATTCGACCCTGTATCGAGTAAAACAATGTACAAGACAGTCTATCAAAAATATCTGAGTCACAGAGACTACAAAAATCCTGTAATGTCACCTATGTAAGAGACATGTGTAATTTTCATACAATAATAATGACCTTGTTGACACCAACATTTATGATGCAGTTACTGTGTGATAGATACCATGTGATGTATTTTATTTACACTCTCTTTAATCCTTAGGAGATGGCTTCAAAGTAGTTGTTACTATTTCTGAAGAAGTAGAAGATCAGAGAGGCTAAGTAGTTTGCCCACAGAGCTAATAAGTAGCAAACTCCGGATCTAAATAGGTTTGTCAGACTCTGAAGAAAATGTTTCTGTGTGTTATGATGACATTTTCCTGTGTGTTCAACAGGATGTTGTGAGGTCAAATCAGTTTAGAAACATTGGGTTGAACAGTTAAACATATTTGTTAACTGAAAGGCTTTTTCAGAGCCTTTAATATGCAAAGTAAAGCTACAAGGAAATAATATAGTATAAATATTGACCAGGCATATTTAATTGATGAACCCCACATCTACCACCATCCCCAAATGTGTCAATTAAAGAATCTTCAGTGAACTTTGAGCTGTGAGAGCTGAAACTGTATTAGGTGGGGTTAAGAAAAGTAAAGGTAGAGAATGTAGAATATCCTTTCTTTCTGTTTTTTTTCTTAAGTTGGCTGATACTCAGTAAGCAGTTGCATTGTTAAGGGCAGTTTCAGCTAAGAAAGGAAAATCTGAATAGATGCAAAGGCAAAAAAACAGGGACATGCTCAAGCGGTGAATGTGAATATGAAGGATAATTAAGAAACCACATTTCAGATGTGATTTTAGGGCTTGAGTATAAAAAATGTGGTGGTTGTTATTAGATTTGAAGCTGGTGGAATTTCTGAAATCAGTGAAAAAGTAGACATCAGGAAAAAATAGACAAATTCTAAAGAATAAAAATAGAGTACGCTTCTTTCTTGTGAGCACCTAAACTATCCAGTGAAATAGAAATAAAATAATTTATTCAAAGAGGAGTTGATAATTTGAGAGTGTTGAAAAGATTTTCAAAACTCTACTGAAAATATTATTTGTAATAAAAAATTAGTTGGGTAAAATCTTATAAAATTGCTTATAATTTGACCTTTTTCCTTCCATATCCGTATTTTTAAAACATTTTGTTATGTGAAAGTTTCATATGGTTTAACCTAATGTTATAAATTACTCAGTGGGATTCAACTGAGACTGAGTAACATGAATTTGAAGTCTAAATATATTCCCTGCAATTATTTGAGGATCAAACAGTGAAAAGAATCAGAAAGAGGAAATCAGGAAGTGATCCTGAGAAGGAGACAAATAAAAATATCAAGGGATAAATAAATAATCTGTGGTGCCAATGATTTTTTATTTATATTTATTTATTTATTTATTATGGAGTCTCTCTCTGTCGCCAGGCTGGAGTGCAGTGGCGCGATCTCGGCTCACTGCAGCCTCTGCCTCCCGTGTTCAAGCGATTATCCTGCCTCAGCCTCCTGAGTAGCTGGGAAGACAGGTGCATGCCACCACGTCCAGATAATTTTTGTATTTTCAGTAGAGGTGGGGTTTCACCATGTTGACCAGGATGGTCTCAATCTCCTGCCCACGTGATCTGCCCACCTTGACCTCCCAAAGTCCTGGAATTACAGGCGTGAGCCACCATGCCCCCACCAAATGACTTTGAACAACTGATCAATTAGTGATGGGGTATTTGAAGCCAGAGAAGGTTGGCTTTGGAGAGCAAGGCATGTGTTAAGAAAGAGGCTTGAAGAAAATATACAAATTTAGAAATGATTTTTAAAATAAAATAACTTTTAAAATAATGGTACACCATTTGTACTTTCCCTGGGCAAACTATGCTGCTGTCCATGGTCCTGAAATATCAGTGTGCCTTCAGACTTGGCTGTCCTTTCCTATCACTTGGATTCGGATATTCAAACCTGGACTGCGAAAAGGCAGAAGTCAATGACAGAAAAAGAGAGACAGCAGGTTGAGGGAAATAAGGAAGATGAATGAGCCAGGCGTGGTGGTTCATGCCTGTAATCTCAGCACTTTGGGAGGCCAAGGTGGGCGGATCACGAGGTCAGGATATCAAGACCATCCTGGCTAACACAGTGAAACCCGTCTCTACCAAAAATACAAAAAAAAAAAAAAAAAAAAAAAACAACCAAAAAAAAAAAAAAAACCATAGCCAGGCGTGGCGGGTGCCTGTAGTCCCAGCTACTCAGGAGGCTGAGGCAGAAGAATGGCTTGAACCCAGGAGGCAGAGCTTGCAGTGAGTGGAGATAGCGCCACTGCACTCCAGCACTCCAGCATGGTCGACAGAGCAAAGCAAGACTCTGTCTCAAAAAAAAAAAAAAAAAAAAAAAAAAAAAAAAAAAGAAGATGAATGATGAATGAAATAGCCAAACATTACTATTCGTAGACAGAGATTTTAAGTATGTAGAAGACAGCCATTTTACCTGATTTTCAAGCAATTGTTGCTACTAGGAAAGAGACCTGATGAGCTGGGGACCTGTGAGTAGCTTATCTCCCTCAAGTCAACAACCTAGATGCCCCTTCCCCCATGTCTCCTGCACTGTAGTTTAGGTTCTGATTCCAGATGGAGACCTTGGTGTTGGTTCCTGAACAGGAAAGGAATTGGAGCTGTTGTATATTAACATTCTTTTAGAGGCTGTCAGGCTAAGTTGTTAAATAGATAACGGATTTTTAATTCTTAGGGGAAAGACTGGCAGTACACTTAAGAAAAGTGCATGCTGCTCTTATTTGTCTTGTGAAACAAGAGAAATGAGAGAAAGAGAGTCCAGCAATGATCATTCCAAACAAAATTATATTTGAGAAAGTTTAATTTCACTTAAAATGAGAATATGAAAGGAGTCAATTTTTTAAAGGTGGATGATGTAGTGAAATATGTTTAAGTTTTAATAAAAAATGACTCAGTATCAGTTTTTTATTTGCTGCCATAATAAATTGCCATGAACATAGTAGATGAAAACAGCACATTTATTGCCTTACAGTTTTGTAGAAGTAAGAATTGTCAGAAGTCTCAACATGGGTCTTACTGGGTTAAAACCAAGGTGTCTTCAAGGCTGTATTCCATTCTGGAGGCTCTAAGGATGAATTCATTGCCTTTCTTTTTCCATGTTCTAGAGGCTGCCGACATTTTTCAGCTCATGACCCCCTTTCTTCATCTTCAAAGCCAGCAGTGCTGCATTGTTATGATCATTTATTCATAATAACATCTTCCTCTGATTCTCTCTTCTTCTGCCCTCCTCCAACTTTAAGCACCTTTATGATTACTTTGGGGCCACCTGCATGACCTAAGATACTCTCCCTATTTTAAGGTTAGCTGATTAGCAACCTTAATTGCACCTTAATTCCTCTTTGCCATGTAACCTAATATATTCACAGTTTCCAAGGATTAAGACACAAACATCTCTGGGGACTAGTACATGAGCACATTTGGAATCAGACGTTATTCTTACTACAGAACAGACAGAAAACCCTGCTAACATACTAATTCACCTCCCGTGATGCCATGATTTAACTGGGCAGATATACTTTCCCTTTGTGATAATAAAATGAGAACATGCATGTAAAGTTCTTAGAAAAATGTTTGGCACATGGTAAACTATGCTTAGTGGTTTTTTTGTTTGTTTTTTCATTTTCTATCTCTTTCCAGGAAATAGTGATTCCAAGGAGAAAGTCAAACCCAGGTCTGATTGACCCAAAGCCTATGCATGTAAACATTACAAGCCTCTAACAAGATTAGACTGTAAATAGAAGAAATAGTATATGGATGTGCTGTTGCTTGAACTCTTTCCTAATAAAAGATAGAAAAAGTAGCAGGGTTTATGGAGGCACTGATTACATTCAATGTTTATTTGATAGTTATTGAACACCTACACTGTGTCAGGCTTTGTGGTAGGCACTGGGAAAAAATAATAAATAAAACAAATAAATTTCAGGCTCCTGTCTATTGTGTGTGCACATGTGTGTTGGGGGGAGTTGAGGAAGAGGATTGGGATATACAATAAAACCAGTAATATAGTTTATGTTTTGGGAGTTAAGAGAGAAAGTGGCTGGTAGATAATGCCCACCCATCCCTTCCAAAGATGTCCATATCTATTCTCAAGAACTTGTGAATATGTTAGTTTACCTAACAAAGGGATCTCTGCAGATGTGCTTAAGATAAGCACTTTGAGATAAAAATGTTATTCTGGGTTATGGGGTCCTTAAAAATGAAAGAAAGAGGTAGAAGAGGAAGTCAGTGATGCAATGTAAAGACTCAACCTACTGTTGCTATTTTTGAAGATAGAGGAGGGGGAAAATGGACCAAGGAATGTGGGCAGCTTCTAGGAGCTAGAAAAAGAAGGGAAACTGATTTTTCCCTAGACTCTCCAGAATGGAAATACCGTTATATCAGCTACTCTGCTGATATCATGATGTTACCCCATTGAGATATATGTCATACTTTTGACCTCCACAACTGTAAGATAATAAATCAGTGAGGTTTTAAGACACTAGGTTTGTGGTCATTTGTTACAGCAGCTATAAACAACTGAAAAAGACAAGGAGAAGAGTAAAAAAGATCATTGCTGACAATCATATCTCCTAAGACATTTTATATACCTAAATATATTTTCCCCTGAAACAATCAGGAATATTTTTTATCATAGGTAGCAAACTAAACTGATCTATATAGAACAGGGAGAGCTTATTATAAGGATACAGGGATGTCACGAAACTCAAGGAGAGCAGTGCTGCCAGTTCAGTAAAACAGATCCAGAACCAAGAGCAGGAAGATTGTCTAGACTTTTGCCCTTCACATTTGCTTTCTGCTTCTCTGAAAATATCTCTCCAGGCTATCTTCCCTAGGGTTTTCCCTCTGTACAACTGAATACAATTGACACTTTCACAGGAACTGTCAGATCTGAAGGTTCCTTGCTACAAGTAAAGCCACCCAAAGGTAGAATCTCAATAGAAACTTCTCTCTTTCTCTTTCTTTCTCTCTCTCAATCTCTTCTGGCATCCTTAATTTTGGCAGAGAAATTTTCACTGTTCTAGCTTGGGTCAGATGCCTTGCCCTGGACCTATCCATCATACATGTTGAAGGGTGGGTCATGCTTGACATAAAGTGGCTGCTCAGAGATCATGTCCTTTGCAGGGACATGGAGGAAGCTGGAAGCCATAATTCTCAGGAAGCTAACACAAGAACAGAAAACCAAACACTGTATGTTCTCACTAGTAAGTGGGAGCTGAACATTGAGAACACGTGGACACAGAAAGGGGAACAACACACACCAGGGCCTGTTGGGGTGGGGGGTGATGGGAGAGAACTTAGAGGATAGATAAATAGATGTGGCAAACCACCACAACACACATATACCTATGTAACAAATGTGCACGTTCTGTAACATGTATCCCGTTTTTTGTTTTTGTTTTTTAATAAATTTAAAAAATGGCTGCTCAGAAAAAGGAAGATTGTTAGAAACTGGACACACAACCCAATATGTTTATTCTCCCTTGTTGATTCTACAACTGAGAAGATAATTTTAGGAAAACATAGCATTTTCTCTAGCCAATGTTATTCAGTACTTGTTCAGAACAAGGAATTGTGTGAGGTAATGAGTAAGACGCAAAGGCAACTGAGAAACATTTACCAAATATCTATCCTTATGCCAAAAACTTTGTTAAATCCTTGGGTCATAAAGACAAAGAAAACAGCACACTCAAGGAATGGAGGAGAGAAGGCAATTTAGACTATTGTGTGTTGTGTGCTGAATAGAAGGTGCCTGCAGAGTGCTGGCACAGCACAAGCAATGACACCATTTATCCTACTTGGCCGGGGTGGAGTAGGACTGTGGCAAAATTCCAGCGAAGGTAATTGGGACTTCCAGGTGAACAAGACAGGAAAATACAGCTCAGAAAGAAGGAGAGTATCTGCCAATCCCACAGTCATGAAAATAATCATTGATGCACAGACCCAATGAGAGTAGCAGGGTGTTAAGAGTGACAGGGCTTGTAGGGGAAGAAGATTCCAGCTCTTAAAGGCTCACAATCTAGCAGTGGAGACAGGGTAGGTAATAAACAACTCTTACAAGATCTGAATACATCAGAATAATATTGAAGTGACAAAGAAACACACTTCGTGAGTTTTGGAGGTAAGTTTGGGGCTCAGGGTCAAGTTAAAATCCAATTGGGAAGACTAGAAATCTTCCTAGGATAAGCTGGCTTTTAAATAGTTTCATAAATAGGCTATGGTTGACAGGAATGAGCAAAATAGAACATGAAATTAATTAAAATGCTCCTCTTCGAATTCAGAGCAAATTAACATTATGCAAAGCAACGTACCACCATGTGTATCACCCCAGCATTGATATAGTGTTTGCTCCCCAAGGTGATACAGTTTCTGTAAAACTGACTCTGTAATGATTTGTATCATCTTCCTCTTTTATTTCCAAGAATTGTGTGGCTTCTTTAGAGGAAAAGGCTGTACTGTGCCAGGGAAAATATGGGAAAAGCATCTTGAATATCGAGTGGCAATGGGAAAGCCCAACGGAAAAGTATTTCCATCACAAAGTACTCTCTTCTCATGGAATCTTTGAAGTACGCCACTGGACTGCACATACCAAATTCCTCTTGCTTTGTTTCTTTTTTAAATTAATCATTTGGACATGTTGGGGCTTCAAATGTTTACTGGGTGATTACAAACACACTGAAGTACTGAAGGGAAACTCCCAGGACACCACATTCACCCTCATCGTCTTCTTAGATTTTATTTTGACGCACCATCAATTGGAATTTTTAATTCAAGCTATTCTCCAATGTTGCAACAATTTTACATACTATATTATCAAAGTTCCAAGTCCTTTTATAAGGGTAATTAAACATGCCAAGTTTGTTTCTAGAGTTCTGAGTCTGCAGTCACTCATCCACTGGTTCTATTACTGTGCTTAGTTTACTGCTTTCTGTTTTTTAATTTTATGGTGCTTGAGAAATTTACTCACTTTTAATTTCTCGTAAATTTAGCACCAAAGCTAGAGAAAAGGAAACCCAATCACTTACAGGGTAGGTGGGTGACATTCTCAAAGACATGCCATGCTTCTGAGGCATTTTTTAAAACTGTTTTTCTTCTAAGGAGAAGGCTCCATTTTCTAGGAATCCAATATTGATTATATCATTTCTTTTGACATAATCCCATACTCCTTATGCAGACAAAAACACCATTGATTTTTATAAACTAGTGGCATTTTTTTTCCCTATCACTGGAAGTTTTGTTTGGAAAAAAGAGAATGGAAGCCAGTTCAGAGTAATCTATCTTTCTACATAAGTATTTCTGTGGCACTTATCACAGCGGTACCTGGGCACTCAAAAGCTCTATTAGACTAAAACACATACACTGGAGGAAAAAAAACCCTAGATGCTAAGAAAACAGAAAGTTAAAAACATCAAGAGAAATAGGAAAAATGTTCTTTGTTCATGGACAACCAATGGGAGTTGAAGACAATTCTCAGGAGAAATAAGAAAATACATCTTTTTCTACATCCATTTATTTATTTAAAGACTTCTAAAGGACTATTCTGGGTCTTTGATTTAAGTGCAAAACACCACTGAGACTTGTGCCTAATCAAGGATGGAATATGACTCTTATTCTGGCATTCTGGGTAGAAGAACGAAAGATAAAGCATACACACAGACACACAGACACACACACACACAATGAGGTACCAATTGATGCTAAGAATGTTTAGAATTCTGCAACAGGACAGTATTTTTTTTCCCTGTGTACTCAAGAAAATGGGCTTGATGCTCATGCAGTTGGATTTCCGTAGATTCTGGCATTTGTAATGAGAAATACATAGGAAATGGATTGTTTGACGGTGAAACTTGCAGAACCAACTAAAGAGAAAGGGGCTGATATCATAAGTCAAATTTCACATTAATTTTGTAAGTTAAGTGTTTTTTATTTACTGTAATATTAGTAAAATTATAGTATTATAGGCCTCATGTCATATAAAAGGGCAGGACAAATTATAGTGTCAATGGCTATTTATTCCATTATTTTTAATATATGAGAGAAATTACAAATAATCGCCTGACTTTTAATCAAAAATATCTTCTGCTATAATATTACTATATATGAAAATTCGTATTTGAGAATAAGCCAATTTTCTTTTGCACATGTGATTTATAGATTTATGTTACAATCAAAGCCAATATATTGAGAAAAGCCACATTCATGGAAAAGGAATACATATCTAATTTACAGGAGAGTCACTGCTATAAAGTTTTATTTGTATTGTGATGCAATTTCTGAGTAAAAATACCTTCTGCTCCATTTCATGGTGGGTAGCCCGCTGATTCTTAGGATTTTCATCCCAGTTTACCAAAAACAACCAAATTTTTATATGACATTTTTATATCAAAAACACTGCTGATAGATATTACATTTCAAAGAGTGAAGCCATCTTCATTTCAGATTTACGTGGAAATTGGCAAATTAAAAGTATGTTAATAAGGCCAACAGTGATAGTTCAGGAATAAGATTTAAACTGAGCTTCTGTGCCAATGAGTGCATTAACTTTATTCAAAAATAGTGTATGTAAAATGGCACACAACTGACATGAGCTGATTATGATAATGTCTTAGAGCAAATTTTTGAAAATCAGGTACTATAAAAATATACCATTAACTTTATGTTAATAAAATATTTTGCTTGATGCCTTTTAAATTATTCATTTGAAGTAGTCTAAAAATATAAAAGAACTCTTATTATCATTCAATTTACATGATTACTTTTAAGTTCACTTTTTTGGTTTAACATAAACAGAGTATAAAATTCACATCAAGCTTTTGGTATTTAAAATGTGTAATTTTAATGCAAAAATTGAATGCTGTGTTACATTTTTAAGGTTGTCATTAGTATAAATATAATTTTGACTCCTGATTTGAAACAATTTAACCCTTAGGAGAAATTATCATGTTTCTTAGGTTGACTCATTATTGCTGCTTTGATTATAGATGAATTTCTTTGTAAAAACACTTTTAAAAGAATCTAAGCACAGGGTTTTCCACAGATGCATTTGAAGAAATGATGGAAAGTACCAGGAGAAGAGGATCCTTTTCTCCAAAAAAGCCTAGCTTTGATTTTAATTATTATTATTTTATTATGATTATTATTTTTGAGACAGAGTCTGGCTCTGTTGCCCAGGCTGGAGTGCAATGGTGCAATCTTGGCTCACTGCAACCTCCGCCTCCTGGGTTCGAGCAATTCTCCTGCCTCAGCCTCCCAAGTAGATGGGATTACAGGCATGCGCTACCACGCCTGGCCAAATTTTGTATTTTTAGTAGAGACCGGATTTCACCAAGTTGGCCAGGCTAGTCTCAAATGATTTTAATTATTAAACAACCTTTATGTGCCCAGGAATGTGTGGGGCTTTTTATGGCTTTATACAGGAAGACAGCACCCTGGCGGCCTCTCATTGCTTACAGTCAAATTGGAATTTCTACCATCGAGTTGCAACATTTATGGCACAGTGTTGGGTACATAATACTACCCAGAGAATTGGATTTATATAGTCAAAATTTAGTAATATAAGACAGTAAAACTGGATAAAAATTCTAAATAGGGTAGGTTGTGACTTGAGTAGGGTGGATGTAATCTAGATTTTTAAAGAAGAGAGGGAATAGCCCTTTAGATGGGAGAGGTATTTGAATGGAAGATCACAGCCATCTCCTTTAGAATATATACAACATACAAAGCCTAGTTTCTGTCCTCAACATAAATAATTTAACATTTACATATATATTTATATATGCTTTAGTCTATATGCAAATATAAAACAAGTTATATAAACAAGTACTTTAAGCCACACAAAATTCCAAATATATACAGATACACAAAAGTTATCCAAATGCCAGACAATGGGTCGCTTATTTCGAAAGTGTTTTAAACTCTATTCTTGGGAAGGAAGAGGGGAGAAGAGGAAAAACGATGGAGAAACTTGACTTGAAGCCTGATGCTTCTTTCCCACATGTGCCCAAGTGGTGGTTGCCTCACTCCTATGTATTTAAGAGAATGAGATTCTGTTGCATCTCATTTGGGAAAACCATCAATTTTAGCCTTCAGCATAGTCAGATATGAGTTTTTGACTTTTGCATAATGTTATAGTTTGAATGTGTCCCCAAAAGTATGTGTTAGAAACTTAATTTCCAATGCAACAATGTTGGAAGGTGGGGCCAAATAGGAGGTGCTTAGATCATGAGGGCCCAGTGTTCATGAATGAACTAATGCCAGAAAGGCATCATAAAAGGACTTGAGCCTGCAAGTTCAGTCTCACTCTTTCTAGCATTTATGCTTTCTTGCTTTTTCACCATGGATAATGTAGCAAGAAAGTCCTTGCCAGATGTGGGCCCCGCAACCTTGCATATCCCAGCCACTAGAACTGTAAGAAATAGATCTCAGTTCCCTATAAACTACCTAGTCTCAGTTATTCTGTCATAGCAGCAACAAATGGACTAGGACCCATGGCTCAGTACAACACTATTTCCAGAATGTTACTAATTTGACACGACTGGCCAAGGCATTCAATAAGTTTCCCAAGAGCTTGGAATGTTTGTAGAACATTATTCTACAAACCTTATTCCATCAAAATTGCAAGGAACTGTGCAAGCTAGTCATCTCTCCTCCCACCCAATTGAAACCCCTTGTACAATATTATTTAGAGTGGTTCACCTAAGTTCAGTTTGAATGGTTAATAAAAAAGAGACGGCACTATTCTATGGGCACTACTTGCTCATTCTACTGGTCTTTCAAAAATTTGAAGACAGACATCACATTATTTTAATATCTTCCTTTGCTAAGCTAAGCATGTATGTTCCTTCATCTATTCTTCTCATAAAAGAGCTCTTAGATTACCTCCCTTCTTTATCTTGTCTTCTTCAGAACACTGCTTTATTTTGTTTTATTTTGTTTTGTTTTGTGACAGGGTCTTGCTTTGTCACCCAGGCTGGAGTGCACTGGCATGATCTTGGCTCACTGCAGCCTCAGCCTCCTGTGCTCAAGCAATCCTCCCACCTCAGCCTCTTGAGTAGCTGGGGCCACAGGTGGGCACCACCAAGTCCTTCTAATTTTTGTATTTTTTTGTAGAGACGGGGGTCTTGCCACGTTTCCCAGGCTGGTCTCAAACTCCTGAGCTCAAGCCATCAGCCCACTTCAGCCTCCCAAAGTGTTGGGGTTACAGGAATGAGCCACCATGCCTGGTCCAGCGCACTTTTAAGTTTTCTTTTATTTTGTTCTATAAATCATATTTATCAATGCTACTGTATAGTGATCCAGTGGAAATACACACACACACACACACAATGAACTCTGGCCTCAAGAAATTTATATTCAAGAGGGGCAAGGTAAATATGTATCAAAGAACAACACAAATACACCATTATAAATTGTGTTAAGTGTGAAAAAGGACATTACCCCAAATCAAATAGAATATCCAGAATGCTACATAAAATTCTTTATCTGATCAGACTTGCACAGAAAATAAAGAAGCTATTATTGACCTTGAGCTGAATACTACATTTTTGATACTGCAACCTAAAGATTGCTTTCACAAGTTCATATTGACCATGTGGTTAACTCAAACCTCTGGGTCTTTTTCGAATGAACTACTGTCATACTAACTTTCTTCTCTGCTTTTATAATTAATTTTTGAACATCAATACAAAACCTCATAGATATGCATGTAAAATTCCATCATCTTGGTTATGGCCCTAAATGTCTAACATGTCAAAGTCATTTTTGAGTCATAATTAAGGCAGTTGAAACACTTAGTAAACTTTTGTGTCAGTGAAAAATGTGATAAACATTATTTCAGTGACTTCAGGAAAGTACCAAAGGTAGGACTGCAATGTGTGTATCAAACACATGTTCAAGTTGATATACTGATTCATATACTTAACTATATGTAGCAGACTTTTGTTGTTTTTGCTATCCAACATCTATTTCTTCTTCCTCTGGCCATATATTTTTCTTGAGGAACCACTGTTCTGCATTCTCACTCTGTATGATGTTGAGGGCTGAGTTTATCCCTGGTTCCCAGGCTGTCATGTAATCAAACTTGGTCAGTGAGAATACCGACTCCCACTGGCTAAAAGATTGGAAATATAATATAAGCCAGTCTATTGAGTTTAAATTCCTGACCTTTGTAGAAGTGCTGGGAAGAGAGCCTTTGTTACTGGAATTGAAACTGGGAAGAAGTAAGATTAGAATTGTTAAGAGTCACCACACTAAGCCTGCAAGTGACAGAGGCCAAAATAGAGCAAAGAGATAAAGAGAAAGAGAAAAAACCCAGATCCTCAATGCACCTTCCAAAGTTTTAGATCCAGCTATTCTAGAGTCAAAGCCAGGTCTGTCTAGACTTTTCTGTTACATGAACCAGAAGAAGAACTCTTCTGCTTCAGACAGTTAGCACTAGGTTTCTGTCATTTGCCAAAAGTGTCCCAACTGATATGCCATGTTACTTAGTCCACATTTTCCTTTTGGTGACCAGAATATCACTGGTGTCTTTGTCATCTCTCTCTCTCTCTCCATTTTTTCTTTTCTTTCTTTTTTTTTCTTTTCTTTTTTTTTTTTTTTTTTTTTTTTTTGAGACAGTCTTCTCTGTTGCCCAGGCTGGAGTGCAGTGGTGCGATCCCAGCTCACTGCAATCTCCGCCACCCAGGTTCAAGTGATTCTCCTGCCTCAGCCTCCCAAGTAGCTGGGACTACAGGCCCCCCCACCATGTCCGGCTCATTTTTGTGTTCTCAGTAGAGACGGGGTTTCACCATGTTGGCCAGGCTGGTCTTGAACTCCTGACCTCAGGTAATCTGCTCTCCTAAGCCACCCAAAGTGCTGAGATTACAGGCGTGAGCCACTGTGCCTGTCCTTGTCATCTCTTTTATAGAAATCCAGATATAGGATCTCTACAGTGCTTTATTGGCCATTCTAGTAACCCTTTTGTCAAAGGAAATTAGATTTGTTAGCGATGATTTGTTTGTCCATAGTAAATTGATGCTGGCTTACAGTGATCATCTCTTTTCTAATACCATCTGTTTAATAATCTACCATAAAAGCTAACTAGTTTATTAGACAAATTCCACTGCTTTGTGCATCATTCACAGTAGAATAATACATATTTTTTTCTCTGATCTTTTGGATATTTAACTTTCTAAAGTCTCAGGCACATGGTTCCCAAAGTTGTTGAGTGTGAGCAATTTTTGCAATTGTCAAAAATCATCTCAGACCCCCAAAGGCTGGTAGCTGTACTTTAACAGTTGCTATTTATTAAAATAAAATACATAATGGTAAAAATGTATTAGTTAATTGTCATCTTTAAATAAAATTCTGTTTTATTAATCAAAGCATTCCTATAACTTGGAAAGTCTATTCCGCTTATGTATAGGAAATATTGCTTATTGAATTTGTGTCTAAATCTAGTATAAATAACTTTTCAATCTCTTTCAATCTGGGCCCAGGGATAAGTGGGCCAGATGAGGAAGTCCTGTAACAGTGCATTTGTTTGACTATGCCTAGCATTTTATCCCTGGCCCTTTTCAAATAAATGCAAGACCCCAGTGTCCCTTTCTTCTCAAATCCCCTTCACTTCTTCCTGTCAACCTCTATGGAGGCTGCTCTTTTGACTCTGCTCAATAGGCATCTTGAAATGAAAAGATGACCTGATGTGGAAGAACATTTAGGCCCTCAAGCCCACAAAGAACCTGGGGCATAAGCTGACACTAGAAAAACTTCACTTAGAACCAGAAAGTGCGGTTGGGCATGGAGCAGTTCTTTTGGCTTCCTCTAGCACAGAAAAAAAAAAAAAAGAGAGACTATAGTCCAAATACTCACAGGGGATAATTACCTGACAGACTGACCCTAATGAAAAAGCATTGCACAGCCCCTTCTTAAAAGCTTTTGGTGTGTGCTTTTTTAGATAGCAGCGCTCAAATGTGGACAACTAATAATGCCCAAGTTTTCTTTCTGTCTGCTTTGGGCAGTTTATTTTTAAAATGAGGTTAAGCAAACTGCAGTTTAGGGAAAAATACACTTATTTTTACCATAGTAAACTGATTGTCATTTTGACATATCACCTTTATGGTTGACACAACCTTGACAACGTGACACATTAGCTCAGGAAAAAAAAAAAAAAAAGTTTTTTCAGAATCAGATCCAAACCAAGCAGCAGTATCTTTCTTTAAAAATGTTATTGTTGTTATTAGGATTTGCTATCTGTAAAAGACTGTGGACTGGAGTCTGACACTCCATAATTCACGGT
Organism: Macaca thibetana thibetana; assembly: GCF_024542745.1. Taxonomy (NCBI): domain Eukaryota; kingdom Metazoa; phylum Chordata; class Mammalia; order Primates; family Cercopithecidae; genus Macaca; species Macaca thibetana. The sequence goes on along the minus strand of NC_065583.1, from coordinate 14,893,887 downwards.
TGATAATTAGTGTGTTGAATGTCAAAACCTTGCTTTTTGCTCCCCATGCAGCAATGAGATACACTTTGTCCAGTCTCTGCCTTAATTTTTTGAGACCATGGTACACAGTGGACACAAAACTGACAAACGTATTCAATGTCTCCACATTGCTGGTTGAAATCTTGGCAAAGGTTATCATTGTCTCCAAACATCAAGACATAAACTGCTTGAATGAAGGGTTTTGTAGTGCATAGTTTTTAGTCAAACTTGTCACAAGAGGTGTAGTACATGAAGTTGAAGGATTTCAGAAAATGGTCCTCTTGATGTCTGGATTAATGTGAATAGCTAAAGAGCTGCCATATCCAGGTTAAAATATCTTTGTAAGTGGCCAGTTGTTTGAAACCTGGTAATAATGAACACCTGAATTATAATACCAGCCTTCTTATTTTTATTTTTCCCAAATATCCTCCTACAGAAGCAGCTGGTTGTGAGACTCAGATTAGGGGAATAACTATCATTCTACAAATATTCCAGCAGCTTGAGACTTCGACACCTGATTATCCAACTGGTCTTCTTGTTTCTGATCCACTTTGCTTCTTTTCTCCAGAAATCTTCCTAAAATACTCCTTATAGCACATTTTTTTTTCCATCACTCTGCATTTGCATTTCAGGTCTGAAGCCTAGGAGGGAATAAATAGCCTTCTACTGGTTACTACAAGTCTCAAATTTAAAGTGATGGGGAAGGCCAGGCACAGTGGCTCACGGCTGTAATCCCAGTACTTTGGGAGGTTGAGGCGGGTGGATCACCTGAGGTCAGGAGTTCGAGACCAGCCTGGCTAACATGGTGAAATCCCGTTTCTACAAAAAAATACAAAAAAATAGCTGGGCCTGTAATCCCAGCTACTCAGGAGGCTGAGGCAGGAGAATCACTTGAACTCAGGAGGCAGAGGTTTCAGTGAGCCGAGATCGCACCATTGCACTCCAGCCTGGGTGACAGAGCCCGATTCTGTCTCAAAATAAATAAATAAAATAAAAATAAATAATAAAGTGATGAGGAAATATCCTTCACTTTTTTGTGATATTCTTGTACCCTAGCTGACCTGCTTTCTCGATTCTGTGCAATGGATATGTTTTAGGGATAGCATGACACAATGATAAGCAGGGTGACATAGTAGAAAGATCACGATTTAGGACAGGGTTGGAAAAAATTTATCTGGAAAGAGCCAGACAGTAAGTATTTTAGGCATTGCACACCAGACAGTCTCTGTTGCAACTACTCAACTCTGCTGTTATAGTATGAAAACAGCCATAGACAATACCTAAACACATGGGCATGGTGTTCCAATACAATTTTATTTAGGGACACAGTAATTGGAATTATAGAATTTTCATGTGTCATGAAATATTCCTCATTTAAACATTTCAATCTTTTAAAAATATAAAAAACATTCTTTTCACAGGCCACGCAAAAACAGGTTGTCGGCCAGATTTGGCTTGCAGGCTATAATTTGCCAACCTCTAGTTTAGGAAAGAGATTGATTTGGATATGAATCCTAGCTCTGTCCTATAGATGACCTTGGTGATAGATTGTTTAGCATCGCTGAACCTTAGTTTAATTGTTTAAGAGTGTGTGTGTGTGTGTGTGTGTGAGAGAGAGAGAGAGACAGAAACGGGGGGGAGGGGTGGAGAAAACCATCTACTTGTTGCAGGATATGTGACATTTGATAAGTTACCATAAGTAGAACAACTAGCATGGTACCTTGATCCAGTAGGGGCTCCAGAATTATGACGTACCTTTGTTCTGGGAAATCAGATATTATGTCTCTCATATGTAACCATAAGAACACCAGCAACTAATAATCACTCATTAAGTACTGCTAATTTGGAAAAGACTAGATTTCATCTCTTTACTCTCTTACTCAAGGAGCTATGGCACCAGAGTGAAGAACTAAAGTTCTGAGGTCAGATATCTCTGATTCCAATACCATTGTATGGACCTGGGGAATTTTCTAAAATTCTTTGACTTTTTAACATTTTATTTTTTCTTTTCTTTTCTTTCTTTCTTTCTTTTTTTTTTTTTTTTTTTTGAGACGGAATCTCACTGTCACCCAGGCTGGAGTGCAGTGGTGCGATCTCGGCTCACTGCAAGCTCTGCCTCCCAGCTTCAGACGCTTTTCCTGCCTCAGCCTCCTCAGTAGCTGGGATTATAGGCATGCACCACCGTCTCTTTTAGTACAGACGGGGTTTACCATGTTGGCTAGGATAGTCTTGATCTCCTGACCCCCGATCCACCGACCTCGCCTCCCAAGGTGTTGAGATTACAGGCATGAGCCACTGCGCCAGCCAACACTTTATCTTAAAATGGGAATAATAGTGATTCCTACCACACGAGGTTGCCATGAAGGTTATACAAAATAGTGCATGTAAAATGCTTAGATGGTGCCTATTCCTGAAGGATTACTCAATAACAAAAAGTTGCCCAGGCACGGTGGCTCACGCCTGTAATCCCAGCACTTTGGGAGGCTGAAGTGGGTGGATCACCTGAGGTTGGGAGTTCAAGACCAGCCTGGTCAACATGGTGAAACCTCGTCTCTACTAAAAAACTTCATTGGGAGTGGTGATGGGCACCTGTAATGCCAGCTACGTGGGAGACTAAGAAGGGAGAATCACTTGAACCCAGGAGGCAGAGGTTGCAGCAAGCCAAGATCACGCCATTGCACTCCAGCCTGAGCATGACAGAGTGAGACTCCGTCTCAAAACAAAACAAAACAACCCCATAATAATAATAAGTTAACTATTAATAATAGTACTACTACTACTACTATTAAATAGCTTCAGGGAGCCTACTGGACAAAGTTCAAATTACACAACGTTATTAAAACTGTCTGATCAATCAGTCTATCCTAAACTTTCAACGTTCTCCTCTCTGTATGTCAAATATTTATCATCTGCCTGTTTTACCCTACCCTGCTCATAATTTCCTCATTTCCACTTAAATGTCGTTGCTTATGAGCTTTCTCTTATCTGAAAATCTTTGCTCTAACTTTACTTCAATGAAATGCTGTCAGAATTTCCAGATTTTAGTTAAATTCCACCTCTCCGGGGCCTTTCTTAGGAACTATAGACACTGCTGTGTTTTTTTACTTCACTTTTAATATCAATGACAGTTTTCTAATGTCTAATATAATTTTGCACCTTATTGTATATGACATTGTTTCATTCTCTAATTATCCCACATTTATATGTCTTGTCTTGGGAACCAGAGTGCAATCACCTGTAAAGGGAGGAATGGTGAGAACTGCTTCTTCTGAATTCTGCTTATTTCTAATATACCCTACATCACTTTGCCCGCCTATCTATTGATTGATACAGTCACTTGAGCAGACCAGATCTACAGTATTCCTGATCCTGGATCCCACCCTGATCCTGACTCTTAGTACAAACCTCCATATGATGAAATACTCTGTACCCACTGGGGAGTGGTAATACCTGGTCCGTTTTTCCCAATGCCTATCTTCTGCAATATCACTGTTCCAGCTCTGGCTGAACCCACTGCTTCTGGCAACACAGGCAGATTTTACCTTTCACAACAGTTTATTTTGTTGAATTTTTAATGCAAATCTTCGACATTATACTTAAGTAGAATATGTCCTTTTAAGGTTGAGTGTCTGGGTTCCCTTTTGAATATTTCGTGGATTCTGAATTATTCACCACATGATGGCTGCTTTTTTTCCACTGGAGTTTATTAGGGACCCAGTTAATTGTAATGTATTGGATAGCATTTGGCAAGGCTGGTTGTGAAGCGGGGGAAGAGTGTGATGACACTGTTACTTTCTGCCAGGAGACATCCCTTCTTCTCAGTGCCTCTGGCCAAGGAGGTTCCAATCAAATGCCCTTCCAAGCTAGTAAGCTCTTCTACCCTATCAGCCACAGGGTGCACGGCAGGGTAATGTATGATGCTGCTCTGCCCTGCAGACTAGACCTTCTGGTCTCACAATCCCATAGCCCATGCAAGAAGGAGAGGGAAAGCTGCTTTGGTATGAAGTTGCAGAGTGGCAAGAATGGAAACAGACTTAAGTGGAAACAAATGTTTTTGCCAGCTCCTCTATTGGCCTCCTATCTCCTTCAGCAGGAGAAAGTATCAAGCTGCTGAAATTTAAAATGGTTGGAAATACCAAGAGCTGCGTCTTCTTGCATAGATCTAATTCCCCCTGAGCAGGGGAAAGAATGGCTAAACCCCAACACTGGTCAGAAAAACTGGGCATCTTTCTATGAGCTCTGACCCTTGGAAAAAAATTAATGACAAAAAATGCTTCTCTTTATTATCACAAAACAATGGAGGAGAAGTATTTTTCAGCCAGAGCTCTGTCCTACCTTGCTTTATTCTTTTGTTTGGGCAGCATTCGCAGACCCATATGCTAAGCGGTGGAAGATATTTTTCAGAAGCATTTGTCTCCTTGGGAGGCTTCTAAGCTTGTTTTATTGGCAACTATGAAATCACCACTGGGTCTGTTGTGAGGTTATTCTGCAGATGGTTTGCATGGGCGGCTTGTTTCTATTGGATGAAATCTCCCTTTGGACTCCAGCTTGTATTTAAGAAATTCATGCATTACTAGTCTTTGCTTTCTTATGATAAAATCCTCACACTGTTGCACCTGGAGACCTGTTGTCCTCTGGAGTTGTTTAGGGGAAAGAAGGGTGTAACATGGTGGAGGTCCAGTCAAGTAACAGTGGTGGAAAAGGACAATCTCTGAAGCTTCATCTGCCACCATGGTCAATTCTAGTATGGATGGGTGGCAGGTGGTCCGGCAGTTTTCTCAGTACACATCGAAATCAACGTCCAATGGGAGCTCAAAATAACCTTACAGAATTTCACCTAAAGGCAGATGGCAACAGTTATATTGCACTTGTGGGGTTTTTTTTTTTTCTCTCCTCTTTTTCCCCAAAACAACCACAATTACACATGCAATTCATGCCAGGGACATTTATATGTGCCCAAGAGCATGCAGTCCTTTTAGATATACTCATTTCAGCATTATCACTTTAAAAATAGAACGCAAAAGTATAAAATGGATCACTCTAGTTTGCAGGGGAGAAAAGTTATGCTGTAACTTTTTAAAGACTTTGGTTTATTTTAATTTCTTCAATGGCCAAAAAGATTCAAAACCAAATGTACTTTTCATGAAGTCAAAGAGAGAACGGACTTGTGTGTCATGGAATTGGGTTTTTTGACTTTTCCAAAATAAGTTTGATGCCTGTACCATTGCTCACTGGTGGCTGCAGTCTGCTAGGCTATTTAACATTTCTGAATCTGTGTGTCCACCTGTAAAATAGGGATAATACAGCCTCAATCAGAGTCGATGTGGTGATTAAGCATGTATTAGGTTGGTGTAGAAGTAACTGCAGTTTTTGCCACTGAATGTAATGGAAAAAACTGCAATTTTACTTTTGCACCAGCCTAATAATATGTAAAATATTAGCCAAGGGTTGCCACCTAATACAGTCAGCTATTGTTTATTGAGTATTTTCTTTTGGCTAGGGTTTTTGGACTTTTTGGGTCTTAGCTAATTTTAAAAATAACCTTGTATGTCAAGTAATATGGCTATCCCCTGCTTAGATGGGGAAATTAAGGCAGAAAAAAGCATTAACTTCCCCAAGGCTGCAAGGGGAATACTTCTTCGCAGTGTTATTTGAACCTGTGCTTTTAGTGACTACTCCATTTTGGCTTTCGGTGTAGTAAATAGATAGCCAAAGAATTTTAATTCACTTTCCTTTGCTCCCAGATTTCTGGGCCTTTATTTATCTCATGTATAAAATTTATGTGAATAGATGAGTGAGTCTTAAAAGAGACACACATTCGACACACCTGGGGAATTTTTTTTTTAACCTGCTCGAGGCCGGACCCAGCATTATGAAGCTTCTGTTTTTATGGTATTTATTGAGGGTCCTAAAATCTGAGTTATTTTGATGCAATAGTTATTCTGACGCAAAGCTCCTAAAAAGTAATCAGGTAAAAAAGTTATACTAACCAACAATTGCTCTTCATATTTCACTTCTTGAAGTTTTACATTAATCCAGAGGCAGAAGAAAATCTATCTTTGAAAATATTTAGTATGCCTCCTCTTGGGGGGTCACTAGTGTCAAGATATGGCTATGATGTTTGTCTCTCGAGTGTTTCACCACCTGGTTCTCCTTTGTAAGTGACCTTGGGACTTTAAGATACTCACATGGAGCCGTCTTGCTTTTTGTATTTTAAACAATTCTCATTTCAGCAATGTGTTTGACAGTAGCCTTCCTCTACTTACGTGGCAGTAGTACAATACAAGCTTTTAAACCACTCTTAACAGAACTACCCCCATGCTGCTTTCTTTCTTGGTATGTCGTTGCCCCTAGTTCCTTTTTAGCACTTATAAAAGATTGTATGCTTTAAATAAGCATTGATCTAAACCAAGTGTAAGTTGTGATCAAATTTCTCAATGTTAATAAGTGGCAGATAAAATTTTTATGGCATTGAAAAGAAAAAGTGAATTCAAGTTGACTGTGCTTCCAAACATTAATCTAAAGGAACCTCTTTCTTAGTATGTCAACCAGTGAATGTGCCCATTTTAATTTAAAGTAGCAGAGTAGCATCTGCTTAGCAATGAGAGAGACAAGAGAGAGAAAGAGTATGTTTGTGTATGTGTGTGTGTGTGTATGTGTATGTACACACCCCTTGTTTTTGGGGGAAAAACTAAAGATTAAATATGACACATACTATTAAATCATTGTGAAAATTACAACAGACATCCCAAGTATCTGAGGGTTTGATATCAAGCATCATCAGGAAATCAAAACCTACAAATGTTTGTCTTTTGAAAATTATCTTTTGCATCAAGAAAAAAAAGAAACAAGTCTTCAGCAGCATGCAATAAAAGTTTTTTTTCTTTTTAAATTAAGAGTGATTGAATGCTTGCCATGTCACAGTTACTGCTGTATTAATAATGATTTCATGTGTGGTATTTTATTTAATCATCATGGCTAACCTATGAGGTAGGTGCTATTATTGCTATTTTTTCCATCTCTCAGATGAAAAAACCTGAGTCTCAGAGATGTTTGAGCAACGTATCCCAAGTCATTCTGCTAGAAATGGTGGAGTCAAGATTTAGTCTGATTCATAGCCTGGGCTCATTATCACTATGTGGTATAGCTTCCCAACTGGGCAAGTCAATAGGTCAGAGGTCCTAATAGCCAACTGTTAGAAGTAAAATGTTGTTGCTTACACGACTCAAAGGAAAGCATGGAAGCATCCTTTGGCTGCTATGAAAGTCAACTTGCTCAGCCAGAAAGTTGAGAGTCAGGGGAGACGCAGGTAAACTCTAAGAAGGGAGAAGGCTAACAAGGGATAGAAAAGTGAGGCTCCTGATAACAGAAATAGCCATGGAGAGACGAAGGAGCTTGCGGGTTTGAAGTGCAGAGAAGAATGCTAGCTCCAAGGAGAAAGAAGAGAGGAGGTCTCTTCAACAAGCCGCTTAAATCTCTGTCGCCCCTCCGGGCACCTGGATGCCACATTAAAGGCACATCCATCATTGGACAGATCTGCAGTGGAGGCAGGCACTGGGGCATCTGGTGAACTGGCCTGCCAGGTCCTGTTTTCTGCTGTAGCCTCTGAGAGCATGCATCATCATTGTCACCTAATCCTACTTTATGCTAAAGAGGACAGATGATGGAGGGCTTAATTGGGAATGACATGAAGCCATTCATTCTACTGCAATGGAAAACTAAACTACGTTATAGTAGAATATACGAGCTATAACTGAAAATATGTAGCATAAAAGCTGAAGTTTAAAATGCATCCCCAAATGTGCAGTTTAAATTGAAGGAAAATCTTAGCGTATACCTCTAGGGAAATTCTAATTTTCTCTTTGAACGAACCTGGGCAGTGTACTTACCTGGCATATAATTGACAAAGAGGGAAGAAAATAAAGAGAAACAAAAGTGGGAAGAGAGATGGAAAGGAAGAGAGAGGGGCGGGAGAAGAAAAGAGGATGGAAAATATGTATGAACAACTGTAATTAGGTGAGCATTGTATTCTTGTTAACTTTGGTGCTTTTAAATAAGACAGGATAGAAAGTTAATACAACTGGCAGCAATCAGCCAGTAACTCACAGAGCCACAAAACTATTTTACGGTTAGTTCAGAGAAAAGACTTTTAAACACAGCCAATACTTCCAACAGTTTTAAATGGCTGATTAAATCCATATGTTTTATTTTAAATTAGTCAAATTGAACCTCAGTTAATCTTCCATTCACCCTAGATTTTCATAAAAATGATAAGTAATTGGGAGTTATCATTATTCCTCAGCTTTCTAATATGCCAAAATTTGACAGAATGAGTTAGAATATACTTCCCTGGTCAGTTCATTGACCTTTTGGTCCATTCAATGAATGATCCCTTCAGAATGGCAGACTTATCTGAGGAAAGTTAAGCTAATCTATTGTGTGACAAAATGGAGTTTACCCTGTGGGGACAGACATGGTGCCATGCACTCTTTTGTTTTTAACTTTCTTAATAGGTGTTAATATCGCTTTACAATAGCACCAGAATCTTAATCAGAACCTTAAGGTACTATATAGAAAGATTATTCAATTCCATTATAACTTTAGAGATCAAATGTTTATGTTTCTTATATCTTAATTTCTTTGAGTATTCAAGAGTCTTTTGTCAAAACCATGAATGTACATCCCATCTCTATGCTGTCAACTTCTGGTTATAAACACTATGCGAGGTTCAAAGTATCCTCTCTCTTTAAAGCTCTCTTGAAATTGTGTATTCTTCAAGATCCATCCCTATCAGTGAACACATGGTGAGTGAGTCAAACAAACCTGTAGATGTAGACTTACAAGGTGAAGATTTTAGTCCTTATGTTACTAATGTAGGAGTACTATCCTATGTTCTGATTCTTGTTGACAAGACAGAGGAAGAGGAAATTGCTTGAAAGAGTGAGATTTTGAGGTTTGATTCTCTAATATAATTTGTAGATGGTTTGCTTTGTTATGTCTTTCCAGAAGTCTGACACATAAATATTCTTCTCTCCATTTTTTTTTTTTTTTTTTTTTTTTTTTGAGTTGGAGTTCACTCTTTTTGCCCAGGCTGGAGTGCAATGGCACGATCTCGGCTCACTGCAACCTCCGCCTCCCAGGTTCAAGTGATTCTCTTGCCTCAGCCTCCCAAGTAGCCGGGATTACAGGCGCCTGCCACCACACCTGGCTAATTTTTTGTATTTTTAGTAGAGATGGGGTTTCACCGTGTTGGCCAGGATGGCCTCCATCTCTTGACCTCGTGATCCGCCCACCTCAGCCTCCCAAAGTGCTGGGATTACAGGTGTAAGCCACTGCGCCCAGCCCCTTTTCTCCATTTTTAAAGAAAGATCCTAATGTTCCAAATAAAGCCAGCTAACACTAAAAGACTTTTTTCAAGAAAATAAATTTTTGGTATAGGAGCTGTATTCATTTAATCTGCAACCCACTGGGCCTCACACCTGTGAATAGTACCATGACTGATGAACATAAAGAATACCTTATACTATCAAGAAAATGTTCACCATTCTGTGTTATCTAGTGTTTTATACTATAGAAGGCAGAAAGGCATTCAACAATTTTAGAAAGCGTTCTGCTCCCCAGCAATGAACAGTTTTAATATTTGATTCTTTGAAGTGTTACATTAACTACTGGAGAAGATATAATTATCTACGACAATGTTCAATGCCCAATAAACAAACATATTACTCCCCAAGTAATTAATCTATTCCAGGGAAGCTGTACAGAATTAATTCTGAAATTAAATTTCAGAGTTTCAGTCCTGGTTTGCCATTCACGAGTTTTGTGACCTTTAATATTTCACTTAAACTCTGGAAATCTCAATTTTCTCAGGTAGAAATGGGGGGATAATAATGCTTATCTCACAGTGTTGTGAAGTATAAATTGAATACACCACACAGCGTCTGGCGCAGTGGGCAGACTTAAGAAATGGTGCACATCTTTACTTTACATGAAGAATTACAGTATTTAGTGACAATCTATGAGTTTCTAAACAGTAATTAATGGCAATCTATTTTCCAAAAACTTTGAAGTCATGCCCTCTAAATATAATTAGCATGAAACTCAACACGAAGGTGTAAGTTCATCGATAGTCATTAGTCCTGCTGTGTCCTTCATGATCTCCAGCAGTTCAAACAGCCTTCAGAAATCCCAAGGCTAGATGAGACACTGTAGTCAAGTCGTGTTGGGGTCACCTCATTGTTCTCTGCCTAAGGTTGCATCAGTTAGTGCATGCACAACTTCGATCCGATGACAGCCAAAGGGACCTGATGTGTTTATAACCAGTACCACCATAGAAAGATTGCTTTTACCGAATACATGCTATGCACCAGGCTCTAGGATGACCGTTATGTGCGTAGGAGCTCGTTGAGCATGGTGTTTGTGAAAATGGGTTTTAAAGCTGATCATGTCAGGTTAAAGTCTTGGCTCTGCCCCTCGTTAGCTGGATGACCTTGGGATGCTTTCTTTTCCTCAGTTTTAAAATATTGATGATGATATATTTGCCTCAGAGGCCTGCTGTGATGTGTAAGTAGAATAATGAATGTTAAGTCATTACAGTAGTATTTAGCATATTGTAAGCTTCTTCTTGGACTCTCTTCTAGCTCCTATGACTACCTCCAGTTTTCCTCCAGCCATGTGGGCTGCCCCTTCTCAGGATCCCTGGCAGTCTTCTGCTATGATTCACTGGAAAGAAAGTGCCTAAATATTCTTTTTTTTTTGAGATGGAGTCTCATTCTGTTACCCAAGCTGGAGTGCAATGGTGCTATCTCACTACAACCTCCGCCTCCCCGGTTCAAGCAATTCTCCTGCCTCAGACTCCTGAGTAGCTGGGATTACAGGCACCTGCCACCACGCCTTGCTAATTTTTGTATTTTTAGTACAGATGTGGTTTCATCCTGTTGTTCAGGCAGGTCTTGAACTCCTGACCTTGTGATCTGTCCGTCTCGACCTCCCAAAGTGCTGGGATTACAGGCATGAGCCACTGCATCCAGCCGACAGTGCCTAAATATTCTGACCTTGGTGCTTCTCTTCTCTGTCTACCCAGTCTCCCTAGGTGGCTGCATGTACTCTCGTGAGCTTTGTGGCCTCCTGCAATACCATGCCGCCTATTTCCTAATGAGAACTCTCACCTCCAACTTATTAACACTGCCACAATAATTGAAAGGGGCGAAGTTGGACACAGTCACATATAATGTAGTCAAGCTGGCTTAAAACCTACGTTTATCTGACACTGAAGTCCGAGCTAAACATGCAGAGGGAGAGGCAGAAGATTTAGGTACACCCAAGCAGCAAGTCCCAAACTCAACAAAAAGAGAAACATTTTTGAATGTTTACCTGATTTGCTATATCTGAAGAAGTCACACAGTTTTTCCATATGACAGTACAGCTTATCCTTTAATCAAAATTTTTGAAACAGTTTTTGAAGGTTAAGAGTTCTATCGAAAACTTCACATCATTTTCAAGGAAAATTAATGAAAATTATTAATTGTTATAGCTCATTTATAAGAATCTAGATGAGAACATTATGAAAAATTAGTGAAATTATTATCAGATGGAATAATTAAAGATCAATTGTGAAATAATCACATAATGCTAGCTATACGCTGTATCGCTCTTCATTAATCAAAGATAATCTGGAATTGCAATACTTAATTAAATGCAAAAAAGTGTTTGTGTGTTCTGGCTCTGAAAGGAGATAATTGGAGAGTGCAGAAGCTGTACAGTTATCAGCTTTTGCTGATTTTCCAAGAGTTTAGAAACGTAGATTCTACAATGCGGGGGTTGGCCATTTTATGGACTGTTGAAATCTCGCCTAAAATAAACACTACTGTTTTTAATGAGATATTTTTCTTTTAATCTTGGGGAAAAAAGGATTTTGATTTTAATTCATCAATAAGAAGAAAGTAATGCATATGATTTTGGCAGATGTATTAGATCTCAAAGTCCTATGAACAAATTCCATCTTACTTTACTTTCTTTACTGCCAAAGTGGAAACCTTATTGGTTGATATCTTTGGTGATCCTCCTCAGGGAAGGTAATTCTGTTTTTTCTCCCAACTGTAAATAAGGCCATATATAAAACTCATACCAAGCTTTATATTTCTGCAGGAATTATAGTGAAGTTACATATCAATGTAGTTTGTTTTCAAAAACAATGTATATTGAGGTAAAATTTACGTACAATAAAATGCATACATATATATCATATATATATAAAAATAACATATATAAGTGAGTTTTGACAAATATATATACCCATGTAATCAAGATAGGGAACATTTCAGTCACCCCAAGGAGTTTCTTTTTGCCCTATCCCAGCCAATCCCCATTTGTACTTTAGTATCAGACAACTCCTGATTTGCTTGTCTGACCCCATAGATTAGATTTGCCTTTTCTAGAGTTTGTCTAAATGGAAGCATACAACACCTATTCTTTTGGGTCTGGCTTCTTTTTGTTAGCATGATACTTTTGGATTTCACTTCTGTTAGCTCATTCTTTTTTTCCATTCCTGAGTACTATTTCATTGGATGAATATCCCAAAAACGTGCTTATTAGTTAACCTGTTAATAGAGATTTATTTCCAGTTTTGAGTTATTATAAATAAAGTTACCATGAACTCCTGCATATCAGCCTTTCTTTTGGTCATATCATAATTCACTTTTTTATGTCATTTAAGTCATTTTTCACCCTTGTTCACTCTATGAACCAAGTAAAAAATCTATTTTAAAAATATGTCCGCAACGGAGAAAAATAGGTTTTCATGCTGAATGTGGAAATATATACAAATACAGAAATGTCTTTATTTGAACATAAAGCATTTTTATATGCTTTGTTTCCTTCCTCCTTCACATCAAGACTTTAAAAGAAATAGGAAAGATACTATTATTACTCTTAGTTTACAAATGTGCAAACTTGGTCTCAGAGGAATTCAGTGATTTGCTGAACACCACAGTTTTTAAGTGCTGCAGTCAAGACCAGAAGCTGCTTTATAATTTCCTAATCCAGTGCACTTTCTACTCTACCACATAGAAAATTTTTCACTTCCTTCAACATGTATTTATTGAATACCTGCTATTGGCCCACCTCTGTATTAGGATGTAGGCAATCATATAATATACAGAAACAATTCATGTGTTTCCTCAAGGGACTAATGATTTAATTGGGACTACAGTACCTGTACATGGGAAAAAAAGGTAAGTGCAATTGTAAGGCAATAAATCAGGGATGTTAGAAACATGTATTCTGTGCCACATTGAATACAGGCATTGAATTAATAGATATTTAAATGAAGGAGTATGGAGTTATTTGGAAGATTCATTGAGGAGGTGACTTTTGCGCTAGACATAACAAATGAAAATTTTGGATTCAGAAAGAGCAGATAAGAGGTAAAGCTGACCAGGCGCGGTGACTCATGCCTGTAATCCCTGTACTTTGGGAGGCCAAGGCAGGTGGATCACCTGAGGTCAGGAATTCAAGACCAGCCTAACATGATGAAACCCCATCTCTACTACAAATACAAAAAATTAACTGGACATGGTGGTGCATGGCTGTAATCCCAGCTACTCAGGAGGCCAAGGCAGGAGAATCGCTTGAACCCGGGAAGCAGAGGTTGCAGTGAGCTGAGAACGTGCCACTGCACTCCAGCCTGGGCAACAGAGCAAAACTTCGTCTCAGAGGAAAAAAAAAAAAAAGAGGTAAAGCTGAGCTTATATGTCTGTGTGACGAGGAGAAATCTGAAATCAGCAGGACTAAAATGATTTACCTTCAAGTTGAATACATAGGGTAGGGCCAGTTGAATTGCGTGGCATTTATTCAATGGACAGTAGGGAGACATTGTAGATTCTTTAGCAATGGAGACTAGTGAGTAACATAGTACAAGTGATGTTTTAGAAAGAATCAGTTGGTCTCAGCTTGCAGAATGGGGTAGATATAGGAAAGAAGAGCAAAGAGGCTAGCTCAAAGACTATTGTAACGTAGGTATGAGGTGATGAAGACCCAGACCTGGGAAAGGAAAAGACAAATCTAACTGCTTTTACAAAAAACTGACAAGTTATTACAGCTCTTTGCTGACTGGTATCCTAATTCAGAGACATTCACATAGAATTTCTTTAGAAACTAAATATCCTTGTGCTAACAGAACCAGGTTTCACAGCTATAGAAATGGTTATAAAGCTAGGATGTTTTATGAGACTTAATTTTGGCCTAGAGCTTAATTCCTTTTTGCTACAGTTCACCACCTGTCAATGTACCAAAGGATGCACTGACTTGCTTATTTCAGCTTCTTTCTTTGGAATATAGTTAAAAATAGAACCCATCAGTCTTAATCTCAGCTATTTTCCAAAATGTTTCCCAAATTAATAAGTGCAGTATTGGAAGCAGTGACCCTGTAGAGGAATATGACAAAAACAGTTCACCCATAATTATAAATAAAACCTCCTTTCATTGAGCAATAGGAAATTGGCAAAACCCAGCAGCTTTTCATACTGTGCTGTTCCAAGGAATTCCTAGGCAAGTGCTCCCTAAGTCCTCTCCTCCTGCTGTCCAGTGGTCTGAGGGCTACTTTGATTTTGTTCTCCATTTTCAAGCTGTCAGCTTCAGCCTCATTCATCACGCTCTGGGCAAACATGTAGGTTGGATTCTGGTACTTAAATGAAACATCTTTATAAGCAGATCTCTATTCAAGGTATTTATGGTCATGGGAAGTTGAAGACCCTCTTTCCCGCCTCTCTAGAACATAGACTAAAGATGTAAATCTTGATTGATTTGGAAGGAAAATAGGCCATTACTACCAACACAGAAGTTGATAATAATGAAGTTCAATGCCTCTTGTCTTTCTGAAATCAGGTTCTTTTGTTCTCAGTCCAGTAATGTTTTCTATGTACTCTGAAAGGGAAAACCACATCAACTTGGGGAGAAGATGAACTGCAAATCCATTGCCTTCGTTGAGCCATCAGCAGCGTTTCTCACAGTGGAGCGCTTCCTGCTTCTTGAAATTCTTCCTTTTCTTGAGGTGCATGACACATTCCGGTTTTCCTCCAGCCACATGCATCCCCCTTTCCATTCTCCCTGGTGTCTTCTGCTCTGCTTACCTAAGGAGACTTCTATCTACATACTCTTCTAATTCCATGACTTAGAGCAACAACAGTTTTCCACTGAGTATCACATTTATATCTTTTTTTGTTGAACTTATTTCAAACTCCAGGGTCACATCACTTTCCTCCAATCTGACATATCCACATCGATGTTGTGATAGGCAACATGGTAGTAACATCTTAGCCATACGTTTCCTCTACTTACCTGATCTTTTCTGAGTTCCTCCATCTTATAAATGGCACCATATTCACTTAACTGCCAGAACCAAGACCTAGGATTTTTCCTTGATTTGTCTCTCTCTCCCAACTCCATATTAAGGTTATTACTAAGAACTGTCAATGTTACCTCCCAAATCTCCCAAATCTTGCTTCTGCTCTCTATCTCTACTGCTCCTACCCTGGGTCCATCATCCTTACTTGGGCCAAAGTAAAAAATTATAAACTGGTCTATCTATGTGTCCCCTTGCCTTCTACAACCCACTGACCACACAGGAACCAGAGCTATCTGTTTAAAACTTAATTCCAAACACGTAATTTGCTTTCATAAAAGAATTTGCTTAACATCCAAACGCTTATCCAACTTTAAAAGTCCTATTTATCCGGCTGCATAAACTTCTATCTTAACTTCTCCCATTCGGCTCTTATCACCTCAACTTTCCTTTCCTTGAATATATCAAGCTCATTCCTGCTTTTGTGATGGGCTTGTTCTTAGGAACAAGCTTTGTTTTAATCTCATCTTCTCAGAGACCACTTCCTTTCTTATGTCCCAATCTGAAGTCCCTTGCAACTCTGCCTGAATCACAAAATATTTTTTCTTTCTTTCGTTTTCTTTTCTTTTTTTGTTTGAGATGGACTCTTGCTCTGTTGCCCAGGCTGGAGTGCAGTGGCATGATCTTGGCTCACTACAACTTACACCTCTCTGCTTCAAGCGATTCTTGTGCCTCAGCCTCTTGAATAGCTTGGATTACAGGCGCCTGCCACCATGCCTGGCTAATTTTTGTATTTTTAGTAGAGACAGGGTACCGTGTTGGCCAGGCTGGTCTCAAACTCTTGACCTCAAGTGATCTGCCCACCTCGGCCTCCCAAGTGCTGGGATTACAGGCGTGAGCCACTGCGCCCAGCCCACATTTACATCTTTAGCAGTCCGAGCTGCTGCTCTCCCCTCAGCTCAATGTGCCTCTTGTCTTTTTTTTTTTTTTCTTAATTCTATGTCCATAAAGAGTAGAGGAGGGCTGGAGATGGTTCTGCTGCATTTTCTAGTCATCAGTATTCAGAATTGCTGTTAGTTTTCTACTCTTACAACCTCACTGCATTGCCTGTGCACCTTGCACCAGGATGTTTTTTGCTGGCTTCTTTTTAATTTGTAAAGAGAGGAATAGGAGGCCCAAAGGTGATTACCAGTCAGAGCAGTTCATCATTAAAAAGGTCTGAGACTTGTGGTAAGCAGATGACTATAAGATATAGGTCAAATGGATTTTGCACTATTCAGGCTCAAGCTGAATTACAAAAATTAAATAGCACTCTAATTAACCAGAGTAGTTAGCACATAATTCAGATCTCTGGGACTCTAGCTGATGGTGGATTAAAAAAAAGTTTTATACTGAATAATGCACAAATAACAAAACAAAACAAAACCTGCTCTTAGTGGTCTTCCATATACGAGCTTCAAGGGTAAGAAAACATTACAGATTTCTGCAAAAACAGAAATGTTCTTACTACACAAGAGAAAAAAGGTGATTCTGTTTTTCAAAGAGAATAAAGAATTAATGTAGCAAGGGATGAAAGAAGTTTTGCATTTCATTTTTAAGCATTGCACATAGCCTGGTGTGGCCCTTTTAGAGCTATACCACATGAATGAAATGAGTAGAAGAAAAGGTGAAAACAATATCATATGTAAGTTTTATAACTACATCTGCCTTATTGACTGCTTCCTAAAACTACGGAATACCACCAAATATAAGTCAACACACTAGAATACAACTTAGATAAACCTGAAATTTGCTATAAAAAGAAAACGATGACACCCACAAAAATTACTTACATATCTAATAAATAGATGAAAAAACATGTTAGGAAACTCCTAAGAGAGACTTGCGATATGAGAGAACACTGTGTGAATGCTAGAGAAATTTTAGAGGTATCGCTTCTGCACAGAAAATAAAAAATAAAATGAAGCTTGACTTTTTACTATTGCACAAAAAAGAATTGGGAAGTCATCATGAAATGTGAGCATATTTAAACGCTGAGACATGGAGCAGGCAAATGCATAATCTGGAAATTAGAGAAAATGTTCACAAAAAGAGAATATAACAAAGCCTGTTTTTAGATATCTAAACTTCAAAGGTCAATTACAGTGATTCAAGTTAAGGTTTAATTTTACATGTTTTACAATGTCACGTTATTAAATTTTTTTCTAAAAGTAATAATAGGATAATAATAACAACTAACACTGAGCTTTCACTGTGTCAGACACTATGCTAAACATGTGCATTATTCCATTTAAGCTCATGACTCCACAGTTTCATGAAGAAACTGTGTCACAAAATTGTAGTGTTGACTAGAGAACTCATAGATAGATAGAGGATGAATCATCAGTCTAACGGTTTCTTCCTCCAACATCCGTATCTTTAACTACTGCCCTCTGCTATCTCTCTAACCTAAATTGTCCTTTTTCCATGAAAACAAAATAAACAACTGATTAATATAACATTTGCTCATATGAATCCACTTGTAAGGGGCTGCAGTCATCCATAATGTATTGCTTGAAATTTTATATGATTAAATTTGATAAAGTGGTTTGAGTGTCTTTCTTTTTGTCCATATCAGAATTCTGTTTGCCCCAAACCATGATGCTATATACACAAATAATTCTATATTTTGTCTTCTTCTGTGTCAGGGTTGTCCTACAATGATTTAGTAACTGGTATAATCTAGGCTTTAGTACTTATCTAAAAAAATAAGACAGTAACTCATGGATCTTACATAATGACACTTTTCACACGATATTTTTCTTTATAGCCAATATGAATAAAGGCATTTTATGCTCATTTTTTTTTAAAAGCTACTTGAAGTTTAAAACATTGAGGAAAATTACAGTGGAGTTTTCATCCTTTATAGCCTTGTGCCCGTTGGGTCATTTGTTAGGTCAAAAGTGTTTTTCAGAATAAATTCATTTTAAAAGTAAACACTTTTATTTGAGAGCTGCAGAACAAAGTTTATGAATTTTTAAATACCTTTTAATAATAGATCTATTCAATAGCAGCCTTATAATTTATAGCTATACCAGTAAAAATGGGATAGGTTGTAATATTATAACTATTGCCCTTAATTTTCTATTGTAGACAGTAATGTGTGTGTTTTTCTCAACTTAAGTGAGCCAATACCATGCTGTTCAGATTACTATAGCTTCATAGTACAGTTATATTTTGATAGGGGTTTGTGTGTTGCCTCCAGCTTTGTTCTTTTTGCTCAAGATTGCTTTGGCTATTTGGGGCCTTCTGTGGTTCCATATGAATTTTATAATTCATTTTTCTATTTTTGTGAAAATATCATTGAAAATTTTATAGTGAATACATTAAATCTGTATATCACTTTGGGTAGTATGCACATTTCAAAAATATTATTTATGCATATTCATGAACATGGAATATCCTCCCAATTATTTGTTGTTTTATTCCATTTCTTTCATCAGTGAGTACATTAATCTTTTACTGCTTTGGTTGATTTTATTCTGAAGTTTTATTCATATATATAAAACATTTATTTATATATGCATAAAATTGCATATGAGATTGTTTTCTTGATTTCTTTTTTGGAAAGTTTGTTGTTAATATATAAAAATGCTACTGATGTTGTATGTTGATTTTATGCCATGCAAAATATTGTTGAATTCACTTATTAGTTCTAACAGTTTTTTGGGTGGAGTGATTAGCATTTTCTATATATAAGATTATGTCAAAACAGCATAGTAGTACCATAAAAATAAATATATAGACTAATGGAATAGAATAGAGAGGACAGAAATAAATTCACACATTTATAGTCAATTAATATTTGACACAGATGCCAAGAACACACAATGGAGAAAGGACAGTCTCTTCAATAAATGATGTTGGGAAAAGTGGATATCCACATACAGAAGAATAAAATTGAACCCATATCTCATACCATATACAAAAATCAACTCAAAGGATTAAACATTTAAACATAAGATCTGAAACTATAAAGCTTTTGGAAGAAAACATAGGGGAAAAGCTTCTTAACCTTGTTTTTTGACAATGATTTTGTTTTTTTGATATGACCTCGAAAGCACGGACAACAAAAGCAAAAAGAGACAAATGGGATTGCACCAAACTAAAAAGCCTCTGAGCAGCAAAGAAAACAACAGACTGAAGAGACAGCCTATGGCATGGGAGAAAATATGTGCAAACTATACACCTAATCAGAAGTTAACATCCAAAATATATATGAAACTCAATAGCAAGAAAACAAATAACCCAATTAAAAAACAGGGTAAGAACCTGAATAGGTATTTCTTAAGGAAGACATACAAATGACTACAAGTATATGAACAAATGCTCAACATCATTAACCATCAGGAAAATGCAAATCAAAACCACAATGAGACTCATCTAAAAAGTAGAGGTTTGAGGCCGGGTGCGGTGGCTCACGCCTGTAATCCCAGCACTTTGGGAGGTCAAGGCGGGCAGATCAGGTCATGAGATCGAGACCATCCTGGCTAACACGGTGAAAGCCCATCTCTACTAAAAACACAAAAAAATTAGCCAGGCGAGGTGGCGGCCCCTGTAGTCCCAACTACTCGGGAGGCCGAGGCAGCAGAATGGCGTGAACCCGGGAGGCGGAACTTGTGGTGAGCCGAGATCGCGCCACCGCACTCCAGCCTGGGCAACTCGGTCTCAAAACAAAACAAAAAAAAGAGTAGAGGTGACATAAATACACACCTCTAACTTTGGGAAGGTTAATCACAATTGTAACAAGAGCTAACTATGACAGGCACAGTTATAACCTCAAGTAATAGTACAATTAATAGAGACATAATACAATAGTACAACTTACAACCTTTTTTTCTATTTCAAGGGTCTTTTGGTTTTATTCCTTGTCTATTTTCATACCTCTGAAATGCCTAAGGGGAAAAATCCAAAATATATAACAGATACACAAGGGCACTGTGGAATATGGGCGCTGCACCTGTTTACAGTCTCATTGGGGGTGGGGGCGGGGTGGGGAGTTACAAGGCACACCTCTAGTGATGAACAATGTAATTTTCTTTTATACATGGAACTTACAGGCTAGTTGGGGTGGATACAGGGAGAGACACAAACAATAGGAAAATTTCAAATAATATGAACTGCTATGAGAAATATAAAGCAAGGTGACAAGATAGAATAAAATTGATGGGTGAATGTGGCCATTTTAAAAAGGGTGGTTAGAGAAAGCCTCATTGAAGATGTGACATTCAATCTGACACCTTTATGATAAGAAAGAATGAGCCATGCAAAATTCTGGGGGAAGAGCATTCTGGGCAGAGAAAACAAGGGCAAAGGCCATAAAATAAAAACAAGTTCGGTATGTTGAAGAACAGAAAGCAAGCCAACGTAACTAGAGCATAGAAAATGTGAGATGAATGTTGAGAGGAAGTATATAGAGGCAGGGGGATAGGTCTTGGTAAAAAATTGAGACTTTATTTTAATTGCAATAAGAAGTCATTGGAGGGTGATTTGCAACTTGGAGGATTAATTTAGAGCTATATAAATTATCTAAGAACTTTGGATGCCACAGCTGGAACAGTTTCTGGAAGCCTCAAACAAAAACATGATACAGAAAAAACATTAGGAGTGCTGTGAGCCATAGAGCTACGTTGAAACCAGAGCTTAAGCCCTCATACCCAGATTCCACTTGTTAAGATACATTTTATACATTTAACTCATTAAGATACATTTACAATTAACTCAATCATTGTGACATGCACTGTTTTAGGCACCAGGGATACAGCTATGAAGAACAAAAGTTTTTTGCTTTAAATTCTAGGTTAAAGAATAAAGGAAATAAATATACTGTAACACTGAGCAGTTATTCAGGGTTTTAAAAAAATAATCTGGGCCAGGTGCAGTGACTCATGCCTGTAATCCCAGCACTTTGGGAGGCCACGGCAGGCGGATCATTTGAGGTCAGGAGTTTGAGACTAGCCTGGACAACATGGTGAAACCCCGTTTCTGCTAAAATACAAAAATTAGCTGGGCCTGGTGGTGGGCGCCTGTAATTCCAGCTACTCAGGAGGCTGAGGCAGGAGAATCACTTGAACCTGGGAGGCAGAGGGTACAGTGAGCCGAGATCGGGCCACTGCACTCCAGCCTGGCGACAAAGTGAGACTCTGTGTCCAAATAAATAAATAAATAAATAAATAAATAAGTAAATAAATAAATAAAATCTGTCTGTGCCTGGCGACAAAGCGAGACTCTGTGTCCAAATAAATAAATAAATAAATAAATAAATAAATAAAATCTGTCTGTGCCTGGTGGCTCACGCTTGTAATCCCAGTGCTTTGGGAGGCCGAAGTGGGCAAATCACCTGAGATCAGGAGTTTGAGACCAGCCTGGCCAATATGGTGAAACCCCATCTCTACTAAAAATACAAAAATTTGCTGGGGGCTGTGGCCAGCTCCTGTAATCCCAGACACTCAAGAGGCTGAGAGAGAGAATCCGGGAGGCAGAGTTTGCAGTGAGCCGAGATCGCACCACTGCACTCCAGCCTGAGTGACACAGCGAGTCTCCAGCTCAATAAACAAAAACAAAACAAAGCAAAACAAAAATCTATGGTCCTTGCTAGTATTTCAACTTTACGACATGTCAGCATTATTTATCAATTGTGATAGCCCTACAACCTAGTAAAATGCTTCACACATAGTAGATACTCAATAATTCTCAAACCGAATTGGGAAAGATTATTATGTTAGCTCTAATCTGACTGATACACCATATTCTGTTTTGTGAATGTATCTCCTTAAAAAAAAAAAAAACCCTGTGTCCTATTTTTGATAGATATATTGGGATACCATTTTTTTCCCAAAAAGACTTTGTTTTTGTTTTTTTGTTTTTTTTTTTTAGAGCTTTGCTATATTAATCACTACATTATCTTTATTCAGTGTTATGCATTATACCCAAAGCAAAGAATTTAATTCTCTATGGCGTGTATCTATTTTGGACTTAAATTATATGAAGTCAGTTAAACCCACAATTTTTTTCTAAACAATTTATTTTCACGGTCACCTAAGTATGCCCTATTTTGTTTTTGCACATCATACAGAAAGTCATGAAATGGATAACCTTTGTCCTTTCCCATTTTCAGCTATATGTCCTATAAGAAAAAATAAAACTATTTTTCAGTTATTGCAGAAGGCAGTTTAAAATGCTGTTGTAATTTGATCTTTTGCTGGCCTTTTCCTTCACTCTCTGTTCTCCAGGTCAGGAGAACTATGAAGAGTTCCCCGAAAGTGCCATGGTCTGTTTCATGGTACCCATTCAACATTGGAATGTCTTTTCTATCTTCTTCTTTTCCCTCCTAGATAATTTGTCTTCAACTTTCAGACCTCAACTAAATTTTATCTCTAAAAATTCTTTTTGACCTCCCATATCTGGTTAGTTGCTTATGTTTTTCCTATTAGCAGCATTATCACATGCCATTGTAATTTCTCTATTTATTCTCCACTTCTTTTATAGACTATCAACTCCCTGAGGGCTGGGACTAGTTGGGACAGTTCCAACCCTACCTCTTAACCCAATGACTACCCAATAATAGACCCTTAATAAAAATACACTGAATGAATGAATAAATGAATAAATTAGCTGTCATTTTTCCAAGGCAGATTGTAATTTGTTCTTATCATCTGGCATATTAAAAAGGGGGCTTTGTTCATAATTTGTGACTTTCTCAGTCTCCTGAGTTCTATTTTTGTGACTCCCTTTTATTTTATATAGTTTGATACTTAGCATGTTACTTCAGAACAACATAGCTTTTAAGTCTGTGATAGAAAAGAAAGAGAAGACAATCTAGTATTGTTATAAATCTGCCCTTAGGACCTATTTCTCAGGAAAAGCAGACAGGAATGAGTAGTGGTTGAGGATCTAAGAGCAGGTGGTGTCATTATAAAAACGAGAACAGGGCATCATTTCCACATTCACTTTCATTCCTCTGATATTCCCGCTCGCAAAAGCTCTAGCTTGATTGTTGACAGTCAACGAGTGAGAACTGTGGTTTCTACTGCCTTTATACAGAAAATCAGCGTGGCTGTATGAGAAGGGGTGAGAAATGGTGTTTCCTCTCATGAATAAAAACTATGTATCCTGATGTTGCTGACAAAGAGCTGAAGTTACTAAACCAATGATATACTCTCAGGGAAATGTACGTGAAAAGATACTTACTATTTTTTCTTTATTTTCTCCCCCCTCCCCTAGCTCTTTCCAGCCAATTCAACGGAAGGAACCAGGAACTGAGGAAGAAGGAAGTAATTGACATTCAAAGCCTCTATTTTTAGACACCTTTACACTTTCCTTTGCTTCTAACTAGCAAGGATTTTTCCAAACAAGCTTTTAATTAGCAGGTGAGTTTAATTGATATGTGGATTTCTCAGAAGGGGAAAGGACTTCAGTGTGGAAAAGGAGGGAGAAGGAAACTCCATCACTCTCACTCACAATAGAAGGACCATTACTTCATTTGCACCTGGATGTTTTAAAGGATCAATTTACTGTAGCAAAGAAAGAAGGCAGAGAATCAAAAGGTTGGAATCTGTCAGACAAGAACAGAGGCACTATAATTTAACATGCTAGGTGGATGATTTAGAACTTGGAAAAATATTGCTACCAACGTCCAAATACAGAAACTAACCTATTTGCATACAGTCAGGTTCTGTCCAAGTGCTGAGAAAAGAGTCATGTTTCAAAACCAATGAAGTTAATTTTTTAAAAAAAAATTTAGTCTGCAGAAAAGTTAAAGAAATACATATTAAAATCACTGTTATTGATCTTAAAGGGGGAGTGCTTCATTAATGTACCTAAATGGTGATTTTTAACTCACAAAGAGGTTTTAAAAGTTTCATCCAAAATAGTCTGCTTTCTTGTCGGGGGAAGAGAAGGTGCATATTCTGTGTCCAATTTTGTAAAATGAGTGCTTGCAGGAACCATATGAAGGTATATACATCATGAATCAGAAAACCATTGGTTGCATGCCATAGAGAAAAATACTAAGGAAATCAGAAAACCAAAAGAATAAATTTAATACATATTGGCTATCCTCACAATCACATGAATGGCTGAATAATCAGGCCTCACATAAAGGTAAGAATTAACGCAGCTCTGAAATCTAGAAAGCAGAAACCAGCAGAGAATCCCCGTGAGGCATCAGCCACTAGAATGACTCAGCACTTACCATTTTATTTCCTATTGTTATTTAGATGGAAATCCCCAACTCCCAGATCTGATTGGTCTAGCTTGATTCATACAACCATTCATTGACAAGGGAGGTAACATTCTTCAGTCATACCAATATTTAGTGGGGGAGAAATGGTTTAAGTAAAAAAATTCAGGAGGCTGATGCACATTTTGATCTGCTTTAAAGCAGTATATATGTGTATAAACACATGCATATAACATATAACCCATACATGGATATGTAGGTATACTTCATTACAAAATTGTAGTTATCAAATTTTCCTCCACTATTCCAGCACCCATGCTCCCTGCCTGTTGTAGCGTGATTACAGGTGTTGAATGGGCACGGTGAAGCTCTGTGCACCCAAGCACTGTTAAAGTGCAGATTCTCCATCAGCCAGAGTGGAAGTCTGTGTTCCAGAGGAAGAAAATTCTCATTCGACTCCCTGCAGCGAGGAACCATTAAAAAAAAAATGGCTGCACTTTCACCCTTTAAGATGCCTTTTCAGATTATTTGATATTTATTCTTTAAAAAGCCTTAAATAATAGCCTGGATCCTGCTGAGTTCGCCATAGAACTGTTAGAGACCTGTATTTATTAGACAAATGGTAGTTACATGGAACACAGAGTCCTAAGAGAGAAACAGGCTACATCAACATCTCCTACCCCTAAATTTCTGCTTTCATGATGGGCCCAAACTGAGACACTTAGTATTATTCCAATAGAGAGTCGTTCTTTGTTTGTGTTAGGAAAGGATAATGTATTATTTAAGAATGAGCCACCCTCTTCAGGATAAGTTTCGGGGATTCTTAATACTTATCTTGAAAACTACATTTGTTTTTTTTTATTAGGAAAAAGAAGAGTGAGAATGTTTTGAAAAACTATTGCCCGACCTTATGGTTAATCTTAGTGTTTTCTGGTGGAAATGCATTTCTGTCTTGGGCATAATATTTAAATTCATAAATTGGGTAACTTGGCTTACGTATAGGCACTTTGGATATTTGTAAGAGAAACCTGAAGAGAATATCATATCCAATTACAGTCCTGCCTTGTATGATTTGTGGTCTTTTATATTCTTCTCTAGAATGTTAGCAATGCAAGCTCTCACAGCAAGCAGCTACCCGAGTGTAGTGTGTGCCGACGATAGGAAAGTAATGAAAATAAGAACCCTTGAATGCTGTAATTGGTGATCCAACCTCCTAGACTACTGAAAATTAATTGGCCAGATGTTCCCTACCCAACTGTAATGGGGGATAATGTAGGAGACTGAGTTTTCAACCTTCCCCAGGTGTGCACATTTGAGCAGAGAAAAGTGATTATGAGTGACATGCTGACAGGTGCAGCGCCCATGTTCCACGGTGCCCTTGTGTATCTGTTATATATTTAGGATTTTTCCCCTGAGGCACTTCAGCAATACGAAAATAGACAAGGAACAAAACCAAAAGACTCTTAAGATAGAAAAATAGCTTGGAAGTTGTGAATATTATATTATGCCTATATTAATTGTATTATTATTTTAGGTTACATCTATTCCTGTCACTGTTAGCTCTTACTATGTTTATGTGCCAAACACTGCATTAAGCAATTTTAGAGGTGGTTTCTTACATCATCTCTGTTTTTTAGATGCATCAACTGATGTTCAGAGAGACAGAGTCAACCTGTCACAATTACACAGAAAGTAAGAGAGTAGGTCTTGAGGCTCTAATATCAGAGCTCGTGGGCCTTATCTACTAAGCTATATAGTCTCCAAAAGAGCAGATTTGTTCACCTCTCTGAGCCACAGTCACTTTGATAAGTCCATTACTTGTATTATCTCATTTAATTCTTACAACCACCAACAGAGTTACAAATTACTTTCCCCATTTCACAGAACAAGACACAGATGCTATAAGAGTATGATGAACTTGACCAAGGTTACATGCTACTACAGAACAGAGAAGGTTCTCAAATCTAGTTTTCTCTGACTCCAAAGCCCAGGTCTTAATCACAATGAAGCAGTGCTACAGAAAGGATATGTCTTTTGGATATGAAAATATAGCATCATTGCTTTAAGTGTGATTTTTTAAATTGTCCTTATTCACATGTTGACATTCACAACAAAAACAGTTAATGTCTCCATCTTCTCCAATGCACCATTTCCTTTTCTTCAGTTTTGAATGGAGCCCAAAGCACCCTCTGATTTTGAAATTGCCCTCAAGAACTATTTAGAAAGAAAATGTTGTTCTTCTAATAAAACAGCACAGCTGTCTCAAAGAGCTTTTAATCCATCTTTTTAAAAGATGTGGACTTTCTAAAATAATGTCGCCCCCATTTGTCTTCTATGAAAGAAGATATTTCAAAACCAGGAACACCTATCATAATAAACCATTAAGATGACTCTAGCATTTCAGTGTATTTTTAGAATTTCATATTTCACCAAATGTTGTTATATATAATTCATGTAGTGGGATATGATGGGATTTGACAGTTATCTCATTTGTGAAGAAGGACCAAATAACTCATTGTCCCACATCCACAAATAAATTATTCTTGTCCCCAAGCTTGAGACTCTGTTTGTTAGTTTCCTCACCTTAATAGATTTTGTTTTCTACATAATACTTTTTGCAGAAGGCTATGACCCTAAACATATATTGGGCTACTGTGAGAGAATGAAATTTCTGAAAATTAGCCTCACAGATCTAAAAATGAAGCATTAACAAAATAGTCTCTACTTCTAGAAATAAAAAGAGGCCTCAAGTGAAAATTGTTTCATAGGATTTCATTCAGTGTTTCTGTCACTTGTCAAACATGTGAAGAGAAAGCCTAAGTTTTTCCTGCCCTGTAAGTGGATACCATATGTTCTACCTAAAGAAGGGCCTAGAGTTCCACTCTTCTTCATTTCATCCATTTCAAACCCACATTTGATTCTAACATTACAATGCTATAGTTGACTCTAGAACTTTCCAAAAATTAGATGTGTAGGTCTAAGTGTAATGTTTTGGTCCACTGGGCATTTAAAAAGTATACATAAGGCTGGGTGCAGTGGCTCACGCCTGTAATCCCAGCACTTTGGGAGGCTGAGGTGGGCGGATCACGAGGTCAAGAGATCAAGACATCCTGGCTCACACGGTAAAACCTCATCTCTACTAAAAATACAAAAAAGAAAAAAAAAAAAGCTGGGCATGGTGGCACGTGCCTGTAGTCCCAGCCACTCAAGAGGCTGATGCACGAGAATCACTTGAACCCGGGAGGCAGAGGCTGCAGTGAGCAGTAATCGCACCACTGCACTCCAGCCTGGGTGACAGTGCGAGACTCCATCTCAAAAAAAAAAAAAAAAAAGACTCTATCTCAAAAAATATATATAATATACATAAATATAATTAAATGGAAATTTTTTCCTAATCAAATTACATCAATATGTTGCGTATATGCCTCACTGAATTTTGACTGTGTTTTCACATTTTGTTCTTCATAATCATGCATATTTCTTATGGCTTTTAATTTTACCTGGTGTGAATAATAGTTTATGATATCCTAGTTGATCAGATTCCTTGGGGCAGATGTTTCCTATTCTTTTTATTCTCAATTTATTGGCTATACATAAAAACACTCGATAACTCTTTTTCAAATTGAAGTAAGATTACCTTAATGCTGTTTAAGAAACAGAAACAGTCCTGAGTTGCCTCCTTAAGGGTAAAGGTGAATCATAGAAGGAGAAGAAGGTGGCTAGTAAGGAAGCATTTGGAGGGAATGCTAACTTGCAACTTCACTGTTTTTATTCTTGGAAAGTTTTCCATGGGAAATTGTGTCATAATACATTTTTTATGTCTCTTATCATAAAATTTTTAACGTCTCAACATAAAAAATTCTAAGCAGGTATTTATAGGATGACTAAAGATACATATTCATATTTTGATCATAAACAACTAATATATACTACATAAGTAATATAGGAAGAGCACTTAGATTTACAATTATATATGTTTAAGCTAGCACAAAATGACTTACTTGGTCAAGACATTATCACATATTCATATGTTTATTATTGTACTCATATATCATACTCCAATTAGGTAGATAGATGTAGCACGTGTATGTATTCCATTTACTAAAAGGATGTGTGTGTGTGTGTGTGTGTGTGTATGTGTGCAAATAACACTTGTGGCATCAGGAAGCATGGATAACTTAGCTCTAACCTTTTTCTGAGGATATATATACGGCAGAGGAGAAAAACACATATAGGTATGAGCAATAACCACATCTCAGCTGGGCTTCCTGGATTTCGATATCATCTGAGTGCAAAGCTAACAGTAATTCCAAAAGTTAGATGGCCACTGGCCTCCACTAACAGTGCCCCAGAAGGTGTTTTTTAAAGCCCACTGCAATTGAGAGTTTTAAAGAGGTGACAGGATCCTAGTAATATCTTTTTAATAACACTTGTGAGACAGACAAATTGTAAACCACTAGGCCATTTTGCTTTAATTTTGGTTAGTTTTCAGTAATCAGATGATTAGGAGAAATATACAGGCAGGGATTCTTCAACAGATTCCACGAAGTGTGATTGTTTACTTGGACCTGCAGTAGTCCACAGAATTCTCCTGCTTATTGCATTCAAAATTTAATATCAAGAATGAAAGGTGGAACATTTCACAGGTAGGATTAGATGAAGACCCACAATCAAGGCACTTCAGGCAGGATGGCGATGATGCTGAACACATTTTGTGTATCTTTATTTTATTTTTTTTGAAATTGAGCCTCACACTGTTGCCCAGGTTGGAGTACAATGGCACTATCTCAGCTCGCTGCAACCTCCGCCTTCCAGGTTCAAACAATTCTCCTGACTCAGCCACCCAAGTAGCTGCCATTACAGGCACCCACCACCACGTCCGGCAAATTTTTTTGTATTTTTAGTAGAGACGGGGTTTCATTATGTTGACCAGGCTGGTCTCGAATGCCTCACCTCGTGATCCACCTGCCTCGGCCTCCCAAAGCGCTGGGATTACAGGCATGAGGGACCATGGCTGGCCCACTTTTGTGTATCTTTGAAGTGCTGATTCCTCTAGCAGGTATGTTATATCTTTCAGGTCCTAGGTATGTTATATCTTTCAGGTCCTTTAACTCTTATAGTCATCCTTTGAGGTAAACTGGTTGTCTCGTGTTTCCAGGCAAGGAAACTAAAATTCAGAGTGATTCAGTGACTTGCCAATACATTTACTGCTAGGAAGCCTTTCTTTCACCATCAGAGTTGGAGATGAGTATCCCTGTAATATAATCACTGGTTTACTGTATCCCCGCTCCTCGAACTTAAGCTCCATGAGGACTGGGAATTTGTTTATATTATTAATTATTCTATTTCCAAAGCTTGGTACATTCATTACATCTATTCAACAAATATTTATTGAGTGCACAATATATGCTGAACACTAAAAAAAAAAAAAAAAAAAAAAAAAACTAAAAGCAAACAATACTGTAGTGGAGAAAGACAAATAATAAGATAAAAACAATGTAAAAATGTATAGAATGTTAGATGGAGAAAGGCACTGTGGAAAACAATAAACTAGGGAAGGGGTAAGGAGAGAGTGGCTAGGGGAGTCCTTGCTGAGAAAGTGGCAGTGGAACCAAGACCTGGCAGAAGGAGGTAAAGTGGGGAGCTATGAGGATAGATCAAAGGGAAAAGCAACCCAGGCAGAGGGCACAGCCAGTTTGTAGGCATGAGGTGGAAATGAACCTGGCATGTGTAAGTATAGCAAGGAAGCCGGTGTGGCTGGGGAGGAATGAATTAGAGGAGAGTAGTAGGGTCTGCAATCAGGCAAGTAGTGGGTGGAAGAGAGGGAAGAAGACCTTCTAGGCCCTTATAGGCTAATATATGACTCTGGCTTTGGGGGATGAGAAGCCAATGAAGTTTGAACAAACCGATGACATGACTTGATTTACATCTTTGTAAGATGATCACATCACCACATTGAGAAGAAATGTAAAGAGGTCAAAAACAGAAGCAGGAGGAGGGAAGTTTGGAAAGTATTGAAAGAATTCAGACACACATAATCATATTAAGCTTAAATGAGGTGGAGAAACAGTGAAGGTGGTAGGAAGCAGTGAGCTGGACTCACGCCTGTAATCCCAGCACTTTGGGAGGCCAAGGAGGGTGAATCATGAGGTCAAGAGATCAAGGCCAACATGGTGAAACCCCGCCTCTACTAAAAATACAAAAACTAACTGGGTGTGGTGGTGCACACCTGTAATCCCAGCTACTCCGGAGGGTGAGGCAGGAGAATCACTTGAACCCGGGAGGCAGAGGTTGCAGTAGCCGAGATTGCACCACTGCACTCCAGCCTGGCAACAGAGCGAGACTATGTCTCAAAAAAAAAAAAAAAAAAAGAAAGAAAGAAGTAATGAGCTTCTGGATATATTCTGAAAATAAAGCTCACAACATGGTGTTTGAAGCAGGACATGGGTGTGCTAGGCAAGTCAGGGGCGACCTGAGATTTTTGGCCTAAGAAAGTGGAAAGATGGAGGCACCATCAACTGCAACACAATATGTTTTGGGGGAAACATCTAATGTTGAGTTTGGGGTATGACACATTTGAGATGCCTATTAGACCCCTACCTGAGATCCTAGGTTGGCAATTAGACAGCAGAGCCTTCTAGTTTGGAGCTTGGGATATAAATATGGTGTCATTAGTGAAAAGACAGTATCCAAAGCACGGGCCTGGGTGAAACCTCCACAGGAATGAGCGAAGGTCTAATTCCTAGTGGACACTTTTAAATGATCTGTAAATTAAGAAATGAATACATGCAAGAAAGGTAAGATTGGAAGAAACCTAGTTTGTTTAACACCAGAGCCGTGTCGTAGATCAAAGTTTTTACTTGTCATCAACAGAAAGTCTCCCTGGTTATTTCTTTTTTTTTTTTTTTTTTTTTTTTTTGAGACGGAGTCTCGCTCTGTCGCCCAGGCTGGAGTGCAGTGGCTGGATCTCAGCTCACTGCAAGCTCCGCCTCCTGGGTTTAGCCATTCTCCTGCCTCAGCCTCCTGAGTAGCTGGGAGTACAGGCGCCCGCCACCTCGCCCGGCTAGTTTTTTTTTTTTTTTTTGTATTTTTTAGTAGAGATGGGGTTTCACATGTTAGCCAGGATGGTCTCGATCTCCTGACCTCGTGATCCGCCCGTCTCGGCCTCCCAAAGTGCTGGGATTACAGGCTTGAGCCACCGCGCCCGGCCCTCCCTGGTTATTTCAAACAACCCCCCTGAAAAACAGCAAAAAAAAATTATTTTAAAAATATATTGAGGAACTCTTAGAATATTCTTTTGAAAACTAGAAACCAGGCTTAAATGCTACATAATCAGAAACAAGACCTACAATTATTACACAGCCATTTTGAAAAATAGCAGTATGTCAGCTTTAGCCACAGAATGAGAATGATGATGTTCATCACAATACTTCAAATGAAGGAAAAGGGGATCATTTTTAACAGACACCTACTATGTGACAGATAATGTTTTTGTTTTGTTTTGTTTTGTTTTTGAGATGGAGTCTTCCTCTGTCGCCAGGCTGGAGTGCAGTGGTGCGACCTCGGCTCACTGCAACCTGGGACTCCCTGGCTCAAGCGATTCTCCTGCCTCAAGCGATTCTCCTGCCTCAGCCTCCCAAGCAGCTGGGATTACAGGCATGCGCCACGGTGCCCAGCTAATTTTTTTATTTTTAGTAGAAACAGGGTTTCACTGTGTTGGCCAGGATGGTCTCGATTTCTTGACCTTGTGATCTGCCCACCTCGGCCTCTTAAAGTGCTCGGATTACAGGCGTGAGCCACCGTGCTGGGCCAAATAGTGATTTGTAGTCACAATGGATAATTCATTTTAATGAATGCTTACTATGTTAGCTCATTTAATTCTCACACCATTTTGTGAAATGTGTATTTTATCATTATTATTTTGAGATAGGGTCTTGCTCTGTCACCCAGGATGGAGTGTAATGGCACAATTACGGCTCACTGCAGCCTCCACTTCCCAGGCTCAGGTTATCCTTCAACCTCAGCCTCCTGAGTAGCTGGGACTACAGCCGTGTGCCACCATGCCTGGCTAATGTTTTCAAAAAAATGTTTGTACAGATGGGGGTCTCACTATGTTGCCAAGGCTTGTCTTGAACTTCTGAGCTCAAGCAATCTTCCCTCCTCGGCCTCTAAAAGTGCAGGATTACAGGTGTGAGCCACCGTGCTCAGCTGTGGTATTACTGCTCTCACTTTATAGATAAAGAAACAGGGTCAGAGGGGAAAAGTCATTCTTCCAGGTCACACAGACGGTGAGCACCAGATTTGCTTCATTCCATTTTACCAGATTGCCTTCCCAAAGCAAAAATAGGCTCAGCATTCCATAAAAAGCCTCATTTTTTTTTTTTTTCTGGAACATTGTTAAGTAGGCAGGGCTGATGGTTTATTCCTGTTTAATAAAAAGGAAAACGAGGCTGGGCGCGGTGGCTCACACCTGGAATCCCAGCACTTTGGGAGGCCGAGGTGGGCGAATCACGAGGTCAGGAGATGGAGACCATCCTGGCTAACATGGTGAAAACCCGTCTCTACTAAACATACAAAAAAACTAGCCAGGTGAGGTGGCGGGTGCCTGTAGTCCCAGCTACTCGGGAGGCTGAGGCAGGAGAATTGCGTGAACCCGGGAGGCGGAGCTTTCAGTGAGCCGAGATCCGGCCACTGCACTCTAGCCTGGGTGACAGAGCGAGACTCCGTCTCAAAACAAGAAAAAAAAAAAAAAAAAAAAAAAAAAAAAAGAGAGAGAGAAAACTAAAGCTAAATAAGGTTATTTTTTTTTTCTGCCACCTGGACAATCTCTAAAAGTAGATGAGATTTAACTCACTGTTTCAGTGTGACTTAGTGCTCTCGCCACCACTTGGAACTGAGTTTAGCAAAACTAATGCTGGTCTTAATGAAAACATCTTGACTTTATTCTTTTGGAAAGGGTCTCTATAGTTTATTGATTGCCTTCAATCACGAAAATATGTGAATGTACTAAACACCTATATTGATTGATTGTACATTTGGATTTCTTTGACAATCTAATGGTATCTCTTTATGTATTTCTGCCTGACTTAAATCCTAATTGTGATAGCATTTTCCCCAAGTAACACATAATTGCTAATAATTTTCACTTTTCACTTGATTTTAATTTGACTTTTTTTCCCTTAATTGCTTTCTCCCTTCCCTGAAACCACTCTTGTTTGGAAACAAGGAACTATCTCCCCTCACTCAGGTTCTCTCATTCTAATGTAGACAATCAATCTCTCTTGTCAATACCATATTTCTCTGTCCGCTTTGTCATTTATTGTTGTATTGGATTGTCTTTCACTTTATTTCTCTGGTCCTTTTTCTTTTGAATCTTTAAAAATTTATTTCTCCCAACTGAATCTTTTCAGTTCCGAGGAATGAGATTTTACTTGCTTTTTCTCCCTCAACATGTTATGTTTATCATGAGATTAACGTCATTATTTTTTGGCTCTGAAGACTGTTGAACATTCTCTCCCAGTCATTTTTATTTTCTTTCTTGTTTTTGTGGCTCTATGTTGTTAAAAGTTCTTCATGGCCTGCTCTCCACCTACCTTTTCGTTTGCCCTGTTTTCCTACATCAGCTTCCTAGGAGGTTTTATTCATCAATTTTTTTACATGATAATATCAAAAATCTTTGCTACCAGGTACAGGCAAAGAATTACAACTCCTCTGGTCTGTTCCGCTCTCTGCACATGTTTATTAGTAAGCGGATAGTATTGGAAGAGATTCCAGTCTTACACTCTGCTTGTCTAGAGCTTATATTTATTTTTGAAAAGTACTTCAATCTAAAAGAAACTATATCTCAAAATAAGATGCAGGTTTATTCGCTGCTATTCAAGTGGTGTTTGCAACCCACAACCCATACCCATATTTTTCTGAGTAATTGCTTTGTACAGAGCTGTTTTCACTTTTTTTTTTTTTTTTTTTTTTTTTTTTTTTTTGAGGTGGTGTCTCCCTCTGTTGCCCAAGCTGGAGTGCAATGGCGTGACCTTGGCTCACTGCAAGCTACGCCTCCCGGGTTCACACCATTCTCCTGCTTCAGCCTCCCGAGTAGCGGGGACTACAGGCGCCCACCACCACGCCCGGCTAATTTTTTGTATTTTTCGTAGAGACAGGGTTTCACCATGATAGCCAGGATGGTCTCAATCCCCTGACCTCGTGATCTGCCTGCCTCGGCCTCCCAAAGTGCTGGGATTACAAGCATGAGCTACTGCTCTGGCCTTAACTTTTGACTAATATTTTAAAAATTAAAAGTATAATAAGTGAATCCAGTAAACATCTTAATAGTATCAAGAAAATTAGCGCAGTAGTTGTCTATGGTGTGCAGAGTTGAGCTTTGGAGGTAGAAATGAGTTTGAATCCTGGTTTCACCTTTTTCCAGCATGTGATCTTCGGATACATTAATTTACTTTCTTCAGTCTCAGGTTCCTCTTTCCTTAAAAATCGTGATAATGGGTTGGGTGTAGTGGCTTACGCCTGTAACCCTAGCACTTTGGGAGGCTGAGGCAGGTGGATCATGAGGTCAAGAGATCAAGACCATCCTGGCCAACATGGTGAAATCCCGTCTGTACTAAAAATACAAAAATTAGCTGTGTGTGGTGGTGCGTGCCTGTAGTTCCAGCTACTAGGGAGGCTGAGGCAGGAGAATCACTTGAACCCGGGAGGTGGAGGTTGCAGTGAGCCATGATCGCACCATTGCACTCCAGCCTGGGCGATAGAGCAACAGTCCATTGCAAAAAATAAAATAAAATTTAAAAATAGGGATAATTATATCTGTTTTATGATATAGTTGGAGAATTAAGTAGCTTATATTAGTCTTCTAGGGCTGCCATAATAAAGTGTTTAAGCTGGATGCCTTAAACAATAGAAATTTATTCTCTCACCGTTCCAGAGGCCAAAAGTCCAAGATCAACATGTGGACAGCTTTGCTTTCTCCTGAGGCCTCCCTCTCTCTTTGACTTGCAGAGAACTACCTTTTCCCAGTGTCTTCACATGGTAGTCCCGCTGACTGTGTATCTGTATCCTAATCTCCTGTACTTATACGGACGTGGTCATATTGAATGAGGCCCCGCCCTAATACACTTTAATTTTAGAGTCATCACCTCTTTAAAGGCCCTGTTTCCTAACACAATCACATTATGAGGTACTGAGAGTTAGGATTTCAACATATGAACTTGAGAGGACACAATTCAATCCATAACACCATCTATAAATATTTGTATTCAGCAGCTAACGCACTGTACATTCTTGATAGCTCGTAACTATTGTTTTTACTATTTTATATAGAATGTCACTATTTCTAGTTTTGTTTTTGTTTTTGTTTTTAATTTGGACCAAGAGTTTACTTAACTTCATGGAGTATTTAATGGAGATAAGACACAATTCCTTATTCCTTATATGAGCCCTCTGCAGATGACATCCTCAATAATTTTAGCTAAAATTAGCTAGTTAAGAGTACTACACAAGCAAGAGTACCATAAATCAAGGCTTCAGGAAAATTGAACTCTAACTCTGGAAGTATCTGCCCACCTAGTCAATTCCATCTACATCCGAAAACTTTATTTTTCAGCCTGGCCTCCCTCTTGAGAGTTGCTGTTTTTCTGGATAACTGAAATTTTACATAGGCAGTGACTTCAACTTCCACACATCAAAACATCTCAGGTCAGTCACCAGCCAAAGCAATGCTCGACTACATTTCCTGATATATGTCAATGGATCCCATTATTTTCCTAAGTCCCCAAGCCATCCTATACCCTATCATGCAATCATTTATTCAGTCATGAGTTCTATCATTCAGTCTCTGGCCTTGGTTTCTTTTTTTCTTTTCTTTTTTTTTTTGAGACAGAGTCTCACCATGTCACCCAGGCTTGAGTGCAGTGGCATGATCTCAGCTCACTGCAACCTCCGCCTCCCGGGTTCAGGTGATTCTCTCGCCTCAGACTCCCAAGTAGCTGGAACTACAGGCGCATGCCACCAGGCCTGGCTAATATTTGTATTTTTGTAATCCTAGCACTTTGGGAGGCCAAGGCAGGTGGATCACCTGAGGTCAGGAGTTCAAGACCAGCCTGGTCAACGTGGTAAAACCCCATCTCTACTAAAAATACAAAAATTAGCCGGGTGTGGTGGCGTGCGCCTGTAATCTCAGGTACTCGGGAGGCTGAGGCAGGAGAATTGTTTGAATCCGGTGGTGGAGGTTGCAGTGAGCTGAGATCACACCACTGCATGCCAGCCTGGGTGAGAGAGAGATTCCATCTCAAAAAAAAAAAAAAGTTATTCTGCAGGTTTGTATATATAACAATCACATGAGATACATCTCCCCCATTCGGTAGATTATGAGAGATTTAAATGATTTTTGTGGGTAATTTCACCTATCTTTGATTTCTGCCTTACATGCTACTTTACAAGGTAAGCACTGTTTAATTTGGGACTCCATAGTCCCATTTCTCAACCACTTAGGTGGCCATTTACTAACTAAAGAATAAATCTCAAGTTTCTAAATCTCTTATGCAATTCTTCAACCTCATCTTTTATCTCTCCGTGGACCCTCAAGTGCAGCGCATCGGGCCTGCTCACTTTCCTGTGTTACAGACAGTGTTTCTGCTTTGAAACTTGGCCCCATCCCCTTTATCTGCAATCATCTCCCTCCATTTCCACCTAGAGAAATCCTACCTATCTAGTAACTTTCAGTTAATCACCCACAGCTGGAAATAGGCTCTCTTTCCTCTGAACTGTAACACTTGGTTTCTAGCACACTTTTATCCCTTATCCCCACCATGTTCACCGTAGAAAAATGAGCAATGCAGAGAAACAAGAAAGGTAGGGATAAAAAAGAGAAAAAAAAGACTCATTATCTCACCCCCAGAGACAACCACCATGAATGTTCAAGAATATGCCTTTCTTGATTTTTCCTCTTTTTATATACATCATTGTCTTCCTTGTCGTAATTAAAAGAGGAAAAGTAGAAAATGTTATCATTATTTTCTTAGGTGCCAGATACTATGTTAAGATTTCACAACCATTATATTCACAACTACTATATGAGTATCCTATTTTTATCTTCATTTGATAGAAAAAGAAACCCAGAGGCCAAGTGAGGTGGCTCACACTTGTAATCCCGGCACTTTGGGAGGCAGAGGTGAGCGTATTATTTGAGGTCAGAAACTCAAGACCAGCCTGACCAACATGATGAAACCCCATCTCTACTAAAAATACAAAAAAATTAGCCGTGCATGGTGGCACACGCCTGTAATCCCAGCTACTTGGGAGGCTGAGGCCG
This sequence comes from Macaca thibetana thibetana, assembly GCF_024542745.1. Taxonomy (NCBI): domain Eukaryota; kingdom Metazoa; phylum Chordata; class Mammalia; order Primates; family Cercopithecidae; genus Macaca; species Macaca thibetana. The sequence continues at coordinate 14,855,991 of NC_065583.1, read as the reverse complement.
GAGAATCGCTTGAACCTGGTAGGCAGAGGTTGCAGTGAGCCAAGATCACGCCACTGCACTCCAGCCTGGGCAACATAGTGAGACTCTGTCTTAAAAGAAAAAAAAAAAAAACGAAAGAAAGAAAAAGAAAAGAAACCTCGAGCTTAGAATGTTAGGCTAGTTTCCCAAGGTAACAAACAAACCTACAGAGCTAGAAACCAGTTGAGTCCACGTTTGTTTTACTTCCTAGTCCTGGGCCTTAACTGCAACACAATGCTGCCTATATGTGTGTCTCTGTGTGGGTGTTTGTGTGCATGTGTATGCTATTAGGTAGAATTATAACAAAATTATTTTTTCTCATATATAAAAAAAATAAAAACTTCAAGAAGACAATGGAAAAATGAAATCTCTAAGACTGAAAGCCAAATTCTATAGTAAAGTGCCCCTCTAAAAGGACAGACTCAAAATTATTCACAAGAATAACGATTATGGGCCAGGTACAGTGGCTCACGCCTGTAATCCCAGCACTTTGGGAGGCCAAGGCGGGCAGATCACCTTAGGTCAGGAGTTTGAGATCAGCCTGGCCAACATGGTGAAACCCCATCTCTACTAAAAATACAAAATTAGCCAGATGTGGTGGCAGGTACCTGTAATCTCAGCTACTTGGGAGGCTGAGGCAGGAGAATCCCTTGAACCCAGAAGGCAGAGGTTGCAGTGAGCCAAGATCCCGCCACTGCACTCCTGCCTGAGTGACAGAGTGAGACTCTATCTCCAAAAAAAAGAATAATGATTATGGTTTACATATATATATGATGCTTACCACCTGCTAGGCAGTGTTTTGAGTTCACTAACTCATGTAGCCTTCACAATAACTTTGTGGGAAAAGTCCTATACCTGTCACTATTTTACAAATGTGCAAACTGAGAAACAGACAAGGGAAGTGACCTGCCCAAGGTCACAAGGCTATTGTGATGCCTCCGCCTACAAAAGAACACACTTATCTATGTAGGACAATGATGTATATTTAACTTCCACCTTCTCACCTTCTGTCTTTGTACCTTTTATAACCACAGTGTACTTACCTTGGCTGTAACATGATATTTAATATGTAATCAGCAACTCAAATTTGGGATGATTCTTGAGCCAGTTTTGTTTGCAGAAGCAGGGCACTAACTTTAATTAACTTTAACTAGAACCGCTTGTAGCTCCATGTGAAAAGAGACACAAAAAGGCCCATTAACTCTGAACATCATTTCCGTGTTTCTGCTCTGTATGCCCTCAAGATAGTACTTTTTCCCTGCTGTTCCTTGATTTTGCCTCTTTTTTTCATTTTTTAAAATGTATTAGCAAAGGGTGTTAGTGCAAAATTAGTCATGTATTTACTATAGCCTTTTAGTTCACCTAAACACATTATTTCTGAGAAAATGGTAGATAACTTTGAGGAATATTCTTTTATAGTGGTTAAAAACCTTTCTTTTTAGGAATCCCTTCATCTAATTCATGGCTAAATTATTCGGTCTCAATTTTTTCTGAATCTGGGTGTGTGTGTGTGTGTGTGTGTGTGTGTGTGTGTGTGTTTTAAAGACATTCTCCTTAGCCAACTCTATCTCATTTTTTGTTTGTTTGTTTTGTTTTTTTCAGACAGAGTCTCACTTTGTTGCCCAGGCTGGAGTGCGTTGGCATGATCTTGGCTCACTGCAATCTCCGCCTCCTGGGTTCAAGCAATTCTCCTGTCTCAGTCTCCCAAGTAGCTGGGATTACAGTCACGGACCACCATGCTTGGCTAATTTTTGTATTTTTAGTAGAGATGGGGTTTCACCATATTGGTCAGGCTGGTCTCGCACTCCTGACCTGAGGTGATCCACCTGCCTTGGCCTCCCAAAGTGCTGGGATTTCAGGTGTGAGCCACCGTGCCCGCCCAGCCAACTCTATTTCTAAGACACTTGTTTTGAACACACTAACAGTAGACTCTCATTCTCGCTGTAACACATGCTTACCTGGTTAGGTAAGATTCAATGAAAATTGCTAACTTTCAGATATTTACTATGTCATAAAAACTTGCTACATGATTCCACACACAAGTATTTTCTAAAAACTAGCATTTGAAATTACTTTTTACTATTTTTGTGACTCTAGACTTTGAAGGAATGCTTCAATGACAGCTGAGGCGAGACATTTAGCAACGTCTGCCACTGTCCTCTTTGTATTCCGTGCCAGGCGCAAGGACTCTTCCTGTTGAAAGTTTTATCATGTACAAGGCTATTAACATTATGAGGATAGGCTGAAGCATGAATAAATCCTGAGACTTACTGATGATGTCATTATACTGGTCAATAAAATACATAGAGGCAAGGGCTTCCCATGCTCCCAGGCTCGACTAAATCAGGATACACGAGCAATTAACTCTTTAATTAAGATGAATGGGTGACATTAGCCCTCCTTAAACTCTGCTCGTCAGCATTTACAAATAGAAAAAGATAGATGCCTCCTTCCCAAGAAATGTAGGTTTTATTTTTCATTCATCGACACAGTCTCATTCTTCCTACTTTGTAAACAAAGTCACTGGAGTATTGGGATGGTCAGAGATATTTTAACATGTTCCTTTGATCAGTCACATCTCTTACTACGAAAGGCTCCATATTGGAATGTATTAGGTGTTTTATGAAGCTAACTTTACCACTATTGTTATTGAACACAATTGCTTTGCCTTTCTCCCCAGTGTACACAAAGAAGATTCATGTCAAAATCTCGTAGAAAAAAGATGAATGCAACACAGCATGAAGACAGTATTTATCCATTTGTTCTACTAACAACTGTCCATTGATATCCACTACTTTGCCAGTAACTTATTTCAAGACTGGAAATCTAGAGCTATATACTTGAGTTCTGCTGTGTCTCAAATTAGTCAGTCTCTTGACCCTATGCAAAAATGTCTCTGAACCTCTGTTTTCTCATTGTAAAATCTGGTTGCTGGAACAGTTGATCTCTTAATTCTTTTTCAATAGTATTTAACACAGTACAAACGGACAACAATGGTATGAATCATTCTAGGAACAAAGCGTCGAAACCAACATTGTCTTAAGAGAAACATAAGGGCCGGGCGCGGTGGCTCACGTCTGTAATCCCAGCACTTTGGGAGGCCGAGGCAGGCAGACAACGAGGTCAGGAGATCGAGGCCATCCCGGCTAACGTGGTGAAACCCCGTCTCTACTAAAAATGCAAAAAAAAAAAATTAGCCGGGCATGGTGGCAGGCACCTATAGTCCCAGCTACTCGGGAGGCTGAGGCAGGAGAATCGCTTGAACCCGGGAGACGGAGCTTTCAGTGAGCCGAGATCAAACCACTGCACTCCAGGCTGGGTGACAGCGAGACTCTATCTCAAAAAAAAAAAAAAAAAGAAATATAAGATGATCTGTATGATTCATATATATAATTTAAAATTCTCTAATAGTCACATTTTTAAAGGTGGAATTAATTTTAACATTTTAACATTTCATTCAACATATCTAAAATGTCATTCCAACAAGTAATTATATGTAGTTATATGATCTATTTTATATATATTACCTATTTTATAATATTTGCTGTACTACGTCTTTGAGATCGCAGTACACACTTCAATTTAGACTAGTCTCATTTTGAGTGATCAAAAGTCACAAGTGGCTCCAAGACTTAAGTGCTCTAAGATCTGTCTCCAAGACTGAAGTGCAGTGGTACAATCTTGGCTCACTGCAACCTCTGCCTCCTGCCCTCAAGCGATCCATGTGCCTCAGCCTCCCAAGTAGCCGGGATTACAGGGATGCACCACCACGGCCAGCTAATTTTTTTGTATTTTTAGTAGAGATGGGGTTTCACTGTGTTTGCCAGGCTGGTCTCAAACTCCTGACTTCAGGTGATCCAACCATCTTGGCCTCCCAAAGTGCTAGGATGAGAGGTGTGACCCACCATGCCTGGTCATCAAATGTATGTTTTCACCAATTTTTAAACCCAAGATAGCTAGCTGCCCCATTTCAAAAACAAATAACCTCGGATTGTCCATAGGCAATATAATTTACCTGAATAAATATGATCTTATAAAAAAATCACTATTACACAAATTTTTTTACCACTATGTGGCATAAAATGAAAAAAGTTCAGCTACAGAGACAATATCCTATTTATACCCCACCATAAATGAGGGCCACTGTCTATTCTTTGCTTAAAAGATACTCAGATATGTGGTTAATGATACCTACCATCTAATGAATTAGATGTTATGATAAATAGAAAGGTGCTATCTATACCATAAAGAAATATACTATTTAAGGCCGGGCACGGTGGCTCACGCCTGTAATCCTACCACTTTGGGAGGCCGAAGCAGACAGATCATGAGGTCAGGAGATCGAGAACATCTTGGCTAACATGGTGAAACCCCATCTCTACTAAAAATATAAAAGATTAGCCGGGCGTGTTGGTGGGCGCCTGTAGTCCCAGCTACTCGGGAGGTTGAGGCAGAAGAATGGCATGAACCTGGGAGGCGGAGTTTGCAGTGAGCCGAGATGGCGCCACTGCACTCCAGCCTGGGCAACAGAGCAAGACTCTGTCTCAAAAAAAAAAAAAAAAGAAATATACTATTTAATGGCTGGGTGCAGTGGCTCATGCCTGTAATCCCAGAACTTTGGTAGACAAGGTGGGAGGATCCCTTGAAGCCGAAAGTACAAGACTAGCTTGGGCAACAAAGCAAGACCCTATCCCTAAAAAAGAAGGAAAGAAGGAAAGAAGGAAGGAGGGAAGGAAGGAAGGAAGGAAGGAAGGAGAAGGGAGGGAGGAAGGAAGGGAAGAAGGAAGGAAGAGAGGAAGGGAGAAAGGAAGAGAAGAAGGGAGGAAGAAAGGAAGGGAGGAAGGAAGGGAGGGAGGGAAGGGAAGGGGAGAGAAGGGAAGGAAAAGAGGGAGGGAAGGGAAGGGAAAAACGGAGGGAGGGAAGGGAGGGAGGGAGGGAAAGAAAAAGAGAGGAAGGAAAGAAGGAAGGAAGGAGAAAGAAAGAAGAAATATACCATTTAAAATGAATCTTTTATTTCATAATTTACTTTTATTTCTTAGCTTCATTTACATTTTTACATATTAAGTGGGAATCTTAGCGTTTCAGGGATAGTGGCAGGTCCATATTTTCATACTTGGCACATTTCACTCCAGCTGATTCTACTTATGCATTTTTCTTGTCTACCTGGACTCAACAAATATAGTTATGAACTTAAAAAAGAAATTGAACTGTAGAAAAATATTTTGGTTAGAGATGATAGGTTTTTTAAATTACAATTCTTTGTCATCTCACATTACCTGGATGTTTTCAATTTGAGATATTTCCTCTCTTATCAACAATAATGATAATGTTAACCAAACTATATTTAGCTTTTTATAAGTGTTAGGCACTGTGCAGTGTTGTATATTTTATATAATAGTATCTAACTTAGGTCTGCCTGAATTAAAAAACTCATTGAAAAGCAACCTCTCTAATTCAAAGAAATATCTCACATTTATAAACTCTATGGAAGTTTATTGATACCATTATTTTCTATATCTATGAATATACGTTAATTACCTAGAATAGGAGCTTCAGCACAGAAATCATTCAATGAATATTTGTTGAAGAAACTATTTAAATAGACTATAAGTTTTCAAATAAGGCATTTACTCAGTAAATATCGACATTCCATGTGACAGATCCTTTTTATAGTAAATGAAATAAATATTTTAAAAAACTGTCTTTCTATATGACAGACCTTTACCAATTGAAGAGTATACATATTAAAAAATAATCACACACAGTTCTTTGTCTTGTAGAGACTCATAGTCTAGTGTTGGAGACAGATGTTCAAATCGATTGTTCTAAGACCACATTATAAAATGCAACTGTAGAAGATTCAGAAAAGCTGGCAAGAACAGGCTCAGTTCCCCAGGAGACAGTAGAACATACAGGAATGGGGATACTACAGAAGGGTTTCGTAGTAGAACATTTTCCTCCTTCCTTCCTTCTTTCCTTCCTTCCTTCCTTCCTTTTTCATAGTAGAACATTTTCCTCCTTCCTTCCCTCCCTCCCTCCCTCCCTCCCTCCCTCCCTCCCTTCCTTCCTTCCTTCCTTCCTTCCTTCCTTCCTTCCTTCCTTCCTTTCCTTCCTCCCTCCCTCCCTCCCTTCTTTAGACAGTGTCTTGCTCTGTCTCCCAGGCTGGAGTGCAGTGGCACGATGTCAGCTCACTGCAACATCTGCCTCCTGGGGTCAGGCAATTATCCTGCCCCAGCCTCCCAAGTAGCTGTGACTACAGGTGCTCACCACCACACCTGACTAATTTTTGTATTTTCAGTAGAGACAGGGTTTCACCATGTTACCCAGGCTGGTCTCGAACTCCTGGTCTCAGGTAATCTGCCTGCCTCTGCCTCCCAGAGTGCTGGGATTACACGCGTGAGCCACTGCACCCAGCCAGAAGTAGTAGAACATTTCTAGGTAGCATAGCAGGGGGTGTCACAAACCAAGGGGACCCAAAACGGGAAAAAATAGGGTGGGCTCTTTTGTTAGTAGCCTGTGAGCTTAAGAATTAGTGCATAGTGGGAATTGGCAGGACCTGTGGGTAGAAAGATGCTTGGGAGCTTTATGGGGGATGACACATATGTATATATCTTATAAAATTTGACTTCTGTCTTGTTAGCAATGGAAAATGATTGGAAGTTTTTAGGTAAATTCAAAGTCAGATTTCGGTTTTACACACCATAATTGTGGCATGAAAATGGTGAACGATTTGAGAAAGCCAGACTCTAATTGGAGGCCACTGCAAATAAATGAGGGGAGACAAAATGAGTGTCCATGCAAATGTTGAAGGGTAGGTGAGGAGGAGGAAAGGATTTCAAAGCTATTCCTGAGGCTGATTCTACAGGGCTTATTACAGGCAGGTGATGGGAGAAAGGAGACAAGTACAGCTATAAAAGCTCTAACTAGGTGAATGCTGGTTTTATTAAATATTAAAACAACACTGGACTTAATGTAATCATTTTTGCTGGTTTCAAAAGCACTTTCAGAGTTTAGCAATGTTACCTGTCAATTATTTGAGCAGCAGTTTATTGTAATGTTGTGGAAAACACCCCGAACAGAGAGTAAGAAAAACTATTTCACAGACTGCCTCTACAAATCGAGCACAAAAATCCTTAGCTCTGAAGAACTCAGTAAGGATTAAAGCCATAAACAACCTTTGGCTGTGGAAAAAAAACATAACTTCTCTGATTCTTCTTTATAGTCTGCTATTTGCAGACAAAGTAGTTAATTAAGCACATGTGTGTTTTCAAAATCAGTCAAAGGAAGTATTCTTGAGGAAAGACCTTGAAATCATACCAAATGTTTCCCAAAATATGAAAGTTAGCTAGGACTTTAATAAGATGGGGGGACATAAAGCAAAGCTGTATGTACTTTCTCTTACACTCCCAAAAAACAAAAAGTTTGGAGAAACCAAATGACTATCTAAAACTATCCTTTTTCAAATCTTCCCAAAAGAAAAAAGGGAATTAGAAGGTCAGTTTAGACAAAGTCACAAATCGTCAAATTAGTATTATTAATAGTAGTCATATAAAAATGTCATAATTATGTTCCTATTGATACACTATGTTATTACACTTTGGACTGTAAACAGGACCATTATTGGCCACTTGAATCTTTTGAATTGTGGGATACATAATTCAGTGGCTCTTCCTTGAGAGGCATTTGCTTTCCAGGAGACATTTGGCCATTTTTAGTTGTCACAACTGAGGATTCTTGTTTGCATTAACAAGGTAGAGACCAGGGATGCTGCAAACATGTTACATGCACAGGACAGCCCCAGCTCACCTCCAATAAAAAAGTATCTGGTCTATGATGCCTATAATCCCAGCACTTTGGGAAGCTGAGGTGGGCAGATCACGAGGTCAGGAGATTGAGACCATCCTGGCCAACATGGTGAAACCTCACCTCTACTAAAACACAAAAAATTAGCCAGGCGTGGTGGCACGTGCCTGTAATCCCAGCTACTTGGGAGGCTGAGGCAGGGGAATTGCTTGAACCCAGGAGGCAGAGGTTGCAGTGAGCTGAGATCACACCACTACACTCCAGCCTGGTGACAGAGCAAGACTTGGTTTCAAAAAAAAAAGAAAAAAGAAAAAGAAAAGTCTCTGGTGTAAAATGCAGTAATGAAGATACTGAGAAATGTCTATATGGACCATATATGAAGCTTCTTAGGAGATTCTGAAACTTGCAGTTACAATGTACAGAAAGTCATTTAATACTTTAAATTAAAACATAATCAAGTGTAGCAATTCATGAATTAAACGCTGCATGAAATTCAAATGGAAGACAGAAATATAAAAACTATGTTGCTTCAGATTCTCTATCAATGAGCATGCTTTTCCCTGCTCATAGGACCGATTCTATTTGAAGTCATTCACGTGCCATTTAACATTTTCTCTGAGAAACTGACTTAAAAAAAAAAAACAACCTGGGTGAAGTTGTAATAACAGGGAATACTAAATGCAGGTTTGGAACAGTTTTCACCTTGGGAGTGGTACCCTCTAACTTGGTCCATTTATATCTGCTAAGGACAGAGAACTTCACTTTAGACCTAGGATCACAAATTTAAATGCCTAAGGCAAGGCTGGCATTCAGCACTAGCTACAGTCACTCCCACATCAGTTGGAAGATACCTGCCGCCTCAAACACCCCAGGCACCCCGAAACTGCCCCAGGTGCCCTGAGTGATTTCCTAGTCTCTCTGGGAACAGTCCTATAACCAAGGGGTTGACAACATAGCAGGGAGCCCAGGAACCCTTCTCCTAGGTTGTCAAAGTGGGGCCTGTAATAATTACTATTGGTTGGTGTCCAAGCCACGCTTACTACTACGTGCTTAACAGTCTGGGTAAAGTAAACCTGGGTGAAGTGGCCCAGCTGTAAAGAACTATTCGGATGGTGATGGTGAGCCATACTTAAGAGCAAACACCGCAGGCGAGGGGGGAAGAGGGCGCTTGATACTACACGCCCCTGTGAGTGCGAGCAGCCCCTACTCAGCCCCAGCAGATGGTCGCCATGTGGGAACGCAGCTCGAGAGTTGCCAGATTTTTTGAGAGAAGCAGTGAAATCTAATGATTTTTAAACATTGGCAATTAATTCAAATGTAAAACACTATTTAGCTACCACTGCAGCCTATATAATCCCTTCTGGGGATAACCTGTGGGCCAGCAGTTGGCAAATTCCACTTTAGAAGGATGGTGAGAGGACTGTCTTTATTCCCAATTCCAACATGAAATGATTTCTGAGACTACAAGCCTCCCCTATACTAAAGAGGATTTCTCTGAAACACCATTCCAGGTGACTTCAACCTGAAGCTGGCATTTAAGACAACCATGGGCCTGCCTCTTAGGGAGTTAAACAATTGACACTTTGGGCTACGCCTTTTATGGCACAAAACTCCTATCTCCACGTGATCAAAGAAAGAGAGGTTCTGTGTACTCACTTGTCAAGTTTTCAGGAAAACATGCTCTATAGATGGCATTAATATAAGCTTCATGTTAAGCTCAGGTGGCTATGAAATTCAGGGACTATATTTATGATTTTATCCAAGGAAATGCACCAAGTAAAACACAAATGCTCAATACTGCTTTTCTGAGTAGATGTTGCTAATTAAAATGCCTTATGAAATCATTTAAAATGAACCCGGCAAAAGGTGACAGAAACACTTTATTTGATGATAAAGACTGGACAAGTGAAACACTGACATAATTCGATTGCTCAATAAGCGATCTACTAAAATGCCTCTGTTTTTGCTTATTATTGATACCTCGGTTGATGTTTCAGAATATTGGGTGATATTTGGATCACTTATTTATACTTATTTGGGGCACTTATTTGCTGTCCCATTCCCCGTTTTACGGTCTCTATCCCAGAGTAATAATTTGTCTAATGACATGATTGAGGGACAAACATTTCATTGAAAAAACTGGAAAAAGAATTTTATCAAGTTTTCATCACAGGGCTACGTCGTAGAAGCCTCAGTTATGAAGATGATTCTAGGAGGTGCAGAAAGCCACTTGGAAGGGAGGGCAGGTTCAGGAGGTTTGAAAAGGATCATTTTCTTTAGCCAGGTATAAAAGTCCAAAATAAATAAATAAACACAAGGAATAGAGAGGGCTCATATGAGCAAGGCCACTCAGTTCACAGACACAGTCGTATCATGGATAGTTACCCCTGGAATGTTCTTCGGAAGAAGTAAGCTTTAACTCTTTCCTGCTACAGCAGAGGAATTTGAGGCCCAGGGAAATAATGCCACAAATGTCCCCAAAGTCACAGAGCTAGTTTTCTGATGACTGTTTTCTTTATCACATTTCCCTCTGCTGACATTTCTGAAACCCTATGTCTTGTGGCCATTTCATGTGACAAGGGCAAGAAAATAAGTGAAAAAACTCATGGGTGTGTGTGTGTGTGTACAAGTACACATGTGTGCATGTTATTTATTGGTAATTTTGTTCAAATGTTCAAGGGGAAGGAAGTTGCATTCAAAAGTAAAATGGTATTTTAGCATGCTAATAATTAATTCTTAGCTCTCTCTCATGCCAAATAAGTTAAAAACTGTCAATATTCACAATAACTAAAGTAAGTTCTGAGGAATTGACAGCTTTCAAGAGGAAGAAAAGAGTATACATGCATTATCTCGTTGTAACCTCCTATAAGCTTTTAGGTGCTCATGAAGAGTCTGGGGCTCAAAGGGGTAAAATAGCTTTTTCACCTGGTCACCTTGTTGATTACTGGCAAAGCTGGCCATGTGGGGTGGTGAATAGAACATGCCCCTGTAGCTCAAAGCTTGGGTTTGACTGTAACACTGGGTCTGCCCACCAACTTGGATTTGACCACTGCCTCCAACACTCCCAAGACAGAAGACCTTGGGCTACTTACTGGAATCTAAGTGCAAGTTTCTTATCAGCAAAACTAGAGTAATAATAGTTCTCACATCATTTGCAAAATGGTAATCAAAACTCATAGTTGTAATTCTTGAGGCTGTTTGAAAGATTCAATGAAATAATTCACATAATGCACTTAGCTTATGCTTGTCCTATAGTGAATGCTTAGGAAATATTAGCTGTTATTATTATCATTATTTCTGGGACTCCAAGGTATGTGTCTTTTTTTCGTGGTATTACACATTGTCTTCATACTCCTATCCTAGTTTATCACCTTTATACACACTGGCATGTTAACATTTTGTAATGATGATTTCCATTTTTCAAGGATCTACAGGCATTTCAGCAATAGTTTATCTTCATAATGGGCTTCTAATGAAGAAAGTGTTAACAACACTCAGTTGAAAATTAGGCTGGATGATTGAACCCAGAATTCTCAAACACCCCCTCTGCACCCTTTTCCTAATCATCAACACCTTGACCACTTTCCTAATGTGATGCATGCAGATTAAGTCCTTTGTTTATTGATTGGCCAAATATATGCAGGGCGAATGTATGCTACTTCATCCTTGGCTCTGCCAAGGGAGACTGTTACCATGGAAACAAAGGCATCCTTTGACTCCTATTTCTACACAGAATTATAGAAATCCTTCTTAAAAATACTTACAACAATATTTAATGTCGAATCAAAAGTAATTTTTCTCATTGTTTGAGGAGTAAAATTGATTTTCTCTGGGCAAAGTTTGTTTGGCTGCCCAAATGTACTGTTTATAGTAATGTGTTCCACCAAATTTCTTTAAAAGCCAGTTAAACATATTTTGTCTTAACTTCTAATCTAATTTCATCATTTGGAAGTGCTTCTTGTTGCACCGTGCCTATTTTGATTTGGAAATAGTGCACATTCCATCTTTGCTATGTCAGGGTAAGGTGGAGGAGAACAGAATGAATCATTCGATTTCTCATGTCAGGAAGGGAGAGGGCGAACACAAGCTTGAGTATGTTCAGGAGTCTGTGGCTTACTTTAATGCTGAGATTTTCAGGTGGCAGCTGGTGCTTGGTTTATGATTCCAGTGGATCAAAATCCAGTCTTTCTCAAGAGGCATCTGTTTATTTTTTTTTTTTCAAAATTAAAACAAAGTTTGGTTCTCATTATAAGAACACTACATGATTTTTTCAAAAGAGTCAGAAAATATAGAGCAATAAAATAAAGACACCCATAATCCTACTTCCTAGAGATAACCATCATTGCTATCTGGTAACAGATATCCTTCCAGAGTTTCTTGTGTTGATACATATATTTTATTTTACAAAATAAGACTTACCTCTGTAACGTTTTGTAACTTGCTTTTTTCATTTATTCATGTACCGGAACTGCTGATGTGTTGGAAGATCACTTCTGATGCACTATGTTGAATGGCTGCAAAGTTGTAAAATAGTGATAATTTGAATTAATATTCATTCACTGAATATTTAGGTAGTTATTAGATTTTCCCTAATTGAGGGAGAATTGTATTGAATTTCTGTTTGTTAACCTCTTCATCTGCTTTTCAGATACATGTAAATAAGAAAGGATAAAGCTAGATTTCTTGCATCTTGCTGAGATTAAAGGAAGGTGAAGGATGGTTAAGGTAGCTCTCTAGTAAACCTCTGCCTCCCTTCATGGGAGGAGACCCAGAGAATCCCCGCATGGTGTCCACATCTCACAATTATAGCCGTGAACTCCATGTCAGCTTGTCTTCTATGGCCTGGAGCCATTCACATGTTAGACTCCAGCATCAGCTTCCTAGGATCTTGCGAGGGATTTTAGATCTTTCTTTTATTTTTTAACAAATATTTATTGAAGATCAATTATATCCTAGTACTCTGCTATCCTCTGTGAATTATACTACCTACCCATCATGCACTATCATGTACAAAAATGTTTAAGTGACAGGATGTAAAACAGCATGGGCTTTCACTTCTGAGAATCACAGGCCTGAATCCCAAGTCTTCTACTTAACAGTTAATTAATATTTTTGAGACAAAGTTTTCTCATCTTGAAAATGGTAGAAATAGGCTAGGCACGGTGGCTCACACTTGTAATCCCAGCACTTTGGGAGGCCGACATGTGCAGATCACCTGAGGCCAGGAGTTTGAGACCAGCCTGGCCAGCATGGCAAAATCCCATCTCTAATAAATATACAAAAATTAGCCAGGTGTGGTGGTGCATGCCTGTAGTCCCAGCTACTCGGGAGGCTGAGGCAGGAGAATCACTTGAACCCAGGAGGCAGAGGTTGCAGTGAGCTGAGATCACACCACTCCATTCCAGCCTGGGCGACAGAGCAAGATTCCATAAAAAAGAAAGAAAGAGAGAGAGAGAGAGAGAGAGAGAGAAGGAAGGAAAGAAGGAAGGAAGGAAGGAAGGAAGGAAGGAAGGAAGGAAGGAAGGAAGGAAGGAAGGAAGGAAGGAAGGAAGGAAGGAGAAGGAAAGAAGGAGGGAGAAGGAAAGAAGGAAAAGAAAAAGAAAACAGTAGTTCCTTTTCTCTTCAGGATTCCATGAAAATATATGAAAAATGCCAGGCACAATACCTGGCAGATAGTAAGATAATGGCAATGGTAGGGCCAATGGAGATGGGGAAGCATGGAAGAGGGAGCTGCTCATCCCTTCTAGGGGGTCAGGGAAGCCATCCAACTTCCAGTTCTGTGCTTAATAGACTAAGGCCAGAGCTGCAAGTTTAAAACTGCATGTCTAAGTGCCAGCTCTCCATGACTCACTGCCTGACCTTGGGTTAACCACTTAATCTCCCTCTCTCTGCCTTGGTTTTCCTCTCCATAATATGAGCATAATAACTCTTACCCCCCTCACTGGGGCAAGGATGATTAATCAGTGTTTATAAAGCTCAATAAATCCTTTGAGTATGAAGTGCAGTGAGATTGGAAAGCATTATTAGTATTAGCTGCTTTCTTAATAACTAAACCAACATTCTGGGGACTGCTGAACGGAGTTCTATGGAGTTAGACCCTAATCCTATATCACTGTCAAGAACCTCAGTTCCTTTAGCCCTGCCCCTCCGGATATCAGTTTTTCTACCACCTTAATGCTTGCTCTTCAACAGGCTGCAATCAATTTCCTGCTTATACTCAAGTGCCCATAGCCACCCACACCCATAGGCAATGCTTTTTTACTTCAACAAATATTTATTAAGCAATTGGATGGTGCTACGCTGGATGCTAGAGATACAGGAATGGATGAGGATCAATACAATCCTTACCTTCAAGGTACATATCACCTACTATACAGAATAACAGAATCCTAGGGCTCCACCTGCACATATGTAGTCAGAAACATCTTCCTGCCAGAGGTGATATGGAACTGAAAATTGGGAGGGAAGCAACTTATAGCCAGGGAAATATTGGGGGAAGGGTAGAGAAACAGGAAAGAGTGACCTACAGAGAGGGAACTTATTATCCAAGCCCCAAAATGAGAGAGGGTAAGGTCTGGTAAGAAAATTGAAAGAAGTTTCATAGGATTGAAGCCAAAGAAAGGGAAAGTGTCATATGAAATGATACTCCCAACAAATATAATTGTGTCTGTTGGTCAGGCGCAGCCTAGTGACCTGGTCACTGGTGTCCTTTATTTAATGTACCTCCAGGCCTGGAATGCTGGCTTCTCTCCAGCCTGGACATCTGAACTGACTACTTCTTCCTGAACTCTTGAACTTCAGACTCCCAGGCCTTCCTTTACTTTCTTTCTTTCTTTTCTTTTTTTTTCTTTTTTTTGAGACAGAGTCTCACTGTCACCCAGGCTGGAGTGTAGTGGCACCACCTCAGCTCACTGCAACCTCCACTTCCCAGGTTCAAGCAATTCTCATGCTTTAGCCTCCCGAGCAGCTGGGATTATAGGCACGTGCCACCATGCCAGGCTAATTTTTTTTTTATTTTTAGTAGAGACAGAGTTTCACCATGTTGACCAGGCTGGTCTTGAACTCCTGACCTCAAGTGATCCTCCCGCCTCGGCCTCCCAAAGTGCTGAGATTACAGGTGTGAGCTACTGTGCCCAGCCCCTTTATTTTCTTAGTGTTGATATTAGTAAACACTTTTTGTCTGACTACTTGCTGCTGTCCCGTCCCTTTCCTTGTAGCTATCACCTATTTTTTTAGTAGAGCTGTCAATCTCAAGTATGCTGTTGGTGTAAATTAGGGCCCCAACGTTCTAAAAACCAAAACTCTGTACAGATAAAATGAAACAACTAAAAGAGAGAAAGAGGCATATCT
This sequence comes from Macaca thibetana thibetana, assembly GCF_024542745.1. Taxonomy (NCBI): domain Eukaryota; kingdom Metazoa; phylum Chordata; class Mammalia; order Primates; family Cercopithecidae; genus Macaca; species Macaca thibetana. The sequence goes on along the minus strand of NC_065583.1, from coordinate 14,840,820 downwards.
GCAAGCAGTTAAGTAAAACATCACTATGGTATTCCTATGTATAACTATGAAAGAAATGCATGTGATTTAGGTTCCTGCTATGTAATGCATACTGTACATTAATTAGGTTCCTGCCATGTAATGCATACTGTACATTAATTTTGCAAGTATACAATAGAAAAGCCTTGAAAATAGCACCAGTAAGTGTATATATCAAAACCTAAATGGCATAATGAAACCTTAAACAAGAGGTGAGAATTAAATGGAAAGAACTAGATTCCCCCCAAAAAGAAAAGAGAGACTTGTCAGTTATAAAAACATAGAATAAAATTTTAATCAACATCAGAGTTAATCACCTCATTTGGTAACTGACAGTTCAATGAAGTATCTGTTTTAAAATCATGGGCAAAGCAGACTGCCAAGTTTTATTTGTCATCTGATATAAGTTGAGCTATAGTCCGAGGTGGTGGAAAACCTTTCTTGTTGGATTTTACCTCTTTAATCTCAAATGAAAACTGGCATTCCATCTGGCTAATGTCCAACGTGACACATTTTGGGAGCCATCAACTACCTAGCCTTACAAATCAAGAACACTGATTAAATAATCAAGATTTCTGAAAGCCTTGAGGGAGCTATACGTTTTTTGCATCAGTAATTGCCATTCTGTTTGTAGCACAAGATGTTTTTGAGCTCTGGAAGAAACCTTGTGTTTGACATACAGGCATTGAGTCTCTTATTTGTGGGTTAGCAGGAATTTGACATCCTTAGAAGTAATATGATAGCAAATATGGAAATTGTGAGATTCTAAAAATGTCTTAAACTAATGAAACTTGTCACTAAGAAAATGAAACAAGATAAGTAATTATTTGGTTATTTATTTTGAGGGGAGAATAAAGGTAATGATATTTTGCCTAGAATCCGTTAAAATAAAAGCTGTTATTGTTCTTTCTGATGATGTTATTACATAACAAATATCTACATAATTATTAATCCTCCATACACATATTAAAAAATCACCTCTCCCCTATACTAAATAAAAATGTAAAGATGGAAAATTGTTCTCAAGACACATGGTCAAACACACCGTTATGGTGATTTTAAATAACCATTGCTCAAAGTAGCAAGACATTGATTAGAATAATAACTGATTTCCCTGAATTGCATGCATGAAGGAATAATTCTTTCATTAGAGATGTCAAAATTAGTCCAGAAAATATCAATGAACATTATTAATGTTACATTCAGCTTTGGCCCTAGGCAAAATTATCAATTTGGTGAAGTTACTCTTTGCCACTTCTCAACATACCTTTGAAGGATTTTATTTATGCTGGTATTAAATCATTTATTCATTCAACAGTTTTTTTATTGAGACTCTACTAGATGGTAGTCATAATTCCTAGTGCTAGAGATACAGCAACAAAAAAGACAAACACTTTGTGTATCTAGAGCTTGTATTCTGAAAACCAGAGTAGAATCAGATAATTAAAAACCTAATTAAGGCTCGGCATGGTGGCTCATGCCTGTAATCCTAGCACTTTGGGAGGCTGAGGTGGGCGGATCATGAGGTCAGGAGTTCAAGACCAGCCTGACCAATATCGTGACACCCCGTCTCTACTAAAAATACAAAAATTAGCCAGACGTGGTGGCGCATGCCTGTAATCCCCAGCTACTCAGGAGACTGAGGCAGGAGAATTGCTTGAGCCCGGGAGGTGGAGGTTGCAGTGAGCCCAGATCACGCCATCGCACTCCAGCTCGGGCAACAGAGCAAGATATCATCTTAAAAAAAAAAAAAAAAGAAGAAGAAGAAAAGAAAAACGAAAAAAAAAAAAGCCTAATTAAGCTTAAAAAGAAGTTTTTAGATTATGGTAAATGTAATAACAATAATAGAATGATATGTTGGAGATTATCTGAGGCTTTCTGTTTTTTTTTTTTTTTTCTTTTTTGACCCAGAGTCTCGCTTTGTCGCCCAGGCTGGAGTGCAGTGGTGATCTCGGCTCACTGCAACCTCCGCCTTCCAGGTTCAAGAGATTCTCCTGCCTTGGCCTCCCAGTAGTTGGGATTACAGGCATGTGCCACCACACCTGGCTAATTTTTGTATTTTTAGTAGAGACAGGGTTTCACCATGTTGGTCAGGATGGTCTCGAACTCCTGACCTCGTGATCCACCCACCTCAGCCTCTCAGAGGGCTGGGATTTCAGGCGTGAGCCACTGTGCCTGGCCTATCTGAGGCTTTCTTTGGTGTGGTGGTCAGAGAAGACCTCTTCAATGAGCTGAGACCTTGGAGCCAACCATTACTATTACAAAATCGTGGAAAATGTGGAAGGAATCATTACAAATAGTAGAACCTTGACAAATACAAAAACCTCAATTCTGTTGAACTGAGACCAGGGGAATGCTGGGAGTTTGATGGCCAGAAAGAAGCTCTGTGAGACCAAAGTGCAATTAACAAAGAAAGAATAGTATAAGATGAGGAAAAGAGTGATGCATGGGTTTTTGGCTCATGTAAGTTCTCATAGGCAATGATAAAAACTGTAGTTTTAATCTGAAGAAAATATTGCAAAATTTTAGTAAGTATCTATCCTCTTTCTCCTTTCTGTCTTAGAACTTCCATTCCCTTGCTTCTGAGAGCCTCCTAATATTGCAGCTCTCCCGTCAGTCCCTTGTCCAAAGATCTCTTTTGGTCTTTTCTCATGTAATATGCCTTCCAGCTTCCCACTCTCTTAGGGACTTGCCAGGCAATTTGTAAACTAATCTGATAAACCAATAAGAATTAAAGCATTCATAGGTAATGTCACTTAAAATGATATTCCCCTAAGATAGCATCTTTCCTATAAAACAGCCTTTATTATCTAGACTGCAAGGAGTAAATACTTTGGAAATTATAGCTATTTAACGGAAAAAAATACCAAACAAACCCACAATATAAGCAGCTGCTTTTTTCCCCTCCCATGCAAAGGAATATACTTGTGTGAACTGTTCAGTTCAGCTGGTTAGAAATCAGGAAGTATTATTATCACCCTTGGTTTAACGATCACTAGGATTTATTAAGCCCCTGTTGTGCACCAGGCACTACACTAGATATTTTATATACATAGTTTCATTTAATTCTCACTACCAGTCCCATAAATTCCCAATTTATAGATGAAGAAAGTGAGGCTCAAAGGCTTATCTGCCTTGCACTGTGAACTTGTGATGAAAACAAGTTTAGAAATATAAAAGGCAATCCATAAGAATTTGCTTAATACATGCATGATTGGAATAAGTGAATGAATACATAAGTAAATAAGTCACACAGCCTGGGAGTTAGTGGATAGAGCTATGATTGGATTCAGCCCTCATGGACATAGAAGCCCATGCTATTCTATATAATAATGCCTTCCTCATTTAGTACATGATGATTTTGATATTCTGATATACAGTTCAGAGCATAGTTTATTCAAAGGCAAAAGGAACATGTCCAATGAGGCAGTTAGAGGATTTCTGTCAGAGGATCTCCTCCCTTAATTTTTCTGGTTCTGGGGAGCAATTTGCTATGTCTACTCAGGAATTCAGGCTGATTAAATGACTAAATTCTGATAGTAATGTTATTTTGATAAGACCAAAAATTTCCCCTAAGGCGTTGCAAGGAACACATACATATGTGTACACACACAGGCATACACACAGATACATAGACACTTTCTGTGAGTGAGAAAATGCCACATGAAGACGGAAGGATCCAAGGATTCAGCTCTTGCCTGTAGTCAGTGTCTATAACTAAGCAAGCTTGTTTGGGGGTGATGTTCACTATCTTACCCCTTCCAAAACATAAAAATAAAATAAAAACCCCAAGGTGTCTAAGAATGTGATAAGAGTTATCTTCAAGGAATACAATTTCATTCTTTGATTTTAGTGAGATCTACACATCTCTGTCAGAAGTTGAACTAGTGCCAGAGTCTTTAAAACAGAAACAAGTAAGTGTGTGGCTCTGATTCATCCTCTTCTGAAATCACACTGAACTCCTGGATGGGTACTCTCCTGAAGAGATGATGCTTCTATTTGTGTTATAAACCTGAACTTAAGCATAAGTGAGAGGAAGCTCTCCAAAAAGTGCTCTTGCAAAGCATTCCCCGTGTTACTGTATTGAAAGAAAATGTTCTTCAATCAAATATGTTTAGGAAACAAAGTGAATTATCTGACCTCTTAGCAATTTTCAAAGAACATTATTAAAGAATCGAAGAGGTCCTAAAAACCAAATAAATAAATAACAATAATCTATATAACTTTGTTTACCCAATATATCCCATACCAATCTGGCCACAGTATACCATAAAAAGGACATGTAATTGATTAGTGGTCCACTGAATATCTTTTGGGAAATGCTGACTTAGGAAATTTAAATGGTTCATGACGGGTAGAAAAGCAAAATTTTCTGTGTGGCTATAGCTGTCATAATCCCTAGGGACTTGTGGGGACTTGTGGGATAATTTGTAAGATTTTAAATGGGAAACATCTTTAGGGTAATGTCTGCTACTTTTTTTTTTTTTTTCGCTCTGCTGCCCAGGCTGGAGTGCAGTGGCGCAATTTTGGCTCACTGCAATCACCGCCTCCTGGGTTCAAGTGATTCTCCTTTCTCAGCCTCCCGAGTAGCTGGGATTACAGATGTCCACCACCACGACTGGTTAATTCTTGTATTTTTAGTAGAGACAGGATTTCACCATGTTGGCCAGGTTGGTCTCAAACTCCTAACCTCAGGGGATCTGCCCTAAAGTGTTGGGATTACAGGCGTGAGCCACCGCACCCAGCCGTGTGCTACTCTTATATATGATAAAGTTACATCTGACTCTACCTGTAGGCAGCAACACATGGCAGGCATGAAGGAGCACAGGCTGCAGAGTCAAGTCCTACCATTGCCACTTACCGCTCATGTGACTTTGTATGACACTTAAATTCTTTGAACCTGACCTATAAACAGTACTTAGCTCAAAGGAAATTATGGAGCTAATGTAAACAAAGTGCTTAGCATTGTGCTGGGCAAATACTAAGTGCTTAATAAGAGGCACCTGTTTTATATTTTTCTCTTTTTGTCTGATGCTTCTCATGGGTTTTTGTAGAATCATTCACATTCTCTTATAGAGCCCTCTTCTTGTCAGGGCATGCATTTGTAAGAAGGCCAAGTGGGTATTAACTACCTCATATATAGACCTCATTAGTGCAATTCACAAACCAAGACCAGAGTTTTATGGAGAAGGAATGTAGAATTATTTCTTGCAATGTTACCCACATTCTTCTTTAGCTATAATATGCAGTTAAGTGGCACTTTGAAAAGCTATTAGCACAAAAATCACTTATATTAAAACTAGTCTTAACATTAAAAATCAGTTTTTTATAAAAATCTGTGAATATCTCTTATGCTATTATTAAACCTGTGCAGGGATGTCCCCTTAAAATCCAAAATGGGTCTCATAAAATCATCCCCAAAGGAAATTTATAGTACAACAACCTGGAATGATGTTTACCATAAGTATAGACCAGCAACTGCCAGACAAACATTTGTGTTTGCCAGATATGCGAGTTGTTGGTGGAACTACAAACAAGGACTTTAAGTTATCCACAAAGACATTTGCTGCTCGTACATCTGTAACTGACATTTATAAAGGAAAATTCCCACTGTAGGCTTATAAAAAGATTTTGCACTTGCGTTCGTAATGACTGCAGTAGGATTTCTATACTATATATTAGGTTTATTATTAGTTTTGGAGTCAGAACATGACAACAGTTATTGTGTTAGGGTGACCATAATTATCAATCTTTTTATTCCTCTGCCCCAATCCATAGGTGCTCCGTCTCATTCAGAGTAACAATGGCAGTTCTTGAAAGGGGTTGCTAGGCTCTCCGATCTCATCCAACCTCACCTCTCCTCCCCACTTGCTCACTCTGCCATAACCACACCCTTCTTCTTGTTCCAGGCATGCTCCTACCTCAGGCCTATGCATTTCTGTTTCTTTTTTTTTTTTTTTTCCTGAGACAGAGTCTCATTCTGTTGCCAGGTTGGAGTGCAATGGCATGATCTTGGCTCACTGCAGCCTCCACCTCCTGGGTTCAAGCGATTCTGCTGCTTCAGCCTCCTGAGTAGCTGGGATTACAGGCGTCTGCCACCAGGCCAGGCTAATTTTTGTATTTTTATTAGAGATGGGGTTTCACCATGTTGGTCAGGCTTGTCTCAAACTCCTGCCCTCGTGATCTGCCCGCCTTGGCCTCCCAAAGTGCTGGGATTACAGGCGTGAGCCACCGCACCCAACCTTCATTTTGTCTTAAATTATTTTCTTCAAGATACTCACAAAATTGGCGTCCCAGTTCCTTCAAATATCTGCTCACATGTCATTCGCAAACTAACATGGTTTCCTTAAAAGTCTCTTCACACTTTATCCACACCTGCTTTATATTTCTCCATAGCACTGAACACTATCTGACATAGCCATACCTGCTCATGGAAGTCAATTACTAAATTTCTCAAAAATTTGCCAGGTGATTTTTTAAAAAATATTAAAACTTGAAATTTGTCATGTTGCAAATATTTACACTGTGGCAACTGGCAATACTACCAGTCAGGACTTTTATTTGGAGAGCTGGTTTACTAGAACATGACAAGACATAATATTTATGTGCTTATATATACACTGTTGGTCAACACTAGTGTATAAGCTCAACAAGTGCAAACAGTCTGTTTTGTTCACTACTGTTTATCTAGTGTCCTGTACAGAGTCTGACACAGTTGATTAACATATTTATGTCGAATGAATGACTGATGAGTATTTCAAAAATTAAGATTTTATGGCAGTTAATTTTTGGGAAAGATGAGATTGGCCTTTTCATCCATTCACTAATTTTGACATTCAATAAATATGTACTAGGTGCTCACACTGTTCTAGGACTTGGAGACTTTTATATTATTATTATTATTATTATTATTGAGACAGAGTCTTGCTCTGTCACCCAGGCTGGAGTGCAGTGACGTGATCTCGACTCACTGCAGCCTCTACCACCCAGGTTCAAGCGATTCTCCTGCCTCAGCCTCCTGAGCAGCTGGGAGTACAGGCGCGTACCACCACATCCGGTCGGAGACATTTTAATAAACAGAAGAGAAAAGTCCTTACCTTCATGGAGCTTACATTTTAATAGAGGAGAGAAAAACAGTGAACTAAAACAAACAAACACAAAAGATAAAAGCTGTAAGTTCAGATATTGATATGTTAGAAAAAATAAGTTTAGATACTGGGAATGCTTATAAAACACTAAGACCACAACAAGGTAATGAATAGAGAGGGACTACAGGAGGAGTTGATCTTTTACATACAGAAATCAGGTACAGCCTTTCTGAAAGTTGATGTTTGAACTGAGACATAAATGACACAATTAAGTCTGCCAAACTCAGATCTAAGGAAAGCCCATTTCAAGCAGAAAGAACAGCAAAGTGCAAGGCCCTGATGTTGGACTGAGTTTGGTGAGCTGGAAGAACAGAATGAGGATCACAACTCTTGAAACATACTGGCCGGGCGCGGTGGCTCACACCTGTAATCCCAGCACTTTGGGAGGCTGAGGCAGGTGGATCATGAGGTCAGGAGTCCGAGACCAGTTTGGCCAACATGGTGAAACCCCATGTCTACTAAATATACAAAAAAATCAGCTGGGCATAGTGGCATGTGCCTGTAATCTCAGCTACTTGGGAGGCTGGGGCAGGAGAATCGCTTGAACCTGGGATGCAGAGGTTACAATGAGTTGAGATTGCACCATTGCACTCCAGCCTGGGCGAGAGACTCCATCTCCAAAAAAAAAAAAAAAAAAAAAAAAAAAAAAAAAAAAAAAAAAAAAAGAAAAGAAGAAAGAAACATATTGGGTTAGAAAGAGAATGGTGGTGGATGAGATCAGAAAGGCAGGCAGAGTCAAACCACTCAGGACTTTACAGGCCATGAGAAACTCAGAGAGGAACATGATACAGTGTCAAGTTTGCAAAGATCAAAGGCAACAGAGGATGGGAAGTGACCAATTACAAGCTACTGCAGTGGTTCAGCATGTACACTGCAAAAATATAGAGTCTGTGAGTGACAGTACGGACCACAATGGATCGTGATCATTTCAGAGGTGAATTTAGCCAAATCATTCATGATATAACATCTTTGGCTTTTACACACAGTTCAAGATGAGATGAAAAGATGGAATATTCTGTACCTTTTATTAAAAGCTAATATAAACTTGATACTCAAACCAACAAAGGAAAGTATAAGACAGTTATAGCCAATCTCAATTAAAGTTTCACATGCAAAAATCCTATTTAAAATATTAGCATGCCACATAAAGCAATGTGTTAAAAATACTTTGGAACCAGAAAAGGTTTCCCTCAAGAATTCATGGATGGTTTAACATTAGAAAAAGCTATTAATGTAATTAAATATGTTAACAGGTTAAAGGAGGAAGAAATAAATGGTCATCCCAAAAGATACAAAATAATTGGATAAAATTAAAGTCCATTCCTGATTTTTAAAAAAAAGAATCCAGGGAATCTAAGAAAACATTGCTAATATGATGAAGGTTTCTAGCAAAAACTTGCAACAAATCTCTTAATAATAAAAGTTAGAAATACTCATTTTGAAGTAAACAAAAGGTTAACTTTTTCTTTTTTGTCCACTCTATTTCTTTCTTCTCTTTCTTTTTTTATTTTTATTCTTTTGAAACAGTCTTGCTCTGTCGCCCAGCCTAGAGTGCAGTGGCACGATCTCGGCTCATTGCAACCTTCACCTCTCAGGTTCAAGCAATCCTCGTGCCTCAGCCTCCTGAGTAGCTGAGATTACAGGTGTGTGCCATGTCTGGCTAATTTTTTCTTTTTTTTTTTTTTTTTTTTTTAGTAGAGACGGGATTTCACCATGTTGACCAGGCTGGTCTTGAACTCCTGACCTCAGGTGATCTGCCCACCTTGGCCTCCCAAAGTACTGGAATTACAGGCGTGAGCCACCATGCCCAGCCAGAATCTAACCACTCTTCATCATGTATATTGCCAGTATTATAACAATAGCTTTCTACCAAGTTTCCCTGCTTCTATTTTTTTTTTTTTTTTTTTGTGGGGAGGTAGAATTGATTTTTTAACATAAAAAAACCTGTGCATAATTAATGTATACAACTTAATCAATTTGGAGATAAGTATACAGCCATGAAGCCACCACCACTATCTGTGCCATAGACCTATTCATCACTGTTAAAAGCTTCCTCCCAATCTATTGTACGTTATGATTACAAATTTTTGTGATAAGCATGTTTAACATGAGTTCTACCCTCTTAGAAAAATGTCAAGTATACAATACAGTACTGTTAACTATATTCACTATGCTATACAATAGATCTCTAGGATTTATTTCTCATTTATAACCAAAACTTTGTACTCTGATGAACATCACATTTTTCTCTCTCCTCATCCTGTAGAAACCACCATTTCACTCTCTGCTTCTATGAATTTGATTATTTTAAATTTATCACATATAGTGTATCTTGTAGTATTTGTCCTTCTGTGTCTCATTTCACCTAGCATAGTGACCTCTAGATTCATCCGTATTGTCACAACTGGCAAAATTCCCTTTGGTTGAATAATATTTCATTGGATATATGTAACTCGTTTTTACTCAAAACCACTAATGATCAGGGAAATGCAAATCAAAACCACATGAGATATCACCTCATACCTGTTAAAATGACTAGTATCAAAAAAACAAAAGATAAATATTGGTGAAGATGTGGAGAAAAGGGAACACTTATACACTGTTAGTGTAGTGTAAATTCATACAGCCATTATAAGAACCAGCATAGAAGTTCTACAAAAAACTAAAAATAGAAAGACCAAATCACCTAGCAATAGCACATCTGGGTACATGTCCCAAGGAATTGAAGGCAGAGTCAATTATAAAAGGTACAGATCTTTCTGTACTCCCTGTTCATCACAGCATTATTCATAATAACCAAGACATGGAAGCAACTAAATATCCATCCGTGCTTCTATTCTATGTGTATCTTTCATAGGAGCCTCAGTGATCTTTTAAAATTTTAAGTCAGATCACAGCCCAGAAGCCTGAAGTGACTCTCTGATCTTCACTCCAACTTCTTTCTCCCTTGCTCTTTCGGGTGCAGCCACACACTAGCCTTCTTGCTGTTCTTAAGACACGAAAGGCATGATCCCACTTTACAGTCGTGGTTCTAGCTGTTTCCTTTGTCTGAAATGCTTTGTACTGCCAGAAACTACTTGGCTGAGTCCCGTGGCAATTTCAAGTCCTATCAAATCTCCCCTTAATGAGGACTAGTCTGACCACAATTTTTTTTTTTTTTTTTTGAGAAGGAGTCTCACTCTGACGTCCAGGCTGGAGTGCAATGGTGCGATCTCGGCTCACTGCAACCTCCAACTCCCGGGTTCAAGCAATTCTCCTGCCTCAGCCTCCCTCTTGAGTAGCTGGGATTACAGGTGTGCACCACCATGCCCAGCTAATTTTTGTATTTTTAGTAGAGACGGGGTTTCACCATGCTGGCCAGACAGTCTCGAACTCCTGATCTCGTGATCCGCCAGCCTCAACCTCCCAAAGTGCTGGGACTACAGGCATGAGCCACCATGCCCGGCCACCACAGTGTTTTATGATACAACTTGTACCATACTCCTTACTGTGCCCTTTCTTATTTTATTTTATTTATTATTATTATTATTTGTTTTTGAGACAGAGTCTCGCTCTGTGGCCCAGGCTGGAGTGCAGTGGTGCAAACTCGGCTCACTGCAAGCTCTGCCTCCCAGGTTCATGCCATTCTCTTGCCTCAGCCTCCCGAGTAGCTGGGACCATAGGCGCCTACCACCACGCCCAGCTAATTTTTTTTTTTTTTTTGTATTTTTAGTAGAGACAGGGTTTCACCGTGTTACCCAGGATGGTCTCGATCTCCTGACCTCGTGATCTGCCTGCCTCGGCCTCCCAAAGTGCTGGGATTACAGGCATGAGCCATCGTGCCTGGCCCTTGTTTTTTTATTTTGCATGTCACCTTGCAAAACACTATATATTTTACTTATTTTTCATATTCTTAATTTGCAAGATAGTGAGCTCCACAAGAGCAGTATTTCATTGCTGCTGTTCATTGACATTTTTTGAGCATATAAAAGAGTGCCTAGAAATAGTGGGTGCTCAATAGTACTTGTTGATTAAATGAATGAACAAATGAATGAAGGAAAATCAATAAGAAGGTAGAAAAAGAGAATGTGGGTAAGTAATATATAAACAGACAATTCATTGAACAGAACAACCAAATGACTAAACACAGAAAAAGCTGCTCGATCTAGTAATAATCAATATAATGAAAAACTAACTCAAGATAACACTTATTCTCATCTGAATGGCAAAACAAATTAAGTTTAATAACACGAAGTGTTGGTAAGAGTTTGTAGAAGCAAGTAGTGATACGTTGTCTGCTTTTAATATAAATTTGAAAGAATATTTTGAAGTTCATTTTATAATTCTGAATAAATTTATCCATATTCTTCTGCCTAGCGACCTCACTTCTAGATACATTTCCCCAGGTAACTCTCCTACATGGACAAAAGAGGTTAGCAGCACTTTTGTAATAGTAGAAAATGAAAAAGCTACTCAAATCCTTCAATAGGAAAAATATGAACAAACTGGTTTATTCCTACAATGCAGTTGTATACAAATTTAAAATTAATAAGCCAAAACTACATATATTAACATGAATTCATATTTAAAACAGAATTTGGAGTAGAATTAGTACAATATGCAACCCCACTGGAATTTTTTTTTTTTTTTTTTTTTGAGACAGAGTCTCACTCTGTCACCCAGGCTGGAGTGCAATGGCACGATCTCAGCTCACTGTAACTTCTGCCTCCCTGATTCAAGCGATTCTCCTACCTCAGCTTCCTGAGTAGCTGGGATTACAGGCGCCTGCCACCACACCCGGCTAATTTTTGTATTTTTAGTAGAGATGGGGTTTCACCATGCTGGCCAGGCTAGTCTTGAACTCCCGACCTCAGACAATCCGCCCGCCTTGGCCTCCCAGAGTGCTGGAATTGCAAGAGTGAGCCGCTGCGCCTAGCCTGGAACTTTTTAAAGACACAACAATAGTATCTGTGTTCTATATGGCTTTATGTGTGTTTATGAAAATGCAAAAAATGCATGGGAATGGTAATACGTACTTGAGGACAGTGATAACTTTTGGGAGAAAACAAGGAAGAGTTTAGACAATGGGGCTCTTGCACTATGATTTATTAATTTCTGTTAAGATTTTTAAGGTAAATATGATAACACCATGTGTTCAATTTCAGTGTGGAAGTCTATCATGGTATTTTCTGTGATGTAATACCAAATTTAAAAATTTTTAAATTTTAAATGAATATTTTGGCAAATAAGAGTAAAAAGGAGATACAAAGAAGGATTGGGTGATAGCATAAGGGGGCAGCAAGGAAAATATAAAATGCTATTGGGAGAGGTGAGATCTGAGTATATTTGTAAGCGGGGCAGAAGGGACTTTGAAAAAGGGGGAAGCTGGCCGGGCACGGTGGCTCACGCCTGTAATCCCAGCACTTTAGGAGGCCGAGGCGGGTGGATCACGAGGTCAGGAGATTGAGATCATCCTCGCTAACAGGCTGAAACCCCATCTCGACTAAGGGCGCCTGTAGTCGCAGCTACTCGGGAGGCTGATGGCGCGAACCCAGGAGGCGGAGCTTGCAGTGAGCGGAGACAATATAAGAGAAAAGGTAAAAGTGTAAAATATTGATGTCATGTGTAGGATGTCAAAACTAAGGCACATAAGTAGCTGTTAGTTTTGACAAGACAGAGTCATATTTCTTCTACAGGAGGAGAGAAAAGGAAACACTAGTTGGAGGTACAGAGTTATATTGAAATACAGAACAGAAAGATAAAGGGCACTCTAGCAAATTTAAATATTCTCAGTCAAGTTGAAGACAATGGGATATCAAGGTTATTTTCAGCCAGTAAGGTAATAAAGAGTTGATAATTTGAGGAGACCAGAGAAAGTTTGAAATCTCTGCAGGTATGTATGTAATAAGAAACCACTGCAGGTCTATAGTAAGTAAGTAAGAGAGTTACCAGCAACCCAAGCCTTATAAACCCAACTGTGTTAGAAATTAGTGAGTTTTTAACTATACCCGATTTTCATGCTGTACTTGATTTTTAAACTTCTTCCAGAAGTGCTCAGTAGCCAAATAATATAGGAAATGGATAGAGGGGCTTATTTAGAATTGAAAATCACCAGAATTATAAAAGCAAAAAGAATAGTGAATCCATGAATCTATGGCGTTCAGGAGAGCATCGATTAAATAGCTAAGCCTAAGATCAAGGCTACGAACAGTGGCAAGTGAGACCCTCCAAAATCTCATAGAATGGAGAAATAGTAAGAAGTTGAAAACATGAAGAAGTTGAAGTTACAATGAGGACAAAAGAACATTTTTAGCAAGACTACAATGACAAGAAGAATGAAAGAGGGAAGAAGTTGGCACTCCAGAATTTTGCAGATTGTCATCTTTGATATTACTTCAAGATAAAATCAAGAAGTGCTTAAAGATGTAAAAAATTGAGTGAAAATTATCATTAAAATGTGGGTGAGTCATAAGAAACTCAAATACTGGATGATATAAGTTTAAATGTTGAAATAACAGAGGATGATGGAAGCGATGAGGTAGAAAGGACACACAGATAGCTGTTAATTTATTAAAAAGAGTATATTGCTATTATTTTAAGAACAAGGGTAAACAGTGAATGTTACTTTTATTTAAATTTTTACAATTATTTTACTCAATGTTATTTGAGATTTGTTGATAGTGATAGCATGTAGATATAATCTATTTATTTGAAATTTTTACAGTATTCATTTGTATGAATGCTCTCATTTATTATCCACTCTCTAACTAATGGTTGTTTTCAATTTTTTTGTTCTGACAAAATAATGCAAATATACATTTTATTTTAAAGCATGTTTTATGATAGTATGCACACACGAGGAAAGATCTCTAGGGCATTTATGTGAAAGGGAAATTCTAGGCTCGAGGCATATATATCTTCAACTTGCATATGCACGCTACAGAATGATATATAGAGTAAATGACATTTTTGTAAATTTTTAAAATATGTAAACTTTATATACATTCTGTGTTGGTCCATTTTGCATTGCTATAAAGAAATGCCTGAGACTTTGGCAATTTGTAAAGAAAAGAGGTTTATTTGGTTCATGGTTCTGCAGACTGTACAAGAAGCACTGCACTAGCATCTGCTTCTGGTAAGGCCTCAGGAAGCTTTTAATCATGGTGGCAGGCAAACAGGGAACTAGCATACCAGATGGCAGGAAAGAGAACAAGAGAGAGATGGGGGAAATCCCAGACTTTTTAATATTAGATCTCACATGAACTCAGTGCTCTGGGGAGGGCACCGAGCCATTAATGAGGGATCCAGCCCCATTACTCCAATGCCTCCCACCAGGTCCCCCTCCAACAGTGAAGATCATGTTTTAACATGAGATTTGGGGAGGACAGCATCTAAACCATATTACTCGCATATCAACTAAAGATACAAAATTTGATCAGGAAGTACAAGAATAAATACAAGGACAATGGTTACTCTAAAGAAGGAGAATTAGGCCAGGAGCAGCAGCTCACTCCTGTAATCCCAGCACTTTGGGAGGCCGATGTGGGTAGATCACCTGAGGTCAGGAGTTCAAGACCAGCCTAGGCAACATCGTGAAACCCTGTTTCTACTAAAAATACAAAAATTAGCTGGGCACAGTGGCGTGTGCCTGTAATTCCAGCTACTCAGGAGGCTGAGGCAAGAGAATCACTTGAACTTGGGAGGCAGAGGTGGCAGTGAGCCAAGATCATGCCATTGCACTTCAGCCTGGGTGACAGAACGAGACTCCAAAAATAATAATAATAGGTGTTTATTCTTTTATTTACATATGTCATAAGTATGACATATTTCATAATAAAAGATTAAAATAGTATCTTTTCAAAATGATATTGTTCATTGTAAAAAGTTTAGAAGGCCCAATGAAACTGGTAGATGAAAATAAAAATAACCTTCCATTTCAATACCCTGAATAAGAACTATTAATATTTTGGTATGTTTTCCAACACATATATAAATATAAATAGATTATATTTTATATCATGTTTTAAGATGCACTTCTATTTTACTTAACAATAAAATGTTATTAAACTTTGGGTTTCAGTTTCAACATGTAAAAACCTCAGAGGTTATCACTTCCATCCTTAAAACAGACAAAAGCAGAATGAACTAAAACCCACCGACTTTTCTTGGATTCATCGGAGAACTGGTGTTGCAGGGCAAACACCCTAGTGCAAAATCCAGAGAGTCATGGCCTGATCTGTATACTGGAGCAGACCCTACTGCAGCCATAAAGTGCCAGGAACACATATATGGTAATTGTAACAAATTGTTATAGATTTAATGTAGATGAGCTCCAGAGAGTGAAACTCCTAGAGACCATAGGCTTAGGGGCTCTCTACACAAACTCACCCCCACGGACCCTACTAGCTTCTTACAGTGCAGAAACAAGAGTCTCTCATGGCTCTGGCAGGGGAGGGGAGGAGTGACCATTGTGAAATATGCCCAGTGCATTCTCCATTATGAAGGTCTACCCTTCAGGGGAAAAGATTTCATCAGAAACTTCTCTCACATGAGGAAAGAGAACTTCCCCAAATTAAGGCCCTTGGAGGAGTGAGAGGGTAAGATTCTAAGGAATACATTGTGAAGGTCACAGTCCAGGGATACATGGCCACTAAAAGACTAAGATTTAATCCTGTAATTATAGCATGCTCCCCCTGTCTGATACTTTATCACCACATGAACAAGACTCCAGTATAATAACAATGTATTAAAGGTGAAGAAAAAAAGCCACAAGACACAGCTTTTACCTGAGAAGTTTTTAGGGAAGTCTAAAGGTAGCATGGGAGTCTAAAATAATGATTCTAGAGAAAATTGAAGCTCTGGTACCTATAGCTATGGCAAACCTTAAGCAAAGATCAACTCCCAGCCAGTTTAACATAAAACCCCAAACTATTTTAGGCCTATTTTGCCCCAGTTTACTATTTAAGCCTGTTTTACCCCAGTTCCTGTTACACTATACATCATGCCCAGCTTTTAACAAGAAATTACAAAACATACTAAAAGGCAAGAGAAAAAATACAGCTTGAAGAGACAAAGAAAGCATCCAAACCAGACTCAGATATGACACAGATTTTGGAGTTACTAAACAAGGCATATAAAGTAACTATGTTCATTATGTTAAGAGCTCTAATGGAAAAAGTGGACAACATGCAAGAACAGATGGTCAATGTACTAAGAGAGACAGAAAATCTAAGAAAGTATCCAAAGAAAATGCTAGAAATTAAAAAAAAAAAAAAAAACACCATAGTAAAGAAATGAAGGATGCATTTGAAAGTCTCATCAGTGGCTGAACATGGCCAGTGAAACAAGCAGGAAGCTAGGCTGAGTGCAGTGGCTCATACTTGTAATCCCAGCACTTTAGGAGGCCAACGCAGGTGGATTGCTTGAGCTCAGGAATTGGAGGCAAGCCTGGGCAACATGGCGAAACCCCATCTCTACAAAAAAATACAAAAATTATCTGGGCGTGGTGGCTTATGCCTGTGGTCTCAGCTACTTGGGAGGCTGAGGTGGGAGGACTGCTTGAGCCAGGGAGGCAGAGGCTGCAGTGAGCTGAGATCATGGCACTGCCCTCCAGCCAGGGCAACAGGGCAAGACCTGGCCTTAAAAAAATATAATAATAATAAAGAATCAGTAAGTTCAAAAGCAGGTTAACAGAAAGTTTCCAAATTGAAATGGAAAGAGAAAAAATATTGAAACAATAAAACAGAACAGAAACCACAAAACTGGGACAGCTTCTGAAGATGCTTATATGCATAATGAGAATACCCAAAGAGAAGACAGAGAAAATGGATCAAGAAATATTTGAGCTAACAGTGGTCAGCAATTTTCCAAAACTAAGAAAAGACATCATACCACAGTTGCAGAAAGTTCAGGACATCAGACAAGATAAATACCTAAAATCTACATTTAGGCATATCATATTCAAACTGCAGAAAGTCAAAGACAGAGAGATCTTGAAAGATCCTCGGGGACGGGGGAAGTACAAAGATACCTTTCCTATGACAATAAGAATTCAGTGGACTTTCTATCAGAGCCACCAAGAAAGAAAAGAGTAAGATGAAGTACTTTTCTATTTTTATTTATTTTTTATTCTTTTGAGACGGAGTTTCACTCTGTCACCCAGGCTGGAGTGCAGTGGTGCAATCTCGGAATAGGGTCTATAAGACTGAAGTCACAGGCCGGGCGTGGTGGCTCACGCCTGTAATCCCAGCACTTTGGGAGGCCGAGGTGGGCGGATCACAAGGTCAGGAGATCGAGACCATGGTGAAACCCCGTCTCTACTAAAAATAGAAAAAATTAGCCGGGCGCAGGGGCGGGCGCCTGTAGTCCCAGCTACTCGGGAGGCTGAGGCAGGCGAATGGCGTGAACCCGGGAGGCGGAGCTTGCAGTGAGCCGAGATTGCGCCACTGCACTCCAGCCTGGGCGACAGAGCGAGACTCTGTCTCAAAAAAAAAAAAAAAAAAAAAAAAAGACTGAAGTCACAACAGATTGCACCTAAGCACTGTACTCTAGCTGATAAAACTGATACTCACAGGAGTATAAGTTAGCAATTCTGAATTACTATATGTGGATCCTGGAATGGAACATTAAGTAAATTGATGTAAGATGGCAGGAGGCAGGAATCTTACTGTTGAAGTGGGGGTTTAGAGACAACCTCTGCCTCCCGGGTTCAAGCAACTCTCCTGCCTCAGCCTCCCGAGTAGCTGGGACTACAGGTGCCCACCTCCATGCCCAGCTAATTTTTTGTATTTTTAGTATAGATGGGGTTTCAGCGTGTTAGCCTGGATGGTATCAATCTCCTGACCTCATGATCCGCCCTCCTTGGCCTCCCAAAGTGCTGGGATTACAGGCATGAGCCTCCGTGCCCAGCCTTTATTTATTTATTTATTTATTTATTTTGAGATGGAATCTCACTCTGTTGCCCAGGCTGGAGTGCAGTGGTGTGATCTTGCTTTATTGCAACCTCCGCCTCCTGTGTTCAAGCGATTATCCTGTCTCAGGCCCCCGAGTAGCTGGGATTATAGGTGCACACCACCAAGCCCGGCTACTTTTTTTTTTTTTTTTTTTGATTTTTAGTAGAGACAGGGTTTCACCATATTGGCCAGGCTAGTCTCGAACTCCTGACCTCAGATGATCTGCCCGCCTCAGCCTCCCAAATTTCTGGACTACAGGCGTGTCCCACAGTGCCTGGCCTATTTATTCATTTATTTATTTAAGATGGAGTCTTGCTCTGTCACCCAGGCTGGGGTGCAGTGGTATGATCTCGGCTCATTGCAACCTCCGCCTCCCGGATTCAAGTGATTCTCCTGTCTCAGCCTCCTGAGAAGCTGGAATTACAGGTGCCTGCCACCACACCCGGCTAGTTTTTGTATTTTTAGTAGGGATGGGGTTTCACCACATTGACCAGGCTGGTCTCAAACTCCTGACCTCAGCTGGTCTGCCAGCCTCGGCCTCCCAAAGTGCTGGGATTACAGGCATGAGCCACCACACATGGACAAGGGTGAAGTATTTAAAGTGCTGAAAGAAATAAATCACCAACATGAAATTCTATATCCAGCAAAATAGTCTTCAAAAGTGAAAGAGAAGTAAAGGTTTTCTCAGTCAAACAAAAATTGAGGGAGTCCATCTCTAGGAGATCTTCTCTGTAAGAAATGTTAAAAGAGTTTTTCGGGTAGAAGAAGTATGTTATAGGTCCGAAACTCAGATCTACATAAAGAAAGAAAGAGTGTTGAAGGAAAAACCAAACCAATGATGGTAAAATAATATATCTTGTTTTTCATTTTCTTTTTTTCTTTCTTTCTTTCTTTCTTTCTTTCTTTCTTTCTTTTTTTTTTTTTTTTTTTTTTGAGATAGAGTTTTGCTTTATTGTCCAGGCTGGATGTGCAGTGGCATGATCTTGGCTCACTGCAACCTCTGCTTCCCGGGTTCATGTAATTCTCGTGCCTCAATCTCCTGAGTAGCTGGAATTACAGGTGCCCCCCACCATGCCCAGCTGACTTTTCGTATTTTTAGTAGAGACGGGGTTTCACCATCTTGCCCAGGCTGGTCTCAAAATTCTGAGCTCAGGCAATTTGCCTGTCTTGATCTCCCAAAGTACTAGGATTACTGGCATGAGCCACTGTGCCCAGCCATTTTCCATTTTCTTATTTGATCTAAGGGAAAGAAGTCAGTCTCAAAAGGCTACAGATTATATGACTCCAATCATATGACATTTTGTAATGGGCAAAACTAGAGCAACAACATAAAGGTCAGTGTTTGCTAAGAATTCTGGGTGTGGGAATGTGTTGAATAGGGGAAGCACAGAGGCATTTTCAGGACAATTTTGTAATTATTTTGTAAGGTACTGTAATTATGGACAGATGACATTATACATTAGTGAAAACCCAAAGAACTTTACAGTACAAAGAGCAAACTTCATGTGTGCAACTTTAAAAAAAATCACTTAGGAAATCCAAGGATTCCAAGACAGAATACATTGTGATTAAACAACATAAGTGTATTCCAAGTCTATGAAACAACCTTACAGAAGGCTGTGGGAGAAAAGGAACTGATTAAAGAATGTGAAAGGAATAGGGTCTATAAGACTGAAGTCACAACAGATTGCACCTAAGCACTGTACTCTAGCTGATAAAATTGACACTCACAGGAGTATAAGTTAGCAATTCTGAATTACTATATGTGGATCCTGGAATGGAACATTAAGTAAATTGATGTAAGATGGCAGGAGGCAGGAATCTTACTGTTGAAGTGGGGGTTTAGAGACAAGCAAGGGGAGAGGTATAGAATGATCCACGTAGTAATGGGTTAGAGTTGGAGACATCAGTGTAAACTCATGTTTAGATTAATGTAGTTATAGACAGTTAAATATGGAAATATTTACAGGTATATGTATACACTGTATTTAGTATACTCATATTTCATTACTCTGTCAGGCCCAGTAGCAATGACAGTCGGTAGCAATGAGCAAATCTAGTGCCCACATATTTTGGTTTATAATACCATTCTTCAGTAAAAAGGAACCAGACCTCTTTGAGAAAGGACTTGTTCTAAGACTGGGGAAGGAAATATGCAAGATGAACTTGGAGCATCTTATATTGTCAGAGAGTAAGTATAGCGCTAAAGCAGCCCAACAAACAGATAAGCCCCAAACAAACAGACACAGTGATGGGGATATGTTGAAGGGACACAGGAGTCAACTAAAAGAACACCCAATGGCCAAAGCTCAAACAACTTGAGCAGTAAAATAAAATAATGTATAAATTGAATTATGACTTTGTGGACCTGAAATATCTGAGACAGGTCTCAGTTAATTTAGAAAGTTTATTTGGCCAAGGTTAAGGATTTCCCTGTAACACGGCCTCAGGAGGTCCCGAGGATATGTACCCAAGGTGGTCGGGGTACAGCTTGCTTTTATACATTTTAGGGAGACATAGCACATCAATCAATATATGTAAGATTTACATTGGTTTGATCTGGGAGGATGGGACAACTTGAAGCAGGGGCTTCCAGGTTATAGGTAGATTAAAAATTTTTCTGATTGGCAACTGATTGAGTTAATGTCAGTAGAAAGAAATGTCTGAGTTATGATAAGGGGTTGTGGAGACCTAGGTTTTATTATGCAGATTAAGTCTCCAAGTTGTACACTTTAGAGAGAATATACTGCATATTTTTCTTTTTTTTTCTTTTCTTTTTTTTTTTTTTCTTTTGAGAAGGAGTCTCTCTCTGTCACCCAGGCTGGAGTGCAGTGGCATGATCTCGGCTCATCGCAACCTCTGCCTCCCAGGCTCAAGTGATTCTCCTGCCTCAGTGTCTTGAGTATCATCTGGGATTACAGGCGCGTACCACCACACCCAGCTAATTTTTGTATTTTTAGTAGACACTGGGTTTCACCATGTTGGCCAGGCTGGTCTCAAACTCCTGACCTCAAGTGATCCTCCCATCTCGATTTCTCAAAGTGCTGGCATTACAGGCATGAGCCACCATGCCGTGCCAGTGACTGTAGATGTTTATTATCAGACTTAAGGTCTGTCTTGATGTTAATGATGGTGGGGTAGAATGAGGCACGTTCAAGCCTCTCCTCCATCATGACCTGAACTGGATTCTTAAGTAACTCTGTAATGCCCTTGGCTGAGAGAAGGAGTCCATTCAGATGGTTGGGGACCTTAGAATTTTATTTTTCATTTACATTCTCCCCCTTCTGGCCAAGATTTTCTAGAGGCAACATGAATGACCACCAGATTTTTATTTTTTCCCATAGCACCGTTGGGGTGGCAGGGCTGCCTGCCCTGGGTCCATCCTGTTCCTCAGTGAAACTCCCTGGGGCCAAGGGACTTAGAATCAAAAGACTAATAGAAAACTAAATGTTCTAGGCCAGATAGAAATGGATGTGGACAACCATTCATTAACCCATATATACATATATATATATATATATATTTTTTTTTTTTTTTTTTAAGTAAAATGCCAACAAACAAAAAGCCAGTGATGAGGTTACAAAACTGACTTATCTTTAACTTCTATGCATTGAGCTTCTATAATCTTGGTTTTAGTTACAGACTTACAATAATTAGCTATACAAAACATAGGCATTATTCTGGGAAAAATTTTTTAATATATATCTAACTGCACAACTCATAACTGGGAGTATTGTATCTAGGAGGCTTTGTCATGAGGTATTTCTATCCTCTCAGTAATTATTTTCTTTTAAAAACTAAGAAAACTGAATAATGTATAGACTAGTTAATAATAATTTGTCAATACTGGTTTATTAATTGTAACAAATGTACCCTACCAATGTTGATGTTGATAATATGAAAAGATGTTGATAATATGAAAAACGGGATGTGGATATCTGGGAAACGCTCTGGACTGTCTTCCCTTTTTTTATTTTTATTTTTTTATTTTTTGGTAAATCTAAAACTTTTTAAAAACAGAGTTTATTTAAAAGTTATTCTTCTAAATATTTAAATGGCTGTATACTGATTCTTTGCATAGCTAATGCATTTAAACAATCCTATCTTATGAACAATCAGTTATTTCTGATTTTTACTATTATAAACAATTATATAATTAAGGTCCATTGTAAATATTTGTGCATATGAACTTACTAATTAACAGAGGATCTTATCTGTTGGTAAATTCTTCTAAGAAACTTGTGTTCTTTTACTACTCATAGTGACACATGAAAGTCCAATTTCCCTACACTCTTAGCAACACTGAATGTTATCATTTATTTAATTTTGGCTAATTAAATACATGAAAGTCATACCTCATTTTACTTTGAAAGGTAGAATTTTAAAATATTTTCATTGGCTATTTTAACCTACCCTTTTATAAAGTTCAGGTTAAGTTTAAAATATAGATTTAATGAGCTCCCACTATATTCTGGAGAACATTCACATACATTATCTTATGTTATCTTTATTATCTCTTGCATCTGGATGCAAGTAATAGGAAACTCAATTCAATCTGGCTTAAGCAACATGAAGAAGCCATTATCTCACGTAAGAAGAAGCCCAGAGGGAAGGTGGTTGCAGGAATAATCTACCTGCTTAATCGTGTCAAGGTTTTGATATTCTCAGCAAGACTTGCCCCACATTTGTATAAGATGGCTATAGAAATTCCAGAAATCAAGTACAGAGGGAAGAAAAATTCGTGTCAATATCTTATTTTTCTTTTAAGGATAAAGAAACCTATCTAATTCATACCAGCCCAGGCAGACTTCCCTTCATAATTTACTGGACAGAACTGTATTGCACGCTAAAGTCAAATCAAAGACCACTTGGCAAAGGAAATGAGATATGACTTAATTAAAAAACTTAACATTTTCTACACCCCTTGCTCTCCACCCCAAACTGAGGAAGGTCTAGCCTCCCTGAAGAATAGAACACTTTAAAAGAGAGTGAACAAAATCAAGATTGGGAAAAAGTAAGGAATGGTTGTGGGATGAGCAACCAACAGTATTTTCCTCAATCATCCCAGTGGCCTATTGTAAATTAGGTATTCTTATGCCTATTTGTCCAATCAAGATGCTGTGCCTCAGAGAATGTAAGTGTCTTGCTCAAGACCACCCAGCAAGTATGACAAGCTAGTTTGCAATCAAAATCTCTAAATCCAATTATAGATTGGTATTAATTGTAAAAATTTTACAATTGTGATCAGCACTAAGGGAGAGAAGTGGAAGTTTTTGTTGTTGTTGTTGTTGTTTTGAGATGGAGTCTCGCTCCCTTGCCCAGGCTGGAGTGCAGTGGCGCGATCTCGGCTCACTGCAAGCTCTGCCTCCGGGGTTCACGCCATTCTCCTGCCTCAGCCTCCCGAGTAGCTGGGACTACAGGCGCCCACGACCACACCTGGCTAATTTTTTATTTTATTTTATTTTATTGTATGTTTAGTGGAGCCCGGGTTTCACCGTGTTAGCCGGGATGGTCTCGATCTTCTGACCTCTTGATCCTCCCACCTCAGCCTCCCAGAGTGCTGGGATTATAGGCATGAGCCACCGCGCCCAGCAAAAAGTGGAGGTTTTACAGCATTTGAGGGGAGCAAATTGTAGGAAAAACCTGGTTGGGGGAATTGAGAAAAGACTTCCTGAGAAAATAACATTTTAGTTAAGCACTAAATCTTGAATGCCACCTTCATAAATTAAATCCCCTTTACAATGGCAGCATCTGAACTATTTTTTCATTTTGCGTGGATGTGATCTGTTTATTGTAATGATGCAATCACAGCTCCATAACAGCAGTTACTGAAGCCAGGGGCATGGTGACAAGAGAGGCATTGGGAAGCAACTCTGAAAACAGTAGGCAGGTCCTCAGCAATGTCCATGAACCTACTTGAGGCAACTTCAGTGAGCTGGAGAACAGTTCACAGCCCAGTTCAGTGAAATACCCCTTCCAACATGATCCCATTCTTGGTGTCAAGACAGTGTTTGACATAACATCATAGGACAATGCTTGGTATTTCTTTTATTAGTCTGGTCTTACTTTTAAAATGTAGCAAATATCAATATCATAAAGTACACATTATAAGACAGAGC
The DNA here is from genome assembly GCF_024542745.1 of Macaca thibetana thibetana. Lineage (NCBI taxonomy): Eukaryota > Metazoa > Chordata > Mammalia > Primates > Cercopithecidae > Macaca > Macaca thibetana. The sequence continues at coordinate 14,816,604 of NC_065583.1, read as the reverse complement.
ACAGATGTCTACTTGTACTTGGTAGAAAAGAAGGAAGGAGGGAAGGAAGGGAGGAAGGAAGGGAGGGAGGGAGGGAGGAAGGAAGGAAGGAAAGAAGGGAGGGAGGGAAAGAAGAAGGGAGGGAAAGATGAGGGAGGGAGGGAAAGATGAGGGAGGAAGGAAGAATGAGAGGGAGGAAGGAAGTTAGAATGAGAGGGAGGAAGGAAGGAGAGAGGGAAGGAGGAAAGAAGGAAGAAAGGAAGGAAGGAAAGAAGGACAGAAGAAAAAAAATAAAAAGAGAAATCAAATTCCAACTTGTAATAGGTTTTGTTATTATTTAGGTATGACAAGGCCAATGATAAGGGATTATAAGATGTACGGATGACTGTTATTTGAAAGACAGTTTATTCTAATCACAAGTAGAGTAGAGTTTATTCAATTTTCAAGAGAGAGTAAACAGGTCACACCTGGGTGAGGGGGCACACAGAGACCACCCGGGGGTATCACAAGACAGAGGGAGAGGGAGTGACTGGGTAAGTGCCTTTATTGTGGTTTCCACAAGAAGGGACTGGCAAAGGAGGTTAAGTAAGTAGGCTTAGGATTGGTTAGTATGAAAAATATCTGTGGACTCTGCGGCACAGAGGATATTTCAACTGTCTTTTATCTGGCCCTGGGTTGATTAGGGTGGGTGTATAGTGGTCCAGAGTACGAGAGTCCCATAAGAGGAAGTGGTTGTGGGTGTGGATTTAATTGGCTGCTCAAGAAAGGGAACTGATTGGCTTCTACCCAGGGCCTCAAAACTGGGTCAAGACAGCTTTTAAAAAACAGTATTACACAACTGAATGCGACCAGGTTTGCAGAAGCAGTTTATGTGTTCTCTCCTCTACTAGGGGGAGAAAGGGCTTATTCTCAATTTTACCCACAGATTTTTAGATGACTGAACAAACACAAAACCCAACTAAAAATAGTTAAGGTCATTGAGAGTTTTTTAAAAAATCACTTTGCATGTTAAAATTAATCGCAACATACCAATTAAATGAACTTTATCTTAAACAGGTGTAAGACAGGATTTATCTGAAAGAAAGGTAGCAAAACTCCTCTCCATTGATTATCTTAACATTTGGCTTAGTACTATTCACAAATTTGAGGCTATCTATGCTGTTTTATGTATGAGGTCCAGCAGCATTTTACTTGAATATCACTAAATTCTGGTCTGCTCTTACTAATGTCAAAGTCAGTTTCATATAAAGATTCATGGAAGAGAGAAGAATGAATTTTTGTGCCCTGAAGATTAATCTGCAGATGATACAGAAAATATCACTAGGAAGCCCAATGATGTAAGCAAGCGCCAAGCTCATTATCTTGGATTTACTAATAAAAATGGTGCTGTAGACCAGGCGTGGTGGCTCACGCCTATAATCCCAGCACTTTGGGAGGCCAAGGTGGGCAGATCACAAGGTCAGGAGATCGGGACCATCCTGGCTAACACGGTGAAACCCTGTCTCTACTAAAAATACAAAAAAAAAAAAAAAATTATCCGGGCCTGGTGGTGGGTGCTTGTAATCCCAGCTACTCGGGAGGCTGAGGCAGGAGAAGGAGAATCACTTGAACCCGGAAGGCGGAGGTGGCAGTGAGCCGAGATCGGGCCACTGCACACCAGCCTGGGTGACAGACAGACTCTGTCTCAAAACAAAACAAAACAAAACAAAAAGGCACTGTAAATGAATTGGAAAAGTTAAGGAAACAAGGACAGGTCGTTAAATTCTGTAGTTAAGTATAGGACTCTCCATCTGTCCAAATAGCTTATATTGATATAATTTCTAAGATGAATAAAACATCACCAAGATCAATGTCCAGTGTATGTTCCAACCAAAATGTGACAATAATCTATCCATGGTAGCATTTATTTGATCAAATACTTTATAGTTACTCAATGTATTTAACAAAAAAGCAATAACATTTTACTGAAAATTAAATTAGGGTTTTAAATGCAAGGCAATATTGTTTCTAAAAGTATTTTGGCAGGAATCATTCATTCCAACAGGGACAACTTTATCTAATGATATCTAGCACTTATAAGGCATTTTCATCTTCCAAGTGTTTTACTCACACCAATTAATTAATTTTCATTTTATTGAAACAAGATAGGTAAATACAAGTTAAAAGGAAGCTAATTTTCTTCCAGACCAGATGGGAAGTCAATGCCAAAATTTAAATTATGCTTAGGATTTTGGCTTCAGCCCTCCGTCCTGATCATTAAGTAAAAAATACCTACCTCAGTATCATTAAATGTTGTGAAAAAAAAATAAAAATAAAAACCACAAACTCCAAAATCAAAGCTGATAATTTCAATTTTTAAGACTTCCTCCATGTGCTCTTCAAAAAAAAGATAAAAATAAAGAAAAAAAAAGTATAGTGCTTTTCCTTTTTCCCTCTTGATAAAATAGCATTCTAGACCTGATAGTGTTGAACTGTAGTCTTTACAATGTGAAGTATGGTAGTTTTCAAATTATCTTTAAAAAAAATAGATTATTTCTCATAAAAGTGTTGGTGAGAAAATACTGAAAAGAATCAAATGTGCAAACTATTTGTTATAGCTCAAGGATGTCTGCATAACAATGTGAGAGAATTCTTTATAAATCCACTTATACTCAAGGTATCTTTATATATCTGAGGCTAAAAAAATATATGTTTGAATAATGCATACACGTTTTTGTTATAAGATTGCATTCTTTAAATAAATAATAAATATCTCACGGTGCTATTCTTAAAAAAAGAAAAAATGAAGATTTCAAACTATGGTTAACCAAAATGAAGGCACTCTGTTTGTAGAAGTTGTTGAGTACAGAGAGCATTTTATATAGGCAAAATAAATGTCCAGCCATAGCTGTAAATCAGAGCAAGGTAAAAGCCAAAATAAATTATCTAGCTTGTGTTGAAATAGCTTCAAACTTAGGGTACTTTTCAGAATTTGGCAAGCTGTGGACCATGGGCCAAATCCAGCCACCCGCCCGTTTTTGTAAATAAAGTTTTATCATAACACTGTCATCCCCATTTATTTACGCATTGCCTATTGACACTTTTAAGCTTCAACAGAAGACTCCAGTAGTTGCAACAAAGACCATATGGCCTGCAAAACCTAAACTATTTACTCTCTGGCTCTTTACAGAAAACATTTGCCAACCCCTCCTCTACCAGAGCTGACTTGTTGAGTCCCTGAGAGAAGTCAGACGACACTCATTTAGGCAAGAGGGAGGCTACTAAATTTGAAAAGGAAATCTATTTAAATTTGTGCTTATATAGGGAGCACCCAATTTCTGAGCCAGGTGTCATTCAAAATTCATTTGTAAGTCATTTATGCCTCACTCTGACATATTCATTAACTCATAATATGACTTTCTAATCTACAACATAGAACAAATTGGGGTCAGGTTCAGATGACAGACATTTAAAGCATTGTTTCTCCCTCTCTTTCATGAACTCCTATGCATCTTAAAGTTACCTAGAGAAGATCAAGATACATCCTATTTGGAGCATTTTATCCTTATGAAGTCAGTAGAATCCATTGAGTGTGAGCAGTGAAATATGCTTAGCTTGCAAAGGTGTTGGATTAGGGTTACGGTTGCCCAGGTGAGCTGAGATCATAAAAATGGCTTCTTCACCATGGATAGCAAAAAGGAGACTTCTGATATCTATATTTTCTGGTGTTCTATATTTTGTATGATATTCATGTAAAGCAACATTCTTTGATGTTTTTTACTTTCTCAGATTCTCTAGAGCAAGGTGAAATCTTCAAAGTTCTCTAACTTTTAATGATGATGATAGCATTGATGATATGCAGTGGTTACTGAATGTGTACTATGTTTTCTCTATTGTTCTAAGTTTATATATGTGTTTAATCAATCCTCATCACAACCCCATGAAGCGGTATTGTTATTATTCTTACTTTACAGACAGACAGTAGATACAGATGATAAGTCATTTGTAATAGATTACACATCTAATAAGCATTATAATAAAGGAGGAAATACATCTCTATCAAAGCCTTAAAGATAAATTAATTTATCTAAGCCTTGTGAGAGCTCAATTTGAATGCGATATATATATATGTATATATATGTGTATGTATATGTGTATATATATGTATATATGTATATACACACACATTCTCAATTATGTATATACACACACATTCTTAATTAGTGGGTATATGTATATATATGTGTGTATATATATGTATATACACACACATATATGTATATACACACACATTCTTAATTAGTGGGTCATAGGGGTTTAATATTAATAAATATTGTTTTTGGCCGGGTGCGGTGGCTCACACCTGTAATCCCAGCACTTTGGGAGGCCGAGGCGGGCAGATCACCTGAGGTCAAGAGTTTGAGACCAGCCTGGCCAACATAGTGAAACCCTGTCTCTACTTAAAATACAAAAAATTAGCTGGGCATAGTGGTACGCGTCTGTAACCCCAGCTACTCAGGAGGCTGAGGCAGGAGAATTGCTTGAACCCGGGAGGCAGAGGTTGCAGTGAACCGAGATCGTGCCATTACACTCCAGCCTGGGGGACAAGAGTGAGACTTCGTCTCAAAAAATAAATAAAGTAAATATTGTTTTTTTACATTGTTTGAATATTAATATTAGTTACTAGATTAGACAGTTTCAGCAAAATTAATGCTGTATTAAAGTTTTCTTCACCCTTTCTCATAATTTGGCTACTTATTAATATGGACATTATTTTTATCAACTTTAGCAATAAAGTGCAAATTTTCAATAGTTTATGACCTAAATGATACAACTTTCACATCCTTATAAAATATTACACTGTTATTTTATATTATTTTATACAATTAGTAGCACTTCAGCTTCTAGTAATAAATCACTGAGTAATTCAGACCAAGATTTCCTGTGATGCCAGTGAGAAAATCTAGACAAAACCAAAAAAATGCCTTTTGAGCCATCAGAAAACAAATACTACCAGGCTAGGACCTGTAAGAAGGTGGAGGGCCAGAGAAAGATCTCATTTTTAGGACTGTATTTCCCCTTGGGTATTTTCTAGTTTCTGAGCAGATCATCTCAGACACTAAAGATTAAAGAGCACTTGAAAATAGCATATGGGCCTAAGATACAGCAAATGAGCTCCAGAGCCCACAGAAGGAAAGAGAGTGGGGCAGTAGTTGAACTTAATCCCTTGGGTTTGGTACTCTGAGGGACTAAATCCCTAGAACTCTGGAAACTAGATAAATTCTTACAGTGTCCTCAGACCGGTTTCAAACTAATTCAAACCTGAAACAAGATGGAGTGATTATAGATTGACTGTGCTTCTGAGCATCTTATGGAAGCAAATGCTAATTTTTCTCAAGAGAAAAATAACATCGCCCTAGTCTTTGAGTCTTCGAGTTATTTCTGTATTTTTAAAATTCTGTGTTCAGTTATAAGATAACATACATGAAAACCAGCACAAATAACACATATCGTCAATAAAAACCAATGCAAACAAAAGACAATAAAGACAGATTCAATTAGACTTCAGATATTCAACTTATAGTGTATAGATTTTAAAATAAGCATGCTTGCTATGTTCAGAAAAATAAAATAGTAATAATTATGGAAAACCCTGGAAATAAGAGAAGAATAATATATAGACTTCAGAACAGAAAAAATGCAATAACCAAGATTAGGTACTCAATGGGTGGTTTTATCAGCAGATTAGACACAAATAAAGAGAGGCCTAGATCTGGAAGATAGATAAGAAAAAATATTAAGAACACACCAAAGAGACAAAAATATGGAGAATCACAAGAAAATATAAAATACATATGGGATGCAATGAGGAGATCCAACATGGGTGCAATCTGAATCCCATTAATAAATGGAAGAAGGAATTGGGAGAGAAGTAGTATCTAATGCCACAAAGACTGAAAACTTTATAAAAATGATAAAAGGTATTAAACCTTAGATTTTAAAATCTCTATGAACTACAAGTAGAATATACAAGAAGTAATCTATGCGTAGGCATATAATATTAAAGTTTTGCAAACCAAAGAGAAAGAGAAAAAATGTAATGCAGCCACGTAAAAAGGATAGATGGTCTTTAAAAAGCAAGTATAAGACTCACTGTTGACTTCTTAACATCATGACATAGCCAGAAGATAAACTATAAAGTATTAATAGAAAATAATTGTCAAACTAGAGTTCTATACAAGGAAAAAATGTCGTTCAAGATTGTTGAACTAAAATAGACGTTTTCAGACAAATAAAAAATAAGAATTTTCAACCGGGCATTGTGGCTCATGCCTGTAATCTGAGTACTTTGGGAGGCCGAGGCAGGCAGATTACCTGAGGTCAGGAGTTCAAGACCAGCCTGGCCAACATGGGGAAACCCCGTCTCTACTAAAAATACAAAAATTAGCTGGGCATGTTGGCGGGCACCTGTAATCCCAGCTATTCGGGAGGCTGAGGCAGGAGAATTGCTTGAACCTGGGAGGCGGAGGTTGCAGAGCCAAGATCACACCATTGCTCTCCAGCCTGGGCAATAAAAGCGAAACTCTGTCTTAAAAAACCAAACAAACAAACAAACAAACAAAAACTGAGAATTTTCTACCAGAAGTACCTCTTGAAGACTGTTATGCAGGCCAAATAAAAATGATCCCTAATAGAAGATTAAAGATGTAGAATAAAAGGACAACAATACAATGATGAACAAATGGGTAAATATAAGTGAATATTAACTATGGAATAATAATATTAGGTATTACTAAATAACAAAAGGTTGTATGGTAAATATTAATATGTCATGCCTCTTTGGATTTTAATACACAACCATATACATAAAATAAAATGGGGTTAAATAGTAAATGAAGTTAGGTCGGGCGCTGTGCCTCACGCCTGTAATCCCGGCACTTTGGGAGGCCGAGGCAGGTGGATCACCTGAGGTCAGGAGTTTGAGACCAGCCTGGAAAATATGGTGAAACCTCGTCTCTACTAAAAAAATACAAAAATTAGCCGAGCATGGTGGTGAGTGCCTGTAATCCCAGCTACTCGCTCCTCAGGAGGCTGAGGCAGGAAAATCACTTGAACCTAGGAGGTGGAGTTTGCAGTGAGCTGAGATTGCATCACTGCACTCCAGCCTGGGCAACAGAGCAAGACTTTGTTTCAAAAAAAAAAAAAAAGATAGTAAATGAAGTTGAACAACAAGGCAACAACCAAATATTAAGGCAAGAATGAAATATATCATTTCTAGGTCACCTCTAAAAGAATTGTAAAGGACTATGTAACTCTTTAAATAATAGAGAGCAAAAATAAGATAACAAAAAATTATCAATAAATTGAAAAGGAGGCAAGAAAAAAGAGAGAAAAGAAAAAATGTTAGGACAAAACACACCGCATTATTTTATGTTTAGACTCAAATATTAAATGTAAAAAAACTAGGTGTTCAAAATGAAGAGAAAAATTATCAGGCTCGTTTATGTAATTTTTATAAAAGTCTCATCTAAAATATTCCAAAATAAGCATTCCAAATAGTTAAAAGGTAAAACAACAAAAAAGGAAAATTATATACCTTGCAGATGTTATCCAAAAGATATTGCTTAGCTATATCAACATTAGTCTCAGTAAGTCTTAAGATTAGCAGAATTAGTAGAGATAAAGAGGAACACTTTATAATGATAATTGGATGAATTCACCAGAAAGATAAAACAATTCTAAATTTGAGTGCACTGAAAACTTAGCTTGAAGATATATAAAGAATAGACGAAACTATAAGGAGAAAAGGAAAAAAAAAGTCTAATCACAGTGGAATATTTTTACACACTTCTCTCAGACACAGATAAAACTAAAATTAATAAGAATATTAAAAATTTGAATAACAGGATGAGTAGACTGGATCTAACGGGCATATCTAAGATGTCACTCCCTATAAAACTACAAAATGCATCTTAACTGCAGGCCTAACATTTGCAAATGGAGCATTTGCCAGGTCATCAAGCAAGTTTTGTTTTGTTTTGTTTTTTGTTTTGTTTTTTGAGACAGAGTCTCGCTGTGTCGCCCAGGCTGGAGTGCAGTGGCGCGATCTTGGCTCACTGCAAGCTCCGCCTTCTGGGTTCACGCCATTCTCCTGCCTCAGCCTCCCGAGTAGCTGGGACTACAGGCGCCCACCACCACGCCCGGCTTATTTATTTATTTATTTATTTATTTATTTATTTATTTATTTATTTATTGTATTTTTAGTAGAGACGGGGTTTCACCGTGTTAGCCAGGATGGTCTCGATCTCTGGACCTCATGATTTGCCCGCCTCGGCCTCCCAAAGTGCTGGGATTACAGGCGTGAGCCACCACGCCCGGCCCATCAAGCAAATTTTAAGGAAGGATGGAAATTACTCATAGTGTATTTTTTGACCATGAAGAAATTAGCTATCAAATATTACAAAAAGATAGCTAGAAAACATTCATATAGGATGAGAATTAAGAAATACTCTTATAGATGATCTAGTCGATCAAAGAAGAAATCAATAGAGGAATATTGATATTTTGAATTAAGGAATAATGAAAGTGCTATATTAAAAAAAGTGTGGGCTGCTACAGGAAAACATTCTTAGATGCTAATCTGTGCCATTAAATGCATTTATTAAAAAGAAAGATGTGAAAATTAACTCTCCCAGAGTTTAGAAAATAACCACAAATTGAATATAAAATAGAAAAATGGAAAACCAAATGAAATAGAAAATAAACATAGACATTAACAATGCCAAAAGCTGGACCTTTGAAAGAATTTTTTAAAGTAATAAACTTCTGTTGAGACTAATCAAGAAAAAGACAAAAGGCACAAATAACTGATGTCAGGAACAGCGAAGGCATCAGTACCACTCTCTACAGATATTAGATATTTAAAGGTCTGATAACTTTATGCCAATAAATATAAACATCTAGATTAGACAAATCCACAAAATAATTACTAAAGAAAAACAGAAAATCTAAGCATACCTATAATTATTAAAGAAATTCAATAATAAATTAAAACGTTCCAGCAGGGTGCGGTGGCTCACGCCTGTAATCCTAGCACTTTGGGCGGCCGAGGCAGGCGGATCACCAGGTTAGGAGATTGAGACCATCCTGGAGAACATGGTGAAACTCCATCTCTACTAAAAATACAAAAAATTAGCCTGGCATGGTGGCAGGTGCCTGTAGTTCCAGCTACTCGGGAGGCTGAGGCAGGAGAATCGCTTGAACCCGGGAGGCGGAGGTTGCAGTGAGCCGAGATCGTGCCACTGCACTCCAGCCTGGCGACAGAGCGAGACTCCGTCTCAAAACACAAACAAGCAAGCAAACAAACAAAAAACTAGCAGACTTGGGAGGAAGATTACCTTAATTTCATGAAAATTACTTACAAAATAGATAAATAAATCACAGTCAATATTATATTTGGTATAACGTATTACAAGCTTTTCCTCTGAGATTGGGTACAAGTAAGTCTAATAACATGACTTGTATTCAATATTATAGTAAATGTTGTAGCCAATATAATAAAGCAAGAAAAAAAGAAAATGCAATAACTAAGAACAAAGAAACAAAACTGTTAATTCACAGACAACATGATTAACTATATGAAAAGTTAAAAAATCTGCATAAAATTGTTTTAATGAGTAAGGTCAATGTATAAAATCAACTGTATTGCTTTAAATGAGCAATTGGACAATGAATTTCATGAAAGCAAGCCATTTATGAGAGCATAGGAAAAACAAACCTCTTAAAAGAACAAACCTCGTAAGAGCTGTGCATAACTCTACCAATGAAACGTAAAATATTACTGAGAGAAGATAAAGACGACCTAAATAAATTGAGCCAAAGTTTTTAGAATTTCTTTCTCTGGGTAGAACTTGTAAAATTGATGGCAAATGCATTTGGAAATGCCAGGGTAAAGAATAGCCAGTGAAATCTAAAGCAATAAAACAGAATTGAAGGACTTATTGTACCCACTCTCAAGATTTTATTATTAGGTTATAACAATTATGACAGAAAGATATTGTGTAAACATAGACAAACTAAACAATGAAACAAAATAAAAATTCCGTAAACAGACTCACCTATGTATTGATTTATGACATAATTTGCACTGCAGAATGAGAGAAGCACAGTTTTCTCAAGAAACGTTGCTACCGGCCGGGCGCCGTGGCTCACGCCTGTAATCCCAGCACTTTGGGAGGCCGAGGCGGGCGGATCATGAGGTCAGGAAATCGAGACCATCTTGGCTAACACGGTGAAAACCCGTCTCTACTAAAAATGCAAAAAATTAGCCGGGCGAGGTGGCAGGCGCCTGTAGTCCCAGCTACTCGGGAGGCTGAGGCAGGAGAATGGCGTGAACCCGGGAGGCGGAGCTTGCAGTGAGCCGAGATAGCGCCACTGCCCTCCAGCCTGGGCGACAGAGCGAGACTCTTGTTTCAAAGAAAGGAAAGGGGAAAGGGGAAAGGGGAAAGGGCAAAGGGCAAAGAGCAAAGGGGAAGGGGGAAAGGGGAAAAGGGAGAAATTATGAAGACTCAAAAATGTAAGCAGCGGCTGGGCGCGGTGGCTCACGCCTGTAATCCCAGCACACTGGGAGGCCGAGGCGGGGGATCATGAGGTCAGGAGATTGAGACCATCCTGGCTAACACGGTGAAACCCCGTTTCTACTAAAAATCCAGAAAAAAAATTATCTGGGCGTGGTGGCGGGCGCCTGTGGTGTCAGCTACTGGAAAGGCTGAAGTAGGAGAATGGCGTGAACCCGGGAGGCGGAGCTTGCAGTGAGCCGAGATCGCGCTACCACACTCCAGCCTGGGCGACAGAGCGAGACTCCGTCTCAAAAAAGAAAGAAAAAGAAAGAAATGTTGCTACCTCTGGCTGGGCGCGGTGGCTCACGCCTGTAATCCCAGGACTTTCGGAGGTCGAGGCGGGCGGATCACGAGGTCAGGGGTTTGAGAACAGCCTGGCCAACATGGTGAAACCACGTCTCTATAAAGGTACAAAAAATTAGCCGGGCGTTGTGGTGGGCACCTGTATTCCCAGTTACTCCGGAGGCTGAGACAGGAGAATCGCCCGAACCCGGGAGGTGGTGGTTGCAGTGAGCCGAGATTGCGCCACTGCACTCCAGCCTGGGCGACAGGGCAAGACTCTTATCTCAAAAAAAAAAAAAAAAAAAAAAAAAAGTTGCTACCTTAATTGGATATCCATACAGAAAAAATACAAGACTACTTCTTATCATATACAAAAAATAATTTCAGGTGAATTATAGCTTATATTATGAAAGATAAATAATGTTTATAGAACATAAAATTTGTCATGGGGAAGCTTTTGTGAAGAGATACTATAGATTATAAAATAAGGAAAAGCATAGGTATTTAGGTGGCATTTACAGTAAGAACACTGGTATATTAAAGCACAGGATTAATAGCTTATATCCAAAATATACAAAGAGCTCCTACAAGTCAATTAGGAAAAGAGCTATAATACAGTAGAAAAGAAAATGGACAAGTATTTGAAATCACTTCAGAAAAGATGTCCAATGCCTAATATACACTTATAAAACATGCTCAGCCTCATTAGTTATCGGAGTTTTGCAAATTAAAACCATAAGTGATACCACTACACATCCGGCAGAATGTTTAAAAATAAAAATACTGAGAGTACCAAATGCTAGCAAGGATGTGGAGCAACTGGAACTCTTATAGGCTCTTAGTAGGTGTGCACACTCTCCTGGGGGAACTAAAGTTGGAAATACACATACCCAGAAATTTTACTGTTAGGTATTAGCTTGAACCATGTAAAATTTTCAATATTTGCCATTACAAACGACAAGTTTATACGATCCAAACTAACATATCCAGTTGAAACTCATACAGCTATATCGAAAGTGTGTATAAAAATATCCATTGTAATGTTACTTGTAAGAGCTCCAAACCAGAGGCAGCATAAATGATAATCAGCTGTAGAGTGAATAAATAAATTGTGATAAATTCACCCAATGCAATACAGTATAGAAAGGAAATAAGTGAACTATAGCTATGCACAATAAAATGAATATAAAGGAAGGCGCTTTATTATTTCATTAGTAAAAAATGAGGACAGGCAAAAATCATAGTGTTTAGAAAAGTCGAGGTGTCTAAACTATAGGGAAAAGCAAGGAAATGATGATCAAAACAATTACTTTGGAAAGAGAGGGAAGAAGTATGATGGAAAGAGAGCACAAGGGTCTTCCAAAGCACTGGCAACGTTTCATTGCTTCACCAGGAAAGTGGTTATAGGGATGTCCATTTTGTAATACATCATCCATCTGTACATTTTTATTTTGATCTCTACAGTTGAAAATTTTATAGTAATAAGAGGTTCAATAAGATAATATAGTGTAACGGCTAATATGCATGCCAAATTATAAACAGAATATTACTCCCAAAAATTACTCGTTATCAAAAACAGAGTCCACATATTTGATTTGTCACATGGGGAGCTCCCTCGCTTATGTTATTTTTGAGCAGCAGGATGACCTATTCAACAACAAGTTTACCTATTCAGCAAATATTTAGTGCCTCGTAAGTACAAACACTGTTCCAGGTGCTGTTTCAGCCATGAGGACAATACAGAAATCTCTGCTTTCATAGATCTTATACTCTAGTGGGAGAGAGAAATAATAAAGCACAGTAGATAAGAAAATTATATAAATGTTAGAAAATTGTAAGTGTTAAGGAGGAAAATAAAGCAGAAGCAAGAATTTTTTTAATGAATTCTCAAGTGGAGTTACAATTTTAGATATGAGGACCTCGGTAAAATGAAATGATAATTCAGCAAATGAGGGATCTAACCACATTGTTATCTAAGGAAAGAGCATCCCAGCCCGAGAAATAGCGAGGGCAAAAAGTAACAGAAAACATACTCTCCAGAAATTATCTCAATCAAAGCAACTTCTGGATTCTAACAGAAATCAACTGATGAAACCAGGAAAATAAAGGAGATGCACTAATACAAAATTAGTAATGATTCTTGTGGTCTGACCTCAGACTTGTAAGCGCAGGGTATCATTGTAAACAAGCCTTGAAAAAAGTTTCTTCCAACAGCGTCAGACTAAGTGGTTACATCTTGGAGACCATCTATATGAACTTTCCAGATGAATGAGAAAACAAGCACATGAACAATGTTTTCAAATGTTATATCAAAGAGCTCTTGTGGATCAAGATAAAATTTTCAGGGAGATCATCATAGATGGATTTAAAAAGTTCTGTGTTGCCAAAAAATTAGAATAAAAGTGAAAATTACGTGCTCTCAAACATGGTTATCAGTCAAAAAGTGACTTTACTGCTGATGAAGATTGATGTTGAAGATGCCTGTGAAGAATTTGAATGAAGTTATTTCAGGAAATGTGAAAGTATTAAAAATGCATAAATTAATACTTAAAAATATCTAATCATAGTTATATGTCCAAACAAAAACTGTACATGAATGTATACAGCTGCATTATACATCATAGCCAAAAGGTGAAAACCATATGTCCATCAACTAAAGGATAATTAAAATATGGTAGATCCATACCATGGAATATTACTTGGTTATAAAAGGAATGGGGATACTGATACATGTTACAAAATGGGTGAAGTTGAAAACATCATGCTAACTGAAAGAAGGCAGGCACAAAAGACCACATTATATAATTCCATTCATATGAAATACCTAGAAAAGGGAAATTTATAGAGACAGAACATTAATTATTGGTTGCCTGTATTGGGGGAGGTGATGGAGGAACAAGAAGGTAATAGCTGAAAGGTATAGGTTTCTTTTTGAAACTCAGTGAATATACTACAAACCATTGAACTGTGCAATTCAAATACTTGAATAGTATGGTACTTGAATTGTATCCAAATAAGTTTTTTAAATAGATAATCTTGAATAGATATGTGTAACTAAATGAAAAAAAATCAAATAGAAGTAGGCATTTTAGGATTTCAGCTCTAAGTCTACACCTGCACATGTCTACACTCATCATAAACATTTCTTCCTGGATCTTCTCTTTGGAAAAACGGGGGCCCATTCCAAAGACTTCTGAAAATGTTCATTTGCTTGGTTGGATATAGAAATAAAATAGTGGGCCATGGGAATGTTGAAGAATTTTAGTTCATTCTGGTTTCTACCTTGATCTTCCTCCCCAGTTTTGAGCTAGATCCCTAAGTATTTGTCACTGGGTCCCTACTTTTTTCCCTGGGACGACTTTGAATGTTAGAAGATGGAGACGGGGACAGATTAAGGCCTAAGTGGTTCTAATCAGGGAATGACTATGTTGCCAACAGCTATATATAATTCAAAATAAGAGCAAACCAAACCTAAACACAAATCTTGCAAGTAGGTGGAAATTCAAATAGCTTTCCAGCTTTTTTGATTGCAAAACTGTAGATCAGCTCATCAGAACTGCCTCATCTCTCCTTTTTCTCTCTCTTCTTGCTTGGATGGCATACTCTGTCATGACACTATTGCCCTAAGTAATATTTCACCAGCCTGTGGGGCAACCTAGCATGGAAAACGGGAAAGGCAGATGCTGAGCACCAGGATTTATCTTACTTTGGCTCTGGGTAGAGAAATTAGTATGTATATAAATGCAAAAATATAACTATGTTGTGATTTTAGCATTTACAGAGAAGACGTTTTCTTTTTTTCTTTTAGAAATTAATTTGCTTCTGCTATAAATCCTCAATTTAATTCTCTTTGTCTCTGACAGTGTAAAAGGTATCTTAAGTAGTCACGAAGGTGTAGGCCAAAGAGTTTGACTTGACATGGGCCAAAAGTGGCAGAAATTTAATTGGATCAACCTGGTTTTCCATAGATTTCTATAGAAATGAAGGAGGCTAACAGGAAAACACAATCAACATACACATGCAACCGTAAACCATGTCTGCCTGTGTTCCCATAATGATTGAATCATTAGTGGTGCCATATTGTATCGGTATTTTCCACACTGCCTTAGGCATAACAGTCAAAATGTGACTGCCGTATCCATTGACAGTTTGACAGTTTCTACCTGAATCAAAATCTCCAGAAAAGCATGCCAGCTTAGAAAGTAACTGCTGTCACAAAATTAAATTGGAAATAATTTACAAATACATCAGCAGTTACTTTGTAAGCAATCACTCTACAATTAGCATTTTACTAGGCCTTTTTAAAAAGGTTTTTATTTGCTTATTTATTGTTATTTTTCTCCCACACAGTGTTTTAAGAAACCCTTCCCCACACAATTAAAATTAAATAGAAATTTTAGTGCTGTGAAAATGGTAGAATTTCAAACAACCACTAAAAATGGGGAAATGCTACATTATATTTTAAATAACAAAAAGACAATTAAAAAATTAAAATATATGGAGGGATTGTATCTGCTTCATTCATATGTTTAATATCATGGCAATAATTCAGTCTTGATTTTATAATTCTGGAAACTTTTCAGTATTCTTTCTCCGGTAGCTAACCTGTATTTACTCAGAATATCAATCAGTTGCATTTTTGGAGTGCATAAAACACTCTCTAATTAAGCCTTATTTAATTTGTTTTAACTCAGAGTGCAAAGGAGATGGCACAATGTGAATTCCTCATTATAGTAACCTCTCCTCAAAACTATAAATGGGTATGAAGTGATATCTGTGTGTGTGTTTTTGTACTATAACATCATTCACAGAAGCAGTTCCTCAGAAAGATGATAACAATAATAATGACACTTAGCATTTATATAGCATTTTCTATCTTCACAACGCTTTATAAACCCTAACTAAATAATGGTACTTGCAAGAATGAGGTTAAGGCATCAATGAATCAGCATGTAACGTTTGTCCTCTGAAACATCACCTTTCGCTGTCAGTTCCCGTGGGATAGATTGCCCCTCATGATGGATTAAAACCAGATACAATTGATTGGCTGATCTCAGCCTGCACTCCAAAGGAACCTGCATAGCCTTTGGATGTTTATACTGATTAACTCAAGCAGAGGCATCTTTATTTGTGGTCTCAGACCAGCCCTACACTGACAGAGCCAAGTGAAGACTTTTAAGTAATTATTTGGACAATTCAGTCCCAAATCTCCTCTCATTCGGAGGCACACTAAGATAGTTGCTTGACTACTCTATACCCGGGTTTTTCAAAACTCAACCATATTGACATTTGGGGCTGGAAAATTGTTTGCAGCAGAGAGATATCCTGCGTATGGTAGGATGTTTAGCAGCGCCCTTGGCTTCTATCCACTAGGTGCCGGTAGCACGCATCCCCCACCTCACCCCCCAGGTGTGAAAACCAAAAATGCCTTCAGATATTGCCAAACATTCTCTGTGGAGCAAAATGTCCCCCAGTTGAGAACCACTGCTCTATGCTTTGCTGGTGGTTAGACATCCTTATTCTGTGTCTTAACAATGCATATTTATTTGTCTCCAGCAGTGCCTCCTTTGACAGTGAATTTCAGGTGTGTTATTCCAGTTTGCCTTTCACGAACTGGAAAACCTCAAGGACGTGGTTTAGGAAACTTTCAAGTCAGTTCGGATAACATACTGCCTCACTGCCTACCCCAGTACCCAGAGTAAGGAATTCTTCCACACTGCACAAAGCAGCAGTATCAACATACCCTGAAAATCAGTTTAGCATTACAGTTTATGAAAAACTTATTTCACAGGGTTTTGAGATAAGTTGACAGTGGCTAGTTTGAAAGCTCAGCCTTACACATTTTGCTTCTCAGCTGGGCTTAGAAAATTGTTGCAACTGTAGTTGTAAGGAAAATACTACCTCAAGGCCCGATCATAAAAGCTTCTATCAGACAGATGTCTGCGGTTATTTTTGGTTCTGTATTCAGTAAGTTTTATATGGACCTAATTCCTAGAAAAACTCCCCAGTCTGTTTACATGGACAGGATAAACTGGCTGTGTTTTCTTTGTATTCCTAGTGTGAGCTGGTAATTATCCATCTACTGCTGGGATATTTCATGTAAATGGTGGACATTTTAGACACCATGTGCATCCTTAATCTCCCTAGGATTCTCTAGGAACAAAATTATTTGATATGAAAACCTTTGATATTACAAGTTGTGTTTAACATTTCAAGCCTCATTTGCATCAGTTCAGTTCACTGATCTGTTAAGCACACAGGACGACGAATCATGGAGAGAGGGAAACCTATAGATGCACTCAGTAGCCTGAAGGTATATTACAGAAAATAATAAAAGTGAACTGCTGAAGTATCTAAAATTTATTAGCATAGGGTATAGTTAGTGAGGCAGTAGAATACTATCTCAGAATATTTTTCTGAATAAATAAATAATTGAAAAGATGGGTGGATGGTGAAGATGAGTAAGAATTTCTTGATGTATAGATTATGCATACTGTGCATCTGGCACATTGTATTGTGAGCTGATTATCCAAGCATGAATGTAGCAAATCCTCTATTGATCTAAATACTACAGCATCAAATCTTGGTCTTTTTTTATTTTTATTTTCTGCAAATCGCTAAAGGCTTTGACAATTTCCACGTGGGCTAGAACTAGGCAAGCAGTCAAACAGTTCCTGTACATCAAGGAGGTACTTACTGATGGCTGTAGCCGAAACACCTGCTAACCTGCTATTGTAAGCATTTATCTGGTATTTGCCTGCGGCAGAAATAAATGAATAAATAAACTTTCACCAGTCATAGTACATGAGTTAATGTATTATAGCATTATGTAAAGTAGCAAAGCACATTCTTCTGGGGCTTTTAAAAAATCATTATTTGTGGCAGGTTAGAACATATCTGCTAGCTTCTCTCTTCCATTTTCCTCACTTAAGTTTCTATCAGAGCCCTCACAACTACAGGGCTAGTTGGCCTTTGCTCTCTCAAGAATACCTTTGAGAAAACCGCCTTCCTAATCCTCAAAGAGTTTTAAAATGGCATTACAAAGGGGATGGATATATTAAACACCTCAGCTGTCAATGAGCAGAATCAATAACTGTGGGTACATAGCTTACATTATGTCTACTTACACAAGGCTTGCAATATTTGGAAAGGAGAGCTTTTCTTTTGACAACTTGGCACCAGCTGTTTCAAGAAATAACACAGCTGTATATCCCTAACACACCTGCCTCTCCTTCCATAATGTTAGAAGAAAACAAAAGTATAAAACAATGACCAGAGAGGTCAGACCACTGCCAGAAGCCTGATTTGCAACAGTATTTTCATTTGAATGTTTAAAAGGTATTGAGGCTACATTACCAATTAAAGTTAAACACAAGAATCTAGAGTTGGTTTCTTCAAAACTTTAAAGCTTGAAGGGAACAATACTTCAGTAAGTAGAGTACATAAAATATATCACTGGGACAGCAATATCATTAAACAAAATTTTTACAATAAACACCATCACTCAATATAAAAAAGAAATGCATTGTGTTTCAGAATATCATGTCCATAGACTTGTCTTGAAATATACTTTGAAGGCTAAATTTATTTTTATGCTTTCTATAAAATTTGCTGCAATTTTTAAAAACTCCTTTTCTTTTCTAATTAATAAATCCTGTCAGGAAGATTGCGTGTGTCAGAACCTCATATGAGAGTATGCTGCCAGTCATGCATGCTACCTAAAATAAAGAGAGGAGAGAGTTTAACCCATCTCATTTTTAGCATCTTATTTAAACATCTGCATCTTACTGTCTATTGGAGAAATGTTCCTAGTTTAACTTCTTCAGCTGTTGTTGCCTAATTTTCTTATTTGGCAACAAGAGTACAATGGTAGAAGTTAAAAATGGACAACATCCTTGGCGTTATACAAATTTGCACAGAATCAGCTATCTGTTATATTTCCTTGAAAGACAATTGACTAATTTATGTTCAATGTACTAAATTTTAGATATGCCTATAAAAATTAAATTAAGGGAACACTTCCGTTTTCAATAGCATCAAAGAGAACAAAATAATTAGGAATAATTGTATCAACTGGAGTATAAGATACACTGAAAGCTACAAAATAATGTTGACAGAGATTAACAAAGAACTGATTAATGGAAAGACCCCAATGGTTATGGATCAAATGAATGAGTATTGTTAAGATGGCAATATTCCTCGAATTGATCTGCAGATTCAACACAATCCCTGTCAGGATCCCAGCTTGCTTTTTTTTTCCAGAATTTCACAACTGGATCCAAAAATCCCTTTGGAAATAAGAGGGACCCAGAATATCCAAAATAATTTTGTAAAAGAATAACACATTTGAAAAACTCACACTTCCTAATTTCAAACTTTATACTACAAAGCTTGAAATACTCAAAACAATGTGGAACTGTCATGAGGATAGACATATAGATCAATAGAATAGATTCCAGAAATAAACTCATATATTTATGGCCAAGTGATTTTCTACACAGGTGGCAAGACAGTTTAACAGGGGAAAGAAAGGTCTTTTTTGACTAATGGTGCTAGGACAACTGGATGTCCACATGCAAAAGAATGAAGTTGGACCAGTACCTCATACTATACACAAAATTTAACTCAAAGTTAATCGTAGGCTAAACGTCAGTGCTAAAACTATAAAAATCCTAAGAGAAAATATAGAGTAAACCTTTGTGAGGCCAGGTTAGTTAATGGTTTCTTAGATATAACAAACAACAACAAACGATTAAATTAGACCTCATCAAAACTTTTTAATTTTAATTGTACTTCAAAGGACACCATCAAGAAAGTAAAAAAAAAAAAAAAAAAAAAAAAAAAAAAAAAAAAAAAAAAAAAAACTCCACAAAATAGAAGAAATATTTGAAAATCATTCATCTGATGACTTCTATTCAGAATAAAAAACTCTAGAAATTCAATAATAAAAAGAAAAATATTCCAATTAAAGAATTGATAAGAGATCAGGATAGACATTTCTCCAAAGAATATGTACAAACAATCAAGAAACACATTAAAAGATGCCACATTATTAATTAGGGAAATGAAAATCAAAGCCACAATGAGGTTTCACCTCACACTCATGAGATGGACATACTAAAAAAGATAGACAAGCACAAATGTTGATAAGGATGTGGAGAAATTAAAACCTTCATACATTAGTGATGGAAATCTGAGATAGTGCAATCACTTTAAAACATAGCTTGCCAGTTCCTCCAAGAGTTAAACCTATAGTTACCCTATGACCAAGCAGTTTCTCTCCTAGGTCTATATCCAAGATAGATGACAACACATCTACACAAAAACTTTCACAAAAATGATCATAGCAACACTATTGCAACATTATTCACAGTAGTCAAGAAGTGAAAACAACCCAAAGGGTCATCAACTGATGAATGGATCAATAAAACATTGTATAATCATTCAATGGAATATTATTTAGCAATAAAAAGAAATGAAGTACCAATGCATGCTACAACATAGATGAATCTTGGAAACATTATGCTAAATGAAAAAACCAAAAGCCAGTCACAAAAAAACAGGCATTGTATGATTCCAAAATGGAATCATACATATTATATATTCCATAATATATAATAATAAAGGATAACTAGGCATGATGTTTCTTTGTTTTTGCTTTTATTGATAACAAATCTGTTTTTTCAATGCCAATAACAGAAAATAGATAATATATGATAGTGCTACCAAAAGGAAAATCATTCTCATTTAGGTACAGAAATTTTTCCTGCAGTCGGTCTTTCTTTCTTTTTCTTTCTTTCTTTCTTTCTTTCTTTCTTTCTTTCTTTCTTTCTTTCTTTCTTTCTTTCTTTCTTTCTTTCTTTTTCTTTCTTTCTTTCTTTCTTTCTTTCTTTCTTTCTTTCTTTCTTTCTTTCTTTCTTTCTTTCTTTCTTTCTTTTTCTCTCTCTCTCTCTCTCTCTCTCTCTCTCTCTCTCTCTCTCTATTACTGAAGAGGAGAGATTTATGGTTTGGGTCAAAATACTGATGTTAATGCATGTTGTGTGTGAAAAAAATAGTTTGTGTAAAGGTAAACAAACTGCTAATTTCATTCATTTACTTAAACAAAACTATGTAGTGTTCACCCCTTATGTTGTGTTCAGTGCTACCTGAGGCCAAAGATCTTTAAAGGTGAATAAATTTCGGTTAAAAGAAAAGATGCTTAACAAATGAACAAATACAATTATCAAGTACTTGATGATGATGATAACTTCTGTGAATAAAATAAAGGAGAGTAATGGGATAGCGAGCATGGAGGGGAGGACTGGATGAGGGACAAGATCTACAAAATGTAAGGAAAGTACTCCAGGAAAGTGTAAAAGGGAAAAGTCAGTTGATAAGGAGAAATCAGCTTGAAGTTGTCAGGAGCAGGAAGAGCCTGCAGGGCCTTGTGGTGATCCACACAGCCTGGGAGGAGGTCAAACGATTAAGCAAGGCTGGACCATTTGAGAACTAGTAAGACCACCAAGGAGTCTAGATCTTATTCAAACTACAATAGGAAGTCATTGGAGGGCTGTAAGTGAGACAGTGCCATGATCAGATAGAATTTTTAAGAGTATATTGACTGTGTAGGAAGAAAGTGGGGCCAAAGGGGCCTTGTAGCAGCTCTTCAGGGCAAGGTCAATGGTACTGTGGGCTAGGATGGCAGCCACAGAGATAGTGAAAAGTTCTCAAATACAAGTGACTTAAGACATTTATTTTTCTGCTTGATTTTATTCTTGTGAGATGTAAGACTATTGAAGATTTTGTTTAGCGTTTAAAAGTGAATTTCTGACTGATTATCTGGCCTTCCCAAAATGAAAGGCACACAATGGCATCTGACTATTTTTCTGGGCAGCTCCAGCCACCTCTACCTCAATACTTCGGGTGTAATCAATAAACATAACAGAGGCTATTCATTCCACCAGGATGGATTCCAACAAAAGGCCTCTGTTCACAGTGGTAATAGGCAGACTTCACCCGCTCCATCACATTAGGTATTATGTCTTGCAGTCTTCAGTCACCTACCTGCTTTACTGTTCAGTGGTAATGAAATGCTCTGTTGACATAAGAATCATTATAAAGCTGAGCTGTTTACACTTGTGGTGGCCAAGACAATGTCCCTCCAATGGAGGGCAAAGCACTGCTCATTCCCAAAGGACAGATATTCATACATTTTTGGGATGATGAAATTCAGCAAGTTCTGCGGCTTGGGTTGGGTTGTAAAGGTATCCTATGGAAAATTATATGTTCAATGTAACCTTTTAAATTTATGTTAATAGGCTTAATACATTTGAGTGGGCACATGCTACTGAGAGTAACTTTAAAGCATTTGTTGAGACTTGGTCATTAATATCTTTTGTCAGATTTCTTCCATTGTGAGGAGAACATCTATCTTTTCTCAGATTTGAATTCACTAGGCTAATGTCCATAGAGGTACCTACAAACACTTGTAAATAGTTAACATTCATTAACGTGAATTTTTCAGTGGAAGGCTGACTGCTCTGGGTTTATTTTAGAGCAATTAAATATGATTTATTCTCCATCATTTATTGACTTATTCATCCAGCAAATGATTATTGACTGCTTACTGCTATGTTGTACAATGTGAGACATACAAAGAAGGCTAATTAATAATAATAATGGCTAGTGTTTATGGAGTAGACACTGTGAGTACTCAGCATTTCATATGCCTTATCTTATTCTTTAAAAATACCTGATGATGCAACTGCCATTATTATTTCCAACGTATAGAGATGAAAACTAATGCATAGACAGCTTAAACTATAAGCCCAAGGACACCAAGATGGTGCATGGCAAGGCTGTATGTGCAAATCCGGGAATTGAACATAGGCACTCTAACCCAACAGCCCTTGAATAAGTGCTAAGGTATTCCACCTGCCAAGACACGGCAAACATCCTAGTCTCAAAATGCATGCAGGCTAGTAGGAGAAGCAAGACATTTATGAAGACAAGAATAGTTTACAGTAAGTTCAAGTTCAACACAGGTAAGAACAAATAGCTATAGTTATTGAAAACAAATCACTTCCATCCAAAAGCACTGGCTCTCAGACTTGGCTGCAGGTTGAAATCACCTGAGGAGTTAAAAAACATACAGATGCCTTGGGTCTCCACCCTAGAGTTTCTGACTTAATGGACCTGGCATGTGCTTGTGCAGTTGGATTTTTGAAAGTTCTCCAAGTAATTCTAATGTGCATCCAACATGAAAACCACTGAACTAGAGGAACTAGAGAAAATGTTAAGAAGGAGAGAGAGTCAGAGTTGATATTTCAAGAATAAGTCACTATTTCAAAAGTCAGAAATGTCAGGGGGTGAGAATGGAGATGGATGGGCAGGTTGAGATTTGGAATAGATCCCTTCTACTCCAATTGTGATCCTGGGACTAGCAGCATTGACATCCCATGGAATTGGTTAGAAATGTGCGATCTCAGGCTCTCTGTCCCAGACCCCCTGAATCAAAATCTGCATTCTCAAGTGACTTGTGTTTGCATTATAGCTTGAGAAGCACTGGCATAGGGGAAAATATCAAGATAAGAAACAACAGAGCATATTTGGTGATGGGCAAATGGTACCCATGGCAATAGGTGGAATATAGAGTGTAGCACATAATGAGGTGGATGCCACACAGTGAAGCTCAAGTCATCAGGTGCCTTGATCACTATAATAAGCAGTTAGGATTTTATTCTGTGGAAAGTTGGAAGTCTAAAATCTGCTAAGTAAAAGTATGTCTACAGAGATGGCTTAACGTGATTATCTGGTGACCATTTGTAGACCAGATTTGGGGAAGGAGAGACCAGAGGTATGGAGGTTCTTACAGAGGCCTCCACATGAATTCTCAGTTCACAAATACAGAGAGTTGAAACTCTCAGACTTGGGTTCAATTCAGAAAGCAAGTTCTTATCTTCAAAACACATTGTTTTACTTTCAGGGATTCTTATCTCCTCTAGCAGCCTGACATTGGAGTTACGTTATGAATCTGAATAGAGATACAGGCTGCATCTTACTCTGAGTGGCAGCCAGTGTACATATAGCAGTTTTGTTATTTTATCCATAGTATACTTTCCCCTTAATACTGAAAGACTATGTAGAGGAACACAAAGAGAATTGCAATAGTAGAAGAAAGACCTTTATGTTTGTCTAGCAGCAATATGATAACCATAATACCATAAATTTTCTATGTGGTCGTGGTCTAGGGTGTTGTGTTTGATACAATATTCTGGTTGAGAAAGATTACTACTAATTCTTGGGAAATGATATTCTTATATATTATATCAACTACACATTCTTAATCCCGAAACAACACAAAATATAATTTTTTCTTTGATGGTCCTTTCAGATCAATAGCAATGACAGTGCCTAAGGACCACTCTTATAAGGGTCAGCAATCATTTTATGTTAAAAAATGTGGTAACTTATGGAGATGTCTGGTTGGTCAAGTGCTGGGCACATGCATTGACATATTCTTTTAACCCAAGAGAAAACTTTTCATAATGCAGTGTCTCGGGCATTGTGTCGCATGTAGTAGGTTCATTTGTTACAGGAACAAAAGCACATGCACAGACTATATATATGAAAAGATGCTGTATTGTAAATAGACTTCTAAAATATCAAATTTATAGGATTTACATGAAATAAACTGCATCCATTTAAAACATATGAATAGAATTTTAAAATTGAAAATAACTGGAGAAGGTGAATAAGCCAATGCGTTAAAAGTATCTATGAAGTTATCTGCTAATCATCAATATAAGAATGTGTTACCAAAATGATCATAAAATGGTAACTCTTAGTGTAGTCACTATTTTTTTTTTTTTTTTTTTTTTTTTTTTGAGACTGAGTTTCGCTGTTGTTGCCCAGGCTGGAAAGCAATGGCGCAATCTCAGCTCACTGCAACCTCCGCCTCTCGGTTTCAAGAGATTCTCCTGCCTCAGCCTCCCGAGTAGCTGGGATTACAGGTGCCCACCACCACGCCCAGCTAATTTTGTATTTTTAGTAGAGTCAGGGTTTCACCACGTTGGCCAAACTGATCTTGAACTCCTAACCTCAGGTAGTCCGCCCGCCTCGGCCTCCCAGAGTGTTGGGACTACAGGCGTTTGCCACTGCGCCCAGCCTAGTCACTATTTTATTTTTATTTTTATTTTTTTTGTTTTAGTGGTTAGTAACAAATAATTTATTTTAATAAATCAACATTCTCATAACAAAGATATCATATTTACTGGAAAACATAAGTTTTAAGCTTGTATAAAATATTGAATTTTAAAATCACTTTCAGTTCTGCATCTGTGAAATCTTTTCTTTTTTTTTTTTTTTTTCCCAAGATGGCCGAATAGGAACAGCTCCAGTGTCCAACTCCCAGCGCGAGCGACACAGAAGACAGGTGATTTCTGCATTTTCAACTGAGGTACTGGGTTTATCTCACTAGGGAGTGCCTGACAATCAGTGCTGGTCAGCTGCTGCAGCCCGACCAGCGAGAGCTGAAGCAGGGCGAGGCATCGCCTCACCTGGAATTTTAAAATAGTGACTAGGGTATCCACATGTACCCTAGTCACTATTTTAGAATTGAAACTAGCAGGCAGAAATTTCATACCCACATCTTAAAACTTGATACTGCAATTAATATATGTTACCACCAGATGGTGGTGTGTGCTTTAGTCATGATCACATGATCTCAGTCATTGTAACTATTATAAAATAGGTGAAACGAACTGATTGATAGTCAAACTCTGAATACCCATCTTATTTTCATTTGGGAAAAAATAATAATAATGAGTTGCCTATTGTAGGCAGCCATTCACCATAAAAATAAGACAAAACCCCAAGCCCACAAATAATTCGGTATTTTAGCAATACATTAGCACAATAAGTATCATATCAAAGTAATATAGTAAAATAATTTCAAATATCATAAAGATGAAGCATCTATAATATAAGATGAATCACAGAAGACAGAATTCTGATTTCTTCCAGGAGGAATCTGGGAAGATTTCAGAATAACGTTATTCTATTAACATTAGCTTTGAAAAAAGAAATAGTTTACCAAACATGGAGAAGAAAGGAAGATCATTGCGAAAGAAAGAAACAAACCCTGCTGTACGCAGAGAATGATGCATTTATAAAACAGTCGTGAATCTGTGTGATCAAAACAAGGGATTCATAATTGAAAAGTGGGGTTAGATGGTACTTGATGGTAGGTTTAAAATACATGAACAAGGTCAAGCCATGCCCTTTGAAGCTAATCTAAATGGCAAGAGGGAGCCATAGAAGGTTTTTAAGAGATGACTTGATGAAATCTGTAAGATAAAGCAATTTAAAGAAAAACACATGGATACAATTTTTGTCTTAAGGAGAAACATGACTCATAAGGAGATCCTTGATAAGGAAATATTCCCAACAAGAATCTTCCAGTCGTCTCTCACTTTCTCAGCTTTTCTCCCCCAGCTAGGATATCAAATCAACTTTTATTGCATTGTCTATCTGTGGTAACATTCGGGGAGTGGAATGACATAATTCCTTGCTAGAACCACTATCTTGCTTCCTCTTTGCCACCTTCTCTCCAACTGAAATGTCAAGTGAGATATAGTATTAACTCTAGTTCCCTTCTTCTCTTTTTCCCTCCCAATGACCAAGTCTGTGTTCTGGGCTGTTAGAGCTCTCTGTAAAGGTTTGGAATCCATTTGGAATGAGGTTGGGGGTAGAAGCGAGATAATTACCTATCCTAATCTAAATCCCTCAATGGCTACTTTGTGTATTGCTTGCCTTTACCTTGCATGTTTGGTCTTTATCATCGAATAGAAGTGAGGACAATGTGCCCTGTATCTGGTCTGTTCTAGGAATAAGTGGTCTGCTCATATGGGATGCTAAATGCTGCCTAAGTCCCCTACCCCGGAATTAGGGCTACTTCTCTGCTCTCCATAGAAACTGCTTTTTGGAGCTGGCTCTGCTTTCCACTTGGCTTGCCAGAAGACCAAAGACTCACAGTTTGGTCACTGATAATACTAATCCTCTCTGACAATTATTTGGCAACCTTTCCTATTAGAATATCTTTGAAGTGTTCCTGGTTGGGGACAGGGGGGTGGGGTGGAATCTCGGCTGGCAGGAAAGGACACAGGCCTTTTAATCTCAGAACCAAAAATACTCTGCGCTCTGATTTCTCCAACTTCATATGACTATGAAGGGCATTCTGCTCCTCCAAGTCGGTGTGACATAATCACAGGGCACTCGCAAGTGCTTCTGGAAGCCCTGCCGCGGAGGTCGTCTCTTTTACTGGAGACAGACGGTCGGAAAAATGCAGCCAGTACAGCGTTCTTATTATAACTCGCCTCCTCACAGGTTTCTGGGCAGAACACTAACCTGCCCTAACCTGTTACTTCTCTGAGGATGCTTGTTGATGGCTGCGAACTGTTCAAAGGCTTTGGGGAAGAAAAAAGAAAGAAAAATAGGAAGTCCAATTCCAACCCATTCAATATCTTCCTATTTAAGCGAGCTCAGGGTCTCCTGTGCTTCTCAGAATGTGGAGTGGGTGAGGGGAACACAGCCTCGAAGGTTCTGGAGGTCTCTGGAAAACACATACAAATGAGAGCCGCATCACAACCTTTTTGCTGCTCCTTGACAGAGCTGTACAGTGTCCGAAAGATCCTTCTCGATACTGCTGCCCTTCCTCTCCTCCTTCATTCCCCTTTGCCAGCCTCACTCAGCA
The DNA here is from genome assembly GCF_024542745.1 of Macaca thibetana thibetana. Taxonomy (NCBI): domain Eukaryota; kingdom Metazoa; phylum Chordata; class Mammalia; order Primates; family Cercopithecidae; genus Macaca; species Macaca thibetana. Next base: position 14,789,013 of record NC_065583.1, on the reverse strand, counting down.
CGAATAGCTTATTTTAAGCCTCATCTTTTCTCCAGGAGAGGGCCCCCTCTACATCACCTCCAAAGCCACTGTTAACGGGCACTGCCCTAAGTCCTTTCAACGGGTTAGCTTAGGAATCATTTCTCTGATGAGAAAAACTGAAGCTGAAAAAGTAATGTAACCTGTTTGGGGTCACTTAGCTAGTGGATGGAGACAGCGGGATTTGCTGTGCTGCTTTCCTCCGTTGATTTGGCGTCTTTACATCTCATATCTGAAAAGAGCTTTGTTAATTACTCCCCCTTAAATAAGAAACCTGCAGCCGAGAAGGCCTATACACTCTGCATACCTGTCTTACTTTTCGCTTTTGTCCTTGTGCCAAACACTTGGTTTCAGTGTTCCGAGATTCTTATTAGCTCACCCATTTCAGAGATTACACATCTTGTCCATCACATGGATATTCTAATGTCTGGGGTGGGGAAAGGCACAGCTCAACCAAACAGTGGGTTTCAGTGGCATTACTTTGCTCAATCCACCGTTTTTCACACTCTGGAGCCTGTTGCTTGGGAATTTCTTGGCATGTTCTTCAACAGGCCAGGTCACATGAGCTTGAGAGAGAGAGAGAAGGGGGAAAAAAAAAAGAAAAAGAAAAAAAAAAGAGGAAGAGGGGAAAGACGGACTGTTGGAATTACTTTTTTTTTTTTTTTTTTTTAATGAAGCACCTACTATATTCTGGGCATTGCTAGTTGCTGTCCATGTATTTTCACAGTTAAATAATTGTTACAACAAATCTAGCATAGGAGCTTTTTTTGCCCCCATTTTGTAAGTAGGATGATTGAGATTCAGAGATGTTAAGTAATGAGGACCAAGGTCACACAGCAAGTAAGGGGCTGAGGTGATACGAAGCTGTCATCTGAAGCCTTTGTTCTTTTCATTCTATCATGAAGCTTTTATTAAAAAAAAAAAATACTATACAGTTGCTTTAAACCAAAGGGAAATCAGAGACTCTTGACCCTGGACTTCATTCTCCCCATGGTGCCACGGTGTTTGATGACAATGAAGATTTTAGGGGCCTGGGTCTGTGGGCAGAATGTCAGATGAGGCTGTCTTGAATATAGATCTTCACTTTGGAAATGAAGCTGCATCACCTTTGCCATGTGAATTAGTTTCACCAATAAGACATGTTGGCCTCATTTATTTTCTATTTATTAATCTATTCGTGTTCATCAGATACCATAAAGGTAGATTATAGTCAGAATTTCTAACACTCTTTAAAAATGAGAATCTTTGGTTCATCTCCCTGTCTCCTTCCCTTCTTTCTGCTTTCCATCGTTCCCTCTTACTTCCCTCTTTTTCCCTCTCATTCCCCTTTTCCTCCTTTCCTTCCTCCCAACATCATGGTCAAGTGCTGGGATGTGTCACTGCCAAGCTGTAATGGCCTTGGGTGACTAACTTAGCTTCCATAGTCCTCATTTTCTACAAGTGTGAAATGTTTATAATAACGGTATCTCAAACTGTTGCTTTGAGGAAAAATTTTATTAATATATGCCAAGTACTAGCCAATAATAATAACGATATAGTAAGCACTTCGTAAAAGATAGTCATTGTTATTCCTTAAACTATAGGCATTAGTCCAGGCAACATGCAAGGCACTTGGGGCTTTTTGCAAGGGAGTAAAAGGAATTTTCCTGGTAGAGGATATGACTAGTTTTCAGCACGATGCTCCTCTCCATTTTCGTATATGATTATATTTCAAATATAATTTTAAAGTGTATTTTCAGAGTTTTTTTTTTCTTATTCCCTGCTCATTAGTAACCCATCTCTCTGTCTCTATTCTCTGAGAGTATTCCCTACCATGCCTCTGTGAGGATACGTGGCTTGGTGAGCAACAGGAGAGAAAAACAAACCTAGCAATGTGGAAAGCCAGGGTGCATAGGAAAAATAACAATTATATAGCCCTCGCAAAATGTTTTTCATCCTGAAAATGCTTTGAAAACATTAACTAATTAATTAATCAAAAAGAATTTCTACCAATCAGTGAAAATGCTCTTTACAATGTATTAAGCCCCTTGAAAGGTATTATTTATTCAGGGATGTTTTCTCTTTCGTCTAAAGGGAATCATCAGTTTCTTTTTTTTTTTTTTTTTTTTTTTCTGGAGACATTTCAAGAGATCGTGTGGAATCTCTGCATGCTCTTTTCACTCTACGCATCCCAGCAAGCATGAGCATGTGAAAATGCACGTGTGCACACATGCACGCGTGCACACAGGCATTAACAAATGCAAAAGGTTCTTTTAGGACTGAGCCCCTTGACAGTAAGTTCATCAAAATATTATATAACATTTTCTAATCCAGTGTGCTCATCAGCTTTTTATTAACCTGCCAGCAATTTCAAGACAAAAAAATTCCTGTTGAGTCTCATGTTATCAGCTTCACCTATTACATATGAGCATCTACTTTCCTGTCTCTTCTGCTGCCCTCTGATCTGCTCTAGAGTTGGTGCTTTGTCACCATCTCCCTAGAGCCTGGCTACTCATAGAGCCGCCAAAGCATCAGCCCTATTCTCTGGCCTACAAAGCATAACTTAATCTCTTTGTGACATTGCAGGAGAGTACTAATAATAATCTTATGTTCATTAATTCAACAAATATTGAGCACCCGCCATTCATTTATTTATATATTCCTATATCACATACTTTATTCATTGTAAGTCTTTGTGTGAATCACAGTGATGGATTCAAAGATGATCCAGACAGGGTTATTGCATTCAAGGGGTTTGTTGTACAGCTGGAAAGAGAAGGCAAGAACATAAATAACTTTAATATAAAGGAGACATGACGAACACCAACAAAGAAGCACCATCAGAAGAAGGGGAGAGGATTTTTGGCTGGGGAATTCAGGTAAGCCTTTTTGGAGTAGAGGATGTCTGAGTAGGATATCGAAAGAGGATTTGGCTTGTGGAACTGATGGGGGTTGGGTGGTGTTCCAGATGGAGGCAAAATAAGAGGGGAAAACCATGGACAAAGGAAATTATAGTTTATGAGAACCATTTAACTAGGGCCTAGATAGGGAAAAGGATAGAAGACATGATCTAGGAAATGTGGATTGGCCCTATATTTGGGAAATGCGTGGCATTTGCGGCACTATACTGGGTCCCTACCAGCAGCAGCCATCAACAGATCAATCTCATCACTCAGAACAATGTCGCTTGTGTAGATATGGCCTCCAAATACCTATTCACGCAGTCGCTGCTGATCAAATGTGTTGGAACGCATTGGTTTATGGGAGGAAAAGCACATCCCACTCCTGGGTCAAAATATGAAGAGCCTTACGTGATAGGCTGAGGAATCTGGCTTTAATTTTTGACATCACACTGCAACTGAAGAATGGATTCAAAGTAAATATCATTAACATCACTGCTGTTCTACAATATTGTAATTTGAAGACATCCAGAAGTGCTATTGAAATGCAGTATTGGAAGCCTTACCTACACATTAAATTAAGCCTTCAAATTTTTTATGGAAAATTTAAATTTTATCTTCTTCATCCTCTGGTTATCTGTTCTGTTTCTTACTATTATTAATTTCCTAGAAATAGCAGTTTATCTCTTGTTTTCTAATTCCTTATGGGCTCTGAGCCACTATGTAAAGGGTTTTTGGAGGCCGGGTGTGTTAGCTTATGCCTGTAATCCAGCACTCTGGGAAGCCGAGGTGGGTGGATCACGAGGTCAGGCGATCAAGACCATCCTGGCTAACACAGTGAAACCTTGCCTCCACTAAAAAATACAAAAAAAATTAGCCGGGCATGGTGGCGGGCACCTGTAGTCCCAGCTACTCGGGAGGCTGAAGCAGGAGAATGGCGTGAACCCGGGAGGCGGAGCTTGCAGTGAGCCTAGATAGAGCCACTGTACTCCAGCCTGGGTGACAGAGGGAGACTCCGTCTCAAAAAAAAAAGGAAAAATAAAGAAGGGATTTTGGAATTTAAATTCAGACACAGGTTGAGTATTGCCCATCCAATATTCTTGGGACCAGAAGTGTTTCAGAGTTCGGACTTTTTCAGATTTGTGGAATATTTTCATATACATAATTAGTTATCTTAAGGATTGGACTCATGTCTAAACACATAATTCATTTAACTTTCATATACAGTTTATACACAGTCTGAAAGTAATTTTAAAAAATTTAAAATCATTTTGTGCATGAAACAAAATTTGTATACACTGAGCCATCACAAAGTAAAGGTGTCAGGCATGGAATTTTCCACTTGAGTCATACTGGCATTCAAAAAGTTTCCCATTTTGGAGCATTTCGGATTTCAAATTTTTGGATTTGGGATGCTGGAACTATACTATTAAATCTGTGGGAGGTTCTCAGACATCATTCCTTTTATCTAACTGATTTCTGGAAAGATAAAGAATTATCTTACAATATACCAAAAAAGATTTCTACCCTTAAGTTATAGAACCAAGATCTTATTGGTTACCCTTTTGTATGCAAGGTGCCCTGTACAAAAATGCAAATGCTGCCACATGAGTGAACTAATGGCACCAGGTTAATCTGCCTGATTGGGATTATATTTTCAAGGGTTTTTCCTGACCTCTCTTAAAAATAGGAAGTCACGGCATCTACTAAAACATCTTTAAAGGATGTTGAAGACATTGGAAACAAACATGGAGAACTGCAGTGATTTAAAAATTCTGCTTGTTTCTACTTCTAAATTTCCCATCCTGATGAAAGTGAAAATTCTCTAGTACATATACTCTGTAAAGGATTTTACAAAATTGATGAGAATGTCTGTTGAGACTGTGTGACCTGGGAAATGGTTGACAATTACAGTGCAATGCTATTTAAAAGCAGAGGGAATAAAGGCTCATCAATGAGAACTCAGACGCCTTTGCTCCAATGACACTCATTTTGTTTGGTCTTTTGCCCTTTAAGCTCCATGTACATCAGTTTTTCTAATTTGCCAAATAAAACAAATAATGCTCCCTTAGAGAGGCTATCCTAACTGAGTTTAAGTGTTCTTGGAAAATAATGATACTATTATACCCGAAGTGTTGTGCACACCAAGTACGAATGAGCCGTCACTGTCACCCCTCCCTGCATCTGCCTCACGTTCAAATGGAGGTCGGAAGTTCGAGGCAGCAGAATGCACAGTTCACCATACAGAATTTGGCAGCAGACAGAGCTGGTATTGTATATAGTAAGTATCCACCTTGGATAATTACTAGTTGTATGAGTTGGCTGTAACTGATTTGCTCTTTCGAAGCCCCTGTTTCTCCATCTATAAAATGGGGATCATGACTGTACCTGCTGCAGAGTTGCTATGAAGAATAACTGGGATGATCTACATTAAAATGCCCAGCATTATAAAGTGTTACACGACTTCTCAAGAAGCTTAAAAGTTCATGTCCTGGGTGCCCCAGCAGAATATCAACTAACACTTTAAGTTTTCTGAGAAGTTTTCCTTGAAGGTTGCCCTTCATGCCTTTCTTAACTGATTATTCTCATCACGAGTTAAGGATTGCACTGCACATGTGAACAAAAATCAACCTACCTTATACACAGGAAGGGGTTATCAAAAATCCCCGAGACCTTTCTGCTGCCTGAAGCATTTTCTAGGGAATACATTTATTCTGGGGAGGGGGGTGGAGGAGGGAGAAAAAGAGAGGTTAATATTTAACCTTTTCTTAGAAACTTCACTTTATTCATAACATTTCAGTGTAGAGCAAGTTAATAGCCAAACAATTGCAAGAAACAAATCCACAGTCAAGGGCTGGTATGTATTTGTAGCTGGATGCATATGTCTATAGCTGTGAGGTATGTAAATAGAATGGATACAGTTTGTGGATGCTCTTTGTGTGCACCTACAGAGAGGACAGAACAGGGAGATGAATGCTGGAGATAAGGGAGAGGATGCAAAGGATTGAGATATTTTTCCATATGGAAGCATCTCATTCTTACAGACCTGATTGATATAGCCTAGGGATCTCTGCAACGGGCTACACACACTGATCCCGTTACAAAGTAATACTCTGAAATGGAAAGGTGTTTAACAAAAGCTTCCTATTTGTAATCAAAGCTTCCCTTTATCACTGAGCATGCCCAGCAGTCAGCTTAGAAGCAGAGCTGTACAAAATGCAGTTTTTACTTTACCGTGGCTTGTAGCCACTGCTGCTGCTGACAATGAGCAGGGAGGCGGTGAGGCATTGGGTTCCAGGTAAGGCCTGAAAAGGCAGAGGAACAGGGGCCTCAACAAAGGTGGAGCCTCGAGGAGAGGTAACAGGTGGGAGGAGTGGTGCAGAAGGCTTGCTTGGCTCTGGACAGCATGTCCTCTCTGAGTGAGGGTTCCCCCAGCCAGGATCTGATGAAAATCTTGGATAGCCCCGGTGCCGTTTACAACATCCTGTACCACACGTCTGCAGTGAGAGATGCCTGGGTTTAGAATGTAGCTCTGCATTATGACACTGGTTGTGACCTTGGTAAAATAACTTTAAGTCTTTGAATCTCAAATTCCTTATAAGATTTGATGAAGGGGAAAATGCACCCGCAGTACCTCTCCCTGGCAGATAGATCCTCAGGCATTATCAAATACTATAGCATGGCTAAACTGCAACACCACACTGACATCACCTCGCCCCCATACCAATCTCCTCTAAAACTGTGAAGACAGACAGACCTAGCGTCAAATCCTAACTCTGCTGCTTACCAGCTGTAAGACCTTGGGCGAGTTGCATATGTGTGTGTGTGTGTGTGTGTGTGTGTGTGTGTGTGTGTGTGTAAGAGAGGGATTGAGAGAGGGACAGAGAGTGACTTTAGCTGGAAGATACTATGATATAAAATGGGAAACTAAAATAGACATATCACTGTACCCCTGGAGTTTATAGTACAGGTTTATTGGGGAGCCTCAGTTTCATTGTCTGTAAATTGGAAATAACCACGCTTAGCCAAAAGAATTGTTGTTAAGGTTAAAATGAGAAAAAACAAATCTGAGCAAGGTGCCTAGCACTTAGTGGGTGCCCATAGTATATTAAGAATCTCCTTGGCGAGGTGGCTCATTCCTGTAATCCCAGCACTTCGGGAGGCCAAGGCAGATGGATCACTGAGGCCAAGAGTTCAAAACCAGCGTGGCCAACAAGGTGAAACTCCATCTCTACTAAAATTACAAAAATCAGCTGGGCGTGATGATGCATGCCTATAATCCCAGCTACTCCAGAGGCTGAGACACGAGAATCACTTGAACCTGGGAGGCGGAGGTTGCTGTGAGTGAAGATCCTGCCACTGCACTCCAGCCTGGGCCACAGAGCAAGACCCTGTCTCAAAAAAAAAAAAAAAAAAAATTCTACTGCATGCCTCTTTAATTCTTACTATACTGAATGATTTATCTCTGTTATTTCTGTATTCCCCCATAATGCCATCCCCAGCATCTGTATACCTTATTTCCCATGATCCCCTTTCATGTAGTCTGATTGGCTATTGGACAACATGACAGAGGCTAGTCATGTGGACTTTAGCACCAGACAGACCTGTGTGGATGTCCTTCTCTGCCAGTTATCCAGGTATGTGACCTTAGGCAAGGTACCTAATCTCTCTCAGCCAGATTTTACTCATCTGTGAATTGGGAATAAAAACAGCTCCCCTCCCCTAGGAATCATTATTCTTATTCCAAGAGTAGTTTGTGTGTGTGTGTGTGTGTGTGTGGTGTGTGTGTGTGTGTGTGGTGTATGTGTGTGTGTGTGTGCACACGCGTGCAGTAGAGTGTAAGAGTGAGTTTCAGTAAGAGACATACTCTTGCCCCCATGGAGTTTACAGTCTAGAGTGTTCATGTGTGTCTAGGAGACATATACTAGCTAAATTATAACACAAATGGAAAACGGAAGATACCACAAAATTTTTTAAGTTACATGATGCCTTGACACCTGTAATAACCGAGAAAGATCTCAGATGACTTCCCTGAAGAAGTTGATGCTAGAACAGATAGATGAAGGATAAATAGGAGTTTGCTAGATGAAGAGGGGAGAGAAATGCATTCCTAGCAAGCCCTCAGTAAATGCCCCTCATTAGCATTTTAAGCATATGAGTACCATCTTCTTTTTAGAATATAAGCCCAAAGAGTAAAAGGATGCCTTTGTCATCCCGTCACCACTAGGATAACACCTTCAAGGAAGTATATGCTCAGTAAACATCCTTGAATGAGTGAATCTTACGAAATCTATGAATTTCTTGAATGAAATCAAAAGTAACTGCCATGGCCTCATCCCATGACTTTATTCAGAAGGCAATTAAGGAAGATGCATATTGTAGTAAAAACCAGGATAGACCTTGCAATAGGACAAACAGTGTCTTCATTCAGGGCCTGTCCCTTGAGGGAAGTGACACAACTCAGTCTCAGCCTCCTCATATCTACGTAGAAAGGGGGTATGATAGTTTCTTTACAGAGTTCCTTTAAAGATTAAGATGGCACCTAATAAAAGGGTGACCAAGAGTATGTAATCAAGAGATCAATATTATTAATATTAGTACTATTAAGACATTGGCAAATTTCTGGCATGCAGTTTTTCAAGGTTTGTAGGTTTTTGAAGACAACAAGCTAGGTACAGCTTGAAGGCCAGAGGATGTTATCACCCAAACACCCACCAGGCCTTTACCTTGCTGTACTTGCCTAGCGTTCAGTTCATCCACACTCCTCATCCTATCTCCAGTGACTGAGGGCCAGACTGCAGGGTTTAGATTCTTGATGCATTGGGTACGATATACTAGCAGTCGGTAACATTCTGGGGCCTCGGTTTCCTCCTAGGGTGGATCATACAGTGTCTGAACAGGTTAAAATCAGATAATTCATAGGCAACACATTTCACAGAGCCTGCACATGGTAAGTAAGCAATACTTGTTCAGCTGTTACTATTAAAACCACCAGGCCCTGCTGGATTTTCTGTTAATTACCCCGTAAACTGAAACAGCCTTTCCTGGGCTAAGAATTGTTTCTTTTGAAAGATTCCCTTTATGAAAAAAAGAGAAGTAACTCCTCTCTGAGGTCTGGAAGTCTAGCTTCCCCATCACTACGTTCTTGGGTGCGGGTTCAGGGCCACCGGGCAGCCTAGGTGAGGCAGGTGAGCAGCGGCTGAAGGCTCTGGAACCTTTGCTTCTCTCTGGAAGCTACAGAGCTCCGCTCTGCCCTGCTCTGCGTTCCTAACCCTGGAAGAAGCGGTCTGGGTGCACCAAGCACTGGACATGCTCGCGAGAGCCAGAGCAGGCTCGGGTCTTCCGCAGGACTAGAAGGCTTGCTGTGCTCTCCTGTTTGCAAAGACCTGGGTGTAGCTGTGGTGCATCGGGTTTCGCAGAGCGGATCCCTCTGTGCGTGCAGCCAGGGATCCATGCCTCCCCAGGCTAACCCTAGAGCCGAACTGAACTCTGAGTCGCCCGGGGTTCTCGCGCTCAGTTCTTGGAAACGCCCGGCTGGGATTTTCTCTGCAGACAAAGGGGTGCACGTGTCCCTGGCGCCCCTCTTTCTCAGCCGTCAGCCCCTCCCTGGCTGCGTACCCCGCAGCCACAGCAGCTGCAGCCCCAGCGCCACCACCCAACCCCGGCGGCCTGGGCCGGTGCGCGCTCTCGGGGCCCAGGGATTGGCTCGCACTCCCCATTCAGGGACCGCGAGGGCTGGCGGGCGGGCGGCGCACGGCGCGGTGTGTGTGTGTGTGTGTGTGCGCGCGCGCGCGCGCGCGTGTGTGTGTGTGTGTGCGCGCGTGTGTTGTGCGGCGCGCGGGCGAGCGCGTGTGTGCGCGCGAGAGCTCGCGTGCGGGAGTCACTGGGTGTGCGTGCGTGTGTTATGGGTTTGATTCCAGAGCAGGTTGCACATTGGTCCTGGGTGGCTCGCAGGCTCAGGTCGTGCTTGGGCGTCCTCCTCCTAATCGTTTCCGAAGTAGCAGCAGCAGCACCACCACCACCACCACCACTAGCAGCAGCAGCCGCCGCGGCAACGTCGAGCTCAGCGGCACAGCAGGCAGAACTGTGCAGAAGCGAGCACCGTTTGGGGAGTCCGGGGGGCGGGTAAGAGGGAGGAGGGGGAAAGCCTGTCTTGGTCTTTGGGATTATTTTTTTCCCCTTCTTTCCCTCTCTCTCTCTTTCTTGAGGGTGTGTGTTGCCCCCTCGAAGTGAAGGAATTTTGCTCCAAAGCGAGCTGGGACCGAAGACTCTAGGCTAAGTTATCTATGTAGATGGTGTCAGGGAGCGAAGCTACTGACCAAGCTGCTGGTAAATGTTTTTCACTTCTTACTCTTTAATGCTTACGGCTTTTTTTTCCCTTTTCTTTCTTTCTTGTTTCCTTTCTGTTGCTTCTCATTCTGCAATCGCTCCTGAATCAGCTGCAGTTCTCTTTCTCTCTCTCCTTGCGTTTGTGCAGTTTACAACTTGTTTCATGGTTTTCTATGTATTTTTTTTCCTCCTTCATCCTCAGATGAATGCTGGAACATTTAAATTCGGCACTTCGGGAGGTCATCATTAGTTGCATGAGTTTCAGGGGGGAGGGGAAAGATTGCTAGAGCAGACTGTTATTTCCCTGCAGAAGGACTGCCGGTTTCTTTCTAATGTTCATCGCAATTATAGGGATTTTTTTTTAGGATGCATTTTAACGTTGCATTGCTGTTTAAGGTTATCGTTCTCCAGGATTACAATGCATTTGACTCAGTTTTGACAGCATGAGAGATGCCAGTGATTCCAGAACTACTGTATGGTACATGCTGGCTAAAATATTCAAAATTGCAGGAGGAATCATTTGCATTCCAAAAGAGAATTTCTTTAAAAATGCCGTTTTGCATCACATTGCTACAGATTTGCAGGAGGCAATAATAGACACCACTACCCGTGTTGCTTGCAAAGATAATAAACATATAAGTGCTTTAGTGCATCACATACTGTCTTGGACTCCAGTGATTGAGCTATTGCTAAATTTACTTAATAATAAATTTAGGGCTGTGGAGAAAGAGGGAGATTGCTGGTGCTGTTTTATTCAAAATTGTGAGACACATACAGCAATCTCTCTCTTAGATCTTACTTGAAGTGGCATCTTGTCAATGGAGGGGGGGTTCTGCATACACATGGAATAAAATTATTTAAAATAGCCAGCATAATGAATGCAAATTGAACTCTAACTCTTTTCTTAAAAATAGAACTCACTTTGTAACTCTGGCTGCCAGGATCTGTTTTAAATATTATTTAAAAATTAATATACAACAGCTCCCTAATGCATTCATATCATTTAAAGTTCTTTGGAGGGTTCTTGATCATTACCATGTTTTATTTGTTTTGCTTTTTTCCTCTTAAGTTTTCAGTTCCAGTTCAGTAGAAAAACTGAAGGGCCAGTAAGTAAAGGCAAATCAGCAATTTAGAAAGGAATCAGTGTATAGTTGTAAAATTTCTGCTAAGCCATGGAAAACTGAACTAGTATAATGGCAGCTTAAATGGAGGAAGGGGGCCTCTGTGGTACAGCAGGTTGCAGTTTCTGCACATGGATCATCATCCTGAGAAACCCTGAACTCTAAACTGAGGTGAGGACATCCAGTTCAGGGATACTCTGAGACACATACATTCTACAGAGGGAAAATGTTGTTATTCAAGGAACCCTCCTTCTGCTAGATGGTTGCCACATCATAGAGCAACAACTTATCTATGTGCAAAGAGTACGTTTGCAATAATACTCTTAAACTTTGTTTTAATGTAAACTTAACTAACGTTGGAAGAACTGCATGAAACAGTGAAGGCTGTTCAGCCCTGAAAAACAAAACAAACTGTAAATTAACTCAACTACTCAGGCCTTTTTTTATATAGAAAAAACCTACTCTAAGGCACCATGCAAATTCACCTGTTCTGGGTCCCCTGTGTTGACAAAAGCCTTTCTTAAAATTGTGAACAGAATTCTTAAGTCCTCAAGCTTATTTCTTCCTTTGTAGTCTGCTGAAAGTAATAAGGCATTTTATTTAGAATGAAAGCTCAGCTTATTCATGGATCCCTTGAGATGGCAATATTGCTGTTTTAAAATATTTTCATGGACCTTTGAATGTACTGTCTTGATCAGGTTAGTGGGGGGAACCCAGCTTGCATTCATTAAGACCACAGTTGTCTTTGAGTGAAGCATTTGTTTGTCTGGGTACTAAAGGAAAATGATTTCATATAGTAAACTTCAATCCTAAGAACCCAAGGCACCTAAAGCGTCAGGTTCCTTCATTCTAGGACCCAAACCAAAAAGCAATATACCCGATGCTGGGCAGCTGTATTATTTCTCTGGCATATTCCACAAACATGTGTATGAAAAGATAACTGACCAGGCTAAGGGCTTATTTTGCTAGGCTCATGGGGCAAGATTTCTAATTGTTATGTAACATATTCAGATCATGAATTTATTTATGAAACATCAAAATTAGCTTCAGTTTCAGTATCTTCACTAGACTCGAAGAGTATGAGTACGTTGATTTAAAGTACATTTTTTTCCTACTGAGGTTGTTTTTTTTTTACCCACCCACCCCTCTTTCTACTTCTAGTTTCCTGGCAACTTCTGAAAAGCTCTGAGAATTTGTGTTAAAATATTAAACATATCTACATTTTGGGTGTGATGCCAGGTTAGATTACTATTCAATCAACTGGATTCGTATTACTCTTACATCGTTTGGTGTGGTATCGTGTTTGTGGCTTGTTGATGGGTTTATTATGATAATAATTATTAAGTTTTTTTAAATTAAATCTTAACTAAGCTTATTTTAACTTTTTGTGCCTGGTGTTGATTTCAGGTTAATGTATGAAAATAATACTATCATCTTGATAGCCTTGCTGGTAACTTGGATAGTTTCCTTTCAACTGGTCTTGTTAAATTTCAGCATGGCATTGGACTTACTGGGGAGAAGGTAACTTGGGGAGATGGCTATGTAGAAAGACAGGTATCTGAGACTGTTGATTCATGGAACTTGTCAATCGCATTTGGCTGTATTGTTAGAGTTCCTACTTTCATTTTGATAAGAACGGAGGTTTCTCTGCATGTATGAATCATTTATTATGCTACAGCTGCTGAATGTTTCTTAACATTAATTGCTATTTTTTTATTGTGCAATTGAAGGGAACTTTGAACTTCTTGTGTGTTTTTAAGGAAAACCTGTTTGGCTAGTTTTTTTCATTGTTTTCTTTCTGGGCAGATTAATTTTGAGAAGTGATTTCTGATGAAATATGGTCAAGGTCATTTCCAAGGGCCTTTTTATCCCTCCTCACTTGAGAACTAAAACTTAACAAGAAAGACAGACTTAAAGAGGCACCACTTAGCATCACCCTACTTAGCTTAAAGGGGGCAACGTGAAAAGCCTATGTTATTGTCTGTCATTACTTTGTGTAAAGCAACAGTTTTGTTCTTTGAACTGCTGGTTCCTAGTAGCCCTGATGAAATCACAAGGAGAAATCCCCAATTCTTCACTCATAGTATATACCAGATTCCCAACCCTTCAGGGAACATTGCAAGACATATATATATATATATGGGGAGGAGACATGTCTTTTGATGCCTTCTCAGTGGTAGGGGACATAACAGTATTTGATTAAGCATGATATATTTTGTAACTACATAATACTCTGCTTTAAGTTTTGTGAAAGCAACAGTAATTTTGTGAGTCTTATTTGCTGAGAGCAAATAGTAGTTTTGTCAAAGTATTCTTTGTACTTCTGGTGTCTATTTTGCTTTATAAAGGGAATGTTCACATTGTTCAGTACTATGCACTATCAGCAACAGACATTTGAACAATTATTTTGGGTTGTTTTCTCTCCTTAACAAAGATAAGCCACTACTTAACATAATTATTTTAGCTGTTTTAAGAGTGTGTAATAAGAGGATAATATATCGGGTCCTGCTCATATTTCCAAAAGATTTCATAAAGTTATGGAGGCAGAAAATGTTTTCCCTAAAATTCATGTTACTCATGACTTCAGTCTATTTAAGGTATTATATACTACAATATGATTCTGAAACTGAAATGCTGCATCCTTTTTATGAATTCTTAATGGGAAAAAAATGAAGCACCTGAGAAATAGTTTGCAAACAAAGTTCTTTCGTTTTCACTGCCAGACTTTCATTGGCCCACCTCTCCTAAGTATAGAATTACGAGCCTTTTAGGTGAAAATAATGATCAGGGGAAAAAGTACAGTAATGTGCTTTTCGGCTGTACTATGAGTGAAAAGAGAGCAGGTGTTCTTACACTTTTCCTGTGAGTTTGGTCAAGAGAAACTGAAACCCAGTAACACAGCTAATATGTTAGAATAGAATCTATATTCCCCATAAATATTTTCTTTTTCTACTGGACAATATGAATTGATCTTTGATGGAACAATTGACAGCATCCCTTATCTTATCAACACGGTGTAGCTCCTGCCAGAATGTTCGTGGTAGATGCTAAAGAACCACCTCTGTCTTGGGAAATATAACAATGCATTGTTTGAGGGGAAAGAGATGGTTTCCTTGAAAGTTGAGACTTCTCAGGACTTGACAGCAATTCTTTGAGAGATGCTTGACTCACCTGGATATTTGTTTAGATGACCTATGGAGAAAGCCCAGTATACTCTTCCATCTCTAATTTAGTTCTGCTACAGGTTTTTGGAACATAAATATGAAGTTTTCAGCTCATTCATTCTTACTATTACATGAGTTTATGATTTCTGGAATGTGATGCAGATCTATAAAGGTATAGAACCCAGCTTTCAAAAAGTCAGCCAATTTTACTGCTCTGGTGACTAAATTACTTAGCTGTACGTAAGCTTAAGCTTATTTGAAAAAATATTAGAAGTTTTGTATAATCTTTTCTGTTAATACGACTTTTGTAAAGTGCTTTTATTAAGTTATATAAAAGGGAGTTATGTACCTTATAAAATAAAGAACTCATTTATGAATTTGGTTCCAAAGAATAAGTCATTTCTTTTGTTTGTTTAGGTTTTGCAATTTTTAATTTACCTAGTAGGAGACAAGGACTAAAGCGGGAGGATGTAATTGGTGTGATGAAGATGAAATTGATACTAATGATAATATACCGATTCTAAATCTTGAGGTGGGACACATCAGGAGGATTGTCTTGGAAAAAAGTTTACATTTAAATATCATTTTTATTATTGCTTAGAACTTCACTGATACTCAATATTTTGACATCTCTCCTACTTCAATTAGAAGAATAAGAGTCTGTGGAAAAAAAATGCTACTAAATAGAAATGATTTTTGGCAGAGGTTAAAAAATCTCATATTCTGAAATAATTATTTCAGAAAATTGTATAAGCTGCTTGCTATATTTGTAACATTTTTTTTTTTAAATCACTTCGAAATTTTGTTGTAAATGTTGGAAATAGTCAAGTTAGGTTCCTAGATTGTTTATAAGAATAAAACTGTACCATGAAAGAAGATAGCTATATTCATACATATGGCTAGTCCAAACAGTAAATATCTACATAGCTAAAATCATATTTATTGCTAGATAACTCCTTGCAACAGACTTTCTGATTTTAATTATGATAATTTTTCTAAGCCATTTCATATGTAAGAGTATATAGTTATATACTACATATTTCAGTAGAAATCACTTAGAAGAAACATAGGCAAATGAAAGCTATAGGAAAGTATATTTTAGTCTTTATTTTTAAAAAATTCCTTTGGTAAGCAGTTTTTGGATTCCCAAGACAGGCCATGTACTGAGCTAAATCTGATGGTAAAAGTAATCTAATGCCAAAAGAATGTCTAACAAAGTAAATGCCAGTAGGGGTGGGTCCCTTTTGAAAAAAATACAAATAAAGACTTTTGCTCTTTGTGTCTAAAGCATATTAGAAAGGTGGTTGGGTTTTATTTCATTTTGGGTTTTTCTCAGGCAGTAATTGTATACAACTATCCACACATCCTCTGCCT
This sequence comes from Macaca thibetana thibetana, assembly GCF_024542745.1. NCBI lineage: Eukaryota > Metazoa > Chordata > Mammalia > Primates > Cercopithecidae > Macaca > Macaca thibetana. The sequence goes on along the minus strand of NC_065583.1, from coordinate 14,773,128 downwards.
TCCAGTGTGTCCAGCTCATTTCTATTCATGGAGCCTGGTGTGATATGATATCTGGAATTGGAGACCTAAGTCAAGGTTTGGCACTGCTGGCATGGATTCAACAGAGGCCCGAGAAAAGGGCAGTGTGAATTAGTGGGAAGAGGATGCAGACAAGAGGAAAATTTATTCTGTAGTTGGCCACCATTTTCCTACAGTAATGATTCTGCCGCCAGTTTTATTTTTAACCTCACTGAAACTTCTTGAGAAGGCACAAACTGGCTTCTCTATATTTTAACCCTATGAATAATAACGTAATTATTAGAAAAGCATTTCACAGTGGTTAGGGCTCCACAACTTGTGTGACCCAGCATCTAATTTTTCTCTTCTCTAATCCTGTTTATATATCCCCACACATAATCAGACGCAGTCAGATGAAACCAATTACTAAAGGAAAAAAATCAAATTTATTTATTATATTTATTGGATGTGTCTGTTGCTTAATTATCCATTGGCAAATTTACATGTGGCCACAGAGAGGGCTGTGGATGAGTGTGGAAAATGATCAATCATCACTTCTCACAGTCTAGAGGAGGCTACCAAGAAAGCGGGGTTGGGGGGGGGCGGGGAAGGATCCTTTCTCATTCCTGTCAAAGTGAGAATCTAAAAACTGAAAGTCATCACCCAAAAAAAGTGACAGGCGTTTGGCTTGACATAGAAAAATCTCAAAAAGATTGAGAGTTACCAAAGTTTTCGTAACCACCTGATGTAATGTTAGGAAGAAAGGAAGGTGCTGTGTACTCTTTGGAATAAATAATGATTTAGATGTTCAAAGATGTGTGTTGGAAAAGCAGCTCAAATGATCTAACAAAGCAGATCGCCAAGTACATCCCTCAGCTGTACTTTTGGGGACAAAGATGGAAGGATGGGGGGGTGGGATGAGATAAGGTGAGCATGAAGGACAGGTGAGGTGCAAAACAGTGTTTGCAGAATTTTATTGACCATTATGAATAACTCAAGTGAGCAACGCAAAGCCGGAGATAGCACCACTAGCACAGTGAATTAAAATAGATTTTGTGCTGGCCTTACAGTGTAAGGACATACACAGACTTATTTTGGGACTTGTATGTTTTGGTTAAAAAAATTCCTCATCACAACCGAAAATGGTTTTCTTCTCTTTTTTTACTCCGCTCTCAGTTTAATGGGATCAATCTTGAGCACACATTATTTTGTATTTTTTTCCCCACTTGTTATCATCATACATTTTTGGAAATTTATCAATGTAGAAATTTCCCTTTAAAGTAGGTAATAACTGGAATAACTACCCTTTCAAGGAAATATGGCAAGGTTAGATTGTTGTAAGAGGTGTATCTTATTTATATAATTCTTCAGTTCCAGGGACCACAAAATCTTTAAAGTCCATCCCATTCATACTCCCAAATTTGAAAGTATATATGAACTTCAGGGAGGAAAACAAACTACTGTTGAACTTGAGACATTTGGAAGCTGTCCTGTAGGAATTACTGAATGAAACATGTTTTAAGAACTGTGGCACACCATTATTGCATAATTTAGAGAAGTCACTGGGTAAATTATGACTTATTGTGAATTACCATTTATTTGTAGAAGCTACCATTCAATTCAAGCGTTGTAGATTATCCTGTTGTCACCATTGGCTACAGAGAAATTAAAAGGGCACCATGAATCTTGGGAGTGGTTTGATGCTGTGGACTTAGCAAGAAAATATTAGAGAAGAGCATTTTTTTTGTATTTGTTGTAATGTATATCTTAAAAGTTATTCTGTAATAGAAGTTATTACAGAATAAAAGTTGCTCTCAGCAGGATTCATTGCAGAAGCCAAACAGTAAATAGATAGAGAGCCTGAACTCTTCTTCCTACAGCAGTGATTTTTCACTCAGCTATTCCCTAAGGCCACCGTAGGTGTATGAGGGGCACTGGTTCTTTTTATATGATTTGTGTATGTTCCCATAGATTGTGAAGTCTATTCCTGGGCAATTTTCAAGTTAAAATTGTGTTACAGCTACCCTGAAGGTTGTCATTTCTTGGTTTTTCTCTTGTCAGTCAATTCATAAGTGTTTATTAAGCCCCCATGGGGTATACACAGAATCATACACAGTTTGGGGGGGTATGTGTTTGTGGATGATTGCTGTCTGCTCTAGAAGCAAAAGTACTATTGTGTGCGTGCATGTGTGTGTCTGTGTGCATATGCATAAAATAGTATTTTAATCACAGAAGTTTAGTAGGGGTATATGTGTGTGTGTGTGTGTTTAGAACTCCAAATGTATTTACTCTGAGAAAAGCATAGCTTCAGGTGAGGTCAAGGATATAACTTCTCAGTTTTCTTCTTTTTTTTTTTTTAATTGAGATATCTAATAACAGACATGATTAAGTAAAGGGTAAAGCCAGAGGGTCAGTATTAAGCTGTGTATCCTTGCCAGGAAGATTCAGATCATTGTTCACATCTGGGTTTCAGAGTAAGGACAAATTCCGATGCTGGTCATTTTTAGGATGTGCCGGTTGCCTGTGTAAATTTAATCAGTGAATAGATAAATGACTCCATGCCCCTAAGCTGTCAATTTACATTTTTCATGAGCAATGAATCAATTTATGATTCACTTTTATTTCAAAAAGGGGTTTTGGAAAAATGATAGGAACTGAGAAGGAGAGAAAATTTTCAAGTATTCCCCAAATGCTCCATGGATGAAAAATGTTCTCTAAAGGATTGTATTTCCCTGTTGAACTTGAAAGCGTGTAGTGAATATGTAGGTTCTGGGATTTACTTTCCAAAACTTATTCGCACTCTTAGATTCATCTTTTATCAATCATTTGTGGGAAGGGTAATATTCTTGAAAAGCACCAGGTGAATAGCTCTGAAAGTGGATGGCAAAGGAGGAGTGCTTGGCGGCACTGACCCTTTCCACAGCCCCAGGTAATAGCTTCCTAGACTTGGGCAGGCAGCTCCGACTTTTGATATCACCGTCAGGCTCTTGATTAGTGCTCATTTTGACTGTGATTTTCAAGATGTACATATCTCAATTCCAGTAAATCATAGCTAAGTCATCAAAATTTCCTTTCCATCTTCTGTTCCTTGTTGATCTGAATCAGAGAAGCAATGGCTGGAAAGGAAAAAAAAAAAAAAAAGAAAGAGCTTTTGCTGATGTGTTCCTTATTTCAACTTTGATTCAGCTCTTTTCCTGTTGGGTTTCTAAGGGATTTATGAGATTGTTTATCTCTTACTGCCAGTCCTTCTGAATGCAGTCTTTTTGATGAAGGAATATTATTTACCACTCACCAAATTGCAAATTGCAAGATCTCTTAATTTATTTTCCCATAGTTTATATAATTAACCAACACAGAATACATTTGTGCAATTTGAATTATTATTTTTGATTCTGTGATCAGGTCATGTTCTCTCTTGTTAAGGTAGAGACTAATTCTGGCTAACGTAGGTGGAAAAGAAATGTGTTAGAAGGATATTGAGAATAACAGAGTCACCAAAATAAGATATAGAAACAGGCATTTCTCCTTCTGCCCCTGAACACTGGCCTGGCTGTAGCCCTCCATGTCCCTCACACTGGAAACCCATTGCCATGAGCATCACCCACAGGGCTGCCCTAGAAATGTGGCTGCTTGCACAACGCCTGCAAGAAACTCACCCCCATCCTTGTTTCTGAGGCTCCCTGGCTTACCACTGAAACTTCCAAGCTGGTGCACCCACCAGTTTGGCTTTGTATTGATTGAGTGTCCACTCCGTTTATACTAGGCAGTCTGGGAAACTGAGAGTCTGCCCCTTACATATTATATAATGAGAACCAAAGACTTTGACTTCCTGCAAGATAAATATGATGAGATTCCCTCAAAATAAAAAGTACAGGGGAAGTCAACAAAACAGATTAGATTCTTTTTTCTTTTCTTTTCTTTTTTTTTTTTTGGTCAGAGTCTCGCTCTGTGGCTCAGCCTGGAGTACAGTGGTGCAATCTCGGCTCACTGCAACCTCTACCTCCTGGGTTCAAGTGATTCCCCTGCCTCAGCCTCCCAGTGGATAGGATTACAGGCATGTGCCACCACACCAAGCTAATTTTTTTTTTTGAGACGGAGTCTCTCTCTGTCACCAGGCTGGAGTGCAGTGGCACAATCTCGGCTCACTGCAACCTGCACCTTCCAGGTTCAAGCAATTCTCCTGCCTCAGCCTCCCAAGTAGCTGGGACTACAGGCACACACCATTATGCCCAGAGACGAGATTTCACCATGTTCTCGATCTCCTGACCTCGTGATCTGCCCGCTTTGGCCTCCCAAAGTGCTGCAGTTACAGGCGTGAGCCACAGTGCCTGGTCCACTCTAGGCTAATTTTTGTATTTTTTGTAGAGATGGGGTTTTGCTATGTTGTCCAGGCTGGTTTCGAACTCCTGACCTCATGTGATTCTTCCACCTCAGCCTCCCAAAGTGCTGGGATTACAGACGTGAGCCACTGCACCTGACCCACCCCCCCAAAATATTTACCATTATTCCTTACATGGAGAATAACCTGTAAGGATCTTAGGGAATGGATAGTAAGTGTGTCAGAGTGTGAACTTAAAAGCTTAAGAGCAATGAGAACTTCTCTGTTGCTGAAAATGAATTGAAAGGCATTCTAGATGATAAAGGTATTAAGTCGAATGCTTTTCATTTTAGCACACACAGATCTCAAATATGTTGGTCATGTAGAATTCCTTTTTTTTTTTTTAATCATCAAGAGTCATGTTAAAATGCTATCTACTTGAACTCTGCTCATTTTGAAGTTAAAGATAATTCACCTGTAATGGGCTGATGTTTGCCTATGTATAAATACACAAAGAAAGCACATTAATCATAGGAATTCTGGATAATGTATCAGAAGAATGTTTCATTTCTGCTTATAAATTAGTAATAAAGTAGTAATGTGGGACTTGAAAAAAAAACCGCATTTGATTTTTCTATAGTTTAGACTCTCTGGTTCAAACAGGTCTTCCTCACTAAATTATTAGTAAGCCTACTGAAGTGCAGGACCCACCTAAGTAATCCACATCTCTAGTAAAATTTCTGCATTTGAAGGCTCAGCCTTTAATTCTTCAATTCGAAATTAATTTATTTATCCTTCCATCACTGTCTCCCACGGATTTTGAGAATTAATTAGAAACAAAATCACTTTCAGTCCTTGGATGTTACATTCTGTGCTGAAAAAATATGAGATACTGAAGTGTTATTAATAATGACAAAGGTTCATCCAATAAAATAATCCGGCTGGCTGAATTCTCACATGGTTGGTATTTTCTAATATAAATTACTGTAGGATTAAATAGTTAAATATTGAATATTGTCTCATTTAATGCAGTTCCATGAAATATTAATGATAATGATGGTTCTCCAGTTTGGGGAATTCGGAGATGGTTTTTTACTGACTAATAGCTTTGGCCGGAAACATAATACATTTTACAAAATGATAATGAAGATATTTAAATGAAGGTGAAACAGGAAATAAATGTCCACTAAACTTATAGATTTCAAATAGGTGAACTGTCACAAAAATTTTTTACTCTTCTGTTAAATAGTTTACTTTTTGTTCTAACAACAGCACTGTGATCATTTTTGGATAGCTTTGAGAATTTGTTAAAAAGAACAGATTTACCCTATTAGGCTGTTGAAGAGAAAAGTTGTTGATGTCGTTTAGTTGGTATGAGGGGTAAAAGTCTGAAAATTGGATTGGGCTTTGAAAGAAGGCTGGTCATGTTGAGTGTGACAGTTGAATTGGGATTGTGCATGAAGTTAAAAAAGAAAGAAAGCAAAAGAGAAAAAAAAGGAAAGAGTGAAAGAGAGAATGAAAGATAAATATTGATAGAATAGTCCAACTGAAATGCCTGAGGCCTGCTTGGAATTGAATTTTGAATGCATAGAACAAAAATGTTTCAATTAAGTCTTTTAGTTCAAGTTATTTGGTTTGGTGTTTTGATTTGATTTTTTTTTTTCAAATCTTCCTGTTTTGACTTTTCTTCATGTTCTTGATTCTGTGAGCTTATATCTCAATGTAGGGGATGAAAAACTAATGACAAATAGTGTACATGACTGTTGTTGAAACATTTTTCAACATGAATAGAGAATAAGAACATATACCAGTACATCAAATTGATTTAAATCAGATATTTGTGTATGTATTTTTTTTTTTCTCCAGGGGGAAACTTTAATGTTTTGTGAGACAATTTTATTTAAAATTGCAGTTATCCTTGTTACAGACCTAGTAATTTAGCAGTTGAAAAGCTCCCTTTTGTGTTCTGTGTAGTTAATGTATGTGATGTGAGAGAATATGTATTATTTTTTTAAATGTTTGGGGGTTGTATTCTTTTAGCACAAACTTATTCCTTGATAAAGGAGCTGGCTATAATTTGCAGAAATGACTGTTTCTTTTTCTTTAGTTGTTGGATAATTGCTCTTTGTATACACTGTGAAAATGTTCATATAGCCCAGTGACAAAGCCTAGCAGATGCACTTGCAATTATCTGGAATTTAAGTAAATTTTGCATCTGATACACACAAAGCAAACGCTTTGTCCAAGCAGGCTCACATACTGGCATGTGGATTGCTGTGAATACAATGAGTAGATTTTTAATGGAAAACAAATGGAACTATTAGTAAGTCTTGTCTTTTACTTGAAAAGACACCAGCTTTAGGCATGGCCTCCAACTTATTCATATTCATAGTTGGTTTGGTTCTCAATATGACCTTTAAAACTGAAAAAAAAATTTAAATGTTTAAAACAAAATGTGTAGCTGTGTCTTTCTTGGAGTAACATTCAGAGATTTCTGAAAGAGAAATGGTGAAATAAATATCTGTTTTATATTCCAATTTTTTTTTTTTTTTTTTTTTTTTTTTTTACTATTAAGAAGGGCATTCAATTGTTACGACTTTTAAAATGTAAAAGGGGATTTCATATATAAATAAATCATGCTATAGACAAAAGATAATTACAATGTTACTTTAACAACCTCAATTCACAAGAGAGACCATAAGAAGGAATATATAATGGATCCAAATTCTACTTTTTATTGTAAACAAAGGAGATCTAACCAGAGGAATAGTTTTCCGCAAAAGCCACTTTTCCGAGGTTTGTTTGAGATTAATCCTTTCCACTGTGTATTTTTTGTTGTTGTCAGACTTACGTAAGTGAGATCTTTGAAGGCTTAATCTTTTTCTCTGTATTTATTCTTAGAAAATATTAAATGTATGGAGCTACTTGGATTTTCTTAAATGCCTTTAGGTCTTTTGGGGAGTTTAAATTATTTTTACTTTCAATGAGAGGGTTACAAATAAATGGTCCTGTAGACATTGTATTTCATAGTTTGAAGGTGCTCCATGTCATTCCAGCTTTTGAATGAGGCAAATTTCAAAAGTATTTCAGGCCACATAAAGGCGGGCCTACCTTGACCACTTTCTGCTTTCTTCTCAATCTAAACTGGAATCTAATAATAACAAGAGATCTCTTCAAATTCTTTGAAGAGTCAGGAGCTCCCAGGGGGTCTAAGGGTGGAGTTAGTGTTTGAAAAAAGTGGATTTGGGAAGAAATTTTGAAGACAGAAAGGGAGAGCCTGACAGAAGTATTTCAGGCTCTGAATTAAAATGAGCCAGATGTGCTGCTGCTGGAATATCCTTCCTACACAAATATGCCTCCACCTTAACCACTTTTCCAAAAACAAAACATAAAGCTTCCTCAGCTAAGTACTTTTTATAGAATTTCAAAAATGACAAAACGTGCTCAGTTGCGCATTGCCAGATTATTCTGTGTGGCCCACAATCTCCCCCTTGCCATGCCTGGCCTTTCCCCTCTCCCCTCCCCCACTCCTGCTTACATTTCTTAAACTATTGTAGGCTATCTTTAGGCTTGGAGAGGAACCAGGTGCTTTCCTTCGTATTTAAGCAACTTGCTATTTTGAAATTCCCATAGAGAGCTGTGGGCATTTTTAGTTCTGTGTCTTGAAGCATCCTTTTCCCTTTCTGAAGGAGAAGCTGCTTACATAATACCCAGAAGCGGACCCTTGGGAACTGCAGAGCTATTTTATGGATATTTTGCAAGAAAAGGAACACTAAAGGTCCAGTGTCCTGTGTGCCCGCCTGCGAGGGTCTCCACTGGAGATATTTGCATAGTAGCAGATTCTCAGAAGGATAAATATATACAAATCCATCTTTCAAATAGGAAAGAATCCGTAGGAAGCTGCACCTAGGAGGGCGAGAGCCCACTAATAACTCAGCCCGAAAGAGCTTCTTGAACAATTCTAGAGCCAGGACCCAACTGTCAGCAGAGCTTGCCAGGGAGACAGATGCTGCGGTTGGAAGACAGTTTTCCTCAGTTAGATATTTTGTTCTTGTAGATGGCCAACCATGACTCATGGGGAAAACAGGAGAGAGAGGGAGAGGAGAAAAGAAGAGTAAATTAATCATTTTATTAATCTCTATTTAGAATTCAGTCATGTAAGTAAATGTCAACCCGGTGAACTTTCCATGAAACTAGAAGTGTTGTAAAGACAGTTTCAGGGTTTTAAAGTTATGCCAGGTGATAAAGGCGTCTAATTTAACCTGCAGATTAAATAACCGACACAATTTCAGGAGGATATCTGTGGGAAATAGTAATGTAGGAATTATCTGATAATCCGGCTCAAAGGAAGCATGCTTTTGAAGAATTGAAAGGACATGAATTATTATTTTTTTGTGTGAGAGATGATAGGTTTGTTCCCTGTTCTCCCTATATTTGTGTATGTTTATTTATATTTGTGTGTGAAAGATGATCTTTTTTCACTATTCTTTCTTTTTTCTTCCTCTACCTCTCTCCCCATTATGTCTGTGTGTACCTATGTGCATATATATGACACATATACACATATCATACCTACACAGCTGTGTTACATTCAGCCAGGTTACCTCTGCACCCTGATATATCAACTTTCATCTACATTTATCACTCACTTCCAGATCTCCTCTGTAGCTACATGCAGTTGATTAGGTAAAAGCAGAATATCTGCTTTGTGAAAGATTCAGTTTTTTGTCACGCATGCCGATTGCCAGATTCTGATTTCCTTCAAATTCCCAGAAAGGGGCTAATATTGTGGGCGATCATCTTAGCTTCCTCTATTTTTCTCTTTTTTAAGATTTCTCATTTCCTTTGAAAATAAACAAGAGGAAAGTTTGGCACAGTATCCCTGATTCTCATTTGTTTGGGGCTGAGTATTTCAGGCTCCCTGTGAGCCAAGTTTATTTCATAGATCTACTCTGTAGGTCTCTGAAACTGGAATAAGTTATGTGTTTGAGTGCCTGACAGCAGCCCCTATGCCAAACTCTTGATATGCCATCTTTCTGATGGAGTCCCAGAAGTGTCCCTTTTTAGATACGCATGTTCTTTGTGAGCTGGAATGGCAGATTGCCAAAAGGTGTATGTTTGGGGGAAAGGCAGACTTTTATGTTATTCTTTCCTACAACTGGTTATTTGGAGGGTACTCTAGGAACTGAAAATCACAGCTGTGGATCCAATTTAGAGAGTGTAATTCACAACTGACGTGTGGAAGAGGGAGCTTGCCATCTTGAGCCACCCTGCTTGTCTGGCCAATATGGAACTGTCTGAGATGAGGCTCTTCACCTCGAGGTCTACGTGTCTTTCACTGTATCTCATGTCAGATCGAGCACTAAGAGACTATCCTATCAATTTGTAGCACTCCCTGGAGAACTTTGGGTCTTGAAAACTGTGGGTCATATTGATCCTTGAGTGAAGGTGGTTGCATTTCTTCTAAGGTTTATCAAAATAATAATGACCTTTTTCATTTATCTGTTTCAGACACTTATTTGAGAATGCACAAAGATGGATGATTCTTGCACAAGTGTCAGAGAGGTTGCTATATTTCACATGGCCTTGCACATATGTAGTATGTGCTTGATAAATATCTGTTGAGTAAAAGAAACATATATGTCTTTTCCTTTAGGAACACAGAAAAAATGTACCATGTGATTATATTTTAAATTTTTTTCTTTATTTCTTTTTTCTTCTTCTTCTTCTTTTTTTTTTTTTTTTTTTTTTTGAGACAGAGTCTCACTCTGTCGCCCAGGCTGGAATGCAGTGGCACAATCTCGGCTCACTGCAAGCTCTGCCTCCCAGGTTCACGCCATTCTCCTGAGTAGCTGGGACTACAGGTCCCCACCACCACACCCAGCTAATTTTTCTTGTAGTTTTAGTAGAGACAGGATTTCACTGTGTTAGCCAGGATGGTCTGGATTTCCTGACCTCGTGATCCGCCTGCCTCCGCCTCCCTAAGTGCTAGGATTACAGGCGTGAGCCACCACACCTGGCCTCATGTGATTATTTTTAAACCATAATTGGTTAAATGAGTTAGAGGCGGGCGGATCACCTGAGGTCAGGAGTTCAAGACCAGCCTGGCCAACATGGTGAAACCCCATCTCTACTAAAAATATAAAAATTAGCCGGGCATGGTAGCAGGTGCCTGTAATCCTCAGCTACTCAGGACGCTGAGGCAGGAGAATTGCTTGAGCCTGGCAGGCGGAGGTTGCAGTGAGCCGAGACGCACCATTGCACTCCAGTCTGGGCGACAGGGCAAGACTCAGTCTTAAAAAAAAAAAAGGTTTCTACTCTCTTATAAATGAGGAAGTTGTCACAAATAAGATGGACAGACAATATTGAAAAAATACATGTTCAGGGAATTAGGATTAATACAGTCCTTGAATCGGTTGCCCATCAAATACTTAATATAAGGATATTTTAAATAATATTTTTATTTTTATGATTCAAATTAACTAAACAATTTGCTAGTGGCCTTATAAAGATTATCAAAAGAATAATTTTTGGTTGGGCGTGGTGACTCACACCTGTAATCCCAGCACTTTGGGAGGCCGAGGCAGACAGATCAGGAGGTCAGGAGATCGAGACCATCCTGGCTAACATGGTGAAACCCGTCTCTACTAAAAATACAAAAAAATTAGCCAGGCGTGGTGGGGGGCGCCTGTAGTCCCAGCTACTCGGGAGGCTGAGGCAGGAGAATGACGTGAACCTGGGAGGCAGAGCTTGCAGTGAGGCAGCCACTGCACTCCAGCCTGGGCGACTGAGCGAGACTTCGTCTCAAAAACAAAACAAACAAACAAACAAACAAAAACCCAACCAAACAAACAAAACTAAACAAAAAAAACCAGTTACATGAAATTAAAATGCCTGCATCCATAAATAAAGTTTATCGGAATATGACCATACTGTTCAATTGCATATTTTCCATGGATATTCCACTACAACAGCAGTGTTAGTTAGTGTGGCTCTCGAGCTTTTCAGTTTATTAAATGTTTTAGTGTCTACTATTTGGCCCTTTACAGAAAAGGTTTGCTGGCCTTTACCTAATGTGTGGTTTGCAGAGGTTAAAGGGCTATGAGACAAAGCCTGTGCTCATTTTTCTGAGTTCACACACTATTGATTCCTCCTTCCCTATGGTGTATTTCTGGTCAAGGGAAACCAGATTCACTAATAGACACTCAAGAAACATGTATGAAATTCTATGATATATCAGAAACCATGCCCAGGGCTGGGATTAGAAAAATGAGAGAACAAAACATCTGCCCACCATGCCAGCGAAGACCTACCGGTATTAAGAAGCAATCACAAAACAAACACTTCAATATGAGGTGTTACATCAATTACAGAATAGTTACCAAGAAGAACTGATATTTATTGATTCAATATTCTAAGCACTTTACACATATAATCCTCAAAAGAGTTCTATGAGATTATTATATTAACCTCATTCTTTTTAAGAGTAGAAAACTGAAGTCAAGAGATTTTATGGAATAAAATTTCTTTATCTGAATACTTAAGTGATGGAACAAAGATAGAGAATCCAGGCCACATGACTCCAGAACATTCCTCTTAGCCATTATGCTATAGGGCTCTCTCTGAAGTGCATACAGCATATTTTATAAATACAGTATACTCTGGATGTGGCATAAATGGGTAGCTTCTTATGCTTAACTAAAACGTAAAGAATTAGCCTGAATGAACATGGCAGAAAGAAGAAAGTTAGATCAGGTATCATACACAAAAGTACAGAGACCAGAGAGAGCAAGATGGATTTAGGGAAAAGCAGGTGCATCCATTCACTGTGTCTGAGAAACAGCATCAGGGAGGACAGTGCTGGAAACTGCAGGCATCAATTCATCCATTGAGTCATTGATCAACTCAGGGAACATTTACTGACTTATGCTAAGTGCCGGGGGTACTAATTTCAGCACTGGGGTAGTAAATAAGCATAGGGTTTATAGGCCAGTGAGATGTGCTAAACAAAAACATAAGTAAGCAAAAGATAAATATAATTTCAGAAAATAATAAGGACTTTTAAACTAGAGAGAGTGATATATATGTACGTAAATGAACATCTATGTGCATGCATGCACTGGTTAATTTAGATAAGGCATGCAGAGCAGACTTCTTAAAATGTGTGACATTTGAGCTAAGACTTTGGTAACAAAAAAGAATGAGGCACTTGTTGCATCTTTTCAGGCAAAAGGAACAATACATGCAAAAGCGTGATGTGGGAATACAAGTGGAATGTTGATGCAAAGGAGAAAAGACGAAATGTGGTTATCTGGTGGTCAGAGAGGAAGAGAGTCCATGATAAAATTAGGGAGGTGGTCAGTGATGGGATCATGAAGGATCATGTAGGCCATGGAAAGGAGATTTTCCATTTTATTCTCCATGCAGGAAGAATTTATTGGAGGATTTTAAGCATAGGAATGCCATGACTGTGGTAATGTTAACAAAACATGATTATCTTCCCTCAGATGTTACCGTACCTAAATTATAACTGGATGAGCCTGACTTTAACATAACTACCATCAAACTTCCAGCTCCAATAATCAATTTATAAAAAAAAAAATACAGGGAAGGAGGATTATGTTTAAAGGACACTATAGTAATACAACCAGCACAATTCTGACTTTGCCCTTAAACTCTACAGAACAAATATCTGGTTTCTTCTACAAAATTTCAAGAAAAAACATTTCTAGAAGCTGGAGGAGAAATGTATAGATTATAAGAACCTTAAGAGATATTCATCATCGCAAAGTATGGGACTTGTTTGGGTCTCGTTCAAGTTATTAAATAAATAAATACATGAACAATTAGAGAAATGTGAACACACATGGGATGTGGTTAAGAAATTCGATTCTTTGGGTGCAGTGTTATATGCCTCTTTACAAAAGTGAAGGCTTTACGTTTTAGTAATACATATGCTAGATTTGCAGATGAAATATGTCTATATTTGCTTCAAAATAATATTAGGATGGAGGAGGTGAGGTTGTAAAGAAAAAAGGATTGGCCATGTTGAAGTTAATTAATGAGCTGTAAGAATTCATGCTGCTATTGTATGCTATTATGTTACATTATATTTATCATAATATATTTTATTATTATACTTTTGTATATATTGGAGTTTTCCATAATAATTTTTATGTTTAAGAAAACCTGTTTATTCTGTGGAGATGGAAAGTACGATGTCAAAAGTAGAAGAGGAGAACAATTTGTGGACTCACGGTTTTCTGAATAAAAGATGATGAACTCAGGTCAAAGTGGTAGAAGTAGTGAGATGAAGATGGATATGAGATATAGTTTTGAGACCCAGGTGACAGCCTTTGCTAATGTATTGGATACAAGAAGTGAAGAAAAAGAGGAAAAAAGTATGACCTCCAGGGTTATGGTCTGAGCACTAAGTAAATGGTCATGCCCTTTACTGAGAAAATGTCTTTTAGGGGACAAACACCAGAACCACACCGAAAAGTAGTGGGGGTGCACAGAAGGCAGATTGTCTGGTGGCAGATCAAGGATAGATTAGAAGGATTGAGGCTTGGAGTCAGGGAGTCCATGGTAAAAGATCATTCTGGTGATTTTGTTGAAAGATGCTGAGCACATTGATTCAAGTGATAAAAGTAAGAATGGAGAGAAGGCAAGGGATCTAGAACATACTTAGGAAAAGGGGTCAGCATGCCTTAATCGGAAGGGGGAAGGAAAGGAGGAAGAGCCCAGATTGCCTTCGGAGTTATGGTGGATGGTAAGCAGAATTCATCAGAACAAAACAAATTTTCAAGGAAAAGATTCCAAGTCCAATTTTGATTTTGAGAGGTCTTTAGTGGGAATGTTTTATATAGTTAGATATATGAGCATGAAGCGTAAGGGAGTGATGTGGAACAAGACCCCGAAAGTGATGCGTAAGCAGAATTGCCCAGGGAACTTGAGAGAAGAGAGGAAGGAATAGAGCTGGAGACAGAACACTGGGAAATACCAGCATTGCCAGCATAGAATGAGGAAAAGGAAGTGTGGGGAAAGATTCAAAAGTGCCAACAGAGGAGACCCCTATAAGAGGAATGTTGTAAAACCAAGGCAGAAAAGACTTCGAAGATGCAGGACACTGTGATTGTGTAGATGCTGTAAAGGCGTCTATAAGACTTGGATTGGAAACGCCATCAGATTTGGCAATGAAAAAGCCACTGTTAAATTTCAGCAATGTCACAGTCAGTGGAAGACAGATCTACATTGACTTAGGCAGCTAAAGAGAGTTCAGAAAATGGGAACAGGGATCCCTATCTAGAGAAAAATTGGGAGAAAATAAAGCAGAAATTAGGAAGATTAAGAAGAAAAAAACATTCTATCAAATGTCAACCTATTTGGATTGTTAGAAGTTTTCCTCAATTGCAATTAATTAATCAGGGATTTTACTTCCATTTGCTTTATGGAATTGGGCTGTTCATGGGAATGTTTTATGTTATGAATCACATTTAAGAGTTTATAATTAAGAACATATTTGAAATAAATCTACATCCAGGCCTTTATAATGCAAAACTGACCTCTAACTACCAAACTTACTTGTGTATTTGTTGCTTTAAAAAGCCTGCCAAGAATGTAATGGGTAAAGAATTCTGTGTGCAGAAAATAACAGATGTTTGGGTCATAATATAGACTTGCTTTTTGAGTGTATCATATATTTATTCTGGTCTGATTGGTTGATTAGGAACCACTTAATAAAATGGAGAAAATAGATTGGAAAATCTAAAACCATATTTTACACATAGTGATATCCCACTACCTTGTACAGAGCTTGTTTGATGAATGAATGGTTAAATTTGTGATTTACATGTATCAGATGAGCTTATTGGAACTCCTAGCTCTATTCTTAGAAAATTGTTCCTTCCAAAATTTGAACAGGTAATTTAAAACGTTTTGTAATTTACTTATGTAAAAACCCTCTGGCCAGTGGATCTTCTTGAGGAAAAGTGAGTTGTTGTATTTTGCATGATTTTTAAAAACTTTTGTTTGTGTTTTTTTTTTTTTTTTGCTGTTGTTGTTTCTAGGATTTTTATTTTGACAGTTTAGTCATTTAGCCAATGCATTGGCTGATTGGTTTGTTAATTGATTGATTGATTTGTCTTGGTGTGGAAGTTTCGAGTCAGGAATATAGGCTAGTGTAAAAGCTACATCAACATGTTTTTGAAATTCAGAAATTACACTTTTCTAACTTAAAACACTCCTGACTTGATGAGAGGCCTTGATTAATGTTAAAGGTGTACATTGGCAATGGAAAAGAGTTTGGTCTCATTGTCTTTACATGAAAGCCTTGGTTAAAGCTACTGAGGTTTGCTAATGGAAATAAAATTACCTCTGACTACTAAAACTATCATGGGTTACTCTTATTTTGTCAGATCATATGGAAAAGTCATTCTTTCTTATGGAAAAGTCATTCTTTCTTGTAGAAAAATCATTCTTAAGGCATACATATTTAATGTTTCTTATTCTCAAGTGTACAGTCAGTCATCTTGGATCTTGAATGTTGATTTCTTTATTTTACAGATCCTTACTGACATGACTTATGGGGTTGGAGAAAGTTTGATGACATGCAGGAACATCTGCCATTATACTCCATTGCATGAAAAGAACAGTGTCCAAGACCTATCCAAAGTGGATTTAAAAAAACAATTAACTGTAATAATAAAAACAGATTAAATATTGCTTACTTTCTACAGTCCCTGACCATTAGATTTAATCAAGTTTTAGGCTTTTCCAAAGCAGGTTGTAAAATCCCTCCTGTCACATTTTATTGCAAATATTGCTTTCCAAGTTATCCATGAAAACAGCCCGCTGAATCAAAAGAAATACTATTGTATCAGTGGGAATGATTGTTTTATACGGCAAAGCACATGGTACAAGCTTGTTGGGAGCTGGAATTTGAGTACCATTTTAGCTCCCTCTCTTTTTTTTAATGTAGACAAATCTCTTTGGAGTCTCCAAATGCTTATTTTATTTTTCTGTTTTGCTGCTCCTGCCTTTACTTATTCAGTGAATCACTTATGGAAAGAGTTACTTGTTTGAGTTGATTTAATTCAGATCATATAAAATTCTTTTCGTACTTACATCAAATTGATTCTATTATTCACCATAATATTTTACCCTTCTTGTAACAGTAAAATGACAAGGGATATTTTTGGACAGACTCTGTAGTTCATATGAAAAAGAACTAGGAAAAAATGGTCTCTTTCAGAAAAATATCACTGGAGAAACATAGCCATTTCAGAGCTGTAAATTACTTAGAAGAATGCTTTGTTTCATCCTCTAAAGGGGAAATTTAGGCCTGAAGAAGTGAAATAACTTGAAAAATCATGTATAAAACTTGTTATATTGCTTAAATGAAACTAATTATATATTAAATTGTATGTGAACTCTTTCTTACTAAAATGGAAAATTAACACTATATTTAAAAGTCTCATCTTGGTTGCAGTGAGTCTAGATCATGCCATTGTCCTCCAGCCTGGGTGACAGAGGAGACCCTGTCTCCAAAAACAGAAGTCTCATCTTGAGAAAAATTATAGCTACCTATGGGTTAAAACAATCTGGAGTAAAATAAAATATAGCCATTCAAAATGTGTTAAAAATTAATGAATAGCCCGGGTGTGGTAGCTTGTGCCTGTAATCCCAGCACTTTGGGAGGCCAAGGCAAGAGAATCACTTGAGACCAAGAGTTCCAAACCAGCCTGGACAACATGGCAGGACCCGGTGTCTGCAAAAAGAAAAAAAAAAAACAGCCCCTGCTCTTTAAGCCCAGGACTTCAAGGCGGCAATGAGTTATGATCATGCTCCTTTACTCCATCCTAGGTGACAAAGTGAGACTCTGTCTGTAAATAATGATAATAACGATAATAATAAATGAATAATTATAATGTATTTTAATTATTTCAGGTAGGACTAGCCTATTAAGGAGTACTACATACTCAAGAGGTCATTTTGCAATGATAGGTCTTTTTCCCTTTAATTTAAGTCTCCTTTACGTGAGAAATAATTCAATACAATTAATATATTTAAAATTATTTTTGCTTGATGACTTTTTTTTTCATAAAACCCTCTAGGACTCATTTGCAAAGCTGCTTTGAAGTTAATTTCATGCAGATCTTCCTGATTTGTACTTGTGGTGACTTATTGTTAGGCTAAAACAAGAATATCTGAAAAATTCAAATCTTCAAAACTTACCATTTATTTCATCTTTTGTTTAAATTGGTTTACTTTAAACCATGCAAGTGATACCAAGTACTTCAAGTCTGTAATAAATTAAACAGACATGATAAAATCTTGCTATGAATTAATATAGGATATAGCAGAATTGTTGTTTAATAATCCAGGTGTCTTCACCCAAGAACACTTATTAAGATACCTATCACCTCATTAAAATATCCCTACAAATAAAAACCTCTTCCTGAGTGTGCTTTTCCTTTTAAACTATAATTTGAATAATTGGGGGAAGGGCATTTTCATTATGCAAATGATTTCTGCTGCTCAAATCAGAGTTGCTTAATTGTCAGTGAATAGGTCAGTTTATATTTCCTCATTAATATTTGAAGTTTTAGTTGAAATCACTTCATGGCTCAAATGACCAGCTTCTGTCTTGTAGCATTAATTTAATTTATTGTGACAAAAATGTCGGTTTAGTTTAGTCTATGGTGTGTGCTTGTGATTGACAATCACTATTTGTTGCTTGTTGGTAAAGTCAAACTTTTTTTCTTTGTCTTTAAATGATAAGAGCAATTTGAAGATGTGTATAATTGCGGGGAAAGACAGTTGACCACCCTGCATATGTTCCATTTCTCAAAATATAATAAAATGTAGTGACTAAATACTTAAACTGATGATTTTGGGAGAGGAATTGATTGTACAATAGAATGTAAAATGCTTTACATAACACATGTACGCTTTTCAGACGGTTCATTATTCACATGGAGTGTGTCTAATGAGCGTTTTAGCTTCTTACTTAGAAAATATACTCAACTCTCAGTTATAGGCTTTTGGATTCTCTGATTTGTGGATTATCTGTAACAAAATGTTAATCCCAGCCATGATTCCGAGTCAATTCCTTTGCTCAGGAATTGTAATTCATTTTTAATATTAGCCTTAGGAGTAGAAACATGATTAGAAATGCAGAATAATGCTTTCATTCAAAACCAATTAAAAAAACTTCTGGATTTTCCAACATAATGGGTAATTCACAGCCTTGCACTTCTCCATCATAATAGATCCAGTTTGTTGTATTCAAAGATGATTTAAAATTGGAAATCAAAATATTATTCAAGAAAGCATTCGATTAGTTTTCACCGATGAGGAAAATGCTTATTTTTATGTCTCATTGGAACAATACAAAATTGCACTGGACCTTAGCAAAATAAAAGTTCAGTTTCTGTTTTTGATCTGTTACAAAAGTCATGTTTTATAGAAACTCTACCATATTTGCTTTAAGCTAGCCATTCATTACCCTTCAATAAAGTGTCATTTTACAGTGTATAGAGAAACTGTCACTTATAAAAGTTATTTATTTTGCGGCAGTGTTATGTAATCTGGTACATTTTTATTTCAGGCAGAAAGAAAACACAGTTGAAAGGAAGATAGTAAAAGGAATATTCTATAAGTTCAGGTCATATTTGCTAGATCCATTGGCTTTGCTTTTTAGAAATCTTTGTGTTTAAAACCAAAGATGGTAAATGTTATTACTCCTTGAATAAGTATATGGCATATTATTTTAATATGAGTAGGGTTGTTAGTGGTGAAATAAAACTTGATATATAAAAAGATTTTTAATAGTTTTCCAGCTTGCAGCGTGTGTGCGTTTTAGGCAGTACGCTCCACTGGGTTAGAAGGGCCTTGCGTTATTGAATGTCAAAGAAGAGCTTTTCTTCAACTGTGCAACGTGCTTGTGCAAAAAAGATTGTGGGAAGGAAGCCTGTCAGATGCACTTTAAAATAAAATAAGAATTCAGTCTAACCCTATTATTCACCCAGGCCTTACCTTTGAACTGACTTTATTTTCCAGCTGTTTTCTTAAGAAGATTTGAATAGAGTCTGAATAAATAAATAAGAAATTTTAAAATGTCACTATCTGCAATGCAGATCATTAAGAAAAATTAAAGAAGGCAATATTTTTTAAATAAAAAAAACTAAAAGGCCTTCCCCCCCCCCCCCCCATTTAATTAGATCTCTGTGAGTCACTTTGCTGCCTCACTGTTTTCAAGGGAATATAGTATGGATTCGAGCGAGGGCTTTCTTCCGCAGTGTCTTTTACTGTTTCTGCATTCAGTGTGTACAAATTCACAGACAGATTTCTTGAAAGTTGGGAATGGTCTACTGGGGGTAGACAACATCTAAAAAATGTATAAAAGGTTTGCCACCCCTCCTGTGTACCACAGAGATGAATTTCAGTAGTCTGTCAGACAAGGGAATGCCAGTTTTTGACTGAAAATCTGCAGAACATTCTTTAGGAGAACTGTTGACATTTAGTAATAATGATAGGATATTGCTCTATTCCCACCATCTTGGACTTTCAAAAATATGGCTTCCTTCACTTTCAAGGGTGTAGAAGAGAAGATAATCTCCTGCTATGAATAATGTGTACTATACTGAACTTTTAACTCACAGACACATTTCTGATATGCTAGGTTTTTTTTTTTTTATAAAAAGGAATCTTCACTCATTTTTATCTAATAGATGTACTTGCTGAGAGTAAATGCTCATTCTTGTTTTGTGTGTGGGGGGGACTTTTTTTTTTTTTTTTTTTTTTTTTTTTTGAGACGGAGTCTTACTCTGTTGCCCAGACTAGAAAGCAATGGTGTGATCTTGGCTCACTGTTACCTCTGCCTCCTGGGTTCAAGCGATTCTCCTGCTTCTGCCTCCTGAGTAGCTGGGATTACAGGTGTGCACCAACACACCCGGCTAATTTTTGTATTTTTAGTAGAGATGGGGTTTCACCATGTTGGTCAGGCTGGTCTCAAACTCCTGACCTCGTGATCCGCACGCCTCAGCCTACCAAAGTGCTGGGATTACAGGTGTGAGCCACAGTGCCTGGCTGCTTCTTCTTGTTTTAACTGCTGAAGTCTTTAAGTTAATTGTGGTAGGATATGGAAGGAGGTAGGACATGGTAGGAGAGGATGTAAATGCAGACTTTTCCATGTAGACTAGCCTTTCGAATCCCAAAATGCCTGCAGATTTGGGTCCCTGCACAACTTTTTCCTTGGAATCAACTGGGAAGCCCTAAAATTGCACACACAATTCCCAACTACTCTATGACTAGGCTGGCCAGATACGTATACTTAATGTGAATTTTGCTAAAATTTCAGAATAAGCAGACACTAGATATGTTTTAGGGAATTCAATTTGGTCAGTTCAAGAGTAGAAGAGAATCTACATAACCTTTTTTGTTATTAATCTCAAAATTATTAAATTGAGGGAATTAGATTCTTCAGAATCGTTTCTTCTTAGAAGTAAGTTGTTTTATCATTTGATTTTGTCTTACTTGATGAAAATGCTATAAAGCATGGCATTGGCTGAAACTGAAACAATGCAGAAAAGTAAAAAGAAGAAACTTTTAAAATCAGCCTGATTCCCATATCTTAGGTCAAACCATTGTTTAGGTGACATATATTCTTCAGGAGAAATGCATTTTTCTAAGAATGGATACATATGTATGCATATGGGGGTATAGGTATATGATATATTTAACTCTTTGTGATAAGAATCATTTATATATTCAGAACTACACATTCCATCTTTTTTTTCTTTTTTTTTTTTTTTCTTTTTTGAGACAGAATTTCACTCTTGTTGCCCAGGCTGGAGTGCAATGGAGAGATCTCAGCTCACTGCAACCTCAGCCTCCTGGGTTCAAGCGATTCTCCTGCCTCCCAAGTAGCTGGGATTACAGGCACGCACCACCACGCCTGGCCAATTTTGTATTTTTAGTAGAGATGGGGTTTCTCCATGTTGGTCAGGTTGGTCTTGAACTCCCAACCTCAGGTGATTCACCCACCTCGGACTGACAAAGTGCTGGGATGGATTACAGGCGTGAGCCACTGCGCTCCGCCCACATTCCATCTTTTAGCCTCACATTATAATATGCTCCTTTAAGTCAATAAAATTTTCAAAAACATAATTTAATGCCTGTGTAGTACATAACTCTGTTTAATGCATTTTAATTCATTTACCCATTCTCCTGCTACTGATTGCTTCTAATTTTATAAATAATGGAGACACTTGCATTTTGAATTTTATTATCACAATGATTTGATACACAGATTTCCGTTTCCTTTTGTGTTATTCCCCCATTGCCCAGAATGACCATGCTTGCTTGTCTGTCAGTTTCAGGATCACAAATATAAGTCCCAAAGGCATTTCCCAGCTCATAGCTAAATGACAAGCCTGCTTACTCCAAGAAAATATTTTAATCTGAGTCTTTCCAATCTAAGGAAAAGAGCTTATAGAAATTAATTTTGATAAAGCATATTTAATCTTTTGCCTTACTGGCTGTTGCTTACTTTATGAATGCAATGCACTGCATGGGCTGAGCAAAAGTACAAAAGTATCTAAAGCGAAAAGTTACTGTTTCTCTTCAATTCTTCACCATGCCTCTATCTGTCCCATCCCTACTGTCCTGTGGTACTTTTATGCTAATGTTTTGATGTAAATCATTCCACACTTTATTGTAGGCTTGAACACATAAATAAATAACTAAGGCTTCTCCCCTAGCCTCCCACAAAAATTGAGTGTCTTGGCATTCATACCGTTGTCTAATAGGCCCCCCCCCACCACCACCTCCACTTATATATAGCTAAATGTATATATCTAATCCATTCTTTTAAATAGTGCATAATAAGTCACTGTGCCACAGGTGAGGTGACATGTTTCCACCACTTTTGTGCCCATGATTGTTGATGTCCTCACTCTCACCAGCCAGCCTGGGCCAGAATTTGCTTTACGTTCGCTTGGGGGCAGCCTGGAACGAAGGACTAACAGGTGCAGGGCTCTATCTGGGATGACACTGAATGGGACCAGAGTCATCTCCAAAGCTTCCCTGTGCAACTGAGTCAATGTAACCCACCGTTGGATGTTGCTTGAGGTGGCACAGTGGCCTCCCTCCCTTCCCTGTTCCTCTTCTCTACCTGCTTTTCCTGAGAACATGTCAAAATAAATCATTTTTACAGGAATGCCATCTCAGAGTCTGTTTCTGGAGAACTCAAACTAAGACACGTAGTGTATATCGTAATTTTCTTCCCTGTCACTGGGCATTTCTGTAGTTTATAATTTTTTGGCTCTTACAGCTTTAAACTTGTGTATATATCCTTGCATATGACTGGTATTTGTTTGTTTTCTGTCATAGGGTAGATTCTTTTCTAACATTCAGACTGCTGAATAAAGGAGTTGATACAGTTTTAAATTTTTAATAGAGTCAGAAGAAGATCTAAAAAGGGGGCAGCAGTTCATACTCCTTCCAGCGGTGGATGAATGTGCCTGCTTGTTTTCCTACACTCTTAGCAGCACTGGGATTACCAGTCTTTCAATTTTTTCTTAATTTAATGAGTCAAACCAGTTTTTGTTACAACTTCCATTTATCGGAATGCAGGACACTTGAGTCTCCTTACATTTGATCAGTTTTGTGTGTTTGTGCTCAGTTTTGTCACTTGCATTACCTTTGTGAATTACCAGTTTATTTCTCATTTGGCCGTTTTTCTACCATGTGGGTTGCCTGCATATATGTTGAAATGATTTTCTTCCAGTTGTCATTTGTTTGGACTTTTTCTCAGCTATCATCTAGTGGGAGAGGCAGCT
The DNA here is from genome assembly GCF_024542745.1 of Macaca thibetana thibetana. Taxonomy (NCBI): domain Eukaryota; kingdom Metazoa; phylum Chordata; class Mammalia; order Primates; family Cercopithecidae; genus Macaca; species Macaca thibetana. Next base: position 14,749,968 of record NC_065583.1, on the reverse strand, counting down.
AGAAACGCTAAGGATGTTTCTAAGGAAACATCCGTGGTTTGGGAACCGTGCCTGTGCGTTAGGTTTGCAGCGTATCGATGTACACATTTGTGAGTCACGTGCATCGTTCCTATTTGGGTCAGTGTGCACAACTTGAGTGAATGCAGACAGTCCTATTTATAGGAATATGCTTTAGGGATTCCCACAACAAAGCTTTTAGCATCGGTCCTGCGGAATGTCCCACTTACAGCTTTGTGCTGCACATTGAGACAGGAGAGGCAGAAATGATCAGAGGCCTGGCTGTCCAAGTGTGTGGTTGTCAAGTACTTGTAAGACATGAGCTTCCACCAGAAAACGTGAGAGGATCAACTCCATTGTGCCTTCCAGCTCAACTCATCTACACCCTTCAACAGAGACGTGAGCTCCAAAGTTAAATTTAAGGCTTGAATTATGTGTCGTGATAGTTGATATTGATTACACAATCGGATGCACAGGTGTGCGTGTGTGACATACACACGCACATATACACACTCACTCTATTCCATTCTCTCCTGTTGTAAACCCGAACAAAGACATAGAAGCATTATTTCTTGCACTCCTTTCCCCTTCTGTGTCCTTTTTGATACATTCATTAAGTTTTTTTCATATTACTATGCCTCGGCTGATTTTCAATAATTACAAGTATAAAAATATTTACAGCTCAAAATAAATAAATGACTACATAATTAACAGACTTTTGTGAAATACACCTTTCCTTTTTGGAACAAAGTGTTAAAAATGTCTAATTAATAATATTTGAGCAAAGGATTTCTGTGTCTAGTTTGTAGCCCCAATGATAGAATCATTAAATGGCGAGGTCCCAGGTTTATGGAGATAATCTTTTTAATCTCCAAATTCCTCAAAGCTTCTTTGGCCTTGGGGTTGTCAAACTTGCTTTTTATTGATCTCTGCATTTCAACTCATGCACATAAAAATTTTTTTTCCCACTGATCACAGGGAAGGAGCAACCCTGTGATATATATGTTTCCTAATTAAAGCTTAAATCTAGTTCCCTGCAATTGCACTTCTGAAATGTTGGAACCACAGAGTGAAATATTTTTAACTTTTTCCATCCATCACACTGGTTTTTAGGTTGCTAGTAATGTCAGCCAGAAAAGTATCTGAATTAGGAACATTTTTCTTAGAGATTTCTACACTTCTTAAATGGGCAAGTTAGTATTAAAGATACCACTGAAATTTATCCCAAAATATAATTGAATTTTTTATTGGTTTTAGGATATAGTTCTTAGTTTTTCAGTTCAGACATGAACCACGAAGCATAGGAAGTAAATAATGTGGCATGAGTAGGTGTCAGAAGAGCAGTAAAATTTTACAAAGGAAAGGCCGGGCGTGGTGGCTCATACCTGTAATCCCAGCACTTTGGGAGGTCAAGGCGGGTGGATCACCGGAGGTCAGGAGTTTGAGAGCAGCCTGACCAACATGGAGAAACACCATCTCTACTAAAAATACAAAATACTAGCCGGGCGTGGTGGTGCGTGCCTGTAGTCCCAGCCACTCGGGAGGCTGAGCAGGAGAATTGCTTGAACCTAGGAGGCGGAGGTTGCAGTGAGCCGAGATTGTGCCATTGCACTCCATCCTGGGCAACAAGAGCAAAACTCTGACTCAAAGAAAAAAATTACAAAGGAGCTAGATATTTTAGGAAGTCAAAACCTTTGCCCAGAGATATTGTCCATTTGGTATTTTAATGAACAGCCTCTTGGTTATGTGAACAAGGATGGCAGTGCTAGGTGAAAATATTTGGAGTGTTGCATTTTGGCAGATAATTTATTATTTCAAAAAGTGTATAAAGATATCCTACTTGGAGAGCTAATAGAGTTAGCTATTCTGCCACGTTATGACAATTTAGGTAAGTCTGTTTCATTTCATTAGAACTAATAGTTCCTCCTTTAAAAATTTCACCATGCTATTTTCTATTTCTTCCATAAGGAGTTCTATATTTGTTTTAGATGAGAACAAAAGTTTTAATTCTATTTTTTACTTTTTTTTTTTGTAGCACAAGTTCTCACTCTGTCGCCCAGGCTGGAGTGCAGTGGCCCGATCTGGACTCACTGCAAGCTCCACTTCTCGGGTTCACGCCATTCTGCCATTCTCCTGCCTCAGCCTCCCGAGTAGTTGGGACTACAGGCACCTGCCACCACATCTGGCTAATTTTTTTTGTATTTTTAGTAGAGATGGGGTTTCGCCGTGTTAAACAGGATGGTCTCTATCTCCTGACCTGGTGATCCGCCCGCCTTGACCTCCCAAATTGCTGAAATTACAGGTGTGAGACACCGCTCCCAGCCTTTTGTGGCACAAGTTCTATGAACCTAGAGTTTTTGTTTTAATATGACAGTGGTGAAGACCACAGTTTTTTGGACGAATGATGTTAAAATGATACCATAGAAAATGATCAACAAATGTTAGGTATTAATATGTGCCTGGTGGTTTGCTCAGTACTTTATAAATATTACACCATTTATAGCACCCATATTTAACTACATAGTACAATTAACCTTGTTTTATAGATGTGAAGGAAAAACAAAAACAAAAATAGGTTAAGTAGACTGGTCAGGCTAATCAAATACCTTGGCTAACAAATTGAACATCCAAAAATCATTATCTGGAGTTTAGGACATATTGACATATAAATTATTTGAAAAGGTGATGCTTAATGGTTTTTGTTCCTTGCAGTATCACAACCTAATGGGTTAAATTACTACTTCCTCTGGTTTTCTTGTACAAGCAAATGGTTAACACCCATTGTCTTGAATGAGAGCCATTGTAACTGGAAAAAAAGCATGGTAAAATCCATAAATGCCTAAGTAATGAATTGTACCTTTGTAATTATTTGTACTATTAATTCTATTTAATAAAGCCTGTCTTCATCACACAAAGACCAACTTCAGCCAAGCTCTGGGTCATAATCCCTACAATTCTGAATATGAATGCCAAAATGTCTGGGTTTTATTCATAAGTGCATGGACAAGTACAGAGTTTCAGAATTTATGGATAGGCACAAACTTCGAGTTTGCAAAAGGAGACTTGCATATAAATAATAGTAAATGGTAGTGTTCTTTGTGTAATTGATGATGGAGAGTGAGGCTATAGCTCATATCTGAGACCTTAAGCTCAGATAGGGCACAGGTAGGAGAGAGTCATTCAAATTTGTTATGTATACTTGCCTTGGCAGTTAAGGTTTGGGAGTACCCCTTGTCCCAGTTAACAAGAAAATTTGAGGCTACCCAAGGAGGTAGAGGCTTTGTCCCCTCTATTTAGGAATTTAGAGTTATGTTGATTTCTTTGATGAACTCATTTGGCAGGTAACATATAATTTCATTCCCTATCTGAGAAAGTAATGTCAGTAGTATAGATTTATGTCACAGTACATGATTTGTTATTAGATTACTTCTGTCTTAGTTGTGGAGATCAAGGTTATTGACTTGTAAAAGTGCATTGTTGTATCGGTTTTGAATTAACTAAGGCATATTGTCATGTAGGTTGATGGTCATGAAACCCTTTCAGTTCAGTCCCCTTTTCTGACTGATTGCTACATTGCTATCAGGATTCTTCTCATGGATTTGTGGCCTCTCGGTAACCATAAAATCAAAATACAGAAGACAAGAAGAATTTGGCTGACAGAACCTTAAGGGATTTTATTGCCCTTTTTCTATTCCTTACTCTATAGAAGTCTTGTAATGTCCCAGATCAAACACATTCAGAACGAAAAGCTCTCACAAAGATTATGACTATAACTTCCAAGTATGCCCCTTGATTTCAGTATTCTTCCACACTAAACTCTATTCTCTGCATTTTCCTATCATTTTAAGACATATTTACCAAATGTCTAGAATGTTTCAGGCATGCCATTGGTTCTGGAGACATCATAGTGACCAAGACTGACAAGATCCCTTAACTCTTGGAGTTCATTTTCTAGTGAGGAGGAGACAAATAATAAACATTTAAACAACCAGTAAGCAAGATAATTTCAAATAGTAAGTAGGCTATAAGAGATAAGAAAAGCACAGTGTGGGTAGAGAGTAGTGGAGCCATGAAAGTGGTTTATTAGAGTCGGGAAGAATTGTCAGAGGAAGTGGTGTTTGACCTGAGATCTGAGTGATGAGATACAACCACACGTGGGAATTCTGTAGGAAGAACTTTCCAGGGAGAGGGATTCCAGGGCTGCCATGGAAGGTTGTGCAGTATGTGCACTGCACAAAGGAACCTCGCCAAGGGGAGATGTAGGGGTTGAAATCTCATGCTCTTCTTACAAAGTTGTGCTATCAGGTACAGGGCTGCATCCTCTCAGAGAATTAGGGGGAATTTTTTTCCCCATAAAGGCTGCCCTTTTACTAAGCATATACCGTGGGGAGCACTGTGTCCACCAGAGGGGGTGTGTGTGTGTGTGTGTGTGTATTTTTTTTTAATATGAATAAAGACAATTTTATAGGCTATCAATGGCCTTGAGTAAATAAGCATGTAAGGTTGGCCTATTAGTGGAGCAGAAAAAAGGCTAACATATTTGTAGTGTAAAAAGTAAGGGGAATACAGTAACACAAGGTGAAGCTAAAGATGTGGGCCGGGGCCAGACTATGTGCGGTTTTGTGAAGAGTTTGAATTATATTCTAAGTATTATAAAAAGAGACTGTTGGAAAGTCTTTTATGAGGGACGATATCACTGTAACTAGGTTTTTTAAAATATTATCTGGGCATGTAAAGTGGAAGAGAGAACCTTGTTAGGACAAAAAACTTACTCCCACATTATTCCACCCTCTTACCCATCCTCCCCTTATCCTGATCTGAAAGATTTCCAATTCCAACTTTCAATGTCTTTGACTTCCCTACTGATCAAAATGGACCATAACTAGAATCCTGTAGCACCCCATGTAAAAAGATTAAAATATAAAGACTCTAGGAAACATACCTTTTCCACCTTTTCTATCAGTAGTCTGGATACATGGCTTCTTTGTTTGACAGCCATGTTCTGATTCCAGGTAAATGAAAGAAATGAACACAAGCAATTTTTTTTTTTCCAGAAAAACTGACCACATTAATACATTCAAGCAACCCTGGTCAACATGGTGAAACCCTGCCTCCCCTAAAAAATACAAACATTAGCCAGGCATGGTGGTACATGCCTGTAGTCCCAGCTACTTGGGAGGCTGAGGCAGGAGAATTGCTTGAACCCGGTGGGGTGGAGGTTGCAATGAACCGAGATCGCACCACTGCACTCCAGCCTGGGCAACAGGGGGAGATTCTGTCTCAAAAATAAATAAATAAATAAATAAATAAATAAATAAATAAATAAATAAATTCAAGCAATGACTGATGGAAAGTGGTAGGTTTGGCTGTAATTGGGGCAAGTTTACTTCCTAATTCTGTGTTTTTGTTTGATTGTAAGATTACTAATATGAGGCTTTACTGATGCTAGCATATTAAATAAGGTTTTCCAATACAATTATATTTGTTAGGGAATGTCAAGGAGCTTCTTTTGAAACCACAGCAGGTTGGCCAATTGGGGTACCTGGTATTGTGAAACACCAATGCCATCAGTGAAGCCTGAAGTAGAAAAATTACCTTGTCATCACCTAAATGAATCAGGATTAAAATGCATTAGAGAAGTTTATTTTGTGAAAAGAAAGCATTAGATTGTAGGATTTAGGGATTAGTTAATGGTATTTGCTGCCATCTAAGAAAACCAATTCTTTGTTTTGTTTTTTTTTTCCAAAATGATCATGAGCTTTATAAGAAGACCTGCATGGGAATTTTTAGACCTAAAGTTTCAGACTATCAAAGAATTAGAAATGGATGATGGTTTTTAGAGAAAAGTAAAATAAGACATAAGATATTTTAGGCCTAACAACAGAGCAGAAGATCTTAGTGACCTGCTCTTAGTCATGAGGGAAGAAAATGAAAAGCAGACAAAACAAAAGCAAGTACACGTTAAATTCCGTGGGTCTCAAGTTTGTTGCTTTTCTTCTTTTCCTAACTATATTGTAAAAGATCTGTCCCAACAAAGAAGTCCTGTTTAAGGAGTAGCTCCCTGTTAACATAGGAAAGATGATAGCGTTGGCAGGTCTATATTCAAGATTTTAATGGATTCTCCACCCCTCTGCATGAGGAGAGATAAGAAACAAATAGATCAAATAGACTTAACAGTGTAATAACCCGCAGAACCCTGTTGCATAAGAGAAAGAACCCAGACTGGGTACTCCAAAGTGAGCAGAAGTGGCTGGTTAATTCAGTTGCCCTGACCAAGCAATAAAGGGAATTAAACCTGGCACGTTTCATTACAAGGAGTATCCTCACACCCACTCTTCTTTCCAGATTCAACGCTGCTTAGAGTCTAAGACTTATCATCAAAGACCGGGGTGAAACCAAACACTATCAATCCCGGAAGTGACATTTCACCTTTTGCCCTAAATAAATGCATTTGTGAATTCAGAAAGCTTCTGCTGTGTCTCTACCTAAATTAATCCCCCTTTAAAAGGGTACATATAAACTGTTGTCTTTTTGCTTTACGGTTTGGCTGCCTGTTAAAAGGTTCTAAAAAATTTATATAAACCATCATGCAAACCTGTTCTCTAGCTCTAACAGAAGGCTTTCTTGGGTGCAGTTTACTGTTTATATACAAAGTGTGTAGATGGTCTAAATGTTTTTCTAGCACATACTAGGCTCTCAAACATTTTTAATTGTGGAGTGGATGTAAGAATGAATGACTAATTTATCTTATTGGTTTCCTGTTATATTTTTTGAAAATCTAAATATTTTTGGTTAGTTCAGTGGTTAAAAAAACAGATTTTTTTTTTTCTTCAAAATGCCATACTCTTCTAAAATGTGATGGAAATGTAGGGAACATAGTAATATTTTTGTTATATCATTGCAGAGGGGAACATTTATGGTCACTTTTAGATTTAAGCAGGGGCAGTAAAAATTCTTTGCATAATGATATTTTAGCATGCAGGTGTTTGGCTGAGGTTGCAACCTGGAAATCACCTTTTAAACACAGACATTTCTCCACACAGCATATGGAACTTTATTAACATAGCATAAGAATATATTTTTGGTATGTTTATTATATATTAATATGCTTCCCAGAATTGCTGGCTCATCTTCTTCTTAATGAATTACTTATAAAAAAACTTGAAAAAGTTCTTGCCCATTACTTAGAAAATTATCATCTGTGATTTCTGTGAAGTATTTACAAATTATAGTTTGTTTGTTTGCAGTCTTGCCATTTCACAGTCACTGTGTTTCATGGTAAGGATACCAACATTAAACATCACACACTGATCTGAAGTGGGTAAATCAAGTTGTATGCTACAAGATCAAGATATAATTTTTTTCTTCAATTTGCACAGACTGTCCCTGGTTTTCTGGACTGTGATGTTGAGTTATCATTGTACTAACTCCAATTAGACCAAAGACGTTTATTTATCTGTCTCTCTTCAAGTGGTTTACTTTTCCCTTTTCTGCCCAGAGTAATCCTCAGAGGCCCAGAAAGTGAGGAGAATTCTACCATTAAAAGAGGGAGAGACGGCCAGGCGCGGTGGCTCACGCCTGTAATCCCAGCACTTTGGGAGGCCAAGGCAGGCGGATCACGAGGTCAGGAGATCGAGACCATCCTGGCTAACATGGTGAAACTCCGTCTCTACCAAAAATACAAAAAATTAGCCAGACGTGGTGGCGGGTGCCTGTAGTCCCAGCTACTCAGAAGGCTGAGGCAGGAGAATGGCATGAACCTGGGAAGTGGAGCTTGCAGTGAGCCGAAATCGGGCCACTACACTCCAGTCTGGGTAACAGAGCAAGACTTCGTCTCAAAAAAAAAAAAAGAGGGAGAGAGGCCTCCTGTCTACTGTCCTTTCCTGAAAAATCGTTACTGTACATTGCTGATCATGTTCGCTAATTCCATTGATCATGCTACTCCATGTAATTTCTGGTTTTGAGTGTAACAGAAAGGAAATAAGACCAAAACCTTAAGAATTCCTGATTATGTGAATACAATTTTAAAAAATGAATGCATGAATTGACTTTACATTAGCAAGCAAGTTTTTCTCCTGTCTTAACTTCTCTGTTGAACAAACTGGAGGTAGTTCTTATCTGACTGAATAAAGAAAATGTGATATATACATATAATGGAATATTATTCCACCTTAAAAAAGAAGGAAATTCTGCAATATGCGACAACATGGGTGAACCTTGAGAGCATTATGCTATGTTTAATAAGCCAGGCACAGAAATACATATACTAGTTTGCTTCTTTTGTCATTCTGTTAAATCTATCCTAATCTAGTTGTCAGCTTTGTGCTCAAACTGTTTCCCCTATTTATTAAACAGTTAGATGATGACTGCCAAGGTTGAATGGAGCAAAATACATTCTTATTCATGTTTTGTGATAGAGAGAGAGAAACTGGCTCCCTATGAATCTCTGGAGAAAGGAAGAATTATCCAAGAAACCTCTAGTAATCCTTTAGTCAAATTGCAAATTGCATCACTCATTTCTGGTCTTGTGCCAATTTCTGAGCCAATCGCTAGCAAGAGGGAAGGGAATTACTGTAACTTTATACAAATCAGAGCTCATTCCTGAAGCTGGAGTTGGAATCAGCTTTTCTACTACCTTTCATGGTTTACAGAGGAGATAACTGAACATTGTTGAGATTCCAGGAAGAACAAGATGAATGGATTCTGGGTAAAAATCTGTCCTTTGAGGAGGGGCTAGGTAATTTGCTTAAGGCCTTGTAACTGCTTATTGGTGGTCTTTAAACTTATATCCAGGTCTTTTTCATTCAGAAGCCCAAGTTTCTACTTTACATCTTGTGATGAATATGAGGTCTTGCTTGTGAGAATATATTTTCAATAAAATGTTAAAAATCTGTGTAACCTTGGACAAGTAATTTTGGCCTCAGTTTCCCTATGTGTACGAAGAATGAACTTATTATTTCAGTCTTTGTGGGCCATTTGGTTTTGTCCCAGATAGCTACTCAACTCTGCCATCATAGCAGAAAAGCAGACATGGACAATATGTAAACAAATGGGTGTAGCTGTGTTCTGTAAAACTTTATTAGCAATAAATGGGCTGGTCCATGGGCTCTAGCTTGCCAGCTCCTGAGCTAGAGGATCACTACACTTCTGAGTTTATACATTAGTAGCCTTTTACTATGTATTTTCAATCAGAAACTTTTATTCTAGCTGAATTTCAATATTGGACACATCATAGATTTAAGAAATATTAAAATTTATAACCATCAAACCTTTAGATTGGATTTTCTTTGTATGAAATTGTAAAATTTATTCTTTGCAATATGAATGCATATAGGAAACTTGTCTTGTCTTATTTTGGGATGCCATAGCATCCTTGAAATCTGTTCTCCCAGGTCATGTTGCCACTTATTTGTTAAAGAAACATTCCTGTCTTCACGGACATGCTGACTTCTTGAGAGATGACAAACAAGTCAATGGAATAAATGTAGGAGAAAAGGGAATAGGAAAATGGGGAAAAGACTGAAACAAATTTGTCAGCATATGATTATCAAGTGTCCATCTTCTATAAAAACACAAAACCGCTGTGAAAAATAACATTGAACAGTCCTTTAGGATTCTTAATCTTCTTCATAATATATTCTTTCCTTAATTATAAAATGTGCAGATAGATTAAAGGTGTATCAAGCCACTCAATCACTTTCATTAACCTTAAATGAGCTACATTGCATATGAGAAGACTTGTACAGTCAATTTCCCCTGAAATGATATATCACAATTCTTGTTACTCCAAAAGTAAAATAAATCAGTTTAAGTGTTTCTTTGCAATGGGTCATTGTTAGACCCATAATAAAGAGGCAGACATTCAGCCCTGTGATTCAAGCAACAATAAAGCTAATTATCAAAATGCTTGATAGCTGAAAGCCATCTTCCCTGTTTCTTTTTTTATGCCACTAAAAAAATCCCCCAAAAAACAAAAAAACAAGCAACATAAACCAGACATCATCTCTGAGTCATTGACTGAAGAAAGTAATGAAGGTTCATTATGATCATAGCATATTCCTTTGCTTCTACTAAGAACACTATGTCATGAAAAATAAGGATTTTAATTTTAGGATGGCATTTATGTATCCACACGCGGGAAAATCAAAAGTAAAATGTGAGGACACGAGACTTCTGCCTCCATCTAATCTCTGTATCTTCATTCACCCCCATTGCCACAGAAATATTTGGGAAAAAATATTCAAGGCATGGAGGGTAAACAAAAGTGAAAGAAAATTTAAAGATGATCTACACTTTTCAAGAGGGCAACTGGGTGACAGAGACCTCTGATCTTGAGAAAAGGCAATCAAGCGGATCTATCCTGAAAAGAGGCAATTCTGTTCTTGCAGCTTCAATTCTCACATTTGTAAAATGGAACAAATAATACCTTCCCTGGCTGACTCAGAGGCTTGTTAGAATCAAATCAGAGAATACATGTGAAAATGCTTTCTAATCTAATGTAGCTTCATGGAAATGAAGGGTTTAAGAATCTTGCCTAAAGTAGATTCCTTCTCAGGTCTCATCTTCAGACTTAATTGCGAGCTTTGCATTCCTATTTTCTACCTATGCTACTCATTCATCTCTTTACTTCAATTTCTCTTGCCTAAATTCCACAAATTTGAGATTTAGATAAGGAATTTTTTTTTTTTAATCCATCCATCCGTCCATTTCATATTGACCACTTGCAGTTGGGGCGAGGCTTCAAAAAAGTATCAGCAATTGAATTGTCTTGATGAATATTTCCAGGTAGAGAAGGACTTTCCAAACAAGGAAATTGGTACAGGAAAGGTCAAAAAAGAACATGATTGGCAAGCCATCTGGTGTGGTTAGATTGCTGAGTAAGAAGACTAAATGGGCTGGTAAGGGTGGTTGTGGAGAAATTGTGAAATCTCAACTTGGCAATTTGGACTTTTTCATGGAAGTAACAAATAGCACAAGTTTTGTTGTTGTTTGTTTTGCTTTGTTTTTAGACAGAGACTCGCTTTGTCGCCCAGACTGGAGTACAGTGGTGCGATCTCTGCTCACTGCAATCTCCATCTCCTGGGTTCAAGCAATTCTCCTGCCTCAGCCTGCCAAGTAGCTGGGACTACAGGTGTGCACCACCACGCCCGGCTAATTTTTGTATTTTTAGTAAAGACGGGGTTTCACCATGTTGGCCCTGCTGGTCTCGAACTCCTGACCTCAAGTGATCTGCTCGTCTCAGCCTCCCAAAGTGCTGGAATTACAGACAGGAGCCACCGCGCCCGGCCAACAAGTTTTAAAAATTTAGACAAATTCTATGAAGATCTGGGGGCTCTTGAGCCCTGAAATTTAGGGTATATTTATTTAACAAGCTTGCTTTCCTTCTAGACAAAGGAAAAGTAATCATATTTAGTGCCAAGAGCAAGTAAATAATTTACCAAATTCTAGTTCTTTGGGGACAAGAGGTAGCATAGGTTGGAAAAAAACCAATAATGAGAAATGGAGGTAGAATAATAAAATCTGGGAAAGTGTCAAAAAGATTATCTCTATTTCTAAACTTTATGTGGATCCAGCCCTGTGCCCTGCAAGGAGAAATACTCACCTAGTATTAAAGTTCATTATCTTCTGACCTGGCCTGTCATGCCACCGTATATAATACATTTTCCACTGAAAAATTATTCCGAGTAAAATTTTGCTCGCAAACACTTTTGGAACATAACCTATTTGTGAGTAGCTTTGAGGTCAGGAGGAATTTTACTTTCTGCATTGAAGGACCTAGATGTCAACATTACATGTGCTTGAGGGCTCAAGTTATTGAAAGTAACTCTGGAAGTTATAGAATATTAAGAATGCTAGGAAGAAATCCAGAATGTTTTTTCCTCCTCTCTAATTTTACAGCTGATGAAAGAGATGTTTGCAGAGATGGATTTGCTGGGTGTACTCCATCTGCCCAAACATTGTCTATCCTGGAACCATGGGACTACTATGCCCCACTGGGTAGAGCAAAGGAAACCTCAGGAAACCTTTCCAAAGTGAGGTTAAATGTTATGCTAGTATGCCCATTCCACCTGACCTGAACTTCTCAACTGTAAAATAAGGAGTGTGTACCAGATGGGTTATAAAAGTCTTCTCTGTGGAACTGATCGAGCCTTCCTTTTGGAGGTACAGGTTTTTATTGGTGTGAGTCAGAAGCCAAGTGAATTGCCAGCCATGTCTGTCTTTTGTTACCAAGGTTTGCCCAGATTTTCTTTGGACAGTATTCCAGAGAGATGAAAAGTTTTATATATCCCATGTCTGCAGTATGCCTTATTAATTGCAAAAAGAGATCTTTTCTGAAAAAAGATATTAAAAGGATGGACAGGACTCTTAGAAGGAGACCTAGGCCGGGCATGGCCGATCACTCCTGTAATCCTCGGCCTTTGGGAGGCCGAGGCAGGTGGATTGCCTGAGCTCAGGAGTTCGAGTGCAGCCTGGCCAACATGGTAAAACCCTGTCTCTACTAAAATACCAAAAATTAACTGGGTGTGGTGGCAAGGCCTATAGTCCCAGCTACTCAGGAGGCTGAGGCACAAGAATTGCTTCAAACCAGGAGGCAGAGGTTGCAGTGAGCCGAGATCACACCATTGCACTTTAGTTTGGGCAACAGAGTGGAGACTCTGTCTCAAAAAATAAAAATAAAATAAAATAAAAAGGAGACCTAAACTTCTTTTCACTTTAAGATGCGAAAGTGGCCTATGCCTCATAACCTTTCACATAAAATAAGGCAGACAGGTGGGTTGTTAAGAAGTAAGTAAGAAAAAAATGACTTTCTTTGATTTGGAGGAAGTCATTATATATGTGAGTTAAATTTACTCAAATGATTGCTGCAGAACCAAATACAGTAGTACAGGAAATTAATTGTGGTAAAAATTTAAAATGCTATAAAAAACCGTGTTAATTTAATTTCCCATTACTTTGTAGAATGCACAGAACATAAAATTCACAGAACAACTCATAAAGCCAGTCACTTTATTCTTCTGACTGTGAGGCTGTTTTCTCACCTTCATGTTGTAGTTTTTTTTAAAGAAGAGATTATCTTGAAAGAGTATTGTTTTTATCTATGCGTGTCCAAAGGGCAGCACAGATTATACCATATGTTGCTTTTTGTATATAGCAGATCTCTGTTCATGAATGTAAACCTGACTCAAACGTCTTTGTCTCAGTGTTTTGTAAAACTGATGGATGTTGCCTAGAGTTACTTATCTTTCAGTCTCCTGTTTACTGATTTTAGTGGTTTGTGAAAATATAATAGAGTAAATGGGCTCTGGAGCCAGAACATCTGGGTTAGAACCCTGGTTTTGTCATGTACTAGCTGTGTTACCCTAGGGAAGACATTTAGCATCTCTGTGCCTCAATACTCCATCTAGAAAATGAGAATAATGATAGTGCCAATGATTGACAGAAACAAAAAGATTAAGCAATTTGATATAAAAGGACCTGACAAGACCTAACCCATGGTATATATTAATGTATGCTAGTTATTATTGTTATTGTTTTGCCCTTGATTCGATCATCCAAATTATACTATGGAATTATACTATGGAAATTCATATGGGTTTTTGTTCTTCAACATTCATATTCAAGGGTCTTCATATAACATTCATCTGTTCTTGAACTTACCTCTGTAAGTTAGATCTACTATCAAAGAAAGAGAAGAGGAAATTCTTTAACATCTGCTTGTTAAAACAAGACTCCAAGGAAACAGAAACACAGTAATTGAATAGCAAACTCTAATATGGTGGTTCAAATTAAATATTCCAATGAAGAGCCAATTGGAGCTTATGAAGGCGGGACTGTTTTAAAAGTAGATGCAGTCCAAGTGATGAATCTAGCTTGCAAATATTGTTCACATTATGATAACCAGACACAAAGTTTGCCAGATGCAAAAGAGAATACACAGTTAAAAGATGAATTTCAGCGTAAATAACCAATAACTTTTTAGGTAAATATATCCCATACAATATCTAGGCCATACTTACGCTAAAATAGTTTTCATCGTTTATCTGAAATTCAAATTTAACTGCATGTCCTGTATTTTTATTTTCTAAATCTGGCAACTCAACTCACGTGGTATCTTTATAAAAGTGGATTTTAGTTGTCTCCTTCTAAAATTTGGAAGATTTTTACATAGAAATACACTTTCTTGTCTTCTTTTGAAAAATTTGGCGGTCTGGCAAAACTACACCTAAGTGACAACAATAAGCTGGCTGGAAATGTAGCTGCCACTCCCTTTATGGAGCATGTACTCTTCAGACCCCACAGACCCCCAATGGCTAAAGTCTTTCGTCTTGTCTTTTACACTAATTTATCTCACTGCCTCCTGGAGGCCATTGACTTTGGGATCCTCACTGTAATGGCTACATAGGAATTTGGAATATAAATGTATTTTGCTCATTTTAGCATGAGCATCTTAAATAAATGTTCAAATCTATGCTAACTTAGCAAAGACTAAAGCAGAACCTATTTACTCTGTGATCTGTGGCTACTTTGCCAAGGCATCACCCAGCGAAATGGAAACATTTTCTTCAGAGCTGTGGTGTACTAATATGACCCCTGGGACTTATTACCCACTGACCCTCTTAAATGCTCCCTCCATGCCCCTTTGGAGAATTTTAGCTTCTAAGATTCTGGCGACTGACAAATGAAGAATAATAATTCTAACGTTCTGCACTACTGGGTCCAATCCAAGGACAATAAGAGGAATACTTGCATTTCCTTGCAACTAAACCTCATTAGCAATTTCCATCTTACAATGTTTTAATGCATGGCGTTCAGAAGTGGTTAAAATGAAATGGAGGATATTAACTTACATTGGTAATTTCTTGAATTATGCTTGCCTTAATATGTAAAGAGTATGGCTCACATTATACCTGTTACAGATGAGAAAGTCATACCTGGATGAATGTAATCCTTCTATTGGTTTGTGTGTACACAAACCATCAGAGGGTTAGTTGAACATCTTTTGAGACTCAGAGAAATTAAATGTGATATTAACACTACAAACTCACCATGTGAGCATAAAAGTATTGATAATTTTCTAAGGTAAAATGCATCTAATAAAAATGTCATTCTTTTGTCCCTGTATCTCTGAAGGATGACTGTTTATATTTACAGTGTTGACCAGAACAGCAGTAGAATCAGAGTCAATGAATTAAAATAATCTCTATTCATAACCTCTAGCTGTTATCTTTTCAGTTTTATGCACTCCCAAGTCAACATATTCTCTGAGAATGCATCTATATGTCCAAGATAGAAATTGCAATATGAAAGTTTCCAAGTTATTATTAGGGAGTAAATGAGCCACATATTAATGTGAGTCTACAAGTCTAGATTCAGCTGCACTTTTCTGCTCTACTGTTGGACAGAAAACATAGTCTCTGCACTGATTTGTTTTTAGGTCAACACTTCACTTATAAAAGCAAATTATTTAAGAAGACTTGCTAATGGAAAGTACCATCATCAAATATATAAAATTCATATATATATATGTATATATATATATGAATATATGCACGGACATGAGAGAGAGAGAGATTTTAAAAAAATTCATAAGTCTGGCATTTTACTCAAGGAAAACACATTTAGATAAATTTAAATATATATACTTAAAACTAAGGTAACAGGTTATTCAAGCAAACTAACAAGCAATCAGGTTAGCTTTAAGAAAGCCTGTAATCCCAGCACTTTGGGAGGCCGAGACGGGCGGATCACGAGGTCAGGAGATCGAGACCATCCTGGCTAATATGGTGAAACCCCGTCTCTACTAAAAATACAAAAAACTAGCCGGGCGAGGTGGTGGGCGCCTGTAGTCCCAGCTACTCGGGAGGCTGAGGCAGGAGAATGGCGTAAACCCAGGAGGCGGAGCTTGCAGTGAGCTGAGATCTGGCCACTGCACTCCAGCCTGGGCGACAAAGTGAGACTCCGTCTCAAAAAAAAAAAAAAAAAAAAAAAAAAAAAAAAAAAAAAAGAATAGGGATTCACCAAAAGTGAATGTTAATTGAGTCTCTATTTCTTTTGGGTTTAGTCTTCAGCCCTAAAACTTTGCAAACATCTCAACATTTTGGTAAATCATTAGAAAATCAAAGCATTGTGCTTATACTTTGTTGTTAAATACGATGTGTGCATTCTTTTATTCATTGAATAGTTACTGAGGTGCCCTTGTTTGCTGGTCACTGTTCTAGACACTGGAGATAGAATAGTGAGCAACAGAGACAAATCCTCTCTTCTCCTACAGTTTGCATTGCAGTAGGAAAGAACTAAGGTAAGCAATAAACGAGCAGTTTTCAGGCAGTGTCAGGGGCATGAAGAAAAATGGAGATGGGAATGAGAGACACCAAGGGTCGGGGCTGGGGAGGCTATTTTATATCGGAGAATCAGATTTGGGTTGGGAGACAAGGACAGCAGAATGCAGCCATCCATGTAGGGATCTGCATTAAGAGCTTTGCAGGGGCAGAAACAACAGCAAGTAGTAAGAATTCTAAAGGTGGGACTAGCTTGGCCAGTCAAGGAGCTGAAAGAAAGTCATTGAGGCTGGATGCTAGCAAGCCAGGGCTAGAATGGCGAAAATGAAGCAGAGAGGTAAGCAGACTGGACCATGAAGGAGCATCCATGCATATATTCCTCTCAGCCCAAGACTCCCAGATTCATCTTTTTTTCAATACCTGATAGCCTTCTGTTACTTCCTCTTTCAAAATTTGTCAGCATCTTCCCACTGCCTACAGAATGAAGTTGTATCTCTCAAGCATGGCACCTCTATTCTCGCTGCACATTAGAATCACTGAGACATCTTTTAAAAATACGAGTGCTCAAGTCCCAACCCAAAGTGATTAAATTGTAGATTGACAGTGATTTTTTTTTTTTTGAGACGGAGTCTCGCTCTGTCGCCCAGGCTGGAGTGCAGTGGCGCAATCTCGGCTCACTGCAAGCTCCGCCTCCCGGGTTCACGCCATTCTCCTGCCTCAGCCTCCCGAGTAGCTGGGACTACAGGCGCCCACAACCGCGCCCGGCTAATTTTTTGTATTTTTAGTAGAGACGGGGTTTCACCGTGGTCTCGATCTCCTGACCTTGTGATCCGCCCGCCTCGGCCTCCCAAAGTGCTGGGATTACAGGCGTGAGCCACCGCGCCCGGCGACAGTGATATTTTTATCCTGCTTCCAGTTAATTCTAAGGTACAGATGATGTTGAAACACATTAACTTAGATCTGTGCAATACAACAGAAATATAATACAAGCCACATGTATTTTAATGGTCGCACTTAAAAAAGTAAAATGAAATAGGTAAAGTTAATTTTAATAATATATTTTCTTTAGCCCAATGTATCCGAGATATTATCATTTCAACATGTAGTCAATATTAAAAATATTTAAAATATTTTACATCCTCTTTTCATACTAAATCTTTGGAATCCAGTGTGTATTTACTGACATCTTAATTCAGATTATAAATGTTCATTACAACTATTTGATATACATTTGGAGTTTACAAAATTTATAGTTAAAAAAGTAGATTCCCATAGGCAAGTTGTTCATCACACATTTAAAAGTTTTCCAATAACTGAATACATTTCCATCATTTGAAAATTTAATTGTAAATTAATTAAGTAAAATTACAAACTAAGTTCCTTAGTCATATTAGCCACATTTAAGGTGTTCATTGCCCATATATGTCCAGTGGCTACCCTGTTGGGCAGGGAAGCACTAGAGGGTAAGTGTAACCTACTTTCCAGTATAGCAGAATATTGGGCAAAAATATAAACAAAAACAAAAACAAAACAAAGAGCACCTTGAATTTTATAGTCGGACATCAATCCTAAATCTGTGCTGTCAGA
The DNA here is from genome assembly GCF_024542745.1 of Macaca thibetana thibetana. Lineage (NCBI taxonomy): Eukaryota > Metazoa > Chordata > Mammalia > Primates > Cercopithecidae > Macaca > Macaca thibetana. Next base: position 14,732,104 of record NC_065583.1, on the reverse strand, counting down.
TATAGATTGGTTCATGTCTGCCAGTTTTCGTTTTCACATCTGCAAAATAAGGATAATATTACCACATTATCATTAGAATGAAATGTGAAGATAGTAGGTCAAGATCCTAGTATAGTGCCTGCTATATACAATCAGTTTCTCATTAGTTAGAGTTTTCTTCTACCTCATACCTCTCTACCTATCCCATGCCTCATCTTTCAACTCTGTTGAACCCCCATATTTAAAAAAACAAAAAGGATGAAAATTTTCATGTGTGTACACCTTTGGTCATGATTAGCTTTCCCTCTAAATTTCTTTCATCCCTATTCTTTTTTCTCATCTTGGTTATTTTGTTCATGAAGCCCCCCACCGAATAAGATCATATGCATATATTAATATATATTTTAAGATACTTTACTTTTGGCACTGATTGTATATATTTTGTGTATTTTGTATCTGAGTCAGCAACTGCACACTGGTCAGCCACAAGCCAAATCTGGCCCATAATCCTGTTTTATTTTGCTCAGTGCAGTGTTGGCTCAGACAGGGTTAAAAACAAATGGTTGCTAGCATTTTGGAATCAAACAGATTTGGATAGAACTTAGATGTGCAGCTTCTTATGAAAATAATAAAAAGTAGCATTGGCAACACAAGGCCTGCGTTTCCACACAGTGGTAATCTGCTGAGCTGAATTGAAGCTATTCCCTTTAGGCCACCTGTGTTCCCCAGGTATTGACGGTCTCCAGTATTCCCTCTTGTTTTTCTGATTCTGAAGGTGAATGTCAGTTGTTGTTTATCATCACTTGTGCTAGCAATTTTGATACACCTCTTACACTTCCGTCTCTAGCCAAAGTATGTCAATGAATTTATCACTTCTGATCTTGTTTTTTTTTTTTTTTTTTTTTTTTTTTTTTTTTTTTTGAGACGAAGTCTGGCTCTGTTGCCCAGGCTGGAGTGCAGAGGCGTGATCTTGGCTCACCACAAGCGCCGCCTCCTGGGTTCATGCCATTCTCCTGCCTCAGCCTCCCAAGCAGCTGGGACTACAGGTGCTCACCACCGCGACCCGCTAATTTTTTGAAGTTTTTGTAGAGATGGGGTTTCACCATGTTAGCCAGGATGTCTCGATCTCCTGACCTCGTGATCCACCGGCCTCGGCCTCCCAAAGTGCTGGGACTACAGGCATGAGCCACCGCGCCCGGCCTTCTGATCTTTTTCAATGTTAAATCTGTCTTCTGTAACTCCACACCTTCTCCATCCCTCCAGAAAAAAAAAAAGGTCTTCAGCATGCACAGGTATGAGATCATTTTCATCTGATTCCCAGTGAAGCATATAGACTTGCAGAGATGGGGCTTTATTTGATGTGAGATAAATGAATATCCTGAAATGTGTCTTTTGCTTTACAAATGTGTGCAAGTTTTCCAGTTTGGGTAAAACCCCACATGAAGTGATCTTCAAACCCAAAGGAGAAGCCACATTACATCAGTTCTAAACAGGATTTTTTGGAAAATGTTAGCAGCATAGCGAATGAGCTACTGGAAACAGAACGCATTGATTTTTTTTTTTCAGATTAGTCAACGTTTTGGTGGTAGTGCATGATTATGTCTAAGATGCTAGCGAAGCTCTTGGGAAGCAAAAGAACAGATATCGCTTATCAACTTCTGTCATTAGAGTAAGACCCCAGAATAGGAATATATATTTGTTTAGTTCTTAAGAGACTCTTCAAGGACTTATGGAAGAATTTCACATTTCCATAACCAAGTTGAGAAACTTTGACACATGATTTTATCCTTTGTAACCTAGAGTTGTATTCATAGGATGGGTTGGGGGATATTTTCAGAGGATGTAAATTACTAAGGAATTATTTCACATTTTGAAGTTTTGAGAGTTACTTTTAGTTTTTTGAAATAGAAATATTTTCAGGGGTCATTAAGCTACAGTTTCTCATTTAAAGCTTTAGGAAATGAGATCTAAGGAATGTTCACTGGTTGAGCCCAGTTCACCCAGCTAGATAGTGAGGAAGTTTCTACTTGATTTCAAATATCCTTTCAATTGATAAGGCTCATGAAATGCTTATCTATTAGCATTTAGTTCATGTCTAAATAACACCAACTTTTAAAAACTGGTAACTATTATGTTACATTGGAAAACTTGGAAAATTATGCCATTGGTATAGATCATCGAGTATTATTTTTAGAAAAAGTACTTTAATTTTGAAAAAAATTCAAACTAGAAATATATTTATTCATCTTTTTCTGATTATAATGCATGATCATTTTAATTTGATTTAAATAATTCAGGAACATATAAAGAAGAATGAAATATCATCTAAAATCTTACATTCAAAGATTAGCAATATTAGTACTTTGGTGCATATTGTTTCAGATATCCATACAAAATTTTACATAAGTGGGCTGGGTGCAGTGGCTCATGCCTGCAATCCCAGTATTTTGGGAGGGAGGGGCCGGTGGATCATTTGAGGTCAAGAGTTTAAGACCAGCCTGGCCAACATTGTGAAACCCCGTCTCTACAAAAATTAGCTGGGCCTTGGTGGTGCACGCCTGTAATCTCAGCTGCTCTGGAGGCTGAGGAAGGAGAATTGCTTGAGCCTTGAGGCAGAGGTTGTGGTGAGCTGAGACGGCGCCACTGTACTCCAGTCTGGGTCACAGAGTGAGATTCTGTCTCAAAAAAAAAAAAAATTACATACGTGGGATCACATATTTATATTTTAAGCATCTTCTTTTTGCCTTTTCTCTTTTAGAAGCTTACCGCCATTCCCACGAATAAAGGGCAATGTAATTTTTGATGGTGTCCCAAGTACATCATTGAATAATATACTAGAATTTATTCTGTCAATGTAACATTTAAGTTGTTTGTAATTTTTTACAAGACACATAAAAATGAACATCCTTATTTAGGTATTTTTAGACAACTCTGTTTTCTTGAAATGAATCCCTAGTATTGAAATTAATGAATCTAAGGGTATACATACACATTATATATTTTATACATATTTACAGAGATATTAATAGTACATTTAATGTCGATTTACCCACGTTTTTACCAGCAGTGTGTTTTATCATGTTTTTATTCTTTGCCAATCTACATGAAAAAATGTATCACTTTGATTTTCATATAGTTGATTAATATTTCCTTACCAAATTTCTTTTGTGAATTTTTTAGGTGGGAGTATTTTTTTAAATGTGTGAAAACAATATATTAGATATATCACATAATATGTATACAGCATATGATATTATTAATAAACATGATATTAATATATAAACATACATAAAATAGCCATATTTATATATGCCGTATATAAATATATACACATTTATGTACTTTCTCTTTAGAAAATGAAATCCAATTCAATGTGTCCACTCATTAAGGTAACTAAAGACACTAAATTGGTTTCATCTATGAGGTTGTTAGTAGCATCTGTCCCAAGCAGTCGAAGCTCTGCCACTAATGAGGCAATGTGATTGGAGGCTTGTGTTTGCATTCTTTCTAGATCTAAATTTTCTAACTTATTAGATGAGGAGGAAATTATAAGAAATTGTTTATAAGGACCCTTCCAGGTCTAAAAATTTTTAATGTGTTTGCATTTTATTAAGGTTTTCTAATACCGCTGAAGCTCTGAAAAACATTAAACTTCTTAATAGCAAGACATGAAAAATTGTAACTCAGCAGTCTAATTTGATCAGTTAAACAACACTGTACTTAATTTTAGTTTTTTATTTCAAGCAAACCAAGTCACTTTAATTGTATGGCTTATATTTCCTGGGTATTTGAAATCATAGGATTCATTTCCTGATGACTAAATCTCCTGTTGCATTGTAATTTTCAGTATAGGAAGCTGAGCTGAAGTACTGTCTTCTTCCCCGATATTCCATCTAATAGTACAGACCCTTGACCTTTGCCAATTCTCAAGGTCTTAAACATAGCAAGAATACCATTTTCTTCATAAAATGTAATAAAGACAACTAAAAATTTTCTTTGATCCCCTTTGGCCTCTAATGAGTCAATAGTTACAGTGATATTGAAGCTTTAGTTTGTCTGAAAGATTGTGCAAGGATGGAAGGGCAGCAGCTCAGCATCTGTGCTGTGGTGGACACCTGCCCTTTCTCTTCACATCTCTCTTCAGCACTGGAAGTTTAGGCTAGTGAGTAAAACCTCCCAAACCTGACTCCATTGCTTCCTAAGTATATTGGCATGTGACTTAGGCCAATCTCAGTTTCCTCATCTCTAAAATTGGAATAAAAATCCCTTCCTCATGGGGATGTTGCCAGGGACAACAGGTATTAATAATTGCTTACATCTGTCCAGTGCTGTGTGCCAGGGGCTGTGGTCAGGGCTTTGGCATGGTTCTCACAACCTTGCATACTCGACACTTGATCCTTAATGAATGTTACTTTATTATTTTCACAACCATCTTGCAGGGGTGAAAACAAAGGAAACATTTTATTCCAATTGTGTAAGGGTTTCCCCTTCTGAGGAATATAAAGCGGATGTGAGGAGGTTCCTGGCTGGGCCTTGCTTGCAAACCACCTGAGTCCCTGACTCCTGGAAGCCCTGGAGCCAATGCATGGGATCTTTACCAGGACAAAATTGCAAATAGCCACATGAGTACTCTTCTGATTTTGACAAAAGCAGCCAGTGATTTCTGAAAAACAAACAAGTTAAATCCATGATCGTCAGGGGCCGACCAAACATCCTAGGTAATCACTGACAATGTCCTCATCCTCTATTCAATGGTCACTGCAAACCAATTCCTTTTCCCTGTTCTGTATCACGTTTTTCTTCCTGGGCCCTTTCCTTCTTCACTGACCACCTTCTCAATACTCACACTTCTCCTTAGGCAACAGACTCAGACTACAGGCCGATTTTAGGTGTGAAATTTTTCTCTTAAACATTTCGTTGTTAACTTTTAAAGGTTGGGAGTTTCAAATAAAATAGAATCCAAATTTCTGATTTTGAAATGTCTGGCTTTTCTTGAAAAATTGGTAGTCACAACAGTCCTGGGCTCATCTTGCCCACATGACTGCAGTTGGTCAGTGGCCGCCTTAGGTGAACTGCCTGCTGCTGCCCCGTTACCCCCAGCGCTTTCTCTCTTATTTACCCAGCTTTACTTTTCATTACTTGCCTGGCCCCTGCAGACATACTTGCGCGTGATCTGTGCCCCGTGCAGCAACTTTCACTTGCTTGCTTTCTTCTGACATCTCTCCTTCCTTCCCCCTTTCCAGGAGCCAGCTCTGCGTTTACATCTTCCTTTCTACTCTTGGCTTCTGTCTCTACAGTGACGTGAGCAGAACAGGGAAGTAAGAAATGCTGGGTCCTACCAGCAGGGGGTGGGAGAGTCCTGAGAAGAAAAGAGAAGGAGCTTCTTTGTAGGAAGACGCGGCACCCTTTTCCTACCTGTAATTACTGTGGATGCCTGCCAGACAACCCCGTTATTTACTACCTCTTCCTCCCTCTCACTTCCTGCAGGGCTCATTGGGATGATGGAGGGTGTTAGAACGGAAAGGCCTTCATCCAGGTCCATGCAGCGGTGCGCCTAAGCACCTGCAGGCTCTGCATCGGAATTACCTAAGGAGTTGCGGAGTATGCCGCTTCCTGGGCATCTTCTCTGGCAATTTGATTCAGTAGAACTGGAATCAGACCTGGGAACGTGTAGCTTTTAGAAGCGAGCCGCGTCTTCCGAGAAAGGCATTTGGAAGCCAATCCAAGCTTCCCTTTAAATGTGGGAAAACTGAGATCCAGACAAAAGGCAAGATTTTCTAAGACTCATTCTGCAAAATAGTGTTTAAGTCTAGGATCGAGATATCCACCTCCTGGGAACATTCATTAGACGTGCCAGAGGGTATTTGTTTTTCAGTACAATATCCAGTCTAGGCCAGTTTTCTTTTCAACCAAAACTACAGAGAATTTTAATGTTGGAAGTTTCATATTAAAAAAAAAAAAATCCAGATTTTTAAGAAATGGCCTCCCTGAGCCTGGATTCCCACATAACACTACTTAAGTTAGTAAACGCAGTCATCTGAGTGCTTGAGTCAGTAGCTGGTTCTGAAATAGGACAACTTCATGGATGTACATAATTACAATTATAACAAGAACAAAACGAAAGGCTTGTTAACATTAAAGAGGTTTCTTCCTCACATATTTCCTTGTATTATGTTGCCTATTTGAGCTTTTTGTTTTGTTTTGTTTTTTTAGATGGAGTTTTGTTCTTGTTGCCCAAGCTGGAATGCAGTGGTGCCATCTCGCCTCATGCAATCCCCACCTCCCGGGTTCAAGCGATTCTCCTGCTTCAGCCTCCCAAGTAGCTGGGATTACAGGCGTGCACCACCACGCCCGGCTAATTTTTGTATTTTTAGTAGAGACGGGGTTTCTCCATGTCGGTCAGGCTGGTCTTGACCTCCCGAGCTCTGGTGATCCTCCCGCCTTGGCCTCCCAAAATGCTGGGATTACAGGCGTGAGCCACCGCGCCCGGCCTATTTGAGTTCTTTAAAAGCCTTGAGAATTGTTTTTGTTTTTTTCCTACTGAGTGACCTCTATTCAAATTCATTCCATAGGTTGAGGCTCTGAACAGCAGGCCATTTTCTAATCATGTTTTGCCATAGTTAGAAGGTAGATAGCCGCCATGATTGCTGGATTAAAACACCTAGGTCTGTGAACATTGCAGCTATCGTTTTTTCAGAATTCCACAGAGAACCCAGAAAAGGATATTAATTTTAAGTGAATAAGTACAATTTTACTCACAGTCTGGGGAATATTATAAGATTGCAAGTATAGCTAATTTCAAGAATTTTATGAGCTTTCATAGAATACATACTCAAGGGTAAAGCCTCAAAAAAGTTGCATGCATGTAATTAAACAGCAAATAAGCCACAACAGAGAGCAGTGGTACAATCTGCAAATCTGTCCTTAAAATTTGCATTGAATGCTGTCCTTACAATTCAGTGGATACAGGTTTTTTGCTGCCTCTGCTTTTGGGTTTCTGTATAGTCAAGGGTGAGTCACAAAACCGTTTTGATCATTGGTAGGAGGGACTTTTGAAGGGGATGAGAAGCCTAGAAAGTAAAATCTTGGAAACCGATAAAATGCCCTTGTGTTTTATTAGCTAGCACTTTTTATAGTTCATAATAAAGTCAGCTCAGAAGGTCACTTCTTGAACACAGCTATGAATATTGTAATGTGTGAGTTCTCAAATTGTTTATAAGCAGACTGGGTGAGGATTTTTAATAAATACTTGGCCAAGAGAACTATTCTGATAGATACGTATGGGAATCGTGCAATAAAAATTGGAATTGGATTCCTTTCCTTTCCCCCTCCTCTTTCCTCACCCAAAGGCAGCAAGTTCCAACTACATTGAAACTGTGGTTACTATATTCTTGTTTTTCTTTTTGCATTTGATATTTTTAGAAAATGTGAGGGTATTACAGAGCTATTTACATACCTTATTTCTAACTCAGCTGAAGGATTTTGTCACCTTTATTCCTGGCACTTTTATTTTTGCTATCTTTTATATATATATATTCTTAAAGTTTCTCTGTGGTGAATACAAGGTTCCCACAGATAAAATTCTCAGCTGAATGACTTTCTTTTTCAGCTCAAAAATTGAGGTGTAATTATTGAACGCAATACCGAGTAGGTTCATGTAGGCAGGGCAATGGGAAAACGTCAGTGAGAGGCACAAGTTAAAAGTAGAAAGCCCATAGGCTTCCTGAAATAATTTTCTCCATGTCACATCCTGGACAGACAAGTGTTAGATCAAAAGGACAAGATGCAGGTTAGTAATACTTGCAGAAACAGCATTAAAGTTAGAGTCAATAGTATATTGTGATGATGCACATCTATAATTCACATCCCTTTATTCGTGCTAGTTTTTGGAGAAAGTTCACTTCATAAAATAATGCAATTCACATCAATAAAACTGAACTAATATACAACATTGCTGATGTACAGATATTCTTCTACTTGATTTATGAAACAAGGTGACTAGGATAAAGCAGTTTGGCCCAAGTTCAGTTTTTAGCCATTGCAACTTCGTTTTTCAAGTTGTGATTTGGGCTCTGTGCTGTTGCTTACGTTTATCTTCCTTAGTTGTGAAGTTAATTATGACAAGCTGATTGTGGTCTTTAGCACTGATGAGTGGCCTTTGAAAGATTTGTTGGCAATTTTGCTTGATATTTCTTTTTGTTTGAACATGCATTTTAAAAATGTGAAAGCCAGCTAGTCAGTTTCAGTTTATTTTATAGTAATTTTGTGCAGTCGCTTCCCATCTTTTATATGAAAATATATTACGGAATTTTCTTTCCTAATGCTAAAAAGAGATGACAATGAAACTTTTACGATGGCATCATTTGAAAGTAGGTAAGCATATCAACATAAGTAACTTAACTATATTACCCTGAGTAACATCGATACTCATTACAGAAAGCATTTTTTGTTTTTAGCAACTGTAAGTAGATACACTGTCAACACCTAACTGTCATTCAACGTGTGTGACTCAATAAATTTTTGAGGGGAGGTGGAGTATGGTATTCAGATTTTCAAGAAACACTAATGCTACCACATAAAATTCTTATATCATGTTGTAGGATCCAGAGATTTTTTATTTTTTCCATTTTAACTAAAACAAGTATTTAAAGATATAAGAAGAAAATCTTTTGAAAGAACTATTTTTCTTGTGTATTCTTAAGGAAACACCCATTTTTCTGACCATAAATGTACCTTAATTTTTCTACATCCTCAAGATAATAATGCAAATAGTTGCTTGCCTGTAACTAAGACTAGCCCTTTGATAGAATGCTATATATCAGAGTATAGTATGTACGGGCTTGATGCATCATAGTTTCCTTATACATGTTAGAAAGAGACGATAAACTAATTCATTGTCCTGCATTGATATCCCAATATTGTACTCCTTCCAATGGTCAGTCACAAAAGATAGCTAAGAGAAAAGTAGGTGTACATGTGAAATTATTTTAAAGTGGTTCAGGAAAATTGGTGTGAGTTATTATTATTATTTTCCTCCAATGGGTTGTTCCAAGAGACTCTATCTGCGTCGACAATTTCTGAGTCTCTTTGAGGCTCAAAGTCATGGGCTAGTTACCCTACTTCACTTGATTTGAGGCCCTAGTCACAGAAATTCTCAGCTACCGTAAGGATTAGTACTCTTCTAAGATGCCAGGCATTTGTGTCGGTGGTTTTCTGTTACAAATGGAAGTGCTTTAATATTTCCTGGTTTGTGGGCCAAGTTATATTTCCTTATGAGTAAAGAACAAACCCACATACATATAATAATGTTTTTAAAAAGATAGGTTGAGGGGGGTACATTAAACAATCAGTTTTTCATAGACAGACCTTGGATTCAGGTACCCAGATGCAATTTGAAATCAAATAACAATTTAATTTTGCTTTTCATATTTTGCATTCCTGAAATGTCACCACAGACTGTATTTTATTTGAAACATATACAAGCAGAGATATTACTATGCATAGTAGTTCTTTAATTGCAGCATATTTCATTAGGTTGCACACATTAATTCCACTCTATTGGGAAAAAAAAGAAAACTGGAAGTAACCACATGGTAGTTAACTTCATATGAATTTTCATGAGTCAATATACACGTTGGTTTGATGCTATTAGATGAGTGATCCTCAGAATTTCATAATTCGAGGACTAATATGACCAAATGTGTAATTACAGAGTTGGCAAGTTTAACCACTCTGAAGAATTTGTTTTAGTGCATGTGCTTATTTAAAACTTTAATCTAACTTCAGATTATTTGATGTTAGCCACTGACAATGATGTCATTCACCACCATTTTCTATGTTACCTCAACTTTCTTCTATTCTTGATAGTATTTTCACAGTCTCCTATCTATTGGTTAGGTCATATATATTTTTTTAATCAGTGATCATATATTGAGGGATGACAAATGCTGTTGTTGAAGCTCAGGATACAATAGTGAAGGAGAAAAGAAGCCTGCCTTCACAGGGCTTGTATTCAAAGTGGGTAAAGGGGAGACAGAAATTATGACAGCAAACACATGGTTAATTGATGATAGTTTTATTTTTATTTATTTAAGACACAGTTTCACTCTGTCACCTAGGCTGGAGTGCACTGGCACAATCTTGGCTCACTGGAACCTCTGCCGCCTCCCAGGTTGAAGCAATTATCATGCCTCAGTCTCCCCAGTGGTGGGGATTACAGGTGCCTGCCACCACGCCCAGGTAATTTTTTATTATTAGTAGAGATGGGGTTTCACCATGTTGACCAGGCTGGTCTCAAACTCCTGACCTCAGGTGATCCACCTGCCTCTGCCTCCCAAAGTACTGGGATTACAGGCATGAGCCACTGCATCTGGCCAGATAATAGGACAGTGGCAAGTCCTGCAAAGAAAGTTAAACAGGCTGAAAATGAGATATTGACTTGATAGGAAGATCAACTTTGGGTATGATGATTCAGAAGGCTCTTTGAGGAGCACACATTTACCTGACACCAGCCTGGGGAAAGTCTGGGAGGAGGAGTTCCAGGCCAAGAGAAACCCATGTACTGGGGCCCTGAGATGGGCCCCGGCTTGGAGGTTTGTTTTAAGGATCAGAAAAAAAGCCAGTGGCTGGATCACATAAATAAGTTTGGAAAGAGATGAAGCTCAACAGATAGGTGAGGACCAGGCTATTTCAGGCTGTATTTCTTCTTTATTGTGCCTCATTGGCTTTGTTTTAAATAATTGTTTCACATTACCAATATAGCTTACTTATAAATTATACTCTTCAAAATCTTGACTTTTCTACCCTGTCACCCAATACAACAATTATCACATTAAATTATGTAATACTAATTTCTTCTCCGCTTAAGTTATATCATGGATTCTTAAATTATGTCAATATTTGTTTTGAATTCTTACTACATTCCATTTAAATGCAAACACTCCCACCCCTCCCCAGAAATGAGACGTCCTTTCATGAAGTTTTCTTCCTCCTACCTGTTATTTTATATCTCTGAGTAGGAAGAACCAAATGATGTTGGTGATTATTTTCCTGTGGCACTGAATCTAGGATATAATAGTTGTCTGCATTATCGGTTGAATTTGCTTTTAGCTGTCCTGCTTTACAAGGGCCTTATCCTGTTAAACATTAACCTTCTCAAATTCTTTTTTATTTCCTGCTTCTCTTCCTAAACTCCAAAGACTTCTTATGATCTCTTACCAGTTTTTGCCTTTCCCATTAACTTAGTATTATCTGTAGGTTTAATTAACCTGTTATTCCTCTGGCCTAGATCATTAAGGAACATGTTAAGTGAGACTTGGCAAACCCTCCCATACTGAATATATTTTGTCATTTAAATTCTACTTTGCTTTGGGATCTTCAATCCCATTTTCAACAAAATATCTCTCCCTTGATCTGAATTTGGCTTGGAAACTAGAATTTGTGAATCCTTAGTTTCTATTAAGAAAGGGTTGGGTGCATAATTAATAAATGTAAAGATTTATTGCTTTCCTCATTTCCGACAAGGACATTTTACATTGTATTTTGAGGAAGATTTTAACTAATCACTTCATAAATTTGCTACTTTTCATTTTTTGGAAAACAGGACTCCAATATCATTGTGCAGCAAGCTTGAAGCTATGTTATGGTAATTTGACTTCTGGAGGTACTTAGGTAATCGTTTCAGGAGAAAATTTTTCTTAACTGAGCTCAGGTCCTATAAATCACTTCTGTTTATTACTGTTGTTTTCACTAAGTTCTATGATTTGGAGATTTTTGTTTTTTAACTTCTTTGTTTAGACACTTGTTCAAATATATCCAGAAATAAAAACTATGTGGATTCATTGCTGGCTATTTTCAGTTTGTTACTAAAGAGAGAGTTATATTGGGACACTCTTTCTGTTCCTTTTCTATCTCAGACCTTAATTCTTTCCATCCTATCACAGGGTCCTAGCCCAACCATGCAAAATTTACAGAAGGAGTGCCTGGAACTGCTTTTGCCACCCCAAGATGACCACTTAACTGCTTCCTATAACAGAGGCAAGAGAGGCAAAGGGAGGAACTGTAAAGGGAAGGAGACACTTCTTGGAAAGAGGTGCAGGCACTTGTGGAGGGGCAAGGAAGGTGCCTGTCACCTTGGTCCCTTCAGTAAGTCTTCAGAGAGTGACTCGGGTCTCCTGCAGTCTCTTAGGCACAGAGGGTTCAAGACCCACTCCCACTTCCAAAGAATATAAGAAGAGACAACATGGCTAGGGGTAGGAGAAAGGAGAGGGACTGCTGAGGAATGGCCTATGCTTCCGAATTCTGCTGAAGGAAACGATGTGTGTTCTCTGTACTCTTTGTGGGAGAACCTTTCCCAAAGGAGGCCTCCTGGAAAGCAGAACAGATACAGGAGAAAGAGACTGGAGATGCCTGTGGGATGAAGACTGAGGGACATTCTTAATTGCAGTCAGTAGACACATTGGCTTCCCTCATGGGATCTGCAGTTGAGAAGTCCTCATAATGGCAGAGGGTGCAGGAGAAAATCTTAGAACAGTCAGGCATGAAACATCTTCCGTGACCAAAGGACTCCATGGCCAGGTTGCATCAGTACTGATCACATGAGTTCTTTTGTAACCTGTACCTGTTATACCTTCTCTGCTCCCTTGCCGCAATCCTGGAAGCATCAGAAACCAGGGCAACAGAGCTGGGAATAGAGGAAGGGGAGAAATGTAAAACAATAAACTGATATACAAAGGACCATGACTGTCCTCTAGGACCAGGGATTGTAGGCTTGAAGCAGGGTTGAGGGAGGAGAGATGTAATCATTTAGCTTTAAATGAACTGTGGAGTTGTTTAAATTAATATCTTGCAGTGAACATTTTAATTATTGAACAAGAGCATCTTTGTTAACTAAAAGTCATTTAAAGACTTTTCTTATCTGAGAGTGATTAGAAAAGTTACAGAGTTGGGCTAGATTCTCCTTAAACAGCAGAAAATAGCCATCCCCACAAGAACGGTCTTGAATAGGAGTAGTGGCCAAGACTAGTTTCTTTTCGCCTTATACCTGTGTAATTCCATCCTTTCAACTTAACACTTAACTTTTTGCTTTTAGAGATTATTAAGAATATAAAGTCAGTGATGAGACTTTCTTTCAGTGAAACAGCTTGGAATCTCCTTGGACTCGGTATACTCAGTTTTTATTTGAGATTTGCTTTTTCTCTCTTGTAGTTTTTGGAAATGAAGCCCAAATTTGGCTGCAAAGAAATTTAGTAAGAAATGTAAACATCAAGAGAAGGTGACAGGATGATGAAGCATCTGAGATCCTTGCCAACTGAGGAACAGATATAGGGGCAAGGGGCATATTTAGCTTGTAAAATAAAAGATGTAAAGAGAATTTGGTGCCAATCTTTATATATTGTGGAAGAAAGACTCTATTTAATTCTGTATGTCTTCATCGAATCAAACCAGAAGCATTCTAGGAAGGGAGATTATACACTAACCTAAATTACAACTTTAACATGTTCAGAGCTGTTTTTAAACACTGGAGCTGGGTGTTCCTGTGAGAGTGAGCTGCTATCTCCAGATGTTTGCAAGCAGACAAAGACTGACTGGTTCAATGCAAGAGATGCTGGTGCAGACCCTTGCACTGGGGAGAATCTTGGATTTCATAACCTCAGGATTTCTTGCCAGTGCAGAGATTCCAGGTGTTGATAGGGTGTCCTTGGAGAGGCACTGGCCAGGAAACTCGGACTATCATACCTCTGATATTAGCATTGTAATTTGCAGATTAGGCAGCTATGCTCATAGAAATAGTACCAGTGGTAATATATTTGTTCACCTGAGGCCAATGTGGCCTCTGCTCATACTGCAATTGTATAGCCATATTTTGCTTTCCTTTCTGATTGTGGTAGCAGATGCAAATATCAATTTTAAAAAAAAGTCATGGTGACATCAGACTTTGGGTGCTACCAAAAACACCTGTGCATCTATGACATATGAAGCCTTGCATCAGTGTTAGCATTGGTTTCACTTTAAAGATTTATTATTTTTTCAAACTTACAACTATATCTAAAATAACTAAAGGTTTGAAATGGATTTTCTGTACCTTGAGTATAGAATAAATGAGTTGATCTTTTATTATCATAAATGAAGAAAGAAAAAAAGCACAGGGGTTCACCTCAGCTAATGCTCCACAAATATACCTTCTGAGAGGAGTTGTGTTTGAAGACATGGTTGCATTTGGAGGGCTTAGTCTTCAAATTAAGACTCAAATAATCTTCTGTTACTGGTATTTACAACAGGCGTGTATCTGTCCGCATAGAGACACTGCCTTCTGTCTGGTGGCAGAAATAGGATTTATAAGATTCATTTACTCATCCGTAAGTATTTCCACACATGCTGTTATTTTCACTATATCAAAAGACAAATCTCCTCATCTTACACTCCTGTCTAGCTACTGCCCTATTTCTGTTCTCTGCTTTACAACAAAACTTTCTAAGAATGTTGTTCCCGACCCTAGTATCACAAGTTGATTGCTGTTTACTATTTCAGTGTAGTGCTTAGACCTACAAGGCCATGCAGCTCTTGTCCTGGAAGAAGCAAACCTTAGTGTAAATCTTGGATTTGAAGTTAACAATCAAGGCAGGCTTGAAATGGGTTGGAAGAAGGCTGAAGATAAAGTACCCAGGTGAGCTGTGTGGCCTTGTAAGTCTAAGCACTAAACTGAAATACTAAACAGCAATCAGCTCCTGACACTAGCGTCAGGAACACAGAAGCCAATCAAAGATTTAGCAGAAAAGAGGTGACATTACAGAGTTCCTATGAGATAACAAACTTGCAGATATCTAAGAGTGCTATTGGAGACCTTGAATACCTATCCATAACTTATGGACCTTATGTCTGAATCCGGTTTTGAAAAAACCCTTCTTTTTCAACAGCTATTCTTCTTTGCAGAGGTCTAAATGAATTACTATGCAAAGGGAAACATATATTTCGATACACTGTATTTTATAAATTCTAAACATATATAGATAATATTTTCCCCACTTAGAGTTATTAATTTTGTTTTACTGTAGTTAGAAGTCTATGCATATATTGAGCTTTAAAGAATCTTTGAAATAAATTATTGATGATCTGGAATTTTTTCACACCACAGCCAACTAGAACTATACTCCTGCAGTTTTATGGAAGTAAATTGTGTCTGTATATTATAAGTCTATTACGAGAATTGTGAGATCCTGCTATTAATAGCTGTGAATAGAATGATTTAGCAATATGGTGGTCAGTTTTCAATGGCCCTTAGGTTATCAGATACCAATAAGATGCATTCACTTTTCCATGACACATCACACATTTGCTGAAAAGGGAGGAAAATGCAATGAACTAAGGGCCACATGCATGCAGGTGATAAATCAAGTAAATCTTATGCATTGCCTTAGACACTGGCATTGAAGTTGTGGCATACAGTGTTTACTGAATGCATCCCCTGGTTGTATTCAACACTTTCCAGGCACTACACAGTAATATCGGTGCAGCTTTGGATCTCTTTAGAGGTATAGAAATAGTACCTAAGGAATGTCATAGGTAATACCTTTGATAGAGAAGATTCCCTCCCCAGGCCCTAATTTACACAACCAGCACAAACTAAAGGTTTCAAAAATCCACAACTACTACCAATGCTTTGAGAAGCAGAGTTCCTGAAACAGATTCTGTTCCTCTGCTCTGGACTTGAGCCAGGGAACCCTGCATGTGTTGATTCCCTTGGCTGTGAGTATCATTCCACTAAGTGTCCAATTACCTGATAGGCAAACTGTGAAGTGTCCAGAGTTCTAGGAAAGCAGAAACATCAAAATGTTGTGAACAATTTAGCTTTAAAAACAGAGTCTTGAATTTTGTAACCAAAAAGAAAATCTAGGGGACAAAATCCATTTTAATTTCAGCACATGCATAAAATTATGCATTTACGATTTTGTATTTTGGTTCTTTTAAAAGATTACAAACGAAAGAAGAAGTACCATATTCTTTTCAGGTTTTAGGGCCTTTAAGTAAGGGTCTTTAGCTGACTTTGTTCTTCATTGAAATGGAAGAACCCCCCCCCCCCCGCCGCCAAAAGGGCGCAAGTGGTCCATGCTGTGTGCTGGCCTAGCAGTGTCTTTGTGACCCAGAAGGTAATTAGTCTGAGCCCAAAAGGATGACTGGATTCCCCTTATCTGTGTGTGAGTTTGCAGCAAGGGAAATGTTATTAATGGTCATAAAATTATCTGATCCCTTTTTAACCCCAGCCTTAGCATTTGTCTGTCTGACCTCCTGAGGAAGTTATTCCCACAGGCTGACCAATGTGCTGGGGAGAATGAATTCATCTTTATTGGTTTGAAATTTATTACCCATTAATTTCCTTGATCAAAGGGAATAAAAGATCAAAGAAAGGGTAGCCCATTACATGAAGATACAAATCATTATTACTTCTTTAATATTTTTGACATTAACATTAATCACTATGAATTATGGTAGTGTTCCTTTCAATGTAATATGCAACTTCAAACACATTTCATTTTAACACCACCTTATTGCTCGCCACGTTATTTAAGCAAGTTTTCTTTTAGCACAGTTTTTTCCTCATTTGCAACCAAAAGGAGGGGGAAGTAGCATCACGTTCGTATCTCTGGAGGTTGTGATCACACAGCTGTGTACCTGTATCTCCTTCTGCAGCAAAATACTTAATATTTAATAGACGTGACTGAACTGTGTTCTTTCTTCAATAAACTACATTGACTTGAAACGTATATAAATATTCAGGATGTGTGGAATCAAAGACAAATTTGATATTTTTGGGGGAAACTTAGAACCATGAATTATAATATGATTGTGTACTTGATTCAAACATGTGTGGGAAAAGGTAGAGAGATGCCTTTGATGTGTCTATAAAGACGTACATTTCCTAGCCAAATGACTGTTTTCCAAGACAGTTTTGAGGGGTTTTTTTAGAGCTAAGTATGAAAAGATTCAGTTATAGAAATACTTTTTGGAAGATGGTTGGAAGCAATTTGTTATCCTTTCTACTTATATCTCTGGTTATTTACAACAAATAGGATTTTTTTTTTTTCGGTAGGTCAATTGTTCAGTCAGATTCATCCTTATTTTTGAATATTAGCCTATATGGTCAGGTATGACCTCGTAACAAAATAGATGATTGAAAGCTAAAGAGATTTTAGGGATTATCTTGTTTACCTCACTTTCCAGATGGGATGCTTAGACCCAGCAGGGACAAAGGACTTGTCCAAGGACTTCCAGTTGGCCAGTGACACCGCAGTCTGTGGAAAGATACATTCCTGACTTCTAATTTATTGATCTCCAAAATAAATTTGTTCTGTGGCTAAATTACTTCTATGTCATTCTGATTACTATTTGTAAAATAATTGAAATTACTTGTTCATTTGCTTAACCTTAAAACAAAAGGTCTTTATCCAATGTCTAGTTTAGCTCAACAATAGTTTATGAAGCACCTACCGTGTGATAAGCCCTATGACAGGTGCTGGAAGTAACAAAATGATTGAAAAGACGGCTTTTTATTTCAAAGTTTTGTAAGGTAGACAGACTTGCATAAAGATAAAATTATAGTATAAAGTGTAAATGCTAAAATCAACATGCAATTTGCAGATACAGTCAAAGAAAGGAATGTTTATTTCTGTCGGGGAAAGACCAAAAACTGTTTCAAGGAGAAGGTAATTTATATCTGTGTGGGGTGTTGAAGAGAAAATAGATGTTTCATTGGCAAGAAAGAGCATTTAAGGTGAAAACATAAAATTGGGTGTGCAAATATCCAGAGA
Source organism: Macaca thibetana thibetana (assembly GCF_024542745.1). Lineage (NCBI taxonomy): Eukaryota > Metazoa > Chordata > Mammalia > Primates > Cercopithecidae > Macaca > Macaca thibetana. The sequence goes on along the minus strand of NC_065583.1, from coordinate 14,714,321 downwards.
TGTGAAAAAGTGCATCACGTTTGGGATACCTAATTGTGTGGGAGACCTGGGAATGATGGGGCCAAGTGTTGAAAGACAGAACTGAAGAGGAAAGTGGTGGACAAATTTTACATAGTCTAGCTAAAGATATTGGCAGAGGGAAGGCAGTGAAGGGTTTATGCAGATGTAAAGCATTATCTGATTTGTGTTTTGGAAATGCTGCTCTAAGCTGAGCGTGGTGGCTCATGCCTGTAATCCCAGCACTTTGGGAGGCCAAGGCATGATCTGAGGCAGGCGGATCATGAGGTCAAGAGATCGAGACCATCCTGGCCAACATGGTGAAACCTCGTCTCTACTAAAAATACAAAAATTAGATGGGTATGGTGGTGTACGCCTGTAGTCCCAGCTACTCGGAAGGCTGAGGCAGGAGAATCTCTTGAACCCTGGAGGTAGAAGTTGCAGTGAGCCGAGACTGCACTCCAGTCTGGTGACAGAGCGAGACTCTATCTCAAATAAAAAAGAAAGAGAGAAAGAAAGAAAGACAGAAAGAAAGAAAGACAGAAAGACAGACAGAAAGAAAGAAAGAAAGAAAGAAAGAAAGAAAGAAAGAAAGAAAGAAAGAAAGAAAGAAAGAAAGAAAGAAAGAAAGAAAGAAAGAAAAAGAAAGAAAAAGAAAGAAAGAAAGAAAGAGAAAGACAGACTGTTGAAGAGGGTTCATTAGAAAAGGCAGGCATGAGACTGGCAGACAGAAGACATAGACTATCTGATCGGCCCAGTCAAGAGTGGCAAGTGCCTGCACTGTGACTAAGTAAGATGGTCTGTTAGAGAGAATTTGGCAGATTGAGGAGCTATTTAGGAGAGGAACAAAGAAAAAAGACTGTCAGGGAGATTGAAGTATCAAGTATGATGCCTTCAGGGTCTTGACTTATATGAATGGTGTGAAGATGAAAAGTGACTTTGGAGAGGAAAAAAATGGTAAGAACACAATGTGATCAGTTTTTAAAATGTTAAGTTTAGGTTACAGCATGCATCTATGTGGTCACTGTGTCCAAAAATCAATGAAACATGCAGCTCCAGTGTTCAGATGAGAAATATGGGTTGGCAATCTAGGTTAAGAACCCATCAGGGTGTACAGTGTTGTTTAAGACCATGAGAGATTGTGGCCATCTGAGATCACATAGAGAGTTGGCAGAAGAAAATGACACAGGTGGATCACTGAGTAACACCAATATGTCTTAGGCACATAAAGGAAGAGCCACTGGTGTAGAAGCCTACTAAGGAATGGAGAAACAGTGGGGTTCGTATTTCAGAGGACAAGAGTGTAATGTTTCAACAGGTGGTCACTAGAGTCAGAAGCCTCAAGCCACAGTAAGATGAGTTCTGAAAAGTATCCATTTGGTTTCTCTATTAGTAAAATATAAGTGACTTCAACAGGAGCAGTTTTCGGAATGCTTGTGCAGACACTTACTGCAGCAGCAAAAGAGAAGGTAGGCAAAACCAAGTATGGACAACTCTTCCATCTTAAAGAGATGGTGTCCAGAGAAAATGGAGGGAGCAAGGAATAGGTTTGAGGAGGGAGTGTAGATTTGAGCACTTTCAGAGGCTGACGGGGAAGAGGACACTAGAATGGAGAGACTCGACCTAGAGATGAGGGGGCATAATTAAAGGATAAAGTTCTGGGATGAAATGTGATCAACAGCACAGATGCAAGGCTGCATTTGACAAGGAAGAGGAAGCGAAGGATACCATGGGTATGGACCTGTTTGGTGGGGAAGAAGGGAGATGGGATTTCCTCCAAAACTGTATTATTCTGAATCTAAATTCTGGACTTATTAGCTATCTATGTGTACTGGGACAAGTTTTATTATCTCTCTGTTCTTCAGTTTCCTTATCTGTAAAATCATGACATTAATCACCTAAACACCATTATTAAACCATATAAATTAAATGAGATGGTGCCTGTAAAACACTCCATTTAGTACCTAGTACATTCTAAGTGTTCATAAATGGTGGCTGTCAGTAAGGGCTGGCTGAAAGGCCCTTCCATTCCTATCCTCTACCTGATTTTTAAATTCTCTTCTGCAGGTGCAGCTCCTCTCCATTCCCTCTTCTCTCTCCTTCACCTCGCAGCCCTGCCCTGGCACCTTCCTCACCTAGTCCTGTGATGGTTATTTAGAGTTGAGCATCAATTTCTTATGAATGGCATCTTGTTCTCCCATGCTTAACTGTACATAGTTTGAAGGAAAAGCACAGCTAGTCTGTCATTATCAAGCTGTCACTTTTTATCCAGTTTATTCACTCAACTGGTTTGCATTAAGCAACTCTAGGGGAGGCAGAGGATATGTTCCAGTGCTAAGATGGGCTTGCCCATCCTTGGGAAGCATGCAAAATGCTGCATTCGGAAGCAAACCAATGGGTTATTCACTCAAACACTGAGCTCTGAACATAGGGAGTCCAATCTGCACTTTACAGGATTGAGGGTTGCTTGCTTCTTCATTTGTACCTGAGGAGAATTAGTAATGTCAGAGGGAAGAGTGGAGAGAGTAAAACATACTCATTTTCTCTGATTAGTTTCTCCTTGAGAGATAGATCAATTGCCTTCTACATGAGCCTCCACTATGTTTCTTAGTTCCAGTCAAAAATTTGTCAAGATTCCTGAAAACATACTGATACAGCCACTTACTGTCTTGCTTTCAAGTACACAGAGCAAGAAGTTAACAAATTAAGACTCACTGGAAAAAAAAGGTACTGAGGTTACCTTCCAAATCACAGTCATGTGGAAAATAACTCAGTGTGGACGTCTTTCACCTCTCCTCCTGCCCATACCTACTCACACAAACACTCTCAGAGACATAATGGGATTTTTTTCCCCCAAATATTTCGTTTATTTCCATGTTGAAACAAAAAACCTGTGATTTATTAGTCCATTTAAAACCCATTAAAGATCTACTTGCTTTGATTAAATGGCACCATTTTAAAGGTTAATCAGTGTCATTTTTTATATTTAAAACTTAAAGGTACAGTGCTTTTTACTTACTGAAAATTACCATCCAAAAATGGAATGGGAACAGTCACTGAAATGCATGCCTACTTAAAATGTGGAATAAATACATTGTGAATCATTTATTGGTCAGGTTCTATGGGTTAGTACACTACTAATAATACACATTTTCTCACTACTAGCAACCACAAGGTCAGTGTGAGTGTCCACACTTATAGTTTTCTCCATGCCTCTCTCTACTAAGCAGGCTGAAGTGTGGTCAGTCTCTCTGTCCTTTGATTTCTTTTTTTAAAATTTATTTATTATACTTTAAGCTCTGGGATACATGTGGAGAACATGCAGGTTTGTTACATAGGTATCCATGTGCCATGGCAGTTTGCTGCACCCATCAATCCATCATCTAGGTTTTAAGACCTGTATGCGTTAGATATTTGTCCTGATTCTCTCCCTTCCTTAGCCTCCCACCCCCCGACAGGCCCCGGTGTGTGATATTCCCCTCCCTGTGTCCATGTGTTCTCCTTGTTCAACTCCCACTTAGGAGTGAGAACATGCACTGTTTGTTTTTCTGTTCCTTTGTTAGTTTGCTGAGTATGATGGCTTCCAGCTTCATCCATGTCCCTTCAAATGTCCTTTGATTTCTAACAAACTATCAGTGGACCTCTTACCACCAAAGTGGAAAGCTGATTTAAACTAATGGAGAAATACTTTGTTTTTATTTATGTATGCTTTATTATCACTTGTGATTTCTCTTTTGTACTTTCTTAATTTCATATTACATTTAGTATCTGAATATTCTTCTTATAAGTAATATTGAAAAACCAAAGATGAAGCTAAAGTTATCTCTGACCTTCATCCCTTATCTGGATTCCTTCCCAGCTTTTCTACACCGCTTGGTATCCATGTAACCATTTTGTTTTTAACAGAAAAGCAAGGCAATCATCTGTACCTTGCATTATTCAACCTCTGGTATGTCCTACAGATGGTTGATTTTGCCTTCTTAATTTATAATGTGAGAATTACAAAGAAAGTTCTAAATTGGTCTTGGAACTATGGAAAGGAAGACTTTTTATATGTAAATCAATTATAAGCAGGTATTAGAAGATAAATCTTGTAACTATTTGAGTCAGCTTCTTGGTTTTATTAGGTGACAAGAGAGAGGCTAGTTGATGCTTTCTCTTGAGATTTCAAAAACCTCTTATCCTGAGATTCTTTTGAAGAGAACCTTTGCCTGTTTGTCTTGATAGAGTAGGGTTTTCAGGCTGGTGCCTATTATCATAGTAAGTCTTTAATTGTGAGAACCAATTGTGTGGTGGTTGTGTGGTGATGTTTCTTGTAGGATTGCCTTGTTTTTGCTTTTCAGAGAACTACTGCGTCAGAGAACAAGTGCCCCTTTTGAAATGATTTACACACACTGATGTTGGGTAACTTATCTGTGTTTCATCACTAGAGAGAGACAGAAGAAAGACACTGTAGAAAACAAAACAAAAAATAAAAAAAAACAAAAAAACAAAAAACAACACTGTACCCAGCTTGCTCTTTTTGTGCAAAACATATTGAAGAAGTAATGCCACTCTGATATTGCTGTGCTCAGTGGCTTTGCCAGAGATAGAAGAATTCAATAAGAAATTTTCAAAAAAAAATCTAGATGAATTTAATCTGTACTCATGAATAATTATTTGGCTATGATTCCCCTGTTTACCAAGTAATTATGGTTTTAAAATCTGTTTGGGTTAGCATTTAGCATTTCTCCATCCAAGGGAATCATAACATTGATGGAATATCTATCAGCCCATTCTTATGAGCTAAAGTAATTAAAAAAATTCTTTATTATTCTCTGTATGATAGTAACCTACAATAAATTTGGAATGAGTTGTTCAAATATTGACTATCAAAGCAGTGTCCTTCTGCTTCTCTGAATAAAGGAGGGGAAAAATTTGAAGGGTTTTAGTTATAAGGTTTTAATGAAACTCATGATTTCAGAGTCACCATACTTTGGAAGAGAAATGTGTAAGAGATTTGGTCACACCGCAGAAACACACAACTAACCACAAAATTATATGCAGTGTGATGTCAATATTAAGGAAACACACAGAAATAAATTCAGAATCTGAACTGGAGAAGAATAAAACTTTATGGATGTGATACTATACGTTATAATTTAGTATTATTTTGTTCTGATTTCATTAAGTCAGGAAATGCACCCTTTCAAAAATGTGCCACATCTCATTACTCTACACAATGAACAACCATTAAAAATTATTGCTGCTAAATAAAATGCCTGTTTGTGTTACCTTTTATCTTGAGTTACTTTCTAAATTACATATAATTCCATAAGAAAAATTTAAAATAAATCCTCCCAAGAAAATTGAGCATTGGACCAGAAGATGTCTGAGGTCTTCAATAATTGTAAGATAGCTATTATTCCAATAAAGATACTTTGATTTGTTTTCCTTTGAAAATGTCATTGCAGCTATTTAAAATATGCAAGTGGGGATGGCGAAATAGGGAAAGGGGTTCTCAGCAGGTACTGGGAGAATAGTGTACTTTTTTTTGTTGTTTAAGAACCACAATGTTGAAACTACATAATTGCGTAGTAACTGTTGACCTTGTAATTACACTGTAAGTACCTGTAGTGACAAGATAAATGCATGGTTATTTCAGTCTTTTAAGCTATAGGGCTATCATGCGACCCTAACAATGTAAGCTACATAGTAATTTATTTGTAGAGTAAATAGTGCTTACTCACAAGTTATACCTACACATGTGCTTTCTGTGCTACACAGATCCATAGAAACATGGCAAATCAGTGCCCTCTAGGCACTTTTATTGAAATGACACACGAGTCACATGTATGTATCCCACTCAGATTATTTAAGTTATTTGTGGAGCATTCAGGGTTTTTCATGACTACTTTTTGTCCTAAAATTTACTGTTTTTAAAAGAAATAGAATTACAAGTGACTTATTTTTACCGGTAATTTCTTTTTGTTACAATAGTATTAATATGTAATCATATGATTTGTTAACTGAGAGTCCTCTTGTCTTTAAACCACTTTTAAAAGAACATCAAACTATATTTATTTTAACAAGTTGTTAAGTAAAAATCTTTGAGTTTTCAGTGAGAAGAAAACAGTTGTCGTGAATGATTTTTTGAAACAAAAATGTTTTTATAATGTAAACAGTAATGGTAGTTATTAACATTTATTGAATGCTTGTTAAGCCCTAGGACACTATGTTAATTACCCCTAATTTAGCAAGGTTGCTAAAATTTGGATTTCAATATCCTGAATGTGTTAGTGACAATTTGATGTTAACTAAGAAGCTGGTTGGTGAATTCTTTTTCAGTCATTTGTTCATTCAATATATATACATTTTTTCAGTCTCTGTTGTACCAGATACTGTGCTAGGTAGTCCTTAGGGACTAGTCATCTTTCCAATGCAAGAAAAGATTGAGCAACTGACTTCAATCTATTCTGTCAAAATCACAGTAAGCATGAGAGGTAATAAGAATCAATTAAAGTTACCCAGTAATGAGGTCAAAGGTAGAGTTGTGATGTAGGATGAGTGTTCCAGGCTGAAGAGACAGCTGGTTCAAATGCCAAATACAAAGATTGGGAGATTTAAAACCACCACCGTGGCTAGTACTTAGAGTTTGAGCTTGTAGAGAGAAGGGTCTAGAACAGGGATTCCCAACCCCTGGACTGCGGACTGGTGTTGGTCCGTGGCCTGTTAGGAAAAGGGCTGCATGGCAGGAGGTGAGCGGCAGGTGAGCTAGCATTACCACTTAAGCTCCACGTCCTGTCAGGTCAGCAGAGGCATTACATTCTCATAAGAACTGTGGACCCTATGGTGAACTGGCACGTATGGGATCTAGGTTGCATACTCCTTATGAGAATCTAAGTAATGCCTCATGATCCGAGGTGGAACAGTTTCATTCTCAAACCTTTCCCAACCTCAGTCTGTGAAAAAAATTTTCTCCCTGGTGCCAAAAAGTTGGGGACCACTGGTCTAAAAGACAGACAGTATGCCTTGTACAACCTCATGGTAGGAGTTTGGATTTCATCCTGAGATCAATGAAGAATAATTGAAGAGCTTAAGCATAAGATTGAGATGTTAGATTGTGGACAATGAATGAGAGCGAGGCAGGACTGACCCTAGAGACATATTATTGATGTCATTATAGGAATCCAGCAGAGACAGGGTACTGCTCAGAATTTGACACTGAGAACTGCAAAGATTCCTCTCTTTGTCTGCATAGTTCTTCATTCTGGAGTGCTTAGTGTCACCACCCTTAATGAGAGTGGACATTTGCCCAGTTCCAGTGTAAATTCAAGGTGGGTCTGGGATGAGCAGTTTGGAACCACTAATTTGATGAGGATTGGCAATGTTGCTTGCAATGGGATCCTGAACATAATGTATCACGCACTGTTTATAAGTTCTGGCAAAACTTTGTCAGCCTGGAGGTGGTTTCAGCTCATGAGATATACTTCAGTTTTCCCTTGTCTAAAACACTGACTCATTCTCTGAATCCACAACTGCCGCTTTTCCCCCTGTGGCCTCTCTGTTGATCCATTTCCTCTAACCAATACATAGTTTCCACATGGTGTATTTTTTCCCTTTTGACAAAAATTTGCAACTGAACCTTCCTATGAGAGACTACGTATGTGAACTACTCCAAAGGGCTTATGGAAAGCTAAATCGGGACTGTTTTTCTTAGCACATCAGTTTGTATGATAAGGGGTGAAAGAAAAAAAAAAAAAAAGCAAAAGGCAAACTTTTGTTTGGATTCAAATGTCATCTTTGCCTGTGCCACATTTATTTTTATTTCCTCTCTGACAAGGAATGTTAACTTTCCAGGAAAACTCAACTTCTCTAAGAGAACAGCCAACACAAACAATTTTTTTTAAGGTGTGATTTTCCTTGAGGCTGTGATTTTATCGTTTGGAGCAAATGGTGAGTTTGGAGAAAAACAAAACAAAAAAAAGCTTGGAGTGTACATTTCCTTTACTAGGACATCAGATTGAATCATGCTTTGGGTATTTTGGCCATAGTGTTTTCCCGTCCTCTTTGCCTCCCAGGAGACCCTAATGTGAAACAAAATGGAAAACTCTATTCACATTCTCTTTGGGTCAGACCTCCAGGGACTCGGAGGAGGTGAGAGAAACTTTCGCTTGCTCATGATATATTCTAGACAGATGTTGTCCCTGAAAATATTTGCATTGGCAGCTTTTTATATTGGTACAAGGTGGGTTATCTGAAAGAAATAATCTTTTTCCTTTTGCAAAATGCAAAGATTTCTCTATTCAAGTAGGATATTCTCAAAACAAATTAGTTTTTTTAATTCAAAATAGTCAGCTATATCATACAAGTAGCTGAATTCCCTTATTTTTGCCCATGTCTCTTTCATATTGCAGAGATCAAAGAAAATCTGTATTTGTTTTTATTTTTTCAAACTCATTAAAGCTTGAATAAATTGTGTTAAAATAAATCTATGTTATCTTTGCAGTTTTTCCTTTGTGCTTTTGAATTTGAGTGGATATCTTCTGTTTATAATATTTGTATTTTTCTATTTTGTAGTATAAGCAGCTGACAGGTAAAGCCATTCATGTCTTCGCTATATAACGACAAAAGATAATGTTCATTTAAAGAGGTATTTTGCTTTTTAACTCAATCTTGCTATTCCTTTTATAACCATATACTATATCAATGATGGCTATTTAGAAAATAGGTAGAGTAGGAGGGATGGAGAATACCTCAATAATATAATTGCACTAACATTTGTGATTACGTGACACCTGAATTCTACTTAATACTACAGCTTTACTTATTCCCTGAACTTTTACTATTAATAATATCTAGCCTGAAAAAAAAGGTTGAAATGCCAACATCATATTGGAAGACAAATTTACATTTCATTCCCAACACCGTAATTTAATAAAAGTTTTATGGTGTTACGGGTACTTAATTATGCTCCAAGCAGAGCTGGAATTTAACATTGTTCCACATACAGAGAGGATCTGGTTGGTACTTTATTTTAAACGGTCCTTTGAAAGAGCATTGTCGTATATGATACACCAAATACGCTGCTTTTAAAAGACACTTTGGAAAACAGTGAATTACTTAAATTGTTTTTCATTTCTGTGAGACAGCATAAAGTCTCATAATTCACTTAGGTTGATTTAATATACTAGGTTACCGGATTATTAGGCTTTGTTTTTTTTTTTTTTTTGGAGAGGAGTCTCGCTCTGTCGCCCAGGCTGGAGTGCAGAGGCCAGATCTCGGCTCACTGCAAGCTCCGCCTCCCGGGTTCACGCCATTCTCCTGCCTCAGCCTCCCGAGTAGCTGGGACTACGGGCGCCCGCCACCTTGCCCGGCTAGTTTTTTGTATTTTTTAGTAGAGACAGGGTTTCACCATGTTAGCCAGGATGGTCTCGATCTCCTGACCTCGTGATCCGCCTCCCAAAGTGCTGGGATTACAGGCTTGAGCCACCGCGCCCGGCCTAGGCTTTGAAATAGTCTTTCCTTTAGAATTACAGTGATGTTGATGTTACTATAATATAGACAATATATGTAAAGTTTACATCGTAAGCTAAGATAGGAGTTTTCTTTTTTTCCCCCTTAAGTAAACATTCTCCTGGGCACTGTTGGAAATAGTTTTTTAATACCTTTTTACCTCTTCTCGTATCCAGTGAAAAGTCCAGTTGCTTAGATTTTTAGAATCTCAGTGAGATTCATGTTATCTTCCTTTACTTAAAATTATTCAATGCTTTCTTCCCAGTGTTGACTAAATCTAGTCCAAACTGCCATTTACAATTCTCCAGTCTGGCTCCTACCAACTTTAATTTGCATATGTGACATCCCGGCTAAACTCCAGTCCTCAGAAAGGCTCCTCACCTCACTGCCTCTGTTTCACGCTGGTTCCTCTGGTGGAATTCTCCTTCTCCTCCCATTTCTATCTGGTGAATTTTTTCATCTTTCAAGCCTTGGCCATATGTTAACTTTTTCCCAGATTGAAGTATTTTTTCCAGTATTGGTTTCTTCTACTATATTTTTTATTTTTTCTTATGACACTTATTACATAGAAACTTACAAAATATGTTCTTATAAGCATGGTCTTAGCATGCATTAATTTTATTAACTCCTTATTAACTAAGTTCCTTGTCAGAAGCACCTGTATCTCACTCAGACTTGGAAGCACTTGCGTGATGCTGGGTACATAGTAGGCACTAAATGTTTCTGGAATGAATAGATTCACTTTTGGAGCAGATATTCGTATGCGCTAATTGAGTGGTCACATCTCCTTGCCTCTGAATACATTGTACTTAGTGCTTCAACTTAAACTGGCTATAACTCCAAATTATCAACTGTAAAGAGTCTATTCATGTGTATCCATGAACTTTTTCACCATGAAAACCTTCGAACTAGGCGAGGCACAGAGGAGCATGCCTGCACTGCCAGTTACTTGGGAGGCTGAGGCAGGAGGATCACTTGACTCTAGGAGTTTGAGAGTAGCCAGGGCAACATAGTGAGCTCCCTATTTTAAAAAATAAAACCAACTCCCAATTGATTGAAAGTATTGATTTTTTCCATCCACTTTACACAACAGGGTATTTAACTTGCACTGCCAGCCACCTCATTCTTATATAAGGTTGCATAACTAACCATAGATATTTCCAGGTACAGCCCTCTATTTTGAAAGTTTTATTTTTATTTAATTAACAAGTTTTATTTTTTAGAAGAAGTTTTAGGTTCATAGCAAAACTGAGCAAAGTACAGAGAGTTCCCACATACCCATTCCCCTCTGTCCAATCTCTTCCACTAGAACAACCTCCACCAGTGGTGCATTTGTTACAATAGACAAACTGACATTGACACATTATTATCATCCAAAGTTCATAGTATACATAAGGGTCCACTCTTGGTGTTTCCTGTTACATGGGTTTTGACAAATGGATGATGACATGTCTCCACCATTGTAGTATGTCATACAGAATAGTTTAGCTGCTGTAAAAATCCTCTGTGCTCTATTTATTCCTATCTCCTGCCAGTTCCTGAAAATATCTAATCTTTTTACTGTCCATAATTTCACCATTTCTTCAACGTTGCATAGTTGGAATCATACAGGATGTGCTGTTAAAGATGGGGTTCTTTTACTTAGTCAGATGCATTTCAATTTTCTCCATGTCTCTTCATGGCTTGATAATTCATTTCTTGTTAGTGCCGAATAATATTCCATTTTCTGGATATAATACAGTTTATTCATTAACCCACTGAATGATACCTTGGTTGCTTCCAAGTTTTGGCAAATGAATAAAGCTACTGTAAACATCTGTGTGCAGATTTTTGTGTAGACATAAGTTTTTACCTCCTTTGAATAAATACCAAGGAGTGTGAGTGTTGAATCATATGGTGAAAGTGTATTTAGTTATGAGAGAAACTATAAACTGTCTTCCAAAGTGGCTGTACCATTTTATGCTCCCACCAGCAATGAATTAAGATATTTCATTGCTGCACATCTGAACCAGAAGTTGATATTGTCAGTGTTTTGGATTTTGCCACTCTAGTAGGTGCAGAATAGTATCCCATTGTTTTAATTTGCAATTTCCTAATGACATATAAAATTGAACATCTATTCATATGTTCAATTGCCATTTGTGCATCTTCTTTGCTGAGGTGTCTGCTCAGGACTTTAGCTCATTTTTAAAAAATGGGGTTGTTCATCTTTTTATTGTTGAGTTTTAAGGGGTCTTTGTAATTTAGGATGAGTCCTTTATCCTGTCTTTTAAAAATATTTTCTCCCAGTCTGTGGCTTGTCTTCTCATTTTCTTGACATTTACTTTTGCAGACCAGAATTTTTTAATTTTAATGGAGTTTAGCTTACCAATTATTTCTTTCATGGATTGTGCCTTTGATGTTGTGTGTAAAAAGTCACTGCCATACTCAAGGTCATATAGATTTTTCTCCTATGTTATCTTCTAGAAATTTTACAGTTTTGCATTTTGCATTTAGATCTCTGATCCATTTTGAGATAACTTTTGTGAAGGTCACAACATCTTTATCTAGATTTATTTTTATTTTTTGCATGTGGATGTCCGGTTCTAGCCTAATTTTTTTAGAAGACTATGCTTGCTCCATTGTATTGCTTTTGCTCTTTTGTCAAAGATCAATTGATTATATTTACATGAGTCTATTTCTGGGTTATTTATTCTGTCCCATTGATCTATTTGTCCATTCTTCCACCATTGCCACACAGTCTCAATTATTATAGCTTTATAGTGATATTTTGATTGGGATTGTTTTGAATCTACAAATCAAGTTGGGAAGAAGTGACATTTTGACAAGATTGAGTCTTCCTAACTTTGACATGGAATATCTCTCCATTCCTTTAGTTCTTCTTTGATATCTTTCATAAGCATTTTGTAATTTTCCTCACATAGATCTTGTGCATATTTTGTCATATTTACAACATAAGTATTTAATTTTTGTGGATGTTAATGTTAATGATACTGTGTTCTTAATTCCAAATTCCACTTGTTTATTGTTGGTATAAATGAAAGCAATTAACCTTTATATATTAACCTTCTACCTTGCTGTAATTGCTTATTAGTTCTAGGAGGTTTTTAAAATAGTTTTTGGGGTAGATTCTTTAAGATATTCCACATTGATGATCTTGTTAACTGTGAAAAAAGACACTTTTATTTTTTTCACAATCTGTATACCACTTCTTTCCTTTTCTTATTTTATTGCATTAGCTAGGTTTTCCAGTACAATGTTGAAGAGCAGTGGTGAGAGGGGATGTCCTTGCCTTGCTCCTGATCTTAGTGAGAAAGCTTTAAGTTTTCACCATTAAACATTAAGGTAGCTCTATGATTTTTATGGATTTTTTTTTATCAGACTTAGGAATTTCTCCTGTATTCCTATTTTGCTGAGGTTTTTTTTTATGATAAATGTGTTGGATTTGTCAAATGCTTTCTCTGAATTTATTGATATAACTAAGTGATTTTTCTTGTGTAAGCTGTTGGTTGATGGATTATATTAATTGATTCTCTTTAGACATTTCTCACAAGGCAGTTATATACTGGCAACAAATTCCCTCCAATTTTGTTAATTTGAGAAAGTATATATTTCTCCTTTATTTGAAGGATAATTTCACAGGGTACCAAATTCTCAGGTGGCAGGCATTTTTCTCCCAAAATGTTAAGTATTTCATTCTTCTCTCTTATTGCTTGCATGGGTTTTGGGGGCAAAGTTGGATGTAAATCTTACCTTTGTCTTTCTACAGTTAATATTTTTAATATATATTATATATTCTATATATATATCTTATATATGGCATATATATAAATAATATATGCCATGCATATGATATATATGGTGTATATATAAAAATATATATGCCATGTATGTATGACTTCACTTATATTTTATTAATATTGACCTTTGATTTTCTGATGTTTGAATGTGATATGCCTAGGTGTTTATTTGTTCTCTGGTTTTGTTAGTTTTTTTCTCTCCTCCTCCTCCTCCTCCTCCTCCTCCTCCTCCCTCCCCCTCCTATTTTCATTGGTGTTTTCCAATCTTCCTGGGTCTGTGGTTTGATTTCTGGCGTTAATTTTGGGAAATCCTCAGTCATTATTGCTTCAAATATTGCCTGTGGTCCTTTCTTTATTTCTTCTCCTTCTAATATTCCCATCACAAATGTTACATCTTTTGTATGTGTCCTGCAGTTCTTGTATATTCTGTTCTTTTTTTCCATTTGCTGTTCTCCCTGCTTTCAGTTTTGGAAATTTCTATTATCATATCCTCAAGTTCAGATATTATTTCTTAAGCTGTGTCCAGTCTACTAACGGGCCAATCAATGGTATTCTTTATTTCTGTTACAATGGCTTAGATCTCTAGCATTTCTTCTTTTAATGTTTTTCCTAAAATTTGCAACTCTCTGCTCACATCATTTATCTATTTTTGTATGTTGTGTACTTTTTCTGTTAAGACCCTTAGCTTATTAATGGTCATGTAAAAAACTTATTGGTCTGATTATTCTAAAAATCCTGCCATCTCTAACTCTGGTTCTGATGCTTGTTCAGTCTCTTCACACTTTTTTTTTTTTTGCCTTTCATTATGCCTTGCAATTTTTTGTTCAAAGATGGCATGGTGTACTGGGTAAAAACACCTGTGGTAAATAAAACCTTTTGTAATGCAGTGATAAGATGCAGGAGAGGAGTATTTTATATTCTTCTGGTTAAGTCCCAGTGAACATGGACCATGAACTTCCTCAGCGCTTCTCAGTTTCCCCACTCCCATTAGGTGGGACAGGATGGCTGGAAGGGGCTAGAGTTGGCATTTTCCCTATCCCCCCATGGAAGGCTAGAGAAAACTGGAGTTGATATTTCTCTTAGCACAGGTAGGTTAGGTTACGCTACCTATCAGGAGCTTAGGCTCTAGTAAAATAGTTTCTCTTCAGAGCAGACCTTGTTAAGAACAGAATACTCTGGTGTATTTCAAAATCGTTCCTTTCCTCCTGCCCCTGCCAGAAGCACAGGGAGATTTTTCTCTAATACTCGCTGTTAGGATTTGGCAGAGCTCCTGGGGTTAAAACTCACAAATATGTTGGAGCCTCCCTATGACTGGGTCCCGCTGGAGTTTTTAAGTCTTGGAGCTGTCCACTCTGAGCCTCTAGCAATTCATCAACTACAGTTCAGATTTCCTTACCCCAAAACTGGTTCCACAGAGGTTTCTGCCTGTGGCTTTCTGCTCCATTGTGTTATTGCCTGAATATACCTACAAGTCTTTTAAATTTGGGGGCCAGGAGTCCGACCAACGACCTCACTTATCTGACATATCTAAGAAGAGTTGTTGATTTTTCAGTTTGTTCAGGTTTCCACTTGTTAGGATGGAGCAGTGACTTCAAGGCTTTCTACAAGCCAGGCCAGAAAACAGAAGTTAAGGGTCAGTGTTAAAGTTTTGTTAAGTTTTGAGAGTGGAGTCTATGGCCTGTAACTGGCATTCTATAAATAATTGTTGACTGACCAACTGATTGATTCATATATTCTATGTTAAATATCTATCTAGGGATAGTTGACCGGGGATGCAATAGATGATGAGTTTTACAAACTCTGATAATTAAAATGTGTTAAAAGAAACATATTTTAAAAAAAACACATGACTTTAATTAAAACTTTAAATAGCTATTGCTATTAGGTGTATTCTGTTTCTTAGAAAGTATACAATTTTTGGCAAGGCATGGTGGCTTATGCCTGTTATCCCAGCACTTTGGGATGGTGAGGCAAGAGAATCACTTGAAGCCAAGAATTTGAGACCCCCCTGGTTAACACAGCAAGACTCTTTCTCTATAAAAAGTCATCCAGGTGTGGTGGTGCATGCCTGTGGTTACAGCTACTTGGTAGGCTGAGGTGAGAGGATCACCTGAGTCCAGGAGTTCAAGGCTTCAGTAAGCCATGACAGTGTCACTGCCCTCCAGCCCAGGCAACAGAGCAAGACCTTGTCTCTTAAGGAGGGGGGGGGGAGTGGGAGAAGGAAAAGAAAAGAAAAAGAGAAAGTGCACAGTTCATCTTACTTTCTAGACCATTTAAAACTACATAATCTTCAGTTCTCAAACTGTGGGCTGAGGTGACTGGATGAGCTTCAGCAAACTCACTTGGGATCTACAAGATATTTCTAATATACAAGAAAAGACAGCACCCCCCAGTCTAAACTGCTACTATTAAGTTGTTTGGACCTAAATGCTTATTACATGAACTGTCAGGTAATTCTCTTGCCTTAGGGGAACCATGAAAATATTACTGAGACACTAAGGGTACTGTGAACTGAGAAAGTCTGCAAACCTCTGATATAATCCATCATTTAAATATGAATATGTGGCATATGAATCAGAAAAGGTAACACTGGAATTCCCTCACTGTCATTAAAACATACAAAATGCAAACCTTAATGCACAAATCTCACTTTAATAAAGTAATAATGGACTATTTAGGAGTATAAGTAGTCATTCCTAACATGTTGATTTTAGAAGCTCCCATATATGTCAACTTTTTGGAATTCATAGTGCATTGGTCAATAGAGAGAATGTTAATTAACAAGGGTGATAATGTTCCCATTCACCCATATAAACCTATTTATTCCATTATGTAGCTATTGCCAATTAAAGCTATACTGGATATACTTAAGAGGTTTTCAGACGAATGTTTCTGCTACCTTGTAGTTGAGGTGCCAAATGAAAGATCATACTTTGTAGTGGATAGTATAAACAATGTCCTTACATAGAAACATACACACATATATATGTTATGTCCCAAAGGCATTCAGAATTGAAGGCAAGCACCAGCAACACCTGGGAGCTGGTAACCATTGAAAGCTGGTTACTAACAGTTACTGATACCTAGTTACTGATAGTTATTTGATACTTCAAATGCTTATTTGATAGAATAAGTACATTTCTTTTCCTTTTCTTTTCTTTCTTTACTTTTCTTTTTTTTTTTTTTTTTTTTTTTTTTTTTTTTTTTTTTTTTTTTTTGAGATGTAGTTTTGCTCTTGTCGTCTAGGCTGGAGTGCAATGGCATGATCTCAGCTCACTGCAACCTCCGCCTCCCAGGTTCAAGCGATTCTCCTGCCTCACCCTCCCAAGTAGCTGGGATTACAGGTGGCTGCCACCACACCCAGCTAATTTTTGTATTGTTAGTAGAGGCGAGGTTTCACCATGTTGCCAGGCTGTTCTCGAACTCCTGACCTCAGGTGATCCACCAGTCTCAGCCTCCCAAAGTGCTGGGATTACAGGCATGAGCCACTGTGCCCAGCCAGAATAAGTAAATTTCTATATAGAATTTCTACTTATAATTTGTTTTAACTTATAAATCAAAAATTTTAAAATTAAAACAAATTCCATTTAGAAATTTACTTATGTGGCACTGCAGCCATGGATATATCTTTGTCAGATATTGTAGAAATATTGAAATATACCTTATATACTAACATTTTTCTTACACCTTGGTCCTGGTGGTACGATTAGAATTCCTTTACTACCTCTGCCTTGAAAAGTGTATCAACCATTGTTGCCCAATAGAAAAATAAGTTCACATAGATACATAAAGTACAATAGAAATACAAATATGAGCCACAAATATGTTTTTTAAAATTTTAGACTATGTTAAAAAGCAAAAAGAAGTCCAGGTGCTGTGGGCCATGCCTGTAATCCCAGCACTTTGGGAGGTTGAGGCAGTCGGATCTCCTGAGGTCAGGAGTTTGAGACCTGCCTGGCAAACATGGTGAAACCCTGTCTCTACTAAAAATACAAAAATTAGCCAGGCGTGGTGGTGAGCACCTGTAATCCCAGCTACTCAGGGGGCTGAGGCAGGATAATTACCTGAACCTGGGAGGTGGAGATTATGGTGAGCCAAGATCATGCCACCATACTCCAGTGTGATCAACAGGGAAAGACCCTGTCTCGAAAGAAAGAAAGAAAGAAAGAAAGAAAGAAAGAAAGAAAGAAAGAAAGAAAGGAAAGAAAGGAAAGAAAGGAAAGAAAGGAAAGAAAGGAAAGAAAGGAAAGAAAGGAAAGAAAGGAAAGAAAGGAAAGAAAGGAAAGAAAGGAAAGGAAAGAAAGGAAAGAAAGGAAAGGAAGGAAAGGAAGGAAGGAAGGAAGGAAGGAAGGAAGGAAGGAAGGAAGGAAATTAAATTTAAAAATATATATATTTTATTAAACCTAATATACCTAAAATATTATCATCTCAACATGTAGTTAATGTAACTATTATTAAGATATTTTAAATGCTTGTTTTTGTATTGTGTCTTTGAAAGCCAGTGTGTGTGTTTTACATTTAACACTCAGTTTGGATTCGCCACATTTTTAGTGCTTCATGGCTGGCATATTGGACATCACAGGTATGGACTCTCTGTAGTAGAATCACCTGTTGTTGCTCATTAAAAGTTGATTTTAACGAGCCTTTCCCCAGACTTAGAAAATTAGAATATTTGAGGGAGTGTCTAGGGGTCTAAAATTTTAAAAGTGTTCCAGGTGATTCTTCTACATGTTAACATTTAAGAACATTTTACTTCTGGGGTGGTGCATGATTAATCTCTCCTCAAAACACACACACACACACACACGCACATGCACACGCACACCACCCCCCCAAACACGAATGTTATTCCCCATTAATACTTATTTTCTTGGAAGAGAAAGTAAAGTCTCTTTCTTCTCTCTGCTTCTTCTTGAATAAACCCTAATGCTTCTATTACATGCATTTATTTTTTGAAATATATTTGTCAGTGGAAAGAATTCAGCTATTCTCCTTGAAAGAGTTCAGAGTCTGAGAATATGTGGTTTGCAAGGGTAGCCCATTGCTCAGATCACACTCATCCTAAAGTTGAGCATCTCTGTTCTAGTCAACTGGTGGCTATTTAATGCAATTTGCAATGGACACGGATAATTTAACAGGCACAATTTATTAGACAAACTTTTAAAAAGCAGAAGCATTTTCAGTGAATTCTGTGCTCAAGGGTTGGTGAAACATTACTAAATATTTCCTGCATGGGTTTGGGACACTGAGGCAAATGGTAAGGATGGTCACAATAATTTTTCTCACAGAGATAATTGATTATCACATCCACAGCAGTGACAAATGGTAATGTAAGTGAAAGAAAAGAGTAAAAAATATTCAACCCTCAAAAGGATCATTCAATCACTCTTCTAGAGGCAGGTAACTTTTTACACAATTCCTATTGGTAAAGCAAATACAAACTGAATTCTTGTGTTAAACGTGTTTACTTTTGCACCAAAAACAGTAACACAGACAGTGTGTTTCAATTAAAAGGAACCCTGGAGCAAAAATGTGTTACAGTCAGGGGTAGAAGCAGAGTGTATCATTATCTCGTAGGCACAGCAGTCAAGATAATGAACAGCTAAGAAGAGTGGACAATGGAAGGTGAAGTATGACTTGTCATGAAACTGTCAATAGAATCTGAGCTCACTTTCCATTAGTAGGTGCTATGAAATTGCAGGGACGTGCTGAACAACTGCAGAAATAACTAAAGTAAAAGTGGCTTGATCGCACTTAGTAATTTTAAGTCTGATGTAATATTTGCCATTGTTACCAAAAGCCTTAAAGCAGTGATTTCAATGTTTAATTCCTCTTCTATGAGTTGGTGGTCTGAATTTTTCCTATATTGCTTTGACCTCGAAACAGAAATTCCTCAAGTGTTTTTCCTTTGAGAGCATTTTTGTTGTTACTCTTTATCCTCTTTAGTATGGAATGTAATAGTTGAATATCGCTTGGATTTCTGTCTCTTCTGAAGGGTAATAGGGTATTTTATAAATTCAGCTGAGAGGTGGGTTAAAGGTAGATTGGGTTTAGGTAAAAATTGATTGCTACTGAACTGAGTTCAAGCATAAAAATCCCAAATGGATAAAATCTAAATAGCGGACAGGCCAAAAGAAACATAAAATGAATCAGGTTAGATTTTAAATGAAAAATTCACTAAGATTCCATGTCCAAGAAGACACATTGGAAAAAAAATCTATGTCTGGTGAAAGAAATAATCAAGGAATTATAAATACTGTATAACTATTCTTGATTCATTAATTTATTCATTCAACATGGATTGGACATCTACCTACTTCATGCCAGGTGTTGTTCTGGATCCTGGGGACAGTGGAACAAGACAGGCAAGGTCTCTGCTCTGATGTAGGGAGACACACAAGAAATGTATTAAAAAATAAACAAAGAAAATAATTTCACATAGCAATAAGTTAGATGAAGAAAATATAATAGGGTATTGTGGTGGAGTGACTACGGGGCTTGCAACAGCTGATCAATGAGAATTTCTTGGCAGAGAAAATAGTTTAAATCCAAAGGGCGAAGGAGCTAGAAGGAGAGAGAAGGTCTA
Organism: Macaca thibetana thibetana; assembly: GCF_024542745.1. Taxonomy (NCBI): domain Eukaryota; kingdom Metazoa; phylum Chordata; class Mammalia; order Primates; family Cercopithecidae; genus Macaca; species Macaca thibetana. The sequence goes on along the minus strand of NC_065583.1, from coordinate 14,694,443 downwards.
AATGGATCTGACTCTTAGTACAGGAAGGATACAGAAAGAAACTACAATCTTTCTGGCTTCCTCCTTAACGCCGAAATTCAACCTTCTTCTTTTGAAGAAGTCAGACCCCCTTCAAATCATAGATATTGAGAATTTTTGATGTAGGTCAACTGGTTTATTTCTTCCCACATCTTCTAGAAATGTCCAGTTGGTGGACACAGTGTGAGTTTCTAGACAGTTTCTCAGGTCTTTTTCACTCCCTATATTTCAAGTATAGGAATGTCTTTTGCCCCACGTTGGGCATCTCAGTGTCTGTTTCTGGAGCCACGTGTTGACTCTCCAGAGATAAACCTTGTGTCTTGCAGATTCTATGTATTCCGTGTCAGGCACGGAGTAGACACATGTAAATATTTTATTTTTAAAAGAAAAAATGAGAAAGAAGAACGTCGCCCAAAGCCAAACTGCTAAATTATATTCTCATGCACAGTTCCAGGAGTTGCCAAGCTCAAGGTCTAGGACTGGTTTCAAAAGCATTAACAAGGAAGTTTTAAAATTCCTGAGCCTTACCCTTGGAGATTCCTATTGAGTAGACCCAGAACAATGCCTGTGTATCTGCATTTTTTTAATGTTCTCTAATAGAACCTTATCATTAAACAGTTTTATGTCTGCTATTAGACCGGGGTGGGGGAATCTCATTTTTCTCTGTCAATGGCTTCCTTGACTTTAATTATTTGTTTTTTCACTCAGCCTTTCCAGTGGTATATTTGAACTACAGCCAACAATTAAGATTATTCTTACTGTGCTTAAGCATATGACAGGTACAGTAAAGGTATGTTTTGTTGTTGAAATTCAGAAGCCAAATAGGTCATTGTACAGGTCTTCTCCTTTGAAATATGTGCAAAATCTGCCCCTCTGAACCATCTCCCATACTGATAATGAAATCAGTTCTCTTAATAGCTAGAAAGTTTACAATTGAAGCATATTTAATAGACTATATATTCACACCCTGAAAGCTTTGGATAGTTAGGATTTTAGATTAGAATTCAACTTTTTCTCCCTATTAAATGCCAGCCGGGCGAGTTGCATTAATGACGGTGGTTATGTTTGAATGTGAATGGGGGACATCTGGCGTTATCAGGAGATCAAACGTTGGGAGTCTGCGTGATGACTCTCATCTGTTTGTCACCCAGCAGGTGTAATGGATGGCAGGCATGTGGGCTGTTTGCCCAAGTTAATGTACAGGCCTAATATATTGAGGGGAGAAGAAGTTTCCCCTACAATTTTAAAGTGTCACAGCCCAAGGTAGGTGGATGGGGGCCTGGGGGAGGGTTGGACTGGTGGAGTGAATATTTTCCGCTGCACCAATTTCTTGAGTAAAATCGCCGTTTTCTAGCCTACAGGCATTTCCCTTGTCCCGTTTCAACAAACTTCCACGGCCCAATTTGTTATTCAAAAATTTATGGAAAATGTATGTTAAAGTGAAAAGGGTACATTGTGCAGAAAAGGGAAGCAGCTTGTAAGCATATCATTATGCGTGAGCCATGGGGCCCGCAGATGGCACTTCTACTCAGAAACGAGAGTCTTGCCAAAAGCTGAACTCTAAATACATTTAAATCACATATCTTTACTTAAAAATGGAGTATTTTGGAAGGAAAAGCAGATGATATTTAAGTACACAAGTGGTATTCTTTTGTTCCTCATATAATAGAGCCCTTTACAAAAGTCGTTGCCTTCTAAGTGTGCAGTAAGCCTTTCATTCCTCAAATTCCCCAGAGGATTTAGTTGCAGTGCATGGCTCAGTTCTTAATAGGATTAACCATTGAGGTAGTACCTTGCTACAAGAACAACTCTTGAAGTATCCTTACAGTTATTGAAAATTAAAGGATTTGTTTTGATTACTATGTTCAGTGCTAAAAGCAAACCTTTGTTTTGCACATTAGAAATAGTAACAAAAAATTATCATGACATACGGGATTCTTATTTTAATTGAAAATAAATTTTGCTCTTAGACTGTGCCAATCTGTTAATTAATTAGGGGGAGGGTAACGAAAGGATGAAGGCATTTGTTGGCTGCTTCTGAAAATATTTATTTTTTAATACAATAATTATGCTGATTTCTTGTTTAGACGGTGGTTATATTTACTATTACTAGAGAATTTGCATTTTAAAGGGTGCAATTCATGCCGGTAAGACTAATACAGTAAATAATCAGGTCACTTTTATTTTTTTCATTTGGAAGACTGGCATTATTTCTACTGGCACCTTATACAATGAGTATTTAGCTCGGAAATTGATTTTGAATGTGTATCCCTAACTTTTATTGATGCCATTAGATCTGACAGCAATATGATTAAAATACATTGTGTGTATTTAAAAGTTTAGCACATAATCTTTTATTTTAATAATCTAACAGCTTGATCTGTTTAATGATTGTACTTTTAGAAAATACAAAACTATAATTATATATACGACATTTGGTGTACGGATCTTTAATTTTCAAAATATTGCAAACACATGTTATTTCTACAATTCTCTGCCCCTTCTTCACTTTCTTCTTCTAAAATATTCCACATACAGTAAATTCCTTTTGATTGTAATGGCCTGCATTGAGTTGCTGTGTATATGTGTGTGAGGGAGAAAGGATGTGTGTGTGCAGACACACACGTGTATGAGTAGTGTGAATGAGGGACAGAAATATGAATTATTTTTAAAGAAATACGATGCCATTATTTTCAGCTAACTACAAATAATACATAGTGATGGCTAATACCGTGTTGATAAATAGAAGTCCAGCGGGAATTACTCTTAATGCAAAGATAGGAATCAATTCTGGTTATTGGTACAGTGCTCATTTCCAACTGAATTCCCATAAAGCCCACTTAAAGATGCTCCAGAAGGGTTTATTCGTGGGCTGGATAGCTTACTGCGCTTACTGTGAAAATTTATCATAGACAACACTGGTCAGAATTTGTGTATTTGGACACCAAATTCCCTACAAACGGAGCACACTAAGCTTCCTTCTCTTTCTTTTGTAGTTGTACTGTATCGCTTTCAGTGGAATGCTGCAGTTAGTGTGTATTCTGCTGTCATTTTGTAGCTCTGGTTGATTTCATCAAGGATGATTGTGTGTTGATGAACTATTTTAAGTGGTCAGCTCACTTGATCTCTGTTCACTTGCTCACTTGAGTAAGTCTCCCTGGGTGGTGTGAGTGCTGTGCAAGGGAGTACAGGAAAGAGTTAATTTGCCTCCATATTAAGGAGTGAATATGATGAACAACTGGATGAATCTTTGAGGGATATTGATATTGTGGGTGATAGTTCAGGGGATCAGATCAACAATTAAATAGGTTTCTCATGGACAAAGGTTAAATATCATAATTACTATATTACCAAACCAAGGAGTAGGATGGGGCCTTAGTTAAGGAAAGCCAGCTTCCATACACAAAGGTCAGACTCTTTTGATGATTTAACAGGCATCCTTATTCCATGGATTCTTTCCTATCTACGCACATTTAAAAAGAGGTGATGAGATAACACGGTGAAACCCCATCTCTACTAAAAAATACAAAAAACTAGCCGGGCAAGGTGGCGGGCGCCTGTAGTCCCAGCTACTCAGGAGGCTGAGGCAGGAGAATGGCGTGAACCCGGGAGGGGGAGCTTGCAGTGAGCGGAGATCCGGCCACTGCGCTCCAGCCTGGGCGACAGAGCGAGACTCCGTCTCAAAAAAAAAAAAAAAAAAAAAAAAGAGAGAGATGATGAAAATTTTATGTATCTCCTTATGTATTTCATGAACAAATCAAATGTCCCAGAATGTTTCAGTGCAAATCAAATCCCAAGCAACATCGTTTGGCAGTTTTTAATTTTTGTTAATGATTTCAAATTTCCTGAAAATGAGCCATGTACATCCCTCAAAATAAAGAAAATAATCAGCAAGGGATTCACAGTTTCTAGTGAGACCTACAGGTTTCTGCTTATACTAATTTTTCTTCAAAAATGGTATTTTGTATTCTAAGCCATTCGGTAAATGAAAACAGTCCTTATATGATTTAGTACTCATTTGATTGCACTCTAAGCCTCTATATGAGTACTATTTTATATACTTTAGCAAAAGCAAATGAATCTCAACTATCTATGAATTAATTATAATTAGTGACCGATTTAATGTTTTCTTTTACATTCCTTTTTATATGTATTCATCTGAAACAAACATTATTCTAGGCATGCAATACACAATTATTAGTTCAAGTTGAAATGATTCTGTATAAAATTGGTCTCATATTTATTCATTCAGAAAATAAGCAGGGAGAGAATGCATATTTTATAAAACTTCAGTAATTTCTGTACCAGATATCCCTTAAGTAAAATAAGATTTGACCCTTTCAAAATTGCTTAATGAATCGATATTACATAGAATATCTTTCTAAACTTCTGCAGATTTTTTTTTCCTTTTTTTGAAGCCTTTGAACATAAGCTTTGTCACAGATCCTGCATTTGAATGTTGAAAATATGATTGTGTTTTGATTGGCTTGGTGCATCTTTAAGATAGAAGCCACGTATTCTGAGCAAAGTCATGCCAACATTTGACAGATTATTGTGGAAATCTCTGGATGAAAGAGAGGGTGAGTTAAATTAATTAAAATGCTGTCCTAAAGAGTGGAAACTCCAAGATTCCATTTAACAAGAATAAGACACTTTTTTGAACAGAAGTGGTTTTGGAGTGAATAAAACATATTATAAAAAAATCAAGGTGTGCTATTTTAAGTTTATTCTAAGCATATCTTTTCATTACTCTTTGGCTGCCCATAATTTCTTTATGATGTTGGTCAGGATCACCAAAGACTATGCTCTGCTCATTCATCTCTAACATACACTCGACAGTTCTCTAATCTATTTGTCATAACCACAGTGGACCTTCAGATCCTGAGGGAGGCTTCAGGAGCCTCTGGATGTTTTGAAATATTTTTCTCCCAGCCCTTTCCTCTTAAGATCCAACTTGGCTAGCTTGAGGATATCAATGAATTTCAAATAGCATTTGTGATGAGGCCACTTGCTCCACTGTGCAAATTTGCCATGGAAAGCAAATAAAATGTGACATCCTTCTCCTTCCTCCGGAGCCTCAGGACCACATCCACAGCACAGTGGTAGGTTCTCCACAGCACATTGGTCACTTTCCTCAGGATAAAGAAAGTGAGGTGCATTGAACAACCATAACTTTAGTAGAGAGACTTCTTTACCTAAGGAAGAGTTGTATTTTAGGCTGCTCGAATTTAACAGCCTCACTGTTCTTAAGTGACGTTTGATGTGTCTTTCTGAAGTTTAATAGTAGGTGGCAAAATTGCATGGGTTGGCTTGCAGTTTATATTTGAATACACCTTCCTTAGCATGTGACACAGGTCCTTAAACAGCATTAGTGCCCAGTCACAATCATGCAGACTTCATAAATACATAGGACATCTGTGTTCTTTGTTCACCACCAGTATCGCCTAGGAAAGGGCTGTTCTGTAGAAAATAATGTGAGCCACATGTGTTATTTTAAATTTTTAGTAGGCATATGCTAAATAATAAGAGAGAGGAAAGCTGGTGAAATTAATTGTATTCATATATTTTATTTAACCTGGGATACCAAACCTTATCTTTTTAATGTATAACCAAAGTAAAAATGTTATTGAGATATTTTGCATTTTTTATACTAAATCTGTCAAATCTGGTATGTAATTTATACTTGCAGTGCATGTCATTGCAGAATACTCACATTTCAAATGCTCATCAGTCACATGTAGCTGGTGGCTACTGTATCACACAGTGCAGACCTGGAGCTTGAAGTGGTATCACATACATAATCATCACTCAACTAAATATTTCTCAAATAAATGAGTGAATAATATTAGTTGACTGGTTTTGGTATATACAGACCAAGTAATAATTTTCTGTTATAAAATTATTTTATTGTGGGTCCAAATGCCTCATTATAAAATTTCTGTAGTAAGTAATATAGAGATCTTTTATTCAGACTTAGAATATTTCTTTCTGGAATAAGACTGAAGTTCTAAAACAGTTATATGAACAGTAGAATGCAAAATGGCTTGAGTATTCTGAAATTCATTTGTTTGAACTCATCATTTCATTTTCTTCTGCTGTGTGGAATGAAACTCATATGCTCGTATTTTTATGTCTGTGAAATCTGTATTTTTATTCATTAGAAAGAAGTCAATTAATTTGCATTTACTAATCTCCCATTCCTCACATTGTAATATCATTCTCTTTATATCTAAAGGGAAAATTGTTAATATTTCTTTTAAGCCTATAAACTTAATTTCCATTAAGGGAGCTGGTAGTTTGAATGAAGATAACAACATCTTGCAAGTTTTATTCCTATTGTCTGGATTTTTATAGGTTTTTCTATATCGCTTTCATTTGTGGCATTTGTGTAAGATATGTAGTCTGGTGTTTGCTTAATTTTTCTGATTTATATGTTTAATGGTAGCAAAGTTCATCTAAATGATGCAAATTAAAGAATCTCCAAAATTTTCCCCAAATGTCAATAATGTTTAATTATTTTAAATTGCTCATCTGATACTACTTTTAAATAAGGTATTTGAATATCTCAAATTTTCTACAAATATTAAATGGAAAGTTAAAATAATTTGATTGAATCAAAAGGGGACCCAGATTAACTGGCATCAACAATCTAGAAAGTACATTTCCAATAGACAAAAAGCTTTGAAATAAAAATCAATGTATAGCATAGTCCTACTTATACACAATTTTGTCTATTCCAGGTAAATTTATTTATAGAGAGATGTCTAGAAGGATGCTCGCCAAAGTGTAAGCAGTGGTTATCATTGGCTGATGTGATTTTGAATGATGTTTACTTACTTTTTATTTAGCTGAACCATTTAGATAGTTTTATAATGATGCTAAAAAATATTCAAAAATAAGCTTGAAAATATAGATCAGATCGCATTGTCGTCACAGAAAATTTGACATGTGAACTGTAACAGAAATTTCTATTTCAGAAAAACTATAAATTTGAGTTTGCCTAGTTCTGTCATTTAATTAATAAAGTATTTAATTTCAATCAACATATAAGCCTTATCTGATACATCTTAATGTAGATGAAAACCTAGTAAATAACATTTGTTAAATGTACTGTCTTAAAGTGTGCACCATTTGTTATTGAATATTTGATGAGTGAAATATACTAGTCAAAAAATCTTTCTCATGTATTCATTTGACAAATATTTATTTATTTATTTATTTATTTATTTATTTATTGAGATGGAGTCTTGCTCTGTTGCCCAGGCTGGAGTGCAGTGATGCGATCTCGGCTCACTGCAAGCTCCGCCTCCCGGGTTCACACAATTTTCCTGCCTCAGCCTCCCAAGTAACTGGGACTACAGGCGCCCACCACCACACCTGGTTAAATCTTTTCTTTTTTTTTTTTTTTTTTATTTTTAGTAGAGATGGGGTTTCATCGTGTTAGCCAGGATGGTCTCGATCTCCTGACCTCCTGATTTGCCTGTCTCGGGCTCCCAAAGTGCTGGGATTACAGGCATGAGCCACCGCACCCAGTCTCATTTGACAAATATTTATGATGCAAATAACAAAATATGGTGTGAGTCTGATAGTTTGGAAAGTTGTGGATTTTTATGTGACTCTATTTCACTAATCATAATAAATATTAATCACAGCTACTTTTTATTATGTGCCATTGTGTTAAGTGAATAATCTATATAATCTTTACCGCAACCCTTTGAGTTAGATATTATTATTATTGTTATTATCCCTATCTTGGCCAGGAGGAATCCAAGGAACACGGAGGATTATAACTTGTCTAGGATCATATGACTGTTAAGTGTTTCTGTCAAGTGTGAAGACCAGGCAGTTGAACTGTAGCGCCTGGTGATTCAATCATCACACTGTACCCAGTGTTCTACTGTACACAGATCATGCTTGGTTTGTCTTTGATATTTTAGCAGCAGGCTTTGAAATGTTTTACATTTATAATTACATTACATAGATTAACTAAGCACCGAACATTTTTATATTGCCTAAAATGGACAGTCATCTTATTAGTTTTGTTACTATAGGTAATTCTTAACTTATCTTTAGACTAAATTGGTGATCTAGCTGAGACAAGTATCTGACCCTACCACAGGTTCCTCTGCACGCAGGTCCCAGATGAAGTTCAGTGACTTGGCCAAGGCTTCACAGTTAGTCTGTGGGAAGACACACAAGTCCTATGTGCTTCTATTTGTCAGGCAAAATTATTTTATACATTTGTACTATTCCTAATTATAAAAGTAATTTTTAAAATTCAACCCATTGGTGGGACTCCTTCAAAATATTCTTGCAATTTTATTTAGTAATAAAATTGTTAAATTGTGGCTCTTAATAGCATTACAAACTAATATTCAAGAGAGATTAAAGGATCAGAACTGCACAAGTGAGTAAACAGACTTGATTATAAGGACACCTAATTATTCCAAGGTAGGATATAATTAAGTGCTAAAGCTGTGTGATATAAAGACAATAAAGGCTGCAGTGTTTCTAAGGAGGGAATCAAAGAACCATATTCCTTTGCTGGGCTCTGCTTGCCAAGTTGAAGACTTGAAAAGTAAAACAAAACAAAGCAAGTTTACACAAGGTCTTACAGTTTTGTCTAGTCTTGTCAATTTGTCTTTTAAAGACACATAATCTTGATTAGTCAATCCTATATCTACCATTCTCAAATAATCATATACCGAGGTAACGTATTAATAATAAGGAAACTAGCTTAAAAAGGAAAGTAAAAATAGATGGTAATTATCCTTTGTTGTGTGTCAGAAGCATCTTCTTTTGATATTACTCAGTTTTGTGGTAGGCACTGGCTCCCCATTTTACAGATAAGAAGATTGTGGCTCAGAGGATTGAAGGGACATTGAATGAGGTTGTGCTTATTAGTGAAGGAGATCATCCAAATCCTAGAGTGCTATGGTTTTAATTCCATTCTCCCCACTGCATTTTGATGAATCGCTCCCCGCCACCCGCCCCCCCTCCAGTCGTCTGGAAGATCAGGATACTAGCACTCACGCTTTTATTCCAGATTGTCAGGTGTCTTTGTGGAGGGCAGAAGGGCTTCTCAGAGTGGTTGGGAAGATGCAGCCATCAGTCTTAAATTGCTGCTTGACCTTGTAAGGAGGGTGTCTAAGAATATATAGTATGCAGCTGTGGCTGGACAGAGGCACTCAAGATGGGCTCAGGCAAGCTGGCGCTTCCCAGCTCATTAGAGAATCCTACACACTGCCTTGGACAGGCCAGACAAGGCGGGGCTTGTTGTGTTGACATGCGGAGGAATACATTTAGCATCCAAGATGAGAATGACTTGAGCAAAACAGAGAAATTAGAGCTAATTGTTTTCAATTATTGTCGCTCTCGTTTTTCAACCTCTCTTTTTTCTTCCACTTCGTCACTGCTCCAGTTTTACTTGCCAGAGGAGGAGGAACTTAATGAGTCACTTAATGATGTCTTGGTGAGGTTTAGTTTGATGTGTTGCCTTTTTTGGCCTTGGTTGGTGGGGAGGGCAGGGAATTGCTTTGTGCAAAGGCGTCAGTCATTAGGAGATGAACCCAACACGTCTGTTGATGAAGTTGAGACATGTAGCCTTGGAATGGTGGTAACAACAGTGACAAGGACAGCAGACATGTATTGGAGGAGTATTATGTGCTGAGCACTGTGCCACATGCTTTCATGGAATTTTATATTTTATCTTTGCAACACTTCTATGAAATGGGGGCTATTATATTCTAGTTTTCAGATGATTAAACTTATTTGCTCAGAGCAAGTTGTGTTGGGATCACTGGGACCTTCCTGTTATATGATATACCCCACATGCTATTGACAATGGTATTAGCCAGTAAATATTTAAATTTAAAAGTCAGCAAAATCATGCTTAAGTTGTATGGATGAGCAAACTGTACATTTTAAGATGAAATAAATTATTTGTAAATCTGAAGAGCAAACATAAGGTCTGTATATTGCTAGAAAGATGCGTCTGAATTATTCTCTCATTCTAATACTGTGTATTTCTGCATTTGTAGTATAAACTGCATCAACTTTGAAGGATAACAATAGATATTCCATAATTGTGATAATGTATCTTAATAGTAATAGTGTGCCATAATCAGAGTGACTTAACTAATCAATATGTTTTATACCATATTTTACACTCCTCTATTGAAAGATATTCTTCAAGAGATAAGGAGTGCAATTTAGTTCATTTAGCTCCTAATTCCAACTTTCCTACATTTTGAAGATGTATGGTATTCATTTGCATTTTTGGGGGGTTGCTTTATGTGCTCATTTGGGTCTTACCTATTTTCTTTTTCATTTTAACAGTTACATCCAGCTTTTTCTTGCCTAAGCGGTCTCGGGCTTGCTTCGTCATTTGGCTTTGCTGTGGAGCACTCCTGTAAAGCTAGCTGAATTGTACATCGAAGATCCACCCTTTTGGTGAGTGGAATCATAGCTACAATTTTGTGTTTTGCTCTGTCTCAAGTTGTGTTTGCATTGTTGATCAAAGTGCTTTCATACAGGGTGCAAAATTGGGCCTTTCCAGCTCTGTGCAGAAAAGGATTTTCTTTTTCTTGTGGACAAAAGTAATTTGTACGGCCATTTTCTGTCTTTGAAATTTGCTATTGTCTCTCCCCCTCCCTACCCAATTGAATGACTTTACAATTCTTTAGTCGCACATCTGCCCCTTTTCTACCTGGATAGATCCCCCTGTGACTCCCTGCACCTCACCCCACCAAATAATTTGATCACCACAGTTTTCTTATTAGCTATCTGCACATAGAAATAAAACGTGCCGGTTGTGATTAGCTAGGTTACATAGCATCACATCATAGAGTGCAAAGGTCTTTTGGATGGAAAAACTTGGCCCTCTTAATCTGTTAAATGTTGTTAATCTATACAGGCCATAAGACAGCAAGCAAAGAGGAAATCATTAAGCTTTTCTCATGTTCCCGGTTAAATCATTTCTGCTTTTATGGCCCCTGAACTGGTGTTCTCCATATATTTCGACGTCATCTGGTCCTCTATATCAAATGTTTCTCTCAGGTTCTTTCTTAAGATACCTACAACCACTTTTCTCTGGTCCTCTGCTGTTTAGAGCTTGCTTTTATCTTTTCACAGATCAAATCCTACCAAGATGGCTCATTTTTGGGTGGAACAACTAAAGGGTTCTATAAGGACCATTAATGCACATGCAATTTTAATTTGAGGTCGTGACATCTGACTAAGCTATAACATCAGCTACACCATATTTTTAGTAAATTGAGTATATATAGAGACTTTATGGTTAAGGATAAGGTGTAAGAGGAGATATTAAAAACTCATAAGTAATTAGACAAACCAGTGGAAAATAGATCTGGATTAAGTCATTTTTCTTCTTCTTCTTCTTCTTCTTCTTCTTTTTTAACTCTTGATTCCTGCAGAAATTTTTCTGCGAAAACGAGACATTAGTGAAGACTACGTCTTAGGCGGTTGAGGAAGTAGAAACGGTATAAGGACAAGGTGAAGACATGATTATGATGGAGGTGTTCATAGTACAATAATCAGCCTGGTTGAAACAGTCACTTTAGAAAGTACGTGAGGAGCAGATTATATAATTCCTGAATAGGAATCTCATGCTGTGGTGACGATTAAATGAGATAAAGCAATAAACTACCTAGCCCAGTATTTAGACAAATAGTTAGGGATAAACGAATGTTGACAGCAGTTCTTACTCCATTTCGCTGGCGAAGAAACTGAAGTCCAAGCAACATGTTTGAAATCTACCTGTCTACCATGGCTAATTTTTCACATTCTTTTTGCTGGCTCCATACGTTTTCATGGATGTGCGGCCTGAACAGGGAGAATCTTCCATTAGAGTGGTAGCAGTTCTGTTAGGATTGTATTGTGTTTTCCTTCTGATACAGGCATTCAATTTAATAAGCAGTGCTCAGCACACCTTACCTTTCTCTGAAGAATAGTTGTTCCCAGTGTCTTGGAGGCCAGCTTCAAATTGGCTGTGCAACCCTGCCTTGGTTAGAAGGCAAGGTGAATAGTTCACAGACCAGGTGCCATTCTTTCCTGGAAACATCCCCTGGTGCTACTTGCTGTTGTAGAAGCTTGGGTCTGTTTTTGCTATTGTTCTTAACGAACTCTAAGCAAGTGGTTAGGAAATCCGTTATAAATGCCGAGTTGTCAATTTTGGAAGAAATAGGAAGGCGTATGGTGAAACAGACACAAGACTCTGGCATATCCTATGCTAACCCATCTGTCCTCTCCCAGCAAGTAACAGACCAGAAAACTACAGACTTAGAGAGAGAGAGTTTCATGGGGGAGAACCTGGTAGAATGGAGCCTGCCATGGCGAATGAAGCCTTCGTTGAGGCTTCTTAGAGGGTTTCCCCATTATACCCAACAACCATCCCCTATTTTTCTCTTTGTGGTTCATCATCCTAACCTCATCATCTAATTTAATCTTCTAACTCAGTTTTCTGGTAAAATGTAACAAGATGGTTTTTTGGTGCATGGTGATTGGGAAAGTAGGCAGAGGATGGTAAGGAATGGCATGGGGATGCGGGAAGAAAAAGGAAAGGCTACATGGTTCTGGGAACTTCCTTGAGAATAAAAGCAAACCTCAGAATCTCAAGTTTAGAAGATGAAAGCTTGAACAACTTGCTAAGTTCTCAGGTGTTTTACAGTGACCTGGCTAACAAGCTGGCCTGCACATTCATTCAATTCTTTCATAACGTGTTGCCGTCATGTGATTAGGGCAGTATTTTCATAATTCACTATTGCAACCAAAAATGTTTCAAATTATGGCTAAATAACAAGCCAGTCATTGATGCAAGGCCTGGCTTACAGAAAACTACGACGAACTTTTAGAAAAACTTCCTCGTGCTAACTGCCTGGCATTACATTTCATTGAACCTGTTTTTCAAGAAATACCCACCTACTTGCAAAAGGACCCTGCAAGGCTTTTGCCCTCTGCTGCTCATTTAGAGTGTCATTCTGAGCCCTAGTAGAATAAATGAGAATAGCTTTGCCAGGCAATAGGGGCTTTATAAACATAAGCCAGTCTTTTCCCAGGTTTTCAGTTCCCAGACCACCGCTGGCTCTTTCCTTTTCACGTAAGCTTATGCCTGAAGTTTTAAATGCTATTCTCTTTGCTTTTTAAGAGGCAGTATCCTTAGGTATACAGCTTTTCTGGCCAGGGATCTACCTTAAACATTTCCATATGGCTTCTCTTGCTTAATGAAGTTGTGTATAGAGTGGTTTTTATTCCATGTTGGATTCAGAGAAAACACTAGGTATAAATGTAGATCCTTATAGTTCTAGGGCAGTCGTACCTACTTTCAACCAGAATAGGATGAAATGCAAGAAGTGCTTCTTTCATTGTCACTAAAAATATGATTTTTGTCGTTTTTCACTGTTTAAAATGTGAAGATAAAAGAGAAAGACAATGAAAAATCATAGGAAAAAATCCGAATACTTTTAAAGGTTGCCTTTAATAAGAGTTAAACAAAGCACCTATTTTTCAGATATTATTAAAATGAAACCATACTTTAGGGAGAAGTTTGAAGAAAACCAAGAGACCTAAATAGGGAATATGTTTTAGGCAGTGCATCCTGCTGTGGCGTGATGTGTGGATTTAACTCCCTATCAGTAGAATACAAGCTGATGTTTTCGCTTTTCTTCCCGTTTAAATGGTTCATAATAGTCGCTGTGTACTAAATATATAAGTGACCGAGTCTCTTTTAAGAAATAAGGTTAACGCATTTTTCTCTAGTATAAAATCCATTTCCATATAAATACTTAAATTATTAGCATCCTGTTGAAAGTATTACACTGAGCTCTTTTTTCCTTTTTGTTTTTTTCAGCATAGAAATGCCCTTTAATACTCAACAGCTAACCTTTAAGACGAGTGCATTTTGAGTTGTTTGGTTTTTATTGTTATTATTATTATTTTTTTGACGGAGTCTCACTCTCTGTTGCCCAGGCTGGAGTACAGTGGTGTGATCTCAGCTCACTGCAACCTTCATTTCCTGGGTTCAAGTGATTCTCCTGCCTCAGCCTCCCAAGTAGCTGGGATTACAGGAATGCGCCACCATGCCCAGTTAATTTTTGTATTTTTAGTAGAGATGGGGTTTCACCATGTTGACCAGGCTGGTCTCGAACTCCCGACCTCGAGTGATCCACATGCCTCAGCCTCCCTAAGTGCTAAGATTACAGGCATGAGCCACCATGCCTGGTCTGAACTGTTTTTTAAACTACACTATATGCCTGAGTTGCTTCTTAATATTGTGAGATTTACAACAGGTTTTCTTTAAATATTTCATGTTTCATCCCATCAAGTCATGTAGTACTACATATTTCACAAAATATTTTCTTGGAAATGTAAAGAATAAAATAGAACTTAGTGTAACTAGAACTAATATAGGATGCCCGTGGTGTTTAAATGTAACAATTATCATGGGAAAATGGAAAAAGGAACAGCTATTAAATATATGCCATATACCATTTTTAAACTTTTTTTCTTTTTAGCATAAGTTATGTTATTTAACCATCAAAAGTAAAGTCTTCTTTAATCCTGAAAACAGAGCCCCCAATAGGTTAAATATCTTTCTCAAGTTTGTACAACTGGTGGGGAGGAAAACCATATTTTGTCATTCAGTCTGTTACTCCAGATACTAATCTATTGTTTGGACTTTTTGGACAAGAAAATAATGAGATTATTCTAGAAAAAGACATACATTATCATAAAGAATATGATCAGATAAGAATTAATTACGTATTTTAAAATCATGCATTGTTTGTTTAAATTCCCATTGTCACTTATGCTGAAGTGAGAATAGTGTTCTCATTTACGTTTGTCAACTACTATTGGGATGTAGATTTTGGTTTACAAACCTTTTAGTGTATGAATCAATAAGGTATTTCTAATATGAACTAAGAAAAATAATTATAAAACATCACTGAAAATTTTAGGTAGCTCATTTGGAAAACTGAGAGGGAATCTCTTTGAATGGCTCACTTTACTAGCACAAAACAGTTATAAAAAAGGCAAAGTAGTCCATAGGTGTTTGTTGTATCATTGGAACTATGCAAAGCAGGAGGAGCAAATAGAATAGAATTTGGGCAAAATCAAGCATTTTAACTAGGTGTTGAGAAAATATAAGAAAAATAAATTATAAATCTATTTTGACTAGAACACTAAAAGATAAAAAAATTATTAGATGTTAATTTAATATAAATTATATATAATTATATATAATATAAACTATAAGTAAGTCAAAGGATTATAGTTAAGGTCTTTGAGTAGGTATGTTTGTGTGTGTACATGCATACCATACTCAGGTCAATAGAACACAGGTTACAAAAGTGGGAATGTTGGGCCAGGTGCAGTGGTTCACACCTATAATCCCAGCATTTTGGGAGGCTAAGATGGGTGGTTCACCCGAGGTCAGGGGTTCGAGACCAGCCTGACCAACACGGAGAAACACTGTCTTTACTAAAAATACAAAATTAGCCAGGTGTGGTGGCACATACCTGTAATCCCAGCTACTCGGGAGGCTGAAGGAGGAGAATCTCTTGAACCCGGGAAGCGGAAGTTGCGATGAGCAGAGATCGTGCCATTGCACTCCAGCCTAGGCAACAAGAACAAAACTCTGTCTCAAAAAGAAAAAAAAAAAAGAAGAAAAGTGGGCATGTTAATAAGGATAATGGGTATAATATTACAATCATATAGAGAAAGTAAATAAATACCATTAATTCTTGTTATTCACAACAGTAATGTTCCGTAAAGTCTCCATGAACACAGAATTAGCAAATACGGAACTATTGCTCCTCTGGGAAATAGAGTTAGGAAATGGTAAACCTCTGGTCACAACATTTTCATCAACAAACCAACAGATCAATGCATAACCTTGCTTTTCGTGTGCTTCTGTTTAAAGACATCTTATTGAATATAAACTATTGATTTCTTAACATTGCAGTCATGGTCAATACACTACAACTTTTGCCTGAGCAAAACTTCTCCAGCACAGCCTTTTTGTGCTTGGGATCTCTAGATAGCACTGCAGCACCATGCTTGGGGGCCATGTTAGACAGTGACATCACCAACAGCACAAAATATGAAAAACGTGGGACTACCTAGAGAGGGAAAAAGACACTTGTTTGCAGTGTGAGAGCTGAAACGAAGCAGAGCGTCACCTTGTTACCCCTCAGCTGGAGCATGCATGCTGGATTATTCAAATACTTTGGCCCTCTGCACAAGTCCATCAATGACCAAGAAATTGCTATTAGTGTCTATTTTAGGGTTTCAAATACATTTTAGTCCATGGGCAAATTCACAAATATGGAATCCACAAAGAAAATGTCTCTCTGTCTTTGTCTTTTTCTCTCTGTCTCCCTCTCTTTCTACATACATACATACGTATATATTTACACACACACACATATATATTTACACATATATATTTATATATACACATACACATATATATATAATTCTCTATTTTTTTGAGATGGAGTTTCCCTCTTGTTGCCCAGGCTGGAGTGCAGTAGCGTGATCTCAACTCACTGCAACCTCCGCCTCCCAGGTTCAAGCAATTCTCCTGCCTCAGCCTCCTGAGTAGCTGGGATTATGGGCATGAGCCACCATGCCTGACTAATTTTGTACTTTCAGTAGAGATGGGGTTTCTCCATATTGATCAGGCTGGTCTCAAACTCCCGACCTCAGGTGATCCACCCGCCTCGGCTTCCCAAAGTGTTGGGATTACAGGCATGAGCCGCCACACCTGGCCTAATATATATTACTATATTTTATATATATACACATAATAATATTCAGACAATTCACATAGGTGTATGAAATGTCTTAACATAATTTTTGAAGTGGATTTATAAAGTTTATCTTTGAACTTCTTGCTAAACAAAGCCCAAATTGAAATGTGTTCCTTTGATATATCTATGTTGCCTAGAAGTACTGTAGCTACTTGGAGGAAACAAAGATTTCTCTAATGCTTAGGTCTGATAGAAATTTCTCACATGAGCCTTCATATGAAAAGGTATTGTAATACAACCAATATCATCTGTAAACTAAATCCAGCAGTGGGCCTTCTACAACTACGTCTTAAAGGATGTTCCTGATGACAGTATAACGAACATAGTTATATGTGGATTAAATTGAAGTTCAGACAGACAGCTTTTCATTGGTCCTGCATGATTCAAGGTTAAAACTTGAAATGAGTAAATGTTGCGTATCTTACTGGTTACCTTCCACAAATGCAGCATCTTTCATTTGTAAATACTTTTTATAAATTGAGTAGAAGATAATTGGGATGGATGTCTAAAATATTGGTCTTCTCTTTAGATGTTTAAGTAACATGTTTTTAATAATCCATACATGATAAGATGTCGGTATTGGTCTTCTAGGCAAATTATCGAAGATGTTTTTCCTATTATCCTTGGTGTTGGTGACGGTGTGGTGTGGGGAATTACTAACCACTCTCTATGGGAAGGAGAAGTGCTGAGGATCTAAAAAGGCTTACAACTTTTGAACCTGTTATTACACATTTAACATTTTATGCTAAGAGAAGAATCAACACGGATAGAAAGATATATTTAAAAGATGTTACTTAATGAATGATTTGAAATAGGAACAATTCTTCCACTCCTTCACCTTGGCACTGTGTGGTTGCCATTTGTGCACACTTACCCCACCTCTGTGTGGTCTTGCTTCTCACAGCTGCTCCTGCGATTCTTGTGGGAAGCCTTTGCTCGGGATGCTAAAATAAATAAATAGATTAATGCATAAAAAAGTAAATAAATATATAAAATAAAATAGAAGCAATTTGAAAACAACCTAGAATTCTACAAATAAGGGCTTGATTGAATAATGACATCCAACTGTCGAAGTGCTATATATTCCTGAAAAATGTATCTTCTCAAAGAATATGTAGGAGTATAAAAATACCTTTCTATATTGTTTTTAAAAGGATGTGTAACCCAATCCCAGTATCGTTATATTAAAAATGTACCAAAAGACCATTTTTTTTAGAAAAGGCAGAAAGGACATACCAGAAAATGTTAATTGTGGTTATTTCTGGGAAGAGAGGGAATGGAGCATTTGTATTTTCCTATGCTATTTTAGTATATTTTTCTGACTTTCTACCATAATTTTATGTTACTGATCACATATTAGCATATGACACATTCTAATCAAATTGAGAAGTTTATCTTGGATGTTAAGCCATTCTACTCCTACCAACAATATAGATATCTTATTTTTATGAGAAAGATTTAATATCTTCAAGCAGAAGATGGTGCTGTTTATATCAAGTATTATGGACAGCCAACATAAAGGGGAAAACATACCTTTAGAAAACAAAAGACATGATTTTTTTTCACTTTCATTTGGATCATAAATCAAGATATTGCTTCCTGGGTATTGCTGACATAACCTTTCTCATTTCATACCATTATTAACTTAAAAATTAATCTACTAAGTGTCCTTTGTGTGCCTTTTAGGAGAATATAGTCAGTTAAATAATATAAATGTTTTTTAAAAGTTTCTAAGCCTTTTTTTGCTTTTTAAAAGTTTCAATTACATTGGAAGAACTAGTCGGTTCTTTAAAAAATAAATAATATGAAACTCAGAGGAAAGAGTTATTGTAGTTATTATTGCAGGCAGAATGCAAAGGAGAAAGCATCTGAAAGAATGAATGGTGCAGAATGAGCTGTAAATAGGGATTTGCTAAGCACACTGCAGAATAATAAGGCCTGCTTATTGAGGGCCTATTACATGCCAGCTACTGAGTTAGACTTTCACTGCAGCCACTTGAAAACATTGACCACGACGTTATACAGCAATTGATATGATCTCACTTCAGAGATGATATTAGACAGCCTCCCAACCTTACACAGCTAGTGAATGGCAGCAGAAAGATTCAAAGACCATTCTTCTGTTCTTTTTCTTACTTGCTAAGTCCTCATCCCAGGCATAGATTGTTTATTTCTTGCCTCTCGTCGTTTCCGTTTCTTCTGCAGAATTGTGTTAAAGTGACTTGCCCAGTGTTGCAAAGTAGAGGGGCAAGCTGGGAACAAGGTCTGTTTGACTTAGAACCTGGGTTCAATCTGTGACTGCTCTTAAACTCGACAGCTCTATGAGTGTAAAAGTGCTTTCTTCATAGTGTGCTAGGAGAATCAATTAGTATTATGTGTGAAAGTGCTTATAACAGGCTGGGCATAAAGTGAGATTCTATTATCATGTTTTGTTCTTCTTCTTATTACTACTATTATTACTACAGCATTATTACCAGAAGAGCAAAATGCATATCAATAGTGGTATGGGAAGACATTTAAATGATTAACAGAATAGTGAGATATTTTTTATTTTTATTTCAACTTATTATTTACTTATTTATTTATTTTGAGATGGAGTCTTTCTCCGTCGCCCAGGTTGGAGTGCAGTGGTGCGATCCGGATTATTGCAACCTCCGCCTCCCGGATTCAAGCAATTCTCCTGCCTCGGCTTCCCAAGTATCTGGGCATACAGGCGCCTGCCACCACGCCCAGCTAATTTTTTTTTTTTTTTTTTTTTTTTTTTTTTTTTTTTTGCATTTTTAGTAGAGTAGTTTGGCCAGGCTGGTCTCAAACTCCTGACCTCAGGTGATCTGCCTGCCTTGGCCTCCCAAATGGCTGGGGTCAGGCATGAGCCGCTGCACGTAGCCATAGTGAGATGTTCTGTTTTCAAATTTCTTCTGACACAGTCATTACTTCTAGAAGAGTATCTTAGTTTGCAACTACTATGCTCTAATAACTCTCTTAAACTTGCTAATACTTCTATTTTAGGAAAAAGGAAGTAGGCTCAGATACAGAACTTTTATTAGCCAGTAGATTCTAGTTTAAAATTAGGAGCTTTTAAAAAATTAAATTATTTTTACAATTAATTGTTTTTTTTTTTTTTTTTTTTTTTTTTTGAGATGGAGTCTCGCTCTGTTGCCCAGGCTGGAGTGCAGTGGCGCGATCTCGGCTCAGTGCAAGCTCCGCCTCCCGAGTTCCCGCCATTCTCCTGCCTCAGCCTCCTGAGTAGCTGGGACTACAGGTGCCCGCCACCACGCCCGGTTAATTTTTTGTATTTTTAGTAGAGATGGGGTTTCACCGTGTTAGCCAGGATGGTCTCGATCTCCTGACATCGTGATTCGCCTGCCTCGGCCTCCCAAAGTGTTGGGATTTCTATTTACAGTAAATAATACTGTTTTTAAAATGTTTACATCTTTTGTAATTGACTTTAAATTGTTTTTAAAATGTTTACGTCTTTTATAATTGACTTTAAAAATAGTGTTTTAAAAAATAATTTTAAAAATGTATCAAGATCGATACAAACGATAAGGAACAGTGCCAGTAGTAATCGTTAGTGGCCATTGGGAAGGCAATGCTGGAAATATGGTTGGGAAATATTGCAGTGTATGAAATTGGCAAAACATACATACACACACACACACACACACACACACACAAATAGCAAACTCTAGGGAGTAACCACTGTGACCAAAATGAAAGATTTACATAAACAATTAGTGGGAGATAAGGTTGGTAAAACTCTCTTTTTTTGTCCTTTCACCAGAAAGCAGTGCAGATGTGTGAGACACAAGCAGCACTGGTCTGTTGATGCTCCTTGGGGAAAACTCTCCCCTAAACCACAGCACTCAGATGAGGGTAATGGGTGGCCACTTCTTCTGTGATTTAAATTCAAGGAAGACATCTTTTTGGACTAGCCAATTTTATTCAGCCTTCCCACTTTATGAATCTGTGCTCTGGGAGGACAACTACCATATCTGGCTTCCTTATTACTAAATCTCCACTGCTTCGCCAACTGCTTGGGACGTAGTAGGTGCTCAATAAATATTTTTCTGGATGAATGAGTAAGTGCTGTCCACAAAGCGTCCTTCACTGAGCTCATTTTAGATTTGTGTGATTACATCCAAGAACTTGGATGGGGCTGACATAGAAAAAGGGAATTAATTCCAAATTTAATAGATGTATGACCTTAAACGACGCCAGCAGTGTCATTGTAGAAGTGCTTGGGAGACCTGCCACTGTCAAGTGAAATGCCGGTAGCACAAATTGAGATATTAAATTGATTCAAGAGGCCCAATGCGCACAGGGATGTCACTCTTGGGAAGACCGTTAGGGGCTTCCGGAGAGGAAATGTTGCTGCCCACCAAGTTTCCTTGAGGGAACAAATCAGTTTGACTCGTCAGCAGTCTTTATGGATTGCCAGCCGTGGGGCATTCCAGAGCAAAAAGATTATGCCTCCGCATAGTGACACTGCTATTTTAACAGGACACGGAGCAGGATGATTCATGAGACAAATAATTCTGTTCTAGACTGTGTGTGTGCATGCATGTGTGTTCAAAGTTAAGGATGTCAAGGGAAATTTTTCAGAAAAGTTACCTGAGGGTGCTAGTCTAGCCCCCTAGAGCTTCCTTGTTATATAAATCACATACTGAAAGTCATCAATTTAGATTTGGATGTGTGAAATTAGCCATTTATAAAATAATTCTGCTGTTGGTGTGTTTCCTAATTCAGATATAAGAAATGATAGTGACGTTTATGTTTTGGTATAGATATTTTGTAACCAGGGATGCCACATCACACTTTCTCGAGTTCCTTGCACAGTGATAAGATGAATTTGTCAAACAAAACCTCTCTGCCTTTGCTGAAAAATATTTTGAATGTGCATTTGTGTATCCAAGATTTTGGCTCTAAAGACCTATAAGCTCTGTGTTTTGGGATTGCTTTGAAAAGCCATTTTAGTTATATATATATATATACACACACACATACATACAAAAATCAGATTGAGAATTTTCCCAAAATGTAGGTATATTTTAGACTAAATGTTGAAATTCAGTAACAACAAGAGCAGCAACCATAACAACAATAATAATAAATTACAGAACTTAATAATAGCAAGCACGTGGAGACCACATGATCCCGTGGGCCAACTCCTTTAAGGATTAAACATATATTATCTCATTTAATTCCCACAACACTCCATGGTACACCATGTCATCACTTTGGCACTCCCTTAAACTTCCGTTACTCAGCCAGCCTCACCTGACATTTTTCTCAGCTTCTATTTCCTGCATAAGTGGAATGCAACAGTGAAACAGCAATATTTTGCAGCACAACTCAAAGTGGTATGATGTTTATTAAAAAGCAGGAAGACCTAAATTTGTTTGGTCCATTGGCATTATGTCAGTATCAAAGCCCTAACTGATATAATGCATGACAACTTTCTGAATAAGTGACACTCATTCAATGAATGTCTTGACCAGATACTCCAGGGGAAAAAATGCTACGATACATATATTTTTGTTAAATAAGGCTGTTATTCACGTTACCTACGATGCCTTTAACATTAGGGCCCTAGTACATAATTTGCCCAATTCAAATATGATAGAACTATTTATTATAAAATTTGCAATTCCAGATCTCCAAATTACTCTTTTGCATCCCTGAAGGCTACCTGCAGTAATAAAGAAATTCCTCTGCCTTTGAGTGACTCCAAGAGACAACGTAAAGGCAAGACACAGCAGCTTCACGAAAGCGCAACATAAATTTGAATATGCTCTAAAGAGGGGGCAGTTGTCACCATGGTGATTTTATTCTTTCCTAGATTGAGCTCAAAATGAAAGGGGAGCTCAAAATGAAAGGGGAGGAATTTGTAAAGCAAAGATGCTGAAATAGGTGAATCAAAAATCTGGATACAATTTCCAGTTGTTGTTCAAAATACAGTCCTTCATTTGATGTTTGGAGCCTATATTTGGGATCAGACACTCAAGATAGTGATTGTTACATAGCCTGAGAAAGTGTACTTCTATTGTTAGAATATTTATAGATAATTGGAAAGCTCTCTAATTATTATTAATATTCTACTAAAAATGATTATACTGGCCTTTCCTCTACTAACGTTATTGAGTGTTTACTATTCACTAGGCAATATGTAATGTTCTTTGCATGCATTATTTTATTTAATACTTACAAAAATCTATATGATAGATGTTACGACTATTCCCATTTTAAAGATGAAGAAACTAAGGTTTATGCATTCATGGCAAACATTTTTATAAGGATACATCACTGCAAAAGAAGTCTGATTCAAAATCTCCTGTCTTTATGAAGTTGTGTTTTACTGGTTTGTCTGATCACACAGCTCCTAAGTGGCAGATACAGGATGCAAACCCAGGTTCAAATTATTAAACCTTATAATAAATAATGTTCAAAGCCTATGTCAATAATCTATGATTTTAGAAGCCTTATTTAAGATTGGGCATACCTACAGGTCAAAGTTTTAAGCAGTACAAGGTAGGAAGGCTGCTGATGTGAGCCTGGAGTGCTCACGGTGACCATTACTCTTGTATTGATCACTCTGAGAATTTCAGGAATACGCTACCAAGGATATAACTTCTTTCCAATCACATGTTACCTAGGAGAAGCCTCACTAGACCTCTGACAATTCCTATCACCCACAACTGAAGGAGGATTCTATTCCAATTGGGAAGGGCCTTCTCATAAACTGAGAATATGAAGCAGAGATTTATTGAAACCAACCCTGGCTGCCGTTACAGTGACAGATGTCACAGCTAGACCGCCCTCAAACAATCCTGGAATGACTCTTTGGAATTCTGCACATGCCAACAGCCATTTTCAAACACCACAATTTTTTGCTTATGTTCTCCCTCTAGCTTTCTATGTGACCTTCATCAGCAAGTCCTTGCCATGGCACCTCTGGTTTCTGACTTTCAAAATTGGAAAGAACAATGTTTGCCTATTAGAGAAGTCACTGGGATTCTGGGACATGCGTATCTTGGTGAAAGTTAAGCAGTATTTGTGAGTCTTGACCCTCTTCCTCATGGCCCAGAGGTCCTAGTGTTTTTGAATTCCAAAACAGGGTCAAAACCACCTTTCTTTGTATCTTTGCAGATACTCTGGAGAATGCCTAGCCAGTATCTCCATTTCCCCTGAGGAAATGCATAGGAGCCAGCTGCTAAGTGCTGGTGTTTTCATGCACCTGTTTGTTTATTTTTTTAAATGTAATTGGGAATATGCCTGGAAGCATGTGTCTATTTCTCCAGTGCACTCTAAGCAGATTTAGACATAGGGAAGACAATCACAGCCTTGTATTGTTCATCTATTGCATCTGTAGCTCTCCAGTTGGTGTTTTGCAAAGATAAAATGATCAGAAAGTGCTCGGAATGCAAATTTTAAATGGGGAGATGAGACACTAAAAAATAACCAGGAACATTAATTAAAAAACCAACATCGTAATCATAATCCCTTATCAGGGACTATAAAGCTTTTTATCAGTGTTTTTCAATGTTGGCTGTGTTTTAATATCATCTAGGAAACTCTAAAACACACACACACACACACACACACACAGTGCCTGGGCTCTACCTTCAATGATTGTGATTTAATTGATCTGGGGTGAGGTCCACATATCCATACTTTACAAAAGTTATTCAAGATAATATGGTGCAACCAGACCTAGGAGCCACCTCAATGCCTACATTTCGCCCTCCTTTCTGTGCACCTGCCCCCATGCCAAGATGCTGTGGTCAACTGCCTTGCCTTCTGTTTGAGCATACAAAGCTCATGCCTCCTTTAGAGTCTTTGTTCTATTTTGTCCCTCCTATAAAATGTTCTTACATAGATCTTTGAATGGCCTTTCCTTCTGTGCCATTTAGCTCTCAATTCTTATCACCTGTTTGCAATCTACATGAGCAGAACCTTCTAGAGTTGTGCAGTGCACAAGGCAGGTGGCCATAAACTATAGCTCTGTCTTCCCTGACACTTGGCAGTCTTTTCGGGTTACTCTGAAATCAACTTGTTCTATTATTTTCTCTCCAAGTTTTGAACTGAAACCAATTTGTGTATCAGATTTTTTTTAACCTCCTACAATTAAAATTCAGGGGCCAAGAGAGCAGGAACTTCCTCTGACTTGTTCAGTGCTCTATTTCTAATACATAGAATAGTACCTTGCATACAATAGGTGCTCAGTTAATATTTGTTAAATGAGTATTCTGCACGTGATTTACAAAGCTTAGAATCTCTGACCTAAGGCAGTAATAGAAAGTCGTGGGAGTTCATGAGGCTATGTTAATAGCAGAGACAGATTCTGAGTCGATTTCAAATAAAGAGAGCATATTGGGAGAGTGTTCTTTGTAGGTGGAGCAATATCTCTTTTTTTTTTTTTTTTTTTTTTTTTTTGAGACAGAGTCTTGCTCTGTTGCCCAGGCTGGAGTGCAGTGGCACAATCTTGGCTCACTGCAAATTCCGCCTCCTGGGTTCAAGCAATTCTCCTGCCTCAGCCTTCCAAGTATCTGGGACTACAGGCGCGCACTACCATGCCTGGCTAATTTTTGTATTTTTAGTTGAGACAGGGTTTCACCATATGGGCCAGGCTGGTCTCAAACTCTTGACCTCGTGATCCACCCTCCTCGGGCTCCCGAAGTGCTGGGATTATAGGCATGAACCACTGCCCCCAGCCATGGAACAATATCTGCTAAGAGCTGGAGCAAGTCATGCTCAGAGTGGAACAAGCTAGTTAGCTTGGTTGGGATGACCAAGCTGTGATTATTAAAACTAATTCAATCTCGTTAGATAATAAAATCATCCAAAGTGAAAATAGTCCTGTATTTGGAAATAAATCACAACTGGGTATAAAGCAAATGTCCCTAAGTAATATGATGATACCTGACATGGAGAACATGCAATGTCTCCAATTCTCACTAAAAGTTAGACAGTGTTCGGGCGCAGTGACTCACGCCTGTAATCCCAGCACTGTGGGAGGCTGAGGTGGGTGGATCATCTGAGGTCAGGAGTTCGAGATTAGCCTGGCCAACATGGTGAAATCTGGTCTCTACTAAAAGTACAAAAATTAGAGGGACGTGGTTGCGGATGCTTGTAATCCCAGCTACTCAAGAGGCTGAGGCAGGAGAATCGCTTGAACCTGGGAGGCGGAGGTTGCAGTGAGCCTAGATTGGGCCACTGAACTCTAGCCTGGGTGATAAAAGCAAGACTCCGTCTCAAAAAAAAAACAGAAAAGAGGAAAGAAAAAAAAAAAAGACAGGAAAAGAAAAACAGAAAGCTATTTATTTGTTAATTAATACAGAAATCTGAAAAGTAACCAATACCAATAATGATACTAACTACTGCTGTTTATTTAGTGTTTCCTTCTTTGATGGCATTGCATAATGATATTCAGTACATCATTTTAACACTCACAGAAAACTTAAGAGGTGATTAGTATTCACAGTTTACCATCAATAAAAGTAAGCCTTGGAAAAGTCAAGCAGTTGACTGAAGTCCCACCTCAAGTAAGTGGCTGAAATGAGATGTGACCCCACAATGAGGAACTCCCAAGTTTCTGCATTCATCCAAAATGCTGTACCACTTTATTTCGACCCAGTTTCGTTTAGTGTTACCTGATGATCACGTGTCTTCCATAATAATTGCATCTCATGAAATTAAGATTTTAATAAAACAAAGGAAAGTCTTCAAATAAACATTTCTTGTGAACTTTTTCAGTCCAGCATGTGGAGCTAAGAATATGCTTTTGCAAAGAAGAATGTTATAAATAGTGCTCAGGTTCTCAGGCCAGAGAAGCCAAAAATTGTAGTTATATTTCTGAACATTTTCTTAAATAAGAAGGGGAAATAACTTGTATTTTGCATGTTTTTTGCATGATATCGGTTATTTTAAATTATTGTGATAGCATATAACACTTAAAAATAGAGAGACAAAATAGTTTGCTACATTTTAACGTGCTGTACTAATATTTAAGCAAAATAGGCAAAACAAATGCCTATTCAATTTTTGGTTTATACTTAAATTGAATGCTGATGCTTGGTAATGGTTTAATTAAAACAGGGTGAGAAAGACATTTGGGAGATTTTGTATAGATTCCAAAAGAGATTAGGGGCTCTTTCAAAGAATTTACATGGATTGCAATTTTTTTTTTTAATGTGATTTCGTTTAAAACTGGATTTTTTTGTTTGTTTGTTTTTGTGCAACAGTATCATTTCTCTTGAAGCATACCAAATTTAGGAGTGGGATGGTGGCAGATATTGAACAGGATGTGTATGCTGAAGATATACAAAAACACCAGTGCATTACATATATTATCAAGCATCAGGAATTAAAGACAGAGGAGGACGGATGAGCAGGAGAGATTTTAAGGAAGAAATATCACTTGGCTCAGGCCCAGCTGACGAGCAGTTCTGGGCCTGGACCACTTTACTTGTTTTTCAGAGTCTGGAGAACTGATCAAAGGGGCTGTAGGTTAGACAGGAGCTCAGGAAGGAGAGGGTATCAGTTCTAAGAACTCACCAGGCAAGGCTGATCTGCAAGGCCTGGGTGCTCCTAGCTCAGGGGAGGAGCTACATTCTCTTCACTTATAGAGGATTGACAGAAGATAGAAAAAGCTAATTCCTGTTGAATTCAGGTACCAGTACAAAGAAGGTACCAGTTTCAGATAAACAGCCTCAATTGATATTGAGTGCACAGGTGGGCCTATTTTTCTTTTCTTTTTTAAAAATAATTTATTACTGTCAGAGAAGAATGGTAATAAACCATTCTAGTGTATTTTCTTTAAAAATTGGAGTTACTGCTGATTTGTTTTTAAAACAAATAGTTAATTCAAAACCAACAGAATTCTTTTAAAAAAATGGTAGTTGCTTATTTACTTCATTTCAAAGGTTTTTTTTTTTTTAATTCAGTCTCCCTAGCAACAGAGACATCTGTCTCTATTCTCTTAGTCATTAAAGCCAAAGAAAGTAGCTGCTTCAAAAATAATAAAGGCAATTTCTATGAATTGGGTAACTGTTAATTGTTGCCAAGAAATCTTAGTGAGATAATGAGGCATACAGCAATTGACAAAGATCTTTTCACTGATGTATGAGCTTCCAGCTAGCCCATGGTGGTTAACTAATATATACAGTACCATCGATGAGGTATTGTGTGATTCGCTATGGAACACAAATAGAGAAGTGATCTTTACTCCTTCTAATTTCTTTCAGAAGTATGCCTTGCTGTGATTTTTTCTGATTGCTTAGTAACTAATCATACCTCGGGATTCCAGGGAATATATTTGCCCATTACATTTCGTGAAAGGAGAAAGGTTTGAAGCATTCACAAGGGAGATCAATGCAACAAATAGTAGAGTAGTTGTTGGTGGTGTTAAAACACAATATACTTCTTATTTGTGTTGTAGATTCTGTAAAGCCATTTGAGTGAAAATACTTAAAATTGCACTAGATTCTAAAATATATATTGGCATTTGTGCTAAAACTGTTTGCAGGCCCCTTTATAATGAAACCCCAATCACCCTCTGCAATAGCTTCACTAATAAACACAAAACAGTTTTTCAATGCTTTCTGCTTTCCCAGCAGCCAAGGAAGCAAATTATATTAAGTCAGTACTTTTTATTATTGGCCCTGTGTTTGGCACATGCCTGGCTATATGTGAAACTACTGTTAAATGGGAAATAACAGAAGGAGAAACCAAGCATATAGAAGCTGATTTTTGTGATTTTTTTTTTTAAATAAGAAAATACGGCTCTGATAACCAGATGTGGAATAGCTTATTGCAATATTGTCCTTATAAGCCTATTTTTGTTTCCTGGGGGCTGGGGGAACTTCTACAAATGCGAAGTGTCAAAAATGCTGATTCTAATTTCAAAATTAGGATATTTACAAAATTTACATATGTATGGATAACTGTCATTGAAAATACAATGGATACTAAAGCCGTATCAATTTTAGCTGAGATTTGAACAAGAATTTTGCTTTTATTGTAGCATGTTGTGATATACTTATAGTACAGATAAGAAACAAGGGAACTAAAACATGTTTTTAACCTCACAATGGCATTTGTTTCATGTCAAATTGTAGGCATATATATAGTCTGGTACATTATACAAGTCATTAAGGCATTGCTGGTAAAGAGTTGGGGAAGAACTTAGAATAAAAATGCAAGCATAGTTAAGCAAATCCTTTTAGTTTAGGGATATTTTTATAATTTGTGCAGTATTTTTCTTTTTAAATCCTCTAAATACAGATATTTCTAGTAAATGCTTATGAATATAAATGAATAAAATGAATAAAAGACATTATCTTTTAAAAATTACAGTTTTCATCTGCATAATTTCACACTGTTAAGGTGACAAACTGTTAATTTCCTTTCAAGATGCTGCTAATATAATGAAAGTAGAACGAATTTTTTCTAACAACCAAGTAGAAATAGACACTGAATAGCTGTTGGTGACTTTTTATCAAAAGTTTAAAAAATGCAGTGTAAAGAAAATCTTGGCACTTGACGTGGCATTTATGACATACTCTGAGGTTCTCAAAGTACTGGCTTTGTTGATCACATTTTACCATATTGTCTATCGGCATGTCATTTAACAGCAGGTTCTGGTGGTGGGCTTGCAATGAGTATCTGCCTCAAACAGAGGCCATATACAGGATTCATCTTCCTCTAAATGAGAGGTTGGGAAATTACAGCCTGTAGGCCAGATTTGTCCTGTCACCTGTTTTTGTGTGGGTCCACGAGCTAAGGATTGTTTTTATATTGGTATGTGGTTGAAAAAAATTAAAAGGAGAAAAATATTTAGTGATGTGAAAATTATATACAATTAAACTTTTACTGTCCATAAATGAGGTTTTATGAAAACACAGCACACCTGTTGCTTTACATATGGCCTGTGACTGCTTTTAAGGCTACATCGGCGGAGTTGAGTGATTGTAGATATAGACTGGGCCACAGAACCTACAGTATCACTTTAATAATTAATTGAAAAGTAATTACAATCTGGTCCTTCCTAGAAAAGCTATCTGACACCAGCTCTAGATTTAGGTTATAGAGTCAGCGTAAATTAAAAGAAAATACAACTAATGTTACAGATTATAATAGCTAATGTGTGCAGGTAACATTTAATGAAAACCATTTTGGGCTGGGGATTATGCTACATGTTTTACGTGGATCATCTCCCTCAATTTTCACCTTATGATGCAGGTACTCTTATTATCCTCATTTAATAGATAAGGCAACAAACCTAAAGAAAAGACCTGTCCAAAGCCCCACAAATAAGATATGGTGAAGCCAGGATTTGGAACTATGTTTGTTTGAGGGCAAAATCCATACTTTAACTTTTAACAACTGCACTATAGTCGCTCCTGTAATTATGAGCCCTTACAGATCAATCAGAAAAAGGCCACAAGTTTACTAGAAAAATGAACAAAAGAAATAGGCAGACCTTTCCCCAGTAAGAGATACAAATCTCTTCTTTCCCACAGAGCCGTTAATTCAAGGGTAAAGACAGGAATTACTGAACCCCTTTTGGTTTTCTGACTTGGAATCTTAGATTTGAATTTCTTTTACCCTCAAACCAGGGTTAATATTCCATGACTTTATCAGGGTCTCCAGAGTTTCTGAAACACAACCATCAAATCGCTGCCCTGGTGTTTCCACCAGCTAGACTTAATCATGTCAGCTAGAAAATATGGGAGAATCCTAAATTATGCTAGTGGATTCTCTACGAAAGAGGATTCTTTTGGGGGAGGTAAAAAAAAAAAAAAAAACGTTGTTATGACAAGGAAAAAGAGTGCTCCAGTCAGTTCTGGGGCAGAATTCTGCAGTGTTGGGAAATATCACTGCTCCCAGATTCATTTTTATGAACCAGGATTCCACGGATACAAGAGTTCATGGAGAAGTTCTGAAGATTTTAGGTACCTTCTTCTCCTTCACATATCCATCTTCCTGGTCCTGTGTTTTGTGCCAGGTTGTCTTTGTATGAGCCAGGATTCTAATTTGTAAGCAACTTAAGCAGAAAAGGAACTTACTGGAAGAGTGTCAGGTAGCTTCTAGAATCATTAGGCAGCCAGGAAAACAAGGTTAATAAAGGAGACAAGAAGAGAAGGAAATTTGGCAACAAAAGTCATAGCCTAAGCCCTGCCATAGGTTTGGACTAGTCGGGACAGCATATGTCACTAGTTTTAAGGTTTCCGAATGTTGTTATTTACATCAACTTTTGAACTCTCTGTCCACCTTTCTGTCATGTGTAAACAGTCACAGTCTTGGATGAGAATAACCAACTGCACAAGTCTTGGACTTTGTACCTTACCTTACCAGCCAGGGTAGAAAGGAAGCTGTGTGGACTCCTTAGGCTTCCAGAACAGAAGGAAGAGGATTTGGGTAGATAGAAAAAATGCAAGTGAATTAATTACTATATTCTGTGAGGTTCTGGAATGAAAAGATGATTTTCATAGTCCTTGGCTTTAAGATAGACTAACCCATAGCCATCGAAATGCTGTAGTATCTCTCATCAGTGGTTCTTGAGCACACATCAAAAGGATGGCTAACCGACCCAGTGGATGATGGGAAATGCACTCTGCCATCTTTCTAGGATTAGGTAATGGCAATATCTCAGCTAAGTTTTAACAGACGAATAAGAATAAATAGGTAGCAGGGAAGATAATGAATTTCTGTTAGCCATGGGCACATGCCTAGTAATTACAAAAATAAAATGCTGCTAATTTGATGGCATACTTAAAGTTTTAAACATCATCCCACGTGGAGACTTTTATTTTATTTTTATATATTACAATTTTGTTGAGATATAATTAACATGTAATAAACTACACATATCTAAAGTGTACAATTTGGTAAGTTTTGCACATGTATACTCTCATGAAGCCATCATCATAATAAATTCCATCACCTCAAAACTGCCTGTGCCCCACTGTAATCCATCTTTTCCTCCACCCCTATTCCCAGGAAACCATTGTTCTGCTTCTTGTTACTGGATATAAATTTGGGCTTTCTAGAATTTTATTCGAATGTAATCATTCGATATATTTTTGGGAGAATATGTGAGAAGATTCACCCGTGTTGTTGTGTGAATCAATAGTTTATATCTTTTTATTTTTCTTTACAATTCTTACAGAAGAAAAAAAAAGCAGGCAGCTAGGTCACTTCTTGATGTCTAAATCTATCACTAATTTTTTTAATATGTTTATATAGTCCGCTGAGAGTGAAACACAAAAGTCCTCTAAATTGATCATGTTGAAGTGGTTTAAGTCTTGCACTACTTCTCACTGTGGAGAAGACCCGGGTGAGTTCACTGCAGGTTGATTTTCTTATCCCTTTGAGTCAAGAGCCAAATCTAATGTATAGGCTGGGAAAGTCTTTGCAACTCTCAGATCCTGTGATTTAAAATTTGATAAGTTAGTGGATTTCTCAGGGGCAAGTGAATTTCTCTGCAAAATGAATTTTTCTTGAAATTTACTGGTGAGGGTATTTTAGATTTAAATTTAAACATATTTACAAATTCAGTAAACATTGTATGGGCTTCTATTATGTGCCAGGCCCTGAGTTGAGTAGCTGAGATACAGAATTGATGAAGACATGGTCCCTGCCTTTGAGGGATTTCTAGTACAACAGAGGTGTATGGTTAGAAAAGTACATTATGTACTCTAATTCACAGCACTATTTATAGAGCACCTATTGTATACCAGGTCCTCAGCTGGACCCTGTGGAAATGGTCACCTCCTTCCAATCACAGAGCTTACTTTCTAGTGGAAGAGACTGATAATGAGAAATTAAGCACATACATGAGGAGGATGACCCTCAATGTTATGATGGAAATTAACAGGATGTTAAGATAGTAATTTAGAGAGGCCATTTTGTAGAAAGAATCATGACCCGCTTTGCAGAGGAACAAGGGGATTGGGACGAGAATATTCCAGGAAGTGCAGAGAATTGCAAGAACAAAGACTGACATGGGGCAGGGCTGGCCTGGTCAGTGGAAAATAAAGAAGGGGGATTGAGCTGGGAAGAGTGACCAAGTGAAGAGGGGACTTGAGGTGACAGTGGAAAGGTAGGCGGGGGCAGGAAAATCCTGTAAGTCTTGGCCCAGCCATAATAGAAAGTTAGTGTTTTTTGTTTTATTATGTGTACCAGGGAACCCCTGGAGTAATAGGACAGAGTATCTGAGTTTTTATTTTCTATGTTTTAATTTTGTTTTTTAAATGAGGTCACATTAACATAAAAAATTAATAAATAAAATGCCTGCAATAAAATCCATAGATCCTAAGTGTTCAGTTTGAATTTTGACAATTGTATGTATCTAGGTAACCACTACTCAAAACAAGATATAGAACATTTCAACTCAAAGAAAGCCTTTTTTTTTTCGAGACGAAGTTGCCCAGGCTGGAGTGCAATGGTGCAATCTCGGCTCACTGCAACCTCCGCCTCCCGGGTTCAAGCAATTCTCCTGCCTCAGCCTCTCAAGTAGCTAGGATTACAGGAGCCCGCCACCATGCCCGGCTAATTTTTGTATATTTAGTAGAGATGGGGTTTCACCGTGTTGACTAGACTGGTCTTGGGCTTCTGACCTCAGGTGATCCACCTGCCTTGGCCTCTGAAAGTGCTGGGATTACAGGCGTGAGCCACTGTGCCAGGCAAAGAAAGTTTTATTTTACCCCTTTGTTGTGTTTGTTTGTTTCATTTTATTTAATTGGAAAATAGTAATTATATATGTATATGTATGGGGTACAATGTGATGTTTTGCTACATGTATACATTATGGAATAAAACAAAATCAAGCTGATAATACATCTATCACCTCACATACTTATCTCTCCTTGTTGGTGGTGCAAACATTTGAAGTCTACTCTTAGCAATTTTGAAATGCCCTTTTCTGATTTACGTTTTAAATTACCCCTGTTGAAAATTTGTAAAGGATTCATCTCCATACTGCTGTCTAACTTAAATTCTCATTTACTTCTCTCTAACCACAACACATTTTTAGAGTCACTATACCCTTTTACTGTGGCCCTGATGAGTCCCTTACCACACACCTTCTGATCTGATCACTCTCTTTCCAGGCTTTCTTAAGTACTTTATTTTCCAAGTCACTTCCTTCTGAGATTTCAATCTCTCCTCTATTCTGCCTGGCCAAACTCTAAACATCTGACCAGCCTCATTTCAAATCCTACCTTTTCATAAAGCCTGACACTTATAATTAAGCCATTCCAGACTGGTCTGTGTTCTCTGAATTCCAGCAGTATTTCTCAGTTGCTCCTCTATTGAGTTTTTATGTGTACAATCTTGGGAAGGAATAAAGAGAATTATACAGCTGTAATGAGAACTGATATACTGAGTGATGTGGAGAAAATAATAATGATACTAACAGAAAGAGGAGAGGCACGTACATTCTATCTCAATGTAGCCTTGTCATTTTGAAACGGAAAATCTCATGCAACATGTGTAGACCTGGCCTAAACACATTTCGGTCTTGGTTTGGTTAAACTGCTGAAATTGTTTGGTTTTTCTCTTTATCTTGCACTGTGAGTCATGTTTGTCCGTGATCTAGTCAGCCAGTCATGAAGGCTTACACACTCCAGAGAATGCTGGATGCCTTTCTGCCGGGTTCAGACTTCACTGTCTGCTGCCTTGTCATCCATCTAAATGCTAACTATTGCCTTTTCTTTCTCCGCCCGAGAGAGTCAAACGCTCAAGGCATTGACTTGTCAGTGGTGGGTGTTTGCCGGCGCTAGTCCTGTGGCTTATTGAGGTAATGGATCGGCAGGATTTGCTTATTTTAAAGACGATTTAATCGAGTGCATTCTGTGCGGGTTGATACGTTAAAAATTCAGGATGTTATTTACAAAGAATTGCACAGAAACCAAGGGCAAATGGGGCCTTGGCCAAGATTTTCTTCCTTATTGATGCTGCCATCACAAATATTTAATTGGCATCAAGGTAAATATTTAAAGCTTAATGTAGCATGTTGTTAATGGATAATGAAGGTGTGGGGTCCTTACTACCTCACTTTGCTCCTAGAATGTAATTACCAGCACAGGGATAGTCAGAGATGGAAGCAATGCATCATCTCCGGGCACTCGCCTGCAGGTAGTGTGCACAAAAAAATGGTAGTTGTTATGATCCATTTTGTGTATTTTGATGCATTAGTTAAAATCGGATGTTTGCATTTCTATGTGCATTAACATCCAACGTCAATGAATAAGACAGTGCTTTTTGGCAGCAAGACAATGATGTCGAAGATTTATATATGTACTCCAAAGTAGAGAAAAATGTATTTCTTGAATGCAAGTCCTGTCTTTGGCATTTCATGGAGGAAAAGACAGGCCCTTTCTAAAAGTCCCTTTTTCGTGGTATGTGTTTTTATTTTTCATGTTTCTCAAGTAAAAAGCAGAAAAGAGTCTGGCACATGATAAGTAATCGATAAACATAGATCTCAACTACTTCTCTTTTCTTGCTGTCCTGGGTGACTCTTTTTTGCTTTGTGCAAGCCATTTCTAACTTTCACTGGTGTTGTGGTTACAGTGACAATATTAGAATGATGTTACTTACCTTGAAAATGACATATTATTTTGTCCTCCCATTTTTTTCTCCAAGTTTATGTTCTTTCAGTCATGGATTTCTATACCAAGCAATTGAATTATGCTGAAATATGCTACCTTTATATGGTCACCATTTGGGAATTGTATGCAAAGTTATTTCATGCTGTCATTTTTGCTCCAATGCATTATTTTAAAAGCACTTAGCAAGAATCATGATAAATAACATGTGTGTATAGCTGTATTTGATCTGATGGACTGAACCCTAAGACATTTAAGTGCACGTCACATGAATGACCTGTTAACAAGAGAATGGTTATAATCGTATAATCACCCATTTCTTCACTTCTTGTTTCTAATTGGATTTTTCTACTTACGTATTCATCACAGAAGAAAGCTGCTTTTGAGTGGTCAGCAAGTCTTAGACCTGTTTGAAGCTTAATAGATACAACAAAGCTTGAAGCGTGGGATCCATCGTTGGAGATTTGGGTCCTACACCCTGATGGTGTGTCGGCTGGCTTCTGCTCCTGATGGTTCCCCATTCTTGCCCTCATTTCTTGCAGAGCTTGTCATTCCTGTTGTTTCTGCCTGTTTTCTTATTAAAGAAGAGATTAGCAGCTGTTAAATCCATATTAGAACCCAACTGAGACTTTATTTGAGATGAAACATAAAACTTGAAAACACACTGAGGAAAAGGAAGCCCCTTAAGGAGGGAATGGTCAAGCATTTTGTCTAAAAAGAACAGTTTCTAAGACTCAGTTCCTGTGACTGGGGAGGTTATTCTATCAATAGACAGAAACCAAAATGATGCACATTGTTCGCAAACAACGCAAAGCATGACACTTTTCATTCTGTATCAACCGAATGCATCAACGAGTGATGTTTCCTTAATCTAGTCTCTCTGCGTTAGCATTGCCTGACGTACTTGCTACAGTGCAGATTTCTAGGCCCACACCAACCCAAGGAATCAGCAGCTCTGGAGCCAAGGCCGTGGAATCTGTATTGTAACAAGTACCTCAATTGGTACTTTAGATTTTTCAAAAATAATTTGTGTGGGAAATATCATTGCCAAAAAATGTGTTTTTTTGAAAATTTTATTCATCTGAAATGTTAAGAGTGTGGGATATAAAGCCTGACCAACTAGCTTCGTATACCCAGCTCTACCGCTTACTAGCTGTGTAAGCCCGGCCAAGTTATGTAGCCTCTCAGTTTTTCATCTTTAAAATAAGAGATATAATTGTATCATCACTTAGGACTGTTTTAGGACTTTGGTGAGAGAATCTCTGTGAAGCAGTTGGCATAGTGTTTGACACATATAAAATATCCCTTTAAGGGTTAATTGTAATTGTCATCATACTAGTAATAGTTCTTACTGTTTGGCTAATAAGAGAATAATAATTATGTTGCAGCTTATCTGTGACAGACTTGTAGAATACAATAAAACAGGCCAGGCACAGTGGCTCACACCTGTAATCCCAGCACTTTGGGAGGCCGAGGCAAGCAGATCACCTGAGGTTGGGAGTTTGAGACCAGCCTGACCAAATGGTGAAACCCTGTCTCTACTAAAAATTCAAAATTAGCCAGCGGCACATGCCTGTAATCCCAGCTACTCGGGAGGCTGAGACAGGAGAGTTGCTTAAACCCGGGAGGCGGAGGTTGTGGTGAGCCAAGATCACGCCATTGCACTCTAGCCTGGGCAACAAGAGTGAAACCCCGTCTCAAAAACAAAAACAAAAACAAAAATAAAAACTAAGTTACACATATTTTCAAAGCAGAAATTTCTGATCTCTGTAGCTCTCTCTCAAAATGAACTTTTAAAAAATAAAATGTTGATCCCTTGGGTTTTCTGGACTGGACTGTTTTCTTCAGGAAGGTTGCTCCAGGCATGTTGAAGGGCCACAACCTCAGATGACCACTGAAATGAGCAATGTGGACCAGCTCAGGGTGGGCCCTGCAGTGCTTTTCATGGGCTGAGTCCTTTTGAGGTTTCCTCAGTAGTTCTTCGCCTTCTAATGTCTTTCCTTTGGTGAATGAAAGTGGTCAAACCTGTGAGTGGCCTTGTCCTTCCACCCATAGACGAAAGGCCGTTCAGTTCTGACAATTTAAAACATGCCCTTCACTTTTCCCTATGTAAAGATGGCCTTGTGTTTTCATTGTGTACGTTTTCGGCCAAGTTCTCACACTGCGTTTTTGGCGATGAGAGGCTTTAATTACAGCTATTATACAGACACTGGGTGAATGATCACATTTTTCCTCTGGTCATCTAGCAGAAACTTGAAAGGGGGAAGGCACAGATGGAGATGGTGTGTGAGTAATTCCTGTAGATCAGATGCCAGTGGCACCTGGGCAATGGGAAGAGGTGATGCTGGCTGTCTCCTGGTCCCAAGAGACAGGCAGTTGTCACCTGGCACTCACTGGCCGCTGTCTCCAGATACCATGTGTTTGTTGTGACTGCCTCTGGAAGTCACCAGTTCCCTCCCTCTCCATTGTTATTGCTGCCAGACCACCTTCGTTTTTCTTAAGACCACATTTGGGAAGACTGAGAAGGTCCTCCACATTGTTTTTGATAAATGAATTGAAGACCCTGCTCCTTTTGCTTTAATAGTTGAACATTTCCTCCCTTTTCCATCTTTCTTGCCACTCCCTTTGCTCCTGCTACATTATTATAAAATACCTGGTGCCTGAGAAGCAAATTCTTAGCTTTGGATTTTTTATTTTTTTATTTTTGGCAACAAAGAGAGTTTTCCTTTAAAATTATAAAATGCTTCCCTTGTATATCTGTTATAAGCAGCAATCCAGAGAATTAATTCAGGCTATTTTCAGACCTATTTCAAACATTTTGATGACTCAGAATCTGAATCAGAGCAAATAGAACACGATCTAAATACTACAAGGTGACACAAATTCAACATGAGTAGGAAAGGACTAAAAAGGCAGTAATTGCAGTTATTCATCTTTAATTAGTTTACATTGAAAGAAGTAATGCTGCAGTTCTGGAGATATATGTTTAAGTATCACTTGCATCACTTTTCAAATATATGGTTGTAGGAATATAAAAATAACCAAAATTTATAGAACCTGTAACCAAAATAGAGATGTTCTCTCTCCTTGGTTGAAACTTTGAATGTCTCTGCTTTACAGTTGATGAATTTGATTTATTTTGTGCTCCCCACAATAAGCAACAGTATTATAATTGATCTACCTCAATTCCAAACGTTTTTATGACTTTGTTTGTTTGGTGTATGGAAACGGGATATAATGTAATTCCTGTCCTCAAGAAGCCTCTAGTCTAGTTCACAGGAGACTAATATGAAACTTCAACGAAGCTTGAGTAAATATTCTGGAACACCGCCTATATTCTAGGTAGAGTTCTACCACTATTTACATATTCACCAAGATAAGTCTTGAAGAAATTATGGATGTTGCACAATAACACTTGCTAAGACATTATATTTTCCAAAGATAATGGCAACAGCCATCCTACAAGCTCCTGTGCAGTGTGACTGTGCTACTCCATTGTCAAGAGGTGGGGTCTATATCCCATCTCCTTGATCTGGTCTGCTTCTAATCACTCATTTGTAACCAATAGAATGCAGTACAAATGGCACTGCATTACTTCTGAGGCCAGGTCAGAACAAATCCAGCAGCTTCCATTCCCTCTTGGGGATCACCCTCTTGGGCCTTCACTGCCATGCTGTGAAACCCCAGGCCATATGTAGAGGCCGTGTGTAGGTGCTCTGACTCCTCCAGCCTTTCAGTGGTCTGTACCCAAGTGTCAGATGAAGCGAAGATGATTCCAGATCTCAGACTTCTCAGTCTTCCCAGCTGAGGCTCTTGACATTATAAATATATATATAGGCACATATATATGTATATATAACATATATACACACTTATATGTACAATTATATATACATATGTGTGTGTGTGTGTGTGTATATATATATATATATGTAATTTTTTTTTTTTTTTTTTTTTTTGGTGGATCACACCTGTAATCCCAGAACTTTGGGAGGCTGAGGCCAGTGGATCACCTGAAGTCAGGAGTTCAAGACCAGCCTGGCCAACATGGTGAAACCCCATCTCTACTAAAAATACAAAAATTAGCCAGGTGTGGTGGTGCATGCCTGT
This sequence comes from Macaca thibetana thibetana, assembly GCF_024542745.1. Taxonomy (NCBI): domain Eukaryota; kingdom Metazoa; phylum Chordata; class Mammalia; order Primates; family Cercopithecidae; genus Macaca; species Macaca thibetana. The sequence goes on along the minus strand of NC_065583.1, from coordinate 14,654,872 downwards.
AATCTCAGCTACTCAGGGGGCTAAAGCAGGAGAATTGCATGAATCCAGGAGGTGAAGGTTACAATAATCTGAGATTGTGCCACTGTACTCCAGCCTGGACAACAGAGCAAAACTCTGTCTCAAAAAACAAACAAACAAAAAAATATATATATACACACATATATTTCAATTTTGCCACAGCTAATGACAGAATATTGAGCAAAAGTGGGTCAACAAGAGATGCTACTAACATGTCCGATAATAATAATAATCAGCTAATAAAAGTTCTCATTTATTGCTTGCTGTGTGCCAGGTTTTGTGACCTAATGCTTATATAATCCTCACAAGGACCCTGAGTCTTGCATGAGTACTCTTCCCATTTAGTAGTTGAGGGAGCTAAAGCACAGGGAGCTGAAATAACAGTCACACAGGAAGTGAGGGATGTCAGGCCTTCTCACTCAACTACCTGACTGATGATATGATCAAGGTCTAAATAGGTGCAGTCTAGCACTGATGCATGATTTTGGAGACTACATCTCTCTGGGTAGGGTGGTTTTAGACTTCACACAGTTTTGTTTTGTTTTGTTTATTTTGTTTTGAGACATAGTCTCTCTGTTGCTCAGGCTGGAGTTCAGTGGCGCAATCTCAGCTCACTGCAACCTCCGCGTCCTGGGTTCATGAGATTCTCCTGCCTCAGCCTCCCGAGTAGCTGGGATTACAGGCGTGTACCACTTTGCCCAGCTAAATTTTGTATTTTTAGTAGAGATGGAGTTTCAGCATGTTGGCCAGGCTGGTCTCAAACTCTTGATCTCCAGTGATCTGCCCACCTCAGCCTCCCAAAGTGCCAGGATTACAGGCATGAGCCATCACGCCTGGCCTAATAGTAATAATTCCTTATAACGATATTGCTTATATCTGTAAGACTCTTCACTTTTCTTAGATGACATGCAGCTATAATATTTGGCAGTCACTTCAAGACTGAGTTAAACATGTAGGACAGAGAGCTATCCTATGTACAAATAATATAGTTGAGTCCTACAGAAGTGAAAGACCTTGTTCAAGATCCCATGGCAGATAAGAGCTTGTCTTAGGACCAAGTCTTCTGCGAAACAGTCCACTGCTATTTTAAAATTATCTTTCAAAATAGATTTTGGGCTTGGGTAGGTATTGTTTTATCTGAGAACGAAAGAAGCACAAATATCTCTTAGTATTCTATACATTTATATTGTTTTATGGAATCTGACTCAGAGGGTCAGCTTTTCCCATGGACTGAGTATGTAAGTGAAAGTCTGAATAAAGTTTCAGGAAGTTTCTTTAACTTACTGTATTTACAGAAGGAGTTCAGGGACTACGGAAAGCTGTAAATATCTGGTTTTCAAATACTGATCACAGAGCAGAAGCTCAGGAGTCACACTCCTTCTTAACCCTTTGGGTACTCTCCTGTCCATTCCACATCTGAATTATCTCTAGAATCCTGGCATTCTGCCTGTTTACATCACTACTATCTTAGTTTGCGCAGTCTGTATGTTTCTTGGAGCACCCCAACAGACTTCTAATTTGTTATGTGCTTTTTTATTACTTCTGCATATCCATCCCATCCATTCTCCCTGTGAATCTGACCATGTTTGAATTAGCAGTGTGGTTTCCAAGGTTTTTGTAAGATATTTTATACTCCTTGGAATGCAAGTCCCCTGAAGGCCCTATCAACCTCTTCAATGTCAAATCCTGCAGATCCCCCACATCCTTTACACAATAGCAATACTGAAAAAGTAATGAGTTTACCCACATGTGCATGTGTGTACACACACACACGTGCACACGCACACACTTCTTGGCTCAGCATCATGACACCACATTTCCCCCACCCTGGAATGCCTTTCTCCTCTATACCCACTGGCAAACTTGTGTTTGGTCTTGAAACTCTACTCATGTCAAATTACCAAATACCCTGACAGTGTTCGTCTCTCCTACCTTTGTGTTGCATATGAACCCAGTGCAAACTTCATTCTTGCCTGGATCACCCTGTATCAAAATTGTTTATTTTCATACCTACTCTGCCTACTAGATTGTAAGCCCTTTGAGGGCAAGACTGTGGCTGTCATTCTCTGCATCCTTGAGATTTTTACAGTGCTTGGTACATGGTGGGTACTCATTAAATAATTGTGGATGTGAAAAGAGACAACATGTTTTGGCAATAAGAGATTTTTGGCTGGGAAGGGTCGTTACCATTGTGCCACAAAGAAGAATTTGTTAAGCACTTGTTTTCTCCAAGCGCTGTGCTGAGTGTTCCTCAGAATAAATTACACAGATCCGTTTCTTGACCTCTAAGAACTTATTCATAATTTAATACATACATCAGGAATGAGGGCAAATATGGAAAGGATACACAATAATTGAATTACCAACATTAAACAGATATACAAATAGGTTAGATTAAATATTTACTTTGTATGTGCCTTACCTTGTAAAGGGTAATTGCATTTTAGCGGCTAGTGAGTGTATGGGAACCATTTGAGTTTTATGTTTAGACAATAGGATCCTATCATAATGATTACAGTGTAAACAGAATTTTGATGTTTTTCTGGGTGAAGATGGACATTAATATTCCCTATGAGGTTAATTTACATTATAGTGGAAGAAGAAGTCATATACCTTGGCTAGAATCCAAATCTAAACACCTTGGGCCAGATTACAGCAAATGGAGCTTATCTGTAGAACTCCACCATTTAAAAAAATATATGGAATCTGAAAAATATGTGTTTTTCATCAAAAGCAGGAAATAGGGTATTTGACAACATGCATTTGTCTACTGAATGTGATGGAATATGTGATGAAATATGTTTTGTCAATAAAATAAATTGCCAAACAAAATGTAATCCTTTCTGCAAATGCATTTAGTCTCCAGAATGAAATAAGCTACTTCCACAAAGCACATTTTTCCTTTGAATTATTTTAGATTTGCTGTCTATCAAAAACAATGGAGAAAATGTGTTTTGTCAGACACTGTATTTCAAGGTATATAGATAAAATGCATTTAATTAGGGAAAAAAAGTAGATGCAATTGTGGAGGGTCACTAAATGTTTGTAGCATACTGATGTAATTTAAATGAATCTATAATTTTTGACTTAAGAGGCTAAATTCTCATGTCAGTGTTGGTTGTGTTCTCAAAAACATTCAAGTGCTACCTTGGCTTGTTCTTGAACATATCCATAATGCTTTTATTGTATGATATTATCAACCCATCACTGAAAGAGTTAATTACACACCTAATTAGGTTCTTTTTTCTCGTTCTCTCTCTGCTCTGTGAATTGGTCCTTTGCCCCAAGGCTCCTGAGGAATTTTAACTTACATAATTAATTAATACATTTTAACCCTTCAAATGTGACTCTAACACCACGCCTAGTTAAACATAATTTTAGATTGCTGTTGAACAGCCTATGGTGCTATGCAGTGGACAAGCTGAAGTCAAGTAATTAAGTGTTGTTAGGTTAGGATAACATGTGATTTTTAAGAAAGTGATCAAAGGAGGAATGTGTATGCAAGCAGCTTTGAGAAATGCAAATTATTATAATACAAATGAAAAATGAGGTGAATCGAAAGATTTTTTTTTTCATTTTCTCTTGCTCTCTTTTGAAAATAAGAACACGTTTCCTCACTCATGGTTATCTGTTTAATATTTAAGGATAGAATGAGATAATGTCTATAAAGCTCTTGGCTCCGTGCCTAGTACTATTCCTATATTGATTTATAGTTTTCCAGTATTAAATAAACATTGCCCCATTTGGTTCACAAACTGTCCTCTTTTCAGTGCAGGAATCATTTAGTTCCATTTTATGGAAGAGTAAAACTGAAGGTTCAGGAGGTCACACGATGATAGACCCCAAAGGAGGCAACAATCTCTACCACTGAATGTGAGGGACCGTCTAGGGCACAGATGACATTTTAACAGTATCCTCAGAATAAAGAGGAAATCAAAAAGCAACAACTGTGTAGAAGTGAGACATGCAGATAGTATGTTGAGTGTATTATTAATAACCTCTACTGAAAGGAGGAAGAGCTTAGCTGATTGGGAAATGAGACTAAAAAGGTGATTTGGAGTCAAAAAGTTTCTGATAGACTAAGGAATTTTGACTTGATTCTAGAGGTACCGGGGAGTTACTGAATATTTGAAGCAGGTGACTGATGTGACTCAATTTCTATTTTGGAATACCAGCTTTGGTGGTGGTGTGAAATGGACTGGAGCAGGGGAGAAGTCCTAGGCAGGGTGCACTTTGGTGCACAAGTGCTATTCTGCAGGTGATGGCAGTGAAAGCCTGAGCTGGGCTGTGGCAATAGAGGTGAAGAGGGTGGAGGGCAGTGAAGAGGGTGGGGGAGGGAAGGATTCAAAAGACATTTTCAGTTACAATCAGGGACTGGTTATCTACAGTGGACAAGAACATGGCATAAATTGGCAAGAATTGCAGGGTCACACGGAAGATGGTGCTGTTGATATAGGCTAAAAATACAAAAAAACAAAAAGAAGAAGAAAAAAAGACAATAAAGAGCCAGGTGCAGTGGCTCATGCCTGTAATCCTAGCACTTTGGGAGGCCGAGGCAGACAGATTGCCTGAGCTCAGGAGTTCAAGATCAGCCTGGGCAACATGGTGAAACCCCATCTCCACTAAAAAATACAAAAAAATTAGCCAGGCATGGTGGTGCATGCCTGTAATCCCAGCTAACTCAGTAGGCTGAGGCAGGAGAATTGCTTGAACCAGGGAGGCAGAGGTTTCACTCGGCTGAGATTGCACCATTGCGCTCCTGTCTGGGCAACAAGAGGGAAACTACATCTTAAAAAAAAAAAAAAAAGAAAAGTTAGAAAGAAAGAAAATAAATAAACAAGTTGTAGGTGGTAGAGTAGGTATATTTGGTTTTGAATGTAAAGAATGTGACTATATAATCAATAAACAAGTGTGGTATAAATATGGATCCTGAGTCCAGGAGAGATGCTAGAGAAAGGAAGAAAGATTTAGAGGGTTATCATTGTATTTCTATGATTGCTATGATATGTAGATAAAATGGCTAAATTTTCTTAATCTTCAAAATAATGTATTGGGATGAAATTTGACAAATAAAGTCCAGATCTGATTTCTCTCACTTCTCCTAGGTAAGAGTTTTTGGAAATGTGTCTGGTTTGGGGCTAAGGTTTGCATAAATTATCTCAGTTAAATAAAAAAATTTGGAGACATCTGGAGGAATAGGTATTACCACTTACATATTCTAGTGAGAATACTGAGGCTTGGAGAGGGAAAATAATTTGTCCAATGTCAAGTAAAAATTCAAATCCTTGCTTATCTCAAAAGTCTGTACCCTTAAGCCATATTCACATAAAAATGTTCAAATCTGATTCAGCCACAAGACATCCAGTTCACAATAGCAACTTCTGCAGAGCTTTCCTGGATAGCCCAATCTTGTCTTTATGTAAAATTATTCAAAAATACCCAGCATCAGACTCGGCCCACAGAGGCAGCCAATGGATATTTGTTTCTGTTCTTTATTTACCCTTATCCTTTCCTCTCTCTTCACTTCTGGATATTATTTAAGACCCCTTGTTCTCTCTGCTTTTGTTGTAATCATCCATACACATTATTTCTCTCTTACCTGACTGTAAGTATTTTGTTTTTGTTTTGTTTTACTAAGACATAGTCTCGCTCTGTCACCCAGGCTAGAGTGCAGTGGTTCCATCTTGACTCACTGCAACCTCCGCCTCCCAGGTTCAAGCGATTCTCATGCCTCAGCATCCCAAGTAGCTGGGATTACAGGCACGTGCCACCACGCCCGCTAGTTTTTGTATTTTTAATAGAGATGGGGTTTTACCATGTTGACCAGGCTGGTCTCGAACTCCCGATCTCAGGTGATCCACCCACTTTGGCCTCCCAAAGTGCTGGGATTACAGACGTGAGCCACCGTGCCTGGCCACTGTGGATATTTTGAATGCAAGGTTTATATTTGCCTTTCCCACAAAAGCCAGCACAGGGCCTTGCACTGTGCTACATGCCCTACTTGCATTGCCCCATTTTTAATCCAGTAGCATTACACAGTAACTATCCTCATTAGACAGAAAATCTGCTGTTTCATCAGTAATTTGCCAGGGATTCCCAGAGTTTAGTCAGAGATGAAGTCCTTGTCCTGAACAAGAATAATGCTAGGTGCCTCGTGCCTTGCACGACTAGGTTCTCATCCTTGCAGCAACAAATACACAAAAGCACCGTTCCCACAGGCAAGACTTAGGGCACATGGGCATAACTCTACGACACTGTGGCCATTTTTAAATCAGTACTCATGATAATGGGATTCTGCCTAATATGACTTTTTTTCAGTGAAGGCCTGAATAAAAGAGCTCCAAAATAACTCAAAAAAATTGAAAGTCAGTCTTTTGGAGTATCTGAAAGGCACACGCTTTCTCTTTAATCTTACCAATCCAAATAATGAACTGGGGAGTCCGCAACAGAATTACAGAGATTGTTCCAAAGCTTAGTAGCTAATTTGATTTTGTACAGAAGGATTTTAAGGACTTTTTAATGAAAAGGCAATTAACGTTGAAACCTTCATTAACGGATAGTTGAGAGGAAAAACTGGACTTCTTGCTGAGTTTTTGACTTTTTAACTAATTGCAAAACTTTATGGTATTTTTACTGTATATTAGAAAATGGTAAGGCACTAACTGTTTAATACAGTTAGACCTTATGGGCAAATAGAACCCTTTTAAAAGCTTTTTTTTTTTTTTTAAGTAAAGAGGACAGAACCCCCAAGAACTAATTATAACTGAACAGCTCCCATTTGATAAAATGGATGCCGAGTAATGAAATGTTCACCAAGAATAAGTAGTTTTGGCTCAGCTTAAAAGATTTCTGAAACTATTATTTGTTTCTCTGTATTAGCCATATATGGACCAATTTTGCATACAGCAGAAAGTTGATATTTTATTTAAAAAAATTAAAGAGCAGTCCTGAGCATAGAACACAAATATAACATTATTTATGAAGGTTGGCTTACCCAAATTCAAATGCTATAAACCTTTTAAATACAACTCACTTCTCACGTTCATCCTAATGAAAAAAGTGAATGGAACATCCATTCTTTGGTTTTTCAATGTTTCATTATGGTACCAGAATTTCCCCAATTTTGACATACGATGTTAGTAACTATTATGTTCCCCATCCCTATCTCAAGTGTGGTCCTTAGGGCCTTGGAGTAATGGAAATGGAGGCAGAAATCTTGTGGCTGGAAGAATATTTGAGAATTTTATTGGCCATATGGTGCAATCTCATGCCATGAAATTAGAAAAGTCTTATTTTCTTGGGCTTTCAGAGTGGCTTAAATAAAGAACTTTATATGCTCCTGAATGTAGTAACTTTCTAAGTTGTCTCCTGTCAATTTCTTTTGACCTTACCAGGATACCTAACCAGCATCTGGCAAGGCAGGGTGCAGAGGTGGGGAGGCCGGGAGCTCCCAACAGAGAAGTGATTATTGCATCTTTGCCCTTTGGCTAATCCTTTTTATGTCAAATTGTCTACCACTGAATCTGGTGATAAATCTCAAACAATTTAAATTTTAGATTTGATATATCAGATAAAATAAAACAGTTTTTGTTTACCTTTTTCATCCCTAGTCTTGTGTACTAGGGGATGACAATGTACAAGGGCTGGAGGCATGCCCCTCTAACAAAGAGAGTGGGGTTCCATTTGTCAGAGATAAAAAGGACAAAGAAGAGGTATATGTAGGTGCGCCGCCATTCAAAGTCATCTTATCTTGAGTGGATTCATAGCAGTCAATGATGAACCAAAGTTTTAAAAGTCCCTTCCCACACCCTAGTTCTCTGGCAATGCCAGAACTCATTTAATCTAATTATATTATGAGCCAATGTACATATTGTAGGCATTCAGCATATGTATTCCTAGAATATACAGTTAATTGATTGGGTAGTAGCTACATCACAGCAAAAATATTTCCAGAATACATTGGAAGAAGAACTGGACTCCATGTCCGTCACTCACCAGCTTCATTGCCTTGGACATTGCCTAATCTTATTCTGTTATGTGGGATCTTCACTGTTTTAAATCTCAGTCCTGGTGAGCTAAAACTATAGTGTTTTGTTTCCTTATAATGAAAACATTTTTGGAGACTCAGAAAAAGGCAAGAGACATGTACATAATGGAAAATTTGTGCATGGTCATTTCTCATGCACTCATTTTTCAGTATTTGAGAACTTGTACTTGCGTTCATTGTTGGAAAAAGACAGAAATGTGATAGGCAAATGCATTCTTTCCTTTGATTGGTTGTTTTGCTCCAGCATGGATTATTTTGAGTTCTCTCTCTCTCTCTTTCTTTCTCAAAATGAGTAACTCCTTGAATGAGCTTCTTTGGGGAAGATGCAAAGAAATAAAGAGTTTTGACTAACAAAAAGCACTGAATTTATATTTTCACAGAATATTTTAAATACATTATATTACTTTAAATTCCTTTGAAGGAATGATTCTGCAAACATCCCTTTATATTTTGCTTTATTTAGCTATAGTTACCTGGTACTGTTTCCATTTATGAATAAAATCAATAAATGGGTTTGCTGTAGTTCTTTAATAACCCAGAGATCAAAATATCACAATTGGACCTTGAGCAAGGTCTTAGTGATGCCAGTTTTAACTACTGATGCATGTAAGTAGTTGAGTTTTAGTCTGTATCTATAATTCTTTTGTTCACTGATATGGTTATTGTTCACAAATCTGGTTTATTCATTAAAATACCAAGAGTAAAAAATAATAATAAAATGATATTCTATAGTGTCAGCTAAATCCAAAGGTCTGTGTTGCACATAGGAAGCGCATGTTGCACAAAGAAAATCAACAGGAATTCACAGTCATTTTCTGTAAATAAGGGATTCTCCAAGTCCCTTCTCTAGGTTCAGGTTTGTCATCTGCTGTTGTTTAGTGTTCACATTTAATGTTGTTTTTATTAAAACGTATACACAGCTTACACTCCAAACAACAAATGCAAATTTTTGTACTTTAGTTCTGTCTCTTTACTTATGTCACAGAAATCCTGAAACACAGACATTTTGAATAAATCTTTATGTTCAGATATAACCTGTTTATAGTAGGTAAGGTGTGATAATTTTGTAAGACTGTTTTACATACTAGTACAATACAATTATTGACTGAATCTGTCTGCAGCATATCCTTTCTTATGGTTTTCATTCCCTCCTATTATGCCTCATCCAAATTACTTAATAGAAATAATGTGTTCCCTAATTTCTGCATTCGATTTATTAATTTGTTCACTTGGCCATATGTTTGCATGCCTCGACATCAACTGGATATCAATTCCCTTGTCACTTTTTTCTTTATTCTGCCATATTGTGAGCTGACACCAAAATACACACTCCAAAATGTATGTTAGGCTGGGACATTAAAGTGATTGACAGTGAACTTGCAGGGCAAAGAGGAGGCTAATCCATATACGACACACAGAAGCTGTTTTCCTGGCAACAACTTCATCATTGTTCCTAAACATGAGAGATGAGCCAATGAACCCAAAAAATCATTCAGGTAAAGAGCAAAGAATTTTGTTTGGCAGGTCATGAATACCACCGTCTTTCTCCTTTTCACACACTGTGGTAAATGGAAATGGATTCTTCCCACTGAGATTAATCGCTGTTTTAATTCAATAGAAGATGTGCAAATTTTCAGCTGTTTCCTATTGAGTCATATTCAGTCCTTCTCTATGTAACAACATCTTAGAGTAATTGAGATATAAGGCAGGCTTTTGGGGGGGAAAGGTTCATGTAAATATGAAATGTAGGCTAGATACATAGTCACCTTTTTGGGGTAATAAATTGTTTTGAGAATAAGTTGAAATCTGACAATAGCCTGTATCAAATTTTTAGGTCCACTATCTCATAGATTTTGATATTTCACATTACAAGAACAAAAGAGAAAAATAGGAGACTAAGTTGGATCAAAAAATTATATGAGGCCTATGAAAAGACTGTTCCCAGATGGAATTCACTGAAATTCTGTTTCTTTGCATTTTCATTATAATTAATTCTTTAATATTGCCAGTTGAATCTCACGAATTGACAGTGTTCCAATCCATACAATCTGGCATCATGCTGCTCTTCTGAAATTCCAGGGAGCTTTCCTAAAGGAATATTGGAAAATTCACAGTATGAATGGAGCAATTAGAGTAGAGGTGTGGCATCAAGAGATGTGGGCCAAATAGATAGAACATCATGACAATGGCCTCTTTCCAAGTGCATCATAATCAAATTGGCACATCATAGTAAGGGTAGAAGTGAGAGAGAAAGATAATGCTCTTTGGAAAACACTATCTATACTTTTAAATCCTCATACTTTAAAAGAGATGTGTATATAAGGGAGTTGGAACCAGCATTAGGTGAGCTGACAAAAATGCAGTTTCAGGTAGGAATGTGTTGGAATCAAAGGGAGTGGGAAACAGGAGCCAGGTCACTGCCTTAGAGTTAAGTTATTGACCAGGGACTCAAAATGTTAACTGAGGATGGAGAATTACTAAAGAGGGGAGTTTAATGATACAATCTAGTTATTTGAGAGAAAAGAGGTGAGAGCTGCAAAGGGAATCACATGTAAAAGCAATGACAGAGCCGGGGTCCTTGTTTTGTGTCTGTCTCTTGGATTGCCCTGAAGGCTTAGACTATTCACGCTTTGAAAATGTTAAATAAGGCTTGGAGAGGTGTTCACACCTGTAATAGCAGCACTTTGGGAGGCTGAGGAAGGTGGATTACTTGAGCCTAGGAATTCAAAACCAGCCTGGGCAACATAGTGAAATCCCATCTCTACAAAAAAATACAAAAAATTAACTGGGCATGGTTGCATGCACCTGTAGTCCCAGCTACTTGGGAGGCTGAGATGGGAGGATTACCTGAGCTTGGGAGGCTGACACTGCTGTGAGCCATGATCATACCACAGTACTTCAGCCTGGGCAACAGAGTGAGATCCTGTCTCAAAAAAAAAAAAGTTAAATACATGGGAAATGTCAAACTCCTCTAACTTTATGTAAAATTTCTGTAATATTTTATTTTACCTTATGATATTTTGATGACAAAAGGAATACATATGCACAGAAAATTTATAAAATATAAGGGGGTACTTTCCCTCTTCCCATCCAAAGATAACCACTGCTAACTGTCTGATCCTTAGTCCTAGAAGATGAGGAATGAGTTCAAAGATGGTGAGAATAAAACTTGAGCACAACTGTCAGTTTTGTTCACAAGCTTGATGTGGCATAAATAGTGTTGTAAAAATCAGTATATGCAAAGAGTACATTAGAGCAAGCTGAGGTCTCCACCTTGCTCCTCTCAAGGGTGTGGCCAGAAGAGGGATGACCTGCAGCCTTCCTTAGACCTAAACAATGGACCTCAATTTTTCAGTGTTATGACTCTTCCCTTCCCCAATCAACCACTAAAAGAGCCACATCGATTTTCAGAAAGACCATTTTGGTTTTTGGTTTTCCATCAAATGTTTTTCTTCTGTCTCTCATGCATTCATCCACATTGAAAAATTGAGTTTATAGTATATATAGAGTATTGAATCCTGCCCTTTTCATTCAATAACACTTTGAGTGTTTCCCGTAGCTATAAGCAATCTTTAAAAACATGGCTTTAAATTATTGCTTTATTTTTACAGCAGGAAAGGTGGATCTAACCAGATTTTAATTTATTTGTGAAAAATCGGAAAGAGTTAATTCAGCCAATTCTTAGAATTAAAAACTCACTTGCAAGAGCTAAATTTACTGAAGTTTCACTTGTATTATCAGGAAAATAATCACTGTCATCTCCTAGAAGAGATATCAGTTAAAATTAACTATGAGAATTTGTCTCTACAAGAAGGAACAATTAATTTTTCAGAGGTCTTACCCACATGTGTTAGAATTTTTCATGAAAAAAAGTACTCATTCAATCTTCCTTTGATTTTTATTTTTTGCTTTTTTAAAAAATAAATCTTTATTTGCTTTCTTTTTAAAAAAACTTTACCTTCTCTCTTTTCTCTTGAACCCTCAACAGCATGTGTGTTGTGTACTGAGTAAGTCATGTTAATGGATTCCATAGATAATTTCCAAAACTTGAAAAGGCCTTTGACTTCAGAGAAATTGAAGCAATTTTGAAAGAAGCCAAAGAGGTGTATATTAGAATCCTCCACACACACATGAATAGTGGAGTGACATTTGAATTTGACAGAGAGAGTGAAAAGATCAGGTTGAAATGTGGCAGTGGAGAAGGGGATGCTGCCTTACTCTGTTTGCTGAGAGAAGATATTCTAAAACTTTGAATGAGAAGTAAAGGGCATTAGCATCAGGTGAGAGTACAGGAGTCAACCTGGATTTGCAAATAACAAAGTCATCCCTGCTAAACTCCAGGAAGACCTTGAAGCTGAGATCCAAGATCATACGTTTAAAAATAAGAAACTTTTGTTACAGAAGAGTGTGTAGGTGACCAAAGTTGAATTTGCACAATAAAGGAAAGATCACAGGAAGGAGACTCCGAAGAAGTTAGGCAACCGGGGCTGGTTGTAGGTGTCTAATTCAAGAGGCTGGGCTAGTCTCCGTGTCTACAAAATGATTTCTGAGAGGGAAGAAATTTCCACTTCAGCTTTAAAAAAATATTCTGAGGGCACCTGCGTTGACATTTCATCTCCTTTAAAAGATTGGCTCCTTGCTGCAGTTGTGTGCATTTATTCTTGATATCAAGGGCTACATTTTCCTCTGGGTTTTCTCCTTAAAATCCAGGGCACCCACAGTCCCTCAGGGCTTCATCATTTATTATCAGCCAAACATCAAGATTCAAATCACAACTTCAAATATCACTAAACTTGACTCATTTTGAATAAAAAACAAATTCAGTTAAAGAACTACTCGTTGAAATTCACCTCCTCAAAAGCTACGGTCAGTAGTTAGCTGGTTATAAATAGTATTTCTGCCTCTGTATTGTTTGATTCTGTTACAATAAGAACATGTCCACGCATTATTTGGGAATCTAAAACTAAGTTTAAAAATAGAAAATAAATTATAGTGTAAGAAAAAATAGCTTAAGCAATGTTGGGGAAAAAAAATAATTTTAATTGGGGGATGAATTTAAATAGGCTTTAGTAGCGATGCTTACCTTTAGTAAATAAACTTGGTTTGGACAATAGAAAATAGTGGTTAAGAGAACTTGAGTCTATAGTATCAGACCCTCTACGTTTGAAGCCTCGGTTGCTGGGAAATAACTAAGAGATTTTGAGGGATTCCTCCAGCTCAGAGATTGGAATAATGACACACTCACACCTAATAGGACTGTTGTGAGAATTAACAGAGACAGTTTTAAAATAATTTGCATACTGTCTGGCACATGGTAAGCTCTCTGAGAATGTTTATTTCTGCCTGGGACAGAAAAGCCCTAGGTTAGTTCAAATTCTTTGAGAAGCAGATGCCAAAATGGGATTGTACATGCAAGAAATTTATTGCGGGAAAGGACTTTGAAGGATAAACAGAAGGAAGTAGGCGTAGCAAGGAAAGCTTTCAGACCATAATGTAGGTCTGTCACCTGTGACAGAAGGAGAGGAAGGAAGGCAGATTAAGGAGCAAGTCTCAGATTGCAGTACAGTTCCAAGAAAGTTTGGGCCAGGCTGTTGCAGAGTCCCCCAGCCAAAGTTATCTGTTGGAGGACACCCATGTCCCACAGCAAGGGGCCTGCACAGTCTTTGGCTGGGAACATTCCAGAAGAAGCAAGAATTCTGTATGAATGTTGTAGTGGGCCCAGGGAGACAGCAGCTCAGAATGTTGCGCCCTGCAGTGGAAGATATGAGTGGTACATTTCAGTGACTGTCACAGGGCCATTGGTTGAGCTGGTGCTTTGGTACAATAGTTATAAATCATTTGGATTGAATCATTAAAGTAGTCCTTCACTCCAACCTTTGGGTAGCTTGGCTCAGGATATCCTGTCTCCGAATCTCAATTTCCTCACTTATGAAGTGGGTAAAATAATGAGCAGTAGATACTTGTTTCAGTACTGGGGAAAAAAAAAAAAAAAAGTGCTTTGGGAATGTGAAATAACACAGAACTACTGCCTTCAGATATATAATAATTCAAAAATTTCTTTCCACTCATCTGGCCTTTCAATTAGCCTGACATTAGAAGACTTTATTGTATTGTAATTAATTTCACAACATGTGTCTGGGAAAACAAATGTTCAGGCTATCTTGTCTTTGAAATTACTAAGAATTTAAAGTTTGCCACCAGAATGTTTTATTTGATAACTATTGTAGTATGCATGGTGATGAATCAGTTTTTGTTATTCAAATGCAGTTCATGGTACTTGAAGAATTTAACCCACTAAATCCAGAAATTTGTTTTAAAGATACTGCAGATGGGAACTCAGGAATGCTTCTAAGTGCTACCTCAGCTGCTCATGGTGGTATATGTAAGGCCTTGCAAAAATGAATCAGACATTGAAGACTCTCAATAAATATCTGTTAAGTAATTCACTGAATCAGTTAAATCTTTGCTGTGACCTTTCCTGATAGGGGTTACGAAGCCTAAACATAAAAACATAGCAGGGAACATGAGAAAAGCCAAACTCCCTGGTGCTTGTGGAAATTAGAAAAGATGGATAGGTCTGGTGTTTAGATCTTACCTCTTGGGATCACAGAGATGATAGGCTCTTTAGAGGTCATCACCTACAGATTTTAAAGCAGGTTTTCTCAACATCAGCATGATTACCATTGTAAGGCAGTAATTCTTTGTTGTGGGGAAGTATCTCACGGCTAATATGATGTTTGGCAGCATTCATGGCCTCTATCCACTAGACACCAGGATCATCCCCTCCCCCTCCTCCACCCCTTTGTGAATACGTGTCCAAAACTGCTGAATGTCCCCATGAGACAAAAATCAACCCTGGTTGAGAACCATAATTTTAGAAGTTAGGCAACCAAGGAAGTCTTGAGAGGTCAAACGAGTCATCCACACCATGGGCAAAGGAAACACCACAGTTCTAATCCTAGGTTTAAGCCTCTATATACTTCTTTCTACTATCCAATGCTACTTCTTTGATTTTAAAAAATGTATTTTCTTTTATATGATTGAATGAGCCTCCAGTATAGTTGCTGTTATTTTATCATGACTATTCATAGTTATTCATAGTATTCTTCCAGTTTGTAGGCTATTTGATATTCTATACATTTTATTGCATGAAAAGAAAGCCCTGATATTCCTTTCTATATTAGATGAAAAACGAAGTTTCTCTTGGAGTGAAAGAGGCATGTTTTGATGCCTAAAACTGACAGAGGAGAGAGAGGACTCAACAATCTTTCTCTTAGAGACGGACTTAGAGATGAATTATGCTTTCTTTACCCAGCTTGCACTGAAATAGAAAAATATATCTGTACACAAAGAATCCTATAAAAAATGCTTGCCAAGTCCAGAAGACACCCCTCTAAAGTGGCAGAGAACAGAACGATCTCGTAGGGATAGTCAAGTGTAATTTCAGATAATTCTATATCAGGTTTCTGAGAACCCTTTTGGAAAGCTCGGTTATGTATTAGTGCTGGGTCTCAAAGAAATGGAAAATTAGTATTTTCTTTCTCAGCCTACAATTTATTGATCAAAGAAAACTTATTTTTGGCTTCGTTGTGTTGCAACAATCCAAAGCATATTAATAAAGAAAGAGAGTTGCTTCTTGGGGAGATAACCTTGATGACTGTAATTTTTCTCATAAGTATCAATGCTGCTTATGTTCCAATATATCACAAGTGAAGGGGGAGGGAGGGGAGCAGATGTTGTCTAGCAAGGGCAGTACGGAGTTGTGTGTATCTTGCTTTGTCTTCTCCCACCCTTTCTTGGGGAGTGAGTGTTCATCCTTCCCCTGTTTATTCTTAAGAAGGACTTCAGGAAATAGTATTTATAGGGAAGGCTTTTTGATTGTGAAGGTAGAAAAAGCTGACAAAGACTTGGCTAGTTCTAATAATTGGTTCTACCAAATACAGCAATCAGGAGATTCAACCAGGGTTTGTTCCTGTGTCTATCCATGGATGCTTCCATTCTAAGAACCATCTGGATCACATCCCCACTTCACCCCCTGTTAACTGTGTCAGCCTGGACAAGTTACTTGGTCCCTTTCTGCCTTAGTTTCCTCATCTATAGAAATGATGACATTAGTAGTACTTATTTCAAATACAGATACAATTAGTTAATATTACTAAAGTATGTAAAAAATTGCCTGCAACATAACTTTGAAAGTGTTTTATAATAAAAATCACACATTTAAAACTCAGACTGAGTGTATAATAGGCATTCAGCACTCTATGTAGTGGTGATTTAATGGAAGGAGAAAGAAAAAGTTCAGAGACGTGCAGACCCTCAAAGCAGGAACTAGGTCACATTTTTAAAATTTACTAGTAATCGACCGGGTGCGGTGGCTCACACCTGTAATCCCAGCACTTTGGGAGACCGAGGCGGGTGGATCACGAGGTCAGGAGATCGAGACCATCCTGGCTAACACGGTGAAACCTTGTCTCTACTAAAAATACAAAAAATTAGCTGGGCACGGTGGTGGGAGCCTGTAATCCCAGCTACTTGGGAGGCTGAGGCAGGAGAATGGCATGGATCTGGGAGGCGGAGCTTGCAGTGAGCTGAGATCACACCACTGCACTCCAGCCTGGGCAACAAAGCAAGACCCCGTCTCAAAAAAAAAAAAAATTACTAGTAATCCGTGTTTAGTCCATTTTGTCCTGCTCTAATCAAACACCTGAGATTGGATAACATATAAAAAACAGAAATTTACTTTTCACAGTTCTGGAGGCTGAAAAGTCTAGGATCAAAGTGCTAGGAGGTTCAGTTGTTTGGTGAGGGCTTCATCCTCTGCAGGGGAGGAGCGCTATGTCCTCACTTGGTGGAAGGTAGGAGGGCCAACCCTGACTGAAGCTGCAATGTGTGAAGCCTCTTCTATAAGGGCCCTAATCGTACTCCTGAGGGGAGGTGACCTCATGACCTAAGCACTTATTAAAGGCCCCGGCTCTTAATACCATCACGTTGTCTGTTATTTTGGCACCTGAATTTGGAGAGGGCACCTTGAAACCATAGCAAGCTGCTTTGTGGATGACCACTGTGCTGGTCATGGAGGAGGCAGAGATGAATCACCCAGCATGTCTGTTCTCTAAGAACCCTGTCTGGTGGAAGAGAGAATGTGAAATATGATACAAGGTAATGTGACAAGAAATGTGATCAGTGTAGATATAGGGTATTATGTTTGCATTGAGGGACCTCCATCCCAAACTGGGAATGGGGCCTGGAGATAGAGAGGATCTTCAGGGGAAGAGATGTAGGAGTCAAGCCTCATAGGCAGAGCCAAGCCATCTAGGGTGGGATAGAGAACACGGAACACAAAGAGAAGTGAGCCACGGAGGACAGGTAGGCTAGGCAGGATGGTGAAGAGAAAGGTGCATGCCATAGATGCCCAGGTTAAGAAGGACTCTGCAAATCAGGTTAAAGAGTGTAGGTGATTCCTTGAAAGGGAAAGAAAGCCATTGAAAGATATTTGGTAGGGGAGTGATATGATTGGAAATGTAGAAATTTTGTTTTATAAACTGCAGTCTTGTGTGTGTGAAGGAAAAATTGGGAAAAGGCCGAACTAGAAAAAGCTAAATAAAAGGCCATCCTGGAAAAGCTTCACTGAGAGATAGTGAGGCTGGAAACAATGAGGAGACTGTGGGAGAGGAGGGGAAGTGGGAATGAATATGGAAATTCTTATTAATTGGACACCAGCTGAGTCCCACTGACTGTAACCTCTGAAATCTATATCGAGGAAAATCACAAAAGTAAAGCTTGCTGTTCCTCAAAATGTTGGAAAATCTTATCAAGCCTTTCTAGAAATTCAGAAGAGGAAAGTAAGTAGTTAGTCATCAGGAGTTGTCTCTCTGAGACATTAATGCCATCTTATGGTCTTGTGATTTAGATTTCGTGGCGGTACCTCTTGCTGCCCTCTGTCTAGGTGTGATGCGTGGACCTAATATTTGGGCACTTTTGATTTAACTTGAGAAACTTTCAACCTATTATCTTTGGTTCTGGTCTTAGATAGTAGAGCAGAGCCTGAAAGGATCGCTAGAGATCATCTAATGAAGGGGAAGCAGAAAGGTTTTTATCTTCAATGCCGTCTATAAACTCCTAAGATTGGCTACTTGGAGTGTTGTGTTAATAAACAATATGAGGTCCATCTGGCTCTGTGGGAAAGAGCGACAACTAAAGATGCCCATCATGGGTGCAGCAGGGCAGAGCAGAAGCACTTATGCCTCATGCATCCATTTCTTACCATAAAGAATCCACACTCATAGCATTAATGAGCTAGACTAAAGTCACAGATCTAGTTAGGAACACAGTTGCAAAATCAAACAAACAAACAAAACAAAACAAAACAACTCTGCGACTTAACTCTCAGTGCCAAGATACTTCATTAATTTCTTCCAGAAATATTTGCCTAGGGGAAAGATGTGTCCAGGTTGCTTTGCGTGTGTGGTTTTGGTTTTAGTGCTAGATTTTTAACTTTTAACAACACAGATGGGGCCCCTGCTTTCATGGAGGTTCTATTCCAGTGGGAATTGGCTGTAACTAAATGAATAAGTAAGATCATATCCAATGGCAGCTGAAGATTATGAAAGCAGTAAAAGCAGGGCGTGGTGATGGGAAACAGATAAAACCTGGCAGTGGGGTGGGCAGTCAGGGGAATCGCTTCAGAAAAGAGGACTTTTTAGCTGAACTTGAACAAGAAGAAAGAGTCAGTTAGGCCAAGATCTGACAGAGGAATGCACCAGGCTGTGTGAATAGCAGGTGCAAAGACCCTAAAGCTAAAAGTAGCTTGAGTGTTTGAGGAACAGAAAGAAGGCCTGCAGGGCAAGGGCACTGTGAGTGAGACGAACAGTAGTATCTGAGAAGATGGGAGAGTTGGGCACAGGCCAAATTATGTTTCCCCATCTCACTGGGAAGGGAGTCTTAGGGTCTTGCTCAGTGGCCCCAGGCAGTCGAAAATGAGGGGGCTAGAACCTCAGTCCCCAGGTTCTTAGCGCAGTGCTTTTGAAAGTCTCTACGAGTACATAGCCCTTTCTTTCTTTTTATTGGAAACTCCTTGATTATAACTGACAAGATCAAACAGCTGATAGGATCAAAAACTTTGCTCTGTATAGATTAGAGTGGAAAATAGAAACCTGGAATAAGTGTGTTTCCTTCAAGTGACCTTAGTAAAACATTCATGGGGTGCTGACAAGTACTTTGAATTGATACAATGGGGAACACAGTTTAAATACTTTGATATATTGCAAGCAGCTTCTAGAGAATCTCAAAAAAGATTGCAAAGCTCATTTAAATCTTGTACCAACCCTGTGAGAATTGGTAGGAAATAGCTATAGCTATTTTTTTTTCCAGATGGATAAAATGAGGCAGAAAGATTAAATTACTTGAGTTCAGATTTCTGCCCGTAGTCTTGCATTCAACCTAATGGATATATTGCACACACCTTAATTTACAAATAAATGCACAGTTGAAATCTAAACCCTGGTGAAGCATCCCTAGAACCTTTGATTTTTTGAGTCCTAAGGTCCCAATTTGTGTATTTACCCCACTAATTACAAGTAAAAAATAAAATGAAGTGAGTCTCCTGAGATTGGTGTGCTTCAACAGTACACCCAGCCTATTGCAATTTATTTCATTTGCCAATCTTTCCCTGCATATTTCCTGCTAGGGTTTACAGTAGCCAAGTTGCAGGCTGCCCCATTTGATATTTGCATATATTCCATTAACTCTATTGTCCTTTTCCTTCTCTCCCTCCCTCTCTCTGACCCCCACCCTCCCCAGACTGACTTACCTGTTCTGTGCATTCTGTTTCTTGTAGCCTGTGCTCTCAAGTGACAGCTTACGAGCCTAATAAATCCAGGCAAATGTGTAAATGGATGTTAATGTTCCACGTTCCCCTTCCACATAGCATGTGTACATTTTAATGGTGACCTTTGATGGTTAATACCTAACTGAAATGAATGACTAATGGTAGAATTAGGAAGCCAAGTAGATTTGGAGGTCAGCATTGTAGCTAATTGAAAGTAATACATTTAGGGGGAGTCAAGGACTCTTGATGATCCCCAAATCATTAATATTTGCCTATTTCTGGAGTCAGCTTTCATCCTGAAAGGTGGGTCCACATTATACAGGACTTCATGGACCTTAAATGGTGTTTTTGATGTGGAGCTATAAAGGTATGAGCTGTATCTGTAATGTTTCTCCCAATAAGGCAAATTCACCAATTGATATTGATGTTCAAAGTAACACCTGAAGAAGTAAACTGCAGGACAAATATGATTATCATCTTCAGAATCATTTCTTCTTCAGCTTCATAGACAGTATTTCTCTTTTTGGGCTGGGTGCAGTGGCTCATACCTGTAATCCCAGCACTTTGGGAGGCCAAGGCAGGTGGATCACCTGAGTTCAGGAGTTCAAGACCAGTGGTGGCTCATAACTGCAATCCTAGCACTTTGGGAGGCCAAGGCAGGTGGATCACCTGAGGTCAGGAGTTCAAGACCAGCCTGGACAACATGGTGAAACCCCATATCTACTAAAAATACAAAAAAAAACTTAGCCAGGCTTGGTGGCAGGAGCCTGTAATCCCAGCTACTCAGGAGGCAGAGGCATGAGCAGTGCTTGAACCCGGGAGGCAGAGGCAGAGGTTGCAGTGAGCCAATATCGTGCCACTACACTGCAGCCTGGGACATAGAGCAATAGAGCAAGACTCTGTCTCAAAAAATAAACAAAAAAAAAGCAAAACAACAACAACCAAAAAACCACACACACGCATGCATACACACACACACACACACACACACACACAGATAACATTTGTCTTTCATTTGTCTTTTTGGTTTGAATCTTTTGTTTGCTACCATATTCCTTCTATGAACAGTCAGACTCTGGTGTTTTTCCTTCTCTTCTGTTGACCCATGATCTTAAAGGCCTATTTCAAGTTGTGATAAACCCGTGGTATAACTCAGTAAGGGAGGAGTCTAGAATAAATGAACCTTCATAAACTTTTGCAGTGTATCCTCTGGTTTATACCACAGGGTAGGATATGTTTAGGAAAACCCACTCTAAAGGGATGCCTCATATTCTACTTTAAAAATATACCTATTTAACTAAGCTCCAAAAATACTGCATTTCATAATCTCCCAGTGCAATTTTTTCTTCCTCAAAAGTAGATAAATGCGTCTGAAATTCTGTTTCTATATAAAGGTATAAACAGGTATATGCAGAAAGGAAATGATTCTGCCAAAAGTACAGAAAAAGAAAAAAGAAAAATTATATTTATGTCTAGAGCAAGTTATACCACCTTGCAGAGCTTTTAACATTGGCAATACATTTTCAATTTTTATGAAAAAGGTGGATCTTTAAAGAACTTCTAACTCTAAATCAATCTGATTTCAGTCCTGAAAGAGTAAAAGTACAATTAAAAAATTAAATCAATATAAATATGCATTTCTGGATCTTCCTGTATAACACTGACCAGTAGTGTCTATATGGAGAACATTTTCATATGCTACCACTGTCACCACGTTCAAGTGAGGTGGGTTTCCACTGTGTGCTCTTCGGGTCTTTACTTTTTGCAGGACTTCAGATTCGTCATCCATAAATCAAAGCGTTAGATTACAGTTTACTTAAGGCTACCTCTCACCTTTAAAATTCTAGAATTCCTAAAAATGAAAACAGAAACCATGAAAGTTTTCATAAAGACACAAGGAGATTTTTCAATGTACTATTCCTGGTCCATCTTCCTAATATTAAGCTGTGACTCCCACAGCAATTTGTTGGTGTTGTTTTATTTTATGTTCATGTTGAGATGTAATTATTTATGGATTCGTCTTATTCCTTTTCCTAGATTACAGATTAAAATTGATATAAAATACAACCTTATATAAAACCTCGCCCATTGTAGACATTCAATATACAACTCTACTGCATGGTTGCTCCCATGTAATATTCTTCCGTGGCTTATAAAAATCTTATAAAAATGAGTGTCATTTATTTATTTTTAACTTCCAATACACTATTCACCCTTTCCTTTGGTAGAACTCTCCTGAACATCTGTTATAAAGGGAGCTCTGTGCTAGATGCACTGAGGGTTATAAAGGCTCCATCTGTTTATCCCTGGGAGCTTGTAATCTAGTAAGGTGATAGTACATGTACACCATGCAAACGAAGGGTCATCAATGTCAGGAGCCTCAACAATGTCTAGCAATTACCAGTGTTCAATAAATGGTTGGTTTCTCCATTGTCTAAAAATGTAATTTCTATTGTTATTATTTTCATTATTTGTACTACCTAAGACAGCTACACGTGAGAAGCAGCAGCAACATTCTACAGAGACTTCACCACAGGCATCACAGTTTGGTTAAAACTGGCTGGTGGTGCTTTGAAAAATATGTTATTTCCCCACAGTGGAACTAGGTATCTGTACAGCCTCTAGACATGTTAAAGTGTGGTTCCTGCAATAGCAATGATAGCATCACCCATGAAGCTGAGTTGGGGTCAAATCAGAAAAGAGTCCAGCAAACTGTGTTTAAACAAGGCCCTTGAATGATTTTGGTGTATGTTAAAGTCTGAGATGTCAGTAGAGACATGGAGAATGTCCCTGGGAGAAGTGTGTTACAGTGAGAGACCCAAAGGCCAAAAGCGATTGAAGACAGAGGGATTTCAGAACTCTGCTCACTCTCACAGGGCTTACAGCCAATGGAAGAAGCAAGTAATTATTCAGATTAAGTACACGATCAGTAACTTTGATGCATTCTGCAACTGCAAAGTGCAGGGTGCATCATGGTCTGTACCAGGAAGAACTGAGGGAGTCTAAGGTTCAGGCAAGATTCACTAAAGAATGAGTTGGAGCAGAATTTTGTATCTTGGATGTTATGCAGGTGCCAAGAGGAGAGCCTGAATCTGCTTGATTCTAATAGACACTTACAGAGCCTATTTAACAAAATGTTTTACTACAGTTCTTTGCGCCTGGACATTTCTGGGATTAGATGCTGTGTCCTTTGATTTCTCCTAAGTTGATTCAATACTTTCGGTGATAGATATTCTATAGATAGATATACATAGATAGATATATACACATGCATATACAGAAATATCCATGATGACTGTAATCGTCAGTATGCAACTTGTTTTGTACCTTTGGGAGACAACATAATTTGAGTGCCAACTCTGTCCTAGACTCTTCCCTTGGCCCTTATACAACTTCTAATTCAATTCTCACAACATTTCTCATGTATAATTGTTAAGTCCACTTATGGTAACTAAAATGGCTCAGCAAGTTGAACACTTGCTGCAGGTCACACGGCTGGTTAGTGACAGAATACTCTAAAATACGTTTTTGCAATAACTGAGGGTAGAGTTCTGGGGATAAAGTATGTTTCTTATTAATGGTCTATGCTCACAAAGTGAATCTTTGCCCCATAAAGGTTTACTCGTCCTAATCTGTATTTCTTCTTAGATGTCCACAAACTTTTGATGACTTAAAGGGAAGGTAGTAGGTGCCATATTTTACTGGGTTTGAAGCAACCCTCAAAATGTCATACAGATATTCAGAGAAGCTGGGAATTCAAACTTCTGTAGATATAAGAACTTGAGCCATTCCTACAATAAGGCAAACCAGGACATAGATATGAGGCTAGAGCGTGGGCTTAGGGAGGGGAGATATGAATAGATGATTGGGCATATTTCAGGGAGGCAGCCACTGGGGAAGAAGGAGGTGTCTCAGCCAGCTGGCACCACACCAGTCCCACATCTTCCCTTCCCAGCTTCCAAATTCTCCCTCATTTCTTGGCAAATGGTTAAGATGTCCTTTCTATTTTCACATATTTCCTTCAGCTTGACCTTTTGTGACTTATTTTCTCCCTCTAAATGTCCTTGGTGTTGAATAATATAAATAAAGCTAGAGAAAAACACATGGCGTATATTTCCCTGAAACCTAATCCGTCCTTGTTTATTTCAGGTGGAAGAATTATAAATGAGAAAGAACAAAAACAACAACAAAAAAAAACCCCACATTCGTTTCTGATAGCAAGAATGCTAATGGCATAGTAATTAATAAAAATAAACACAACTGTAATGATGTCACCGGAGAGATCTGCCTGGAATATTTTGCAAATTGTTTTGTTTAATTTCTAAGCTAACCCATATCCATTTTATTTTAGTTTAAAAATTATATCAAGGCAAACCCCAAAGATTACCATTTTAAATTGCAATTGTACAGTTAAGAAAGACTTTAGGCAGCCACAATTTCCTGGGATGTTGGGCTTACTAAGGTGAGCTTATAAGATCAACTTTTGTGAATGGTTTGGCTTTAGACTGTGGCATTAATATTTCCACTTATATTTTCATTCACAGTTATTTTGACAATCTCTAAAATCGGTACCTTTGCAGCAGAGCCACAAATTCACTAAGCACAGAAGAGAATTCGCAGGTGCATTTTTTTTTTCACCTGCCTTTATACTTCCTCAAAAACTATACTAGAACCTAAGGCTTCCCACGCAGGGTCACGTGAGGCCACCAAAAAGACATCTTTGGCCAGGAAAGATGAATAATTTTGACTTAAGCCAAGAATAAGAATTTGGTTAGTTTAGCAGAAGCAGAAATATTTCCCAAATTTGTAACTTCTATAAAAACAGTCCCTTTTAAAAACTAATCTCTCAGTGAGAATTAGGAGGTTTCAAAATAAGCAAAAGGAGTTGTCTATAGGGGATCTAGAAAGCAATTTAGACGCAGCTTTCCCAACACTAATAGCTTTGGTGAAAACAGCACTGCTTTTATTCACTTTCTTTAAATATGCAGGTTATTAATACATTTTCAAATTAATAGTTTGGAAATTTTCATACCCTTCTAACTATGAGTCAATAGTACATCTCCACCTGCAAGAGTGACTTGACGCATTCATTTTACTACAATGAAAGTGTCATTTAGAAAGCCATTAAAACGTAACCTTAAAATTAACATGGTGACCCTACAAGGAAACATTAAATGGGTTGAAAAGTAATGGTCTTGAAAAGGAAAGCCCTGCCTTTTGAATACAAACTTTTTTTTTAAAAAAAAAAAAAAAAAGGAAAAAAAAAAAAGCCACTAATGAATAATTACTTTAATGAGCCTCTGGTCTCAGAGCTGCTCACGTTCACTGGCATTAATGCTGTGAAATGTTGGATGCTGTGAACACATTAAAATTTTCATTTTAGTGCCTTTTTGTTCAACAAAGCAATGAAATATCCCAAATTCCTCCATGAGGTGCCTCTTTGGCAGTTGACCTTGTCATCAAAATACTAATGCTGTCCAGGGGATCCTTCTAGCTACCACCTGGCAGGGTGCCCTGAAACGCTAATAGGACCACAGATCTACTTCAACCCCTCCAGTGTCTCAACCCCCTCACCCCGTGGCCCCACTGCCCAGGGTCTTTCTCTATAGAAGGTATTTCAGCAAAGCAGTAACACGGAAGCTTCCAGTGTATGATGCTGAGTACAAACATTGCTTCTGTAACCTGGGGCAAATTGCATAGCCTTCCTGTGCCTGAGAATCCTTATATGTTAAATGAGCAAAAACGCAGCGCTCTTCTAAGGAGTTGCTTTGAGGAGTGAATGAAATGATCTAGGTAAAAATGCTTGGTTCAGGGCTATCCTTAGTAAAAATGAAAAGGTAACTATTCATAGATTAAAAATGACATTTCTCAGCATGGCCTACAAAGTCCTCCATGAACCGACCTCAGTTTACTATGGAAGGTTATTTCTCGCCATCACCTTTCCACCTCTTGCCACTTCCTTTATGATCCGGCCCAGGGGAATCTTAAACTTGATTGTGCACCAGAAACGCCCTAGAGGGCTTGTTAAAACTCAGACGGCTGATTCAGTAGGAATGAGGACAGGGCTCAGAAGTTTACATTTTCAACAAATTCACAGGTGATACTGATGCTACTGGCCCACAGATCTCACTTTGGGAACCACCAGTCTAGTGTAGACTTTCATTAAAAAAAAAAAAAAAAAAAAAAATGCCCCTGTTCCCTCTTTCACCTGACAAGTTAATACCAAAGTTCTGCTTATGGACACTTCACTGAAGCCTTTGTGAATTCCTTCAGCCAGAATCAGCTATTCTGTGTTTCGCCCTCCAACAACAGTTAGAGTGCAGCCTATTCACTTCTACAGCTCTACTCACCTGGCATTGTAATTGTTCAGTTTGCTTATTGCATGCCCATCTAATGACTTGGATGGTACACACTTCCAGACCAGAGATCATGTCACGTTCATTCTTGTATTATTAGTGTTGTATGTGTGCCTGGCACAAGGTGGCTACTAAACTCTGCTTAAAGAAATAAACAACCAAACATGCACCCCATACCCTTTGTTCATATCCTTGCCTTTGCAAAAGTGGTTTTCTCCTTCAGAAATGCAGTTACTTACTGACTCTGATAGTGAGTTCTGGTCTGCTGTTCACGACCCTGTGCTGGTAGTTTTTAAGTCAGGAGCACCTTCCCCCACTTCCTGGAATAGGCAGTTCTTTCCCTAGGCACTTGGTGTTCACATTTTTTCCCCTTCATTTGACTGAGGTTTTTTAGGGCTGTACCTCTGCCAGAATTGATCCCAGTGCCCCCAGAACCCAGAAAGTGGCTGAAACTTAGGAGACTCTTGGGAAATGTGTGTGGCGTGCTGGGTGAGCATGCTGGAGGCTGGGCAGACTGGTCTGGGAATCTGACAGAATTTATTGCTGGTGTCCCAGCTTGCCACTCCTTTCCATGGGCCTTTTCCAAAATTACTCCCAGAATCCTAATTCCTAACTACTGTACAGGCCATATGAGAGATAGGCAGTGCAATGAGAGAGCGGCCACCATAGCTTAAGCAAGGTGTGGTGAAACCCTAAATTAAGCAATAGCCTGACAACAACATGGAAAGGCCAGTTGGAATAATCATGGAGAAAGGGACCCTCCAAACTGACCAACTTAGAATATTGATCCTCAGGCTCTGGCGTGAAGGGGACCTGTGTTTGAATTTGAGCCTCTCCTCTGATCTTGCGCTTAACCTTTCTAAATCTTTGTTTCCTTACCCGTCAAATGGGAATAAGAAACTACTATCGGAGTGAAATGAGATGATGCATGGGAAAATACATAGCACAGTGCTCAGAATATAGAGAGTGTGCAAGAAAATAGAGCCATATAGGAAAACTGTTAAACTGTCAATGCTTAATGGACTCTGGCTGTGTCATGTACACAAAAGGCATGTGATTTTTTTTTTCCTTGACCCACAAAGGATTTACAGAATAGTTGGGTAAGAAAAAAATGACCACTCCCAAAGAGTGGGATTATGCTTTGATTATGCGTTGTCTAATATTCATCACCAACAAAATAATCCTGTGCATGTTTTAATGTAGTTGGAGCTCATAAAAGGCAGTAGCAGAGCTAAGATTCTGGGGGTACAATCCTATTCCGTAACCATGGAGCAGGTGGGGAGGTGGAGGCCAAGAATTAGCTGAAATATGGGAATAAAGGGAAAGCTATGGGATTTTGAATTTTCTTGCGTGTTGGGTTGCGTGTGTATCTTTGTATATTGCTATAGGCATTTATCTTTTAAGGATATAACAGCATAAACTGAATTCAATGGCTTGGGCACAACTCATAATTTAGTTATTTGAATTCAATGTACAAAAAGTAACACTATGTAAAGAATAACACAAAAATTGTCATGATTTTCTCTAGACATAGAAATACAGATCAGTGTTTGCACTTTGATAATTTGAAAATAGTGCTGCTAATGGAGAGATTTCCTGAGAGTCTCAGTTTGGGATGGGCAAAAATTATAATCGCTAACACTTATAGTGTTGACTATGCGTCAGACCTCCTTCTAAGCGCTTTTACATTTATTAAGCCCTGTAATCCTCAGAACAACAGCATGAGGTGGGTACTCTTAGGATTCTTACACTGTGGATAACTGAGTCACAGAGAGGTTGGAGCATTCACTCAATGTCCCACATGAAACTGAAGTCATATAGCTTGCAAGTCCATGCTCTCAAGCCTAAAGTCACTGGCAGTCCTGCTTCAGTTTCCCATCCAAAGAGGTCTGCCAACACAGCCAGAGCTGGCCACGTGGGTCCGCACCCAGGCCCCATTTGTCTCCAGTAACACATGGATCCCCTCCACTGCTGTCTGAGTAGTGACTGGGGTTCAGCAAATTCCCTCCAACGTCTGTCGTGAATTTCCACTGTCACCATCCTTGGGGTCTCACACATTCAAAATGCTAGTCCCATCCTTTCATTTACTTAGACACATAGATTTGTCACTTGAAACAATCTTTAAATTGTATTTTTTCCTCTGCCTTCTTTCCAGGGCTTTGTATCAAGTGTTAAATGCTTAAAAAAAAAAATGCTTTCCTTCTGATGGAATAGGTTAGCGTGTGTGTTGGTTAGCTGCTGCATTTTGAACTTCCCACTTGATAACTGACAGCCTGTAATTAAGCATAACTTGAACTCTGACCACATCTCCATGTACTTTTGTAGCCTGTCACCAAATTTCTGTTGGATGTTTTATGTAAAAATGGCACACAACGAAATGCTTCCTGGCTTAGCAGTATCTCATCATGGTTAGGTTAAAACATTCTCTGATGGGTTGGAGACCTGGAAATGTTCTCACCATAGTACAAACATTTTTATTTCTTCCTGAAAAAACAGTTTCTGTATAATACATTAATGACTTATTTTCTTTAGGGATGCAGAAACTCAAATCAGAGTATAAAAGGTGAGGGGAACTGCATGTATTGAAGTATCTAATGTGTGCCAGACCTTTGGCAAAGTGTTTCCCTGACTGTAGGACCCGGCGATGAATTTACTACCTGTCCAGATTGACATTCCCGATTGAGGGCCTGTGTCCTAATCCCTTTGACAGAGCCCAGGGCTTTGATGGAGGATATGTCTCAGATTCCAATGGGACTCGTAGGCCCCAGTCTCTGTTACCCTATACTATAGGAAAGGGTGACAGATCACCCAGCTGCTTCCTTAGAGGACCCCCTTTCTAGTTAATGGACACTACAGAGCTAGCATCTATCAATAACGTTTTCAGAGTTCTCAACCAATAGAGAAAAAGATGATGAGGAATAGGAGAGCAAAATATCACCCCATTTTTACTAATAAAATTGATATTAGAAAATGGAAAAATGTACTCTCCTAGGCACAGGCAGAATTGGGCTCCCATAGAAATGCCTTAGGAGGAAGAAGTATCAAACCCTTCTCTTTGGTGTTTTTTATTTGTTTGTTTGTTTTGTTTTGTTTTGTTTTTCTGAGACAGAGCCTCATTCTGTCGCCCAGGCTGGAGGGCAATGGTGCGATCTCAGCTCACTGCAACCTCCACCTCCGGGTTCAAGAAATTCTTTTGCCTCAGCCTCCTGAGTAGCTAGGATTACAGGCGTGTGCCACCATACCCGGCAAATTTTTGTATTTTTAGTAAAGACAGGGTTTCACCATGTTGGCCAGGCTGGTCTCCAACTCCCGACCTCGTGATTCATCTGCCTCCGTCTCCCAAAGTGCTGGGATTACAGGCGTGAGCCACCACGCCCAGCCCTCTTTGGTGTTTTTAATTTTTGTTTTTGTTGTTTTTGCTGCTGCTTTGCTTTTTTTAGTGATATATAACATAAAAAGCTAAGTCAAAAATCTCATACATGTCCATAAAATTTTATGTATGCATACACCTATGTAACCACTACCTAGATGTCTCAGCTCTCCAGGATCCCATAGACTGTCTCCCAAAGGTGACCCCTACTCTGACCACTATCACTATACAACATTTTGGAAAGGCCTTTCACTCTGATCTAGAGAAACAGAGTGGCATTTGTGCATCATGTAAGAAGCTTCTGAGGGAGAGAGAGTGAGATGGGGCTATGGCTGAGCATTTTTTCCTTTTAAATTTGCCAAGCAGATTAAATCCCTCTTCCTTCCCCCTAGGAAGAAATGAGAAAGTCCTCTAGAATGGCCAGGCATGTTACGCGAATAGATCCCATTCACTTGGGAGGCACTACCAGGAGGGCAGAAGAAGTCCTACCTCTGACCTGCATTTGGCATGTGACCCCTGAATGGTAGACAATGGTCTAACAAGGTGCTCAAAATATCGTAGTGTTAACATGACATGTCTGCCACGAACATGAGTTTTCCTCAGTAAGTTCGGTGAAATATTATTTTAATAGTAACACAAATATGGAGATATTTATGGAGCAGAATGTAAAATTCACATGAATTTTTAAAGCACAACATGATACTTTAAAGCTCTTTCAGGCTTGCTTTGGGCTGCTTTGGGCTAAGCCCCCAGGTCCCTCAGGGGTAGATGTTCAGTCCTTTCTGCCTACAGTAACTTCAGTGGAAGTGTGGAAGCTCTCCTAGGACACTGAATGTGTCACATAAAACCTTTATTAATACACCAGCATTAACTTGGCAATGTTAGCAGATTGAAACGCAAGGAAGACAGGGAGAGTAAATCACAGAGACAGTCATCATAGGGACATGTGGCCTAGGAGCCAGCCACACAGCACAAGGCCAAACAGATAGGCTGACCAGCAAGCACTAAAGAGGAAGGAAGAGAGGGAAAATGAGAGAGAAACCGTAAAGGTTAAAGACAGAGAGTGGTTAAGATAAGGAGGGAAGGAGGAAGAATGGGAGGTTAGTACTGAGGCCGACACATGCATCTTTGTTCATCTTTTGCTTTTATGATCCTGGGAGCCGTGCCACACAGCCCTAGCCAGCTCTGTCTGGATGCTCTCTGAGTGAGGTATGTCTGCCTTGGAATTTTGTTCATAGACAGGCATTGCTCAGTTTTGCCCCTGGCAGTTTATGTATGCTTGGTTCATCATATCTGACCACTCCATTAAAGAATAGAATAGAATAGAGCAGAATTCCGATCCTATTATGTAGGCCTTACTTCCAGAAGCAGAAACTCAAATACCTGTAGAGTTAGGCAGATAGAAAAGGTGTGTTGCTGACAGGTATTAATTATAGAGAATGCAAGGGATTATAGTAAACTTGTAGGTGGGTGCCTGGTTTAAAGGCACTCAAACTTGGGGGAAAAAAAGGCAAAAAAAAAAAAAAAAAAAAAAAAAAAGCAAAAAAAGCTAAAGCCAAAATCCCTTTCCTGCTGTATTTGTTTTGCAGGGCCTTTGTTTCATAGCTTGCCGTCCTCAACAGACCGAATTTTCTACTTGTGGTCTCAACTTATACTTGTGTCATTTAATTCCCCTAATATTCCAATGGAAGATGTGCTCTTATTGTCATGCTTGGGACAGAAAAAAAGGAAAAAAGAAAATCAAGGCCCTGAAATTAACTAATTTTCATAGGGCCACAGAATTTGTAAAGTTAACATCAAATTTGAACTAAAGTCGTTTTACACTTCAACAGTTTTAAATTGTGACATCTACTTCAGAGCTTCCAAAACCTCTACAGAGTGTTCGACCTCTACAGAGTGTTCGCAGCAGACCACAGAGGCAGAGAGCTATGATCTTCTGCAGAAATGTAGTTGGCAAAGCATTTATCTATAGAATAGTCATCAAAGATAATAGTGCTGTTTAACAAAATACAGTGACAACTTTGCTATTTTAAATAACATGTTTCAAAAGAAACAACAGCAAAACTGGGATTATTAAAAGTCAAAAAAAGAAATGGTTATTGATTTGGAAAAAAATAATTGGTTTAATAGCAAGAATATTTTCATATAAAACTTAAAAAGAAACTGTCAGTTGATGTGGTCAAAGACTCATTAGCAGCCGCATATTGGACAGCTTTTTCAGTAACCATTAACATGGTGATATCACTTTATACAATGAATTTTGATTTTTTTGGCATGTGTGTATAAAATCCAATAAAACATTGAAAGGATAAAAGATAAAAATTAGTGGAGGTGAATGACTTCTCTAACTAGGCAATTGTTCGTAGGATTCATTATTAGCAGTTGATTTTTCCAACGTACACTCGTTACATTCTAGTTCTTGTTTTATTTTTATGAGAGGTTGGTCCTGAATGTTGATTTCAGTCAGCAAGAAGAAAGTTTACAAAAGGCCTGGCAAGGTGGAATTAGACGCTGAGCCTGGTTTGGTTGATTTTGCGTATTTCCTTTATTTAGAAATTAGAGACCTACCATTATGCAGCTTTCTCTGACCCATTTTTCAACTCTGCTTTATTGGACAAACACAGGTCTTACTGGACAGAGCCATCACCAGTTTGGCTGAAGAAAGTATTATCTTAGTACATATTTTCCCTTCTGGTTCCAGTTTTTTGGTAGCTAGAATTTAAGCATAATGGTATAACTCGAATAACCACAGAGGTCTCAGTAATGACTTTAAAACACCCACACAAAAAAATTACCTCTCTCCTGAACGTAAAGTCACAGAGGAAACATTCTTGTACTCTCACACTTGTGAAAAATTCTATTGTTAACGATGGTATATTAAGGCCTTAGCCTTATTCATTAATACAAAATACAGCAGAGTACATTTTGAAGTGTGTGCAGTGAATTGCATACACAGTGCACATTATCGTCATCAGAGCTGTGCTGGGGGAATTTAGCTAAAACTGTTTAGAGGCACCCCATAATAGTTGCCTGTAATTGTTTCAAAATTGGTTTTCTGGGGTTTAGAGCTCTGTTTTTATTATTGTTGTTATTTATTAATCTCATTCTATGACTGTCACAACTGATCTTGGTTTTGCTGGCACTTTCAAACTAGGAAACCTATACAATTTTATTTCATCAAATAATTTCAGTACTACACTTCACCTTTAAGTGAATTGCGCCTCGAAACATTTTAAAGCTACTAACAGAACTCATTAAATTTGAAATAGAATTATAGGTCCATTGAGAGCAAATGTTTGCCAATAAATAGGAAATTTTGTTCTATCTCAGTTATCAAAGTTCTTTCTTCTTCCATTTTTTTGTGAATCTCTACATTCTTGGCCCTTAAAAAAACAAACAAACAAACAAAAACTGGCATATATTGACCGGGTGCAGTGGCTCACGCCTGTAATCCCAGCACTTTGGGAGGCCGAGGCAGGCAGATCACGAGGTCAGGAGATCAAGACCATCCTGGCTAACACGGTGAAACCCCATCTTTACTAAAAATACAAAAAATTAGCTAGGTGTGGTGGTGGGCACCTGTAGTCCCAGCTACTCAGGAGGCTGAGGCAGGAGAATCACTTGAACCCAGGCGGAGCTTGCAGTGAGCCGAGATTGCACAACTGCACACCAGCCTGGGCCACAGAGCGAGACTCCATCTCAAAAAAAAAAAAAAAAAAAAAAAAAGGGGGCATGCATTTTGACAATCTTTATAGAAGCATATTCTTGCAGAAGTGTATAGTGATCTTGGTTATCTATCCTGGTTGATTGAAAGTAGTATAAACAACACGGTAAAGAAATTGATATTATTTCCAATAGTACATAAGTACATAAGGATTCACCATTTTTAATGGGACACATAACAAAGTAGCTTACAACTCCATATCCCACTCCACTTATTAGTATATTACATAAATAAATACAATTTCTAGGCCTCATATTTGAGAGAGGATGATCATTCTTTAAATTTATTACATGCATTTTGTATTTTAAAACTTTGACATAGCCAAGTCTTTTGTAAACTTAGTTCTTTACGCACCTATGTAAATATTTTCCATATCTGCA
Organism: Macaca thibetana thibetana; assembly: GCF_024542745.1. NCBI lineage: Eukaryota > Metazoa > Chordata > Mammalia > Primates > Cercopithecidae > Macaca > Macaca thibetana. The sequence goes on along the minus strand of NC_065583.1, from coordinate 14,621,150 downwards.
TACCAACCCAGCTGGATTATTATTTTTTGTCTTGTGGTTCTATTCTCACTTTCTCCTCCTTGTGCTCTGAAACTTATAGGCTGAATGAATCAACAAATTGCTCAGCCTTGATTCGAAGACAGTGAATCCCACCAATTTTCAGTTCTGAGTCCCTCCCAGGTATTGATGCTAATAGAATGAATCAGAAGTAATGGCAATGCCACCAGCTTGGTTTATCAGTACTGGTTGTGAATAAACCAGTGGAAGAAACAACAGGGGAACACAATATTGTGAAACTCTCAAAGCTGTAGCCCTGTCAATTCCTTTTGCTCATCCTTCGTTGCTTATGCACATCCAAATTTATTTCCATACCAGCCTTTGGGATGGAGCTAATTAAATCACATTTTGATCCACCCCTATTTCTTCTTTATTTCTATATTGCTTTTTTCACTGTAATATCACTCAAATGAGAAAGAATTTCTGCTACTAAAGTGACCAAGAGTGGCACATGCTAAGTGCAGCCTTAGAGAGTTCTTCTTCCATTTGATCAAATTCCAGCTCAATTCTTGGCCCACCCTAATCTCATAATGGACATATGATATTCCATGTATCATATGATAGTGGACATATGGTACATCTCATATTGTATCTTTTATCCAGGGTGTTGAATATTTTATATGTTTCTCTAAATTTTCTGACTCTATTAGTCTATTCAGGATGCTGTAACACAAAACCATAGACTGGGCCGTTTAAACAACATAAATTTATTTCTCACAGTTCTGGAGGCTGGGAAGTGCAAGAACATGGTGCTGGCAGATTGGATTCCCGGTGAGGGCTTTCTTCCTGGCTGGAGGATGGCTGCTTTCCTGGGAGGCTTCTCATGGCAGAGACTGAGGGTGATATCTCCCTCTCTTCTTCTTTTTACAAAGTCACTAATCCCATTATGATGGTTCTACCAACATTGCCTCCTCTAATCCTCATTTCTTCCCAAAGGTTCAGATAATATCACATTGGGGGATAGGGCTTAACATATAAATTTGGACAGTGGGGAAGCAATTCAGTCTCTAACACTGACGTCCTCTATCTTCTTTGTCTTAACTAACCTTGATCTCTTCCCTTTGATCTCTTTCTTAGTATATTTACTAAAATCAGAGTTACTTTTTAAAACTTATGATATACTTCATAAGAAATTTTATATCAGCACTGCATAAATAAAAGGTGAAACCATAAAATAAAAATATGAAAAAAAAGTTGTGAATGGACCTGTTTTCCAGCTCTCATGTGCCACACTTTGGGAACAGCATTGAAGAAACAAAACATGGGGAGCTGTAAATTCAGGAATCTTCCCAGGTGTCCCAGATTTTCCACTACTGATGAGCTTGAGAGTTGGGTCAAGCCATGAGTTTTTCTGTATGACTATGCTACTGATCTTAATCTAGCTTAGAATATATCAACAGTAGGGGAAGTGAGGAGTAATTGCAGCTCATACTAACTCCATCCCTTTTCCTTTCTGAATGCAGACTCATAGTTGTGAGTAATATGTATTTGTTTCTTAATGTAAGCTATATTGGCTACTGGCTTGTTAACTTTAATTGGGGGAACTGTGATCATTTAGGCTATTAACAGAAACTAGTCATGTGTTTTCAGGAAAACTGGTATAAATTAGAATCTTTCATTAAAGACCAATCAGCCATTCTCACATTTCAAAATTTGACACCATTGCTTTCTTGATGGGGTAGCAAAATGACCAGAAAATTCATCTAATCCATTTTCTAAGGGTAAGAGTCAAGAAAATAAAAATCTATCTATATTAACGGCTTAAAATATTTATATTACCAATTCTAGCATAACTAGTTCAAGAGTAAGATTATGGAGTGATTTAGTCAATGTTGCTTGAAAGGTAGGCACAGGGAAGCAGCCGCTGAGGCTGCTCATTACTGTCTGTTCAAATTTCTCATGTTTGCTTTCAAAGAAAACAATCAAACAAGTGTTTGCTTCTTTTTAGAAAAGAATCAAACAAGTGTTTACAAATGAAATAATCAAAGAGGAATCTAGCTGTAGATAAAATGGCATATCTTTGTTTTTTAAGAGCAGGATATAGCAGTTAAAGTGTAATAAGAAAATCATGAATATGTTTACAGTGGACTCAGAGCAAACTTCTTAATGAAGCTTAGGAATGACCCAGACCTAGAGCAATAGATAGTGAATTCAATGACTTCATGGAAATGACAGGACACCTACATAAAAGGCAACGTAGTTGCAAGAGCTTTGAAATAGTAGTAGACTAATCTCTTGGATTATAAATTTGGTCTGTCACTTACAAACTCTGATCTTGGCCAATGCATTGAACTTTACCTAGCCTCAGTTTTTTGTCTATAAAGTGGGTATAGTGATGACAATTGTTTAGCTAATGATTTTTTATTCTTATTTTCATTGATTTATTTTTTGAGACAGAGTTTTGCTCTTGTCGCCCAGGCTGGAATGCAGTGGCGTGATCTCGGCTCACTGCAACCTCCACCTCCTGGGTTCAAGCGACTTTCTTGCCTCAGCCTCCCAAGTAGCTGGGATTACAGGCACCTGCCACCATACCCGGCTAATTTTTGTAGTTTTAGTAGAGACAGAGTTTCACCATGTTGGCCAGGTTGGTCTCAAACTCCCGACCTTAGGTGATCCACAACCTCAGTCTCTCAAAGTGCTGGGATTACAGGCACGAGCCACAGCGCCTGGCCTGTTTTACCAATCTTACATGGTTGCTGGGAAAGACAGATGAGATATTCTATGTGATTGATTGTGTTTTGAATATTCGACATTGCTAATTTATACACCCATGTAAGGGCTGATTACTATCATTCCTTTTTCGTTACGACGATTGTTTGGCAAGACCCAGCCAGTCAAAGACACAGACTCATTTTCTTGGTCACAGTTGCCACATCCATGAAGTAATATCAGGTAAGCAGAAGTTAGTGCACAGGTCTAGTCCAAGTACTGCACACATATGGCCAATTTCAATGATCCTGCACATTTCTTTTCCTTTTATCACTTCTGCCTTATCCAATCTGCCTTGAATTACTTATATGTCAACATTTTCTTCACTGATATGTAGAAGAAGGCAATGAGAATTAAAATGGATAATTTTCCTATCTCATAGTTGTTTTGGAAAGAAGGGTTTATGGAGTACAATTCGTACGTGTGAAAGTCTGTTGTTTTGTGATCTATATTCCCTTAAATTGTATGACACATAGATTCACATTTTGGGCATAAAACCAAATGTCAAAAATAATTTAGGGCATAAAACTCTAAACGTCAAACAAATTCATAAACCTCCAGACATAAGACCTTCCTTGTTTACCTATAATGGTCCTGGTAAAACAAATTGTAGAAGACTTTCTGACATTTATTTTTATAATGTGAACATTTTTTCCTTAGCAAAGTCAATCGTTAACTAATGGTTTTATGTGTAGTTGTCATACAGAAAATTTTACTACAATGCTCTATGCAATTCATATATGTGTAATTTATCTATCACTTCCATAATCTGCAAAGATTTAATGAAACTGATAAAATGAACACATGCCAGAAGATATAAATAGGAAAAAAAGAAGATTCAGCACTAGGAAAATGTAAATAACACTGAAAAGTCAAAACCAAGCGTTGCAATGACTTCAGATGTGCCATACATGCTTTCATGACAGTTGGTTCTGTATTACTATTATTGGTTGGAGAGAAAAATGCTAGTCATTTTGACATATATTTTTATATTTCAGTCTAGCATTAGCATCATGAAAAGAGTTTTACTCTTTCATTTTTGCAGATGATGAGATTTCATAATACAGAGGTCAAGGGATTTGCCTAAAGTTGCTCAACTAAAACGTGGCAAAGTTCTAACAATTTGAACACAATTCTAACTCCAATGCTGAGTTTGGCATTTGACACACTATCTGATTACTATTTTTAATTTCAAAAAAATTATTTAAAAATTTTGTGGATACACAGTATATATATATATTTATGGGGTATATGAGACATTTTGATACAGGCATGCAATGTGAAATAAGCACATTATGGAGATTGGGGTAGCCATCCCTTCAAGCAGTTATCCTTTGAATAATAAAGAAGCCAATTGCATTCTTTCAGTTATTTAAAAATTAAAATATTGACTATAGTCACCCTATTGTGCTATCAAATAGTAGGTCTTATTCATTCACTCATTTTTTTGTACTTATTAACCATCCTGAATATTTGATTGCTCTTACTGGTTTGTTATTCACCTTTTTTACTCCTCGGCTAATACCTGCCCCTCACAACCAGGCCTCCATTACGCAACTTGAAATTCTTTGAGCGATTAGAAGCTGCTGACTAATTATTTCATATTAATAAAATCTCAGATTTTTCCTGAAACTGACATAATGCTGAACTGTATTTAGTTGGAGAATATTTTGGAGTCTTGTAGTAAAACAAATATGTTTTACATAGGTGGGGTGAGTGCAACATACTTGGTGACAACTGTCTTTAGGGTATTATAAATCAGAATGACTGTCCCCAGCTCTGCTTTCTGATTCTCTAGGATTCCAATGACTGATGGGCAAGGCTTCACAAGATGAGAGAAGGATGTGTACAGAGGCAATGGGGAAGTCTCGTTAAAATATTTATTCTCAACTAAGCTTAATAAAGACTAAGGACAAACACGAGTATCATGCAATCTCTACACTACCATTAAAACCAGGTGACTCATAGAGGGTCCTGAGGCAGGGCTGGGGTATGGAAACCTAGCAGCAGTACTCCTTGCGTATTTACGTGGGGATATATGTTCTGTTTGCCATCTGCCCCCATCAGTTTCTATGGAATGCAGTCTGCGCATTTTTCAGTTGATTCAGACTGTCTTTGGAACTTGTATCAACCAGATTTTACCCATGTGGAAATGTGATTAGGAGGGAAGGGGGACCACACACTGCGATTCGCTTCATGCATACGCAGCTCTATTTTTATTGTATATTAGTCAATGGAAATTAATTGCTAATTATCCAAACATTTCTATGATAATATTTCAAGCTCTCTTGTAGCAGATGTGGCCTAAACTATATTTGGAAGAGAGTAGATGGTATTATCTTTCTTGATGGAAATGATTGTGTAGGGCTTTAATATTTTTTCACCATTTTTTATTTTAGAAAGAAAAATGACTATCATTCTTTGACAACATTTGTTAAATATTCATGCTGACCAGGGTAATTATGCACTGACTATATTAGCAAACATATAACTCTGTCAACTTTAAGAATTTGGGAATGAAATTAAACAGGTTGTATATAATATATTCAGTTATATGCAGTACAGACATATAGATTGTTTAAATAACCATCACCACATTTCATTTGTAGTCATTGCCAATGACAGACTTCTCTCATTTTGGGACTCTCATACTGAATTATTCTTTTTTATTGCATTAGATGTCTGTCCTTCAATGTTTGAACATTGCTTTTTCATTCCCCCTTTATGAATGCTAATAATATACTGGGTAGAGCACTGGCTATTTTTAGTTATTCAGCATTTCTTTATATTTATACTCTGAACAAACTTGAGGGAGCTTAGCTCTGATTAAAACAGATAATTTTCTCTTTTTAAAAAAGAATAATGTGGGACTGATACATAGCAAGGACAAAAGGAATTTGATGGGCACAGTGTCAAAGCTTAATTGTGTCAATAATTATTTGTGTATTAGTGCCAAGTTTTTAATGAGGAGTAGTCACTTGTGTGTAATCATTATCAATGACAAGTAGTTAAAATATCTTCATGAAGTGGCAAACTCGGGGGGGAAATGAAACCATATTAACATTGCCTACAGTTCCTTACATACTAGCAAGTCTGAAATCTATGAGTAGAGTTAGCATTAAAAAACTGAAAAAGCTGCAAGAATGTTGCTATATGTGTGTAGATGCATGTGTTCATACAAGATTTGTTTCCATGCTGTGAACATGTGTTGTTTGTTTTGGGGTTGCAGTCTAACCTTGTTAAGGTCTTTTTAAAGGAAAGACTGCCAGCTTGCTCACTAAGCTGTCACTCCTGCCCAGAGACCTAGACCTGTCTATGTACATCCTCATTTCCATGTTAAGATAATGGCACTTCTTTTTTCGTATTTGTGCTTTCCAAATCATTAAGTCTCATCATCCACTATTCTGAGTGCTGTTGTTCTACTTTATTCTACATCCTGCCACTTTCCATGTGGCATGCTCTCAACTTTTATCTCTCTCTCTTTCCCCCCATATATATACATACATATATATATATCTCTCTCAAATATATACATATTTGAGATGGAGTCTCACTCTTTCACCCAGACTGGAGTGCAATGGCATGATCTCGGCTCACTGCAGCCTCCACCACCCGGGTTCAAGCGATTCTCCTGCCTCAGCCTCCGGAGTAGCTGGGATTACAGGCACGTGCCACTCTGCCCGGCTAATTTTGTGTATTTTTAGTAGAGACAAGGTTTCACCATGTTGGCCAGGTTGGTCGCCAACTCCTCACCTCGCGATCCACCCACCTCGGCCTTCCAAAATGCTGAGATTACAGGCGTGAACCGTCTCACCCAGCCTCATTAATATTTTTAAGCTAACGAATCTGAGTGGCCCACACTGCATTAGTCCTATAGAAGAGTGAGGAATTTACAGGAGCCCTGAAGCATCTGCGGAAACTTTGAGTTTGGCAGTAGCCTAGATACCTGCTTTCTGTCTCTACAATGTGTGATATAAAATGTAAGCTTTAGTAGTCACATGGCAGAAGTCTGGAAACTAGTTCCCATAAGTATTGTCCACACTATCCATTTGCTTGGTGTCCTTGTAAATGTTGTTATCTGCATCATCTAGCCTCAAATTGTGAATTAGGCAATCCAAATCTGTGCAGTCCTGTTGTGTTTACAGGCATGGAAATGAACTTTTATTTACTGATGACCACAATGAGGCTTCGATATGACCATGAATACGGGTAATTGAGAGAATAGCTATAAAATGGTTTGCTTGGCAATAATGTCCACACAGAAACACAAATTATGGATTTTTCTAATTGTGTTCGCCTTTACCCAGAATTCACAATTAGCAGTAGTGGGGATCATTAATAGGTTTTCCATGCTTTTACCACCATTTGTTAGGATGCCTGTATTTTATCTTCTTTATTATAGTTTCATTCATTCTGATTCTACCTTTGTGTATGGTGTTTTCTGAAACTGGATATCTGTTATCTCATGTATTGTGGCGTTATAAGAAAGATTTTTTTTCTCACTTCTTTTGGTTTCTTAACAGTAAACTCTTTCTTGTATGAATATTCACTGAGAGGGGAAAAAGCATGAAGTGGTTGCTAGTAGCAGATTTTGAGTAGGCCTTAACCACTGAGTTGAAGTCTGGAGACTTGCTGACATTTTGCAAATAGTTTTTAGAACAAAATGTCAGATGATGGGAGCTTTACATCATGCAAGAGTAACTTGTGCAGCTGATGCTAACTAAGCCGATTCTTACAAAGCCGTGCGAGGATGGATGACCACTGCGCTTTTAAAAGAACTAATTATATCCACATGTATATGCAACACTTCACATTTCGCACTTGCTTTGCTTTGCCTGACTTGTATACGAGAGGCAGTTGACCGGCACCTTTACCAACCAATCAAATGCTGGCAAACTGTTGTTATTTTTAAAAAGAGCCATTGGTGATGAGACGTCATTACATATGCAAACTTTAGACCAATGGCGTGACTGCCCTTCTGTGATCGCTCATCAAGGCAGCTGTGCTGTATTCACATTGAAATGAGGGGGTTTTTTAAACCCAAGCAGCTGTATTATTCACACTTAAAATAAAAGCTTAGTTTCCCCAAATGGGTGTGACGTAAACATCTCATTAAATATTTTTAATTTTGAAAAAAAAATTGTTAAATGGCAATGAGTACGCTGGTGGTGGGAGCGGTTAGTATTTGTGTGCAAGATTGTAGGAGGCTCTCTTTACACTTCAGCTGCATGGGATTGTACTCTTCCGACAATCATGGATCTGAGGAGGAAAGCTCCATGCCACAGGTGGCAATGAATTCAGAAACGTGGGGTGCACATTCTGGCTGTTATATCACTTCTAATTTAGCGGGCTATTGTCTCAGAAGGAAGTCCCGGTGCTTTGTTCTAACCTCCCTTTGTTTTCTAAATTAAATTTCTCTAATTTTCAACAAGCTAAGCCCAGAGAGGGTTAAAACAATCTTTTGTCTTTAATTTTTTTTTCTTTGGTCTTTCCTCAATTCATTGCATAGTGTGATGTGATGGTTACGTTTTGCCCAAAACTTGACACTCCCAAGAGGGTGGCTTAACTTCCCATAGAACAAGAAAGCGGCAGGATCCACTAGGACCTCACCTATTCCCTCTTCCTTTTGGAGAATATTGCTTGTTAGCCTGTGGCCATTCACCCATAAGCTGTTGATTAAATAAAGATGGCAGAGTTGACTTTTGCCTCTTAATGCAAGAGCTGTCGGTGTGCTGTAACATTAGCTAACAAAGCATTGCTTTAGTGTATGCTTTAGTTTCCTGTTGTTGCTGTAACAAGCAGTGAATTAAGACACAAATGTATTCCTCTTATAGTTCTGGAGGTTAGAAGTACAACATGAGTCTGTGGGGCTAAAATCAAAGTGTTTACATGGCTTTTTCCTCCATGGAAAATTTTAGGGAGAATCCTTTCCTTGTCCTTTATTTCCTTGTCATTATTCCAGTGGCTGCAGGCATTCCTTGGCCCATGTGACATCAGTCCAATCTCTGCTTTTGCCACATAACCTTCCATTCTCTAGTCAAATCTCCCTCTGCCTCTCCGCTAAGTACCCTTGTGATACTGAGCACACCTAGATCTCCATAATAATCTCCTCAAGATCCTTAATTTATTCACATCTGCAAAATCCCTTTTACCGTGTAAGGTAACATAGTCACAGTCTTGAGGATTTGGACATGGACATCTTTGGGAGGCTATTACTCAATCAGTGCAGAGTATATGCTTTGAAGGAAGATGGATCTGGAGGTAAATTCTAACTTTGCCAGTTATCAGCCACATATCCTTGGGAAAGTGATTAACCCTCTCAGTTTCTCACCCATAAAATGAGATGCCACTACCAGCTTCACAGATAATGTATGAAAAGCAACAGGCTTTACCAACCAGGTGTTCCACAAATTTAATCCACCCAACCTTCAAGAAGTAAGTGTAGAAAGAACAGAACATATCACACATCTGACTGGGCCAAGTTACTGGTCAATAGAAATGGCTAGTCTTTTATTTCTTTTTCTTCCTTCAGTGGATTTCATAGTTAGAGAAGTAGCAATGCACATGGGGAGTTTAGGACATTCTCATATTATTAATATTGTTATGAACTGGGGCATTTTCTCATTGCAGCACCCCATATTAGATCACATGTACAAATGATTTTTGACAGACCCTTCTGCTACCCGGCTGTCTTGTGTCATACAATGCCAATGGGACTGAAAATCCTATGACTGATTCTGCCCCTTGTTGAGAACGACAGCAGTTTGAATTTGATTTGTCCATCTTCTGGGATGACAGTCCACGTTCCCCTTCAGCACCGCTGAGTAGACAATGGGCACCACTTGTATTCTTTACAGCTCGTTCACCTATTATGATGATGATGTCATTATTCACATTATTGCTCTCATTATTATTATTATTATTATTATTCGATGACCTCTGTCCTGGGTTGGAACTCCCCGTGACAGATGGGAGCTTCATTTATCGGACTGCTTTATGCTGCACAATTCCCCTGCCATTCTGAGTTTATATTGAGACGGGCTGCTTTTGGAACAAAGGCAGCCTGATCACAATTTGTCAGTGTACTTGGTAGCTATATATCACCAAAGCTCTCTGCCAGTCCTTCTGGGACCCAATTATTTATGGAGCTGACAATATGGGCTAACTTGTCTTGTTATGAATGCCACTATTACAATAAAAACCTTGCTGTCTTGAATGGTAAGTCAACAGGCGTTCTGGTTGGTCAGAAATTCCATTAACTAAGAGTTAATTCACATTGCCCCGGGTGATCGCTTGATGCCCCAGGTGAGTTGATGAGATCCCTGGGGAAAGTTCTATTTCAATATTCTTTTCTGTCCAGACTTGGGAAATCTGTTGATAACTGTAGTTTCTGTGGCTTCTGTGTAACACAGGTTCAGTTCTTAAGGGTTGGGAAACAGTGTTCATTCTGAGCCTGCTATCGACAGAGGAGTTTACCAAGTACTGTGCAGAGTGGAAATGAAATGAAAGACTTGACCTCTCCCTATAAAGTGCTCATAATTGAATGAGGGGAACGATCCAACTCAAATCTATACTTACCAACTCAGATGATGGAGAAATAAATATCAACAGAGTCCAGCTTGACTGCCTTGAGCCTGAAAATGGACTCGAATCCCATTCCGGGGAAGTAACTCCTTTATTCTCTGATATTCTTCACTAGCCCTTATGTCACACTGATTTTAAATCAAATCCCTCATCTCTGCTTTTAAGATACCCCAGAAGAGCACTGAAAAGAAAGGAAACTAATTAGACCTAAAAGAAATTATCTTGGGGGAAAAAATGTCCCATGCTAGGAGATGAATTTAAAAAAAAATGAAACAATCATGATTTTATAGAAAATATAGAGTATTATTTTTAGGACACTAGATGGTACATGTGTGACATCCGAAGGATTGGAGGAACTCATTCGCAGTGATAGAACGTTTGAATTTGAATTTTCTGGCGTACTGATTGGCAGGGTCTAAGTACAACATCTGTAGTACAAATATAGAGCGTATTTACAGACACACCTTTTTCCTAAAGCAAATGCTTTAATTGTACACAGAATTGTTTTTGTCCCTTTTTCTTTTATTAAAATAATCTTTGAACTAGGCATAGTGCTTAAAAGATTAGATCGTATAGAGAAACATAACATATTGTATTTAAATATGCTAATCTCTTAGAGGAAATGAAGGATCTGAGCCTGCTCATTAAGAAATAAATTAATTCATCACCATTGCATTCATCATCAATCATCATCCAGTTGTGTCCAGTTTTCAATTAAGTTTTTCCAAACTGCTTTGTGCCTTTACCAAAAGGACTGATTATCTCTGATGATGATTTTTTGTGGGTATTCGGATGTTGATGGCAGTTGAATTGGCATAAACATGCTGAATGTCTTTTTTATTCAAGTAGTTAAGCAGTAGCAGCTCAGTGCATACAAATACATTATGATGACAAGTTAAAAAATTCTTATTTTTTAAGATGTATTTAGGTGGCCAAACATCCAGCTTTCAGATTGACAGGGAATATTTCATATGTGCATACCTTAAAGTAATGCAAACTTTGAATGTTTATAATATATACATTGTTCTTTCATTCATGAATCACTCACTGAGCCAATATTTATGAAACGCCCATAAGTTTCTGGTACTGTAGTAGGCGCTAAATGTGCATCAATAAATGCAATTGACTTTATTCCTGCCTTGATGGAGCATCTAGTCTAGATGCTAGACAATGCATTATTAATTTTAATGACTATACACCCTTAACCTGGTTTTTTTCTCAAGATAAACACTAAAAGTCATGATTACTTTATCAATGACCCTGTAGGTAGAGCCAAGCCTCCTTATTCTTGGAGTTAATGAACATTCCACGCTAGAGGAGAACAATTTCTGACTATCTCTTTAAGGTTTCCATGCAGAACGAGGATGTATGAAAATGACTCACCATGCCTGCCACTTATCTCTAGATTCCTATAACATGAAGATGATCACAATCTGCCATCGTGCTGTTAAAATGATGCATAACCCAACCAGCACTCTGAAATGATCGAGTATTATTGCAGCCTCTTACAAGTTGGGCACTGAGATAATTTGGCTAGTGTTGGAGAAAGAATGTTCCACAACCCCTGTGGCTCACCCTGCATTGAATAAATATGGCATGCTGCTGCTTTTGTTCTCCTTGTGTATGAAAGAGCAATTAATGTGTCAAAAAAGAAAAATCACAAAATGTGCATACTTTTTCCCCTATGAAAATTGCAAGACTATGTTCAATCTGCCTTAAAATTATTGTAAAACATTACAGGATGTTGTTATTTTTGAAATATTAGATAACTTGTGGTTGACATTACATTTCTTTTGGTGACTTTGTGATTTCTGTGTCCATTAACAATCCTATAGTGAGTTTATATATTTCTTTATAAATGTCGTTGGGCTACCAATGTTTACATAGACATCCAGGTATATATTTTCTTTACTTAAATAGTTTAAATGAAATATTTTTTAAATGCAAACATTTGTAGATTTTAGTTAAGAGAAAGAACCATGCATAGGGCCAGCCTGCTACAATTCTTGCTTTCTAGTCCATTATTTTCCTAATATTCAAGTGCCTTCTTAGAAAGACTCATGAAATCATGGTAAAATGGGAATCCAATATTGGTTTCCTCCTGCTAGTATTTGGAGGGATGAAAGGGGAAAAAGAGAGTTCACAGTTTTTCTTTGTCCATTTTGTCTGCTAATGTAGCCCAAGCAACTCAATTAATTCAATATTCTGGACCATAGTATGTGCTCAATATATGTATGTGACTTGAATGAATAAATGAATTCATCCTCTTACTAATAAAACCTATTACTAGGGACCCAAGAAGAAACTTAGTCCCTGACAAATACTAAGCTAGTCAGTTAATTTTTCTTTATAAATTATATTAGGATGACTTTTACATTTTAAAAACAAAAAATGAATATTTTCATTTAAGGTTGTTGAATTATATGTTTGCTTTTCATCTCCCTTGCTAGATTGCAACCTCCAAGAGGCCTGTCCTGTTCACTCATGTATCCAGTGCCCAGGATAATCTGGCACGAATTACTTCCTCAGTTGTTATTTATCTAGTGGATTTTCCAGCAAGCAAAAAGATCTGGGGTGTATCTGGAAAATGCACACATTAACAAATATTAGATAGCGAGTGTGCCTCTACATAATATTATGTGGAATATTTTAAAGAAGATTACACGTTGCCTGAAATCTTGAACAGAGTATAGACAGGGATGGTGTGGCCCATTCTTCTTTCTGTGCTCTGATCTTCCTAAACTCTCTCTCCATATTTTAATACTCTAGCAACATCGACCTGATTCCCAGTGCCCAGCACAGATCACATGGTCTCTCCATGCCTTATTTGTCAGCTTTCTTCTCTGGGAATAACCTGTGCTGCTCTTCCTGATCCATTTTCTCCTGTTCTAGCTGTTTCTATTTATTTTTGAAGACTCAACTCAATCAATTCCTCTTTCAGAAAATCTTCCTTATCTCTCCCTCCAATGCTTCCCAGTCTGCAGTATCCTCATTTTTCTTCCATCTGTGATTATCTTTGTACTAATTGCATTGACTATGATGATCTGCTTGTATGCTATTCTCTTCCACTAGGCTTGTGAGTATCTTGAGGACAAGGATTGTTTTATTCACTGCCATATTCTCAGTGCTTGAAGGAGTGCATGGCACAAGGTGAAGGGAAGGATAGGAGGGATGGATGAAAGAATGAAAAGATAAAAGGAAGGAAGGATGGACAAGACAAGGAAAACACCCAGAGAAAACTCTTTAATGACTATTATAAAGTAAGTAATCTCCACTGGAGAATACACCATAAGTTAGAAAAGGGAGGGGAAAATACAGGGTTTTAAAAAGTTACTATGGGCCAGTGAGTCTTGATCTATATAAAAGACACCATCCACTTTTTTCTGCATACTCTACGGCCTACTCATTTCTCATCCTGTCTATTCCTCCTTTCCTTTCAGCAACCATCATCATAAAAGTTTGATGTATTTTAAAGGCCATTTAAATGGTTGAACTAGTGGTGAAATTTAATTTCTGCTTCTATTATATTAAGATTGTTACAAGCTTGCTTCTGTTCGTCCAGGAAAAAAAATTATTATGGGCAAATAAAAGAATTTTTGTTATGTGAAGAGCTTAAATATTCAAGCTTGGGGTCAAGTAAATTTAATGAGTGTATTATTTTGATTTCAAAGCACATATTAAGGGTGAGAACAGTGTTCTTGTCCTAGAATTGAGTGTTTATGAATTGACTTTTTCAAGATGTCATAATAATAGCTAATACTCACATAGTGCTTACTATGCTAGCAACTATTCTAAATGCTTTATTCATTTACTTCTCACAACAACCAACTAATCAATTATTTGTCTTTTGTAGTTGAGGAAACTAACATACAGAGAGGTTAATGTGTCCAAAGTTCTACATCTTATATGAAGCTTAGTTGAAATTCTAACCCACATAGTTTAGATTCAAGGCTAATCCTGTAAAACCTCTCACAAGATTTCAACCTAGAGCCTGGATAACACAAAAACTCATTCAATGTGATGACTGCAAGCACAATTATGTTCAATATAATAAGCCAATATCTTATGATTATAATTTCGTTTTCAAGAACATGATGGAGTGAGCCTGGCCATTTAAGTACATTATTTAATGTAATCATCACAACAATCTTATGAGATTGGTGATAATCTTTTCCAAAACTCACTTCACAATAACTCAGGGGGCATCTGGTGGTTGAGTCAGGACTACAAACAGATATCCTTTGAGCCTCTCCTGGCTTTTCTCAGTAAATCTGTGAATTTAACATGTATTTTATTAAACCTCTCCTCCAGTCGAGATTATTAAACATTGCCAAATCTTTTATTCTTAGAAAGCAGATTGGGAGGACAGACTAATAAAGGGGATCTTGAGGATCCCTGCCAAGTGGAGATCAATCAAAAAGGAAAAGCAATGGAATTGATGGCATTTCTAAGGCATTATTATTTTTTTCAATGGGGAAGTTTTATGAACATGCCAACATTTAACAAGATACCCATTGAGTACTATGAGACATACCAAGAGAGAAATCACTAGCTGACCATGGAGTGCTCTCCAACATTTCACTTTTCTGACTTCTGAGCATAGTTGGAAGGAAGTAGAGAAGTGTTTCTTCTAAAGTTGCTACCTAATGACCATGTTCATAACTACGTATGACAAATGCAAAAACCTAAATATTTGCAGCTAAAAAGCAAATGCTTTTCTTCTTCATTTTTTAGACGGAGTCTTGCTCTGTTGTCAGTTTGGAGTGCAGTGGGGCAATCTCGGTTCACTGCAAGCTCCGCCTCCTGGGTTCATGCCATTCTCCTGCCTCAGCCTCCAGAGTAGCTGGGACTACAGGCACCCGCACCATGCCCGGCTAATTTTTGTATTTTTAGTAGAGACAGAGTTTCACCAAGTTGGCCAGGATGGTCTTGATCTCTTGACCTTGTGATCTACTCGCCTCAGCCTCCCAAAATGCTGGGATTACAGGCGTGAGCCACCGCACCCGACCTGCTTTTCTTCTTAAAAATGTACCTTAAACCCTTTGGTAATGGGCAGTTTTCCATGCTGTGGGAGGTCAATAAATCCCTTTTGACTCTCTTTATGTTCAGCAGCTCCAAGTCAAAAGGAAAGACATGTCTATCCAGGCATTGCACACACATACTTTTTCACATGCTCCATTTAGATGCCTAATAGTTAAGCCAGTGTGGTATGTGGGGCCCAGTTTTGAACCACTGATGGAGGCTCTCATATACAACATTTGCTACTTTTTTGTTAGAGGAATAATCACTTTGGAAAAACAAGACAATAGGCATGCTTTCAAGCTGTTCTGATTTCTCGTGTGTATTTATGAACCACACATTGTGTTTTCTTTTTCTTCACAAGGAAACTTACATAGTATGAAGCAGAAATTTTATTATGAAATTTATTCACATTTACAATCTGAAAAAGTAAAGACTTGGAAAGCTGCATACCTGCACTTAGAATATCATTATAATGATCATCTCATGCACATACGTGGTTCAAATCTGCTTGTGAAATTATCTTGAGATTTATTATATGAAAGACTTTATTTAACAGTAACGTGAAAGGAGGTAGGAGAAAAATATTTTTTTCTCTCAAACTGGGTATTAAATGTTATCATTCAGTGTCATGGGTCCAAAACAGGGGTATAGTTTTAAAATAGTTCTACAATTTCTTAGCTGTTATATGGTGTTAAACCCAAAAGGATCCTCTTACCTGTAGTCTAGGATAAATAGATGTACATTCAGCATTTCTAGATACGGTAGTCCCCACGTATTCCTGGGGGATATATTCCAAGACTCTCAGTGGATACCTGAAACCTCAGATAGTGCTGAACCCTATATATGCTATGGCTTTCAACCTCATAACAGAGGCAGCTCCTAAGTGACTAATATGCAGGTAGTGTGTAAAGTATGGATTCATTGGACAAGGGGATGACTCACCTCTAGGGCAGGACAGAGCAGGACAGCAGGAGATTCTATCAGAATACTCAGAATAGTGCTCACTTTGATACTTCTAAATTGTTTATTTCTGGAATTTTTCATGTAGTATTTTTGGACCACAATTGACCATGGGTACCTGAAAGCACGGGAAGTGGAACCTCAGATAAGGGGGGCATTGCTGTGAATTCAAGTAAGTCCTGAAGTAATATGTCCTGGTTACCAGAGATTAGCTTGCCCACCCTTAAGAATATTTGGTGACTTAGACTACGTTGAGGTTTTATTTATTTTTGAATGAACTGGCCATCACAGTCAATGGATACACACACACACGCACGCGCACACACACACACATGTACACACACACACACACAAATACACATAGCTGTTCCCTGAACAGTGCAGGGGTTAAGAGCACTGACTTCCTACACAGGTGAAAATCCCCACGTAAGTTTTGACTCCCCCCAAACTTAACTACTCATTGCGTATTGTGAACTAGAAACCTTACCAAGAACGGAAGCAGTTGATTAACACATATTTCATGTTATATGTATTATATACTGTATTCTCACTATAAAGTAAGCTATAGAAAAAATGTTATTAAGAAAATTATAAGGAAGAGAATATATATTTACTGTTTATTAATGGAAGTGGATGATCATAAATGTCTTCATCCTCATCATCTTCAAACGTTGAGTACACTCAGGAGGAGAAGGAAGAGGAGGGATTGGTCTTGCTGTCTCAGGGGTGGAAGAGGGGGAGGAGGTGGAAGGGGAAACACGAGAGGCAGGCACATTCAGTGCCATTTTTATTGAAAAATAATTCCACGTGTAAGTGGACCTGTACAGTTCAAATCTGTGTTGTTCAAGGGTCAACTCTATATATTCCCTTTGGCTGTGATATAGCTTTAAATATATGTGTTTGTGTGTGTGTGTGTGTGTGTGTGTATGTGTGTGTGTATATATATATATATATATATATATATATCTCCCAGATCATTTGGCTTTAAGAAAGAAGATGGAAGTCTTTCTGGTGTTTATTACATAATTAAATAAATATTTAACCTTCCCAGTTAATAAAAAAGACTGAAAAAACAAACAGAAAAACCTTTGTCACAATTAACATAATTATCAGATAGATCAGAAACCCATTGCATTTTCTGATATTCATGTTTCCATTTTTAAATCTGCTTCTGTCTTTAAGGCAATAATATCTCCAAATTATATTTCTGCTACTGCTGTAGAAACTGTAACAAATTCAGTCCTATGTGAAATCAATAAAAGCTGCATTCAGTTGGGTGAAATACAAGGGCAAGGTCTCTTTGTTCTTGAAATGAGACTGAAGGATGATTTTCTTCTGGAGATTAATATTTATGTTTATATTGTCCAGACTAGAAACAACCTGCCAATAATCAATTGATTTAAAGCTAAATGATAAAGACTAAAAATTGGTCTGTTCTTGTGTGTTGAAGAACAGTGCCTTTCTTTTGTATGAAAATTGCATTTGTTGAAGTGATTTAACCAATGACAGATTTAGTTTGGAACATGTATTTTAAAACTTGTAAGCATTTCCATGGGCTGAAAATATTTATACTTTTATCATTTACTGGCAGGTCATGAGCCACACAGGTATTTATAGAATTGACAACACTTCTCCATTGCCTTGTTGAGTTATGCAAACTTGGCATGGATCTGGGCGTGTGAATGATAGAAATAGAGTCAAAACACAAAGGTTTCCAGATTTTCCATTACTGCAAAATACAATTTTTTTTAATTAAAATGAAACATCATTGGGACATTATTTCAACTGATAGTGAATAAAAATTTTTCACTCTGATAAATCAAGGACAGATGACATGATGTTTTTCAAAAACAATAGAAGACACTTAAACTAAAATTGGGAATTTTCCATAGGATTAAAATGCCTGCAAATGCAAATCTACGATCACATTCTATCTAGGCCTGTGTTATCTTTTTTCCATTGCTCATTTACTAAATGCGTGACCGTGTGTAAGTGACTCAACTTCTCCATTCCCGAATTGCCTTATTTTTCCTGAATTTAAAAAATGGGAAAAATTAGAATCTAATTTTATATTTGCCCTTAGGGACAAGTGAATTACTACATATAAAGTAATTAGCAGAGTGTTGGGCACATAGAAAGTACTCAATAGATATAAGCTACTTTTATTAATTATTCCAATCCTGTTCCCCTTATAAAAGCATAAAAGTCATGCATATTGCCTTGTAATCTTTCTTTCATGGTTACTTATTGTGTGAGCCTAATTACATCGTAACTACCTTGATGGTAAAGCTTTTGTCATATTCTTCTTTGATATTGCTGATGAATTGGTAAAGACGCAATTCGTTGTGTAATGGGGCAAGTTTTGTGGATCCAAGATTACATTAAGGATTCACCAACATGTACACTGAGTTTCCTGTGTCAGAAGGCACAGTGTAGAGAATGAAACAAACAAAAAAGAGTTCACGTATTCAGCAACCTGCCGTGTTGTGGCATGTTAAAATACCACTATGCTTTATGGAGCAGAATTTTGCAAGCTGTGTTCTATGGGATCCTGTGTCCCAAAAATATTAACAAGTCTCCACTCCAAGCCAAAAAATTCTATGGTCCAATAATATTGAGAAACCTATAATTAACCTATGTCAGGCTCCTGTAATTCAGAAATTTCCCAAGCCTTTAAATGCACTAGTGTGCGTTGAGATAATTCAAGAAGGGAAGGTAACAGTTTGTAAACCTGCCCCTGAAACCTTTTTAGCAGGGATCCTGTAGAGCATCTTGTGCTCAATATAGTGAACAGCAGGATTTGGGTAGCGCTGCTCGAAGTCTGTGACCGCGACTAGAGGCACAATATTGGGCTTCACTCGTGACTCATTCCATAGTGCCGTGGTGTAGTGTTCCGCGCTAGGAGCTGGGAGGTTTCCCCAATGAAGTATTGAAAACCGAGAATGATTTACACGAAATGAAATAAAATCAAACCAACTCAAGAATGTCCCCCGAAGCCTGTCACTGCCATTCATTTGCATTTCAGTACATTTACTCTGCAAGCGAAAAGCAGGAAGCAACGTGAAACTGACAGGGATTTTGCTGCACATGTGCGGTCATGCAGCGGGTGTGGAAAATGGCAAAAGGTTTGAGCAGCGCTGGGCTTTTCAGGCGCGCTCTCTTCTTCTGAATGATTCCCTGGGCCCTGTATTTCACTAACTGCTTCTGTTGTCACTCTTGAGCGTGTCTGGGTACAGCTATAGCAAAGCATTTTAATTTTATGACTTTCAGATGTCTTGTTAGTGGGCAAATGAAGTGATAGGACAAGTGGGTTTTGTCTAGTTGCTAAGGGATAAAAATAACAAATGCCTTTATTACTTTGCTGACAATCTATTTATAAATTTCTGGAGGGGATGCCTACAGAGGAAAATACGGATATATTTTGGATATACCTGAGAATTCTCAAGTAAAACTGTGTATTGATAGAATCTGCTTTACAAGACTTTGGTAGTGTGCACAAATATTACTCCTCTACGTAAAGTAAGTTTCAAGCTTGGTTCTTTGATGGCTATGATACAAATGACATTTGGCAAAGGCTATTTGCTCATCTCGTCTTTCGCCTTACTTATACCAAATGGCACAGGAGATTTCCAGATATTGTAGTGCTATCACCTTAACTACACAGGATGGTAAAAGTGGCATTTAAAAATATGTATTTGCCTCAACCAGTGGTAATCTGTAATGGGAATGAGCCCTTAAGGTCTCCCTGTGAAAACTGGGAAAGTTTTCTTTGTCATTGCTCCTAAGGAGCTCTGCTTGGTCTCCAAGTCGGAGAGCAGCTCTTCAGTGACCAGCACATCCAAGCCTTTGACGCCCTTGCCAGCAGTTGGGCCCTCGTGCTGCTGTAAATGGCAATGGGATAGAAAAGTATAGTAGGTACTGGCATGTGAGTGAACCATTCCAGTCAGGCTGCCCTCACCCTGCACACTGAGAAACTGAAAGAGGGCAAAATGCACTCCCCTGATTACACACTTGGCCCTCTCAAGCGCTTTCCCAGAAGAAAATGACAATTTTAAAACTTGCCCAGACTACCGGAAGTTTGAGTCCAAGTGGCTCATCTGGGCACCACTTGTCTCTGAAATATCGACATATTCATTGTTATTCTAAGGGAGTCTAATACCAAGGGAGAGAAGAGGAAGTGGTAAAACAGGGTGACCTGTTGTTTACATAATGCTATGGTATTTCCAACTTCTGCAAACCCACATTTTTTGTTTCTATGAACCAAGCATTGGCATTTGTTTTTATGCAGGTGTGATTCATAATATCCCAGCATTCTGAGTTTAAAAAGCAGTTTTGTAAACTCTCACACCATTGATGCTGTGGTAATTTGGCAGTCTGTTACAGTAGGAAAAATATCTTATATAGTAGCCCGAGTAGTTCCTTCCACCTTGTACAGAGAATGCCTTCCATCATGCTACTGTTCTTCAGTGTTTGTGTTTTTTTTTTTTTTTTTTTAATTTATTTATTATTATACTTTAAGTTGTAGGGTACATGTGCATAATGTGCAGGTTTGTTACATATGTATACTTGTGCCATGTTGCTGTGCTGCACCCATCAACTCGTCGTTTACATCAGGTATAACTCCCAATGCAATCCCTCCTCCCTCCCCCCTCCCCATGATAGGCCCCGGTGTGTGATGTTCCCCTTCCTGAGTCCGAGTGATCTCATTGTTCAGTTCCCACCTATGAGTGAGAACATGCGGTGTTTGGTTTTCTGTTCTTGTGATAGTTTGCTAAGAATGATGGATTCCAGCTGCATCCAAGTCCCTACAAAGGACTCAAACTCATCCTTTTTTATGGCTGCATAGTATTCCATGGTGTATATGTGCCACATTTTCTTAATCCAATCTGTCACTGATGGACATTTGGGTTGATTCCAAGTCTTTGCTATTGTGAATAGTGCTGCAATAAACATACGTGTGCATGTGTCTTTATAGCAGCATAATTTATAATCCTTTGGGTATATACCCAGTAATGGGATGGCTGGGTCATATGGTACATCTAGTTCTAGATCCTTGAGGAATCGCCATACTGTTTTCCATAATGGTTGAACTAGTTTACAATCCCACCAACAGTGTAAAAGTGTTCCTATTTCTCCACATCCTCTCCAGCACCTGTTGTTTCCTGACTTTTTAATGATTGCCATTCTAACTGGTGTGAGATGGTATCTCATTGTGGTTTTGATTTGCATTTCTCTGATGGCCAGTGATGATGAGCATTTTTTCATGTGTCTGTTGGCTGTATGAATGTCTTCTTTTGAGAAATGTCTGTTCATGTCCTTTGCCCACTTTTTGATGGGGTTGTTTGTTTTTTTCTTGTAAATTTGTTTGAGTTCTTTGTAGGTTCTGGATATTAGCCCTTTGTCAGATGAGTAGATTGCAAAAATTTTCTCCCATTCTGTAGGTTGCCTGTTCACTCTGATGGTAGTGTCTTTTGCTGTGCAGAAGCTCTTTAGTTTAATGAGATCCCATTTGTCAATTTTGGCTTTTGCTGCCGTTGCTTTTGGTGTTTTAGACATGAAATCTTTGCCCATGCCTATGTCCTGAATGGTACTACCTAGGTTTTCCTCTAGGATTTTTATGGTATTAGGTCTAACATTTAAGTCTCTAATCCATCTTGAATTAATTTTCGTATAAGGAGTAAGGAAAGGATCCAGTTTCAGCTTTCTACTTATGGCTAGCCAATTTTCCCAGCACCATTTATTAAATAGGGAATCCTTTCCCCATTTCTTGTTTCTCTCAGGTTTGTCAAAGATCAGATGGCTGTAGATGTGTGGTATTATTTCTGAGGACTCTGTTCTGTTCCATTGGTCTATATCTCTGTTTTGGTACCAGTACCATGCTGTTTTGGTTACTGTAGCCTTGTAGTATAGTTTGAAGTCAGGTAGCGTGATGCCTCCAGCTTTGTTCTTTTGACTTAGGATTGTCTTGGAGATGCGGGCTCTTTTTTGGTTCCATATGAACTTTAAAGCAGTTTTTTCCAATTCTGTGAAGAAACTCATTGGTAGCTTGATGGGGATGGCATTGAATCTATAAATTACCTTGGGCAGTATGGCCATTTTCACAATATTGATTCTTCCTATCCATGAGCATGGTATGTTCTTCCATTTGTTTGTGTCCTCTTTTATTTCACTGAGCAGTGGTTTGTAGTTCTCCTTGAAGAGGTCCTTTACATCCCTTGTAAGTTGGATTCCTAGGTATTTGATTCTCTTTGAAGCAATTGTGAATGGAAGTTCATTCCTGATTTGGCTCTCTGTTTGTCTGTTACTGGTGTATAAGAATGCTTGTGATTTTTGCACATTAATTTTGTATCCTGAGACTTTGCTGAAGTTGCTTATCAGCTTAAGGAGATTTTGGGCTGAGACAATGGGGTTTTCTAAATATACAATCATGTCATCTGCAAAGAGGGACAATTTGACTTCTTCTTTTCCTAACTGAATACCCTTGATTTCTTTCTCTTGCCTGATTGCCCTAGCCAGAACTTCCAACACTATGTTGAATAGGAGTGGTGAGAGAGGGCATCCCTGTCTTGTGCCAGTTTTCAAAGGGAATTTTTCCAGTTTTTGCCCATTCAGTATGATATTGGCTGTGGGTTTGTCATAAATAGCTCTTATTATTTTGAGGTACGTTCCATCAATACCGAATTTATTGAGCGTTTTTAGCATGAAGGGCTGTTGAATTTTGTCAAAAGCCTTTTCTGCATCAATTGAGATAATCATGTGGTTCTTGTCTTTGGTTTTGTTTATATGCTGGATTATGTTTATTGATTTGCGAATGTTGAACCAGCCTTGCATCCCAGGGATGAAGCCCACTTGATCATGGTGGATAAGCTTTTTGATGTGTTGCTGAATCCGGTTTGCCAGTATTTTATTGAGGATTTTTGCATCGATGTTCATCAGGGATATTGGTCTAAAATTCTCTTTTTTTGTTGTGTCTCTGCCAGGCTTTGGTATCAGGATGATGTTGGCCTCATAAAATGAGTTAGGGAGGATTCCCTCTTTTTCTATTGATTGGAATAGTTTCAGAAGGAATGGTACCAACTCCTCTTTGTACCTCTGGTAGAATTCAGCTGTGAATCCATCTGGTCCTGGACTTTTTTTGGTTGGTAGGCTATTAATTGTTGCCTCAATTTCAGAGCCTGCTATTGGTCTATTCAGGGATTCAACTTCTTCCTGGTTTAGTCTTGGAAGAGTGTAAGTGTCCAGGAAATTATCCATTTCTTCTAGATTTTCCAGTTTATTTGCGTAGAGGTGTTTATAGTATTCTCTGATGGTAGTTTGTATTTCTGTGGGGTCGGTGGTGATATCCCCTTGATCATTTTTAATTGCGTCGATTTGATTCTTCTCTCTTTTCTTCTTTATTAGTCTGGCTAGTGGTCTGTCAATTTTGTTGATCTTTTCAAAAAACCAACTCCTGGATTCATTGATTTTTTGGAGGGTTTTTTGTGTCTCTATCTCCTTCAGTTCTGCTCTGATCTTAGTTATTTCTTGCCTTCTGCTAGCTTTCGAATGTGTTTGCTCTTGCTTCTCTAGTTCTTTTAATTGCGATGTTAGAGTGTCAATTTTACATCTTTCCTGCTTTCTCTTGTGGGCATTTAGTGCTATAAATTTCCCTCTACACACTGCTTTAAATGTGTCCCAGAGATTCTGGTATGTTGTATCTTTGTTCTCATTGGTTTCAAAGAACATCTTTATTTCTGCCTTCATTTCGTTATGTACCCAGTAGTCATTCAGGAGCAGGTTGTTCAGTTTCCATGTAGTTGAGCGGTTTTGAGTGAGTTTCTTAGTCCTGAGTTCTAGTTTGATTGCACTGTGGTCTGAGAGACAGTTTGTTATAATTTCTGTTCTTGTACATTTGCTGAGGAGTGCTTTACTTCCAATTATGTGGTCAATTTTGGAGTAAGTATGATGTGGTGATGAGAAGAATGTATATTCTGTTGATTTGGGGTGGAGAGTTCTATAGATGTCTATTAGGTCTGCTTGCTGCAGAGATGAGTTCAATTCCTGGATATCCTTGTTAACTTTCTGTCTCGTTGATCTGTCTAATATTGACAGTGGAGTGTTGAAGTCTCCCATTATTATTGTATGGGAGTCTAAGTCTCTTTGTAAGTCTCTAAGGACTTGCTTTATGAATCTGGGTGCTCCTGTATTGGGTGCATATATATTTAGGATAGTTAGCTCTTCCTGTTGAATTGATCCCTTTACCATTATGTAATGGCCTTCTTTGTCTCTTTTGATCTTTGATGGTTTAAAGTCTGTTTTATCAGATACTAGTATTGCA
The DNA here is from genome assembly GCF_024542745.1 of Macaca thibetana thibetana. Classification (NCBI taxonomy): domain Eukaryota; kingdom Metazoa; phylum Chordata; class Mammalia; order Primates; family Cercopithecidae; genus Macaca; species Macaca thibetana. Next base: position 14,596,522 of record NC_065583.1, on the reverse strand, counting down.
ACCCCTGCTTTTTTTTGTTCTCCATTTGCTTGGTAAATCTTCCTCCATCCCTTTATTTTGAGCCTATGTATGTCTCTGCGTGTGAGATGGGTCTCCTGAATACAGCAGACTGATGGGTCTTGACTCTTTATCCAGTTTGCCAGTCTGTGTCTTTTAATTGGAGCATTTAGTCCATTTACATTTAAGGTTAATATTGTTATGTGTGAACTTGATCCTGCCATTATGATATTAACTGGTTATTTTGCTCATTAGTTGATGCAGTTTCTTCCTAGCCTCAATGGTCTTTACATTTTGGCATGTTTTTGCAATGGCTGGTACCGGTTGTTCCTTTCCATGTTTAGTGCTTCCTTCAGGATCTCTTGTAAGGCAGGCCTAGTGGTGACAAAATCTCTAAGCATTTGCTTATCTGTAAAGGATTTTATTTCTCCTTCACTTATGAAACTTAGTTTGGCTGGATATGAAATTCTGGGTTTAAAATTCTTTTCTTTAAGAATGTTGAATATTGGCCCCCACTCTCTTCTGGCTTGTAGAGTTTCTGCTGAGAGATCTGCTGTGAGTCTGATGGGCTTCCCTTTGTGGGTAACCCGACCTTTCTCTCTGGCTGCCCTTAAGATTTTTTCCTTCATTTCAACTTTGGTGAATCTGGCAATTATGTGTCTTGGAGTTGCTCTTCTCGAGGAGTATCTTTGTGGCGTTCTCTGTATTTCCTGGATTTGAATGTTGGCCTGCCCTACTAGGTTGGGGAAGTTCTCCTGGATGATATCCTGAAGAGTGTTGTCCAACTTGGTTCCATTTTCCCCCTCACTTTCAGGCACCCCAATCAGACGTAGATTTGGTCTTTTTACATAATCCCATACTTCTTGCAGGCTTTGTTCGTTTCTTTTTCTTCTTTTTTCTTTTGGTTTCTCTTCTCGCTTCATTTCATTCATTTGATCCTCAATCGCTGATACTCTTTCTTCCAGTTGATCGAGTCGGTTACTGAAGCTTGTGCATTTGTCACGTATTTCTCGTGTCATGGTTTTCATCTCTTTCATTTCGTTTAGGACCTTCTCTGCATTAATTACTCTAGCCATCAATTCTTCCACTTTTTTTTCAAGATTTTTAGTTTCTTTGCGCTGGGTACGTAATTCCTCCTTTAGCTCTGAGAAATTTGATGGACTGAAGCCTTCTTCTCTCATCTCATTAAAGTCATTCTCCGTCCAGCTTTGATCCGTTGCTGGCGATGAGCTGCGCTCCTTTGCCGGGGGAGATGCGCTCTTATTTTTTGAGTTTCCAGCTTTTCTGCCCTGCTTTTTCCCCATCTTTGTGGTTTTATCTGCCTCTGGTCTTTGATGATGGTGATGTACTGATGGGGTTTTGGTGTAGGTGTCCTTCCTGTTTGATAGTTTTCCTTCTAACAGTCAGGACCCTCAGCTGTAGGTCTGTTGGAGATTGCTTGAGGTCCACTCCAGACCCTGTTTGCCTGGGTATCAGCAGCAGAGGCTGCAGAAGATAGAGTATTTCTGAACAGCGAGTGTACCTGTCTGATTCTTGCTTTGGAAGCTTCCTCTCAGGGGTGTACTCCTCCCTGTGAGGTGTGGGGTGTCAGACTGCCCCTAGTGGGGGATGTCTCCCAGTTAGGCTACTCAGGGGTCAGGGACCCGCTTGAGCAGGGAGTCTGTCCCTTCTCAGATCTCAACCTCCGTGTTGGGAGATCCACTGCTCTCTTCAAAGCTGTCAGACAGAGTCGTTTGCGTCTGTGCAGAGGTGTCTGTGTGTCTTAGTTTACTGTGCCCTGTCCCCAGAGGTGGAGTCTACAGAGACAGGCAGGTTTCCTTGAGCTGCTGTGAGCTCCACCCAGTTCGAGCTTCCCAGCAGCTTTGTTTACCTACTTAAGCCTCAGCAATGGCGGGCGCCCCTCCCCCAGCCTCGCTGCTGCCTTGCCGGTAGATCACAGACTGCTGCGCTAGCAACGAGGGAGGCTCCGTGGGTGTGGGACCCTCCAGGCCAGGTGTGGGATATGATCTCCTGGTGTGCCTGTTTCCTAAAGCGCAGTATTGGGGTGGGAGTTACCCGATTTTCCAGGTGTTGTGTGTCTCAGTTCCCCTGGCTAGGAAAAGGGACTCCCTTCCCCCTTGCGCTTCCCAGGTGAGGCAATGCCTCGCCCTGCTTCAGCTCTCGCTGGTCGGGCTGCAGCAGCTGACCAGCTCCGATCGTCCGGCACTCCCCAGTGAGATGAACCCAGTACCTCAGTTGAAAATGCAGAAATCACCGGTCTTCTGTGTCGCTCGCGCTGGGAGTTGGAGACTGGAGCTGCTCCTATTCGGCCATCTTGCTCCGCCCCCCAGTGTTTGTGTTTTAAAAGGCCCCTCCTTGATGATGATGAAAAAATACCACACAGCTCCAAAACAGGGTAAATCAAAGTGAAACGAAGGTGGTTTGTTTGTTGATAAGTGTTTATTGATAAGCCCCTCATTTGGAGTGTGCCTGCTTCCTTCTGGCCAGGTAATAATGGTTTACATTTTTTAGTAGCTACATAAATTTGAAACTTTCCAACTTCTACCGTATTAATAGATCATGAGGGGTATGGAAAGAATTTGTGTTCCAATAACCAAAGATGAGATGATAAAAGAACCCACAAATTTTCCACAACTGAAGGTCTTTTTTAGTCAGTAAGGACTTGTAGATGTGTATGTTCCCTCCAGATGTCTGGGGAAAACACAGCTTAGAGAGGAAGATACTTTTATATCTATATGAACACAAAAGACCTGTAATTGTTAATTATTTATTGCCATATTAAAGCCCTTCAACTACATAGTAGAATTACTACTTAGAAATTAAAATAAAGGATTAAAAATTAATTGTCCAGTGTGTTTTGGAGGTGAACATTTTTATAATACATGTTAAAAGTTTTATCAACAGGAATGCTTTTTTGTTGCTCATTTAATTTATCCTTTTGTCTTACCATTTGGAGATATGAGAGCAGCTAAGCAATATATAAATTAATTGAGCTCTGTAATGAAATAATAGTTTAATTAGTTATTTATAACGTACAATGAGAAAGAAGAGAAAAATTCAGCAGAAAGCCCGACAGCATTTCTACTCTCATTTTGGATTGTTTTCCTATAGGAGCACACATCAAGTGATTTTGTGAACCCCATGACATTTCTCTTTTTTTTACTTTGAACATCATGGCTTAAATTGATATGATTTTACATTTTGACATGTTTGCTCTTTCATTTCTTCTTCACTTTTTAATCATTTTATTTTAAAACAAAACACAGATACAAGTACACTGAAAACACAGATACAGAACATTGAACACTGAATAAAACAAGTGTGCAACTTATTAAGTTATCATGAGGCAGGCACCCTTGCAACTGCTACCGGGTCAAGAAATAGGACTAGGCCAGCCCCTCACCACTCTTATTTAGGAGTTCCTTTCTAGCCCCCACCCTTCCCATTTCCCCAAAGTCACCACATTTTTATAGTTTATATGATCTCTTTCTTGCTCTTCTTTATCACCCAGGACATATCCCTAGATCTCATGGTTTGCATTGGCCTGCCTGGGGCCTAGGTCTTTGTCTTAGTTCAGGCTGCTGTCATAGATTGTGTGGCTTCAATGAAAAAGCATTATTTTTCACTCTTCTGGAGGCTGCTGAGAAGTCCATGATCGGGTGCCAGCTGATCTGGTGCAGTCTGGTAAGGACCTGTTTCCTAGTTTGCAAAAGGCCATCTTCTCATTATATCTTCACATAATAGAGGGAGACAGAGAGAGAGAGAAGGAGAGCACATGTAAGCTCTCCTGTCTCCTTACAAGGATATAAATCTTACAAATCCCTCTATGAGGTCTCCACCCTCATGATCTTATTATCTCCCAAAGTCCCTGTCTCCAAGTACCAGTGGGAACTGGGACTAGGGTTTCAACATATATTTTTGGGAGAATACAAACATTCAGTCCATAGCAGCCTTTTCTTCCCTTCCCTCCCTGCCTCCCTCCCTGCCTCCCTCCCTCCCTCTCTCCCTCTCTCTCTCTTTCTTCTTTCTTTCTTTCTTTCCTTTCTTTCCTTTGTTTCCTTCCTTCCTTTCCTTTCCTCTCTTTCCCTCTTTCTTTCTTTCTTTTTTTTTTTTTTTCTTTCTCTCTCTCTCTCTCTCTTTCTTCTTTTCTTTCTTTCTTTTTTTTTTTTTTTTTTACAGAGTCTCGCTCTGTTGCCCAGGCTGGAGTGCAGTGGCGCTATCTCAGTTCACTGCTGCCTCTGTCTCCTGAGTTCAAGCAATTCTCCTACCTCAGCCTCCTGAGTAGCTGGGATTATAGGCATGCATGGCTAATTTTTGTATTATTAGTAGAGTCCGGGTTTCACCATGTTGGCCAGGCTAGTCTGGAACTCCTGACCTCAGGTGATCTGCCCGCCTTGGCCTCCCAAAGTGCTGGGATTACAGGTGTGAGCCACTGTGCCCGGCCCCATAGCAGTCTTTAAAGTCTCTTAGAATCTACAATTTTCCCCATATTCTTTTATTTCCATGCAATTTATTTGTTAAATAAATTGGGTCATTTTTTAAAGTTTTATTTTGACTTTTACAAAAGACAGAGTTAGAGGCCGGCCACGGTAGCTCATGCCTGTAATCCCAGCACTTTTGGAGGCCGAGATGGGCAGATCATGAGGTCAGGAGATCGAGACCATCCTGGCTAACACGGTGAAAACCGGTCTCTACTAAAAATACAAAAAATTAGCCAGGCACGGTGGTGGGTGCCTGTAGGCCCAGCTACTCTGGAGGCTGAGGCAGGAGAATGGCATGAACCTGGGAGGCAGAGCTTGCAGTGAGCCGAGATCGTGCCACTGCACTCCAGCCTGGGTGACAGAGCGAGACTCCATCTCAAAAAAAAAAAAAAAAAAAAAAAAAAAGACAAACAAAGTTAGACAGGAGGAATAAGTTCAAGAGATCTATTGCACAGCATGGTTACTATAGTTAATGACGAACATACTGTATTCTTGAAAAATGTAAGGAGAGTGAGTAAGTGTTCTCACCACAGAAATAACCATGTGAGGTAATGGACTTGATAATTAGCTAGATTTAAGCATTCCACAATGTATATGTACTTCAAAGCATCATATTCTATATGATAAATACATACTACTTTATCTGTCAGTTAAATTTTTTATATTTAAATTTAAAAACGTCATTAAAAAAAATAAAGTCAAAGTGTCCAAACAGCACAGGTGTTTTCTTTTTAGGAGGTGTTTTGTAATTTTTCATTTAGGTTCTGGTCTTCCCCACCAGAGAACCTTCATATTTCAGTTCTATTTGGATAGACCAGCACGCTTGAATCCAAGCATTGCCAACGATGGAATATGGAATTCATACAGAAAGGCTGGTGATGCCTGCTCACACTTGTCATTGGAGAGGACTGGTAGAATAGAGAGGGTATTCCTTCTGAAATTATTTACAGTGTGGTCCATTTCACATACAAACAGTCCCAAGAGGTTATCATTCAGAAAGCAGGGTGAAATATACAAGATTCGAGATATATGAAAGTCTCTAGATAGTTGGGCTCTATGTCTCAGGAAAGAAATGGGAGCAGGAAGTTCTATTTTGGCATCTTTTCTGTACCAAGCTGTTTTCCAAGTTTTGACACTTTTCTACAACCATGTGAGTTAAGACTTAATAGCCCGGTTTTGCAGAAGAGGAATCTGAATCTGTTTCTTAACAAGAAATCACCTCCTCACTGGACTCCTGTTTCTATGTATAATCCTGTGTTAACCTGAATCAGATAATGCCAAGTCAGCGTCCTTTGCACTTACAGTCCAGACTCCCTCGCGTGGATTCTGGTCCACAGGATGGAGGTCTGGCTGCTGCCGGTGTTTCTGCTTTCAATGGCCCCTCCCACTCATGCCCGGCCTGCTGTGCTGTACCCTCACTGGCCTTTTTGCTGCACCTCAGATACAAGCTTGTCCAGCAAGATGAAGAAAGACATACCTTGGTAGTCTCTAAGATTCATATTTTCTCCTTTAAGGGAAGTCAGCATGCAAGACCACTTTGGCGGCCTCTGCATTTGCTTTTTCTGCTCTCTGGAACACTTTGCTGACACAATTTTCTTCGCTGGATCTTACATCTCTTTCAGGCCTCAGCTTAATTGTCACTTCCTCAGAGAACTTCCCTGCCCACTCAATCTACTTAGGCTTTTTCCTGTAATTATCTCCTCCACTTATTCTTTTTCCTCTCTGGCACTTATCAACACTCTAATTATACATATATTTATTTAATGTCTATCTCTTCTACCTGACCCTGAATTACCTGAGGATGGCATGTGCCTGCTTTGTTTACTGCGATATCCCTCATGCCTAGCTAACACAGAGCCTAGAACACCAAGGAAGCTCGTAAATATTGGTTGGAATGTAAAATCGGAATGAGGTTCAGAGAGGCTAGATAACTTGTTCAAAGTCACACAGCTTATAAGCATCAAAGCTGGGGATTTAAAAACACACCCGAAAACCCCTGTATTTTCAATACGAATTGGTTTTTCCAAACTGTGTTTCTTGAACACTAGTGTCCTGAGGAATCTTAATAATGTGTCAAGAATAAAAAGGGATCCGTGTTCAAATAAATTGTGGATGTGATGCAAATGTTTGAAGAAAATTGAACATATTTCTTTCCTGCAGTATATCCCAGGGATTTTAATATGCAAATGTGCATTGTGACTCTCCAAGAAACTAATATGTTATGCAGCATTTCTCACCAGTGTTTGGCCATGATTTACTTTTTTGCATGAAAACAGTATCTTGTGGGACCACAGTATTCAGCAGAAGCCAGGGTGGGAATCACTCGACTACACCCTGCTTCTCCCCAGGAAGTGGGGAAATAGAAATTTCTATCAGCAAATCAGGTCTAAATATCCTAGTATCTTTTAAAAGTTTTATGCTTTCTTCCGTCTTCTTCAACTATGAATGTGGGCCAGGGGAGGGGGTAATGTCTTAAGAAAACAAGGTTAGAAAGCTGAAGTTAAAGAAAGTTAAACAGATTGTAATGTAAGTTATTGTGGAGAAGATATGAGAGGCATATATTTTTTAAAGTAACAGATTAGAAAATACAAACTAAATAAAGTTAAATGGTTAATAACTTAGAACTGCAAGCATTTTTTCCACTTCAGTATGCATTAAAAATGACTGAGAATGGTCTTAAATGCTGACATCCCTTAATGGAGAAAGTATGAAATTACAAAATAACCAATGTAATCACACCTTAATCTTGTTAAATTGAAACACTGTAATCTACATTCAAATTTCACATATGGTCAATCTTGCAAGAGCTGGGTGGATGAGCCAATGCACTATTCGGAATTTTAAATAGGGAGCCGTTCATACCTCTCCAAAGTCCATTTACTTCTTTATGAAAAATATTTCCCTGGGATGCCAGGTGCAGTGGCTCGCGCCTATAATCCCAGCACTTTGGGAGGCTGAGGTGAGCGGATCACAAGGTCAAGAGATCAAGAACATCCTGGCCAACATGGTGAAACCTGTCTCTACTAAAAATACAAAAATTAACCGGGTGTGGCGGCACACAACTGTAGTCCCAGCTACTTGGGAGGCTGAGGCAGGAGAATCACTTGAACCCGGGAGGCAGAGGCTATAACTGTGAGCTGAGATCACGCCACTGCACTCCAACCTGGGTGACAGAGCAAGACTCTGTCTCAAAAAAAAAAAAAGACTAACTAGATAGGAATCTCATGGAAGAACTTGAAATCTAAGATAGTGGTCACTGATGGGTTATAGATGCTTTTGAGAATACATTATATTCTCAAATATTCAAATATATGTTGGACTTCTAAGCATATATTCAAATATATGTTGAAACATATAAGTCGGGCATGGTGGCTCATGCTTGTAATCCTGGCACTTTGGAAGGCCGAGGTGGGCAGATCACTTGAGGTCAAGAGTTTGAGACCAACCTGGCCAACATGCTGACATGCTGTCTTTATTAAAAATACAAAATTTAGCTGGGTGTTGTGGCACACGCCTGTAATCCCAGCTACTTGGGAGGCTGAGGCAGGAGAATTGCTTGAATCTGGGAGGCGGAGGTTGCAGTGAGCCGAGATCGCGCCACTGCACTGCAACCTTGCAACAGAGCAAGACTCCATCTAAAAAAACAAAACAAAACAAAACAAATCTTCCCTCCTTGGGACTGGGGAAAAAGGCTTCAAGCCAAAACAAACTTTTGTGTAATCGAAATAAAGAAAAGTTTATTTCCAGAACCCTGATACTCATGTCCAATCCTACCATAAAGAAAGCAGAGTGCATTTCAGAAAAATGTGTAACTATGTGAGAGGAAAATAGGTTTCAGCTTTTTCTTGCCAATGAATTATTTCAACCTGTTGAGAAACGTGATTTTTAAGCACAATAACTAAAGTGAAGTAGTCTCATCCATTGCTGACTCAGTGTGCCTCTCAATTGAATAGGTAGAATGTGCTGCAATTTCATTGTCTAGTCATGAAACGTACATTTGGGAGCAGAATTCCAACAGTAGAGATGCCCACTTTAGATTTGAAAAATGGTAGCCCTTTGTTCAGAGGAACCACCAAATAAATGGTTTGTTCACCTCCTGTCTGGTAACCTCCTTTTTATTTCTTCAGAGGTTGGGGATCTCACTCTGTCACTCAAGCTGGAGTGCAGTGGTACAATTATAACCCATGGCAGCCTCAAAACCCCTGGGCTCCGCTGGTCCTCTGCTTCAGCCTCCTGAGTATCTGGGACTACAGGCACATGCCACCACACCTGGCTTTTGTTGTAGTGACAGGGTCTTGTGATGTTGCCCAGGCCGGTCTTGAACTCTTGACTCAAGGGATCCTCCCGCCTCAGCCTCCCAAAATGCTGGGATTACAGGCATGAGAGCGTGAGTCACTGTACCTAGCCAACCCTTCTAAATATGAATACACATTCTTCTCAGATACAGTGAGATAATACTAGAAATACGCATGCTTTTAACAGATTAAAAAAAAAAATCCTGGAAAGAGAAAACTGGAGAATCTTAATGTTAGAGGAATAAAAGATGATTTGTTTATGAATTATCTGGACTTCTGTATCCTATCCTTTACACGTTGCTTTACTGGGTTTTAACACTTTCACCAGGGACTTGAAATCAGTGCTGCTTTAAATCAGCTCTTCCATGGGGACTGCTGATTATGGTAACCACAGGCTCTGCTATGATGCTCTGACTACAACATTACAGGGAAGATTTGGCTATTTCATTCATTCTAGCAGGCTGTTGCTACCCAGCCAGTCCCTTGTCTCTGGAGTATTTTACTGTATCTATAATAAGACAAAACAAAGGTATTTTGAAGGTTACAATAGACGCAGCCTCCATAGGCATAGTCCTCTGGAGACTTGGAGGGAAAGACAGATGAGGCAAAGGAGCAGTCTCCAAATCCTCTGTGAACTGCATGCTCATACCAGAGCCCTCCACGAGCCTTCACCTACGGAGAACTTCCAGGGTTTTTCTGCAATTGCACATCCACTGCCCTCTGCTTTACTGCGTGAGTGCAATTGCATTAAGTGTACTAGAAAAAGTAAACCCTTTTTTTCCAAATCAGAAAACTGTGTGTCCTAGTGTGGCAAGAACCCCAGCTTAAAATAAGAACATCTCTCATCTCAGTTTTGAATGAGACAGAGAAGGAACAAAAAGGCATAAAGACAAGAAGCCACCAAAATGAGATTTGAAAGACATCTGTTTCAGTCGAGGACCAGATTCCCATGCAGTAGTAGGTGAGCTGCTTTACCTCTCAGACCCTTAGTTTTCTCTTCTGACAAATGGGGTGGTTTGGACTTCAAATTTTACTGTAAGGATGTGAGAGATTATCTAATGATATAGCTTCACTATAGATGTCAAGGCATGCAGCCAAGTATGGAACTTCAGACTCAATTTTTGAATTGAGTGAATGTGCTGTAATATTCTTGCTACTATGTTCTGAGGCTAAAATTTCCTATTGTTTTGAGCTTACATAAGCTGACCTCATTTACTATGGGAACATTATAAGTATTTAGGAATATGAGGGTAAGCACCATAGAAAGAATAATTCAATCTAGATGTGAGAGGCTCTTTTTTTAAGCTTCATTAACTGATAATTATGTGAGTGCAAAACAATGCCCTTACTGTTTGATAAATGAATATTAGCCTCATGTCATGCTGATAAAAGTCATGAGCAGAACTAGACTCCTCTGCATTTGGGGGACTTTGTTATCTTGATGCTAATGGATTATGTTCATTTTATATAGATAGATATCTCAAATCTCGAATGACTCAGCAGGACCGACTTAAATTAGATTTGTCAATCCATACTCTGCTTATTAGTGTGTCCTGAATATCTTGATGGCAGTCTTACATTACAGTGTGTACTTCACATAATTTATCTATCATGACCTAAAGATTTCGATGATAGGAGAATTTGATTGATCATTAAAATCATGATTATGTATTTATTTGAAAGTATAGCATTGTGGTTTTATTTCCCCCCAAAAGTATTCTCAGAATCAGCAATATGAAATAACTTATTAAAATCTCTTTACAATGTATGCTCTTTTGGAGTGCATTGAATATTACTTCTTTGTAGATATTAGCTTCTTATAATGGAGAGTTGTATTCGTCTGAGTAGGCAGCAGCTATAATAAGTAACCTTCAAATTTCAGCAGCTTTACATAATGAGGGTTTACTTCTTGCTCATGTCACAGTTCAAATGCACACTGGTGGGAGTGGAGAGCAGAGAGAAGCATTGGACAGGGAATTGGTTCTGCCCATCAGAGTCGTGCAGTGACCCAGGTTTCTTCTGCCTTGTGGCTCCACCCCTCTCTAGGTCCCTGAGGTCTTATTTATTCAGTAGGTGGCTAGAAAAGGGGAGTAAAAATTATAAATGAGATGATTTTCTTACTTGGCTCAGTGTGGAAATAGTGGGACTAATTTCTACACACTTTCCATTGGCTGAATCTCTGACATGAGTATGCAATCTGGTGGGGTGACCAGAAAGAAGAGAGGACACCAATGTCAATCAGCACTGACTGTCCCCTCCACAAGATCTAGACACCAAATCGAGGATAACTAAAGATAGGTTTGGTGAACGCTTAATACACAAAAATCTTATTCTGACCATAAGAGATCAAGGTATGATTAAGGTATAATAAGATCAAGGTAAAATAAGACCAAGTAAGGTATACAAATAATTATACCATAAGATGTATGAAATATAGGTACAAATCTTCACTGACCACCATTGTCAGTGAAGATAATAAGACAAGATGTATGAATAATCATACCTTTTATAAAAGATTATGGCTATGCATGCAGAAAGCTATAAATACTGATTAACAGAGGGATAAAGTCTAACAATTTGGGAGGACTGGGAAATTGTCTTGATGTGATGGTACTGATATTGGGCTATATATTCAACAACCAGAATTCTAGATTGCTTCTGTCATTTGCTTGCTGCAAAATGCTGAAAAAGTTTCTGAACCTCAATTTTTTCGTACGAATATTCATATATTCTCACATATAAATATCATAAGACCATATGAAGGGGGATGTTCAAATTAAGTCATGAATAGGGAAAGCTTTTGTGAATGATGGTTCAAATATCCAATTAAAGTCACTGCTGTTACTATTATTTTTTAAATTCTATGTACACAGGCAAGGCTTACATTTATAAAACATTGTTCAGCACACATACACATACAAACACAGACACATCTGCACACATCAAACACACACAAACATCCAGGTAGTAAGAAAAGAATTAAATGCTTTATTTTTTTGATCTTCAGAATGAAGTTGAGAGTCAACGCCTGCATATTTGGTTTCTCTGGTCACTAATACATCTTGCATCTGTGCTAGTTTCATAACCCGTCCTTGGAAAGTAGCATCAATTATCTGTGTCTGTTCAGGTAGGCTGGTTGTGGGACTCTCTGTCCTTTCTGGCTTATAATATTGTTAAGAGCTTCAGAAAAATGAAATTTGTGGAAATGTTTTTTAAACTGTAAAAAAAAATGTATATATGGACGGGAGATTTATTATGATTTTGCCTAGTTTAAGTACCAAATGTCTATCCAGTTAGTTTGGGTCATCACTGTAAAAAATTATTTAAATCACACCTTTACATACCCTTTTAGCCAAAAATCTAGTGTGCTTTAAATAACACATTAAAGCAGCAAGTGTAAAGAAGTCATTTAATATCTGGCATCCATTATTTTTGTTAACTTTGTTTTTACTGATCTCTAAATACCCAGGCTGCCTATTCTCAATAATATTATAATGTTCCATTCTCATAAAGTGACATTCTTTTGTTGGGGGGTGCAGGGCACAGGGAATCAGAGAATAGGTATTTCTCAGGAATCTCAAACCTACCTTGGGTGGTCCTCAGAGCCTAGGATCAGTCTAGCCACGTACACATTCCAGGGACTAGATGAGCAAAGCCATATCACGCTTTGGAACCTGGCCCCAAATTCCTATAATTGGCAAGACCAAACCTTCCTCCTCAATTCTTCACTTTCAAGCTGTGGCTACCTGGATGACTGTCCTAGAAAAATGCTTGGCCGACAAGTTGTCAGAGTTAACATCTAGGGAGGTAGAATGACAATTCTTTAGCTGACATTATTGACTTAGAGCTGGGAAGACACAAAGGCATAGTTTTTTGTTTTATGTTTTTTGTTTTGGATCAGCAAGTCCCACCTGTAAATTCTGACAATCCATGGTGTCTTCGATTGTCTAGGAGACTATAGAGAAATTCACAAGATAAAATTAGATTATCTTTGTAATGATAACTCTACGATGTATGTGACTTTTATTACGGTCAGTTCCCATTTGTCCAAGCCCCGGGCCATGCTCTGTGTTGTTTCTAAACTGGAAATGGGATTGCTGAATCAAGTTCAAACACGTCGCAGCATCGATCCCCTCTTGATCCCTCCCCTGTCATAAACTCAGCTTGGGATCACTCTTTCTGGTAGTTACCCACGTTCCCAAGCGTTTCCACTTTCTTCACCCACTTTTAGAAATGGCTTTTGCTTCTTCAGCCACCTGGAGAATGACTACTCATTTTTCACAACTCACATTAAAAATTCCTGTCTCTGGGAGGCCTGCCAGGATGCACCAGGCAGAATGAAGACTGTCTTATGTGTGATCACATAGCACGTTATATGCAGGACTATTGCAGACTTCAGCCAGCATATTGTGACTGTCTCACTCCTTTGTGTTCCTCAAGCAGATTGTGAGCTCCTTAAACACTGAGATGACATTTTAGTTTTGCATCCCCATAGCCCAGCACCTGCCCTGGCACTTTGTAAGTATTCAGAAAACACACAATGAATGAAGGAATGAAGGAATGAATGAGTGAATGATTGTCCCTCTTAGAAGAAGCAGGAGAATTATAAGACAAAGCGATAGACAAGGTGCCTACTCTGAAAAGTTAAGCATTACACATTGAGACCCACACTTTGAATCAAGAGTGGAAAAAAAAAAAAAAAAAAAAAACAGGTAGTAATTGCAGAGGGAGGGCAGCTAAGCATGTGGCTGCTTTGGATATTTACTCATCAGACCAGACTGAAACAGCCTTAATCAGGGAAAATCAATCTGCCTGTTTTTCAGTGTAAGCATAAACATGCTGACAGTAGATGCTGCATAGGTGTTCTGAAAAATCTTACATCAACCTCAAGTTAGTTATAGCTTCATTTACTTTCTGTGTATAAGTTTGAATTGTTTATGCTTACCTGGAAGGGCAAATTTATCTTCTGCAAGCAGTGTTCTATATCATGTCATGCCTGAGGTCAAATGTCTCTTAATGCACAAAATACAGTCCAAATGCTGCCTGAGATTCCATCTCTTCTCCAACTTGATCCAGTTTGCATTCACTATTCTCTATATTCACCAGCTGTCTCAGCAAGAATTGTCCACATGTCTTTCTCCATATCCTGTCACTACCCTTCACAAGTCCTCTTGTTTTCTCCAGCACCAGCATCACCCTGAAACTTCTGTGGTACCACACATGCCAATGATGTCTTCATCCTCTGAATTGTCCTTTTCATTCAAATAATCACTTACTTGTGCTGTCTTCTGCATAGTAAAAGAAATTGTTCAACAGAATTCAACTTTAAATTTTCCATAAGGTTTTGTGTGTTGTTTTCCCAGGCTTATTTTACAGTTACTGATGGAAGGAACTTCGCTTCTTTGTGTTCAGTTGTAGCAGCTAGCACAAGGCCTTGATGATCGTCAGTGTGTAATAAATGTTTGTTGATATTTGAAAATGATGCCTGGGTTTATTTACTTTTTAATTATTTTACTTTATTTTACTTTTTTGAGATGGAGTCTCGTTCTGTTGCTCAGGCTGGGGTGCAGTGGCACAATCTCGACTTGCTGCAACCTCTGCCTCCTGGGTTCAAGCGATTCTCCTGCCTCAGCCTTCCAAGTAGCTGGGACTACAGGCACGTGCTGCCATGCCCTGCTAATATTTTATATTTTTAGTAGAGACAAGATTTCACCATATTAGTCAGGATGGTCTGGATCTCCTGACCTCCTGATCCTCCTGCCTTAGCCTCCCAAAATGCTGGGATTATAGGCGTGAGCCACTGCGCCCAGCTTGATGCCTGGGTTTAATAGTAACAGTAAATTAATCTTCGGAATGGAAGCTTCTGTACAGGGAGATATGGTGCTTCCTTTGGCTAGCTATTTATGAAACTCCACTCCTTTGTTGCTTCCTCTGGGGTCAGAGGAGTGGGGTTTAATAAATAGCTAGGGGCTCTGTTCTCTCACTGGCAGTAGATCACCAAGGTGATCAGTTTCAACTCTTTATGTTTTCGTTGTCTCATTGGTAAAATGGGATGGTAGTAACAGTTGTGGAAAGAAAAACATGAAAATAAAATACATGTGAAGGTTATGCTTCATGGTCAGTATACATTAAATATGAGCTACTATTTTAGTGATTTTCTCTTTTATAGGTCCTAGGGCCCAACTTCCTGTGGTCACATTCCCAACTCTTCCACTTATGTATGATCTCTTGCCTTGAGCATGTCTCTTAACTCCCAAGTCTCTGTTTCTCTCTCTGTAAAATAATCAAGGCAGTAATACTGTCCTCCCAGTGTCATTCTGATAAATAAATGAGACTACGCATGTAGCACACTCAGCGGTGTGCACAGACCATAGTAAGCACTCAATAAACAGTCGCTGTGCTCATTGAGATTCCACTTGCCCATGCTGACATTTCCACGAAGAAAATGTTGCCCTTTATCACAATAAATAAATAATTTTTCTGAACGTTAAATCCCAAAATATGTCATATCCCTCTTTGGGCTTTCCTCTTGGTGCCATGGAATAAAAGGAAAAGGTGTTTGTTGTTCCATGCATTTGTTTGATGCAGTTGTTATTTTGTAGGAATGAGCTTTCTATAAAAGGGTAGTCTTGTCTAAGTGATTTATATGTATCTGATGTAAGCATCACAGCTCTTGACAGATAGGGCCATCTATCACTATACCATGGAAAGTATACAGACATATGGCAGGATACCACTGACCCACGTTTCTTGGGTGTGGTCAGTCCTGATGTCTCCTTCAGTACCTGTGCCACCTACCCACTGAAGAGCTCACACACACTCCTGCTTATGTGAAATGGGTACATCTATTGGCTGGAGTGTTTACATGGAATCCTATTTCTTCTTTCTAGAGAATTGCCTATGCTGATTTTAAGAAGGGATAAGCATACCATAGAATTCCTTGTAGGAGGATTAACAAATAGGTTTCTTTTGAATTCCCTCTCAGGAGAAAAATGTACAATCAAGTTGTTACCTCTATTCTAATCTAGTCAAGCTTCATTGGTTTGCAGGTCAATCTCAAAATAGGATTTTGTTTGAATCTCAGATACAACAAAGCAAACTCCTGCATAAATGCTAGCTAGGTATGGTGTATGTGTGTGTGAAGTTCCTCATAAGAAGACAAAAAAAAGTTGTTTTGGCCAAACTCAGTGTATAAACTCTCTGGGATAGTGATATGCCTCTTATGACATTTAATATATTGATTAAAGTCACTAAAAACTTATCTACCAAATTTTCATGGCACATGTTTGAGACACAGCATGCTTAAGTTTCTATATGACACTCTCACTGGGAATTTTATGTCAAGACATAAAAATCCATTGACATAACATTAGGTCAGTTTTTTGTTTTTATTTTGGTTTAATTTATACCTTTAAAAGTTGATCTTTAATCCCTCTTCTTTTTCCGTTGAACCCACTTCAGTGAGACTTTTGTTTCTAAACACTTCACCAAAGCTGTGTTTGTCAAGGTCCACAATGAACCTCATAGCTAAATCCAGTGGCCTGTGCGCAGTTCTCATCTTACTTGACCTACCCCAGGATTTGACACAGTTAATCACTCCTCCTAAAACTCTTTCTTCACTTGACTTCTTAGTTATCACTCTTGATCCTCCTCTGGTTACTCCCTCTCAGTATCCTTTGCTGGGGGCTGACCCATCCTCTTCCCTTCCACAGCTCTGTCATGGGTCTTTGTAGCTTCTCTCTCTTGCATTCTCTATCTGGGTGATTGCATCCTGGCCCATGTCTTTAATGCAACTGAATTGCTAATGACTGTTGCCTCTTTGGCTCTGTTCCAGCCACACTAGCCTCTTTCCCTGCCTTGCCTTTGATTCTGTTCCAGCCACACTAGTCTCTTTTCCTGCCTTGAAAATCCCAAATGAACTTCTACCTTTATACTTGATACTCACCAGGTTGCTCCCCTGGTAGCTGAATGGCCCCTTCTGTCACTTCCTAGAACATTTAGTTTCCGTTTTCTCAGTTGAGTCCTTCCTGACCTGCCTATGTGTGTGATCTCCATAACATAACCACTCACTCCAATGCTTATTTAATTACTTTTATCAGGCAGGGGCTGAACAGGAAACAGAGGGCACACTGTTAAGGGTTTTACAGAAGAAAGGTTAACAAAGGAAATGCATATGAAGGTATAGGCAGGTTAAGGGAATTGACAAGGAATGGTGAACTACTCAGGAATGAGCAACCATGAAGCAGCTGTGTTCACCTCCAGGACTGAAAAAACAAGCGAAGATAACTATGTTACCCAAGACTGTTCGCAACCTGGAGCTATGAAAGATGAACTACTCAACAGGAATGTGGCTGGGGAAGAGCACAGCCACTTCCAAGAAGGACCATGAAGACCCAAGGGAGACAGAGGGAGAGGAAGATCAACTGAGAAGAAATACCCTTGACTTTCTCTTTTGCCTTCTGAACTCTTTCTATTATCTTCCATTGGCTGAATCAATGAAATTCCACAGGGTGCATAAAGGTATCTCAGGTTCAGCTTCCTGCCACCCAGAGCAGAGCAGAAAAAGGTGGGGAATGGATCTAGGGGAGAGAACAAAGACAAACTAATAAAAGATGTTTGTAAAGGCTTATTTTCACTTGGCACTTGGGAGTGTGACATTCTACCCTGCATGGATCATGACAAAATCAGCATTAAATGTTCTTGCCTCCTTTTTGATAGGGTAACCTCTATACCATCCAAACTAATGTTGGTTGAAGTCATGACTAGTCATTGTGTCTTCTCCAAACAGCAGGAGTGGTGTTCACAGTGTTTAACAACCAGTGTGACACAGGCACAAAGGTCAGAACAGTAACCCAACAAATGAGAGTAATGTGCAATACTGGGTCCAAAAGGGACAATTTGGAAGAGATGCTACAATGTGAATATTTGAAAGGGGTGATCTTTTCTTTTCCAAGGACATCTGAGAAAATTGTGCCCTTATATCCAGGAACCCGTGTGATCTATTCATAGGCAATGTGGTGAACTTGATGGAAAAGGCATCTCATTTAAACCTCCAACAACTCTTCTCTGTTTTCTTCATTTTCAGATTTGGAACCTAAGGTTCAATTAAGGTCATTTTGCCTAAGACCACTTATTTATCTGTAGTGGAGCTGGGACTGACACCCAGACTTTCTGACTCCAAAGCCCCAGCTCTCAACTAGTCTTGATATTAAGACTGCCTCCCAGATGGAATAGTGGAGGATTTAAGAACAGAAGCTGCATATTTCGAACTTCTTATGTTTTTTATTTTTCTTTCCTCATTTTCATATTTTTTTTTCCAGAGGCAGGGTCTTACTTTTGCCTAGACTGGAGTGCAGTGGTTCTGTGCCTCTAATTCTTGGGCTCAAGCAATGCTCCTGCCTGAGCTTCCAAGTAGCTGGGACTACAGGCACACTCCAGTATGCCTAGCTATTTATATTTTTATTTTTTATTTTTTATAGAGATTGGGTCTCACTGAGTTGCTCATGCTGGTCTCAAATGAGCTTTCATTTTTTAAATGTTTCAATCGAAATCCCTGGGAAAGTCTATTCTCTTTTTATTTCCTACAAGATTTTATCTTTCAAAAGTACATTTGGATTCATTCCTGAATTTGGCTAAAATCTAAAGCAGGGTCTGAAGGTACCGTGTGTTTCTCCTCCTTACCACATCCATTATCCAAACTCTGTATACAAAAGACACCTAAAATATACATGTGAAATGTCTGAATAAAATTCCTTCTTACTTAGGACTGTGGTGTTAGGCTCAGCATTCCAAAGCGTGAATAGTCATAGCAGGTGACACATAAGGTTGTTCTGACACAGGTACCTATGAGACATAATTGCTACATTTTACCTTGGACTGTGCTCTTATTTTTAAAACTATAGGCCACTTGTATAAAACAATCAGCAAACCTGAATTTCCTTACTTGCTGTGTTCTTTCTACTTTTCTAAACCGCAATTTCCTGTTTCCCCTTTCTCTGCTTTACTACTGTCAATAGAATACCAACAAGAAATTACTCATTCAAACTCTTCCTTTGCAATAATTATTTTGAATCCTTAAATCCTGACCCATACCTGCAGAGGTGCCCAGATGGGCTAGGCTACCTGTGTGGATAATTGGAAGGCTCCTCTGGGTACCGCTTTTTCCATCACAGATTATAATGTCTTTGTAAAAATGAACAAACTTTGTGGGCTGGAAGAAGCAAAGATGATTATTATGACCAGGAGCATGTTGGAACCTTGATTTTTTTGGTGTGTGTACATCACACTTGTCTGCCTAAGTTAATGAAGGAAGAGTGAAGACTTACTTATCATTTTAATACAGTTTTGAGTTTCTCAAGAGAGAATTTCTCATTTGTCTCAAGGTGATTTGAGTGTGTGTGTGTGTGTGTGTGTGTGTGTGTCGGTGTGTAGGGTGTATTCAGGTTGTCCAGATGATAAATAGTGCCCTAGGTAAGTTGCGGGCTATATATGTAAAAAAATAGAAGTAATATTGCAATGGGAAGTTTTCAGATAAAAGTAGAATTCAATTTTGTTTTGAAAGGCTATGATGAATGTTAACCACTTTTTTGCTGAAATTCTTTTCCAGACACATCTTAATCTTTTAAAATGATCCTTATGTGATTTTTAATATAAAATACATAATAATGTAGATAAATTCTGTTATTAATAACATTTGAGGGAGCGATTTGTTCTTCATTTCCTTTTTCCACTCCCTTGAAATAAAGACAGAGCTATGGTGTGCAAGGCTGTAATGTGAACCGAGTTTTGTAGTTTTTTTTTTCCTTGTTCCTGGAGTTCTACAACTGAGAAAATTATTTCCCTGGTTTTCTCACAATGAATTTCTGCATGTTTCATTCAAAACAACAATAATGGAAACATACCCTGCATGTAATACATCTAAACACCCACAAATAAACAGTGATTGAGATTAATGCACCTTCAGCTTGTGCTTATTCTTATGCACTTATGTAGGCATGAAGATTTAATTTTCCCTGTCGCATGAAGCAAATACCATCTCTTATGTGGCAGATTTGTTTTGGGGCTCTCTCTCGTACCCTTATTTCCCACATTGCTGTTTTGACATAGTATTAGCCCATTAAATACTTTCATGAAATACTGAAGAACAATAATTAGTAAATAGAGTGAACACATGAAAAGTTTCATTTTGTACCCAATGTAAGTAGTATAGATGTCTTCTTGCTTTGTTTTAAGTTTCTTTTTATTGTACATTTTAAGGTGTACAATATGAAGTTTTGATATACATATAATGAGCACTTCAGTCAAGCAAATTGACATATCCATCACTCTTCATAATTACCTTTATGTGTGTGAGATAAGAGTACCTCACATCTACTTTTCGCACATTTTCATGATGCAATACAATATTATCAATAATAGTCACCACACTGTACATTAGATCCCTAGACTTACACATCCTAGATAATTGCAAGTTTGTATGCTTTGACCTACTTCTCCCCATTTCCTCTCTGTTATTCCTGCCCCTGGAAACCATGTTGTACTCTCTGTTTCTACGTATTCAACTTCTTTTTTTTTTTTTTTTTTTAAAGATTCCACGTATAAGTGAGATCACACAGTACTTTTCTTTCTGTGTCTGGCTAATTTCGCTTAGCATAATGTCCTGTTGATTCATCAGTGGTGTTGCAAGTGGCAGTATCTTTTTCTTTTATAAAACCGAATATTTATGTATATTCACACGCTATAGATACTGTAATTTCCTTATCCATTCATCCATTTACAGGCACTGACGTCGTTTCTGTATCTTGACTATTGCAAAGAATGCTGCACTGAACAAGGGAACACAGACATCCGTGTGGGGTGGTGCTGATTTAAGATGGGGTACTGAATGTCTTTGTCCTTTTAAAATTTTTAAAATATTTTTGTCTTTTGTTCCAGAAATAGTACCCATATTTCTCAGATTCAAAATGTGCCCTGAGATATGTTAACAGCACAGATGTTATATTTATTAGAAAGTTTATATCATCAGTAATTTTAGTTTCAGGTGGCCAGTGGTAACACAATTTTTTTAAGCTTTAAAATGATGTAATACATTTAGCAAGAACTAAGGTGACTTATGTGATCCAAAAGATAATATCATCTCCAATACGGATTACTTTTGTATGTGTAACATTTTGTCACATTCTTTGTCATGGGACTTGAAATGTGAGTCTTTAAAATGTGGTCCCCTTTCTCTGTCATACCGCACATTCAATTAATTGCCAACTCCTGAATTTTCTGTCTTCAATGTTTCCCCTCTCTACCATCATTTTTATCACTCATTCTATCATCATTCTGATAAAAGGCCCTCGTTTCCTCTGGCCTAAACTCTCACAGTGCTTCTACCTCTTTATCTGTGGTCTGTGGTCTTTCTTTTTGTTTTTGTTTTTGAGACAGAGTCTTACTCTGTTGCCCAGGCTGGAATGCAGCTGCATGCGATCTCAGTTCACTGCACCCTCCATCTCCCAGGTTCAAGCAATTCTCCTGCCTCAGCCCCCTGAGTAGCTGGAATTACAGGTGTGTGCCATGGCACCCGGCTAATTTTTGTATTTTTAGTAGAGATGGGGTTTCACTGTATTGGTGAGGTCGGTCTTGAACTCCTGACCTAAGTGATCCATCCACCTTGGCCTCCCAAAGTACTAGGATTACAGGAGTGAGCCACCGTGCCCAGCCGTATCTGTAATCTTTCTCAAATCAAAACCTTTCCACAAGGTTGCCAGATGACTTCATAAAGATGTGAATCTCTAAACATTGAGAATCCTCACTGGACTTCAAATTAACAGCAAATCCCTGATGATATTCTCTCAGTGAGGCTCTCTCCTATTCTTTCAAGCTGATCTTCTAGAATATTCTCTGTAGGAACTTGACATTCTCGCCCAACCCAGTTATTTCTGAATGCGTCTTTTGTGTATGTCTGAAACTTTTTGTTGTTGTGTTCTTTTTTACCCAACTTGTGCTTCGTGACTAAACATAGCCCTTTACTTTTGTGGAGCCTTTCTTGAACCATCAGCCAGGTAGGGCTGAGCTCCTGTTCCCCAAACTCACTGAGCTTTCTCTGCCATTTTATCATTCTATCTAACTGGGCTGTGCATTACAATATCTTTAATTAATGAAATAGATACTATTTATCATATGCATATTATCTAGAGGTTTGCAATTGTGATCTTATTTATTCCTCTACCAACTTAAAAAGGAAGGTATAAATGTAGCTTAGCAGGATTGATCCTATGCTTCCAAGTAATGTAGAAGTATCACACGGGTGAATCATGCTGACTTTCATATCTCTGTGCTTTGCAGTGGCCTCAATTACAACCACTTGTATTTAGTACTTCTTTACTCTTTCAGATTTTATGCCCCTTGAGGACAGGGCTTACTCTTGCTCATAATTGTATCTTCCACGTAAGGTGCTTTTTGTGTAGTTTTATACTTTCCCAAAACTATAAAAAAGATATCAACGTAATAACTAAGGGGAAAATAACCTATTAGGATGGAAAATAAAGCAGTCTCTGTGTGACCCCCATGGTTTAATCTGGATGGGGAACGTGGATAAGGGATATGTTTTTAATATCGTTTCTTCTCACTTTCAGAGACCTTAGGTACCTTGACCTGAGAATTTTATCTGGGACAAGGCAAAGAAAAACTGCAATGTCAAAGCTTTTCCGAGTTCCTAGTATTGCTGAGGGTGTCGACCTATGGCAGCTGGCTCTTTAGTTAATCACATTAATGATGCTTTTAGTTTTAAAAATAAGAGCCAGGTGTAGTCCAATCAAGGAAAGTTGAGACAAAGGGGAAATGAATTTGTTCTATGAGTTAAAAAGGGCTTTTTTTCCTCCAGTTTTTCACCTGACAGCCTAAGCCTAAAAGATTTAACAATGGTGTTTGTACTTAATGGCTAGTAATTATGTAGTACAGCATTATTTGAGGCAAGTACACATATAAGAAAAAAAAATTAGACTACAAGACAGTCACCAGTAAGGGAAATTGGTAATTATACCGAAATCCAAAACTTCCTCTTTAAAGATCTCCTGTGATGATGGAGAAGGCCAGTTGTTTGAGTCCCAAAATGTCATACCCAACCTGAATTTCAATCCCTTGCGGGCAGTTTGCTTAGAGGCAGAAAACACAGTTCTCTGCAGACCCATCCTCATTTATTTGCACGTATTCCCTGGTAGGTTCGCTGTTGGCTTTTGTCAAATAATGTCGATTCTTAAATCAGGTATTAGAAGATACAAAAGTGCCTTGGTCTTATCCTAGGGGATAGGATGGGTGTCAAGACTCAGAGAAAGTTCAATTCCAATGAGAGACATATTTGATGGGAGAGAGGACCAGAGGGAGATGGCCACCATATTCGTGTCAGGGAAAGCAGTTGACATGTGGCCTGAAAGATAATAGGGACATGGAAAAGGACTTAAATCAGTTGTACTGTCATAAGGCCCTATAAATGAATCTGTATTACTTGTCATTAACTTTGCCTGAATGGCGAAGTGAGCTCTATTTAATTAAATGAAAGCCTCAGTACTCTTATTAGAAAAGAAGAACTACAGCAGGTCCATATGGTCCCTTCTATGAAACATGCAAAGCCTCAAAGTCTCAGGCCTGAGCAGCCTCAGCTGCCGCCTATTAACATGAATGGTAACAGCATGATCATATCCTCAGACCTTATAACATTCATAACCATAGAGTTGTAATTTTACTCTTACAGTGACAAATGAGAAATTATAAACATTTAATTTGGAGGGAAATTTAACATATTATTCCCTAAGTCCACTTGGCAAGTGAAGGAGGCTATTAATATAAACTCATTACATTGCAGTATTGCATCCCTACAATCACAAAAGCTGGCTTTTTAAAATCACAAGTGACAAGTTGAGGTGGAAGAAATTCTGCATTTATACGCCTTCTGTCAAAGTGAAGCATCTTGGACAATGCATACACCTGTCTGAATGTCAAGACCTATGCCCTCGGACTTCAGGGTGTTTATACATTTGGCTTTCAAATTGGAAACTCCACATTAAAGCATCCAGATTTTCTCTGGCTTTATTAAAGCAGCTCCAGAACAAGGTGAAGGAAGTGAGTTTCTCATCCTGGTCGGGGCTCTTGGTCCGTAACTGTGCTTTAGTGCACTCTCCCAGTGGGTAAGGATGGAGTGTTAGCACAGACAGCAGAGTTAAGCCGGAATGTCCTGCGGAGCCTCACCATCACAAAGGGTAATACTACTTTATCGATCCCTTCCACACTGTCTCCCACCGTTGTGTTAAGCCTGTGGCGAGTACAACCTTTACAAAACGAGATCTGGCGATATGACTTACTTTCTAACTTGAACGTGAACTTAAAAAAATGGATAAAAGCGTGTTTTGTAGGAATGGCATGGTGTTGGCATTTCACAGCGTAAATGATAAAAATAAAATCAAAGTCAAGTATCTCAACAGAGGGAAAAAAGTCACATTGAGACTTGCACACACGCATATAAAATGGGGCCACATTCTTCCACTTAAAGCAGAAACAGCTTCATTTGCTCATGTTCTATTGAATTATCCAGCCTTTTCTTGTTACCTTAAGAAAGGCAACATTGTTAGCATATATTTTTAGAGATTCAATGCTCATTTTCATTTCAGACTTTATGAACATACATCAATGAGGTTAGGAGAGGTTCCATATGTTTAAATTGAGACAAATGGATTGATTTTCCCCCAAATATTGATGATTTATAAGCTGTTATGCTTTGTGATTTTTTTTTCTCTTAATAAGGCATTCCACTCTCAAGGAGTTAAAAAAAAAAAAAAGCATTTTCTGAAAGCTACATGGAAACATGTTTTTAATTGGCACTGTCCTCATCCTTCCAAGGATAATAGGAAAAAGCTTCTACTTCACCGCTTGCATGATTTTTGATTTTACCTTTGTTTGTCACGATGCAGAATTAAGGGGGAAAAAATTGGCCGTGAGGTACCTTTTAAAAAGGCTTTCCCTTTCATTGTACGTACTAATGGGATGAGAGAGAAGTAAAAGACAGATTTATTTTTATGTTTAATCAAGTCCTATAATTATTGCATTGTGGTTACTGCTTTGAGCATTACATTTTCAGTAAGTAATTTATCAGCTACATTCCTTTTTATTTTATTTCATTCTGGAGAGGATTAACAGTTACTATAGGATTTATACGCGGTAGGCATTTTTCCCCTTTAGTAAATAAGGCTTATTGGTGGCATAGGTTTCCTGAGCCCTCCCCCCCCCCAACCCCGGCTCCCCACCGAATTTCTGCTTATATACTTACAACTTTTAGTTTGTAGTTCATTTCTTGACCTGACTTCATTAGGAATGTCTTTATGGCTGATAGGACCATAGAACAACAGAAGAAATTCAGAAATAGATTTACCGACTTTTACAGACTTGTCCACAACTCCATTTTATCATTGAATGTCTCAGGTCCTTAGGAAGCCCTTAGCCCCTGTCAAACCAGTAAGGTTGGTCACTGTGTGGTTTGGGCACAGTCTTGGAGCTGGCATGTCTGGATATAAGCTGCATGTGCAAAGTTTTAAAATAATAAAGATGAACTTTCTTCCAAGCTGGGAGAATAGAAAAGAAGGCTGAGACAACAGAGCATACGTGAAGGATATTCATGGAAAGGCAGGACTTGGCAAAGCTGGAGAAGGAGCCAACTCGGGCCAAAGCTGAGTCCTGTTGGTACTGTTTGACCTGGTTCTGGTTCTTTGGCTGTGTCCTCCCACTTCCATTCCTCCCAGCCCTTTTCAGAGTAAGTGCTTCCTTTTTTTTCTTTTTTGAGACGGAGTTTCACTCTTGTTGCCCAGGGTGGAGTGCAGTGGCGTTATATCTTGGCTCACCACAATGTCTGCCTCCCAGATTCAAGCAAATCTCCTCCCTCAGCCTCCCGAGTAGCTGAGATTACAGGCATGTGCCACCACACGGGGCTAATTTTGTATTTTTAGTAGAGACCGGGTTTCTCCACGTTGGTCAGGCTGGTCTCGAACCGCTGACCTCAGGTGATCTGCCTGCCTCGGCCTCCCAAACAGAGTAAGTGCTTCTTTACAAATCCTTCTCTCTCCCTCCTTTTCTTGGCTTTTCTTCATTCTTCCTGGAGAAAGAAATTGCCCCAGCCTGACCTGACCAGTTATCTGTAGACCAGTTGAATTTTGCTGTCGGAAGGCAGCAGTTGCCCATTGAACAATACAGGGGTTAGCGTCACCAACTTCACCTTGCAGTTGAGAATCTGTGTATGGCTTTTGACTCCCCCAAAACTTAACTACTCATCGCTTACTGTTGGATAGAAGCCTGACTGGTAACATCAGTAGTTAATTAACACACGTTTTGTGGGTTATATGTATTATATACTGCATTCCTAAAATAAGGTAAGTTAGAGAAAGGAAATTGTTGTTGAGAAAATCAGAAGGAAGAGAAAATATATTTATTAAGTCGAAATGGATCATCATAAAGTTCTTCATCCTGGTCATCTTCAAGCCTAGGAGGGGGAGAAAGAGGACGAGTGGGTCTTGCTGTCTCTGGGGTGGTAGAGGCTGAAGGGGTGGAGGAGATAAAAGGGGAGCCAGGAAAGGCAAGCACACTGGCTGTAGCTTTTATCTAAAAAAAAAAAAAAATCCACATGTAAGTGGACCTATGCAATTCCAACCTGCGTTGTTCAAGGATCAACTGTATTTTGATTCCTCAATCCTAGCATTGCTTTGTTAATAAGGGGAGTCTTCAAGCAGAATAGCACAGAGATGGGCTAGGAATAACCATGGTATGTACTTGCGGAATGATTTTCCTAAAAGATTTTGCAGAAAATTTAGGCACAGCAGTCGTGGTATTTTAGAACCTATGACAACAAAAATGCTGACCTGGTTGGCCTGATTTTCCCTGAAATGAGGTTATTTAAGTTTGTTATAGAAACAAATCTAGCGGTAACCCTTTATTCCTCTGTAGTCTTATTCAAAACTCCTTTTTCTTCTTCCTTCTCACCCTCTCTTTCCTTCCTTCTCTTCATTCTTTCTTTTGAATCAACACAAGTGTTTACATTTCAAAATTCTTCTTTTCCTCGGTTCTCTGGGTTTTTTGTTTTTGTTTTTCTTTTTGTTTTTTTCCCTAGGGAGCAGCTCATTTGTGTGTGTGTGTGTGTGTGTGTGTATTTTCTTGTTCACATATCCTACCTTTAGGTCAACATGTATAACAAATATTTTGTTGAGTAAAGCACAAAATGTTTAAATGTGTCTGGCTCAACATGAGTAAAGAAATGATGCTGCATAAAACAGAAAATATATAAATGAGTTCCTACTTTTTGCAAATAAATATACTAATGAAAATATTAAAATTTCACACAGCCAATTCTGTATGTAATCAAAATTGCGAAGTATGTGGGTTTCAGTAGAGTGAAGGAGAAGCATGTTAAAGTAATTTTTCATTGTAACATAACACATTAAGAATACCTAACTCTTCTATTTTTGCTTTGTTATGAAACTTAAGAAATCTACATATTACATTTTGCCTGAAACCTCGGATTCCTTTAGAAGGGATTTAGAAGTAAAACACTTTTCCTTATCCTCTGTGTCCAGGTCCTGTGTGTGGGTAGTCCCTGTTTATTTCTACAAAAAAGGCAAATACGTTTATAAATAGCAGATCTTATTTGAGGTTTTAACCATAATAAAAGTTAAATTAGGAAAGATTTCATAATAACTAATATCCCTATCAAATTCAGTACACAGGTATCATTTGTTTTCTTATTAAAATTTAAATATGTAGTAAAACACTTCAGGTAAACATTATTTTAGCATTTGCTATTTGGATGCTTGGAAGGAAAATAGCAGAGCTAATGATATTGATTTAAATTTTAAAAAATACTTGCAGGAGAAGTTCTGCTAATATCTTATATATTTATAATGATTTTTTTTCTAAATCCAATTGAGTAAATGTGAAATTATTCTTCAAATAGGTTGCTACAGTACTTCAATGTATCCATTAAGCATTAAATAAATGTTTCTTATTTCCTTGAAAGATTTTTGTTGCCTTTTTAAAGTACACTGTAATCCCAGTTGTATTTTAATTTGGAACATCATTCTGAGTTTTTCTATTTTCTGCTGCATTATTTTAAGACTAACAGTGATTAGATGAATTTATACTTTTAAGAAATGGATTTAGAAATCTGTCTAAAATATTTTATAAACTTTTTATGTTCTTTATTGTTTTTACAACATTAGAAAATGTCTACTTTTTAAAAAAATCCATAAATTCTGATTTTCCATTTGCCTTTTTGGCTCTAAGCCAAAATAAGTTGTCAGAGAAGTAACTTTTTTATTTTTGAGGGGAGGAATGGAAATGAAGAAAATTTCCACATGTGCCCACAATTTCTTATGTTTTTACATTTCAGATGTGGTGATACCAGATTCTATTCCTCCACTGCTGCTTTTGCAGGAAAACCCTCCCGAAATAATGATACTAATAACCTCATGCTCTTTTGAGTTCCAAATTATTTTGAGGTGATCTTATGAAACGTGTGCATTTTTTATTAATATTAATGCATTTTTAAATATTTACAACTCATTTTAAAAAATCAATATTGTGTTTAAATGCAAGAACAAATGCTGATATTAAAGTGTCCCACTGTTTCTTAAAAAAGATTATTTTCCTTAGATCTTAATTTCTGTTCTCCGTCCTCTTTCCCACAAATCAAGGGGAACTAATATTATTTATACAATTTAGGCAAGGTTGCATTTAAAGGCCCATTATGCTGTTTCTCACCATGGTTTTCTGTGAATCATCCCTCACTTTATACCTCGCATTCATACACATGATTAGAAATGCTGGTATGGCTTGTATGTAAGGTCAAGCATGAAAATGATGCTGGTTTGATGATGTATTCAGCTTCATATTGGTCCTGACTCTACCACTTACTTGATGTATATGGTTTTTAGGAAATCATCTCTCCTCAATTTCCAAGTGTGCAAATCTGATAGGTATAGTACTTATTAGGAAAACAGATGCTTAAGTCACAGTTGCCCTTTTAGCAATGTATCATATTTACATATCAGGAACAAATAACATGTTGTGAAACATCTTCTTTGTCAGCTAGACAATACAGCCAACCTCTTCCTTGATTTTGATAATTTATGTGGCCATATTATGATCTCTGAATGTGCTATCTACCCAGAATCAGGCCAGTAAACATTTGTTGAATAAATGTATCATGTTAGGTTTCTTGTTGTTTACCAACCCAGCTGTTTGAGTTTCAACTTTGGGACACACTTTTTACTCTTCAGAAAAATAAGAGATCAACCAGATTATTCTAAAGATTTTTGCTAGCCCTCAGATTCTATGATTCTGTAACATATGTATTTTATATATCAATGGCTCATATCCAAGCAAGCCAACTTGCAAAATCAGCAATATGAACCACCTGAGCCATGACGAAAAAAATGGCCACTTACTGAATTTTTAAGACACATTTCTGATATGGATTTCAGAAGTGGAAATGTACCAATATAATTAATTTACTACAACTAGTATGGTAAATCAATTTTAAGTACACACCTAATTTTATACATTAACAGTAATTTTGTAATTTTCTTCTTGACTTAGAAAAAGGACATTTTCTAACATTTATTTTTTGGCCTAGAAGCACACATACCTTTGAAACCTCTATATTCAGAAAACATATGTTATTTTTAGATCTATTTTTGGCCACTCGACCTATGTACACAAAACTCACTCAAAAGAACAGATTACTTGGTGTTTTCAAGGAGAATTATACTAATTCCTGTTGTTGAAAACATATTCTTTGAAGATATCTGAGAGAATGAATTCTTAGCTTGCAATATATTTTTGAACCAGAAAATAGGGAGGGGAACATGAGGTGAGGAATTAAAGTTTATGTTGTTACAACCTAGAATAGGCCATTTCCTTTCCGCCATTTTGCCCTGATTGCAGCAACTGAGCTGTGTATTTTTCTTGTGACTGAGGCTTGTTAAATACAAGCAATAGTTAGCATTTATAGAGGACCTTATACCAAGATAGGAAAGTGCAAGAAATACTGAAAATACCGTTTATAAATTACACATAAACATTGTAATGGTAAAAACTTTTTGTTTTTGCTTTTTGTTGGGGGGGTGGAGGGAAGTGTCTCATTTCTACACTATTTCAGTATCATGTCAGAGCACTTAAAGGGCGGCAGAAGTGATCAGGATCACTTTGCGAGTGTTTGGGATCTGTACATGCCTGACCCTTATGTGAATATATTCTAATGAGTCCTCTTGAACATAACCCAATTCTATGTTAGAAGAGCATTCCTATACTGACCTATCCAAGAAAGTCAACTCATTTCTCCTTCTTACGCCCTCATTCCATCTGTGCTGCCTGACCTAACACTGATCTATTTTGCAGTCCTCAGGCTACCTCAGGCTATCTGCCAACAGCTGATTTCAAACTGGCCCCGCTGGGTATAAAGGTGTGGCGCACAAGAGTTAGAACCCAAACCTGGAATTCTGTTCTTAGTCTTTTAGGTAAGATGCAGCAGAAAACACTTAGCTTTTCCCAGCCTTGGTTTTCTCATGAGGAGCACGCAACCTGGATCCCGCGCATGCGCAGTTCACAATGGGGTTCGCGCTCCTCTGAGAATTTAATGCTGCTGCTGATGTGACAGGAGGCAGAACTTAGCTTTTTCACTCGCATCTCCTGCTGTGTGGCCCTGGGGGTTAGGGACCCCTGCTCTACATACATATGTTCATACACACATATGTTAGAGCAGGGTTCCCCAGTCAGTCCCCAGGGGTGGCATGCGTGACACCATAATATTTAATATAAATTAAATATACGTATGGCTATATTATCGTGTCATGCATGTCATTAAATAAAAATGATTCTTTTTCTCAAAAACAAAATAAATTACGACAAATAGTAGTTTTCGTAATCTCTTCCTCCCACCCCTGTGAATGTTCTTGTTCCCTGACCCTGAGTCACCAAGCCCATGTTGGAGATCGCTGCTTTAAATACTTCGCAAAATGCAAAATATAATTGATGTAGTCGTTACTATAGACTGTAGGCTGCAGACTGAATTCCAAACTTCAGCTGCTTTATCATTTCTGTTGTGATAAATAACTTTATGTCCTCTTCTTTACTACTCCAAACAGGGTTCAAAGCACAACTTCTGCTGGTTGGTTATTAGGTTAATATGGGAGCAATCAAAAGGGATTCTAAGATCTTTTGCATTTTCATCCAATATGAATAATATTAAAAGCCTGTAGCCCTTTGTTAAAATAATAACTGACATTTGTGCAGTGCCTAACAGTCTGCAAATCTCTTTCAGACACTGTAACCTATTTAATCCTCCCAATCTGCCTGTAAGCTAGGTACGGTCAACATATTCTTACAGAAAAGCAACTGAAGCATCTTCATTTTATGAACTAGCTTCTGGCTTTAGTACCCATGGAAAAGATGCTTTCTATGTCATCTCATTACCTTGATATTTACCCCATTGATCACTGAAATTTTCAAAAATAAAGATGGTAATCAGAATTTTTTTATTTTACAAAGGCAGCCAATTGAATAAAGCAATATATTTCCCTTTGCAACTTTTCTACTTCCCTGTCTTTCTCTGATACAGATAATTTTATGTGTCTACTTGGCTGGAATAAGGGATGCCCAGACAGCTGATAAAATACGATTGTGTATGTCTCTGAGGGTGTTTCTGAAAGGGTTTAACCTTTGAATCAGTAGACTGAGATCTGTCCTCACTAATGTCAGGAGTGTGGGGGGCGGGGCAAGGATCATTCAACCCTCTGTAAGCCTGAATAAAACAAAAAGATGGAGGAAGGGCTAAATTGTCTCTGTTTTCTTTTGCTTGGTCATCCATCTCCTCCTGACTTCAGACCAGAGCTCCTGGTTCTCCAGCCTTCTCAATCCAGAGCTTACACTAGCACTCTCTACCTACCCCTGCTTCCACTCTCACACTATTCTTAGGCCTTTGGATTCAGACTGGATTAAAATGCTAGTTTTCCTGGGTCTCTAGTTTGCAGATGAAAGATGGTAGGACTTCTAAGCCTTCATAATCAAATGAGCCAATTTCCATAATGAATCTGTCTATATCTACGTACATATTCATCTATCTATCCATCTTTTGTTTGTTTGTGTTTGTTTGTTTTGAGATGGAGTCTCACTCTGTCATCCAGGCTGCAATGCAATGGCGCAGTCTCAGCTCACTGCAACTTCCGCCTCCCAGGTTCAAGCAATTCTCCTGCCTCAGCCTCCTGAGTAGCTGGGATTACAGGCACACACCACCACACCTGGCTAATTTTTGTATTTTTAGTAGAGGGGTTTCAGCATGTTGGCCAGGCTGGTCTTGAACTCCTGGCCTCAGATGATCTGCCTACCTTGGCCTCCCAAAGTGCTGGGATTACAGGCATGAGTCACCGTGCCTGACCTCATCTATCTATCTTTATCCTACTGGTTCTGTTTTTCTGGAGAACCCTGACAAATACACCCTGATTTCACTGTTACATGACTGAAGCTTTGGGGAGATAAGGGCCATAATTAGGGCTTCTTTTTTTTGCTCACCATAACCTATTTAACACACCAGTTTCCCTTCTGCACCTTGAAACTAAGAACCTAGTTGATTTGGGGATTTTAATGTGCTGATGTTATATTGTAAATGACCAAAATAAATTACATTATTGATATCTTCTACAGTGATTTTTTTTTTTTTTTTTTTTTTGAGATGGAGTTTCACTCTTGTTGCCCAGGCTGGAGTGCAACGGCGCGATCTCAGCTCACTGCAACCTCCGCCTCCCATTTTCAAGCGATTCTCCTGTCTTGGCCTCCCTAGTAGCTGGGATTACAGGCATGTGCCACCATGCCCAGCTAATTTTGTATTTTTAGTAGAGACGGGGTTTCTCCATGTTGGTCAGTCTAGTCTCGAACTCCCGACCTCAGGTGATCTGCCCTCCTCAGCCTCCAAAGTGCTGGGATTACAGGCATAAGCCACCATGACCGGCTCTTCTACAGTGATTCTTATCCTTGAATACAACCCCTGAAATAATATGCACATTTTTATGCATGTATAAATACTTGCCCTATTTTTGAGTGAGGCTTTTACATGTTTCAACACATATTTGAATATATGCTTAGAAGTCCAACATATATTTGAATATTTGAGAATATAACATATTCTCAAAAGCATCTATAACCCATCAGCAATCACTATCGTAGATTTCAAGTTCTTCCATGAGATTCATATCTAGTTAGTCTTATATAAACTTTATGCTGTAGAACCACACAATGGTGACAGGTAGACTAGTGATGTCATTTGGTTCCATTTCTTGACGGTCGTTTGTTTTGGATACCATTGTTTAGAAAAATGACACATTTTCAGATTAACCATAAGCCTCCATGCTCCTTTCATGGCCCTCAGAAACCTTTGGTGTGTCTTTGCAGGGACAGGAGACAAAGCCTGTCTCACTTCAGATTTGAGGGTTTTGTTATTATAGCAATTATGTTCTATCCTAAGGTTTGTACACACAAAACTACTACCCGCCGCTCCCACCAAAACCACACTGACTCCTCGGAATATCTACGGATTCCTTTGGTGGTGGCAGGGAAACTTTTGAGCAGGACACTGATGATACCTGGCTTTTCTCTGCTTTATGGCTTAGGGCATTTATAATTTGGGGTAAGAAGATAAAAACATTTAACAGAGTGGAATTCAGCCAATGGCCCAGAATGTGTCTTTTATGAGTCCAAGTTCAATCAGCCCTTTTAAAGATCAACCTTTTTTTCCTCCCTGAATTTTGCTTTGAAAGTTTATGTGAAGAGGACTCTTTACTTGGTTTAACAATACTCACTAAAACATTTCAACAGAGAGAGAAAATAAAACAATAGAAAAGAGATTAGGCATAAATTAATATAGACGTATAGCGTGACAACATGTTGTGTTTGAAAGATGTACTTCTGACCTTTGCGACCGAGGCTTCAATTGGAGTTTGGGGGTGAAAAACCGGAAAAGAGGTAAAGGAAATGATTTCTAATGTCATACAGATAAAACAACAGGGTTCTCCTCCGGTGTTCCCTTTGGTGAGGCTTGCTGAAGCAAAGAAAGAATTAGGTATTAGAACAAATGAAACTGCGAAAATGGGTCGGAATTAAAGCATGCCTAGAGGAGGTTAGCGAGCTTCCCTTTGGGAGACCAAATTTGGAACCAACCCTTGGGACGATGTGTAGTTGGCTTCTCTGCCAGTCACCGTAAAAAAACACGTGGGTCTTCGCAGGCTGATGAGCTGAATGTGGAGCACAGCAATGTGTCCTATATGGAGAAATAACCAGAATCAAAAAGAAACATGAAATCCAAATTGACAATCCGGCCCATTGGCTAGAGATTAAGTTACAGAATTAAACGGATTGTGACTAGAAAGTCCAATTGTGTGAACAGGAATTGCGGTTGGGAATAGAAACTACAAAGACAGGCCAACCTGCCTCACAAAGGTGTTGTTTCCTTTCCGGGTTGACTGTGAGTCTCATTCTAGTGTATCAAATCATGTTGGAACATTTCTGGGAGAACTGACCTTACGTCTTCTGCTAAACAAATCCTTGCCGTTGTTGTGATGTGAATAACTTCTCCTCTCTACCCACCACGTCTTCAGACACACAGCTGTCAGTCAGTTGGGTTTTCTTGGTCTCAGAGTCATTCGCAGGTTAGTACAGAGATGCTACTGTAGGTTCACTTTGTTTTTAAGCAGTCATAAGAGCTTGGTTCTAATGCTTGGATGCCTCTGTTCTGGTAGACATCAAAATGCGATTTCAGCATCCATCTCAGATAATCTGTGAGAATCAACAGATTATCTCAGTGAAGTGTTTTCTGATTTAACAAAACTGTTCATAATGAGTGACCTGCCTTTTAGGAAGCCATGGCAAAAGGGAAGACGGGGAATGGATAATGTTGGTTCTCAAAAGGCTGCCTCTTCTGATGCTGATTAAGGGCATTGGCCCAAAGAGCAATCCCTCATGTTAGGAGCAGAAATGACAGGTATATTTTAAGATACTCGCTTGCAGTTGTATGAGGCATTTGGTGACCTTGCATCTTAGCTTTACATGACAGATGTTCGGGTCCTGAACTCTTCTCCAATGTGACCAAAATAGTGAGACTTGGGGTCTGGATGGCATTTGTTTTTGTCTCCTCTGAGCCTAAAGGTAAGAGGTTAGAGCTGACTGTCACCTGGGGTCTCTCTCCTCCCTATGATGTGACTCTACAGTCCCATCAGCATTAGCTATTTCAACCTCCTTCTCTTCTCCCTCCCACTCCTTGTGTGCCTCCTCCTCTTTTCAGCTGATGTCAGTTGAATTGAAAAGTTAGCAGCAGTGGATTTCTCATTCAATCTGTTCTCCTGGGAGCCTGGTGGTTTTGAATTCACAACCATCTCCCACCCTCCTTCCCGTTATAAAGAGGGGAAAGAATTACCGCTGCTCTGATTTGCCACGAACAGGTGAAATACATTCTGTCGTGACTAAAACACCCCAAGCCATAACTTTTGAGGCTATTTCACATTTCTCCCCCTGGCAGAGGCTGTTGTGTTTTGTTACAGGAGCGTGAGGAGTTGTTATTAGAGCGTTATGGAAACCAGGTGTTAGAGCTGATTAGTCACTAATCTTCCATCTCTGGGAGCTTGGCTTCAATCTTCTCTTCATCAAAACCATTCTGTTGCATTAATTTATTCATCCCGCCTCTAAGAACCTTGTCAAATCAACATGGTGGTCTCTGCTGGGTCCCTAATGCACTATAGCCCAGATCACAAACCTACTATATGACACATAATTCAGGGTAATTGGCAGTCAGTGCTCAAACAGCCCTGTGATTGAATGGGTATGGAGATTGAAATAGCCTCTCACCTATTAGAAGGTAGTCTCGCTAGGCCGATGCCGTTCTTCAGCACGGGCTACTGCTGGAAAGGGCTGCCTGACTTTTCCAGTTTTATGTGGTTTGTGATTGATGAGATAGCACTTCTTTTTCCTCTTAATATTTTACCTCTCAAAACACGAAATGAGCCACTTAACTTTATATTTCCTTTTTTAGACTCCATCTCAAGTCTTCATTAGTAAATCGTAATGACTGCTGAAATTATAGGAAACCCTTCACTCACTATAAAAGGGAAAGAGACCATTTTTTTTTCCTTTTAATGCTGCTTTTGCAAACAGCTCACTTTTGACGACAAACTGTTTATAAAGCCATAAAGAAAAGAGTTTGACAAGGTTTTTAATTTTTGACAAGTACTATGACCAGTTCTATGTACCTTGAAATGGTTGTTCCTGATGAAAATAATTTAGCAGAGCCAGAAGTCTTTAGGCGGTAACAAAAGGGCAGTTGATACTCACTGTGAACATTGTTTCTTAGCTGTGTTTGGATTTTGAAATTATATGAATGATACCCATTTGAAAATTTGGACAATCGAGACAAATAAGATGATAAAAACTCCGTGATATCAAACTATGCAGGGAGAAATTATTCAGCATATTTCCTTCCATTTTTTTGTATACATTTTTTACATTTTTGTGGATTAGATTGTGAATGACCCAAAGGTCCGTGATGTTTTTGTTCCACTGAGGCTTACTTATTTGCATTTTAACACTTTTTTCTTGTTATCGTCTATTCATTTTCATGTATGCAGTAATTCACACCATAAAAAGTTCATTTTAATCATTCCTCACCCCCTTCCTGGAAAATGACCACAAAAATAAAGCCACTTCCTACAGTTTGAGATGGAAGTGACAATACAGTCAAGCAGTCTAAATAAATAAATAAACTGATGACTATTAGCCAGAAATCTACTTTTTAAACTACTGTAGTTATAGAATCACTCATAGTCTGAAAAAGGCCGTTAAAGTTTTACATTTTTATTTGTTATGTGGTGTGGATGAAAAGTATCTACAGTTGTAATATTTGTGAATTTGGTTTCCCGAAGCCACAAAATACAATTTAGAGGTGCAATTTATTATTTTTGAGTTTTAGCAATTTTTAAATGTAATGTTATAATTTGCACACCGCCAAATCACAGCAAAATTAAATAGTATCTTTCTTTTTTCTTTCTTTCTTTTCTTTTCTTCTCTTCTCTTTTCTTTTCTTTCTTTTCTTTCTTTGTTTTGTTTTAGAGAGACAAAGTCTTGCTCTGTCACCCAGGCTAGGGTGCAGTGGCATGATCATAGTTTACTGTAACCTCGAACTCCTGAGCTTAGGTTATCCTCCTACCCCAGCCTCCTGAGTAGCTATGATTATAGATGCCAGCCACTGCACCCAGCTCTTGAGTGGATATATATTATTTTAAGATATGGAAGTACTAAAATTTAAATACCCAGTGCCCTATTTGAGACCATATTTCTTTTTCTTTTTTTTTTTTTTTTCACTGTTACCGTACCAGGTACCTTGAGATATAACTTTATATTAAAAATTTAGATTATTTGCATAGTATAAATTATCTGAATTAGAATTTATTGAGGCATAATATTCCTATGGAAGTCTAAAACTTTATTTGAAATGAACGCATAAAACTTCTAATAGGGCACCCTTAACTCAAATTCTGTCCAAATTCTTCAAAGCAGGCTGGCTTTGAATTTTCCGTATTTGCGTGATGGGATGTCTTTGTTTGAGTCCCCTTTGTCTAATTGAACTGGAAACTTTATTAGACAGGTAAGTCCCAGATCTTGGAGTTGGAGGGTCACAGCCCTCCATTGACAAGAGTATAATGGGTATAAATAAACATAATAATGATTTCCCCAGTCTAATGTACAAATTCTATACTTTGGGATTTTTAAGATATGGCAGGGGATGAGATATTGAGGATAAGAAAATACTTTTCAGAATAGGACCAGGGTTGTTTTGAAAGCTTTAGCTCCTTTTAAGGTGAAGGTTCTCTCTACCTCTCTATGAAGTTTCCCATCCCCTCTTCCTAAGCCTCATTGAGATGTGGGTCATAGCAAAGGTGTCGTGACAGAGAAATTAGATTGGTGGGAAGGAAATTTTACAGTCCTTCTATGTTTGGAGCTTTGAAAACCTTTGCAAAAGTCTTTAACATTGAGCCAAGCTGGAATCTGTATTTTGCTTGATTCTCGTAGTGTGATGTAAACCAGGTATCTAATAAAATCTTCAAGGGTACTTTTTACTTTACTCTAAGTTGCTAAGAACCATGGTATCAGGAGAAGAGAGAGTCAAAGAGCCATAATACAATTTCTAGGTCAAAAGCTACAAGTATTTTGAAGGCTTACTGGCTTTCTCCTTTCTACACTTTTCTTTTCTACACTCTCATCTGCAGTGTTTGAGGGGGTCCATTTCACCAATGCATGCCAATCGGGACATACTGCTTCTTTGAAAGTTGCTAACGAAACAGGTGGGCAACCTATTTCCTTTCTATTACTATTCAAAGCTTGATTATTTTTGAATGAACTTCTTAATCGTTTGTGAAATACATGTTGCTTTAGTTTTTGTTAATCTGCATATACATGTGTTTAATTGACCTTTGTTATCTTTCCTTGTGTAACTGGTAAATATTTTCTTGATTAATTTTTGTTTTCATTTATTTTGTGTTTTGAGCACATTAGTTCATCAATTAATGGTGCTGGGATAATTTGTTTATCCTTGAGAAAAAAGAAACTTTGATATATACTCATGCCTGTCAGGAAAGGAAATTCTAGAAGGGTTATAAAAAATTCAAAAAGTTAATATTATACCTAGGAATATATATTATATATATATACACATAATCACACACACACATATACACACACATATATAACATACATCCTGTATGTTATCCACAGAATAATATTTCATTTACAAAAGAACATGTATATGTCATTAAAAAATATATATGATGTTTTGTGAATAGGATAGATTGGTTGACTGGAACTTCTCTTTCTGATCATTCCCAGAAAACTTTGTTTAGTATCCCATTTCTTTTCTGTGGCTAGGACATATGTGTGTCCAAAATCACTTAACATGAACAGATTTCTCAGGGAACCACTAAGATCTCTAACCCCTTGTATACATGCTCTTTATGATCTGTACTCTGTGAGTGTGGGTCAGCTTTATGAGCATCATTATATGAATTTTATTGTCATCTTTCCTTAGAAAGCATGCATATTAGAACAGGGAAGAGTGGTTATTTTAGTACTGGGGAAAGGAGTGTAGGTAAGATCTATATAGAACAGGGCAAGAGGGCCAAGAGCAAAGTTGGATACCATTACATAAGACTATACGGTTCTACAAAAGAAGAACCACATTAGGGGTGGTCTATTGATTTCAAAGACTGGAAAATGCACTCCCAGTAGAGTCAGGTAGGCAATTTGGTTAGGTGTGCTTACAATACAATGAAGACATAGTGAGACTCAAAACTTGTTAAAAATTCTCTTACCCGAATAGTACTTGAATTCTCACTTTTTCACACAGAAATAACATGACAAGGCAGCAGGGACAGGGAAGGTGATCTTGCTGGCATACTGACATGTTGCCAGATCCATTAGCAACTTCTGTAGATGACTTCACAGTATTGAAAGGAATAATCTTATTCTCAAGGAAAAATCTTTAACAACTCAACTCTTAATGTTAATATTAGAAAATACTTTTTGTGTAAATGTCATTCGAAGCTACTCTAGGTATAGAAAGCTGTGCTCAGAACTCCACCTCCTTCCTCTCATCTTAGTGTGGGCAGAACCCATCCAACCATGATGGCTTTTCTGCTGAGTCTGGGTTGCAGCACCAGGATCCATTCAACACAGTGATCCGTGGAGTAGCTACTAGTGGATTGGTGTTGATACAAGACATTTATTGTGTGTGTATTCTTGTGTCTCAATCTACTTTACGTATGAAGAAATGAAGAACCCTCTATGTAGGGTAAGGGAGTTCCTTAAATGCTCACAGCCAACTAGAGGCACAGCAAGGTGTGGAAACCAAGTTTCCAGGCTGCTAGCACAGCATACACTTATAAGAGCCAAACACAAATGACCATACGTAAGTGGCCATTTTAGTACTGGGGAAAGGAGTGTAGGTAAGGTCTAGACAGAACAGGGCAAGAGGGCCAAGAGCAATGTAGGATACCATTGTACAAGACTATATGGTACTACAAAAGAAGAACCACACTAGGCATGATCTATTGATTTCAAAGACTTCAAAATGTACTCCCAATGGAATCAGGTAGGCAATACTCTTCAGGGTAGTAATTAGGTCTTTCTTCCTAACACTGAGAGAGGATCATGAAGATGGAACCCAGTTCTCTTCTGTTGGTTTTGCTCATATTCACTACAGTTAGGAAATCTCATGGTATTAACCCTTTGTTGAGATGTAAAAGGGAAAAATGACTTATGATTCTCTATGCTATGTAAGCATGCAGCTTCACTTATGGAAGCTGCTAGATGATGAGGCTCTTCGTGTCAGTCGACCTAATGGGAGGTTGAGAAAAGAAGGGAAAAGATATTGCAGGACGTAAATACACACAAAGAACAGAAGGAGGGAGGCAGCAGAGAAATCTTATGTGGGATCCGTTTCCCCTTTCAGGCAAGAGTTTAGTATCAGTAATGGAAAATACCTACATTTGAATCTGCGTTGCTACCACAGTATAGAATCACAGACTGAAACCTTTTCTCTCAAAGGGGAAAATCCTGTTGATGGAAGAGGGAGGGAGTGAGGAAGAAGTGTGGAAAACATCTAATATATCTTGTTCACAAAAAATGTCATTTTAGTGTCAGTTCCCATTTCTCTTAAATCCATTAAGACTTGTACACTGCAGTTGTAGTCAGGCAAGACAGACATCGTTATACACATTTGTTCTGGACACCTCGGGGTACATTTTCAGCATTGCACTCTTGGGAAATCACTATAGGTGTGCAATTCCTGTGACTGTTAAATGGAAGTGTGAATCTGATTCCCCAAATGCACTGGGGAAACTTAGGCAGGGGATATCTTTGTTTTCTTAAGCATTTCAGCTCACTTTTAGTGCAGCCTCTGAGTTCTTTCCTTTATATGCAGCCTGGGAAATCTCCCCATCACATAGTTGGTAACAGACAGAAAGGGCAGGGTGGGGTGGGGGCCTTCTTTTCAACATATAGGATGGCTTCTCTATTTTTTACATAAAAACTCCTTTAACCCTAGCCAGAGTCAAAGGCCCAGAGGAGATATAGCTCTTTGTAGGTGTAGGTTTAAATTTAAAGTTCATACTATCACTTGAGCCTATTACTGTTTCTACTTGAGGCATTATAGAATATGAGGCCTGTAAAAATAATTTGTGATCTTATCGGTCAGCTTTTGATGACAACAGTGACAATGAAGATGGTAAGAGTAATGATGACAACCACCATTTATTGAGTGCTTACTATGTTCAAAGTGCTCTTCATGGAACTTCACAGATAATAGGTCAATTTGAGCTTATGTGACAGAAATTGTGCAATGTGCTTTGCAGATGCCATCCTTTGTCTCAGCAAACATAGTTATTTATTTTTTTTTTTTGGATGAGGAAACTGAGAGTCTCAAAGGCAAGGCACTTTGCCCAAGATTACTGGCAAAGCGAGCCATGGGTCTATTTCATTGAAGCTCAGGTTCTTCACATGGCATCTCTAGATAAGGCTAAATCACTGTGAAGGGTGTCTCACTGCTATTGTGCCAAATGAGAAGGTTATACAAGGTGTGACCCTCACTCGTAATGAGGCCATAACAGCCGCCTACACCCTTTGCTGAAGTTTGGCACAGGATGCCAATATCACAAGAAAAATCACTTCCCTGGTGATATCTCTCAAAGCATTGTGTACCAGTGACACATTAGAAAACATATCAGATTCATTTGCTTCACAACCCTTCAACTCATCAAAAATAATGGAAGATGACACATGAAGTAAAATGCCTTCTTCCTTCCCAAAGTCTCTCAGTTTCCTCTAGTTCTACATGACCCACTTTAGGCAAGATTTCCACTAATGAACACATAAGCCAGTTTCTGAGTTCTGAATGTATATTAAAGCTCATCTAATGCAAAATTAACCTATCTTTATTACTGGAACTGTAGACTATTAAGGTAGCATGCAGAGTTACAAAATTATACATTTGAAAGAGATTTTCATGTGAGGCACCTGTGACTTTATGAAAGCTGTTCCCCTTCTGAAATTAGGTTTTGAGTCAGGGATTAATGACAGTGAGAAGGAACAGGGGGTTGGGACAGGGTGCAGTTTTGAAGGTCACACACTCTAACTTTTGGTCCCTGGACAAACCCAATTTAGCAAGGATCATTATCCCTAGGAGGTACTGACATTTGCAACTCAAGGAATAAAAATAGTAAATGCTTCATAAATGTTAGCTCTGATAAGCACTTTCTTAGAAATTTCTCATTAATCCTCACAAAACCTCAGAAGGATGGGTGCTATTGCCATCTCCATTTTATAGACAGGGACACTGAGCCTTTGATTCTAAATTCTATGGCTATTTACTAACAAAGCAAGGAGTGAGGTCTATTAGGTGGGGAACATCACACTCTTAA
This sequence comes from Macaca thibetana thibetana, assembly GCF_024542745.1. Lineage (NCBI taxonomy): Eukaryota > Metazoa > Chordata > Mammalia > Primates > Cercopithecidae > Macaca > Macaca thibetana. Next base: position 14,554,225 of record NC_065583.1, on the reverse strand, counting down.
CTACTATACTATATCCCCATCTCTTACTTCCTAAAGGGCTTAACTATTGTAGAGAATACCAGCCAGTCCATGTGGATTTATGATATATTTATACTAATCCATGCAATTATAAAAATAGAATAAACACCAAGAGCAGCTGGTAGGATGTGTGGAAGAAAGCAGTAAAGGATCTCAGTGGGAAAACGTGCCCCCACCAGAAAAGAGCTCGGTATTCTCAGCTCTTAGAATTGATTTATTAGCTGTGTTCTTCTGCTAACATTTGCATTTTAAGGCAGGGGGGTTTCGTGTTCTATCTGGGAGTGGTGACATATTAAGCTATTATCAGCCATTAATAGCTCAAATTAATGTGTCCAATTAGTACTCAGTCACCTACAAGAGACCTAAGGGAATGGTTCTTTCAGACAGAAAAGGTGGAAGCTTTTATTGAGCACATATACTGTAAGTCAGGAGTAGAGGAAGATCAGGAATCCACAATTTTTTTCTGCAAAGGCTCAAATATTTTAGGTTATGTGGGCCATATGGTCTCTATCACAACTACTCAACTCCAGTTTGTATCGTGAAAGCAGCTACAGACAACATGTATATGAATAACATGTTTCAATAAACCTCAAAAACATGAATTTTAAGAGAAAACATCTATTTTAAAATAAAACTCACTGGATGTGTTCCATTAAATCTTCAGTTGCAAAATCAACCTGCAGGTCTATTATTTATAAATAAGAGCTATTATTACTAATATTATTATCATTATTACCATTATTATTCTTATAAAAGAATACATATTTAAATGCCAAAAAATAAGAAATACCACCTAAGAAAAAATGGCAATCATTTAAATTAAATAAAGAATAAATTTAACTTCATAAAGACTATTTATGCTTTATTTTTCTTAGCTTTCCACAGTCTGATCTACACACCTGTACTTAGATACCAAACCTTTTATTATTTAAAATGTTTATTGTAAAAATGTTTAAATATATTCGAAATCAATAGAATAGTATAATGAAGCCCCATTTGATCATTACCCATCTTCAACAGTTACCGTCACACATTGTTTAATAATGGGGCTACATTCTGAGAAACTCATTATTAGGCGATTTTGTCTTTGTGCAAACATTGCAGAATATGCTTACACAAACCTGGATGGTATAGCCTACTACACACATAGGTTATATGGTATTCCTCCTAGGCTAGAGACCTGTGTAGCATGTTACTGTACTGAATAGTATAGGCAATTGTAATACAATGATAAGTATTTGTGTTTCTAAACATATAAACATAGACAAAGTACAGTAAAACATTTAAATATAGACAAAGTACAGTAAAAATAAAGAATTATAGTAAATGGAGCCACTTCGCTATATGTGGTCTCTCATTGACCAAAAGGTCATCATAGGGCACATAATCGTATTAACCTTCTATCATATCATCTATACCTCCACTCACTCCCATCCTTGCACATAATTGTTATTATTCATTTACAGCTTTTAGCATAGAATATGTATATTTTTATATATATATATATATGCTTTCTTATAAATCTTAACTGTAAAATTCTGATCAACATAGAGTCATCCCTCTATATTCATAGGTTTGCAAAATGGACTGAAAATATTCAGGAAAATAGCAACACAAAAATAAAAATAACACAAAGTTAAAAATAAAATATAACAACTCTTTTCACAGTATTTACATTGTATAAGGTATGATAAGTCATCTAGAGAAGATTTGAAGTATACTGGAGGATGTGTGTAGGTTACATGCAAATACCATGCAATTTTATGTAAGGAACTTAGGCATCCTTGGATTTTGGAGGGGTGGGGGCATTTCCTGGAACTAATCTCCAGAGAATACTGAGGGAGGTCCGCCTATAACTGACTATCTCACCCACACTCCTGTGATGTCTGTAGCATATCTTGCCATATACCTCAAGAGGAAGTAAATTGATTCTGGGATCTTGAATGCCAAGATTGGCAGTGAATTCAGCCAGATCCAACCTGGAGTCATTAAGGAATCGGTCAGTTGCTTCATTTTATACCATTCTACTAGAAATAGACATTATTAAAACCATTTCATTAGCACTCTCTGTAAGTGGCAGGATATATAAACTCAGAGAGATTAAGTAACCTGACAGGGACACACAGTTAGTAAGTGACAGAGCCAGGGTTCAAACCCACAACTGTCTCCTTCCAAAGCATGTGCTATTTCTACAACATGGCGTGCTGGAAGTCAGAAGTGGATTCCCATGGATTTCTGAAGATGGACGGTCAAGTGGAAGGCTACCTAATCCGTATGATTTGTTCGAGAATCAGTTCCTAGCACAGTAATATTTGCTCAATCAACATTTGTTAAAGGAATGGAGGAGGGGTCAGTCTTTGGAGGATATAGAAAATTGGATTATAAGAGCCAAGATCCTTCTTTATACTTTTGCCTTGGGCTGGCAGAACTGAGTATATTGATTATTTGTGATCAAAATCTGTTTTCATTGTAAACTGCATTTGCCCTGCTACCCAGCCAGTATAGAACATCAGAACAATGAATAAACTGTGTCCTGGGACTTCTCTGGCAACAAAATCAGCGTTGTTTGTGCTGTAAGAACAGAAAAATATATGTTTTTCCACATGAACATGAAATAAGGCAGCCTCAATCTCATCATCTGGGCACCTTCAAAATAGTTAAGTTAGTTCTAGGTCCTCTTTCCATATTCTTGGTTGTAAAATGTACTTTTGCTAAAACTTGTTTCTTTCTAGAGTATGAGATATTTATATATCTCATATAAATACATATATACATGTGTGTATATATATATAGTGTATATGTGTGTGTGTATATATATACACACACACATATAGAGAGAGAGAAGGAGAAAGGGAGGGAGGGAGAGAGGATTGAATGGGAAGAAAAGAAAGGAGAAAGGAATCAAGGAAGACAGAGATTTGTCATGAGAGGGCATTACTTGTATTGGAATGTTCCAGATAATTTAAATTGTGAGGATAATCTTCACTAGAGATAGATAATCTTCACTAGAGACTACAATTTCCACTGCCCAGGGACAGAGCAGAGAGCATTCACAGGCCATGTGAGAATGCAGGAAACCATAGAACACTTGAGTCCTGTAACGGGGTCAGTCACTCCTCAATTCCTGTCAATTGCACAATAGGCTGTAGAGATACAGTATTAGGATCTAAGTTTTAAATGAGAAACCAGATATCTAGAGATTTATATGAAATATCCTGCTTTCTGAAAGCTGGCCACTAATTTGTTTTCAAAACTGCATCAATTTCTATGCAGTTCACAGAGTCAACATCACTCTTGGCAAAGGAGGGCGCTAACCCTTAAACAGCCGGCTTACAACTTCTGATCTAGGTGTGACCCCTCTTTTTCTCTTTTCCATTACATACAAGAAATAGAATGCGGAAATGGCCCAAAGGAAGCCACAAAATGAAGTGGCCTGTTTAGTCCTAGAACCTACTGGACTTCTATTTCCATATTTCCTTTAAAAACAAACAAACAGTAGAGCAAGTTCTTGTAAAAGTTAGGTGAAAGAGTGCACCGAGAGGATCTGAAACAAGACCTGATTCTGTGTCCCTTACTTTGCAAGGGAGATCATCCCCAAATTTCAAATAGGTGAGGATGGGATGCAACTCCCTGTCCAGTCCCAGCTGTGTCATTGATCATCCGCCACTAGTCTTGTGGCACACACAGTTGAATTGCTTTTCCCTGAGGGAAGCAATGCCTCCAGGTGTGCTAATAATAAAATTAATAGCTTAGAGAAACAGCTTGCTACAGCAACAGCGGCAGGAGAAAGGGAGGATCGATTTCAGTGTTTAACTGTCCTAATTCCACAGTGTATACCCCACCTCAGCCCCTGGTGAGCCGTGCTCGGTTTCACGGTTAATCAATAGATGCCTGATTTAAAGCAAAGAGCCAGTTTCAAGATTAGAAGTCTTCGTGAATAAAAAGATGTATGGCAAAACTGTCAAAACCCTTCAATTCTCACCTTAACGCTGCAACTCCAAGGGCAGTCACTAGCCGATATGAAGTAAAAAAATAAATAAATAAATAAAAATCACATGCATTGTATTGTATCCCCCTCTGCCTATAAACAAAAGAGGAAAACTATCTGGGCGCTGCTGCTGCTGATGGCATCACATAAATGAGAATTTATTGAGTTGCTCTGTGTTTAAAGGACTGTGAACATAAAGATGCGTGAATACTTTGAGTAACACAGAGAATAATATGTTTCTGCTCTAACCAGCGTGCTATCTGGTGGTTCAATTTATACCTTCTTGTAACTGGCATTCTTATCTTTTCCCTGGAGAAAAGGATCAAATTTGCAGTCCACTTCTTGGCTACCGTTTGCATTACCAGGATCCACTGAGTCTTCCTGGCCAGGCACCTTCAGAGGCTTTTTAATTCCGTATGTCTCATTCTCCTCTCATTCACCAAATCTGCCTTCCATCTAATCTGCACAACTCTCTGTCCCATCTTCAGGAGTGCAGCTGCAATGAATGCTCACCTTCTCCGTATAATCTTTCTCCACATCTGCTGTTATTCTTACTGGCCTGCCTGAATCTTCCCAGCAGTATCCTTTCCTTCACCTCACATTTTCTCCCCTTTTTGAAATAAGCTCTTCGGGAGGTAGGAAGGCGTTTCTCACATCCTTTTGATATGTTCCCCAACAAGCTTTCAAATAGGTCCTTACATCATAATTCGAGCTCCTAGAAAGAAGAGACTGAAATTTGTTTCTCACATATTTAGTATTTTAAATGCTGATGGAACATTTTGTTGTGGTTTTTCTTAGGCAGCCCTAAAAATAATATCATCCCTACTTTGTCTATGGTGTCTTAATTATAATTAAGTTAAGGCATAGGTTTCTTTCCTTTGTCCCAACACTGAGCAGCAAGGGGGTACAAACTACTGGCCTGGTAAGAGCTGGAACTTAGGGATACTTCTTTGCCAGGCTGGTTTACATCAAGCCCCATTTTCCACACCATCCACTGCTTTGGATGAGGATGAGCCAACAAAACACAAGGATTGAATCTACTCGCTGATTCAAAGAAAGAAAGACAGAAATGCCTTCCTATCTCCCTTTGTGTGTGTGTGTGTGTGAATTCTCCAAAGACAACGCATCTAATTTGAAACTAAAACTGGCATTAAGTTTGGTTGTTGGTTTTCCTTTCATATTTATTGTTTGCAGTGGATTCCCTCCGAGGGCCCTTTTCAACTCATTTTCCCGGGACGAGAGACCACTCCATACCAGTTCAGTTTGACCAAAGTCCTTTGCTTTTCACTTAGCCCTTATTTTTGTCACCATTTTACTGTATGACATTCTACTTCGTTTGTTGCCTCTCTCTCTCTGCTTGCCCCCTCTCCCCTTCCATCTATGCACAGAAGTCGTCCAAGGGCAATGGTGGGAAATTTTCTGGGGTTTTCTGAGAAAAGTGTTTTCTAAACTTGGAAAAGAAGTGGGAGTGAGGAAGCACTATGTAGAACTGAGGCCTAAGGATAACTCTGTCACCAATGTATAGCATGTTATGCAGAAGATTTGAACCTCCCTTTTTGTTAAACATATTTAATTAAAAGTCAGCATCTCCAGTGATACCAAGTGATGAGAACCATGGCATGAGAATGTGTGTGTGAAGCAATCCAAGTGTGGCAGCGGCTACTCCAGTAGCCCAACTTGCACAGATTTTCATTAGGTACTTTCTGCCATAGGGCATGCATTTGCTTTTCAGAATCCAAAGATTTGTAACATTAAAGAATATCTCATTTGTTTGATTACAGAACCCATTGGCAAGCTGAATCAATTTCATTTAACACTGTAAGTTCCCAGAAAAGTAAGAAAGGCATTGAGGTCCAAGAACCATGAATATTATATCCCAAAGGAATCATGAATCAAATGAGAAATTCCAGGGAAAGAGGAAAAAGTGAGGAGAAAGAACTCAGAATATTGTACTCAGCATGCTGTTAACCCACCTGCCAACTTCATCTCTTCTCTACCAGTGGTTTTCAATTTCTTTCGAATTTTTTTTCTTCTCTTACAATAGAAGCCAGAGTGAAATCAGGATTTACCTACCAAAAGTATTCACTTTGTAGCCAGATTTGTTAGAAAGTAGCTATTGCTTAAGGTGAGGAATACTTCTATGTAGTTGACAAAGTTAATGGGACCTGAATTTTGTTCCCAATAACATAATATTAAAGTAAAGACAAAACTGTTATTGTATGCCAAGCATTAGATTGGAATTCTATTGCCTTTTAAAGATGTAATGCTAGGTAAATGGGAAAGAAAAGGAAAAGTCCAACTTTAATGACCTTCATTTTACATGCTGAAAATGAATGGTAATAACCAGAAAATAGAGAAGTTCCAGTGAGTTAGGATTCATAAATATTAAATGTAATGGAGGAAAATCACAGATCTTTAAGAAATTAACTTGAACAAATGGTGATTTTAGTTACGATGTTGTCATTTTGAGTAATGGTCATTAGCACAGTGGATTGTAATGGGTACGAGCTCACTGGATAGAAAGAATGCCTTCTGATTAACTCAGGATTTTTTTTCTGATGCTTCAGCCAGTTGACAACTGTACTGTATCTCTCGTCATGTTGAGCTTGTGATTGGCTCCAGAGGCTCTTTGTTTAGAGATGCGTGTGCTCTATTTTCATGATTAAGCTTTTTTATGATTAGTCTCCATTTTCTTTTTTGTTTTAATTTTTACTATGAATAATACGCAGTGTCTTGGAGAACTGATTGGCTGACTGATTGAGTTCAGATGCAGTTTCCTTTCTCTCTCCACTGTTTTTAGTCCCTGCTTCATTCTGGGCTGTTTCTGACTGCCTGGAGACCTTGCTTTCAGAGCTACTGTGTAGTATTTTCTTACAGTGACTGGTGTCTTGCACAACTTGAATATAATTGACTTTAGGGAAGGTAGTTGTTGGAAGCACCAAGAGGTGCCCCCTGGTCTCACGCAGAGCCCATTCCCTCTCCTACACCCTAACAGTCACTCCTGAAGACAGCAGTTCAAGACACAGATTTTACTGACTTTTCATGGGAAGAAAACACAGCAAACTCTCTGAACAATTCTATTAAAAATTTCTTGGATTCTGTAAATTTCCTCTCTCTTTGCAGCACTTAGAGCCTTCTTAGATTCTTCCAAGTTTCTTTAGATTCTCCCTCTGCGTTTTTCTCCAGCACCTCCTGCTGCATCTTCTGGTCTGTTGCCTGCATTTAACTCAAATCTGAACTTCCTTTACCTCTGTCAGCCTACTGTCCCTCTCCAGACACACCCCACTTGCATTCCCACCCCACCACCTTGCTCAGCAAAGAATCTACCTTCTTTAGGATTCATTCCTCTTCTCACGGCAAGTGAAGGAATTTAAATGACTAATAGTGGTTTATTTTACATCTCTCTCCGTGAAAATTAACCTTGCATTTGTGTTTAGGTATTCTGCCAGAGAAAGCAATGTCTCTTCTTCATTTGCTGGTATCCTTTGGATAATCAGGTCCACAGTTGAATAGATTATCCTGCTCCCCCTCAGAACTCTACCTCTTGATAAGTGTATTCCAGCTAATGACTCCATCATCCTCCCAGTCACACAGGTGTGACTCCTGGGAGTACAAAATCCTCAGCTCCATTACCCCACATCAGGATATCTCTAAACTATAACTTGCACTCTGAGTCACATGGGAGGATGATGTTGAAGCGAATCTCTGTGGCCTATGTCTGAGATCCATCCTTCCCTGGGCTTGTTCCCTTTCCCTCTCCCCTGTGTCCTTACAGATCTATGCTGGGAGGGCATCTTAGCAAATGACCTACACATGAATCCTCCTCTCAGCTTCTGATACCAGAGAAGTTGAACTAAGACAAATCCTACATGGTAAGTAGCATTATCCACATTTTATGGATGAGGAAATTGAGGTAGAGTGATGATAGATAATTTGCCAAATACCACATACATCTTACCTATAAAGGGAGAAATTGGAATTTTAATCTGCACAATCCAATGCAGAACACATATTCTGCCTACCCTACAATATTACCTCCCAATTATACTTGAATAATTTTCCAAAACACAGTCCAGATCATCTCATTTCTCTACTTGAAATCTTCGGGGGCTCTCTGTTCCCTACATTTCTGACCTTGTCATTTTTCAAGGCCCTGACGATAAATGGCAGATGCAACTTCCTAGTCTCCATTCCCACTGCATCACGTCTGTTACACTTTATGCCCAGGCACATGGGAATACTCAGTGTCTTTCCAATAGAGGTCCTGCTGGTCAAAATCTATGCCTCTTTCTCTCAGACCACATACTCTCTCTGGAATCCCCTTCCTTCTTTCTATCCTCTGTGATACTTCCGGAACCGAACCCATGCTCCCCTTTGACGGTAGAGCTTAACTGTCACCACTTTCACGAAGCATGCCCTCATGTCCCCAAACTGAAGCAAAGGTTTTCTTCCTTGAACTGTAGTAGAAATTGGTAACTTTCTTTCATGTCAACTGGAGCAGGAAGGAGGCAAAGTCCTCTACATTTTAAGAAGGTGAACAATAGAGGCTCTATGTAAAAAAATGTTAGAGAGCATTGCTTTTCATGGAGCTCTCTGTGGGTTAAAACATAACATGCTATGATGATAGGACTGTAGCAAAATGTTATTGGTGCTTATCTTAGTTTTTATAATTATGAATCTATTTTCAAATTTTCTTTTTTATTTTTATATATTCTAAAATATATCAAATAAAAAGTTGCCTCTATTGAATAGATGAAAACTATAAATCTTGCATAAGCAAAAAAAGGAAGAAAAAAGAGAGATGAAGAAAAAACAGAGAGAAGAGCAAAATAGCAGGATGAAAAAGGAGGGAAGGATAGAAACAAGAGGAGAGAGAAAATTTGGATGCATTATAATGCAATGAGTTATAAAGTCCAGGAAAAAAGAATCTGTCATTCTTAAATAATAATGGGAGAGGTTCATATCTGCACTGGAAGGAGAGACTGAAGAACACACAGATTTTGCATCCCAGTGTCTTTGCTGTGGCCGTTACATTCTCTGTAAGTATTTGCTGCTGTTAGAGATTATGATAAGGCCTTAGAAGGAAAAAAAATGACGATTGACTGGAAATGAAAGAAATAAGGGGTAATGGCCTGAAACTAAGGGTTAGGGGGAGAAGAGGGTGGAATATATTAGATAACAGAAAATAAAATTAATAATAGGGTCAATTAGACAACAGCATAATTTCCCAAAGAAAGTAATTGAGGCAATAGCATCCAAGCTGTTTGGAATGAGAAGAGATAAATCAGTGAGAAGATTAATGTGGACAAACCACAGTGGAGCAAGAAGGACCAGGGGTGAGAAAATATGTTAGGCTCTCCAGATAAAAATGCATATACAGATTTCCTGGAGCAGGTACGAGAAAATTCTTGCCCCTCACTGCAGGGAGTAGAAATGCATAGAAATCCTTAGCGGAATCCAGCTTAGGATTGCCAAAATTAACTCTAGAATTCAGAGGACAGTATTTCCAGCATCAGGCACCATATGCTTCAGTGGTCGAATTCACTGTGATGCCAGGGCCAGGGAAATCTTATGACCTTCTTGGAGGACTTTATGTCAGAGAGAAGGAAACACTCACTCAGGGAGAACTGTGTGTCCTGCAGATTAGAGTCCTATTTGCCAAAAGCTTTCTTCAAAAGCTCAAGAATTGTTCCAAGCTGGGCCTCTAAAGTGACCGTTTTTGCCATGGGCATGTAAACCCAGAAAATTGTATTCTCAATGACAGACCTCATGCGTATGCTACAAATAAACCACAGGAGATTGCCCATCAAAAAGATTGGGTTAACTGAAAGCTTATTTTGACTTTGCCACTAATTACTTGCTGGCCTTTGACTCATATCTATGAGTTCCAGTCTTCTCATCAGTGAAATAGAAACAGTAATATATGTGCCCCACTGATTTGGTATGATAATTAAAGGATAACAGAAAACACCTCATACAATTATTGGTATGTGAGGAATCTTTCCATTAAATGTGTTTCTTGACTGGTCTCTGTGGCTCATACCTGTAATCCCAGCACTTTGGGAGGCCAAGGCGGGTGGATCATTTGAGGTCAGGAGTTCGAGACCAGCTTGGTCAACATGGTGAAACTCCATCTCTAATAAAAATACAAAAATTAGCTGGGCATGGTGGTGCACACCTGTAGTTCCAGCTGCTCAAGAGGCTGAGGCAGGAGAATTGCTTGAATCTGGGAGGTGGAGGTTGCAGTGAGCCAAGATCATGCCACTGCACTCCAGCCTGGATGACAGAGTGAGTGAGACTCTGTCTCAAAAAATAAATAAATAAATAAATAAATAAATAAATAGTGTTTCTTTCTTTGCTTCCAATAACAGTTCTTTCTTCTTCTAACTTTTATGGCCACATGAAAGACACATGATCTTCCAATAACATATCAAATTTACCTGTAGATATACTCTCCATTTGAAATATTGAACTGCAAGGCATTAGGGTGAGAAATAATTAGTTCATCATTCCTCTCAACCTCTTATCTAAGATGCCATATTAGTTTTCTATTGCTGCTTAACAAAATTACCCAAAATTTACTAACAGACAACAATGCCTACTGATGATATCAGGGTCCATGGGTCAAAAGTTTGGGCACAGTGTAGCTTAGCAGGGTTCTCTCTTTTGAGTCTCCCAAGACTGAAATCAAGGTATCAGCAAGACTGCATCTCTTTCTGAAGCTCTAGGGAAGGATCTACTGCCAAACTCATCCAAGTGGCTGGTAGAATTTAGTTCCTTGTGGTTGTAGGACTGAAGTTTCTATTTCCTTGACACAAAGGCATATCTTATTCTTGCAATTTCCTCAACTTCTTCTTCTGCTACCTTTTTTTTTTTTTTTTTTTAACTTTTTCTACTGCTCTCAGCTAAGAGAAAGTTCTGCTTTTAAGGGCTCATGTGATCACATTGGGCCTACCTGGAAAATGCAGGATAATCTCCCAATTTCATGGTCAAATGATTAGTCATTTTAATGACATCTGCAAAGTTCCTTTTGCTATGGATCATATTCATTGACATGACGTTGGGGCTAAAGGTCATAGAGAACAAAATCTTGCTTACCACAGATCCTTATCCAGATATCCAACTGCACCATCTGGATTTGTCTCCTCCAACTTTATCCTGTTCAAAACTGAACTCATCATCATTCCTGAGGCCTCCAAAAATGTTTCTGCTTTTGTTTTCTCTTTCATTTGTTTCTCTTCGGTTTCTTTGTGTCATGCTACCTATGACACTTTGTTTTATTATTTATCTCCCTGCCTTCCTCACCAGAAAAGCTCTCATGAGGGGAGGAACAGTGAGCTATTTGTTTGTTTGTTTTTTTTGTCCCCAAGGCTTGTTGTAGTTCCCAGTCTAATGCTAGAGAAGTGAATGTTCTAAGCTATGCTAGAGAGAACTGGGCATGTTTCAACTCTCATGAAAGATACCTCAGGCAGATCATATATCATGGAGCAAACACCTGTATTAGACTTTTAGTTTCATGCTTTGCCCATTGAAAAGTCTCACATAAACCACTTACTTTATCTGGGCCAAAGCTTTTTCTTCTGTAAAATGAGCTGTTAAAATAAATAGATGCTTCCTAATATATTCACTGTAAAATATGTTTTATTTTTAACTCCTACTGGAATCAGGTTTGGATATATTTTTGAATATTTTTCAAACCAAATTGTATTTATTCAGTAGTAAATTTCTCCCATGTTTATCTGTCAAGATCATGTGTTATTTCAAAGCATACATAATCAAAACACTTGATTAGCAGTGACTTCAATTAATGTTACTATGACTTGAGATAATAATTGCCATATCAAATAAATAAATAAGCAAACAAACAAATGAAGAAGTATTTCCAAGGAAGATGTAAACATGTAAGGAAGAGCACTACCATCATAAATATTTAAAATAAGACAATTTGTACTAGAAAAAGAAAACCAATTTATTTCAGTACATCAGTAATTAGATTTTAATATTAAAAAAAGAAAACCAAGGAAATGGTTTTTAAGATTCCCCTGGAGCCCTTCAATAGCTGACTGTGAACCATGAGTTTGAGTGATTTCCAAGTTTATTACAGTTCTAAAATTCACATTCTTAAATTTCAGTGTGCATTCCATCATCTCTTGGTGGGAAATTGGCGGACTTCCCCATGGACTGGGAACCTTTGCTTTGAAACCTGTGATGGTGCAAGGTCTAAATTCAGATGCCTGTATGCAGGCTGTACACACATGAATGGGACACGCCCAAAGCCCAAAGCGGGACAGAGAACACAGGAGTATGTTCACTGAGTTCCGGCCAGTTGTTGCCTTCAGGGAATATAGACCTGGTGAGATCAGATATTCTGATTTTAAAGCAAGTTGGAAATCTGGATTTTATTTATGTTACAAAATACTCCTTTAAAAATATTGGCAAGGAATTCGTTTTTTTAAAATGCTGTGTGGCCCATATAAAACACATCTGCAAGCCAAATTAGGTTCATGAATCATCAGTTTGCAGCCAGACACGGAGTTAGAAGTTAGTACTACACAGGGGCTAGCAATTGTTTAGAGTCCTCACTGTTCCAGGCACTCTCCTCCAACATCAGCCACATGACTTCCTCGTGCCTTAGTTTCCTTACAATAAAACGAGACAGTGTGCATGAGAGGGCTTTCTAAAATGTAAAGGGCTAAATGTAAATTCTAAAATTGTAATTTCTAAAATTGTAAATTCTAAAATGTAAATGTAAAGGACTGCCTTGTTTACTACTGAGGTATATTCTCTTATTTTTTTTTTGAGAAGGAGTTTCACTCTTATTGCCCAGGTTGGAGTGCACTGGTGTGATGTTGGCTCGCTGCAACCTCTGTCTCCCAAGTTCAAGTGGTTCTCCTGCCTCAGCCTCCCAAGTAGCTGGGATTATAGGCACATGCCACCATGCCCGGCTAATTTTTGTATTTTTAGTAGAGACGAGATTTCACCACATTGGCCAGGCTGGTCTCGAACCCCTGACCTCAGGTGATCCGCCTGCCTCAGCCTCCCAAAGTGCTGGTATTACAGGCGTGAGTCACTGCACTCAGCCTACAGAGGTATATTCTTACTGTAGGCTTTCATTACATTTAATAAAGAACATCCTTTTATAATGTGTAATCAACTTGTGCGAGAGATGTGAATTTTAGGAAAGATGTGTACATGTTGAGGGTCAGAAAAGCAGGGATGATTTGGTGTGTACATTCTTAGTTACTCCTTGCCAGGCATTTTGTGTTGTCTCTGATATTCATGAAAAGAAACATTTATTCCTTGCAAATATACAATTGTTGAAGATAAACCTACATACCTTAATGTCTATTTTAATCATTTTAAGCTAATACTAAATGGCACACCCTTTAGAAGCGTAGAGTAAAAAACTCTGAGGTTCCACATCCTAAGGAGAAAGCAATTGAATGGCCTCACAAATCTGAACTGCTAACTTAGAAGTGAGAAGTGCTATAAAATAAAGAAGTCAGCATACAACAAAACAAACACTAGAACCACCATGGACATAATTAATATTTTCTTAAGGCATAGAGAATGCAGATATTATCTTAGTATTTAGATTGTAAGTCAGTTTATTTTGGTACATTGTCCTGAGTTGGAGGGTTTTCTTCTAAGGTTTTCGTTTAAAGAAGAAGATGTAAAGTGACATCGATTTTGCTTAGCCTTACTTAACGGAACATCTTCTTAAGACAATGTCATTCAAGCTAAGTTAATGGAGACCTTTTGTTTTACTGCGCTTGGATTTGTCTGTTTCTGAAGAGATCTCTCAGCCTGTACATATTGTTCCTGATGTCCAAAATGACATCAGACCATGCCAACAATTAATGGAACATACTTCCTCTCTTGGAAGCCATTCTACTTGCTTTTTTGTTCTATTCGAATTGTTGGTCAGAATGAGAACACAGTTACTCAGTGGAGGTTTCTTTCAACCTTGAATCGGAGGAAAGAGTGGATATACAGCTTCTAACTTTCTACAGGTGTCAACTGGGAGAAGCAGGAAGCTATCTTCCTTCATCTCAACTGTCTTTGTAACTACACATATTTCTTTCTTGGTTAGTGGTAGAAGTCACACTGTGTTGGCATTTGGGGCAAGTTGTTTAAATTCCTCAAATTCCTTTTTCCTTAAGTGTAAAATGAAAATAACACTTAATATCTCTGTTGTGAGGAATAAATGAAAGAATGCATATAAATTACTTCACTTTCCTGGCATATGAAAAACATTTTTTAAAAGGTAGCTATTTTTAGTAATTTTTTGTTTGTTTGTTTTTTTAGATGGAGTCTCGCTCTGTCACCCAGGCTGGAGTGCAGTGGCGCGATCTCAGCTCACTGCAGCCTCCGCTTCCCAGGTTGAAGCGATTCTCCTGCCTTAGACTCCCGAGTAGCTGGGATTACAGGTTCCCGCCACCATGCTCAGCTAATTTTTGTATTTTTATTACAGACAGGGTTTCACTATGTTGGCCAGGCTGGTCTTGAACTCCTGACCTCAAATGATTCACCCCCCTCAACCTCCCAAAGTGCTGGGATTACAGGCATGAGCCACCACACCTGGCAATTTTTAGTAATATTGTTGTTCCTCAACTTATATTGACTGCTTGAAGTTTCCAATTTAAGGCAACTAATAATTTATTTTAGACTATTTTGTTCTCTTTGTAAAACCACTTTTTCCTTCCTCATGATTCCCCCCTTTTTTTCCCCACATGATGCCCCCTTTTCTGTTCAAGTGCCAGAATTTGAAATCCCACATTCCTCAGCGTTCAGGGAAAATCCTAACTGCTACAGAGAAAAATTATTTTAAAAAGCATGGTTGCATTTTCTGAGTAATGTCTGATACTCACAAGGCTCAGTGAATATGTGCTTCTCTTCCCTTATTCAACTATATCAACACTCAGTGGCCACTGAATTAACATGGCATTTAGTCATATGCAGTTAACTTTTTCCTTGGTGTCTTGTTGCCTTGTATATTGTAAACTTCTAGGTGTGGGGAACTGTGCCCTGGTGTCTTAAATTCCATGCACTGAACAGTACAGTGCTATAAACAGGATACATTCAAATAGAATTCAGGTCTAAATTTATGTAGCACATTGCATGGATTATTTCATTTAACCCACAGGATAACTTCATAAAGTAGGTATTGTTGTTACTGTTATACTTGTTTCACACATTGGGAAACCAAGGTGTAGAGAGGTAACTTATCTAAGACCACTTAGCTGATAGTGCTTGATACAAGACTGGAACAGAAATAGTCCACACCAGAGCTCATTTCTTACCAACTTACTATGCTTCTTTCCCAAAATGAGGTGAATGAATGCATGTGTGAAGAAAGCAATCATATTCTGCAAAGCAGTTCTAAATATTAGACAATTTGTCCTACCTAAAAAGAAATTAATTTCCCTTTGCCTAAATTAATACTCATTCTTGAACTGCCAAATCTGTTTGCACTTTTCATTGCATTTTTAAATGCCTTCCGCTGCATGCATTTTCTATGAAGTTTAAGCATACAGTTCACACTTCAATTTTGCAGCAGTAGATTAAATAAACACCACGAACAAAGTTTGTGCTGGGTACTTTGGGGGAAAAGATATAAATGAGAATGTACTATCTCCCCTTCAGGAGTTTACTATCTAGTAATCCCGGAAGAGTAAATAATGACAAAACAGAGTAGACCGTGGGAAGTGATGGACGCATAAATGTCTCTGACAAGTTTGTGAAAGGGAGGGACTCAGGGGAAGCTCCAACAAGGTCTTTTGAGCTTGGAAAAACTTTAAGATCTCACTTTTGGTCTTTCTTTCGGTATTAGTTCTTGTTGCCTGATTTATTTCTTCTTCAAAAACAGTTATCTTTCTCACCATTCTGCTTTTGTTAAACCAGTTTCTTAGGCCCTTCTACAGAATCACATTGACTATTGTGGCTAACTTGAAACTACCATCAACCTGCTAAGGTTTTATACATATTAAAAAACGACACTGTTTCAACCAATCAGATAAAATATGTGTGATAGTTTGTAAATTCTACATTGAACTAACTCTGAGGATAAGATGCTACAGAAACACTTTTATACTACTTGATAAAATTAGATGATTTGATCCTCATCTATCATTGAGATATCTATGTGGACTCAGAAAAAATCATTTATAATGCATTTAGGCATAACAGATGCAGTAGCCTATAACATAATATGAGTTTCCTTAGAAATATATTTATCATTTGCAATGCGATGCTGAAGTGTACTTGGCTCAAGAATGAGTTTTCCTCTCATTCTCACCAGTATGATAACCTGGCAAGCACCAGTGCTAACGCAATAAATTACCCCATATCCTGAAGACTATAGTCTCAGAGGGCAGTGGGTGTTCCCCTATATTTAGTAGCTTGCAAAAAATGATTTAGAATTGGCAGCCCCAGGCATTGACTGACTGGTCATGATAACAATAGGTTTATAGATATTTTTCTCTTCTTAGTAGTAATAAGGATAGAAAAAATTAAATTGGTTATATACTATTATATGTAATATGTCATATATATTGACAGATTACACACTTACTTGCCATCGCTTTGCTAAGAACTTTACATCTTTTATCTTAATTTCCCCATAACCCTATAAGATAAATTGTATTATCTGCGTCTCATTTTACAGATGATAAAACTGAGGGTATAGAAGTTACATCTCTAAAGCCCTAGTTCTTGACCTCTAAATTAATACTGCTTCCACATCAGAGAGTTTCTCATGGTTTCAGACATTGGTGTCTCATTGGAACCCCAAGTCCTGTCGATTCAAACACAGCAGAGAAGATTGCTTTTAGCTTTGTGGCTTCTCAGCCAGGAGACCATATTTGAAATTACTCTTCAAGTGACGAAGATGAGAGGGAAGAGAAACAGCTCTACGAAAAGGCTTCCCTTGAAAAGCTTCCGTAGGTCGACAGACCTGCAGCCGCCGCCCCAGGTGAAAAGAATTCTCTTCTCACCGAGAACAGCATCAAGCCGCAGCAGCAGCCGGGCCTTTCTCTGGGTCCCTGTTCATTAGTAGTCAAGGTTTTCATTGTGCTCAGCAAAACAGTCACAGAAAATAAATGTGCCGCACAGATGGGCCCATAGAAAATCTACTTGATGTATTCTTGAAAATTCACTGCTAAATGACTTTGAAGAGATGGGGGTTATTGTGTCCATGATTAAAATGAGGTGTAGCATGAATCTTTCAAATACAACACTGTCCCTGCAGAGCTTTTTGAGACTGATAAGGTGCGAAGTGGTAGCTGGCCTCTGGCTCATGGATGTGCCATGGCTTATTGAACCATTCCCCTGATGATGAAATATATTTCCAGTATATTTGGTTTATACAAAGGTAAACTTAACTGTATAAAAATAAGTCTCCTTCATTTTATATAAGCTGAAGCCTTTCATTGAAGGATTTTCCAGCTTGGATTTTCAAAAGGTAGAAGAATTAGATCAATATTTCATTGGACCACATATGCCACCCACACCAGAATTTTCTGATGTTATCTCGGTTGCTTGTCAAAAATGCACCCTACTCCATATGCACATAGCGGGAGGGCCGGGGAATTTACATCTTTAACAAGTATTGCAGGTTATTCTTGTGACTAGCACGTGACATTTTATATGAGTTTGACATAGGACAGTGTAGATATACCAAGACAAAGTGTATATTATGTGCAAAATTTGAAACAATATGATTTCTACAAATTAAAATGGATATTTACAGTTTTAAAGTTAATAGATCAGATGAATTATAATCTTTAACACCAGCTAATTTACTTAGTAATTTCAAATACCTGGTGTTTTGTATCGTGGAATCACACCATTTTTTACATACAAATAATTTTGGTAATTATTGCTATGCCTGTGTAATGTTCACTGTTGCTACGTATTTTGTATATATGCCATCAAGGAAGTCATTAAAAGATTTCTCAGCTGGGCTACTGTAAATGAATACTATGGACTAGGTGGCTTATAAACAACACAAATTTTCCTTGTAGAGTTGGAGTCTGGGAAGTACAAGATGGGTGTCTGGTGAGGAATGACATCCTGGTTTCTCTTGCTGTCTCCTCACCAGACAGAAGGGGTAAGGGAATTATCCCGGGTCTCTTTTAAAAGGATACTGATTGCATTCATGAGCACTCTGTCCTCATGGCCCACTCACCTCCCAAAGGCCCCACCTAGTAATACCAATCTACTGGGGGTGAGGTTTCAACCTATGAAGGCAGAGGGCATAAACATTCCGTTTATAGCAAATGGTAGTGCTGTCATTCATGTTGAAAAATGCTCCTTAAAATCACTAACATTAAAAAGCAGGTTGCATGTGATGATAACTTTTTGAGAGGGATCTAACAACCACCAATGTACCTTATATTATTAATTTAGATGAGTAGCCTCTATAAAATATTAGAAACAATATTGAGAAAATTAAGTGTATATAAAACAAATATGTACTACTAACGGTTGCAGATCTATATTCCTATGGGAAAATTTACCTTTAATTGCATGAATTTTGAAATATGTGAGGTTTTCAGGCATTGCAATTTGTATAAAAATGACCTAATTATGGATTAGTATTTGAAAACCACTGCAAAGCTGATGGCCAATGATTTGCCAAGTTGGCCACTATGGGCCATTTTTACAAGCATTGATTATTTGGACAGAAGTGGAATAATAGGCCTACTATTCTATTCCAAAAACATCAGCAAAGGGATGCAGGACCATAATGTCAATCAACATGGGAAGAAAAATTTATCTAGTGATTTCCAGGGAAAGCCATTTTAGTCTACAAACAAGAGTTGGGCAAAGCCGTGGTCCCGAAACTGTCATGTGATGGTAAATGTTTAAAAATGTACTCTGGGATTGGAGGAGCCCTGATTTACAGCATTTGTGCCATTCTCATATTGCAAATACTCCTACCATGACCAATTTCAGGCTGAAGTCAAGTAACTCATGAAATTCCTGAAAATTTAACAAGTAACCTTTCTAAGGTGGTGCTAGCTGCCTATAACATACCACTGAAGGGATCTATAGGCAATAGATTTCTATAGGTAAATATGACCAGCCCTTAATTATCCAGCGGCACATTAAGCCTTTTGCGAGCTAATGAAAATTACAATTCAGAACCTTCCTGCATTTTTTGGTAATTCAGAGACACAAAATTTAAGACTCTCCCCTTTCTTTTCTTAGCCAGCTCTCTTCTTTGTCTATATATCAATGTCACTATCACAATATTGGATTTGGGTATGTAACCAATATTATTCAGCTATCTATCTTGGTTCCTCTAAGAGCAGGAGAAAAATGTGTGTGAGGCTTCCAATTAAGTAGAGTTGACATTCTGGTTTGATTAGCAATGATGGACCCTGGGGTTACACTAGAGATTGGCAATACATATGGTGTCACTTGGAGCAGAGGAGGAAGACTAAGGGATCCAATGAATGAATAAGAAGAATTCACTGAAGTTGACTTAGCAGCAGACAGATTTGCCTTATTGTACAGACATAGATCTTTGCCACAGGGCTTTCCCCATATTGCCTGGAACGGTAACCACAGCAGTGTATTTTCTTCTTGTCCCTTTCTTTAGTCATAAGTTTTTTTACTTGTCAATCTCCTGGCCTGGATTTTGATTACCTACAATCCCTTCAGAATATATTTCTTTCTCCTTCTTTCCTAGATTATTTATAGAGTTCTCTCTAAGAATGTTTCATCTTCTAGAATAAGATGGAATAGAGGTGCTGCCTTCCCTAGAAATTTTCTTCCCTCATTATAACTGTACATCCATCTCTATCTGCCCTTTAAGATGCAGTTCATATAGTACTTCTTGCCCCCTGCTAAAGCTAGGCGAGCTTGCTCACTCTGAACTTGCTTAGCAGCGGTTCACAACCTTCATTGTGCATGGAAATCACTTGAGAAGCTTTTGAAAAATAATAATTATTCAGGACCCACCAGAGATTTAGAATTGATTGGTGTGGGGCAGGATGCGAGTTTTGATATGTTTTCCAAAAGTAGCCTTGGTGACTCTAATATGCAGGCAAAATTGAAGACAATTGTTTTATACTATGATACTCTCTCTCTTTGTTCCACAACTCAAATGCAGTCCAGGTTCCATAAAGTGAACAAAAGTAAGAATAGATCTTTGGGTGGAAAATAGCTTTTACATGCAACTGAAAGAGGCAGACAGCTCCCAGGCAGCAACCATATACTGAGCCTGTGCCTTGTGGGAAGGAGAAACTCTGGAGGAAGAGTTTAGGAAGACTCCGAAGCCATTTCCTGGGATCTAGAATAATCTTAGAACTGAAAGCAATCACAGGGGATGTAGTCCAATGTCTTACATTAAAGAGAAGGAATAGAGGTCTGAAGAGACTTTCCCAGTGTCCCAAGTGACTTTCCCAAGATCATGCAACCTGTGGTTGAAGGGCCAAAAGATAAGCTAATATTTTCAGTGCATGCACTGGGCCAAGCCATTTTATACACATTAACTTTTACTTTCATGTATCAATGATTCTTTCCTTGTTATTACTTAATAGTATTCTATGTTATATGCCACAGTTGATTTACCTTTGATCTATTTTTTAAACAGCATTATTGATGTAAATTTACCTATCATAAAGTTCACCTGTTTAAAGTGTACAATTCAATGATCTATAGATAGAGTGGTAAAACCGTCTCCATAATCTAATTTTAGAACTTACTTTTTATCACCTCAAAAGGCAAGCTTGTACTCTTTATTCTTCACAGTAATCATAAGAGGTAGGTCCGGTGTTACTTTCCTTCGTGATGGGACTAACAGAGGTTCAGTCGCTTGCTCAATGTCACACACCTAGTAGAGGCTAGAGCCAGAATGTAAAGTGAAGGCAGTCACATTTCAAAGTCCCCATTAGAACTCCACCCAGGCCAGCCTTGCTTCCACCTACACTATGGGAGGAAATTCAGTTCAGACAAAAAGTAATTGGATGGAATTTTTTCCCACAGATTATTTATGGAGAAAGGATGTCACCAGGAGGAAGAAGGAACAGAGGCGAGTCTCAAAGTCTTTCAATCTTGAGTCATGTTGCCCAGATTGCTGTGTGCCCTCTTGCAAGTCTGACACTTACATTCCACATTGTCTATCTGTTATTTAGTCTCTTCTTCTATGGTGCAACATCCTTGAGTATGAAGGCCATAAATTATGCACCTCTGTCTCCCCATCATACCTAACATTATATTTAGCCTGAATACTAGGTTTCCATAGGCATCTAAAATAATGAATGAATTATTCCCGGTATGGCTACAGTATAGCAGCCAGATAACAAGTATCTTAGATATTCCCATCATTAAAAAATTACTGGGGGCCAGGCGTGATGGCTTATGCCCATAATCCCAGCACTTTGGAGGCCAAGGCCGTTGGATCACTTGAGGCCAGGAGTTTGAGACCAGCCTGGCCAACATGGTGAAACCCCTGTCCCTACTAGAAATACAAAAATTAGTCAGGTGTGGTGGTGCACATCTGCAGTCCCAGCTACTTGGGAGGCTGAGGTGAGAGAATTGCTTCAGTTCAGGAGGTGGAGGTTGCAGTGAGTCGAGATCGCACCACCGCACTCTAGCCTGGCAGACAGCGTGAGACCCCATCTCAAAAAAAAAAAAAAAAAAAATACCAGTGAAGCTTTACAAAGTTGTATGTACATGATTTCACAGGTAGCAGAAACATACAATTTGTTTTATCTTAATATTATATTTTCTAATAAATTATTGATATTAATTTGGTCATCAAAAATGTATGACATATATACATAGATTTATCCTATTTTAGGTTCTTTTTTTGAAAACTACTGACCTTCAAGTGGTAAAGTCTTTGTCATGATTTCTTAATGAGTTTCTAAGAAAGAACCATAAGTTCCTAATATATTTGCCTCATAATTATACCTTATGATTGTGTGTGCAGAAAAGTAAGTGGCCTGAGTCACAAGTTCTAGCAGAATCCTTTGGAGTTTTAATTACACAGCACTGCCACCTAGCATCAACCACACAGACTTTTAAACAAATTATTATTAAAAAAAGAATAGAGGTTTCTCAGTATTTAAAATATTATTAAGGGGATCAGTCTGCAATCTTAAGAAGCACGGACTGAGATTACTTTAGGAAGTATTTGCAGCAGCTTCCAACCAACGCTATTTACTTGAAAACCCTTGTGATTGGGAGTGAATTGGTGTCAATGAAGAAAGGGGTTGTGAAATCTGCTGAAGAGTTTCAAATGTCAGAGCTGCATATTCATAAGCTGCAGGCACCTGTGGCCGAGCTGTGCTGTCTTCCTGTGGATTCCTAGCGCTGTAGTGTTTGGAAGGGCAATGGAAGTGGTTTCCAAATGGCATTGTTGTTTATTTGCATATGAATCTCCTATATATATAATGAGAATATATATGTAATGAGTGATATATATATATATATATATAAAAAAAATAAATGTGATATGTGAGATATATATATAAAAGAAAGAGAGGTGAGTGGAGAAGGTGGATGAGCAGGTTTCCTCTGCCAGCCTGGGAAGTCCATAGAAGCTGGTTATGAGGCGAAGCAGAAGATGTTAGTCCTCTTTGCCATTTCTGTTGGATGTCCCCTCATGTGATAGACAATGCTATTGCAGGACCCAGGTCTCAATCTTCGCAGTTCCCAAACTGTGCTTAAAAAAACACATCAAAACAAATCAATAGTATTTAAGAGGGGTAAAATATCGCAGTGAGATTGATGCTTTCCATAATGAGCCCTTTATGAGATGTAATGCCAACTGTTAATCAATAGACATGCCAGAACTGCCTCTGATACAACCTTGTAGAGTTTTTTTTTAATTAATCCTTATTAAAAATATTGACTTGTTGTGACTTGCTGGGGTTGCTCCTGGCTCTGTTTTTTATCCTAATTAGGAGGTTACGCTGCACTGCTTAGGCTGAAGAAAATAATGTAATGATTGTTGTCTTAAAATCTGAGAATCAATATAAGATCCTATCAAATTGTGCCAAGTGTCACAATTATGAAAATTGCTTGAGAATTTAAAAGCTTTATGAGAGTGGGATTTTTTCTTTTTAATTTTTAAATTTTTTCCTCTGCTGATTGCTTATTTCTACACTTTTCTCAGAGTTAGGTAGGTTCAAAAAGTTTTTGTGTTTTTAAAAGGGCTTTCTCAAAATATTGTATTTTAACATGCCATCTTCTGAGGGAGCTGCCGTCTTCTGGGTTTCGGTTGTTTAAATGGATCCCCTCTCTCCAACTCCACACATCTCAAAAGACATTTGTGCCTTAACAACTTGGCAAAGTTCTAGCATGAAAGGAAAAATGGAGCATCTGAAGATCTTTCCAGGGGTGTTACTAATTGAAAGACACACAAGACAATAAAAAAATGAATGAATAAAAGAAAACAACTTGTTGCTTTTCCAAGAGACCCAAAATGTGACAGTTGGGAAGAATGTAATAATAATGAGGAGAATAATGGTAGTTAAGATATACATAGCACTTCCTTAGGCAAAACATGGGTATCGTTTTCAGTTTTTGATGTATACGAACTTCTTCAGTACTCATTGTGGTCCTAGAAGAATTGCACTCTAATTACTCCTATTTTACAGATGAGCCAGTTGAGGCACAGAGAATTGAATTTACTTGCCCAATGTCACATATGAAGTAGGAAAGACTGTAAAGCCAATTCTCTGGCTTTTTTGAGTCTGTGCTATTAATCACTGTCTGTCAAATCAGATAATTAACTGTCTGTCAAATCAGAAACACAGCCTCTTCTCTTTGAGATTGAAGAAGTTAGGTGAGGGTCAACAAATTGAAATACCATTTCTCAAGGCCTCAGCCAATAGTAAACTGTTGGATATGCAGGGCATAGAAGCTCATGCCTGTAATGCCAGCATTTTGGAAGGCTGAGTTGGGAGGATCACTTGAGCCCAGGAGTCCCAGGCTGCAGTGAGCTATGATGGCGCCATTGCGCTCCAGCTTGAATGACGGGGTGAGACCCAGATTCAAAACAAACAAACAAAAAAGCAAAACAAAACTAAACAAACAAACAAAAAGCATGGATACCCCTATGTGAACAGATATTACAAATCTTGATCCCTTCTAGCCTCTGTGTTGAAGTTGTTATCCCTGAGGGTGATCAGACCAGGGCTAACAGGCAATATTGTGCAAACCCAGGGAGTCTCAGCCTCCTTGTGACCACCTCTTTACAGGGCCATTGTTCTTATGAAAATTAGGGAGGGATGTTAATGGAGGGAAGCTCCACTGTTTAGCCCTATGTTTGTGAATAAGGAAAATGTTTTCCTTCTATAGCCTCTTTAGAGACAATTAAGCATTAGCTTTTGTTGGATGCTAAATTATGAGTGAATTTAGTTTAAAGTATGTGAACCATGCACCCTTTGAAATTTGCCTGAAAAGGCTCATTATAAAACTAATGCTATGAAAAAGCACTCCCTTTCAGATTAGGGAAAGCACCTGAATAGTTTTCATAAGTGGCTGCGCATCGTTTGAAAGCATTCTAGTGTTGCCTGAAACGCTTTCAACACACCTTTCAACTAGGAAATTTCACATTCAGCATATCTGTAGTTCTACAAGACTTTCAATAATATTTAAATTGGTTAACTGTATTTCTTTTATATCTGTTTTAATGCTGTTATTGATTTGAGGTAGATAAACTTGATTGTGCATGAAATCTTATTTTTCCACACAAAGGAGATATGATTTGAGTATATACAGAAGAGAACAGTACCTCTAAATGGACCATCCTCTGCAGTGCAAGCGTTTGGGTCAGATAGATGTTTGCTGGCCCTTTGAACTAGACTGGTATTGACATCAACATTTGTTTCCCCAAAAGTCAGTGCTTCAAAAGAGGCCTTAGATGATACCTGTTTATTAAGAGGTCTTCTCTTGGGAGGAGACTCTTAAGTCTTGGTATGAGACTACATCCTTCCCTAAAGAACTCAAGGTTTTTAGTTTGTGTGTTTGTTCATTTTTGGCACTTATAGACACTATGATTCCTATAGCCAGTAGTGTTAGCCTCTTTCTTATGGTCACAAGGAAGCTTAACAACCCAACTTGTGGATATTTCCACAATATGGTAGACAATGCAAAATTTTAAATTATTTTAAAAGACTGTGTATTTTATAAGCCAAAACAAGGACATCGCTCATTTTATTTTACTGCTCACATGTATAATAAACCTATTAGATTATTAGATCACGAATAAGAATCAATGTGTGATACCTGAAGCACTGAGCTGCAAGGGGCACTTATGTTCTCAGAGTTTCTGCATCATGGATAGGCGCATGACTGGTGGCACAGTCACAAGAACCAGACAGGACTGTGTTCAAATCTCAGTCCTGCTACATGTTAGCTTTGTTACCTTTGGCAAATTACATCATCTCTTGGACTCTAAATTTCTTTGTCTGAAAAATGAGGATGATAATACTAATCTAATAAATAAACAAATGAATAAGAACCTCAGGCCGGGCGCGGTGGCTCAAGCCTGAAATCCCAGCACGTTGGGAGGCCGAGGCGGGTGGATCACGAGGTCAGTAGATCGAGACCATCCTGGCTAACACCGTGAAACCCCGTCTCTACTAAAAATACAAAAAAAAAACTAGCCGGGCGCGGTGGCGGGCGCCTGTAGTCCCAGCTACTCGGAGGCTGAGGCAGGAGATTGGCGTAAACCCGGGAGGCGGAGCTTGCAGTGAGCCGAGATCGCGCCACTGCACTCCAGCCTGGGTGACACAGCGAGACTCCGTCTCAAAAAAAAAAAAAAAAAAAAAAAAAAAAAAAAAAAAAAAAAAAAGAACCTCAGCCACAGCCCTGTATTGAAGGCCCTCTGTGTATCATACACATTTTTTTTTTTTTTTTGGGACAAAGTCTTGCTCTGTTGCACCCAGGCTGGAGTGCAGTGGCACAATCTTGGCTCACTGCAACCTCCGCCTGCTGGGCTCAAGTGATTCCCCTGCCTCAGTCTCCCAAGTAGCTGGAATTACAGGTGCCCACCACCATGCTCAGCTAATTTTTTGTATTTTTAGTAGAAATGGGCTTTCACCATATTGACTAGACTGGTCTCAAACTCTTGACCTCAGGTGATCTGCCCACCTTGGCCTCCCAAAGTTCTGGGATTCCAGGCATGAGCCACTGCACCGGGCTGTATCAAACACTTTATAAGGGTTTGGGGATGCAGCCGTGATGCCGACGGATATGGTCCCTGCCTTTTGGGGACTTATAGTCTAATCATGGAAATGAATTAGAAAGGCAAATGTGGAGGTGACTGCCTGTAAGCCCCAAAGTAAATGGTAAGCATGCAGTGAATAAGCCGATATGGCAAATGAAGAGAAAAGCAATGAAAAGAATGTTTTGGAGTTAGGATACTGAAGTGACATTTTTTGTGCTTTATGCCCACAACTGACCTAGTAAGGTTAGTACTATGAAAATAGAGCAAATACGATACTCATGTGCAAAAGCAGGTAAAGAGAAAATGAGTTCTCCTATGTGTGTGTGAACCTGTGGATGGCTGCTTTCCATTGACTCTTGACAGTTCAAGTTTTTTTTCTGGAACTAATACCTATAGTAGTGATATTTTTAAGGAATCCAAGGAAAAACAAATACCTGCAAGTAGCAAGCAATTTATAGAATACTAAAAAACTTTAGTGACATTCACATGTTTAATTTTAGCAAGAATGCTAAGCAACACATTGAAATATAGTAAAACACTAACTTTGCACCTGAAGAAAGATGTATTTGTTCAAGGCCATGCAACCAGTGAGGAGTGGGAGGCAGAAATTCAGCTCTCCAGGAATCTTCTGCTTTATAACTTATCTTCTTTCTGCATCCAAATTCAGTACTTTTGGTTTAATATCTCAGGTTAAATGTACTCATTAAAGACAGACATATACAACATATCTAGCTATTGTAGTTAAGTTGAAGGTGACCATTGCCTATGGACTTCTATTTGAAAGACTGTTGAGTACAGTAAATGCAGTGGAATATTTATTGAAATTTCATATTTAAGGAAAAATTTGCTGCATAGCTCAATTGTACATCATTTTGGATTATGTAATAAATACTATTTATCCCAGTGTTAAAGCTGACTAAGAACTGTTTCCTTAGAAAAAACTGGCCCAGCTGAAAGGGACTTTTTTCAATTGCCACTGGAAATGGAATTTCAGCATCTCGAAGCACGTGCCTTAATTTAGATTTGTATTTGTAATAAAAAGATCAGGATGATCCCTCTGCACAGATGATGGCCAAGCAAACGAATCTGCCTTCACATGCGCAGTGGAGGATGTTGACACACCATGCTCTTGTGTTTGAATACAATCTTAAACTTTTTATAAATTATCCAAAACACAGTGGTCAGAAGTACTATCTATAGAAGACTCCCAAAAGGGCCTCTTTCTCTAAAATGTTCAGTTTTGAATTGCACAGTTTTGGTTCCTTGTAGAATTGCCTTTGCAAATTGTGATTTATTATCATGCTATCAGACTGCACTGATGTAAACTTTTAGAAATAATAACATAAAATACATTGTTAGATATGATGACTTAGAGGAGGATGTTGCCTATCACAGCTAAGAGTTTTCTTCTTTATAAAGATTAATCAGTGTCTGGAAAAATGAATAACTTTTATTTTATGGACACCGTACAGCACCTATGATTCTCTCTTTGCTTTGGCTGCTAGGAAACATAGACGATACATTTATAGTCTACTTGAAGATTTGACCTGTTTACATCCCAGTTCACAAAGATGACCTTCATGCCTTTCTATTGCTGATTATGTTCACTCTTATTTTCTTTCAGCTTCAACTTCCTACAATTGTTTATTTTATTCTAAAACCATTGCAAAAGCTACTTCAAATTTTTGCAAAAAATGTGGGAAAGGAAGAAATATGCAGATATATGAACACACACATAAAATATAGCCATTTGATGTCCTTTCTATGTGCATGCCATTATTTCATGTATAATTTAAATTACATGTGAATTTTAGAAAAAGTTTAGAAGGGAAAAATAAGGCTAGATATTAGGAAGAGTAGGAATTTTTTATTCTAAGTGGATTAAAAATTTTTGACATATTTTTACATATTCACGGGGTGCTTGTGACATTTTGTTACATGCAAAAAAAAATGTGTAATGATCAAGTCTGTGTGCTTAGAATGTCCATCACCCAAGTATTTATCATTTCTATTTTCTGGGTACATTTCAGGTCCCTGTTTCTAGCTACTTTGAAAGATACAATTGTTAACTATAGACACCCTACTCTTCCTTGGATCATTAGAACTTTAATTCCTCCTATCGACTTGCTTGTTTGTACCCATTAAACAACCTCTCTTTAACTCTCCCCTACCCCCATACACACTTCTCAGTCTCTGTATCTATCATTACACTTTCTAACTCCGTGTGATCAACTTTTGTAGCTCCCACATATGAGTGAGAACACACAATATTTGTCTTTCTGTGCCTGACTTATTTCACATAACAAAATAACCTTGGTTTTATCCATGTTGTTGTGAATGGCATGATTTCATTCTCTTTTTAATGGCCAGATAATGTTCCATTGTGTTTATATACCACGTTTTATTTACCTATTTATCCACGGATGGATACTTACTTAGCTTGATACCAAATCTTTGCTATTACAAATACTGCTGCAATAAACATACTGGCATCCTTTTGATACATTGATTTATTTTCATCTGAATAAATATCCAGCAGTGGCATTGTTGGATTGTATGGTAGCTCTATTTTTAGCTTTCTGAGAAATTTCCATACTGTTTTCCATAGTGACTGTACTAATTTACATTCTCATCGACAGTATATATGTTCCCTTTCCCCACAACCTTGCCAACATGTGATATTTGTTGTCTTTTTTTAATAGTAGCTATTTTGATTAGTGTAAAATAATATCTCTTTGTGGTTTTGATTCGCATTTCCCTGATGATTAGTGATTTTGAGCATTTTGTCATATACCTGTTGGTCATTTGTATGTCTCCTTTTGAGAAATGTCTATTCATGTTCTTTGCCCGCTTTTTAATGGGATTATTTGTTTTTGTATATTTGTGTTGTTTGAGTTGCTTGTATATTCTGGATATTCATCCCCTGTTGGATGAGTAGTTCACAATATTTTTCTCATTTTCAAAAGGTTAACTCTTCACTCTGTTGATTGTTTCTTTTGCTGTGCAGAAGTTTTCTAGTTGAATATAGTCCCATTTATCTGTTTATGTTTTTGTTTCCTGTGCTTTTGAGGTCATAGGCATAAAATATCTGTCCTAACCAATATCCTGAATATTTTTTCTATGTTGTCATCTAGTAGCTTTATTGTTTTGGGTCTGAATTTAAGTCTTTAATCTATCTTGAGCTGATTGTTGTATGGGGTGAGAGATAGGTATTGAGTCTCATTATTCTGCATATGATTATTGAGTTTCCCAACATAATTTATTGAAGAAGGTGTTCTTTCCCCACTATCTGTTTTTGATGACTTTGTCAAAGATCAGCTGGCTGTAAATATGTGGGCTTATTTCTGCATTTTCTACTCTGTTCCGTTGGTTTATGTGTCTACATTAATACCAACATCATGCTGTTTTGTTTACTATAGCTTTGTGATATATTTGGAAGCCTGGTAGTGTGATGCTTCTAGCTTTGTTCTTCTTGCTCAGGATACTTTGGCTATTCTGGCTATTTATTTTTGTTCAATACAAATTTTAGAATTTTTTTTATTTCTGTGAAAATTTTTCTGTGAAAAATTATATTAGTATTTTGATAGAGATTACATTGAATCTATACACTGCTTTGGGCAGTATGGTCATTTTAACAATATTTATTGGTGTAATCCATTGGCATGGGATGTCTTTCCATTATTCTGGGTCCTCTTAAAATTATTTCATCAGTGCCTTATAGTTTTCCTTGTGGAGATCTTTCACCTCCTTGGTTAAATTTATTCCTAAGTATTTTGTTATTTTTCATGGCTTATATAATTGGGACTGCCTTCTTAATTTCTGTTTCATCTATTTTATTTTTGGTGTATAGAAATGCTATTGATTTTTGTATGTTTATTGTGTATCCTGCAAATTTACTGAATTTTTATATCAGTTCTAAGAGTTTTTGGTAGAGTGTTTTGGTTTTTCTCAATGTAAGATTTGGTCATCTGTAAAGAGGGACAACATATTTTCCAATTTTAATGCCTTTTAGGGCTTATAGCACTGTGTTGAATTGGAGTGGTGAAAGTAGGCATTCTTGTCTTGTTCCAGTTCTTAGAGGAAAACTTTTAACTTTCCCCAATTCAGTATGATGTTAGCTACAGGTTTTTCATACATGTTCTTTATTATTTTGAGGTATGTTCGTTTAATGCCTAGTTTGTTGAAAGTTTTTATTATGAAACGATGTGTTTTGTCAAATGCTTTCTCTGCAGCTATTGAGATAATCATATAGTTTCTATCCTTCATTCTGTTGATGTGATGTATTAAGTTAATTGATTTGCATACGTTAGACCATCCTTGAATCCCTGGGGTAAATCCCAATTGATCATGGTTAGTTATCTTGTTGATGTGCTATTGGATTCAGTTTGCTAATATTTCGTTGAGAATTGTTTGGTTCTATGTTCATCAGGGATATTGGCCTGTAGTTTTTATTTTTTATTATGTTCTTGTCTGGGTTTGGTATCAGGGTAATGCTGGCCTCGTGGAATGAGTTGGGAAGAATTTCTTTCTCTCACATTTTTTTGAATAGCTTGAGAAGGATTGGTATTCTTTCTTCTTTATACATTTGGTAGAATTCATTAGTGAATATATCCAGGACTTGGCTTTTCTTTGTTTAGAAACTTTTTGTGAATGATTCAATCTTACTACTTGCTACTGATCTCTTTAGGTTTTCTGTTTCTTCCTGATTCTAACTTGGTAGGTTTTATGTTTCCAGGAATTTATTTGTTTCCTCTAGGTCTTCCAGTTTATTAGCATATAGTTGTTCATAACAGTCTCTGATGATCTTTTGTATTTTTGTTGTATCAGTTGTAAGGCATTTTTTTCATTTCTGATTTTGTTTATTTGGGTTTTCTTCTTTTATTGGTTAGTCTAGCTGCAATATATAAATTCTGTTTATCTTTTTAAAGAACTTTTCATTTTTTTGATCCTTTGCATTGATTTTTAGTCTCTATTTTGTTTAATTTTGCCCTGATCTTCTTTTTAAAATTCCTTCTTCTAATTTTGGTTTTGGTTTATTCTTTCTTTTCTAGTTCCTTGAGGTGCATTGTTACATTTTTAATTTGCAGTCTCCCTACTTTTTTGGTGTTGGCATTTAGCCTTTTCTCTTAGCAATTCTTTTACCATAACTCACAGATTTTGGTATGGTGTATTTCCATTTTCATTTGTTCTGAGAAATTTTTCGGCTTCCTCTTAATTTCTTCATTGACCAAACAGTTATTCAGGAGCATGTTGTTTAATATCCATGTACTTGTATAGTTTTTAGAGTTCCTCTTGGTATTGATTTCTAGTTTTATTCCAAGTCTAACAGGATAGTTGATATGTCAAGTACTGATTTTAAAAAACTTGTCAAAGCGTGTTTTGTGGGAGATTTAAAAAATTTGTTAAGGCTTGTTTTGTGGGCTAACATATGTTCTATCCTGGAGAATGTTTCATGTGCTGATGAGAAGATGTGTATTTTGCAGTTGTTGCATAAAATATTCTGTAAATGTCTGTTAGGTTAATTTGGTCCAAAATCTACTTTAAATCCAATGTTTCTTTGTTAATTTTCTGTCTAAATTATCTGCCTAATGTTGTAAGCCGGGTATTGATGTCCCCCACTATTATTGTAGCAGGGTCTATTTCTTTCTTTAGATGGAGTGATAGTTGTTTTATGAATCTGGGTGCTCCAATTTTGGGTGCATAAATATTTAGGATTGTTATATCCTCTTGCTGGATTGATCTCTTTATCATTATATAATAACCATATATATGTATATATGTATATTTATATAATATATATATTATTGTTTATAACTTAAAGTCTGTTTTAAGTGTAGCTACTCAGCTGGCTTTTGGTTTCTATTTGCATTGAATATCTTTTTCCATCTCTTTATTTTGAGTCTATGTTTTTCTTTACAGGTACAGTGCATTTCTGTAGACAGCATACAGTTAGATAATTTTTTTATTCATTCAGCCAGTCTATATTTTTTAAGTTGAGAATTTTTTTTCAATTTATGTTGAAGGTTATTATTGATACGTGTGGTTTTGTTCCTGTTATATTGTTCACTCTTTTCTAGTTCTTTCGCATATTCTTTGTTCCTTTATTTTTCTTTTAGTTTGTTATAGTAGTTTGGTGGATTTTTGTAGTGGTACCATTTGAGTCCTTTCTGTTTCTCATTTGTGTGTTTGGTTTACCAGTAAGTTTTATACTTTTGTGTGTTTTCATGATTGTAAATGTCATCCTTGCACTTCCAAGTTTAAAATCCCCTTGAGCATTTCTTGTAGGACCAATCTAATGGTAATGAATTCCCTCAGTCTTTGCTTGTTTGGGAAAGACTTTATTTCTCCTTCATTTACGAAGGATACTTTTGCTGGATATAGTATCCCGGGGTAATTTTTTTTTCTTTCAGCACTTTGAATATATCATCCCATTCTTTCCTTGTTTGTAAAGTTTCTATGAAGAAATCCACTTTTGCTCTGATGGGGGTTTCTTTATAGGTGAAGAAATGCTTTTATCTTACTGTTTTAGATTTCTCTCTTTGTCTTTGACATTAGATTTTGACTGTAATGTGCCATGAAGAAGATCTTTTTGCATTGTATCTATTTAATGATCTCTGAACCTGCTGTATCTGGATGTCTAAATCTCTTGCTAAACTTGGTAGTTTACTTCTATTATTTCATTAAATAGGTTTTCCAACCCTTTCATTCTCTCTTTACAATTGAGACATCAGTAATTTGTACACTTGGTTGTTTTATGTTGTCCCATGTGTACAAAATCTTTGCTCATTCTTTTTTATTTTCTTTTCTTTATTTCTGTCTGACTGGGTTATTTATAAAGACCTGTCTTCAAGTTCTGAGATATTTCTTTTTCTTTTTCTTTTTTTTCCTTCCTTTTTTTTTTTTTTTTTTTTTGACTGAGTCTTGCTGCTCTGTCACCCAGGCTGAAGTACAATGACATTATTTTGGCTAACTGCTAACTCTGCCTCCTGGGTTCAAGTGATTCTCATGCCTCAGCCTCCCAGGTAGCTGGGGACTGCAGGTGTGCACCACCACACCTAGCTAATTTTTGTATTTTTAGTAGAGACAGGGTTTCACCATGATGGCCAGGCTGGCCTCGAACACCTGACCTCAAGTGATCTGCCCACCTCAGCTTCCCAAAGTGCTGTGATTACAGGCATGAGTCACCACACCCAGTCTGAGATTCTTTCTTCTGATTGATCTTGTCTATTGTTGAAGCTTTCAAGTGTATTTTGTATTTCATTCAATAAATTCTTCATTTCCAGAATATTTTTTCTTTTTTATGACATATACCTCTGTGGTAAATTTCTCATTCATATCCTGAATTGTTATCTGATTTCTTTGTATTGTTTTTCTGAATTGTCTTTTATCTCACTGAGCTGCTTCATCAAAATTTTGAATTTTTTTGAGATTTCATGATTTTCTTTTTGTTCTGATCTGTTGCTGGAGAATTGTGTTCTCTTATAGGTGTAATATTTCCTTGATTTTTCAGATTTCCTGTGTCCTTACATTGATAATCTGGACATCTGGTATAACAGTCACTTCTTCCAATTTGATTTTGTAAGGGAGTTCCCCTGTCCAACCCCCCCGAAGATGTGTCTGTTGTGTTCGTTGGCTATGTCACTATGGTTTTGAATCTGGATGTGTGAAGTGGTATAGACTCTGTATGATTTCTTCGGCTATAAACAGCATCAGCAGTGTCTGTGATTTTGTTGGTGACTTAGGGTATAGTTATTAGTGAAGGCTGTGGTAAAGTTTTGCTGATACTGAAATGCCAGATAGGTCAATCTGCAGGCCGCAGTGGTGGCAGTTGTTGGCTGATTGTGCCTGTCCTTGGGCCACAAGGCAGCATACACTGGCACCAATTTAGCAGATTCAGGCAAACCAATTCTTGGTCCTCTAGATAGCTTGCTCAGGTGCCAGGAATGACAGTGGTGGGCTGGGTGGCTGAGCAGGTTCTGAACACTGCACAGTGGGTATGGTGTAGGTGCTGGAAATAACAGTGGTATGGTACAACAAACCTCTGAAACCCAACTAGTCTAAGCTGATGTTGAGGGTAATGGCTGAGATGGATTGAGCAGGCTGGTTTTCAGACCTGCAAGTGGCAGGTGCAAGTGGATGCCAGCTCTGGTGGTAGCAGCACATTGAGTGGGCTTGACCTCAGAGCCCAAGGGAAGTCTCAGATGCCACTGGGGATGGACTGGGCTGAGCAATCCCCATGTTCCTGCATGGGTGCTCAGGGACTAGGGGCATGTGGAGCCAGGCCAGACTGAGCTTGCAGGTTACTGGCTGTGTGTATAGATCCTGGCTGTGGTATGCTAAGATGGGGTGATCCCCAGGCTGTCAGGGAGTGCTCAGGTGTAAGTAGTAGCAAACGTGCTGAGGCCCTGCTACAAGGAAGGGCAGGATTGGTTTCCCTGGGAACAGCTTTAGGAAGACAGCTTCTAAGACACTGGGTTCACTTTTGCCTTGGCCCACAGCATTCCACAGCTGTAGCAGTCATGGACACTGAAATTTATCCTCAGGGAATATGGGAATGTGTAGCAGCCTCTCTTTGGTGGGATGGGCAGGATTGCTTCTTGTGTCTTCTACCTCAGCCCAGTTGCAGGGCAAAATGCAGTCTGGTGTGAGCTGAGCTCTTAAAGTGGCACTGTGCTGACACTGCACTGACACTGCTTAGGGCTCGGGAGTTTGTAGGACCCAGTATGAGTTCTCTCTCTGGAGCAAGGTCTCTGAACAGTTTCCAGGGAATTCCCTATGTTAGTCTCAGGGCCTGGGAAGGTCAAGGAGCTCTCCCCTAACTAGGATTATAGGAGTCTGCTGTGGGAAAGTGAACGGCTTGGAGTCTCTTACTAAACCTTACCCTGCATGGGGGTGTTTCCTGACTCTCAGCTGATCCCAGCAAAGCAGGTTGCCTCGCTTCCCTCTCCTTCCTTGTTTTAGGGGTTTCCTGACACTTCTCTGTTGAATTCCAGTGTTCTCTCTTGGGTGATCTATTTGAAGTGTGATTATCCAGTCACTATTTTGGTTCTGCTTAGTGGAGGAGGCAAGTAGGAGATGCCTCTAATCAGCCATTTTGAAGCCCCTCCTCTGAGTAGGAGTTTTAATGGCTTTCAAATCTAGTTGTGCGTCAGAATCATCAGTAGATATATATTTAAAATGCTGAGTGTTGCATTTTATCCCCCCAAATTTTGATATTTTAGAGCTAGGATGCAGCTCTGGCCTCTTCATTTTCTAAAGAACGAGAGACAATGTTGATAATAAAGCCAAGATGGAGATCTACCAACAAAAGTGCTTAATGAGTAAGAATCTGTTAGAATGTAATGTATATTAGAAATGCAATGTAAACTTGTTCAAAAGCTGAGCGTCAGCTTACTTGGAAAGTGATATGGTTAGACTATGTGTCTCCACCAAAATCTCATCTTGAATTATAATTCCAAAATCCCCACTTATAGTGGAAGGGACCCAGTGGGAGTAATTGAATCATGGGGGCAGTTTCTGCAATGCTGTTCTGATGATAGTGAGTTCTCATGAGATCTGATGGTTTTATAACTGTCTGGCATTTCCACCACTTGCACTCATTCTCTCTCCTGCTGCCCAGTGAAGAAGTGCTTTCTCTCATGATTGTAAGTTTCCTGAGGCCTCCACAGCCATGCGAAACTGTGAGTCCACTAAACCTCTTTTCTTATAAATTACCCAGTCTCAGGTATTTCTTCATGGCAGTATGAGAATGGAATAATACAGTAAATTGGTACTGGGACTGGAGTACTGCCTTTACGAAATGTGGAAGCGACTTTGGAACTGAGTAACAGGCAGAGGTTGGAACAGTTTGGAGGATTCAGAAGAAGACAGGAAGATGTGGGAAGGTTTTGAACTTTACAGAGACTTGTTGAATAGCTTTGACCAAAATGCTGATAGTGATATGGACAATGAAGTCCAGGCTCAGATGGTCTCAGATGGAGATAAGGAACTTGTTGGGAACCAGAATAAAGGTAACTCTTACTATGTTTTAGCAAGAAGACTAGCGGCATTTTGTTCCTCCCCTATAGATCTGTGGATCTTTGAATTTAAGAGAGATGATTTAGGGTATCCATCAGAAGAAATTTCTAAGCAGCAAAGCATTCAAGAAGTGACTCAGGTGCTCTTAAAAGCATTCAGTCTTGTGTATTCACAAAGGTAAGGTTTGGAATTGGAACTTATATTTAAAAGGGGAGCAGAGCATAAAAGTTCAAAAAATTGCAGCCTGACAATGCTGTAGAAAAGAAAAACCCATTTTCTGAGGAGAAATTCAAGCCAGCTGCAGAAATTTGCTTAAGTAGTGAGAAGCCAAATGTTAATTGTTAAGACAATGGGGAAAATATCTCCAGAACAGGTCGGAGACCTTCACGGAAGCCCTTCCCTTCACAGGCCTGGAGGCCTATGAGGAAACAATGGTTTTTATGGACCGGGCCCAGGGCCTTGCTGCTTTATGCATTCTTGGGACTTGATGCCCTGCATCCCAGTTGTGGCTTAAAAAGGCCAATGTACAGCTCAGGCCATTGCTTCAGAGGATTCAAGCCCCAAGTATTGATGACTTGCAGGTGATGTTAGACTTGTGGTTGCACAGGAGTCAATAATTGAGGTTTGGGAACTTCCACCTAGTTTTCAGAGGATATAAGGAAATGCCTGGTTGTCTAGGGAGAACTTTGCTGCAGAGGTGGAGCACTCATGGAGAACCTTTGCCAGGGCAGCACAGAAGAGAAATACAGGGTCAGAGCCCCCACACAGAGTCCCCATTGGAGCACTGCCTAGTGGAGCTGTGAGAAGAGGGCCATGGACTTCCAGACCCCAGAATGATAGATCCACCAACAGCTTGCACTGTGCACTTGGAAAAGCTGAAAACACTGAATGCCAGCCTGTGAAAGTAACTAGCAACTGTGAGTCCATTAAACCTCTTTTCTTTCTTTCTTTTTTTTTTTTTTCCAAGATGGAGTCTCACTCTGTCACCTAGGCTGGAGTACAGTGGTGTGATCTTGACTCACTGCAACCTCTGCCTCCCAGGTTCAGGCAATTCTCCTGCCTCAGCCTCCCAAGTAGCTGGGATTACAGGCCCCTGCCACCGTTGCCAGCTAATTTTTGTATTTTCAGTACAGACAGGGTTTCCCCATGTCCAGGCTGGTCTCAAACTCCTGACCTTGTGATCTGCCTGCCTCAGCCTCCCAAAGTACTGGGATTACAGGCATGAGCCACCACACCCAGTGTAAACCTCTTTTCTTTATAAATTTCCCAGTCTTGGGTATTTCTTCACAGCAATGTGAGAACAGACTAATACAAACAGAAAAAAATAATTGCTTAGAATCTACCAAACATGCTGAGTTCCTACTAAACGCAAAGCTCTATGTCAGGTTACAACAAAGAATTTTCAAGTTGCCTTAGTGCCACAGAGTAAATTGAATAAAGGCTGTCCTTTATTGCATCATCACCACCATTACCCAAAAGCATATGTTAAAACCTACTCTAGCAAAGCAATTTGCTATGTGCTGGAGATACAAAGTACTCTAAGATATTGCCCTTACAGTCAAGGAGAGTCAACTACTTGGACAGACAGGACATGTACATAAAAAAGGTAATTAACAATGCCAGGTAGCATATGCTAAGTGCCAAATCAGTGGCAGCAACAATAAATACTCTGAGTTTCATGGAGGGAGATCATTACTATGAGCTCTGGGGTTGGAGGCCTGATAGAGGAAGTGAAATGCAAAGTCTGACCTTGCTGTTTGTGTAGGAATTAGATAAATATTTTCCTAAAAATCAGTTTTCTAAAATATAACTGTAGCTGGCTGGCTGCTCACGCATATGTATTCACACTTTCCTTTAAAACGAAGGCCATATCATTGTATGTGTAACTAGGGGTTTTAAGGAAAATAGTGGCCCCCCTTCTTTTTAAAAATTTTTCATGTATAGCTCAGTGTCTAAAACTATCAAGCAGGAAACAAGTTATAAATATATATTTTTGGGGAAGGGCAAAAAGCTCCTACTATCTATAAAAATCCATCCATTTACGTAGGGGTTCAGTATTTTCATTAGGTTTCAACCCATCTTGAGCTGACTGCTGTTTAGCAGAGAGTTTATTGTATTTCAGTCTAAAAGCAAATCTGCTTTATTACAATTAGGGAGAGTGAAATTGTGCTTAACAATTTTTCCATTATAAAAATAAGAAAATGCTTGTTAACATATAATGTATTCACTTAATATGATAAGAAAAGCACTTGATTTCATTTTTCCCCTAAGTATAAAAGCCATTTAGAAAGAGTTGTTTTTATAGTGACTCAACAAAAATATCCCAGCCAAGATTGAAAGCTAGCATCAGTGAGTATAAGAAAATTATGCCTAATTTTTTTTTAATTCTGCAAAATTCTCAATGTATGTATGACAGGCTTATATGGAAAACAGGATTTATAGAATGATCTGAAAATTAATAAACAATTACAGCTCAAAGTGAAATAGTGCTTTAAAAAAGGATGAAAACAAACAAACAAAAAGAACCTTATGGTTTTTTTATGAGCATGGGTAAAAATCCATGAAAACACTCAACAATGCCCAGATGCTTTCCATCAAGCAAGTAAAAAGCACTTTAAAATGTCTCTGATAGAGCTCGGTACAGAGAAAATAGCATTGGTCTAACTTTAATAAGTGGAGAGCTAGAAATAACATAGGAGACTGGTTCCCCCGAGTTACCAACTCTAACTCTGGCTTTGTGTATCCAGATGAAACATGAAGAATTTATTCAGTAATGAGCCCTCACACCCAGGCTAGGGGAAACAAATCCAATTTTTAAAAATTCTTTTTCTAACAGAAGTCCTTTTTTTCTCTTCCTCTAGCTTTTGGCTCATCCTTCATTTTTTACTCTTCTTCGCTCTAACTACCAGAGTTAAAGAACTTCATTATGGTAACAGTGAAGAATATGTCCTTGAGGCTGGGAGGTTTTTGAAGGTTCAACAATTGAGGCATTTTTTTGTCATAATTATTAAATGGCCAGACTGTGCTTTGTTTCATCAGGACTCTGCTGTATACAGACAAAATAGAACCACATACTATTTTCAAGCAAAAATCAACAATAACCCATTTCTTAGAAGCCAGGCTACTTGAAGAGACCAACTTGAAAATGTCTGACTTTTATCAAACTCTGCCCATCACAACTGTGGGGCTCTTGTGAATGAGGATGATTTCATACCCATACGGGAAAGGTTGATTATATTTGGCACAAGCAGGTCTCTGATACATTTCAAAACAAATAGAGATTTAAAGACTTGAGTCACGATGTTTAAAAACTAAGCATTGTGGCTTGTCCTCCATCATGGGCAAAGAGATTATATATAATGGAACAAAGAATGAAACATTAAAAAATGTGATGAAAATGACACGTCCCCCTTCCATTTTTTATATCAATTTGAGCATACTGTATGCTGTTTACTCTCTACCTTGTATGGTTTCCAATGTATGACTGCTTTTCAATGTACCCAGTTTGCCACCCATTTCTTTATCCATGATAATCTTTCCTCTGCAATACCTGCAGATATTAGTTCTCTAGGATGACCATAACAATGTACCACAAAGCAAGTGGCTTAAACAGTAGGAATGTATTTCCTTGCAGTTCCAGAAACTAGATGTCCAAGATTATGGTGTCAGCAGGGTTGGTTTCTTCTGAGGTCTCTCTCTTTGACTTGCAGATGGCTGTCTTTCTCCTGTCTTCACATGGCAGTCCCTTGGTGCTTGTCTGTGTTCGAATCTCCTTTTTAAAAATAAGGATACCAGTCGCATTGGATTTGCATCCCTCCTAATTATCTCATTTAACCTCAGTTACCTCTTTAAAGACTCTGTCTCCAAATACAGCCATATTCTTAGGGAATAGGGGCTAAGACTTCAACACATGAATTTGGGGGAACACAGTTCAGCCTGTAACACTGCCCTTTTGCTCCCCAAAATTTGTGTTCTCACATGCACAGCTCAACTCCCCACAATAAAGAGTCCTTTAAATGAAGACAACAGAAAATGATTCAATCTGGCTTTATTAGAAAAAAAATTTTTTACTCACAGAACTAAAAAGTTTAAGATAAATTTATCACATCTTTTTGCACAGTTGGATGCAAATGCTATAGTGATTTTATCAGGTATTGATCACAGTCTCTCCATCTGTCTGTTCTACTTTCCTCTGTAATGGCTCCTTTCTCAGACCGACTCTCCCTCATGGTCACAATATGGCTGCCAATTCTCTAAACTAACATCTAGTCCATGGGCAACTCCAGCAGAAAAGGAGACCACCTTTTCCTCAAACATTGTAATAAAAGTCCCAGATTCAAGTTTCAGTAATTTACCTTAAGTCTTGCATCCATCATGAAACCAATCCTGTGATCAGATCAGTGGAATACTTTGATGAGTGAGACCCAGGTTGCATACATGGCCCTGAGTCAGCAGTGGAATGAATCTCATGGAAAAAGAGCTCGGAAGAGATTGGATCTCTTAAGGAATTGAATTTGCTTTTATCACAGGCAGGGGGAAGGGTGGCTGGATAGGCAATAATCAATAGATGTTCACTCTACCAACCTTCCTTCCTCCCACCTCACAAATTCCCAATTAGTTTTAAAATCTCTACTCAGGCAGCACCTCCTATCCCAGATCATCTTTGACTGGCATCAGTAAAGGAAGTAATGTGTATTACCTTGTCTACACCTCCATTATTGTATGATCTTTCGGCCTGACTTCCTGTTCCTGTCTAAATGAGCCATGGGAGCTCTAAGAAGAAGAGTCATCATTTTATGTTACATCCACTTAATGTCAATCATAATGTCTAATATATAGGACTCACACATGTCTCTGTGTGTGTATGTGCATATATTTTAAGTTGCTCAACTCAACGCACAACAATTTATGGAAGGTATTTCTTCTTTGGACAGCTACTATCATTTCTAGTATAAACAACAAAATGTAGCCAGCTTGAAGTAACCTCTAAGAAAGTGACTCCTATCATTGGATTAAGGGCTGAAGGTCACTGAAGGTGTGATCATTGAGTGGCTCCAGTGTCAAAGGAGAATGTATAACAGAAAGAAAGCTGAGTGTTGTTAGGCAACTTGGATTTTGTCTCTGGCTCCTACCTTTTCTGTTTCTAAAACAACCTAACATTTAGATTAAATCTTAGAAGTCTTCTAGATCCTTCAAATGGTTCATTTGATGGTACCCTGATAAAAGATGTGATCCACAGGGAAGCCAGCAGGAGGGCTGAATCCAGGAATGTGCATAAGGTGAGGATTGAGTGGTCCATACCCTAGATCTAGGCAAGTAA
Organism: Macaca thibetana thibetana; assembly: GCF_024542745.1. Lineage (NCBI taxonomy): Eukaryota > Metazoa > Chordata > Mammalia > Primates > Cercopithecidae > Macaca > Macaca thibetana. The sequence continues at coordinate 14,512,690 of NC_065583.1, read as the reverse complement.
GTTATGGAATTGGAAGCTCATGGGAGTCAGTAGAGCATCCAAGGTGTCAAAGGGAAGCAAGGATCTAACAAGAGTATGTTCCTGCTTTTTGTTCTTTTCCATACCACTGGCTGGCTGACCACGTTTCTTCCACTCAGGCTGTCTCTACTTCTATACCTTTTTTTTTTTTCAATCTGAAAACAAGAAAGTCTTGTTTCACTTAGTTTGTGTCTGTTCTTTCTTTTTCCTAAGTAAACGTTATCCAAGGTAAATGTCTATATTTATTTCCAGAAACATCTCCTGTTAGGTGCAGATGGCATCTTGGCAGAATATCAGAAGTTTCTCTTGCAATTCCTGGGGATTTTCTGGATCAACAAATATCTTGTAAGAAGTTAGGAACCCCTGTTTTCTATCAGACCATAAACTCTGTAGCAGTATGTAATTTTGATCCACACGCCTGTATGTCTGTGACTGGAGAAACCAGTTTGTCTCTTTTATTACATCATGACCCTTATCCAAGTGCCTGACACGTGGTAGGCCCTCAAAGATACAATGTTTAATGACTGGATAAATAAAATATAAATCAGTAAATGTCTTGCATGTGGAATGTTCATGTTTCATCCATTTTAGGGCATGTTATATACTTTTCACATGTTGACACCGGTGGAATACTTGATGGCCACATTCAATCACTCTGCTAAAGAGCATTGTACTGGAATTGTCATTGACTATGCATGTACAAAGCTGGCCAAAACTTCCATGGTGTCATGTGCATTATTGGTAAAATACGTTGAACTTAAATATCCTTTGCTTTTATATGAAACAATGATGCTTAATGAACATTTAAAAGAAAGAACACTGTCCTACTTGTTTTCTGATAATCTTTAATTTAAGCCTTCTCCTAAGACCAAAAAAGCATCAGTGTCAGCATACAGAATGAATGTCAACAACTTGGAGGAAAAGCACTAAGATGATAGGAGAACAAACACTATTTTAAGAAGTGCTGTGGGCAGGGCCCGATGGCTCACGCCTGTAATCCCAGCACTTTGGGAGGCCAAGGCGGGTGGATCATGAGGTCAGGAGTTCAAGACCAGGTTGGCCAAGATGGTGAAACCCTTTCTCTACTAAAAATACAAAAATTAGCTGGGCATGGTGGCGCATGCCTATAATCCCAGCTACTCAGGAGGCTGAGCCAGAGAATTGCTTGAACCTGGGAGGTGGAGGTTACAGTGAGCCAAGATCGTGCCGCTGCACTCCAGCCTGGGCGACAGAGTGAGACTCTGTCTCCAAAAAAAAAAAAAAAAAAAAAAAAGATATGCTGCATGACCAACTCTCCAGCTCAGAATGTACGGAATGTATAGACATTAATAACTCTGAGTCAAAGATAATGATTCAGAAGGGTTGAATTCCTAATATGAAGAACTTTTAGCAACGTATTCTGTTTATATTTTCTGTAAGAGTGTTATACAATTAAAATTTATGTCTAAATGAGTCTTAAGTGATCTTTCAATAAGTTTTTAAAATTGAATGATAGACATTAGGCTATAATGTGATTGACAACATTTTTATTACTTAGTCATTATGAAGTAATGTATCATACAATCAATAGATCTAAGGTCTTATGAAATATCAATGGAGGAGATATTTTGAGGCCAAAGAACTAGTTATGAAGCCTCAAATGTTGCCACATAGAGTATTTCCTGCTTCTTCCCTGGAACTAAATTAATTCACTCTCCATGAAGATAGGCTTGGATTAGATCTAAGAGAGTGTTTTCTCAAAGTCAAAATACGCTAATGACAAGAATTAGGTATTGAGGGATGTTGTGAGTTCTACAGCCTCTAGGATTTGCAGGAGATACCTGCTAGGTTCTACCCATGTTTGTATGCACAGAGCAGATGTGCTTTTAAACATACACATTCTTCTGTAGAATGACTAGATAAGTTGGCCTTCTGTCCTTCTAAATACAGGAGGTACAAAAAAGAAAACAAATAAATTAGTAAGAAATGGAACTTAGCTGGTTGCCTTAATCCACATATCAGAAGCCAGTGAAGAGTAAGAAATAGTCAATTTGTATGGACTCTTACTTCACCGATCAGGAAGATATGTTCTTGATCATAGATTAAAGTTGGTTTGGGTTTTATTTTAGAAAATAAGAAACATAAGCTATTTGCTTATGAACAGATACCACTTTAGGGAAGCCTTTCCTGGGACCCATTGAACATTGCATTGAGGTGTATAAAATATGATTAGATAGCAGTATTTGCATATTTGATTCATAAATAGAGCAACATCCTTATGTGTCTGAGTCTGTAGGTCTTTGTATCAGCAGACGAAATAAATCCCCCAAAACGACAGTAAGATTCACTTGTCTTTAAAAATCACTACAGAAAGATCTGGTCTCTCCAAGGTATCTTTGAAGAGTGCCTTGTCATGTTCATTTATCTAACCATAAGTCATAATGTCGAATGTCATGGCTAATAGACACTTTTCATTTAGTTCCTAATTTGGACTGTGTTGATTTGACCTTCTGTAGACTGATGAGACATTATTTCAGACCAACGAGTTTCAGAGAGTCATAAATACAGTTCAGGACACAAGAATCACACTTCCAACTCCAGTGCTATGTTTATACATTCTTCATTTCTCTGGGGCTGTTCTTTCTATCAAGAACATGTTTTCTCCTTGGCCTGACTACCCCATTTCTTCATTAGCAGTTCAGGCACTGTTTCCTCCAAGACAACTAACATGGCCCATTCACCTCAATCGTCCAGCTACATTAACATTGGGTTATACGGTTGCCTTAGTGTCAGTACTGAGCGCCTACGTTTATCCCAGAATGAATCACACCAATGAAGTACCTTTTACTAGACTTCCTCCCCCACTAGTAGTCTCTGGATAATTTGAAAGCAGATGTGTTTGCTTGTACTCAGTACTAGAAGAGTGCCTAAAATAAAGAACATCTCTCAATAAATGAAACAGTTGAGAAACACATTTAAAATTATATTTATTCATGAACAAATTAACAGACTTTTTATATTCTTATTTATTTATTTATTTTGACATGGAGATTTGCTCTTGTTGCCTGGGCTGGAGTGCAATGGCGTGATCTCAGCTAACCATAACCTCTGCCTCCCAGGTTCAAGCGATTCTCCTGCCTCAGTCTCCCGAGTAGCTGGGATGACAGTCATGCGCCACCAAGCCCGGCTACTTTTTTGTATTTTTAGCAGAGACGGCATTCCTCCATGTTGGTCAGGCTGGTCTCGAACTCCCGACCTCAGGTGATCTGCCTGCCTTGGCCTCCCAAAGTGCTGGGATTACTAGTGTGAGCCATTATGCCCGGCCTTTTTTTTAATAGCCTTTACTGGGATTTTATTGAAGTTTTCCTAAAAATACTTTTTCATAAGCTTGTATTTTCTGATACTGGGGCTCCCCTTAAGTATTCTTGTGCTGACATGACTAAATAATATGAGCAGCATCATTCCTGTAAAGAACAGGAGGAGAAAACAAAGTGATTTTAGTAGGTGGCCTTTTTTTCGCCCTATTTGTCCCTGTTTATATTGATTCTTTCTATTAACCATTTCTTTAGAGATAATATTTGCCCACCTGTTGTTGTTGTTTGATTCCCCCATTTTTTTTAATAATATAACTCCTTCAGCAAGCTTTTTAATTTTTTTAAATTCCACTCATTCTGCCGATCTTTTACCTCGTGTGTATCAGTTAAGTTAAAAGGTTTCCACGAAAAAAGAGGAAAAAGAAAACAGACAGCCCAACTCTAAGTAGCCAATCAATAGATTTATTGGCTGATAACAGAAAAGAGCAGAGTTAAGGAGCTTCAGGGTGCATTGACCCAGCCATCTACAATGTCATCGGGCAACTGGTCCTTTTCCAACGTCATTTCACCTTTTGGTTTTTCTATCCATGCATTGGCTTGTCCTATGCATGGCTTTACTTTGGCAGTGCATGAAATAGTGGACAGGAGCAATCAGGAATATGTGCTGCCTTCTTCATGTTCAGCAGGAGAAAGGATGCAGTTCTTCTTTTGTTCTTAGAACAAGAACAATTTCCCGAATGTCTTAAGAAACCTTCTCCTCATGTCTCCTTGCATTGGGCTAAGTCTCATGTCCATTCTTGAGCCAATTCCTCTTCCACAAAATGGGAAACAGGTAGGGTGGATGGTGAGGAGTAGCCACAGTGTCTATAAAAACATATCTCCATCATTGTGCTGTATCTTTTCTTTAAATGTTCTAGTGACAGCTCAAAACTAATATTCCCAAAATAGATCACCAACTTTCCTCTTAGAGCAAATCCAATTCCAAATGTTCCTGCACTGTAAATTACATTTACATTTTCCTTATTATCCACTCCATAAAACAAAGCATTACTTTTGATCCTGTCTCATTCACACCCTAAACCTGAAATAACATAGCAAGCAAAATACCTATTTCATTCATTCAGCTACTATTTATGCAGCCTGTACTATACACTGGGCACTAGGTTTATAATTGTAGATACAGCATAGTCAAGCAGGTTAGAAGTAAATAAAAATGGCATGCAATAACAGAAAAAAAAATTCTTGTTCCTTGCAAACACTAAACAAACTTGCATGTCCTTATAGGGTTACAAATTCTGACAAATGCTCTGGAAGCAATATATAGGGTAATGTGAAAGATGGAGTCAAAATGAAGTTCCTATTAAATTGGGTGGATAGGAAAGAGTTCTCTGAAGAAGTGACACTTAAGTTAAGTCCCGAAGAGCAGAAGGAGGCAGAGAGGCAGACAGGCAAAGAGAGAGGATGAACATTGCACACTGAGAATCACGTACGATATAATCAAGGAACTGAAAGGATTCCAGCAAGAGTGTGGTATAACACGACTCAAGAGAAGGGTGCTTCACAAAGAAAGGATTGATGACATGGTTCAATGTTGCCAAGGGGTTGAATGAGATGAGGACTGAAGAGCAATTGTTGGATTTGGCAACATGGGTATCTTTTGAGGCCTGAGCTGGAGCAGTTTTAATGTAGCGATGGGAACAGGAGCAAGATTGGAGTGGTTTGAAAAATGATTGCAAGATGACAAAGTGGAGACATGATATGTACACAACTCTTTGAAGACGTTTTTCTCTGAAGTGGAATAAAGTAATGGTTGATAGCTGAGGAAGATTGCGTCATAATGGAAGTGGATTGTTTATTTTTATTTTTGTTTGTATTGAGATGAGACTAAAATTCTCACCTACACAGTCTAGAACTACATGAGGGCCAGGAATTTTTGTCTGCTTTGCTTGTTTTTGTTTGTTTGTTTATTTGTTTAGGTTTTCTTTTCTTTGTTTTCTTTTCTTTGTTTTCTTTTTTTTTTTTTTTTTGAGATGGAGTTTCGCTCTTATCGCCCAGACTGGAGTGCAGTGCAATGGCGTCATCTCTGCTTACTGCAACCTCTGCCTCTCAGGTTCAAGAGATTCTCCTGCCTCAGCTTCCGAGTAGCTGGGATTATAGGTGTGCACCACCACACCCTGCTAAATTTTGTATTTTTAGTAGAGATGGAATTTCCCCATGTTGGCCAGGCTGGTCTTGAACTCCTGACCTCAGGTGATCTGTCCACCTTGCCTCCCAAAGTGCTGGGATTACAGGCATGAGCCACCACAGCTGGCCTGTTCAGGTTTTCTAATTGATGTACCCCTAACTCAGAAAAACTCCTGACATATAGTAAATACTGATTAACCTTTGATGATGAAATAAATGAGGTATACAGTTGACCCTTGAACAACATGAGTTGGAGCTGCATGGGTTTGCTTATACCTGGATTTTCTTCCTCCTCTGCTGCCCCTAAGACAACAAGACCAACCCCTCCTCTTCCTCTTCTCCAGCCTACTCTATGAGAAGATGATAAGGATGAAAACCTTTATAATGATCCACTTCCACTTAGTGAATAGCAAATATATTTTCTCTTCTTTATGATTTGTTAAGGACATTTTATTTTCTCTCGCTTTCTTTATTGTAAGAATACAGTATGTAATATATATAACACACAAAATATGTCTTCATTAACTATGTTACCGGCAAGGCTTCCAGTGAACAGTAGACTATTTGTAGTTAAGTTTCTGGGGATTCGAAATTGAACACAGATTTTCAACTGCATGGGGTCAGGGCCCCTAACTCCCATGCTGTTCAGTGGTCATCTGGACTAGATTATGTTTGTGTGTAGATGAGAAACATAAATCATAGAATAGGAGTCCAAAAATGCAAAATAGAATCTTTCAGAAGGAGTAAGGCTCAGATTCTGTGCATATGTAAATGGTTTGACATTTAACAGAAGCAGGGACATGTTGAGTTGTTTTTTTTTTTCCATTGAAATAAAAGTGTAGGGAATAGACGGGTGTAGACACAATGGGCTTCTAGATTTGGGATAAAATTGCCATCTTACAGCTTCTAGAGATTCTTAAAGAGAATGAGGCAAGATTATTAGATGAAAGTAAGGAGGCGCTTGCCGGTGTTGCTGAGACTAGAGATGGAACATATGAAGAAAGGTAGTTAAATTTCTGGGAAATTTAAGTCAATGTATTGTGAATTACATGTACACTCTTTTGTCTGGTTGGATAATCCCTCTCATTGTTTATCCGCAGTGATGTAGTCTGAGGGTGAGTGGGGCCTCATGGCTGGTCAGGTTCCTGCAGGATTTTACCCTAGGAATTGCAGGTCATGGGAACTGAGGATATTTCAAAGGACATTATTCTAGTGGAGCAGGAAAAGGAAGTGAAGATTTGTGGGAGCCATGAGAAAAAAGAAAAAACCAAATCCTTCGAGATGAGCTCAAAGAATTGTTGTAGTGAGCTGACAGGTTGTGAGGTTGTGTTCAAATGCTAGGCTGTCTGAAGCTGTGATTCTGAAGGCTGCATTGCTGGTTTCACTTAGTCACCTCCTCTGGACAGGCCGTATTTCTCTCAGTGTCCCTCCAAAATGCAGATTTATCTCCATTTCCTCTGCCCCACCCTTTTTTAAGATCTTGTAATATTAATTAGCTGCAACATCCTCCTAACACATCTCTGTGCTTCTGTCTTTTCTCCTCTCCTCTTACCTTCTCCCTGATCCAATTTTGTCTTCATCGATATCCAGTTGATCTCAAAATAGTTTCTCCTTCACACAGTATCTCTGCTCACGTCCTTCATTCTGTGTCTAGGACAAGTCTAAAATCCTTAGATTGGCATTCAAGGCTTTCTGTTATTTTGTCATTCTTCATATATAGAATTATTTCCCAGAAATTCTTTGAAAGGGGTCCATGTTGTACCCACACTGTCTCCTAATCTTTTGCCCCATGCCCTTTCCTGGGAAATCATTGTTCTTCCTTTTTGTGAGTGAAAATCATTACTATGATTTTTTATCTAAATCTTTTCTACTATTATTTGCAGTTTACCGAAGATTAAGTCAAGTGTACCTTGTTTAGCCAAGAACTTATGTCATCCTTTATGTGCTCTTTTAATGTTATGATGATTACATTAGAGGTCTTCACATTTAAGCTTAAAGATATTTTTCTTTTTACGTCACATTTTAATGGCAAATTATAATAATGATAATAACTATCATAATAGTGACAAAATTGTCCAAATGTGGAAAAAATAGTTTCTATGTAATTTACATACCACTTCATTTAACACATGTTAACCTAACTCCCACACAGTGGAATATTAATTATATTTAAAGAAAAACAGGACTGGTATTTTGAGTATTTGGAAGTATCAACAATGTGGAAATGCAGTTTCACCATGTGAGCCACAAGCAGTTAAATGGCTGCGTTTCCCGATGTATTTGTCCCAGGAATATAGCTGTGTTCCTGAAGCAGTAGGAATATTGTAGCTTCCTGTAAGTGTAGCCTCCAAGGAAGTGAGGAGGCCAAGAGGCCAGGTGTTCTAGGGAGAGCTTCGCCAGTGTTTGACGTGTGGAAAGAGGCACATTTGAAAGAAGCCCGGGGCATTCTGAGTGGATAAAACGTTAGTCACTGTAACCTCGGAGGGATAGGTGCTGGGCTTTTAGTAGGGCTGTGAGTGGTGTCTCTCAGTCTCCCAAGGGGCAGAGAGCCTTATTTCTAGGGGGAGTGTGACACTTCATCACTTGGATGCACCCAGAGTGCCATCCTGTGGCCTAAATGAGCTGTGTTTGTGTGTAGTTGCGACAGCCTGTGGTATTTTCAAGGAGTTTTATGAGGAGCAAAAGTATAGTGGAAGTAAGATTTATCACGGCTTCTTCAAAGCGTGACCAAAATTTAAAAAAGAAAAAAAAAAAAGAAAAAAGAGAGAGAGAGAAAATGCAAAGGAACACCTTATAATTCCTGTCAAATTGGTTCCAATTATAATCCTCATCTGGCCTATTGCTGGTTCTATTCCGGTGTCTAATTCTTAGTTGCCATTTTAATTCCTCTGCTGGTTTCCATGGTTTCTTCCCCCTCCTTCCTCAAATGTACATTAGCAGTGATGTTTGCTTTTGTCTTAATTTCAAAACAGGTTTTTAAATGCTAATATTTGTAATGTCAAGAGAGTAGGTAACTTGACTTAAGGAAATATGACATTTCACACTTGGGCAAACGGTAAAGAAACTGCCTCCCAAACAAAGGGTACATGGTAGCTCTTCCCAGTAGCTGAAGTGTGTGAAATCAGAGTAAGGAAAATGTGGCGCAGTATTTTGGTTCCATTCCTTAAATCTAGGAAGGGTCCAAGGAAACAGGTGTTCTCATTTACTTCTGGGGAAAGCAGAAATGACACAAACTTTCAGGGTGACAACTTCAACGCGTATATAACAAATATTTCAAATGTGCATATATGTTGACCCAGCCAGCTTTTTCTTTTATTTTTTTTTAAGAAATGTTTCCTCAGGAGATGAACAGAACAGTATACAAAGAATGCTATCTGTATTATTTACACTAACAATTATTTTTCAAAAACCTGATTATTGAGTATAGGAGAATGGTTCAATAAGTTATGGAATATCAAACAATAGACATGCTGAATGACCACTAAAAATGATGTTATAGAAGAAAGGATATTTCACAGCAGGGAAAGTATTCTCAATATATTCAGGGGCAACAGCAAATTATAGAATAGTAATTTGGGTTTTACAAACGACATATAAAGGAGTAAAGAATATCCCTACTTTCTTTCTAACTGGAGGTAGAAACTGGCAGAAAGACAGAGCCAGATACTGGAGATCAAAATAGCAGCTTCCTAATATTCAGCCCTTGAACTTCACCCCTCCCACTAAACTGGGGTACTCAGTCACAGATAGACACAGGTAATGACAGCCTCCACACCATGGCTGGAGAAAATGCTTACCTTGTACATTTCCTTTTCCGATTACTACCAATGAGATGAGTTACTCCTCCTCTCTTGGGAGGGAGTAACCAATGGGTTGGAAAGGGGTGGAACTAGTTCCTGTGCCTTTCTCATCTGGGAATGGAAATTTCATCCTTTCTATAGCAAGAGAGGGACACAGACTTTCCCAATTAATACTCTGCAGCTTTTGACTGCTTTTTAATTAGTTTAGAACTAAGAAGAAGAGAGGATTGTTATCAGTACTGCCTCTGTAAACCCGAAAAAATAAGTATAGTGGGCTACCACATTTGTGTATGTGCATGTGTGTGTGCGTGTGTGCATGCATTACTACATATACATAAAATGGCCACAGGTATCATATACCTATGCAAAATGTTTTCTACAATGAGCACGCACTGTTTCTATGAATTACATATATGTGTTTCTGTATGTCTGCATATGTATATAAATATAGAGAAATATATGTGTATATGTTATGTATGTATTTACATACTCTAATATTTGTTATAGTATATTTCTATAGTATTATATTAAATTTTTATCTAAATATCTGTATATTTAAAAGGAAAAATTTAGAAGATGTGATGACAACATTGACCTGTCGCCTAATCATATCCTAAAATTCTTTTGTGCCTTGAAAAAAGCAAGGGCAAGTTTTTGCAGTAGCTGGTGGGGCGCTGCCTGTTTCCCACAGATACATGAGTAGGGGGAATACTTCTGCTTGCCCGTGTGTTTATATGTTAGGGGGTAGTTTCATGTTGGTTGGTGCGGGAGGAGGAGGTGGAGGGCACTTGTGAGTAAGAATGGCCAATTGTGGGGAATGTGGTGCTTCATATTCCCAGCTTCCCACAAAAGTCCCCCTACTAACATTGCCTTGGGTTAATCCACTTATCTGTCCAGTCATCACCTCATCATTCATTTTGACAAGTTTATAGCAAATTAGCAAGCACCAGGATAGAAAGTATTAAAATACTTGTCCCTAACTTAAATGATTGAATAAAGCAGAATTTCAGAGATGAACCAGTTATTAAAATATTATCAATAAGAGGATGTCAATACATACTTAATATTACATATTAGGCTGCATCCTAGACCCTTCACAAGCACTGCCTTGTTTGATCCTCCCAAACAACAACCCAAGAGCTAAATGAATTCTGATGTGCTTTCTATAGATGAGAAAGCTCAGACGCGCAGAGCTTAAGGAATTGCTCAAGGTCATCCAGCAAGTAAGTGACAAGGCTGAATTCATACCTAAGCAATTTGACTCCTGAGTTCGTGCTCTTTGCTACCATCCCAAACAGGCTTCACAGCCTGCTTCTTCTGAAGGTGACATTAATTAACTTTCTGAAGTCGTCTTGCAGTTTTGAAATGGGAGGATACTTTTGTTTAATATCGAAGCCTTTTGGAGAAACATTATCAAAGTTTGAGGCTGTCAAATGAGTTTTATTAAAAATAATTAAAACAATATCCCAGTCATCAAGAACACATTTGTGTTGGAGGAAAAAAATAAATGATTGGTGCTTAAAATAGAAACCCCAAAGCAATGTGGAATCACATAACAAAATAAGATGAGGGTGCCAGCCTGCCTCCTCTGCCTCTTCTCCTCCCCTCCTGAATTTCAGTTTATCTTCTAGTTAAAAAGAACAAACCCCTGGGATAAATCATTTCATTCGACATCGTTCCTTTCTGCCTTTTTGAATTTAAATTTGAAAATGTGAAGCCTGAGAAATCCTCGAATCTAGCCTTTTTAATATGAAATTTAATTTAGGGGATGGCATGGAAGAAGAGCTGTAGAACCTCTAATGGATTTTTTTTCTGAAGGAACATGAAATTAAATATTGGTAATTATTTGATACGCTTCTAAATGTAGGCTCTAAATCCATCCTATCACAGGAACTTCCAGATGTACCAAGCATTAGTGTGACAACTGAAATGGTGAAATGCTTAAAAAAATGATGAGAAACCTCATTTTCAAAACCAGATGACAGATACAAAAAGTTGGCAGTATGTCTAAAAGAAAACATAGCATGCAGAGGGAGCTCTAAAAATACTGTAAACAAAAACTGAAAGGCAACTTGGAATTTCACTTCAGAAATGTTGTAGATTTTAAAATAGCACCAGTGGCTTATTTTCCCCTTTACAATGAAATTTGACGGATTTTTGCTGTAAGAATTCTTTTTTATTTAATACTTGTGCCAGTCTTTTTAAGTTTGATTTTCGTTTACATGTTTTTTTTATTATTCCAAGATTTAAACGTGCTCTCTAAATATGTCTCTGTATTATGAAAACGTGTTGAGCGTCCAAATGTGAGTGCGCGTTGTGTTGATTCACTTCTGACTGAGGGCAGTGGTTCTCAAACTCCAGTGTGTGTTCAGAATCCCACGGAGGGTTCCAGAAAACACAGACTGCAGGCCCTGCCCCCAGATTCTCTGATTCAGCATGTCTGGAGAGGGCCTGAGAATTTGTATTGCTGAGGATTTCCCAGGTGATGTCCATGCTGCTGATACCTGGACTACACTTTGAAAATGCTTGACTTCCCTAGACGGGGAAGAAGCTGAACATCCCCGGGGGGTTTCCATGCCTTTTCGTGAATATGAGGGTCCATAAGTTTGAACTGATGCTGTGTGCGTGTGTTGGTGGCAGAGTAGCAAAGTGGAGCTGCAAACAATTTCAGCATTGGCAGACTTAGCTGAATCCACAGAGTGATCAAATAAATGAAAGAATTAGTAAATTATGGATTTTGGAGGAAAGACGTTAGAAAGCCATATATATATATGTGTGTGTATATATATATATGAATGATATTTCAAAGTTCTTGACTGAAACATAAATTTGAAAATGCCCAATTTGTATATACAATGTGTGCTAGAAGAAATGAAAAACAAAAATGAAACTGCAGGCCCCCAAAAGAATTTCTGATTCTCCACTAATTTACTGTCCGCTAATCAGTAAAGAGTGAATAAGCCAATAGAAGGGAAATATTTGCATATCTCTGTAATTAATACTATGTCTGGGCAGCTTATACCCACCTTGTTAATTCTTGGCAAGATGACAGTGGGAAAACCCAGCCAGCATCTTTTGAATGCATATGATACAATATATACTGGAAAGAAGAGTTTTCAAAATTTACTGGAGTGCCTGTAAATATATAGCCCCTTCATCCATATCTTTAGGTCATGTTTGAATTGAAACATTGTTGAAGTAAATCCAGGAAAAGAGCAAATGAAATACAACTTATGAAGTACCAGTTCTTTTGAGCTTGGAAGAATTCAGAAAAGGCTGCATATAAATAAGGAAGGGAGTGGTAAATTATGGCCGCTGGCTATGCCATTTAGCTAATGAACATCGTTGACATTTACAGAATGTTGTCTCACCTTTCACCAGTGCACATTTTTTCCCATTCTTTTTTCCTTCTTTCCTTCCTTCTTTTCTTCCCCCTCTGTCTCTCACCTCCTCCTTACTTCTCTCATTCTGTCCTTATATTCGACAAGTATTTTTATCCACTTACTCTGTGCCAGGCACTGACTGTACTGGGTAGGTTTGGAGATGGTACATTCATTTATTAAGATATATTGTCTCTTTACCTACATCAATCTTGTTGTCATTTAAGGAAGTTAGATATTAAGCACCTAATTTAAACTAGGAAAAATCCTATGAAGTAAGAGTGTGTGCTGTGAAAGGATATGATGGTGATGGAGCAACCAGTCCCATCAAGGAATCAAGGCAGACTTCTAGGGGTAAATGATGTTTGGACTCACTGTGCCTTTATACTCACGAAGATTTAAACATCTTCTCTAAATGTGTTTCTCTATCATGGACAGAAACTTTGCTTTGTCCACTCCTTATCCCCTTTCCCTAGAAGACTGCCTGGAACATTATAGACAATGAATATGTGTTGTATTCAGAATTCTGAGCTCTGACTGTGAACAGGGCTAAGTAAAGGGTTAAATCATAGTGGGGAGCCTTCCAGGAGGGCCATACATGATGTTTCTGTGCCCAAATATTAACTAATGTGTACAGAGCTTGGCTGTGCAATATGGTAGCCACTAGCCACATGTGGCCATTAGCACTTGCAATATGGCCAGTCCAAATGGAGATGTACACTTGTCAGATTCACAACAGGTTTTGAACACTTGGTAGGAATAAAAGATTAGCCAGCCATGGTGGTGAATGCCTGTAGTCTCGGCTACTGAGGAGGCTGAGTGGGGAGAATCACTTGAGCCCCAGAGATCAAAGCTGCAGTAAGCCGTGATAGCGTCACTGCACTCCAGGCTGGGTGACAGAGTGAGACCTTGTCTGAAAAAAAGATGGAAAAAAAAAAGCTTTAGTAAGATAAAAGGATGTAAAATGGCTCATTCAAAAATATAACAATATTGAGGACACATTGAAATAATTGTATTTTGAATCTATAGGGTAAAATACAGTATTGAAATTAATTTCACCTGCTTCTAAAAAGAAATGTTTTCATGTGGCTAGTAAAAATGTAACATAATGTGTGTGGCTTATGTTATATTTATATTGCACACCACTGACATATAGTATAATGCATATATGATTTTATTTGATGGAACGATCAGACAAGAGAGTTTAACAAGTATTGCAAACTCTTGCTTTCTGATGTTATATATGAGGCCATTCCATCTTATTTGTTTCTGCAATGTGGTGAACCCCTTCACAGAAACATATGTTTATGCTATTATGTTGTAAAAAGTTTACTGTTTTGACCTATGATTTGATTGTCATATTGTGCATCTCCATACAAAACTTTTAGTATCTGAAAATGCTGCTAAGTGACTAGATTAGGTGAGCAGCTACTGAAAAGTACGGCAATGGGTGTAAATGCCAATGTATTTCTTTCATGAGTCCCATTTCTATCTTGTTTGCTCAAGAGAGGTTATATTGATTGGATTATTTGGTGAAATGGTGATATATTCAGGCAAATTGGTTCTCTCTTTTGAGAAAGAATAAACTATGAGAGATGGAAGTAGAGAGGGACCATTCTCTATAGATACAACTTCAGCTTGTAGGTGTTTTAAATCCCTGAAAAGAAAAAAGTGCTAATGATTAGACTCTTTATATTCTGAATACATTCAGTGGGATGATGGAGTCAGGAAAGAAAAGGAACGTGTTGTAGAAGTTGATGCCGAGGTCCAGCTTTGTGTGCTCACAATGCACTGGAAGAACGAGAACTGGCTGCGTAATTGCAGTTGCTTTTAGCTGAGGGACCTCTTTGGTTACAAACAAATGACTAAATTCAAGTGGAGTGATAGCACACAGAGCTATAAAAACAAAACACCACCCTTCCATAGGAAAACGCATAAACCTAAACATTAGCAGTAATGATGCATAGTTCAAACAGTGAAGATGCATGCGAATGCCTAATGCTTATATATCTATTATGCTTTTAGATAATATTTTAATGTCTTATTGTGTCCTTCACTCACTTGGAATTAGGCAAGGGCAAGCAGTCATATTTCTTTTGATTTTCTTGAAGGAGAGCAAGCATAAGCTAAGGCATTCTTGCTGCTTTCACACAAACCAATTTGGGCACACTCAAGATATCATACAGCTTGTATTCCATATATGTGCTGAAAAATGGCCATGTGTCTGGGCCCACTTTATCTTACTAAGAGATGGAAGACATCCTACGAACCTTCTGAATTTCCTCTATGGGATTTTTCAGCTTGATTAAGAAAGAATCAAACTGACTTTGGACTTTTGTTTGGTGAGGCAGCAATGCATTTAGAGATTTTGCTTGTTAGTTTTACTTTGGGCATAATGTTGTTCTGATATGCAAAGTTAAAGCATTGAGATTCTAGCCCAATCCTCTCAAAGGCCTGAAGGATAGATAATGTTGAAGAAATATTTATTGAGTGCCTACTATGTGCCAAGGCAGGTCGCAGTTTGGCAATACTAGAGATGAAACACTATTCACGATTGAAGTATATAGAAATTATTACCAAAGATTTCTCAGGAAAGCAAAACAAGATAGGGGAATGCATTCAGGGCCAAGGGCAGGCCTTTTGAGGGGGCCTACTATGATAAAGTTCTCCTGGCACTGGCTCAAGTAAGAGTTCATAAGATTAATTTGTTCCATGCTTCTGAAACCCAAAAGAGTAAAGCTTAGAGGGCTATGAAATCTCTTCTCTGGGTTTAGGGGAAAATGTCCAGAAACAGAAAGTCATAGAATAGAAGTGCCAAAGGTGATAAAGAAAGACGTTAATGGAGGCTGAGTCCAAAGCATGGGGAAATTACTAGCTATTAGTATAGTTCAATAAGTATGATGAAACCTTGTTTGTTAATGTGGGCCAACCACTGTCGTAAAATAGCTCCAAGAGAAGATTTACTTATCAGTCATTGTAGTAAGTAGGTGAATGGCTTTGGGAGGTTTCCTTTCACATTGTCATTTGTGGGAAAAAGGAGTCCAGGCTGACAGAGACTCTGATACCTTCATCATGTGTCTTTGGAAGTTATCTGCATTTTGGCCAGCTATGCAGGGAAAGGAACGCAGAGAAGCATCTAAGAGATTTGTATGGGTTATACCTGGAAACTGTACATAACACTTTTCCCTTTCCATTGGTGGCTCTCAGTTACACAGTCACAGCTAACTGCAAAGGAGACTATGAAATGGAGTCTAGATGCTCACCCAGATAGCTCAGCAACCAGTGGTCTCTGCTACATTGGTTCAACTAAACATTGATCCTTTACACCACTGGCACAATATGACTTTTGCCTTGAGATCACTTTTGAATAGAGTTAACACAATAGCCCCATGCCAAGTCAATCCATGTAATATTTCAGTTTTTCCAATATATCATACATATGTTCAGCTAGATGCTTGACTCTGGCCTTACATGTCACAGCTCTCTGGGAAGAAGTTAAATGAAGTATAATATAAATGATCTCGTTCTTCTTTCGACCGTGTGGGCAACATGATGAATCCAAAGACCATTTATTTTCGAGTCAGCTAGACCTTGCTTTGTGTTCTTGTTCTTGACTTGGTAACTTCGTGGCTTTGGGTGTCTTTTTATTATTATTATTTTGAGACAGAGTTCACTCCATCACTGAGGTTAAGTGCAGTGGCACAATCTTGGCTCAGTATAGCCTCTGCCTCCCAGGGTCAAGCGATCCTCCTACCTCAGCCTCTTCAGTAACTGAGATCATGGGCATGGGCTGAGAGGCCTGGCCTTTTTTTTTTTTTTTTTTTTTCAATTTTTCATAGAGATAGGGTTTCTTCATGTTGTCAGAGCTAGTCCGGAACTACTGTGCTCAAAAGATCCACCCACCTCGGCCTCCCAAAGTGCTGGGATTACAGGCAAGAGCCACTGTCCCCTGACTTGGGTGTCTTAACCTCTCTTAGTCTTAGAGTCAACATTTTAATGAGAAAACAAGCAAACAAAAAAAATGTGACCTCTCAAAGTTGTCATAATGGTTAAGTTAGTTTTTAAAATGTAAAAATAATTTAAAAATTAAAATCTTATCAAGTCCAAAATTTTTTTGTATTAGAATAGCTGTGAATTCCTATTTCTTAAGTGATTTATTTTTTACAAACTAAGAATGTGGAATGAATTTTCATAAATGATGTTTTAGCATCTATAAGGATAGTAATATTTTCTCTTTTACTCTCTAAGATGATTAATGTATTAACAATCAGTTACCTCTCCCCCGAATTCTGCCAGTTGTGCAGTATTAGGGCCATGTTTAGTGCATAGGTGGTGATTGTCTGACTGTCCTTGAATCAATTCCCCAGAGTCAGTAACAACCTGAATTTGTTTAAAGCTCTGAAGCTCTGAAAGATTCTGCTACAACTAAAGCTCTGAAGATTCTGCTACAACTATGACATCCATTTTCTCCCACTTCAGACAGGATGAATACAAGGGAAATTTATTTGAATAAGTGCATATAAGCCTTACCTGCCAAATCAATTTAAAGTAAAGTTGGTAAATTCATTCCTGGGTTTTGCTTTCACCGAGGTATTTAATACAAGTTGCTTGGCTGACGTATAGGAAAAAGAAAACGCATTTTCTACACTTCAGTAAGGATTAACAAGAGAACCCTTTACACTCATAAAGACTAGCTGGCATGGGGACCACGGCCTTCCAAGCTTCCAAGGATCACAGTTATAGTGTGCAGAACCAGGGAGAGAAAAGGTGAAAAGAGAAAAAGGGCAGTTTCAGGAACAGCTGCCTTCTTGAGACCTTTCCCACCTAGGGGTTGCCTCATTCAAAGTCTTCAAACAAAGCCCAGGAAAGAAAGGCGTTTGTGTCAGAACCGTGTCTAGTGCTAAATGCCTAGAGAAAGCGCTCTCCTCCCTGCTGTGCGTCACATGGAGATGAAATGTTAGCTCTGTATTATGCATTTGTGCCAAAGTCATCCCTCCACCCAGCTATCCTACTTCTAAGGTAGAGTAGATTCTATCTGGGTCAGCCAATGAACCAGCCCTTCTCTTACATTTCTTCAACTTCTCTCTTGTAGTCTGCAAGTATGTATTGTACTCTAGAAATGTAGTGCTCTTCTTCTCATGGAGCTTATATTACCAAGAAGGGAGGAGGAGTCTTGACAATAAACAAGAAAAAAATATAAATGAGATTATTATGGAAAGTGACGACTGCTATGATATAATAAAAAATGATATCTACCAGGAAGTAAGGGATGAATATTGAATTTTGATAAGGAGAACAGAGAAGATCTTTTTGTATAGAGGGCAAGCGACTTGACACCTGAATGGCGATATGGGATCAAGGAGACAGCCATACAAAACTCTGAGTACAGACCCTTTTAGGAAGCAAGTGAATGCTAAGGGGCTGTGGGGGATATTTTTGGCTGGTTCAAGGAAAAGAAGAAGACCCTTGTGTGTGGAATAGAGTCAGTAAGGCTGAAGGTGTGAAAACAGAAGATGTCAGATCAATTATTTCCTTATAGGCCATGGGAATGAATGAGTTTAGATTTTATCATAAATGTGATAAGAAACAATTCAGACCTACAGAGAACGTATTTCTTTCTTTCTTTCTTTCTTTCTTTTTTTTTTTTTTTTGTTTTATGTGGTTGAATATTCTATACTACTGCAAGTTCTTTGTGTATCTCGAGCTGTACAATCAAAATCTTAGTCCCTAAGTCTGTCAAATTACAAGAGAAATGAAGAATCATAAAAAGAATTTTAATAAGATTTATTGACACTGTCAAATTGTGAACTCTTGAATGGCAACTTTATTTCTTTGTTGTAATGTCTTTTACATTCAGGATAGAGTAAAGGGTAACATCTTTTCCTTTTAGATGATTGTAATGAAGACTTTTATTTAATGTATCAAAAATTACACCATTTTGAAGGTCCTATTTCCACAGGGTGATTGCTAAAAGCCCATGTTCTTTCTTTAAGGCATGTTCCCCATTTAAAAGCACTTATCTTTGAAAGCATGAATGAAATAGTTAAGGGAATTGGTGCTAATTAGAAATGACAAGCTGACTATAAACTCCTGCCCTCTTTTCCTTCTTGTTATGTTTTCTAAGGGTTTTACGCAAAACATTGGCATAAATGCCTTCTTGGATATGAAAACATAGATTTCAATTTTTGTGGCCCTGATTTTACAGCTACATTTTTTTCAAGATTTGTAAACTTATGAGAAGCAAAAGTTGCGAGAGAATTAAAAAACTGTAGACTATGTCAGTTAAAATATAAACTCCTCAAATGGAAAATAAAGAATATGTCAGTGTTGGTTTGCACGAAATAGTAGCTTTGCAGTACATGTGTTCCAGAGTTGGGGTTTGGTAGGATTTAAATTTTATTTCTACTTCTTGCTCTGTATTCATCAGATATATGGTGATGCCATTGAAACACATGCTACCACATTTTTTTTTCCTCTCCAGAATTGTTAGGAAGTCAGGATTATTAAAGAGATGTTTGGAAACAATGAGTTTTTGATGGTGGTTTGTAAAATGTCTTGGGAAGCTTGATGAGGCTTGTGATTGCTGTTTTGTTAAGCGCTCTTTATTCCCATTCATTATGCATTCTTTTGGCTTTGGCTTTTGGGTTTTGGATGTGATCCTACACTAAGTGGTGCCCACCCTGTAAGTGATGAAGTGCCTGTGGGTATGTTTTCTGAAACTGGCCCACTTGCACTGCACGCGATGCAAGTGAATGAGCTTCATATTGTCTATGGAGTTTTGGGATTCCCATAGTCCCTGGCGCCAATGAAAGCAGGCATTCAGGTTTAGCAACCCTTGGCAATGAGTAAGGTCAAAACTTTGAAGAATAAGTGGAAACTCTCCAGTTGTTACCCCCATGACAAATAAAATATATTGGTCAAACCAGGTTTTGTCATGAATCCAAAGCAAAGGGGCAAAGTGTAGAAATGATGGGCATATTTAATGGAGCAATTGTGAAAGTGAGATCTGCCAGGGCATTTCTGCTAGGATTTATCTTTTCATTTTTACTAACTGTAAAGGTAAAAGATATTTATAGCAGATGTAATTGCGACTAAAACTATGTTATTAACCTCAAAGTATAATGTAATATAAAGACCATTAGTAATGTATAATATAAATATTGAAAAATCTGTGCAATTTATCCTATTTTCCCCATCTCCTTTCTGCTATACTTTTAAGGGGGATCTTTTGTTTGGCTGTTAATCTATCAGAATATATGGAAATATAAGTAGGAAAGACAGAAAGAGGGTAATATATTTGGATCGATTTACTTGGTGAAAAAACAACTGGAAAGAAAAGAAGAAATTTAGAAAAAAGACAAACTAATAAATAGAGACGTTTTGGAGAACTTTGGGAAAAAGAAAAGAGAAAGTGGGGTAGCTACTACTTGGTGTGAGATATGGGGAAGATCAAGTGGTAAAACAACTTATAGGAAGTTTTGCTGTGTAAAAAGATAAGGGAGTTTGCTGAATGTTGTGAGATGCAATTTTCCATTAATCCCTCTGTATACTCAGAAAAAAGTTTCAGTAAAGATATCTACATTTTTCTTCAATACTCTAGGAGTTAAAATTGTGCTTCTTTCTCATGCATCACCACACTGAGATGGGAATCTTTCTATTTGACAAGCTTATAGATCAAGATTTTGATGGAAGAGCTTAAGGCACTATATCAATAAATTAGGTTATACAGATAAAATAGAATATGTAAAAAAGAGAATACAACTTTCTCTTGTTACCCTACCATAAAATAAGATCATACCCTATATAATGGTTTATTAATCTGCTTATTCCACTAGATAAATTTACATACTTATAAATATGATAGTATTCCATTTGAAGGTTATAAAATATTTCATTTTGTGAGGTACTACAATTGATTAATTCACTCTTCTATTTTTGGACAACCAATTGTTTCCATATATTTGGTTTTTATAAATGATACTTCAATGAATATCTATGTAGCTAAATCTTTAGGTATATCCTAATTCCTTTTACTGGGACAAGAATGATGAAGAATAAATCATTTAGAAAGAAAAGGACCAAATAATAAGACAAACCTAATATTTTCTGAAGTGAAATGACAAGTTAATTGAGGCAAAGCAAAGAATCTAGGCAAGTAAAAAAAAAAAAAAGTGGAGAACTTAAGCACAGAAAAATATGAAAATTAAGGAAAGAAAACCCCCAAAAGCTTTGCAAAGTGAATAAAAAATGATCCACAATCAATATAATTTTTTTTCTAAGGTCTGTACTACAGTTAAAGGGACCAGTGAAGTGATGTAAATGTCAGAAGTAAAATAGAAAATACACTTGGTACACATAAATGCAAAAGAATGTAGTAACTAAAATATGTCAAGAATGACGGAAAGGAGCTAGAAGAGGTCCAAAGAAGGACATTAGGCTAAGATTCGTGAGAATTAATTTGGATATGAGAATGAGTTCCAAAGATTATACTCTCACATCTCAAAATGAAATGAAGACTAGGAAAAGACCAAAGTTAATGAAATCATGAAGCCATAGTGGGGACAGGGGAGGAAGATGCCCATTTGTTTTCCAAATTTCATAAAACAAGAAATGAAGAATACTCTTTCAAAATTCATAATGATCGTTTTAAGAAAATAAATATTTTTCCAACCATAATTTGACTCAAAAGAAATAGTCTTTTCCCAATTATAATTTGAAGATATTATATTTTATGTTTTTCATTGTCTGGAAATGTGTTGCTATACATATATTGCTGTGTCCATATCGGATAGGAATGTGTTCAGCTGCAAGCAAAAGAACACTCAACTAAGAGATACTTAAAAATAAAAAG
This sequence comes from Macaca thibetana thibetana, assembly GCF_024542745.1. Lineage (NCBI taxonomy): Eukaryota > Metazoa > Chordata > Mammalia > Primates > Cercopithecidae > Macaca > Macaca thibetana. The sequence continues at coordinate 14,491,164 of NC_065583.1, read as the reverse complement.
GGTAAACTTTCCTATGCAACAAAATGTCCAGAGGAATGTGGCTACTGATGTCAGTCAGCCAGTCAGAAACACTATCAGATGCTGTGGTAAATGGTTGCATTGCTGACTCCCACAGGAACCACCCTTGTGGTCCCCATACCCTGGTGCAGTCCCCTCTCTGTAAATCTGTGCTTAGCCTATGAGGAAAAGTGATGTGGAGGAAGTGAGGTGGAAGTGCTATAAAACATTTTTGTTTTAAACATCCTTATTTGGAATTCTATGATATCATTTCTTCAAGGTGAAAGATAGGGTCTCCCTTTTTTCCTTAGCTTCTATCACGAAAATCTGGCCCAGTTTGCTTGTTTATTTATAAAAACAAGCAAAGAAGAAACTTGTTATTCATACATAATTTAACACAAAGTTTGAAGTCCATTAAAACTTTAACACAAATACAGAAAACCTGAGAGAAGACTGTGGCTTTGCTCACAGGATCACTCTTTGTTCCTCTATTTTAATATGTGTAAGAACCATAATGCTACAGTTCCCAATGACAAAAAAGTGTTTTTCCTAACGATTACTGAAAATGAGAGCATGCTAAGAATAGATAGCATCTTAAGGCTTATGTATGGAAGAAAAATGTGTTAGATCAATGGTTCTCAAGCCTGAATGTCCATCAGAGTCATCTGCAGACTTGTTAAACACAGAGTGCGGGGTGCCACTCCCAGAGTTTCAATTCAGTAGGCCTGGGATGGAACAGCAAATCTGTATTCCTAACAAATGCACAGGTAATGCTGGTACTGCTGGCTAGAGAACCACAGTTTGAGAACCACTGTGTTAGACATACAGTAGACCAAAGTAAAAAATGTACATGTCAACAGGAGTCAAGCAGGTAATGCGAATGATGGAACAGAGCTGAATGTCAGGCAACAAGAGACACTGAAGACGAGAGATCTGGAGACACATATGGTTGGATCTGGAGCTACTTCCCACCTATCTTCTACAGATTATATGCCACAGATTCAGTGATGCTAGACAATTTGAATTCTACAGAGCAGCTGGAAATATATATTTCACGTGTAATTTCCTAATTTGCATATATTGAACAGTAACTAAAATATTATTTAAATAATATGAGTCAAATAAATGTGTCTTCATGACAGATATGGCTATCAGGATCACCCGTTTAACACTTCTCCAATGGGCAAATGGTAACTCTACCCATTCTCTTTCCAAAACTGAAACCAGAAGATACACCTGCTTTATTTGAATGTAAATGTTGAAATCTTTGCAGCATCAACCATAGATACAACTAACTGTTAGTAACTCACACATCTAATTTTGGTAACAACATTAAAAGAAAGAGTGGCTGTGAAATTCTGTTCATTACCAACTTGAATTCATCTTTTCCTCTGATTTTTTTTTTTTGTCTCTTCATACCCCCAGGCCCCTAAGATGTTTTACACAAAAAAAATTCTAATAAATAGTCTTATTATTTCTCATAAATGTAGGGTGTTAAAAGTGGCTAAAGATAGCAATATTCTCCTACTTCCAATGTCTAATGTACCAATAGAGTTAAGAGTTGATTTCATTTGGAAGCACGGAAAAAGAAAGCCTGCTGATTTGCATGGGTTGCATTCTTAGCCTTTTATTTCTTGAATCAGTTAAAATATTTTGCTAACCATCTGGTCACCTACAGATTCAGGAATAAACCAGTGCTAAGACACACCAAGTCATCTTGTAAACACTTTATACAAAAAAATAAAATAAAATAAAATCCTGGTCAGTTTATCCATCTTCATTAATGATTCCTAGCATAGTTCTTTTGTTTTCACTATGACTAACAAGTATCATCTAGTTATGAGAGGCCATTATACAAAATCATTAAAACATGCTTAACTGTACTGTGTTAATTATGCAATGATAAATTATTCTTTATTTCTTCATTAACAGTATTGTAGCAGTAGAATTAGCATTGTTTGTTCCTTTTTGGAGGAAAAAAATCATTAATATTAAAAAGTGAAAATTCTGGAAACTTAATGTTGTGGAATGACAGTTTTAATTTGATTTTCAAAATCCTATTTGCTGATCCCCTCAGCTATAAAAGTTTAACCACTATGTCACTGTAATTACATCGGCTGTTTATCTCTTCTTTCACGGCTATATCTAGGTCTGTGCAACAAACTGAGGGCTGGCACTAGACTCTGAATCAGGAGACCTAAGGGATCTTACTAAGTCTTCTGCTAAATTGAATCTAATAGTATAATTTAAATGTCTTCTAGCTTCACTCTCTGCTTTTGAATCATTTCATTATCAAGCAATAAACAATTCAATCAATGCTTGTGGAGCACTGTGCTCGGCACTGTGGAAGACAGGAAAACATTTTAAATGAACACGTATTTTCTGCCTTGTGCTGACGATTTAGTGTGAAAGTTAGGCCCTAACATAATTAACATAGAGCAAAATGTAAGCACAGATGTGGTGGTATAAAGGCAATATTAAGATGAGGAAAGGAAAACTATTCTGGCTAAATTGTTTATTATAATTTGAGCTTGGTCTCCAATAATAAAGACAACACTAATCATGACTAACACCACAGTGTGTTCATTGCTGATTCTGGTAATTCTAAGAGCTTTACATGAACGAAATCTTTAAATCCTCATAACATCTCTATGGGTTTGGTACTAGAATTATCCCATTTCATAGATGGGAAAACACGGAAAACTTAAATTAGGTCAGTGATTCTCAAAGTACAGTCCCAGGACCAGCTGCATCAGCATTACTTGGAAATGTGTTAGAAATACAGAGTCTCATACCCTCCCCATCCCCAGCTGCTAACTAAGAAGGTCTGTGAGTGGAGAGCAGTCTACTTTAACACAATCCCCAGGGGATTTTGATGTTCCCTAAAGTTTATGAACCTCAACCTTACATAGATAGGATAAGGGGCGTGAAGGCAGTAGCGTATGTCATAGAGGTTATGTCTTGTTCCCATCTTTGCCACTTACTGCTTGTGTGACCTTGGATTCGTTACTTAACCTCGTACAATCTCATTTTATTATCTGTAAAATGGGGAGAATAGTCATTGTTAATCCTCATCACTGTTTTCAAAATTTGATGAGATCATGCACATAAAACTTTTAACACAGATTCTGACGCAAAGTAACCCCTCAATAAATGGTAAATTTGTTATACTGTTTGTCATCATGAACATCATCATCATCATCTTCTTCATCATAATCATCGCCCCTTCCAGGTGCAGAGAGCAGCATGAATTAAGGCAGGAAAGAGAAAGTAGAAAGTAGTTTTCCTGGGTGGAAGGTTAAGGGGACCATTTCTCCCTTTTGTGTCAGAAGCAGGTCACAAATAATGAATTGAAATATTAAGAACTCCACATTTATATCCTTCAAAAGACCTCTTGGATTAACTTTCCCCCACAGGGATCTTTTCCTTGATGTGCTTTTCTGGAACGTGCATGGATACAGTCTGTGCTGAATACATCCTTACTTTTTATTATGTTACCCCCTAATTGCTCTCATTTGAAAGATGTACATCATTTCTTCCTTGAACAGAAGCCATGTCCCCTGGGTTTATTGTCTCTTTAGTGCCCTCCAGGGGGAGACTCTAATGGCTCCATTTTGGGGTCAGACTGAATTCAAAACCGGGCTCCATCCCTCATGAGCTGTTTGACTTCGGGCTAGTGGCCCCAGGTTCCTCATATTTAAAATGGAACTACTAAATTCAACATGTTTGTATAAAACAGGTTTATTGGCATATGTATTTTAATTTTAAAATTTAAATTGGGGTCCCTTTGGGTAAGATTATTTGGAAATTTCGAAGAGATAACACAAGAGGATTATCAGACCAGCCTGACCAACATGGAGAAATCCCGTCTGTACTAAAAACACAAAATTAGCCTGGTGTGGTGGCGCATGCCTGTAATCCCAGCTACTCAGGAGGCTGAGGCAGGAGAATCACTTGAACCCAGGAGGCGGAGTTTGCAGTGAGCTGAGATCGCGCCATTACACTCCAGCCTGGGCAACAAGAGTGAAATTGTCTCAGAAAAAAAAAAAAAAGAAGAAGAAGAAGAGGATTATCAAGACGGCTTCTTTTTTTTTTTTTTTTTTTTTTTTTTTTTTTTTTTTTTTTTGGTGCACAATAAGCTAAATAAGAATTGCACCCCACTCATGGATTTATGAGATCCTAAAGATGGCGCCGCTCAGCAGGGCAAGGCTGGAAGGCAACAGTGCATAATTGCTCCTTCTTTTCTGTTCTTTTTTCTAGGCGATAAAGTACCTGTGTAGTAGTGGGGTTGTGGGGAAGATTAAAATGAAGGGTAGAGGTGTCGCAGACTTAGTAGCTGCTTAGCAAACTTGGAAAGGTAAAGAAGATATATTTTATATTTTTAATATGGACCTGGGAAGATATTGCTGGAACTCTTTAGAGTATAATGCAAGACTGGCTCCCCTCAGTATTAGTAAATCTAAACCCACTTCTGTTACAATCTAGTTATGTAAATTTTGCCAAATCATGTCCCTTTCAGCCTTACTGTGATCAGGTAGCTATCACAAAAATTTCATAGACTGGGTGGCTTATTAACAACAAACATTTATTTTTCACAGTTCTAGGGGCTGAGAAGTCCAAGATCAAAGGAGATTCAGTGTCTAGTGAGAGCTTATTCCTCATGGATGGCCACTTCTCACTGCGTTCTCACATGGTTGAGGGGGCAAGCAGGCTCCCTCAGGCCTCTTTCATAAGGAAAACAATCTCACTCAGGAGATCTTTGCCATGTCTCAGAGTCCCACCTCTTAATACCATTATCTGGGGGGTTAGGTTTCAACGTAAGAATTTGGGAGGGGGGTACGAATATTCAGACCATAGCAACTTTCCGGTGGCATTTTGTTTTAAGTAAATGAACCAGTGAATGTAGACTTGCTAGTGTGTATGAGTGCTTACTCTGTTAAGTACTATGTTAATGTTTTATGTAACAGTCACTTTTTCTTCTTATAATGCTAGCCTTGTAAGGCAAGCATTATTAACCTCATTTCACAGAGGAGTAAAGAGAAAGTAAAACAGTCTAAGAATGTTGTTCAAGGTATCACGGATAGTAAAGGGAGTTCAAGCTGGGATTCAAAGTCATGGGAGTGTATGCAGAAACCCTGCTCCTTCCACCCCAGTGAAAACATTAGCAGATGAAGCAGAGAATTAAGACTGTTTTCATCTCTGGACAGAATTCTATGAATTCCACCTACCCATTACTCTTTATATCTCCTGCTTGGATCTTAATCTCCATTCTGGCAATTCCCCATATGCTAAAATAATAAATGTGTCCTTAATCCTTTATTTCCAATTCCTTAATATTTCTATAATGATCTTTTATATGTCAGTCTTCACCCTTCTGGTATCTGTACTCTCAGTTTGTGAAACCATCATAAACACTAGGCGATTCTGCTCTTTTCCAGGCAAAAAGTTAAAAAAAATTTTTTTAAATAGTTTGTGCCACATCTATAGTAGCAGGGACTAGATCAAACAAAGAATTCCTGGCCGGGCATGGTGGCTCACACCTGTAATCCCTGGCCAGGCATGGTGGCTCACAACTTTGGGAGGCCAAGGCAGGTGGATCACTTGAGGTCAAGAGTTTGGGACCAGCCTGGCCAACATGATGAAACCCCCTCTCTACTAAAAATACAAAAAATTAGTCGGGTGTAGTGGCAGGAGCCTATAATCCCAGCTCCTTGGGAGGCTGAGACAGGAGAATCACTTGAACTCAGGAGGTGGAGGTTGCAGTGAGCTGAGATTGTGCCACTGCACTCCAGCCTGGGCAATAAAAGTGAAACTCTGTCTCAAAAAGAAAAAACGAAAAAATATTCCTGTTAGTGTGGGTGCCCATTTTAGAAATTCTCATGTTCTCCCAGTGGTTGACTTTACCAAGGAATTCTTACAATAATTAAGACACGGTTTTTCTATTCTACATATTGTTATTTATTTTGCAAAAGGAATCAAAAGACTGGTATTTGACTATGAAGCCAGTATGGAAGTTTTGAACTTGTGAACTGATACTGCTCACCCTGGTGGATATGTTCTTTGTCCTCTCCATCCAATCTTCAGCTTCTTATCTTTTGTAAATCCTGATGTGTTAGACAAGATGGGGCATACTTGAAATAATTTAGCTGTTACTGCATATGGAAATATATTCATGAGTGATTTAGGAAATTAGACAGTTGAGCAGCGTGTGCTTTGTTCCTAAATTCTGGGCTGTTTTCCCATGGAGCGTGTGTCATATTGCCCATCCTGCATTCCCCTGGCAGCTGCAATGGAGCACAAACCCTCACTGGGGTCTTGGATAGTGAATAGATACACTGCCGTAACTTAAGATCTTATAACTGGCCCAAGCAAGCACTGAGTCAAGATATTTGTACGTGTCTGCTGCCTATATGTCTTCCCCTACTGGAAGTGAAAGCAGCACTTTTGTCCAACCAGGCCACGTATTTTTTTTTCTATCTGAATAATATTATTTCTTCAGCACTTTACACACTTCAGGCATTTAATGTTGCCGATGTTTGCTTAGCAAGTTAAACTGGCAGACTGACTTGTTAGCATCATCAAATTGTACCTCGGCATCTGGATGCCCAAGATACATGCAGGGTCAGACAGAAAATGAGCTAAATAGCTTTTTCAGCTAAGATTTTATTATCTAAAGCAACTCTTATGTGAGTCAAATATAGAGCAAAATATTTGAGAGACCTTCCTGAGAAGAGAAAGCCATGTGGATAAAGAAAAGGAAAGGTAGCTGGGCGCAGTGGCTCATGCCTGTAATCCCAGCACTTTGGGAGGCCAAGGCGGGTGGATCACGAGGTCAGGAGTTCAAGACCAACCTGGCCAACATGATGAAACCCCATCTCTACTAAAAATACAAAAAAAAAAAAAATTAACCTGAAGTAGTGATGGGCGCCTGTAATCCCAGCTACCAGGGAGGCTGAGGCAGAGAACTGCTTGAACCCGGGAGGTGGAGGTTTCAGTGAGCCAAGATCACGCCACTGCGCTCCAGCCTGGGTGACACAGTGAGACTCTGTCTCAAAAAAAAAAAAAAAAAAAAGGAAAGGTGGGCATGCTGGCCATTTTAAAGGGTTTGCTAGATGGATGCTAGAATATTGGGGTACAGGACTGGTTATGGCATCATCAAATAATTTTACATCAAGTTCAGGTGATGGTGGCTTCCTAAATTGAGCTTAATGGGTTCCACACATGCAAAATTAACTCCAGTTGGTTTAATTTGAAATGAAAATTTTATTCTAAGGGCATGGGGATTTTTCCGTGAACCCAAGTGCAGAATAATAACCATTGTACCCAGGCCTCTGGGAGGTACTAGAACTAGGGACTGGAAAATTGTACAGATTCTTTCTCCATCCTTCATCTCTGTATTACTGCTTTATTCTCTTCTTATGCTGCAGACTGGCTTCTGCTACATGAGCTTATCTGATTATGTCCAGACTTTTCTGACCTCACATTTTCCAAGCATGCATGTTACGGGTCCAGCTACCAGAAGATGGTTAATCTTAATTGCTCTCTCTTTTTTTCATAGTCCCATATTTTTGGAAAAAATATCATTATTGACCTAGCTTGGGTCATGTGCCCATTCTTGTTCCAATTAAAATTTTGCATTATGGAAGCCAAGTGGTCTTGCTCATGAAACTGGCATTGCAATGAATTTATATTAATTGTCTCACCAGCACATTCAACATATTTCCTACCACTTTGGAGATACACAAGAAGTGCTTGTAAAGTGAAAAGGTATAGAGACTCAATAAAGTCAAGTCCCAGTTGTGGAATGTCTGACTCCTTTCCTACTTCAACCAATTGAACCTCTTCTTTTGGTGTCTCTTTAGCACAATGATCATTTATCATAATTGTGAGATTGCGAATTGTCACTAATCATCTCAAGGAGAGGTACCAAATTCGCCTGGAATGAATTTTAATTCAAATTTAATTTTTATCAAACCACATACAAAACACTGGGGTATAAGAAGAAGGGGGGGAACACAGAAAGAGAGGTCATGAAATTGAACCTTGATTAAGAGTTGGAAATTTATTCATCTATTTTTGAAGTATCTTCTTACTGGAGATAAAATTTAACTTTCCAAAATGTGGCTAATAAGGAAGCTGTACATAGAGTGCTTTTTAAGTTCTTAAAATCTGAGTTCTGTTTTAAATGGTAGGAAATTAATATGCTGCTTAAAAAAAATAGGAGAACACATGGAAGGAAAACACAAGGAGATAACATGTATTGGTGAAATCTGGATTTAAAGCCTGATATTTTGATCCGAATCTAAGCTCTGCTGCTTTTATGTAATCTTGTTTTTAATGCTTTTATGTAATCTTTAGAAAAGTTTCTTTATTTTTTTCTTTATTTGTAAAATGGGGATAGGTATATCTAAATAAAATGGTTACTGTGTTGTTTAAAGAGATAGCAAATATCAAGTACCTAGTGTGTTGCAGCAATTGTAACATTTCATTCATTTGAATAAAAGGTTTCAGACACCCAGGTAAATAAATTCATGATAATATAGATAACACTCATGCCAGATCATGAAATGTGAATGTGCCGTGCTAGATGAATCACTTTTCATAAGTAGGGACGGTGCAACCCCACCTGCAGTCTCTTCAGTTGTGGTGTATAGGACACATGTTGCTCTATGTGTTCATCCCTCAATATGTTTTGAGTTGTTGCCTCTGCTCTGTGTCATTGGTCAGCCCACCCACTAAATCAACCTGTTACTTTTTAAAATCCTACTGTTTCCATAAAGTGTTATAAAGTTGTATTTGAGTCACCATAGAGAATGACATGTTATTCCTGTTGGTGAATCTAGGAAGGCATTTAATAGAATCTGACTGACATTTGATTCTGGTCTGTGCCCTTCTTTTGTTTGCACTTCCATTTGTCTTTTGGGTCCTTAGTCGTTGTTCCCAGCAATCCTGACCACTTAGGGTTTCTAGCAACCTCTTTTGAGAACCAATATTAATTTATCAAGCATGGCTTTCTTTTCCATTTCCAGGGTTTAAAGAGTGTATATCTTTTGACAGCAGGGTTTTGATGACCTCTTTGAGACTTTATTCTTTGCCCCAAAAGAGTGGCCCCTTATTTTTATAATCAAAGGTAATGAAGAAGCCAGATTCACTTTCCAGGCAGTTGTACTAGAACACAAACATTTCATAGCATGAGGGATGTTAGTAATTGCTTTGGGAGGGAACATTCCCCTCTCAAAAATCAGACACTGCCTCTATATTCCAGGCAGTTCATCACAACTGTCTCCCGCAGAGCCTTTTATCTGCGTGTATGGAAGAGTTTACACTGTTGTAACATTTGATACTATATTAGACAATGGAGGGTAGTAGGCAAATGTGAGAGACTTTCATTTCCTTGAACCTCTGAGTGATTACAGCATTATGTTTCTGGTGAATGGCAGTGCTAATGGCTGTAAAAATATAATGGTATACCTTAAGGGATCCTTAGGAAATGGAGGGATGCAAGTACATAATTTTGAGATTGATGTTATTGAGTTATTTTTAAATTTGCACAAAATTTTTATAGGGCTGTACATTTTTTAATCTTCTCTTTCATATCACCTATTGATTTACAACTAAGCTACAATAGTAAGGACAGGCAACGAAGAGTCTTTTAAATACAGGTTTGTGTAAATGAACTCTTTAGCTATCACCCAAATTCTTACTCCTTACTTCTTGACAAACACCCTTTTCAGCCAGTGAGAAAGAGCTTCTTTCTCTGCATTTGTATTCTGCTGGAACTTAAAACTTGAACTATCAACATTTTTGGTCATTTGATAAATGAAGTATATTCATTCTCATAAGTGCAAAATAAGATACAGAGGCATAGAGATGGAAAAGTGGTATAAGAAAATAATTTGATGTAATCATTGCTGCTTCTAATATTCACTGACAAACCTCAATGCCAGAAAATAATTGACAAAATAATAATTAGCAGCAGCAGTCAGGCAATAACTAAACACATATTATACAGAAAGGTCAAATTTCGAACTATTGTCACAAGAGCAGTTAAATACAAATGCATCTTCTCAAGAGATGCACAGCCTTGGCTCCTAGCCTAAAAAAAAATGTATCAATTTCAAATCAGTGACCTCCTAAATAGAAGCAATTTTTTTTTGTTACATTGTACTAGTTACTGTCCCCACTATGAATGCCTTGTTTGTGTTAATTCAACATGTTGCAAGATTTCTGGCAAAAGAAGTCCTCATCTGCTGTAAGATTCTTGGTGAGGTATGCTTGATGTGAAGCTATTTGGCCAGATTCCATATGTCTTGCTTTTGGTCGTTTCCTGTGTACATAATAGCAGAGGTTAGCATACTGTGGCCTGGGAGTCAAATGGAACTTGCTGGCTGTTTTTGTAAATAAAGTTTTATTGAAACACAGCCATGCCCATTCATTTCCGTATTATCTATGACTGCTTTTGGGTTACAATGGTGGAGCTCAGTAGTAGTAACATACCCTATAATGAGAAAAAAGATTTACTGTCTGGATCTTTACAGAAGATGTTTGTTGATCCCTGACATATAGCATTGCTAGGCCTCAGCACATCCTTTCCAAAAGATACACACACACACACACACACACACACTTTTTTTCTTCAGTAGGGCATTGATTTTGATTTCACATTGTTTCAGGAGCCAACTCCTACACTCTGAGTATTATTTAAAATTTTTCCAAGAAGTTAACAATATTTATACTTTGTTTCCTAATTAAGGAAGCAGAGCTACCTTGAAAGAGAACGTTTATGTTGTAATTTTTTTGACAGAGCAGGAAGAAAATACGTCACAAAATTTCTGTGAAAATTCTTATGTAAATGCTGCAAATTAACACCAGACCTGAAAGATACATTCAGGGCAGTTAACACCTAAGAAAGACAACAATGGCTCAAAGGCCTTTTAAACATTTTTCCCATCATTTTTTTAAGATGTCTTGTAAACACACAGCTATTTTTAACAAAGCTTTATTGGGCGCTCTTTAATGCTGGGTTCTCTGCCAGCTACTGGAGATTTACTGGCAAGAGGCAAGGTCCCTGCCCTCACAGAAAATCTGATACACAGAGCAAAATGATCTTGTTATGATCCTTTTCTGGATTTTGCACCTTGGTTCTTGCCCCATGTCATCATTGAAGCAAGACTTTAATGAATTTTATATGCTTACTCATAGTAGTAAAATAGTAGAAAATAGTGACTACACACACACACACAATCAGAATCACAACAAAAATGATGAAAGTACATTGTACTGTGGGTCCTCCCTCCTCTACCTTTTTGGCTGTAAAGCTAAAAAGGATTTATAATACCCAGTATATTTCATTCCACTCTGAAAGTCTCCAGGGATTATCTTCCTTCTCCACTCATTCACTCTCTTCTTCTCTGGATATGCCTCTTTTACATTCTTCCCCACAAGATCTGTAAATTCTTCTGGTTTCATTCTCTGTACTTACTCTCTTAAGACCCTTCTCTCTTCATTATGCAGAGAAATTTAGAACCACCCGAGTTCTTCAACTTCTATATCTCCACATCCATTGTTTAGGTATAAGAAACAACTGAATTCCCAGTTACCAGGATCAGGTAGTGAGATACCTGAACAAGTAGTGAGATAATTATAAACAACTCATCTTTTTCATGTCATTTCTCCTTATCATATGTGGTATCATTTCTGTGATGAACACAGTATGGTGTATATATAATACAGGCCAAGTGCATCTAATTTAAGAATGAGTGATGCAATTAGAACACCTCAGTTTCATATTTTCAGTGTTCAGTGGAACTGTTTCATGCAACAAAAGTAGGATACCAAATGGGTTATTAATATTTGTGTTTCTATGCTAAGAAAGTGCCACACTGCTAACTCTTTAGAGCTCAGAAATACAGCAACCTAACATATCATTTAGAATACTGGTACTTAACTTGCACTTTAAGGATCACAAAGTAACCACTACTGTTATTGTTCATGGCCAGATGGTAATAGTAATAATTGACATTAGTAGTAAGGGGGTGGTGGTGATGGTAAAGTCTGCCACTAATTAAGCATCTATTATTAGGAGATTCACACGTACCTGTTTGGCATGCTCATAATGCCTTCAAGGTAGATACGTTATCCCCACTTTCCAGATGTGGAAACTGAGGCCTATTTCCCTCAATTCTTCTTTGACTCTTCATCATGATCTCTCTCTCCTGTATCCAGTGTTCATGCTATATTCGAGGCACTGGAATATACTGCTTCCTTGATTGGATGGTCCCCTTACCCTTGATGTGGATGTTCCCACATCAAGATTGTGATGTGGCTAGTAACTTCCTGAGGCAACTGCATTGGATTGAAGGAACTAGGTTCTTGGACAATTACACATTCAGTGGCCAAAGGGCAGGGGAGGATGCTCTAAGACTGCCGTTTTCTCTGCCGCTTCTCTTTGTAATGAAGACAGGCCTTGGAGTTAGGCAGCTATCAGTCCCAATCTTGATGTGAGCACTTTTTAAATGTCTGGAATTAACAACTAACTTAACCTCTCAGAGTTTACATTTTTCCATCTCTAAAACACAGCTAAGAATATCTATGTTGCAGGATGGTTCCATTAGTGATAATTTACTTTAGGAGCCTAACTCAAGGCCTGGTGACTGGCAGGCATTCATGAAAATGGGAGCTTGATTTGGCGATGATTTTGACTTTGACGTTACATCCTCTAGTGTTGCTGTCAATCTCATTTACAGAAAGGGGCACATTCAATGGAAATGGAAAGAGAGTGTTCAGTCTTTTCCTTCGTTAGGTTTTGAGGCTGCAGGCTCATGGGCTTGCTCTGCTGCCTCTCTGAGAGCACTGCATGGTGAGGAGGAGTGGGGAGGGACTGTCTTTCCGGTTATGGTAACTTAGCCAGTGCCTAAGTTATAGCCATCTGTTCGTCTCCTGATCTCAGGAGGCACATAGGAAAATGGGAGGAGAGCTGATGGCTCTGCATGTGGGGAAGGTGGAGCTGAAGAGGAAAAGCCTTCAGTAAACCTCCACATTTCATATTGAAATTTTTGCTGGAGGTGTAACCATGCTGGCTTTCTTGAATGTTAAACAGTTTGGACTGGAGAGGGGGAAAAAAAGGCATGGAATTAGATGAACTACCAATCTGATATAGATATTTGCCTTTTCATTGCTATTCAAATAAGAACACACACAAACACATAAGCTTGCACTATCATGACAAATATCTAGATTCATAAGGTACGTGTTATCCCTTTGTGGCTTTTGTTGATTTGGACTGCTAGTATGTAAAAAATGTTTTTCATTTCACAATTCATAAAATTCATAGACAGCAGATCCTGGCTCTGCTCTCACCATTTCCTGTGCAAATGGCTCCAGGGACCTTAACATATTCTAAAAGGCAGGAACATGTAGCTCTGAAGCTGGAGAGCAAAACACAATTGTGAATTTGCTCATTCTTTCTTGCTCTAGACATTAACCAGAGTTGGCTTTTTATCCCCAGACATGTCAGAATAATGGCACAAAGGAACAGGAAGCGAATTTCCTTTGACCTCTTATTTACTATTGCATTAAATTACTAGGCCACTGTCTCCCACTTCTGTAGATTTTAAACTAGAATTTCCTTGGTCTACCCAGAGGTCACAGGGATATGCTGTCTCTAAATATTTTGGAGTGTATCTATGCTTAGAATTACGCGTAAGTGTTTCTAAGACGAGACTGGAAATCTTAGAATACCAGTTTTCACATTGTGTCCATCAGGCCTTTCTTGGGGATGGAAGGAGGCAGAGTGAGACTCCAACTTCATCCCCTATCTCAGCTTCATCCCCTATCTCAGCCTTTTGTGTAGGGCTCCGCATTACATTCCAATTGGTACTTTAAATATTTTTAAATAAACCATTTTTATGCAAAAGTTCTAACACACAAGAATGGGATGCACTGTTTTCAGATTGACTTAGTTTTTCTGCTTTTGGGAAACAGGCAGACTTCACAGAGGAATAAAGGATAAAGGCCCCATGCATGATCCATTACATTTTCTTAAACAGAAAAACATGTCACCTGCAATATTTAAGAAACAGGTTGGCAATCCAATTAACGTGTTATCAGAAGGAAGAAAGGTCTTGTACAACAGTTTTCTGATTGAGTTTTTAAAATATATATTTTTGACTGTAAACATGCTCATCTAATAAAACTTTTTATTAGAATTATAAAATACCTGTGACATCAGCTCAAATTAAGAAATAAGAAAGCTTGATTCACGTGTCATAATTTTTAAGTGGGGAAGAAAGGTGGTCACATCCATCCCCGCTTAGATTTAACAGATTGCCTGTCAATTCACAGGGCCATTTGGAAATGGCTGGCTCTCCTGGTACCATACATCCTAAAGGTACACAGTCAATTTAGAAGATACAAATATTTAAGAACAATGAAACAATGCCTGGGGTGTGATCAAAGACCAATGATGCGAGAAATACAAATTTAAACAACTGTCTGTAGTATTTGTTCTGACAGGGAAAACATGGATTTCCATTGAATTCACCTAAAATTCACCTATGTATCCTATTGCACCCATTTACACACACACACACAAACAGGTACGCTCACATATACAATGGCACACACACACACACATACTCACACATGCACATCTCAAATGGGCTGTCAGAGATTAACAAGTCAACCTCCTTAAGTAGTAGGATATTCTGAGAAGTTAATCATGAACAGTGTTACAGCTCATAGGATTAGTTAATTAGACAGAGGCTTGCAGGCAAGATCGCTGTAGTCTGTTTTGCTAAAGTGATGGAACCCACTTAGGCAACTGATGAAAAAAGCAGTGTGAACACTCTTCAAGGGAGGAAATGTGGAATGTAACAGAATAAAGCCCCAGCATAGCAGTAACAAGCTGGCAGCGGTATTGTCATCCGGTGATTGCCATTTGTCAGTGGCAGAAAAGGTGGAGGCTTGGGGAAAAGATTGACAATTTTGGTTACCATCTTTCCTACTGCTTCAAGGCAATTTTAATTACTTTTTAAACGCAGTCTCTAAACTTGCATTTCCCCACGTGAATTGTTGACCTTAACTTTGAAGGACAACTATGCTGAGAGTGCTTACTCATCATAAGCAATAAATGCATTTTATTAAAAAATGGATATTCAACCATATTACGATTAAGAGTAGTATCTTATTACTTTAGAATTGTCTTAAAAAAATATGTTGGCAAATGTGGTTTCTTATATTGTAACTAGCTTTTTGGGATCCTTTCCAGGAGCCACAAAAGTGTTTCTTTTTCCTTTGTACCAAAACGCATAAATATAAAGACTATATTGTCCAAGCAGAGGTTTCAAATAAATAAAGAAGCCTGGCTATACAATTGAAAAGGGTGGTAAAATAATGACAATAATAATTTTTAAAAAGGGGTGTATGTGTATCCAGTTTAAAATTGTAAATGACCTTCCAAATAGGTATTTATTTTCGTGATGGAATTTGAGGCCAAGTATGTGGCACTGCATGATTTTTTTAAAGTAGGCTTTGTACTTTGCTACAACTGTCAAATCATATGCAGCCGGAAAGAAGTAATACAGAGATATCCAATGGACAATGACTAATGATGCATCCCTTTAGTCAATTTCCACCAATAGCAACATCTTGCACACTGTAGTACAATGTCACAATGAAGATATTGACATTGATACAGCCAAGATCCAAAACATTTCCATCACAAAGGGATTCCACATGTTGCCCATTTATAGCCATACTGACTTCTTCCACACCATCATACCCTTCTTAGCCCTGACAGCCACTAACCTGTCCTCCTGTTCTATAATTTTGTGATTTCCAGAATGTTATGTAAGTGGAGCCATGCCATCAGCATATAATCTTTAGGACTGCTTTTTTCACTCAGGATTCTTCTCTGGAGATTCACACTGATGGTTCTGTGACTCTCTAGTGCATTCCTCTTCACTGCTGAGCAGTATTTCATGGCTTGGGTATACCACAGTTTGTTTAACTAGTCACCCATTGAAGAACACTTGGGTTGTTTCCAGTTTGGGGCTAACGAATGAACATTTTGCTATAAATGTTGCGTACAGGTTTTTGTATGAACATAAGTTTTCATTTCTCTGGGATCAATGCCCAGGAGTACTATTACTGGGTTATATGGTAGTTATGCATTTAATTTTTTCTTTTCTTTTTTTTAGTTTTTAAGAAACTGGCCAACTGCCTTCCAGAGTCACTGCATGAGTGATCCAGTTTTTCCTCATCCTTGCCAGCAATTAATGCTACCATTTAAAAAAAAATTAGCTATTATAATAAGTTTGTAGTAATGTCTCATTGTGGAATCATCTATATTTTTCATGGCTAATGATGAACATGTTTTCATATGTTTATCTGCCATTTATATATCCTATTCAGTGAAATATGTCTTGATATCTTTTGCCAATATTCTAATTGTATTGTTTACATTCGTTTTACGGTTGAGTTTTGAGAAATATTTATATATTCTCAGTATTTATCCTTTCTCAGATATATGGTTTGCACATACATTCCTGTCTGTAGACTGTCCTTTAATCCTTTTAACAGGGTCATTTACCCTGTCAGAAGAACATATATACATATAAATATATAAATACATATATACATATATACCATATATGGTATATAAAATATATATACCAATAAATATATATTATATATTATATGTATATTGTATATTATATGTATATAGATTATATACATTATATTATATTGGATATAACATTATATTATATAGTATATAGTATATAATATTATATTATATAATATAATATACAAAGTATTTATTGGTATATATATTTTATATAAAATATATAAAAATATATATGTATATAATATATATTTATATATTATATACTATATACCATATATGGTGTATAATGCATATTATGTATTATTATACATTCTATTATACATATACATGATATACATAGTACATACATACATACCATAATATATATCATATATATTATATACCATATATACCATATAGGGTATATATTACATAATGGTATATTATATATAAAATATATATTATATGGTATATAATATACCATATGTATGGTATATAATGTATATATACACAAATATATATATATTTAAACTAAGTTAAGAAGTTTTTTATTGTTTGTTTGTTATTCCCTGTGGGTGTTCAATTGCTCCAACACCCTTTGTTGAAAATGCTGTCTTACCTCCATTGAATTGCTTTTGCACCTTTCTTAAAAATGAGTTGGACAGAGCTGTGTGGGTATGTACCTGGGTTCTCTATTCTATCCATTAATATGTGTGTCTATTTCTCCAAGACCACACAGTATTGATTCCTGTGGCTCTATGAGTCTTAAAATTGGATAGATTCATTCCTCCCACTTTCTTCTTTTTCAAAGAATTGTTTTAGCTATTCCAGTTTTTGTGCCTTTGTATATATACTTTAAGATAAACTTATCTATACCTACAAAAATTTTAGCTAAGAGTTGATAGGAATTTCATTCAATCTGTATAACAATTTGAGGAGAATTGATATTTTTACTCTGTTGAGTCTTTCAATCCATGACACAATATGTGTCTTCATTTATTTAGATCTTCTATAATTTCTTTTATCAGTGTTGTGTAGTTTGCACCATATAATTTCTATGCACGTTTTGAAAGCTGTATATCTAAGTATTTCATTTTGTTAGTGATTCTAAGTGGTTTGTGTTTTGATTTCCAGTGCCCATGTGTTCATTGCTAGTGTATTGAAATGCGATTGATTTTTACATTTTTATCTTATATCCTGTGACTTTGAGGAACTTGCTTATATTAGTTCTAGGAGTTTTCTTGTAGATTACTTGAGATTTTTCTTCATATTCAATCATGTCATCTGTAAACAGGGAAAGTTTTATGTATTTCTTTCTGATCTATATGCTTCTTATTTTCCTTTCTTGTGTTATTGCACTATCTAGAAGTTCCAGCACCATGTTCAACAAGAGTGGTGAGAGCAGACATCATTATGTCTTTGAATTCTCAGGGGAGATACTGTGACTAGAATTTTTTTAGCCTTTTAATACAATGAATTACATTCATTGCCTTTAAAATATTGAATTCTGAGACTTGCATCCTCAGAATAAATCTCTTTTGTTCATGATGTAATTGTGTTTATATATTACTGATTTTTTATTTGCTATCATAAGGATTTTTTGCATCTATATACCAAGGGAATATTGTTCTTTAGCTTTCTTTTCTTTTCTTTCTTTCTTTCGCTCTTTCTTTTTGTACTATTTTTGTCTTGTTTAATCATGAGGGTAATAAGTAGCTTCATAAAATAAATTGGAAAATGATCCCCTTCTAATTTCCTGGAAGAGATGTCGTAGAACTGGTGTCAATTCTTTTTTAAATATTTGGTAAAATTCTCTATTGAAACCAGCTGAGCCTGTTCATTGTGTGTTGTGTGTGTCTGTGTGTCCGTGTGTGTCTGACAGAGAGAGAGAGACTTGTAACATTATAAATTCAATTTCATTAATAACTATAAGATCATTCAAATGATCTATGTAATATTTCATATTGGAAGAGTTGTAATACTTTGAGTTTTTTGAGTAGTTAGTCCCTTTGTCAAAGTTATATTGTGTATCGATCTGTTTATAGTACAATCACCTCTCAGCATCCACGGGGAATTAGTTCCAGGATGTCCCACAGATACTGAAATCCACGAATACTCAAGTCTCTTATATGAAATGGTGAACTTGCATATAACCTATGATATTCTTCTGTATGCTTTAAATCATCTCTAGATTACTTATATACCTAATATAATGTAAATGCTATGTATAGTTTTGTTATATTTATTATTTATTGATTTTTGCATCCACTGTCATTCAGATCCTTTTCCCCTATAGATAAGTTATAATTCTTTTTCTCACTCTTTCAATATTTTTTTCTCTGCCTTTAGTTTTCAGAAGTTTGACTATGGATGCAATAGATTTAGTGTTTACTGATTTTTATGTGTATGATTTTTTATTGTTGTATGGTTATTTTTTTTATTTTTCCCAAATATTTTTGATCCACAGTTGGTGGAATATGAGGCTGATTGAATCTGATATGGCAAAACCCATGGATATGGTGGGCCAGCTATGTTCTCTAATTATCTTGTTCATGTCTTCAGGGCCTGTAATGATATCTCCTGTTTTATTCCTGATGTGGATAATTTGTGTCTTCTATTTTTTTCTTTGTCAGTCTTCCTAGAGGTTTGTCATTCTTACTGACCTTTTCAAGGAAACAAATTTTTAATTGTTTTTCTCTATTGTTTTTCTGTTTTCAGTTTCATTGATTTGGGTCTTATGTTTATTATTCCCTCCCCTTTTTTTGCATTATGTCTTTTTCTTCTTATTTTTTCTTAGTTTTTGAAATGGGAGCTTATATTATTGATTTGAGGCTTTTTCTGTTGTTGTCCAGTGTATGCATTTACTTCTATAAACTTCCCTTTCATCACCGCTTTAACTGTATCCTGCAAATACTGATACTGTATTTTCATTTTTATTCACTTTAATGTATATTTTGATTTTTTCTTTGAGAATTCCTTGACCCATGGATTATCTAGAAGCGTGTTGTTTAGTTTTCAAGTGTGTGGAGATTTTCTTCTTATTTTCTATTATTGATTCTAGTTTTATTCCATTGTTGTCAGGGAACATACTCTGTATGATTTTAATTCTTTAAAAATTTTTGAGGTATGTTTTATGGTCCAAGATATGGTTTATATTGATATAAACTCCATGCCCACTTGAGAAAAATTTATAACCTGCTGTTGTTGGGAGGAGAGTTGTGTCAATGTTGATTTATCTTGTTGGCTCATGGTGTTGTTGGGATCTTCTATATCCTTTCTGATTTTTCCATTTAAATATTCTATTAATTTTGAAGACCTGGGTGTTGAGAACTCAAATACAATTGTGCATTAAATATTTTTTCAGTTATATCATTTTTTGTTTCACATATTTTGCAGATATGTTTTTGGGGGTCATACATATTTAGAATTGCCACGTCCTCTTGGAAGATTTACCCTTTTATAATGCTCCTATCTCTGGTAATTTCTTGCCTGTAAGGTTCACTTAATCCAATATTAATATAGTCATTCCTGCTTTCTTTTGATTGATATTTGCATTATACCTTTTTTTTTTTTTAGTTTTATTTTCAATGTGCCTGGATTGTTATATATAAAATGACTTTCTTGGTGGAGCACGGTGGCTCGTGACTGTAATCTCAGCACTTTGGGAGGCTGAGGAGGGTAGATTGCTTGGGCCCAGGAGTTCAAGACCAGCCTTGGCAACATGGCAAAATTCCATCTCCATAAAAAACACAAAAATTAGCCAGGCAAGGTGGCACATGCTTGTAGTCCCAGCTACTCAGGAAGTTAAGAAAGTTAAGACAAGAACATCGCTTGTGTCTGGGAAGTCGAGGCTGCAGTGGGTTGTGGTTGTGCCACTGCACTCCAGCCTGGGTGATAGAATGAGACCTTGTCAAAAGATAAAATGAAACAAAATGACTTTCTTATTGGCACCATAGAGTTGGGTCATGTTTTTAATTCACTTTGCTAGTCTTTGTCTTTTAATCAATATATTAAGACCATTTACATTTAAAAAAAAGCATTGCTATTTTAGGACTTAAGTTTGCCCTTTTATTTTTAATTTTCTGTGTGTTCTCATATTCTCTGCACTTTTCATACCTCTGTTTTATTTTTCCTACTTTCTTATGGGTTACTGAACAGTTTATTGGGCTCCAGTTTTACTTACCTGTAGTAATTTTGAGCGCATCTCTTTGTATAGTTTTTGTAGTTGCTACATTGTGCATACATATCTTATCACAGTCTACTCCTTTCATCATTTTACTAGTTTGAATAAAGTGTGGAAGCCTTCCCTTCCTTTACATTCTCTGACCCTCCCCTATTTATAATATAATTTATTAAATATATTATCTACATACATTTAGAATCATATCCCAGAGTGTTTTAATTTTTGCTTCAACTATCAAAAAATTCTTAAAAACTCAAAAGGAGAAAGTTTATTACATTTGCTCATACTTTTGCTTTCCACATTCTCACTAACTCTTGGTGTTCCAAGATTCCTCCTTTTATGGTTTCCTTTCTATTTAGAGAACTAACTCTTTAGCTATTTTAAAAAATAGGTCTACTGGTGACCAGGTCTCTTAATTGTCCTCCATCTGATAATTTCTTGAACTTTATTTCATTCCAGAAGGATATTTTCATTGAATATAGGATTCTAGTTTGAAGACTCTTTTCTTTCAGCACTTGAAAAGTGTCGTGCTACTTTCTAATGACCTCCATGGTTTCTGATAACAAGTCCACTGTCGTTCAGATCATTTTCCCCTATAGATAAGTTGTAATTTTTTTTTCTAACCCTTTCAATATTTTTTCACTGCCTTTAGTTTTCAGAAGTTAGACTATGGATGCAATTGGATCTGTCCTGCATGGGATTCACTCAGCTTTCTGAATAGGTACTTTTCTGCCTTTTGCAAAGTTGGGATATATACAGCTGCATTTTCAGCACTTTTCTGGCCCCTCCTTCTTTCTCCTCCTGGGACTCTGATGACATGAACATTAGGCATTTTATCATCACTCTATAGGTCCCTACAGGTCCCTAAGTGAGTTTCTTTCTTTCTTTCTTTCTTTCTTTCTTTCTTTCTTTCTTTCTTTCTTTCTTTCTTTCTTTCTTTCTTTCTTTCTTTCTTTCTTTCTTTCTTTCGTTCTTTCTTTCATTCTTTCTTTCTTTCTTTCTTCTGTTGTATATATTGGGGTAATTTCTACTGATTATTTGCAAGTTCTCTCATTCTTTTCTTTTTGCCTCCTCTTTGCTGTTAAGTCAATCTACCATCTATTGAGAGTTTTGTTTTGTTTGGGGTTATTGTATATTTCAGTTCTGAAATTTTCACTGGGGTCTTCTTTACATCTTCTATTTGGTTCCTGAGAATTTCCATTTCTTTGATGAGACTTTCTGTTTTCCATTTGTTTCAACTGTGCCCATAATTGTCCATTGAAGCAATTTCATGATGGTTGCTTATATCAGATAATACTGACATCTTTGTCATCTCAGCGTTGGCATCTATTGAATGCCTTTTTCCTTTCAGCTTAAGAACTTCCTGACTTTTGGTATGACAAGTGATTTTTTATTGAAACCTGGACATTTGGGATATTATGTTATGAGACTCTGGTTCTTATTTAAACCTTCTGTTTTAGCTGATTTTCTCTAACATGGCTGTTGACAGAGAAAGGGGGAGCTTACCTCATTACTGCCAAATTCCCTGCTCAGCTTTTGTCAACATTCAAAGGTTGGGAGTTTCTTCTTAGATGCCGAGGGAGAAGCTAACCCAGGGGATAGAAGAATGGAAGTTCTGGCTCCCCACGACACGCAGCGATACCTCTCTGGGTAGTAGGGGTAGGAATGCTTCAGTACTGCTTACTCCATGGCATCCACTGACACCATAGGGGGCAAGAGGACTCACCACAGGAGGACCGTGAAAATTTCTGACTCTCCCAAACCTTCTTCCACACCACCCCAGTGGAGAAGGGGAGGAGTGCCTTGTTTATGCTCAGTGAGGGTGGACGAAGAGGAGAGCTTCACTACTTCCTGGAAGGGGCTGAAAGCCCTGGCTCTCCTGTATTCTGGTTGAGGTTGGTGCCTACTTGCAGCCTCATTTTCATAGAATGGTGAGCTTCCCACTTGGCTTTTGCTGCTGAAGATGGGGGTGGGGCCACAGTCCGTTTCCATGGTGTGTGGCTGGAATGGGGTAGAGATTGTCTCAACGTTTTCTTTCTTGTGAGCCCGCCCTTTTCTTTTCTCTTTTCTTTTCTTTTTTTTTTTTTTTGGAGACAGAGTCTTGCTCTGTCACCCAGGCTTGAGTCCATGGGCACGATCTCGGCTCACTGCAAGCTCCGCCTCCCGGGTTCATGCCATTCTCCTGCCTCAGCCTCCAGAGTAGCTGGGACTACAGGCGCCCGCCACCTCGCCTGGCTAATTTTTTGCATTTTTAGTAGACACGGGGATTCACCGCGTTAGCCAGGATGGTCTCGATCTCCTGACCTCGTGATCCGCCCACCTCGGTTTACCAAAGTTCTGGGATTACAGGCGTGAGCCACCGCGCCCGACCGAGCCTGCCTTTTTATACTCCTTTGGCTATATAGGAGGCTCACTTTTGTTGTCTGTGCCCATTGAGATCTCCGGGTTACCAGGTCCATGTCTGGGATATCTGTATCAATCTATATCTCTGTCTATCTCTATCTATCTGTCTATCATCTAATTTGTTTTTGCCATATATATAGCAAAAAGAAACCCCAGGAAACTCACCTCTGTTGTTCCTTGGGTCCTGAGGCCCCTCATTGTTCTGCTCTTCTTTCTACTTTTCATAATCTTACGTGTTTTCTATATAATGTTCGGGGCTTTTAGCTGTACCTTGTAGGGAAAATTATGTCTATTCTGTCTTTCTGGAAGGAGACATTTATAGACTGCCTGATTTTTAAAGACAAGAATCCAGATTTTCATATATAATTCTTCCACTTTGTCTTTTAATACCGACGGTCAATTTTTTTTTTTTTTTTTTTTGAGATGGAGTCTCACACTGTTGCCCAGCTGGAGTGCAGTGGTGTGATCTCGGCTCACTGCAACCTCTGCTTTCTGGGTTCAAGAATTCTCTTCCTCAGCATCTTGAGTAGCTGGGATTACAGGCACCTGCCACCATGCTCAGCTTTTTTTTTTTTTTTTTTTTTTTTGTATTTTTAGTAGACACGGGGTTTCATCATCTTGGCCAGGCTGGTCTTGAACTCCTAACCTCATGATCGACCCGCCTCGGCCTCCCTAAGTGTTGGGATTATAGACGTGAGCCACCGCACCTGGCCGACAATCAGTTTTTAAGTAATAGGCAGGCTAAATGCAAAATGTCTATTTGCCAACAGTCTGTGAGCTCTGCCTAGCTCCTTAAGAAATTTAGTTTCTCTGACTGAGATTTGTGATTTTTTTACCTCATCATATATAAATTTCCATCATTTATCCAGAGGTGATATTGCTGACAAATTTAACTATCAAGGGCAGAGCCAAGAAAGAGAAATTTATCAGGAAAAGATCTCTGAGCAACCACATTAGATGTCAAAATGTCCAAACACTAAAGTTCTTGAACTTTATTAATAGGTTATAAACCTTGCGGCCTGGCACAGTGGGTCACACCTGTAATCCCAGAACTTCAGGAGGCCAAGGCAAGCAGATCACCTGAGGTCAGGAGTTCAAGACCACTCTGGCCAACATGGTGAAACCCCATCTCTACTAAAAATACAAGAAATTAGCCGAGTGTGGTGGTGGGTACCTGTAATCCCAGATACTTGGGAAGCTGAGGCAGGAGAATCACTTGAATCCAGGAGGCGGAGGTTGCAGTGAGCCGAGATTGCGTCACTGTACTCCAACCTGGGCGACAAGAGCAAAACTCCATCTCAAAAAAAAAAAAAAAAGTTATAACCCTTTAAGCTCCCACTCTGAGCATGATTTAAAAAATAAAATAAAAGCACACACACATACACACACATATATAGAAAGTCAGTCTACTTTCCTAGCACAATGCAAATTAGAGAAGATAAGATTTCATGAGTCAGGTACACTGAAGATACTGAAATTACAAACTAACAGTGAAGCAAGAGAGAAGAAATCATCAAATTGACTCAAAACACTCAACTCCCATAAAACCACCTGTGGCTCCTCAGTGTTGGTGCACACAGTCTTATATTCTTTTAGCAGATGCTGAACGTCTTCTGTGATTGGAGCCTAGCTTAAAAATTAGGATTTATTATTAGAACTGTGAGTTTCAGGGATTCATATCATCATCTTCCTCCTCTGTCTTACGCAAGTGTGTAACTCCTTAGCTAACAAAAAAACATTTTAAAAATCATTCAGAGGAGAATAAAAACTAATTTTAATTGAGCACCTATGATGTGTTAAATAGTATAGTAGGAATTTTACCACCGTGTATGTTTTAATTTTTACAAAAACTCTGGGAAGTAGATACTATTTTTTTCTATTTCAACTGATTGAGAAACTAAGTTCAAAAGACCAGGAATAATTTTGACAAGGGTTGTGTCTCACCAGTGGTCATGATAGGACTGGCATCCAATTAAGACCTCAATGGCCACACTCTTAAATAACCTATAGTATGGATTCCAAAATGTTGAAATCGCATGTTAGAAGTTAGGAAAGGAGATTTGGGCATCTAGAAATTGCCTTAATGTGGAGACACTTGAACTGACTATGCCACAGCAAAAACTGACATGTCGACACTACTTATGTCCTCTAAGCAGGTCCTGGAGTCATGACTAGAGACTCTCAAAGGCACTTCTGAACTTGCTGAGTGAGAGACTCTAGACTCCAGCAAACTAGCTACTGCTTGTGCTTTCTTATGAGCAATGGAGTTTTGCTTTTGTTGCCCAGGTTGGAGTGCAATGGCGGATCTCAGCACACTGCAACCTCTGCCTCCCGGATTCAAGCAATTCTACTGCCTCAGCCTCCCAAGTAGCTGGGATTAGAGGGGCCCACCACCACGCCCAAACTTTTTTTTTTTTTTTTTTTTGTATTTTCAGTAGAGACGGGGTTTTACTGTGTTGGCCAGGCTGGTCTCAGACTCCTGACCTCAGGCGATCCACCCACCTCGGCCTCCCAAAGTTGCAGGACTGAGTTACCCACCGTGCCTGGCCAGTCATACCCTCTTTTGCATTGCCAATTATCAAACAAAATTGTCTGCAATTATAGGCAATATTTGACAAAGTATACACACAGTGTAAATTAGAGGGGTCCCTGAGATCTAGAAGAACTCCTGGTATGAAAAAACAACAGAGGGGCAACTTGGCTTCTGGTGTCTGGAGGCAAATGTCATCCACATTGCTGTGCACAGCTATCTTATTATAGTGTGTAAAGTAGACAAGGAAGAACAGAGGGGTTCAAAACTACCGATCTGCTCCCCCCGTATTTCCTGACATACTGAGGAGGCAGTGAGCAACAGTAGCCTGGAGAAAAATCATCACCCTGGCTCTGGGTTGCATTTTCCATTTTAATTAAAATTCGTATTTGTCCATTCTGTCCAGGTCCTGGCCCTGTGATCTATGGTATTTTGCATGGCAAATGAAATCAATAAGAGCCTATGATTTGGAACTTGGAAGCGCCTAAGCATTTTGGTCATATTTGCTAGGCAGAAGGCGAGTGTTTTCTGAGTGATGTTTGGCATACACTTCCAGGCTGAGGGTATCATATGCCAGACTGTGGGGCTCCCTGGTTGCCAGTTCATATGTTAGAGGTTCCTTCCCTTCAGCTTTCCTACTGTACTTGGTAATCTTCCTCATTTTTTTTTTTTCTGTTCTATAGTGGGTATCCCAGAAATGAAGGTAACAGAATGGCTTGGGGCAATTATCAGGTGGCTGCGCCAGTAAGCCTGCCTGTCAGCAGTTATCATGTTGGTGGGTGACTAGGCAGAAGAAGTAACCAGGTGTGTCCAAGACACAGATCTGCAAAGGAGGAAAAACTGGGAGTTTGCCAAAAGCTCGTTGAAGAAATTGGAGAAAGATTGTTTGCACGTCGAGAACAACTTTTATTCTTATTCTCCAGACATAGCTAGGAAATGTTATGTTAGTTGCATGGAACTTGGTATCACTACAAAGTATTAATAGCACATATTTATGTCTGATGCTCAAATCTGCTGCTGTACCTTTCTTTGCCTTTTTTTTATTTTGGGGGGTCAGTGGGGATGGCGGGGTGGTATTTGTTTTCTACCCAAGCCTTCTCTAGCATAGAGAGAATGTAATTAAAGAAGGATAAAATCAATTTGGCTTTGAATTGCTTCATAGTAAGATCTTGCATTAGAGTGACAGACTCATCATGTCATCTGTGCATACATAAAAAATCAAAAGATGAGTATTTGTTGTTACTATTTTTTCCAAATCTATTAAATTAAACAGCAAGAAAATTAATTTACTGTATCAAGTTCTTCTCTTTAGGTTGATTGTTTAGTTTACATTAAACTTTTGCAAAAGAGATTGCGCAGGGTTGACCAAGTCTGCATTTTCACGTTTTTGTCTGAGTCAGAGCATGAATCAGAACTGAAGGCAACATTTCTTGTAATCACAGTCTTGGTTTTTTTCTTCTATGTTTTTAGGTGGCAAAGTGACAAGTGCCAAAACTCAGGCCTGACTTTTCTGAAAACATCGGCATTCTACCATATCTGGAATAATGGATGTAAAGGACCGGCGACACCGCTCTTTGACCAGAGGACGCTGTGGCAAAGAGTGTCGTTACACAAGCTCCTCTCTCGACAGTGAGGACTGCCGCGTGCCCACACAGAAATCCTACAGCTCCAGTGAGACTCTGAAGGCCTATGATCATGACAGCAGGATGCACTATGGAAACCGAGTCACAGACCTCGTCCACCGGGAGTCAGATGAGTTTCCTAGACAAGGTTTGTCTTCCCCGGCTGATTTGCTCTCAACTGTGTAACTTACTTGATTTGCATGGTTGGTGGCTACTTTTGGAGATTCACCATGGTGGGTTTTGACAGATGTACCCTACAGCAGACCCTTGGTTCCATAAAGGATATTCCTAACACCATGGTGAATCTCTATCCTGAAAAACCTAAGATTATCTGTGGTTTTTCAAAACTATTCTCCTCATAGTCCACTTACAAGCCTCAAATTTCTATTCCTTTTCGCGTTGGGTTTCTCACTTAGATTCTCCTTGAACAAATGGTGTATCTTGGTTAAAACATCTTTGAAATAGTGTATAATAATACACCCTTTTCCTTCAACTAAAATATGATGTTAATTCTGAGTTA
This sequence comes from Macaca thibetana thibetana, assembly GCF_024542745.1. Taxonomy (NCBI): domain Eukaryota; kingdom Metazoa; phylum Chordata; class Mammalia; order Primates; family Cercopithecidae; genus Macaca; species Macaca thibetana. The sequence continues at coordinate 14,463,303 of NC_065583.1, read as the reverse complement.
TACGTTTCTCTTTTTGTGTTTCGGAGCATAGGTGGCCACATGTGTGTTATTTTCCAATTCCACTGATGTAATTATCCCTCCTACTTTCCCCAAGCCTTAATTTTCCTTTTCTTATACTGTTTTGATTTCTTTTGGGAGGAGAATATTTTTCTCCCAAGCACTAACAGTTGGCATTCTCTTCATGTCCAATATTTATGAAGAGCTCTGTTATCACTTCTCCCGGGTTGCTGTAAATGCATCAACACGTAGACTAAAGCAAAGCAGTGCTGAGAGGTGGTGTGACAAAGCTCACTCTCTAGCTCCATGTCTTACTAGTACCAGCCTCGCTGTGTGTGCAATTTACATTGATGGCTCAGCAAAATTACAAGCAAAGGCACAGAACTCTACCGAATGCCTCGGGAAGGGTCACTCTGCCAGCACCAAAGGGCTAAGCCCTGCTCTGCTAGGTTATTGCATCATTTGTTTTATAACACTGATTCTTTATTTCTTGTTCCATGTCCTTGGGAGTAAATGTGGCAATGGGTTTAATTTCTAATGAAATAACTTAGCTTGGAATTCTAGTCCTGGTTTCTCGGCTTCCTTAAACTACTTTTCCTATTTTTTACTTATTACAAAACGTGCACGTGTGTGTGTGTGCACGTGTGTGTATTATTAATTAGCACTATGCCCACGGTTTATAAATCTACAATCCAGAGGTTGTTCTAGATAACATCTTTTTATACACTCTTGGTTTAGCCTAGCTCCAGCTTTTATATTTAACAGAGGACTGAAAAAATAAATCAACAGAGAAACTGTTAGAATTGTGTTTCCATTGCCATTATAACTCTTGCAGGATACAATTTTTATTTAATCTTCCTTCTTATTTTCTGAGTTATCTTCATGTAAATGAAGCACATGCTGATCCTCCTCCATGAGAAAATGGGGGCAGAGGCTGCTTGAAAATTGCTCCGGATCAAATGCCTTTGATCTATAACTTCAACAAGTGTTTTTGCTTTGTTAAGCTCTCAACGTTCCCGAAATTGCAGGTAGTGACAATTGGAAAAAAGAAAATATGAAGAATCATGGCTTAATGAACTGAGAGAGAGCTTACATTTCCAATATAATAAAATTGGGACACCTCTCTGTTGTTTCCCAGAGCTGCACTAACACGAAACTCAAATATTTTGAAAGGTGATGCACGTTCAACGTGGTTGAAAGCCTTTCATTTTCTGCTGGAGATTTTGTCTCATTTATGTTGTTGCTGCATACGTTTTTGTGTCTCAGAATTCTGTACTGAAATGTTCACTCTTCTTCCTGAGTCTTATTAAAGGTGCATCCTGGCTTCTGGATCATTGTGCACTGAGATGTAGCTTCCAGGTTATTGCTGAATTGTGGATCGGCCTATCACCTTTTCCATTATTAATATTTACATAAAATAAAACCAAGGACTGGGATTTTATTGTCAAATATACCTTTATGCTTCCTGTTTAGTCTTGTTCCCCTCCATTGATAATAATAGAGGTTGCTTGGCCATATCAAACTCAGAGCTTTGCAATTAACAATTCACACATGCCGCATGTTGTTATTGAGCCCATATTTGTTTGTGTAATGTGTTTGCATGAATTAAAAACTGTGCAGGCCAAAAGTAGAAATAAAAAGCATCAGAAGGTATTTGCATATGCAAGTGCAATTCCTTCTGAAGACGTCTATGAATTTATGCATGAAAATGTAGTCAGAGTCTGAGTGGATCTACTTTGATGGGTTCTAAAATTGAACTCTGCAGGAAGTAAATAAGCACATATTTAAGGAGAGAAGGAACAGGAGATACAATCTGGCAAGCAGTACATTCAACTTGAAACTTAGCCACTACAGAGAGGGTTAAAATAAATTTTACACTCAGTAATAACAATAATTTTTTTTAAATGTCATGCATTTCCCATTTTATTTTCTTATTCATGAAATCAAAGAGCAGGATCATCTCCGTACTTATTAGCCTAGAGGTACATTAACAAGGATCATAGTGGGATCATCTCCTGCAGTATTCTTATTTAAAACCCAAGACACTGATCATAAAACAAACACACTTCTCACATACAACCAAGTTTTGCAAACACAGTTGGATGACTCTACAGATGCTCAGCGTGGAAAAGAATTGCCAGCCAGCGAAAGTGATGCAGGCCCAGAGTCAGACCTTGTCCAGTTACCCCACCTGGCCCACTCAAGTATCAAATGCAAGAACCTGCCATCTCCCAGCAGGAGAAATGAGCCAGGTGTTCCCATGAGAAGCTTACGGAAGCTCCGGTCAAATTGTGCTCATCTTTGCTTGCTTTCAACACAGACTTCTCCTCTGCCTTCTTCTATTGTGGCTTCTTCTCTTGAGTATGCAAATCACCTGTCTGGCCTCTATTATGCTGGATCCTCCTGGTGTGAAGGAAGAAAATTGCTGACCTTCGGTCTGTGGCCACCGGAGTAATTAGTAATTAGTAAATGACTAATCCTGCACTAAATAGCATCCTAGTGGTCTGAGAGCTAATGCATCTGACAAAAGTGAGCAGTGGTCTGATCCCTGGTCAGACCCAGCCCTAGTCCCACCTGTGAAATAGATGCCACTTTTAATAATGAAGGTCGGCCAAGTTCCCAGGCAGTTTGTACAAGCTTGTCTTTTTTTTGTTTTGTTTTGGACCCCAGAGGTAGGGTGAAGAGCAATGTGATATACAAGACGTTCTCCTGGGGCTTAGGAGTCTAGAGTTGGACGTAAATTCTGCTTTTGCATGTGTGTGTGCCTGGGACTGTGCTCTGCATTCTGTGTTTCACAAGGATTACTACATGGTTTTCAGGTATATTAAACAAACAACAATAATAACTATGACAAAAGAACAATGGCAAACATTTGTTGAGTATTCTGTGTCTGGAGCCCATCTAAGCATTTTGCTTGCCTTAACTCAGTTAATGCTCACAATAACTTTGCGAGGTGGGTACTATCACTCCCTTGTTTACTTATAAGGAAACTGAGTCAGAGAGAGATTAAATAAGTCATCCAAAGTTGAAAACATGGAAAGAGCTGGAGATAGGCTTCAAACCTAAGGGACTGGATTCAAGAACTATGTTTTAAACCAATGTGTTTCATCACCTCCCAAATAAATAAGTAAAGAAACAAAAACATAATTAAATCCTTGGTCAAAGGTGGGAAAGAGTCTATGAAGTACACTTTCTAAGGCTTTCAAGAATCCATACCTTTATATCTTTCTTAATAATACAGGAACTGTAGTTAATGGTATTGATTGAACATATAATATTCACCACCAGCTCCCAGCCCTGCTGATGTAATTCCTGTTCTCATCCATTCACCTCCATCTCACAATCATTCCTGACTCTCCAGAAGCATTCCTGACTATAATACGTCTCTACCAACACCACTGTAGGAAAAAGTTTCGACTGCAGGGATGTGTACTGGGCTGTCAGCGCTGATTCTATGTCCTCCCTTATGGTCATTACCTTTTTGCACAACCTGTCCACCTGGAACACTAACCAAGAAAGGTGTCACTATCTAAATGATATTGCTCAGGTAAGCAGAACTGACTCTTTTCTGTGCTAACCAAGGCCCAGTGGGCCAGCAAGTTCAGCCAGGCCTCTTATTCCTCAAAAAGTGCTTCTTTCCAGTTAGCAGTTCAAGTCTCTTGAGAGGGGGCCAAGATTGAATTCTTTCTCTGTACCTCAGGCTGGCTGTCTAGGTCAAGGTCAAAGAAAAAGTTGGGGGAAGATTGAATTTTTGAAAGTATGCTTGCATCAGTTCTCTCATTCAGTTAGAGCAAAGAAATAAATCCTACCAACTCTTTGATGTGCTTTAAAAAGCACATAAACACACACACACACACACGTACACATTTTAGGCTAGGTTTGGTTTTGGTTCTCCATAAATTAGTTCTTGCTCTTATGATCTTTAAAATCATTTGCACAATAACTTTTGCTCTGTATAATTTGGCATAATGTACATTTAAACAGTGTTAATGAGCTGAAAACTCATGAACCACTAGTGAGCTAGAGTACTACCTGCACTGATTCAATTAATTTATATAATAATTGTGGGAATACTCTGGAAATCTGTAAACATTTCTATCTCTACCATTGTCTTAAAATAGTCATTTTTCCACTCTACCTAAATAATGGTTAAAAGGTTCTAGTTTGAAAACCTCAGCACTTTAATTTACCTACAAAGAATACCTTGTAGATGTTAGTACATTTCAAGAGTTTGTGTGGTCAATATTTTGAAGGCTGAAATGTACCTTGAGAAGATTGCTTTCCATTTATCTTCCCACTTCTAGATAGGATTACTTTTCATAACTCAACTAAGAATAACACAGCGCTTTCTAGTCTTTGGTTGTATTTTTTTTTTTTAATCCTTAGAAAAAGAGAGTCTACAACCTTTCAATTTTATCTTCTTGCTGGATAACTTGAATCCTTGTTGTTTTATATGGGAGGCATATGGGAAAAGAGTAATGAATGAAGACTCTGGAGTTCAACTTTGTCCATATCCCAGTGCTGATGGGTACCATCAGTGTGATCTTGACCAAATTCTAGAACATCGACTGAGTCTCATTTTCTCCATCTGTAAAAACTCTACCACATAGAGTAATTGGGTTCATTTCTCACAGTTATGTATTTATTATGATCTGGACATTATCTTTCATTTAATAAGTGCTAGTAATTATCATTATAGTTATTGTCATTTTAACCCTACCACCAGCAAAAGTGGAGATCACTTGCTCTCCAACCCTAATAATATTTTGGTGCAACATAAATTTTTCTTTCTTCTTGATTTGTTTCCTGTGACTTGCAAAAATTCTGGCATTTTCAAACTCAGAACTTCTTTTTTTCCAGCTTGTTGATAGACTGTGTCTGACTCTCATCCACCATACATTTTGTTCCCAAAGATGAACATAACTCATACGTTATTTTCTTATTTTTAGACAGGAATGAAAGATACTATCTAACAACTGTCAACTGATGCCAACGCACTGTAAGAGAGTTGCTAGTCAGACAATTTTACAAGTTAAAAAAAAATAGATTGGAAAACCTGCTCTAAGGTAGTGTCATAGGATTCAAACACTTTTTTTGGGTGTGCATTTTATGGCATGTAAATGCACACATATTTCAGAAATGAGTTTAATTAAGAGTAGACTTAATCCATACAAATGCTGGATAAAATTAATCTGTTTTCATCACTTTATGTGCAATAATTTGGAATCTATGTCAGAGAGTCAATGTTGCAGATTTTCATTGTTGATACTACCCTTCTAGGAATATGTCTATATTTTTCAATAACTTTAGCCATTTGGCAACTATCTTCATGTTTGCTCAATTGTTATCCTCCCAGTAATTATCTATTGTCAATTCTGCATTCAACTTTGTATCCAGCTTTCTTTGAATTACCTTCCTTTTCCTGCTCTTTCTTGTTGGAAATTCCCCAGAGTTTCACCCTAATCCTATACTATTCTTCTCCATGGCACTTTCTTTAGAACACTCTTATTCATAGGACTCTTCAGTGGTCACTACTTCTACTTCTAAAGACTTTTTCATTTACAAATGATAGTATTCCAGTTCAAATTAGCTTACTTGAAAGGATAATGTTTTGGCTGACATCACCAGATAATCTAAGAACGCATCTGCCCTCACACTTATCATCTCTCACAAGATTCTCATTCTCATATATTGGCTTTATTCTTCGGAGAGATCTCTTTGAAGAAGTCTGCTGATCACCCCCACTCTCACATTCTCTCATTTGGTAACATCACTGGAAAGAGTCCCTTGTTTATATATATGTTTGGGGTTTATTTTGCTATTTTCAGCAGAATATTCTCCACATAGATATTCAGGCTGGCCTGGCATGGGACACGTGCTGATAATACCTATATCTACCATTTTATGGCTGTAGCTGGCCACGTCTTGGATGTAGGTTTATCCTGTGCTTCAAGGTAGCTTACAGTGAGTGCCTCCTAAACCTGATGGAATGAACTCCACATAGGAAAGAAAGACTCTCATCGCTGAAGTAGACCATAAACACTAACTGGCCCAATAGCAAATGTTCCTAATGCTAGTGAGATTGAAGTTTAAGGCTCCCCTTCGGTGGTCTTTCTAAGTTGTATTGGTCCATTCTCATGCTGCTAATTAAGACAAACCTGAGACTGGGTAATTTATAAGGAAAAAGGGGTTAAATGGACTTACAGTTCCACATGGCCGGGAGGCCTCACAATCATGGTGGAAAGTGAAGGAGGAGCAAAGGCACATCTTACATGGCAACAGGCAAGAGCACGTGTGCAGAGGAACTGCCCTTTATAAAACCGTCAAACCTCATGAGACTTATTCACTATCATGAGAACAGCACAGGAAAAACTTACCCCTATGACTCAATTACATCCCACCAGGTCCCTTCCATCACACATGGGGATTATGGGAGCTACAATTCAAGATGAGATTTGAGTGGGGACACAGCCAAACCATATTATAAGCTTCACATCCACTTTGCTACTGGACCTTGGAATATTTTATCTTTACGTATACAAGTAGCAAATTTAATTGTCTTTCCTTCAAAATTTGTTTCCGTTTTTCATTTCTCAGCTTTGGGGAATGGTATCACAGCCTTGCATTTTAGATAAAGTCTTCCAAACCTCTTTTTTCTTGATTCTTTATATTGATGCTTGTCAAATCACACCTATTATTCCTGCTTCATTTATCTCAGTTCCAAGTTTCTCATTCTGTGGGCAGTTTCCAACATTTCAACACTGGACAATTGCTTCAGCACTTCAATTGCCTCTTTCCCTAATTTTTTCTTCTGGCACGTTTTCCATATCTTGGATGGTTTTGAGTTTTTAAAACACGGCCTTATTTTTTCCACTTCCCTCAAATTGATTCAGAAATATTTCAGGGGTTCCTAAAAGGCAACTGTAAGTTCCTAAAAGGCAACTGCCTTTACAACAATAAAAAAAGGTAAACATGGTTTCTAACCTCACACAGCTTGGCAGTTTTAAAATGGTAAGATATAATTGATATGTAACTAAGTACCATACAAAAAAAACACTACAAAAGGGAAAATATTGGATGGTTTTGCAGAGACCTCTAACCCAGTTTTGTGTGACCAGAATGGCATCCCAGAAATTGGGGACCTTCTTGCATATGTTTGAGGGATGGGGAGGAGGTCAGACAATCAAAGAGGCAAGACAGTGTTCAGGCAAGAGTTATGGCATGTGAAAAGGTCCAGAGGTGACCACAGTTAGTTGTTCCAAGGATGTCAAAGAAGTGTAGGTTGGATGAGCTAGAGTGCCAGAGAGAAACAGTCATGAAGACATTTCAGGGAGACAATACTGGTTTCAGCTCATAGAGAGAGGCAAGGTGGTCAGTCACGGGTTGTGTCTTCATCTAAGCAAGGGAGCCTGGTGGCCTGAACTAAGGTAGCAGAGATTGTTTGAGAAATGTTGAAATAAAAAGATTGTTGGCTTTTTTAGACAGAATTTTTCTTTTGTTGCCCAGGCTGGAGTGCAAAGGCACAGTCTCGGCTCACTGCAACCTCCGCCTCCTGGGTTCAAGTGATTCTCCTGCCTCAGCCTCCCAAGTAGCTGGGATTACAGGGATGTGCCACTACACCTGGCTAAATTTTTTTTTTTTTTGTATTTTTAGTAGAGACAGGGTCTCTCCATGTTGGTCCAGCTGGTCTTGAACTCTTGACCATAGGTGATCCACCCACCTTGGCTTCCCAAAGTGCTGGGATTACAGGCATGAGCCATTGTACCTGGCCCCTGACTGTTGGCTTTTTAGGATACCTTAAAAGCAGAGGCAGATATACTGTTCTGAGACTCCTGGGCATTGACTGCTTTTTTCTCCTGCAAAGAGAATATTGCCTTTCTGATGCTGAGTTTACTTAAAGAGCCAGGAAAGGTCAATGCTTGTAAATAACCCCTTAAGTGGAAGTACATAGATTGTTAGTTCAAGTTCTTCTGGAATGTGGGACATAAACCTAAGTACAAAAATATAGTGTTGCAATAAGAATTTGTATTTTTTTTTTAATTTGTTAGATTCCTGCCTATGCAAAGGGTAGCACCAGCTACAGAGCACTCCATATGGATCCCAGGCAAGGAAAAAATAGAGAAGAGATTATGCTGCATCTGCCCTTTCTCTGTGTGGACCATGATACCATTGTTTATTCTCTATCATGGACTAAATAAATCAGAGACTAAGTAGATGTGAGTTCTGTGTGTGTGTGTGTGTGTGTGTGTGTGTGTGTGTGTGTTCAACTGAGTGTATGTTTTATCCCTGCCAATTGGTAACTTTATTTGCAAAGCTGAGTATGTTTAGAAGATAGAACCAATACTTTCTGGCAACTGATGGGGCAAGCAGGCTAAGAAAAAAGAAAGTCAAGGACATCCCTGAAGTTTCTGGTTATGGCAACTGACCATCAATCACCAGGGCTTGAGACAGAGGATGGCCTGGTTTGTGGGTTAAGATAGGATAGGTAACTGTCAACCTTTTGAATTGTAGGTATCCTGTAGGCTCTCCACGTGCAGATGTCTAATAGGCAGTGGCTGTTCAGTCTTGAAATTCTGGAGAGAGGCTTGAGCTGGATAAAGATTTAGGAGTTGACAGCTAATAATTTCATGGGACTTGGTATGATCATCTGCGAAAAAAAAATGTACAAGGAAGAGAAATAAGAAGCTCACATGACAATGCAGGTAATTAAGGAATAGGAAGAGGAAGAAAATCCTGTGAAAAGACTGTGGAAAAAAAAGAACACCTTACTTTCCTTTACATGTGCTATTCACTCAGTGCAAACTTGACCTGTCATTACACAGTGCGAGTTTTATTCCCCATCCCACCACTCAGAGTTGACCTCCTTTTTGTCCCGTAAATCAGAGGCCACAAAGTTAATGTATAGGACATATTTGGCCCCTAGATAGGTTTCATTTGGCCTGTGGGTTTCTTTAGAATTTTGAATCAAGTGCCTGTCTATTGACATTTCAGTTTGTTACAGGTCCCGTTTCTGCCTTCTGTCTTACACCAGTCCTATTCCTCTCAGGCCTTTATTTTATATGCCAAACCTCTGAAAGCTCTCACAACTGCCAAATATCATGGATCTTCTTATGTCTATTTTTTTCTTGTGGAATACCTCTCTGCCTATTCCAAACCTATTCATCCCACAGGGTGTGACCTGTGGTCCACGTCTTTGGTGAAGCTTTCTGCCCTCTGAATTTTTATAGCCCTTAATGAGTTGTTATTGTTGTTATTATTCTCTTGATGAGTGACTCAGCATACATAGCACATGGATTCTATGACTCCTATGAATAGGGAGATAAACAAAGAGCTTTGCAGTTTTGTGCTCTGACTCATAGATGCAACTACCAGAGAATTTGTTCTTTTTAGTGGCTTGTTTCCTGTTCTAATGAGAAAAATGGAAAGCACAGCTCAGAAACAGACTCCACTTAGAAAATGTGGATGGTATGTCTGTCCAGCATGACCATTTCAAATCTCACTTTTTGAAATGCCAACTTGCAAGTTTTCTGCCATTTACTCTGACACTACCATGTTGAGTTGCACTAACAGTTCCTTTTTCTGATTATTGGTGATGCAACATTATCAGCTTTTCTTGGCTGGTGCCACATGTTGCAATTGTGTCTCTGCAGCTGTCTACTCTGCGGTATGTATAGGAGGTCTTTGGTGCGCATGTGCTCTGTGCAGGGATGCCGTTCTGACCAGAACCTTTGGGAAAACTGCAAGGTGAGAGATGGAAGAATTGCCGAGATCAGACTTACCATGCTTTACAGTCTGCGTCCAGGAGTGGCGCTGCCCCACCCACCGATGAGTCATCACACTGATATTATCAAAGGAGACATTACATTTTCAATGTCATGTTTTAGGTTTATAATTTAATTTTCAGCTCTGGCAACTCCAGAAGCATCCCTAGGGACATATGAAGAGGAGGGGGCTAGTGTGTACTCAAAATGAATACATGTTCATTTCTTGAGCGCCTTAATTGGCATGCACATCTCACAAGCTCCCTTTTTCTCTGCTGCAACCACTCTCTCACACTACCAAGTTACTCAATATTCCTCCTGCACTGACTGCCTTCCTTTCCACTCAACCTCAAGTCAGATGTACTTTAGTAATAAATCTCTGCTGGGAGTGATCAGAACAAATACTGAGTGTGCACCACAATATTAAAAATAAGTGTAATATAGACTTATTTAATAAGGTCCAACAGACTTTTATAACATTTGGAATATTTTACCAAAGTTACTATCAGCATTATGTTTAATGCATTTTCTCCAAGACAGAAAAATCTTTTCAAGAATGAGGGGGGAAAAGAAAAAAAACACAAAACACAGAGAAAAGTCAGATGGGCTCTGATGCATTCTCACTCAACTAAATCTGTGATTCTCCTTCCTTTCCCAGATCTTTTTCTTTGGCCAGACCCACAAAATGTGAAGCCTCTTTGTGTTCACCCTGATTTATGAATAGTCGGCACTGGGCAATTGCGGTCCCAGTGGGATACATTTCAGTTTAAAAATAGTCTGAAGCACTTTCTTTCAAATTCCCACATGTCCACTGCCACCTCATAATATGTGCTTCTCCTTCTGTCCTTGTGCAGTTAAGGTCTAATCCATGTATGGGGAATGAAAGCACTGACGTTATTTGTAGCACTTTGAACCAAAATGGTGAATTTATTTAGAGAGTAGTTCCAGTGGGTTAAATTAGTTTCTATGGACCTATTGGCTGCAGCTGGAACATTGATGGAAGGGGGGCATACCACTTTAATGTCCTCGAAATAAATAAATAAATAAAAACAAATAAATAAAGATCCAGTCAACTGCAGGATAAGTATCCATAGGCCAAACAAATCCCTCTCAAAATGACTGCAAATTCAGGTGACACCAACAGCTGTCAAAAGACCCCTGTTTTCCTGGCAGCCTTGGGTTCAAATTCTTCCTAGTTCACGGTGACATTTCATTCAATGCTTGCACTCTGACTCCATTTGTCTGCCCTGCAAAAGCTCTGCACAGAGCTGACCCAGTTAACACTTTCTGCTTCACAAACCCAGAGATTGAACAGCAGGGAGGCTACAGCAAAGTGCTGAGTTGTCCTAGCTGAGTGGTAAGGGGACAATGACTGTGGCCACAGTCCATGCCGTTTTTGTTTCTAGACCAGTGGTGACTCATTGGACTCTCCTGGGCAGTTTTGAAAAGTCTGCACGTCCTAGTGTCACCCAAGACTAATTAAATCCCAAACTGTAGCAGGGAGGCATTTTTTAATGCCAGGCATCAGCATTTTTAAAAACCATATCTTTATATAAATAAAATGTCTCAAGGGATTTGAGTGTAAAAGGACACACTCTATAGAATATAATATTTCTTTGGTAACTGATGACATTTCAAGCTTACAGGACCTCATACTTAGCATAGTGACTTAGAATCTCACTTTTCACTCAGAAGCTCATACTAGAGTCTTCTGATTCTTCAAGGGTTTGGGTTAATAAATGCAATGTAACCGAAGCTCATTATGCAGTGTTTCTAAACCACTGTGGAGTAACCATTTGCTGGTGTATTAGGCATTGCAGGCCCTTGGTGCCATAGTCCACCTCCTTGTTTCCGAGTCAGAAGAAGCAGGTGGACTGATTCTTCTGGCACCCCTGCCTCTCAGCCCACATTATGTCAAACATTAAAAATGAGGTTTTAATTGAGTTACCTGGCTTGGAATGTAACAGGTAACAATTGATTATGTTAATTGATCCAACATCTTCAAAATCAAAGCAGTCGTGATGAATTTGGACCTACCATTGGAAGAAAATGATCAAGTTACATTTGTGTTGAAAGATGAAGTCAGTAGGGAAAGATTGTGTTAAAATGGTGGGTCTCTATCTCCTTCTCAATGTGAATATGTATCAAGACTATGAATAGCTAAATAAAGGTGAAAAGTCCCCTACTCACAAGGACCAGGCAGTTAAGATAAATGGGTGAAGAAGGCCAGGTTGTCAACTGTGCATCATGGTGGGGACTGTTCTGATTTGAAGTTTGTATGGCCAGGCGACGTCTCTCAGGGCTGGCCGGTTGGTGCTTCCAGGGAACTCAGGTCTAGAGTTGCTAGATCTCCCAGTTCCTCAAGAAAATTGAGCAGTCTGGATTTATTTTTATATAAAATCCCCTGATTTAAAATGGTTCTGTAATGGTCACTTGTGGAACAGTTTAAATAGGCTTTTTGCACAACATCCTGGCCGCAGATTTTTCTGACAATAAAGTGCTAAATGCCCTTGAGGAGCAGGACAATTACACATACGCAACCCACGAAGTGCAGGAAGTTAGCAGCTGTGGGATTTCCTTGAATGATGGGTTCAGAAGCCAGAAGATAAGAAGCTGTTGATAAATGCTTCTTCCCCTCATGCTGAGACGCACAGCCTAAGGCTCCCGGGAAGGTCCACCACCATCCTGATCAGGCACCCACAGCAGCAGTGGCTGACTCTATAACTCATCCTTGTGTTGGCTTCCCTTTCCTTGTCTCTGCCACTGTTCCTTACTCTTGCTCTTTTGAATCACTTCCCCAGTCAATTCCTTGTTCACAGCCTCAGTCTCAGCCTCTGCTTTCAGTACAAATTGGGTTAAGACGTTTGGCATCTAATTCATTTTTAAAAGTCACTGTGTAGACCAAAAGAAGACTATCTGTAGGGCAGGTGTGTAGTGCAGGACTTCTTGGGAGATTGTAGATTTAAAAAGAAGGCACTGAGCTTGAGTTACAGATGTGATTTGGTACTTAGTAAATATTTGTAACTTATTTTATTTGTTTTCCATAAGAAACTGTGTGATTTTTTTTCTTTGTTTATTTGATGGTTTGTTTCATTTTTTAAAAGAATTTTAGTAAACGTTTCATTTTAGGATAGTTTTGGATTTACATGACAGTTACAAAAATATTATGGAGTATCCTGGTTGAATTTTTTGTTGCCATTGTTGTTTTGAGTACATGGGAGTTTTCTAAACACATGCTTAGCAAACCTGATATTGTTTTTCCCTCTTCAGAGCTGTCACTTCAGATTTCAGAAAGTGCGAATAGGAAGTCATAAACATACCCTGTAAATTCCTTGAAAGACAGTGCCTCACTCATGTTTCCATCTCCCTTAGAACCAGCCATATTGCCATGTACGTGACATTTAATAAATAGTTGTTGAACAGGGGATCCTATCATGCACGAGCATGGAGAGGGGTCATTGCCAGTCTCAAAGCTCTTCCCTGCACTGCCCCTGACCACCGTGGCTCTTTTCCTCCTCTCCAAAAGGCAACCTTTTGCCCTGTGCTATTTCTGTTCTACCAGGATAGACTGGGAAGGACATTGGATATTGGAAGACAAGGTTTTTCATTCAGGTTTGCCTGAATCTCCCACTCTCTCATGTATGATTAAGTGATCTTTGTTGCCAAACAAAGCCAGAGCTGCAACGTGGCCGTCTGGACGCCGTGAGAGCTTTCTAGGACAAACCTGTGCACTGCATGTCACAGTGTATTTTTAGCCAATCCCTGATTGAAAGCCGACAAGCATTTTGTTTCTCTTCTAGATCCTATAAGCACCCACCCTGCATATTTACTCAGTGGCTAACAAAAACAGTAATAACAACACATGCTATAGTTTCAGCCTCAGATTTTAGAACGTCTTTACAAGGTCTTTTTATCAACCAGACAGCTTGCTTAAAAAACCAGGAAATATATAAATAATATCATGCGAACAAGTTACTTTTGTTCAATCGCAGTTTACATCTCAAGAGGATGATGACTCATAGAACTTTAAATGTGGTGACTTGATACTGTAAGCTATTTGTTTTCCATCCTTCACAGAATTGGAAGCATTCAGCATTCTATGGTAGGGGTTCGGCACATTTTATACATGGACTGTGTCAGGGATGAAATGAACAGAAGGCATCTTCTTTCACAGAGGTTTTGTTTTGTTAATGATAACAGTAACACCCTGCATTGAGTACGTCATTGGGTGCCAGGGATCCTCCAATGCACCTCACAGGTATTCAGTCAATAATATCCCCATTTTAAAAATGGAAAAACTGAGGTTGAGAGATTATGATCATCAGAGCTAAGGGGACAGTGGGAATTTGTGGAGGATGTTTAGTTCCAGAGCAATATAATATAATTTACATTATTGAAGAAGTTGCTGGCTTCTCAGTGGAAAACAAATGCAAAGATGGTAAGAGAGGAAACTGGGACAACAAAAGCTACCTGGGGTTGCTTAAGGGGAACCAGCATCCCAGTTCCTAGAGGAAGTGTTGGTGTGTCTGACAGAAGTTTGGAGACTCTGAGTGCGTTCAAACACTAACGGCAGTAGTCTATTCCTTATATTCAATTCAGTGAGAATTATAGATACAAGCAATGATTATTTTGTGGAGCACAATGAAAGCACGTTTCAATCAGATCGTGGCCCTTTTCCATAAGTCTTGCTTTCTGGAACAGAGCAGTGGGTTCAACCCTGTTGTACTTTATCTCAAACCAGGTGGTCTTCTCTAGCTTCTATCAACTTGCCTGAGACACACGGTAAGTACTGGCTTCTTGCCCCTCAGTCATCCTTAGGGGACAATGATTTGCTTCTTGGCTTTTGAAAGGTGATTTAATTCAGGCGTAACATAGCCCCTTTTCTGTAAGAGGAAAGAATCTTAAAAAAAGAAAAAAGAAAAAAAAAAAACTAGAAAATCCTCTGTTGTCCACAAACCCACACATCCCTGGTTGTACGGAACATCATAGTTTCTTGTTCACAGGTAGCTTTAACAGATAGATGCGGGGATGCCAGCTAAGCCAAGTGATGAGAAAACAAAACAAAACAGTGGATAAGGGCTCATCATTAAAATCAACTATTTGTATCATTTATATAGCCCCCAGACCAATTATTCTGGGAACTGTGTCTTTCTGGAATTTTCTGTCACCATCATTCATTTTCCCAATTCTGTAACACCATAATACCCTCTTTCTCTTGTCTAACACAGACATAGAAGAGTTGTTAGCAATAATGTTAATGACTGAACAGTATTTACTGAACATTAACTGTATGCCTCACTGTTCCTTGTAAAGTTACATGAAAATCATCACAATGCTTAAGGACAACCAAAGTCTAGAGAGGTTAGTTTCTTGACTAAGGGCAGGTAACTTGTACAAAAGGGCTGGAAAGAGAATCAAACCCAAGCTATCGGACTCCAGTGGCTGGTGATAGAAGGTGCAAGAAAGTGTCTGTTGACTGACTATGTGAAAACCATACTTCCCGCAACACTCGCCAGAGGGAAGAAATCAAATCCATATGTCGAGATGGTCTGGACAGGCAGGCTGCTGGAAGGCAGAGTATCATTACAGCTATTAAGACAATGCAGAGGGCTATTTTGGTGCTCAGATCTGTGCAGCCAGATGGAAATCGTAGTTCAAGCTTAGTGTTGTCAGACAGCAGAGGCTGTGGGCAAAGGGGAAGGCACGGGTGAGCGATTTTTGACTGTTTATCTCTAATGTGTGTGGCCAGTGTCACTCCCATCTTTGATGGCTGTGATTTATTCTATTATACTGTCAGGATTAAAACACCTTAGCAGGAGAAAAATAAAGGGAGGGATATAAATGGTGTGTCATTGATGTGACAGATGCAATTTCTCTGGAAACCATAGAGGATGAGGGTATGGAAACTCTCAAAAATGCCATGACCATAGAATATCAGAACCGAACAAACCTTTAGGGACCATCTGTTTCAAGCCACTCATTTGAGAGATGAGGAAACTAAGACTCAGAAAGCTTATGTGGTGACCAAAGTAACACAAGCTCCTAAACTTAGAGCAAGAACCCTAGCTCCCACCGCCCAGTTCAGTATTCATCCAGCAACTTCACCTGCTGGTGAGGTCCAGTGTTCCTTCCTCTCAATTCAGAGTTGAGATTCACATTAAGTAAAAAAAGAAAAATCTGTTTTTATTTTAGCAAGAGTAAAGAAAAGTAGAAAGCACAAGCTGGAAATTCTCTCCTTTGCTCTCCAGTATCCATACAATGTTAACACTGAGACTGTGGTCCTTGGCTCTCTTTGCTGTTGCTATCTTTTGCAGCTAGCTCCTTTCCCTTCTCTGAACAAAAGGAGATCCTTGTCACCTCCTCACCCTTGTTAAATGATGGGGTGGGTCATTCTCTGCCTGTTGCAGCTTTCAGCTCCTTCCTGCGTCCTCACCCATCCTTGCCTAGACCTCTTCATCCACCGTCTCTCTCCTGCTCTTTCCTGTGTGAATAGAGAGAAAGGATCCGAGTAAGTCAAAGTCCTGTCCTGCCAAGGAACCCAGGCACCCGTCTCTCCACCTCATGCCTCCTTCCTCACTCATTCCTCTGCACCAATCTTTCAGCAATTCAGATTCTCTGAAATCCTTAAAATCAGTAGAAAAGCACAGATTCTGAAGCAGGATGACCTAGCTTTAAGCCTAATCCTGATCACAGTGAGCCATGCAACATGGGACAAGTCTGAGACAAGTCTCCCTGGGCCAGAGTCATCTTCTGTACAATTGGTATCCTAGATAAAGTTCCTACACCCAGTATTATTCTAGGGGTGAA
Source organism: Macaca thibetana thibetana (assembly GCF_024542745.1). Lineage (NCBI taxonomy): Eukaryota > Metazoa > Chordata > Mammalia > Primates > Cercopithecidae > Macaca > Macaca thibetana. The sequence continues at coordinate 14,446,738 of NC_065583.1, read as the reverse complement.
GTTCAATGAGGACAAAATACTTTGTAAAGAGTGTTTATTAGCACCAAATTGTTACTGTGGGTGAAATGCCTAAATTACTTTGTAAACTCCTCAGCCCTATTAGAAAATCATCTTGTGCTCAGACTTGATCATGCATTGACAGGGACTTCCTGTGAGATGTGCTGTCTCAGCCCAGGAGACTGAATCCAGCAGCCTCCAAGAGTGCTGTGTTCCCCTCAGGCCACGCTGCCCATCAGAGACAGTCTGTGTTCACCCAGAAACAGGGCCAACATCTTTCCAGCTCTGAATTCTGGTTATCACTTGGCTGGATGCGACGTTGCTTGTGGCCCAAATCTCACAATGTTCCTCATGTAAATATGCTGTCAGGCTCTGCCCATGGTGTTCTCTCTCTAAGAAATGAAGTCTGGCAAGGAGATTAAGCTTAGAATTGAGAGCACAGTGTTTTCATTTCTCTAGTTTCTAACTTGAAGCCACACAGGGAAACCATTTTGGGAGTGAAGGGGTGGGAGGGCATTCCTGCTCAGAGCTCAGAATCATCAAAGCCCAACCTTGACACTTAATAAAAGTATCACTAGAATTGCCTGGAGTTCTGAATTACTGAATTTTGTAGGGACTTAAATGTCTATATTGTGTGTGTTTGTGGGGGTGGGGGTGGGGGTTAAGTTATTTTAAAAACCCCCCAAAAAAACAAATCACAATATCACCTTCCTATAGAATGATCCTTGTGTCCTCCAGGAAGTCTTCTATTTTGTATCCCTACACTGAAGCAGGTAAGTTTGCTATGGATCTGATACCAGAAAGAAGAAAGGAAAGAACAAAGATGGCCGCTCTACCTTTCTCTGACCCCACTGGGTTGATACTACAGATGGTCCCTGCTTTACAATTCTCCACTTCACTATGATGCAAAAGTGATATGCATTCAGCACTCTTCTGACTTAGGATGGGATTAAGTCCGGATAAACTTGTTGTAAATTGAGAATATCGTAAGTCGAAAATGCACTTTTGACTTACCATATTTTCAACATATGATGGGTTTATTCGTAAGTCAAGGAACATCTATAGAATAGGCACAATCTCTCCCAAAGCTCAAACCAAGATGAACCCCTCAGAAAAACGAACGTTTGCAAACAGTTGGAAAAACCTCTGCTATGTGTTTTATCCTCACCCCTTTCAAACCTTAGGGCTATGGAAAGGCTTTAGAACCTCAAATCCAAGCTATGACTTTAAGCTGCAGGAGATCACTCTGTCAACAAACACTTAACCTAAGGTTCATGTTGTCCCTAGTTTTGTTTGAGACCTGGGGATACAGATGCTAAGAAGGTAGTCCATGCTCTCAGGAAACCCACAAGCTACTCCAGGAGAGGCTAAAAGAGTCTTATAATGCTAATACCATAGAGAAATGACCTGGTAGACAAACCACGGTATTATGGGAGCAGAAGCCAAGGCTTCCCGGAGACCCTTGTAGGGGAGATTTTGTGCTGCGAGTCAGAGTTGAGTTTGCTGAAGGTTTCCTGACATCCATTTAGGTTTGCTCTAGTGTGAACTAGATTACTAAAATAGACAGAGAAAATAGCATCCTGATATTTAAATATATGATTACCCTTTCTTTATAAGTACTTAGCTGGAAGTGTCTTCGGATGAATACTAAAGCGCGTATCTGTGAATGTAGACCATATTGGAAACAGATTTACTGTCCCAAAGCGTAGTGCTTACTCAGCCATCTGATGAGATGTGAGCACTGAGCAGTTTGAGAGGGATGCATAGAGCTGTTTTATTACAAGATGCTGTTATGAGTTATAGCAGCTTTCCTTATGCTCTACGGCTGTCGCCAAACAAGTTACATGAATATAAGCAGTTTTATTTGCAATTTTTTGCTTACATTTTCTTAGCGTATTCGGATTATAGCTTCTCACAGCTCCACTCATGCTCCTGTGGCTGTCCCAGTATATTGCTTTATTCAGAGCCAAAAGGAGCCTTTAAAAATATTTGTAGAAAGTCCTCCTTAGAGTATGCAGTGCTAGTGTTTATTGATGCTGTCACCTGGCACTTGTTTTTGTTTTTGTTTAAAAAAAAGAAAGAAAGAAAAAAAAAAGAGGCATCTTCACTCTTGGATATAATGTGTTTCTTTCAGAGAAAACTTAATAAGTACATGAATTTGCCTTTCGTTTGATGCAGTTGCAGTAACTCCTGTGTAGGAGGTTTTGTATTTCAGGAAAACAAAACAAAACAAAACAAAAACAAAAAATGAAAAACAACAAACAGAGTTTTGAATTTCAGTTGATCAGCATTGAACCTGAAACAACTAAAATAAGAGAGAATTAATTTTGTCTGAGAGATATACACCAGGCTCAGTTGTTACACACAAGTTACAGGCTGGAAAATTAGTGTCGTTGATTTCCCTGGAATGTGTGAAAGTGAATCAGAAATTGATGACGTTAATAAAAATGATAATAACAGTAAATTAGTTTATACTAAATGTAAATAATTGTTATGCTGGGACCTAAATGAACCTGCAACAGCTAGGGACTTAGTATGAACACAGTTTATTCTTATTTTATTAAGCATCCTCTAAATCGAAATATTGTTATTAATAATTAAAATAAATATTTACAATGCTCAGTATTCAGAGCCTGTCCTCATCTCACCATTTATTTTGGGAAAATAGCATGTTCTTTAGCACTTGGCTTGGTCCAGGGCTTAGGGGACACTGGACATTTGAACACGACTGCATAACCAAGCTTCACTGAGGAGTAGGGACAGGTGCCAGGTGGGGTTTTAGGTAATTTGAAGGATTAGTCTTTAAACAGTCTTTTAAATTACTTTGCGTTGTAGTCTTTTTTTTCTGATTATAAAAATAATTCACATCCATTTTAAAGAATTTGGAAATAATAAGTATATAAAGAAGAAAATTAAAATAGCCTATCATTTTACTGCTGAATAGCAATTGTTTTTATCATTTTGGCATATTTATTTCCCAGTCTTTGAGTTGTTTGTGTGTATGTGGAATGTATTTTCAAAATTGGAATTATATGTGCTATTTATATATTACTCTGTTCATTTTACTTTTGTCATGAATACTTTCCTTTCCTTAAATTGTTCTTCTGAAATATGATTTCTTTAACAATGATGTGGCATTGTCATATAGATATATCACACTGTACTTTCCATCTAATCATTTTCCCAATAGAATTTTAGTTTTAGTGCATTTTTCTTTATTATAATACTTCTGTGAACATCATTTTACATAAATCTTTGTGTATGTCACTCATTTCTTCAGAATAAATTTGTATTTAAAATTATGCTAATGTAGAGGTAATAAAAGAACGAGTAGGCCAGGTTTTGATATAGGTACAAATGTTTGGGGCATGCATCTAAAATCAAAAATGCTTCTTAACACAAATTTTAAATTTTACTTACAAATCATATTCTAAATTTTTCAGCCACATATGCAACAATCCCTTTATATCATATTCTGAAATGCATCATTCTGTTGTAATGATATTTTGTTAAACAAATTTTAAATCGTGTGAATGTAGAGATCTTATGTCATTTTATCTGGAGCCTAGTTAAGGGGGAATTTTTTAAGGTCATATGACTATCCTTTAAACCTCAATTTCTTTGCAATAGCATCATGATGACTACATCCTAGGAAATCTGGAGTTGTAAGCATAATTATAGGCTTAATTGTTTTCCCTTGACCATATGCATATATTGTTGTATACATATACATTTGTGCATAAATACACACGTTAAATATATATATTACATAAATGGCATGTAACATATTACACATATTAAGCACAATGAAACATGTATTTATATATTTGTGTTCATGAACATACACAACATCATAATTTTAAACATATATTTTCTAAAGAGTTTGTGCATACAGTCACAAGATTTGGCGCATGTGATGTGTTTTAATCAGGTGACCTTTAGAACAATAAATACAATGCTATATATAGCAATCTGGTCTACTGTTAGTCTACACTTGCCCCCGCTGTAAAATATTGCTGAGAGTTTATGTCAAAAGGAGCTCTTGCATCATGGTCCAAAGCAGACATTCCCCGAACAAAAAAAAAAAATGGAGTCAAAAGACACAGACAGGACTTCCTTTTCTGTCTCATTTTTTATATATCTGTGGGAAGCTTTCCGCCTATACAACAAATCATTCCTAGGGAGGGCTGCATCACGATACGAGAAACGAACAAAAAAAGAAATGATTTCTGATTCCCATGGGAAAAATTGGTCTTATGTGAAAATTAAACTCAGTGTGTTATAACATTTGCTACATAAACCTGAACAAAAGAAAAAAAAAAAACTTGTGAGAAGATGCTTTTTCTCTCCACAGTTATCTTTCATAACTATCTCTTTAGTTTCTGTGATGCTGCCCAAATTCTTTGGTCTACACTGCAGTGTTCTCAGAGGGTTCAGCACGTGCTCTTCCAGACCAGACCCTGGTAAAGCAGAATCAAGCGACAGGATAGCCCTGCCCTCATGAAACCTTGACCTTGACTCTTTTTTTTCTTCTTCTTTTCTTTTTTTTTTTTTTTTTAATGGAGTCTCCTTCTGTCACCCAGGCTGGAGTGCTATGGCCTGATCTCAGCTCACTGCAACCTCCGCCTCCCTGGGTTCAAGCAATTCTCCCACCTCAGCTTCCCAAGTAGCTGAGATTACAGGCACCCACCACCACTCCTGGCTAATTTTTGTATTTTTAGTAGAGACGGGGTTTTGACATGTTGGCCAGGCTGGCCTCAAACTCCTGACCTCAAGTGATGCATCCTCCTCAGCCTCTCAAAGTGCTGGGATTACAAGTGTGAGCCACCGCACCCAACCTGGCCTTGACGCTTGACTCAGTTTTCTCTGCTCTGGGCATCTATGTTCTTCCGACCACGATGCAAGAATTCCAGGGCTGTCCAATCTTTTGGCTTCCTTGGGCCATATTGGAAGAAAAAGAATTGTCTTGGAGCATACATAAAATACATGAATACAGGCCAGGAGTGGTGGCTCACGCCTGTAATCCCAGCACTTTGGGAGGCCGAGTCAGGTGGATCACGAGGTCAGGAGTTCGAGACCAGCCTGACCAAATTTGTGAAATCCCTTATCTGCTAAAAATACAAATATTAGCTGGGTGTGGTGGCAGGTGCCTGTAATCCCAGTTACTCAGGAGGCTGAGGCAGGAGAATCATTTGAACCTGGGAGACGGAGGTTGCAGTGAACCAAGATGGTGCCACTGCACTCCAGCCTGGCGAGAGGGAGACGCCGTCTAAAACAAACAGAAAACAAACAAACAACAACAACAACAAACACAAACACTAACGATAGCTGATGAGGTAAATTTTTAAAAAATTACAAAAAAATCTCATAATGTTTTAAGAAAGTTTATAAATTTGTGTTCGGCTGCATTAAAAACTGTCCTGGGCTGCATGCAGCCCAGGCCATGGGTTGGATAAGCTTGCTCTAAGCAATGCTTTACAGCAAGGACAAGTGGAGACTAACAGTAGATCAAATGTCTATATGGACTACAGTGTTTATTATTAAGTCTCTGACACCAGTATACTTCACTTGGCCAGTAACTTATCCACCGTAAGCCTCCATTTTCTCCCCTAGAATGAGATCAAAAGAGGCATAAATGATTGCCCTTCTTCCATGATTTGCTCTATCTCTGCCTCTATGTAGACTCAGTTCTTGCTCTTCGACTGACTTGGTAGATCCTTGAATATACATAGTCGGCTTAATTCCAAATAATTAGTACTAAAGTAGGAAAATTCTGGTGAGAGACAACGGCAACTACGTTTAAAGGTACAAATATAGGTGAATCCCATTTGGAGTAAAGAACCTCCAGATGTCCTCAAAATAAGTATCCTTTCTCCTCCACCTATTCCCTGTCCCGAGTCTCATTTTCATGGTCAACAAGACCCTCTACCAGATCACGTCATCCCCCACTCCTGATACAAGAGGATAATGTTTATAAATATTGAATGACTGACGTGTCCTCTCAGCGTTGCCATATAGAGTGGCAAATAATGTTGGAAGGAAATCGGGAATTTTGGAAAGGATTCATATGGATATTAATTATACAAGTGTGGGCTCCAAAATCTCTTTGGTTAGGTTTTTCCCACCTGCACTCCTAAAGAATTGAATGTTTGTTCTTCTATTATGCTTATCAGTAAATTCTTAATTTTGTTAAAGAAAAAAACAAATCCAGGGCAAGTGCTTACATTATCACCATCATCTGCTTGAAGCCTGAATTTCATTAAGTAGATTGTTAATAAAATGAGGAATGATATATCACAACTGCAATGCTGTGTCTCCCAAAGTTAATGAAGAGTTATAATTTTCTAGACGACAAATTAAAAGGCTGTTAAAATAGTTGGTAAGACTGTCAACAGATTTAGCAACATTCCAATTAAAAACAGGGCATTAAAGAGAATTAAAATCTTGAATTTGGAGAAATGAGAAAATATGCTTAATATGTGATTTAATATAGTTAAAAGCCCTGGAACTTTATATAAGATGAGATGGATGTCATTTTAAAGATATCATGACACATTTTTTCAAAAATGGGACATCACCATCTAATACAATTTCACAGACTTGATGAACAATTTGTTTGCCATTAAAATTATATTTTTGAATGTATAAGTAACATTAAAGCAATAACATTTTAATATATATATTATAAGATATGATATGTATAGCCTTAATATATATTAATGATATACACATTTACCTATCACCCTTTTCTAACAAATCAATAGCTTTTTTTTTTTTTTTTTCATTTTCACTGATGTACTTATCTATCTGGATACATTTTTATACAAAAAATAGATTTGTATACAAAAGTTACACTTTTGCCTGCTTTTTTCAATTATACCTCAGTCTTATATATCTTAAATGTTTTCCTTTTTAATCACTAAACACCATTATTTGAATTGATGTGCTACATTTTACTTAACCATTCCTTTTTTGGTTAAATAGTTAGGTCCTTTCCACTTTTTACTATAATAAATAACATTCAATAAACATTTTCATATACATTTAGAGTAAGTTTCTGGAAATTAAATTACTAGATCAAAAAGTATTAATGCATTTGTGGTTGTTTCAACATTATCAAACTGCGTATCAAACGACTTTTATCATTTTACACCAGTAATTTAACTACAGTTGTAATTCAATGACAAGGTGGATAGGATTTGAAGGCATCATTATTTTATAATTTTTGCAAAATTAGTAGGTAAGTTGGTACCATATGGTTGTTAACTTATTTTTAACCAATCTGCTCCAAGAATTTCACAGATAATTAGATAACATGACCATTTTCTCTATTAATTTCATTTTCTATATGTTATTGTTTGACAAGTGGTAATATGCTTGGTGCCCCACATATGATGCCATAATTTTCTTTTAGCAGATTTTGGAGGTATTCACAGCATTGAGATTAAGCATCGCTCAAACAAAGATACCCATGGAATGAATAGGCTCCTGTTGCCAGAAACAATATTTGACAAAGTAAAACAAAGTGTTCAGAGACATATTATAGAGTCAATAACAGGTATACTGAGGATGATTTTTTTCAAGGGTGCTAAACTTGAAAATTGACCCTTTTTATGAGTATTTCAGGAGCTAGAGAATCCCTCCTATTCCTAAAACAAAGGTGAAGGAGAAACAGGGAAAGACAGAGACCTCCAACAAACAGAATGAATAGCTGGAGTGGACGGGCTGTCTCTGGGAGTGGGCATTCTATAGAATGCAAGCAGTGGGGATAAACAAACGCTTTTTACATTTCCCACCCTTGTTAAGTGAAAAAGAAAATTAGGAACGAATAACAACCAACAACGAACTAACAACTGTAGCTAGAGTTACAGAAATCCACCTTGTGAAATAGAGACCTTGGGTCCAAAGCGTCTATTTGCATTTCACTGTTTCTGCCTGGAACAACTCTGTTAGCATGGCTCACTCCCTAGTCCCTGCAGGTCTCTGCTCAAACATTACCTCCCCTCCCTACTCTCTACAAAATATAAAGCTCTGTAGAGCCCACTTGCCATTCCATTCACTCCCTGTTCTTTTTTATCATGCCTCATGCTTCTTGATCTAACATTTGCTTAATTGCTTATTTATTTACTCATCTATATACTGCAAGAATGTAAGCTTCATAAAGGCAGAGATATGTACTGTATCCTTACAGCTTGATAGAACAATACCTGGCATGTAATGGACGCATCATAAATATTTGTTGAGTGAGGGAATGAATGAATGAATTGTGAAAGATCGCCAATGGATAAATTACCCAAACTCTGGTTGATATAGCCAACCTGATACAAATCAATGACCATTCCAGTGCAGAGTTGTACATGAGCAGATGCAGTATTGGGGCCACAACACCACGTAAGGTTGGATCTGGAATTATACCTTTCTTGTAATCATATCTGTCTAAGTGTTTCTTATTTCTTTCTGAAGAGGGATTAAAGACAGATTCTACAAGTTCACTGTATATTATTTTCAGTTAGGTATGAGTATCCATACATGTTTACGTGTGCATGTGTGTATACACCTACATATACATAGGTACAAATATATACACACATATCCACACATCCCCATACATAAGTTTGTATATGTGTATTAAGTTCACTTTAGTAAACTCTGTAGAGGACATTCCATTGAGTACAATCGGTAGAGTCAGATAATGTCGACCAATATTTTTCTGTCTTTTTAAAGCTTGTTAAGAATTTCTTGAGACACTGCAAAGGAGAAAAGCCTGGAACAAGTGAATTTAAACTGATAATTACAGTTAGAATCTGGTACTTATATTGCGTAAGACAGAGTTATAACTGTGTAAAGAGTTCTGCTTTATTGTGGCTAATTATGCTCTTCTAAGAAGAGTGTTGCCAAAAAAAGAACACATAGTCAACAATGTCCCAGCCTTCCTCTGCACACCCCCCAATACCAATGTCTTCTTATGTCTCAGTCCTCTCCTCATCATCCCTTGGTCACTTTTCAGACTTTATTTTCTTATCACATTGATAACTTGTAGTATCATTAACCCTTGACACTCATCTCATCTACAATTCCCCTAAACCAGTAGACGTCCCTAATTTAAAATGGCCATAGTCATCAAAGGCAGAAATTCTGCTTCCTCTCAGCAGTCAGTAATACAACTAGAAAGGATCCCTTCAGTAGGTTCATGATTCTTCCTATTCAAGAAATGGCCGTTGGTGTTTTGCCTTTGACATCAATTGCTTTTATTTTTATATTTAATTCTTACTCATCTTTTAAAATTTTCTTTTCTCAATTCTAAGTCAAATCAGCACTAAACTGTCTCTGTGGTGGTTACATATCTCAGTTCCTCTTTCATCTTACCGTAGAATGGAGACTCATAATGCTAGAGAAGACCATGAAAAGAACAACTCATCAACCCTACAGTTAATCACTAAGAGAATTGAGCTCTCTTGCCATCTACCTTTCTATCGGGAAATGGATTCCTGAACATCTCTCTATTATTCCTTCTGTGTGTTGTGCTCAACGGAAATTTTCCACATCTCCATCTCTGTGACTCTACTGTCAAGAGCAATCTCTTAGGCACTGCCTGCCATTGTGATTATTGCCAATATCACTGAATTAAGGTAATCAGGCCACATTCATTGCATGCACTTGGAGAAGAAGCTGAAACCACAGGTAAAATTGAAATGTCCTGTAATAGCCATTTCTGTGTCGGTTTCCTGTTCCTTTCCCTAAAGTGCATTTGCTTTTGCTTTTCCTCCTTGCCTGCTGGGATCATTGTGTGGGTGTGAGTGTCTGAGGGTTCAGGCTGATAAGTTGCAAAGGGAAGAGGGGATAAAAAGTCACACAGCTTAAATAAATAAATGCATGAAAATATGTGGTACTCTAGCATGCCCTACCGCCATGTCTCCATCACTACACAAGGATGTCCTCATAGATTAACTTCAGCATCAGAATTCTGAAAGCAGAGAAGCAAAAGTAGCAGCTGTGGGAGCTCCCTAAAGTGGAATCGGGCATGACACTCTGAATTTTGAAATTGCAAACCCACAGTTCAGTAGGTTGCAGCAACACAGAATGCAGATGGTGTGTTCCTTTGGATTGTCAGTGTAGTTCTACAGTATATATAAATGGCTTCGGTTCACTCCTGTTGGCTCTGTCACTGCCTTTTAACATCAATGTGACAGTAAAGCCATGTTGCAGTGACAATCATGTGTTGGTAATGGGGCTCAGAGGAGAATACCTTGAGAAAATTTGAAATTAACCATTTCAGAATAGAAAAGTGTTTTAAATATTATTCATGTTAGAAAAACAAGAAGCATAGTGCACTAGACATACAAGGTTACTACAATAACTTGGATTCACTTAATGCATGTTGTGGAATTTAAGAATAGATGAAATTGTTCATTTTTTTTTTACACAATTACATGTTTTCCCCCACAGTATGAATAAAACGAGATAAGTGCACATTATAACCATCTCAGTGATTAAACCATCTTCTTTTCATCTGTAAATATCATATAATAGCGTCAGAGTAAACACAAGGCTGTAATTAACTTTAAGGCCTTCACTGATGCACTATCAAAATGGGGCCTTACTGCCTTCCAATGGCAGCTGAGTCAAAAAGAACAGTTTCCATTTAGAAATAATGTTCGGAGGTTTTATTCAGGATCCTATGCCTTACTTCCCAACACACAGCCTCAATGGTCAGTTAGAAATAGGTTCCCTGCCATTTACAATATCTCATGCTCTTCCTGGTGTTCCCAACAGCTTTGAGACTCAGAGCTCACAAGTGGAATCTGTGCATGTGAGACTTATTTAAAAAGGAAAGTTTTTAAATTTTGTGAATTACATTTTTGAAACTGTCAGCTTAGAGTTGTCTTCCATTAAGTTGATAGAACGTGAAGCAATAGGAGAGCAGGTAGAATAATACCTTCTTAGCAGAATGTTATGCCTTGCAAAGGCAACTTGTCATTTGAGGCTTTCTTTTATCGGATATTAGAGATTTTTTAAAAAAATCTGTCTATTGATTTACATACAGTTGGCCAATTTAAAATGATGACTTTATTTCACTAATGACCAATCAGTGAAAGGAATTTAAAATCAATTAACTCTGTGTGGGGCCAGACTGAACATTATTTGTTTCACTGTTGTAGAATGTCTATAGAATATACTGCATGTAAAGCATATTGTAGTTAAGGCTCAAATGTACTAATTCTGCTTTTTAGTTATATGACCTTGAGCAAGTGAATACATTTCTCAGTTTCAGGGTTTTTGTTTTTGCTTTTTCCTTTAAATGATGATAATACTACTTTCTTTTGGTTAGTTGTGTGTATTAAATTAGAAAATCCATGTAAAGGCACTTAACAAGTTGCCTGGCATTTAGAAGTCCTCAGACAGTGTTAACAATGATCATTATTATGTTAATTACATTTACCCATACAACCTAGGATAGCTATAGGGGAAAACCAAAAGCCAACTTTATTTATCCATCTGCATTTTTTAAAAGCCTTTCAGAATCTTACTGTACAAATGATTTAGAATCACAGATGGTTAATACTAGGAGGAAAACAACTAGATTTCGTTTACCCTTCTTACTGTACAGTTGAAAAACAATACCCAGGGAAGTCTAGGAAGTGACTCTTCCAATAACATGCATCTATTTGGAGGAAGAAGCTGCATCAGGGTGCTAGGTTTTCTCCAATCAGGTGTGATTTCTGCTATGCCATATGGCTTTCAAATATATCTGCTTAAAAATTAACTGGAAATAGGATGACTTGTCTTTGAAAACAGAATTACTTCAGTGTCACCTCACTTTATATTCAAACCTACCTAGAATCTATTAAATGACTGGAATCAAGGGATCAGTTAGTATGCACAATATAACCAATTGTAATAAGCAAGGTCACTACTGTGTTAAACACTATATGCAACCAATCTTTGACCATTCATTCTGCAAATACTTATTAAAACCTCTGGTGTATGTCAGGCACTCTACTAGCAGTAATGATAGTTAATATGTGTTGAACACTTATGACATTTCAGGCCACAGGCTAAGAACTTTGCTTATGTAATCTAGTTTGACTCTAACAGAAATTTTACCAAGTAAGTACTTCTATTAGTCCCACTTTATGATATGATGAAAAACAAAAAATCAAATAAGAAACAAGTCCTCATTCTATCTTAACAGATGATCTGCTGTGCTGTAGCCTCAGGAATAAAAACAGTGTTTGTCTTCTGACACATAGATGATGCCTAAAATATTTGTTTAATGGATCAGCATACAGCCTAATGGGAATTAAATGCAGACAAAAATTAATACAATAAAACTAGTCCAGGCAGTACAAAATACAGCACATTGAAATATAGTTAAGGCCCAAAAGAAGAAATGGGCTTATTCGGGAAAGACCTGAATTGACAGATTCTGCAGGTAAATCCTGACTTAAATGACATTTTAGATCCTTGCCTTCTTTTCTTTTGATGGACACAGAAGGAGATCATTCAGGGCCTAGCCACATAGGAGTGCTATGGTTTGAATGTTTGTTCCCTCTGAAACTCATGTCGAGGTTTAATTGCCATTGTAACAGTATTAAGAGGTGGGACCTTTAAGGCATGATTAAGGCATGAGAGCTCTGCCTTGGGGGTGAGATTAATGCCATTATAAAAGAGCAAGTTGAGCCCTGTCTTGCTGTCTTGCTCACTTGACCTCTTGCCTTCCAACATGTTGATGACACAGCAAGAAGGCCCTCACCAGATGCTGGCACTTTAAAATTGGACTTTCCAGCCTCCAGAACTGAGCCAATAAATTTCTGCTCATTGTAAATTACCCAGTCTCAGCTATTATGTTATAGTAGCACAAAACAGACTAAGACAAGAGACAACTTATTTTTTATGTTCGTTCAAAGCTTCGTTTTCAAGTATCCCTTTTACTTTTAGAGGAATTTCTTCCTATAAAGACAAAAATTAAAAATAAAAACATAAACAAGAAAACCTAAAATCTAGAACATACCTGCAATGCTGATTTCCTGTTTTGTTCTTTCAAGTCACTTTCTTAGGATAGAGTCACTACTGTGAGCATTTAGAGCCCCTGAAATAAATTCTCCATTTTCAAATGACCTTTCAAGAAGGGACTAGAAAATTGCTAGATAAGTGAAAAAAGATTTTTATTTTAAAAAAATTGATACTCTTCTCTGGAAATTTTATTACAGTTCTAGCTGTGATATGTATTCACAAAATTTAAAAAAAAGATAATCCAAGAGTAAGATGCAAACTCATTTTTTTTTTTGGCCTGTGTATGAAAATAGACAAAGAAAAATATAGGGCATTTTGGGGCTGTTTAGGCCAGGATAAAAAAGGAAATGGGTGTCATTCCTGAAGCTTCTCTCTCTGGCCTGCTTTTTCCTTTTCTATCTGGAGGCTGACAGACAGGAATCACATAGAAGTTATTTTGAAGGTAATTTTATGTGGAGTGGAGACGTTTTTCCCCTTCTGCAGACATGAACCTTGAGAATGTATCACCAGCTTCAAGGTAAGAAACTTTTTTGCCATGAATTTGCCTGCTCTAACTTTCCTCAACTTTGGTCTCTCAGTCAACAACTTGCCCCTCGTTATCAGCCCAGTGGTTAGGTGGTTTGCTAAGGTAGAGGGGAAGCAAAGCAGCTTAGGCTGGAGTGGCCAGAATACCCATCCATCCCTGCTTTGTGTTATGCTTTCTCTGTATATGAGCTCTAGGTTAGTTCTATCTGCTCAAACTTTTGTTTGTTTCCCCTTAATGTCTGCCTGAGCATTGAATCTGTTGTCTTGATGCCCTGGTTTTTTTTTTTTTTTTTTTTTTTTTTGGGCGGGGGGTTAGTTGGGGAATGGAGGCACTCACTGTGCCACCCAGACTGGCTTACAGTGGTGATCTCGGCTCACTGCAACCTCTGCCTCCCGGGTTCAAGCAATTCTCTGGCTTCAGCCTCCCTAGTAGCTTGGGACTATAGGCATGTACCACCATGTCTGACTAGTTGTTTTGTATTTTTAGTAGAGACAGGGTTTCACCTTGTTGGCCAGGCTGGTCTCGAACTCCTGACCTCAAGTGATCCGCCCACCTCGACCTCCCAAAGTGCTGGGATTGTAGACGTAAGCCACCATGCCTGGCTGCTGCCTTGGCTTTTATGTCTTCTTGACACTCTTTGATTTGTGTATTTATGATGCTCGTTTATTTAAGTGCTGGAAAAAACATATATCCGGGGCCCACAGTGAGTCGTATCTCAGCCTTCGGTGAACTTGGCTTTGTATTCTGGCCCATGGAGAGAAAATCTCTGCATTTCCCTCTCCAAGAAACACCACCCAAACACTTGGGTTCTAGATTCTAATAGATCACATTCAAATCCACTGCATTGCTCCTGATTATGTGACCTCAGCTATGCAAGTTTTGTGTACCTTTTCCTTTTTTTTCTATAGGGTTGTGAAGACCAAATGAGATGGCTCATATGAAATGCTTAGCCCAGTGCTCAAGAACTCTTAATTACCTTTTCCCTCCCAATTTTTTTAATCTCCCCACTCTTCCTTGAAGGTGAAAATAAACATCACTGTCCAAAAGAAAAACAGGATGGAATCAAGATTAAATGATTAAAGCTGGAATTTTCCTTTTACGTACTTAACCAGTGGGTCACTCAAGGTACTTCACAATTTGTTGAGAGAACCATTAAACACCATTAGTAGGTCATTTGCCACTGACTTCAAAACTATAGTCTTTAAAACCCAGCCAAATAGGGAAATCATCTTAATAGCTCCGATCACTTTGATTTGGGCCAGAAGGCCATGGTGACAGATGCACTAAGCATCTCACAAATAGCGGGGTATTTCCTTTAGCAATTATGATTTACAGAATAGAAATAGTCATGTGCTATTATTATGTAATACGATATCACTTAAAAATGTAAAACTGTCACAGGGGCATTCTGGCCAACTGGCCCTGCACCTTTAACCACCCTTCAGTTTGTTCTGGTCTCATCTGAATGACCCTCACATCATAAAGTGTCTTTTTCTCCTTCAAATTCTGAAAGGAGGATTTATACTAGTACAGCGTATAGAGCGCGACCGAACTTTTGAGACTATCTAGTCTTTTAAAAGTCCTTTAACTATGAGATGTATTATTCTAGTTTGGTTTCCTGAATGTACAGATAAAGAAGCTGATTCAGAACAGTGAATTGGTTTGGCATGGCTAAATGGATAGTAAACAGCTGGTCCAGAATTTGAACTGACATCGTCCTAACTAGTCTAGGTTAAGCTGAAAAATAAAGCCTTTGTTTTATAGATACAGATATGTGTGTATATGTTGCATACATACATATATAATATGTGTGTTATATGTGCACATATGTATGTGGATATATATATTCCCCTCCCTAAAATAGTGCTGAGATGTGTCCTCTGAATATCTAACACCTCTGAGTTTTTTGTTGTATTTTTTTCCTAAATGCAATCAGCTTTTTACTCACTGATAATAAAAATTACATGTGCTAATTTTGGAGAAGTCAAACAATTGAGAAGAGTAGAAAAAGAGCCAAATTTGCCTGAAATTCCAGAAATATCTGTGAAAATTTTGATAAATGTTACATGGGTATATTTCAAATTTCATAAAAGTATAAGTAGAACTCCCAGAGAAAAATCAATGATTGGTTCTTACTACCAGTTTCTACATTCTAACTCAGAGCATATAGTACAGGAAAATGATAGGATTCAAAATGTGGTTCAGGAAAAGCAAATATCAACATCACCTGTGAACTTCAGAGAAATGTACGAAGACAGAACCTCCCCAAGGCTTACTGAATCAAGAGCTCTGAGGGTGGGGCATAGTGATCTGGGTTTTAACAAGTCCACCAGACTATTCTGATTTAAGGTCAAGCTAGAGAACCTATGGCATGATGTATTAGTCTGAAAGAGCTGAGTTTGAATTCTTCTTAGCCGTGACCTTCATTGGATCGTGACCCTAAGTAAGCTAGTCACCCAACTGTTCCTCATGGTGAAGTGAGATAATATTTATCTTAAAGAGTTTTTAAGATTAGATATAAGTCATATGAAGTATTAAATACAGTGACTCGTCCATTGTAGAAACTCAATCAATGACAACCATTATAGAAGACCACCGTTGCTTTCATCAGCAGCTCAGTTACACAGCTCATTTTTGAGAGATGCAATAGCATGCACTGTAGGAGAGAAATACACTGTTGTTAACATTTAAAATATTTCAAATAGCATTACAGCCAGAGAAATAGGATCCATCTAATTCACAATTACATTCCTCGGAAGCAACATATAGTTATTCATTGCCAAGTGGGTCTACTTTCAAAGATGGATAGGTAACTTTTTTCAAAATATTTTAATCCATATAATTTGAGCAAATAATCGGGGACATGAGATTCTACAACGAAAGCTCTGTTTTGATCACAAAACTCCAAACAGCAAATGTGAGAGCATGTATAATTCCATCTTTCTCTTTTTGCCATTTATGGAAAAAACTAAATTGAACCAGGTGGTTGAATCCTTCTTTCAAGAAGGATTAACAGTCACTGGGGCCACAATGTATTTGGATAGAACAAGTGGGAAAAAAATCATGGAAATAAATACGAAATAGAAATAAACATGATTGTGTTTTTAGTTGTATTTGCAATGCCTTACAATATCACTAATATGATAATAATCATCTTAGTATTCCACTTTCAGGTACATTGATCTTAAGGAAGATTACTGAAATGATTTATAGGAAAAAAGAAACAAGGTGAATTTAATAAGGTGCCAGATAACTGCCCTCTGAGTCTATAAAAGTGTTCAGCTAGACTGAATTCTACTTAACCTGACCCAGTGTGGCACAGTTCAAGAAACTGCCTCAGTCTTACTCAAGTGTGAACCTGGCTCTAGCAGACCCTATTGGGTATTAGTTATGGTGATGCTGTATCAAGTCTATGGAGTGTTCATTCCCCTTCCATCTCTGATCCATGTCTTTTAATCTCTTAAATTGAGAATGAATTGCTATTAAAAACTTTCAGTGATTTCAGGAAGATTCTTTAAATGTAAACCAGTAAAATGAAATAATGCAATGACAATATTTAAGTAGGAATATTATGGCAGATAAATTCTTGGAGGTTTACTGCTAATGGCCACTTGACATTTTTAAATAGAGCATTTCAGTAAATCACTGAAAATTAGCCAACAAGAATTTATATTCATCTATTTAAATGATACTTATAAATAAGTAAATACGGTTTAAATATAGTCTGAGTGATGCTGGAATTTATAGCAGGAAATGTCCTAGTGTAGGTTTTCATTCTCGTTCTAATTTCAGATCAAGTCAACAAGCAACTATTGTAGATTTCCCAGGAACGGAGAGGTATGCTAGTTCCTGCAGATCCACAGAGGAGAAAAGCCCAATTCTGCAAGTCCAGTAACTCATTGCCCATGTGAAAATCTGTCACCCTTTGTCCCAGAAAACCTCCTTTTTTAATCAAACAAATGGACTTACAAGACTTCCAGGTTAGAATTTAGAAATGCTCCTAATTATATCTTGTGGATTTTAGCTTTCATAACCTTCAAGAGCTATACACTGGTCAATGGTTTATAATAAATACCAGTGGCATATTTTAATTATGTACATATTAATTCATTCATTTCACAAATATTTACTATGCATGTTCTCTTATATTCCAGACATCGTTCTGGCATAGAAGATGGTAATGGTGAACACGGCAATATCTGTGCTGCCCTGAACTTATAGTCTATAGTTGAGAGATCAACCATGAACTTGTAAATTTCTAAAAAAGATAATTTCGGTTAATGGTGAGTTGTTAAGGAAAAAATAAATGGAGCAATGGCATAGAGAGAGTAACTTTGGAGAGAGATAAGGAAAGGATCTTTTACGTGGACCTGTCTGAAAAGATCTCTCTGGAAAGGTGACATTTGAATTGGAGCCTGAAGGAGGGGCAGAAGCCTGAACGGTGGCCAGGAGGGTGAGGGGCATTCGGAGTGAAGAGTGGTCAGGGCACAGGCTTGAAGAGGAAGTGTTCTCAGTACAGTGCAGGGTTAGAGAGAAAGGTCAGCGGGGCTGGACTTCATGACGAGACAGGGAAACCATCCTATAAGATGAGTTTGGTAAGGAAAGCAGGACATATTTGGTAGTCTTCTAGAGAACATAATTTACTATGTTTTGATATTATAGTGGGAAGTCATTAGATCTGAAGCATGGGAGTATATCTACTTTGTTATTAAATTTCTGGAACTGGCCAAAAATCGTAGTAATTGTATATGTACTCTTAAAATAGAACAAAGTCGGCCAGGTGCGGTGGCTCATGCTTGTGATCCCCGCAACTTGGGAGGCTGAGGTGGGCAGATCACGAGGTCATGAGATAGAGACCATCCTGGTCAACATGTTGAAACATCATCTCTACTAAAAATACAAAAATTAGCCAGACGTGGTGGTGCACGCATGTAGTCCCAGCTACTTGGGAGGCTGAGGCAGGAGAATCGCTTGAACCCAGGAGATGGAGGTTGCAGTGAGCCGAGTTCACACCACTGCACTCCAGCTTGGTGACAGAGTGAGACTCTGTCTCAAAAAATAAATAAATAAATAAATAAAGTCTCCTAAGTCATGTTCAGTTTACATATGGGGAAAACCCCAGAGTTACACTCAGTCATCACTTCAATGCAAGAAGCATGTATAATTACAAAAGTACTCAGCCAGTCTTTTGAAAGATACAATACTGATGAGTTTCTGTCTCAAGTAAGCTGCATGCTATTAGAGAAAGACGCTATATATAATTACCTATGATATACAATTTTAATGAAATAAATTCTATATTGGAAGCCTAAAGGAAAACCCAGCAAATTCTGAATAACATTAAACATTTATTCTACAAATATGTTTTGATTGCCTGGCATATATTAGAAAGGATACAATGGTGAACAAAACATGCCTGGCTCTTGCTCTTATTGAGTTTGTAGTTCAACTGGGGAGGCAGGAATTAAATATGAAATATAGTCACAAATTGGAATAAATACAAAAAGGAGGAAAGAATAGCACTTAAGACAGTATCCGGCACATAGACACCCAATAAATACCAGTTGAATAAATGGTTGTTTATAGTAGAATAATAGGGATTACCATGCCTTAGAGAGAACATGTTCAGAAAAAGCCTCCCCAAGGATTTACTGCTAAAGTTGAGGTCAGAAGAAATGAAGGAATAACCATTTCAAAAGATTTGGAGATGGGATGGCTTCTAAGCAGAGGGTCCAGTATATAGAGGTCCAGGGATGGAAAAGCGTTCTAGAACATGTCGTAAAAACAGACACATGATGTTAGAGCGGAAGAGAGTGGTGAAATAGGGTAGAGTATTGCAGGTCATGAGGAGTTATTTTATAAGTCGGTATGTAAGCCATTGTGGGGCGTTCGTTGTATGTTTAAAAGATCATCCTAATTTCTGCAAAACGAATTGACTATGCGGGGATAAGAGATGATGCATGTGATTATATTGTATGAAATTAGATTTAAAAATGATGATGATTAGGCTAAGATAGTGAAAGTGCAGATGGATGAAAGTGGCTGAATCAAAAGGGTTTGCAGAGGCAGCCACTGGATATAGTGGAATGGTGCATCTTCTGTCTTCCGGTTATTTAAGCTAAAAGCTTGGAGTTATCCTGAATTTATCGCAGGGAGTGTGAACTTGTTTAAAAAAATCAGTTTTCTTATTTCTCTGCTCATAACCCATTCCAATAGTTCAGTAGTTTTTTGTTTGTTTGTTTGTTTAGACGGAGTTTTGCTCTGTCACCAGACTGGAGTGCAGTGGTGCGATCTTGGCTCACTGCAACCTGGGTTCAAGTGATCCTCCTGACTCAACCTCCTGAGTAGCTTGGACTACTCAGGTACACACCACCATGTCCAGCTAATTTTTTTGTATTTTCTGTAGAGATGGGCTTTCACCAAGAGATGGGGCTTCTTAACCTTGTGATCCGCCCACCTTGACCTCCCAAAGTGGATTACAGGCGTGAGCCACCACACTCAGCCAGTTTACCATATCTTTTGAAGAACTGAAACTCTTAAGCCCCTAAAAGCTCTTCCCTCTTATTAAATTTCTTAATCATTCCCCTACTAGTGTCCCCTTTAATTAATCTTAGCTGCCTCACTGGCCTTCTCCCAGCATTCAAATAAAATAGTCACACTACCTCATGGTGTTTTCCCTAGCTGTTCCCTCTAGCTGGAATGCTCATTACCTAGATAGACACTTGAAAATTTTAATTCCTTTATCTCTTGACTGAAATAGCACCTAAACAGTGAGGTCTTCCCTAGTAACTTTATTTAAATGTCCTGACCCTCCTTCTCAGTATACTCTATCATGTTTCTCTGCTTTCCTTCTTTTTAGTGTTTATCAGTATTTAACAAAGTATATATTTTGTTTAGTTTTAGCTTTTTTGGCTTGTCTTCCCACTAAAATAAATGCACTGAGAACTGGGTCTTGTTATTTGTTTATTGCATATCCATGACGTCTAAAATAGTGACCAATACATGTTGGTTGAATGAATAAATACATGACAATAGTTGGAGAAAGGAGTTAGTACCTTCCAGAATAAATGTTGTTATAATAACTAAAGTTGATTGGCCATTTGAAAACAGGTCAGTTGTTGAGTTATTGGCTTCATGCAACAACAATCCCTGTGGGAGATGAGTCTGGGTAGATAGAGTTGGGACTGGTTGGAAGAATCTTCATTAGCTTGTCAAGAAGTTTGGACATGGTCTTATGGAGAGTTAGAATCCATTAGAAAATTTTTAAAGAGAGAGGTGGTGGGCTGGGTGCAGTGGCTCATGCCTGTAATCTCAGCACTTTGGGAGGCCGAGGCAGGGGGATCATGAGGTCAGGAGATAGAGATGATCCTGGCTAACACAATGAAACCCCATCTCTACTAAAAATAAAAATAAAATAAAATAAAATAAAATAAATTAGCCAGGCGTGGTGGCGGGTGCCTGTAGTTCCAGCTACTTGGGAGGCTGAGGCAGGAAAATGGCATGAACCCAGGATGCGGAGCTTGCAGTGAGCCGAGATGGTGCCACTGCACTCCAGCCTGGGTGACAGGGCCAGACTCTGTCTCGAAAAAAAAAAAGAAAGAGAGAGAAGGAGGTGGCATACTCTCCTTATGTTTTATGTTAATAATTTTGGGAATGGTGGGGAGCAAGGAGCATGAGTGGGTAGACATTGGAATTAGGAAAAATCTGTTGAGGAAATTATTGAATTAATCCAGCTATGAGATGTATGAGAAATGTTGAAGCTGAAAATTCAGTTTTAAAAATAGAAATAGAAAGAAGAGGAAGAGATATGGGGGATAGAAATTATGAATTCTTGCTTATAGTAGTGATTACTGTTGTATTTAAAGACATTCTTTCTCATTAAGACAATTTCTTTAGTTTTTCATATCCCTAATTCCTCATAAAGCGTTCATGTCAGTGGATGGTCTTGAATATAGAAATCCACCTTGAGTACCCTAGTACCATTTATTATCAAACAAATTATGTTACTGTCCTGGCTAAAGCATCTAAAACTTTCCTGAAATGTTTTTTTACTAGCAAGGTCGTTGGATTTTTAGAAAATCTCAGTTCTTGTTGTTTCTGTCACGTACCAGACAAGTGACCTTGAGCATGTCATTTAACTTCTCTAAATGTTGTTTCCTTATAGTGTAAAAAAAACATTATGGAAAGAGGATATCAGTGACTTGTATTCAAATATCTAAAGTGTTGTCATAATTATAATAGCCGACCTTAATTGAGTGCTTGATAAATGTCAAATCCTCAGAGTAACACTGTCAGTTTGGGATGATTGGTTAAATATTCCTGTTTTACAGTTGAGGAAACTGAGATGTCGAGAAGGTATTCTGTTTACGTAGGGACGCTTAGTTATTGGTGAAGTCTGGATTTGAATCCAGTCTGTCTGACTCCAGATCTTATGCTTTTAAAAGCTACATGCTTGCTGGGGTAGAAGTAGAAGACTTGTAGCACTTCCAACTCAATGTAAGAAAGAACTTTCAAAAGGCAGAGTGAGAATGAGCTGTTTTCACAGGGAGTGGTCTCCCTGTCAT
Organism: Macaca thibetana thibetana; assembly: GCF_024542745.1. Lineage (NCBI taxonomy): Eukaryota > Metazoa > Chordata > Mammalia > Primates > Cercopithecidae > Macaca > Macaca thibetana. Next base: position 14,424,637 of record NC_065583.1, on the reverse strand, counting down.
AAGACAGCTTCAAGCAGAGACTGGGCACTCATGAGTATCCAGCACTTCCGTTCCGCCAAGTGTTTGTCAAGGAGATCAATAAAATGGTAGCTGAATTAGATGGCTTTGAATTCTTTCATGCTTTAGATTAGATGCTCCAAATCTGAGGATCTAGGAGACAATAGCAATGGTCATCATCATTTCTATTTCCTTTTATTTGCTATAGCATTTGATGTCCATAGCAATTTTCTAGCATTTCTCATTTAACATTCATATGTTTGTATCTTACTCCTCTATCAAAATTTTGAGGACAGGGAGTGCGTTTCATTCTTCCATGTGTTCTCTGATGCGTACACATAAGTTTTGGTCACTATGGGCTTTTAAGTAGTATTATGTGTGTATTACCTATTGAAAAGCATTATGGACCAGGCGCAGTGGCTCAGGCCTGTAATCCCAGCACTTTGAGAGGCCGAGGCGGGCAGATCACAAGGTCAGGAGTTCAAGACCAGCCTGACCAACATGGTGAAATCCTGTCTCTACTAAAAATACAAAAATTAGCTGGGTGTGGTGGCACGTGCCTGTAATCCCAGCTACTTGGGAGGCTGAGGCGGGAGAATCACTTGAACCTGGGAGGCGGAGGCTGCAGTGAGTCAAGATAATGCTACTACACTCCAGCCAGGGCAACAGAGAGAGACTCCGTCTCACAAAAAAATATAATAATAATAAAAGAAAAGAAAAAGAAAAAAAGAAAAGTATTATGAAGAAATAATTTGCTTAATTCTACTTAAATATCAGTTGAAAGAAGAAATTATTTCAAAAATGTATAGCTACATCTGGAAGGTCCTATCAGCTGGCAACTCTTTCAGGATAGAAAGATGGATAGATAGTGCCTATGGGATTATGATCATGGCCCTTTAACTGCCCTCAATGCATCAGTGCGCCGATAGAAGTGAGGACATGGAAAGTCTAAACCTCCTCATCCCACTTTAGAAAGATCAATTTACAATGTAGGATATTCTGTCATCCTAAGACAATCAAAAACTAGACTTTTCTTTGTTGGGTGCAAAAAAGGAAGATGGAGAACCTCTTCTGTTTGCAAGATATATTTTGAAAGAGTGTGAATACAGTGACAGCAAATGCAACTCTTTAAGAGATGCACCATTGAAATAAAAGTGGTAAAAGTGAGACCCATTAAATGTGAGCACCATTGAGTCAAGCTGCATGTAATTATCACAGAAGACAATACGGAAGCAGAGAATGTTGTTAATGATTTGTCAGAGCCCAAGTGGTGTGGAAAACAACTCCGAGTGCATTTACTCCTCCTTTTGTGTAGCCTATCACAATGTAAAATTGAGGGGGCACCTGGCATTAAATACTGTATTTACGAAAATGCGGTAAAAAAATCAAGATAGCATTTAGTGTATTGTTCTTATACAAAAGAGAGAGAAGGAAAAAAATTGCCTTTATCGACCAACGTATTCCAATTATGATGTTTTATTTAAATAATCACAAATGGGCAATTTGTTCAAAGTTATTTCTATATTCCCAGCATGAAATAATCCCCTATCCACTCAAGTTTTTTATGACTCTAAGATGGGATAAGTAGAACCATAATTACAGGAAAAAAATTTGGGCGTTACGATTGTAGTCCAAAGTGTTGGGGCATTCACTTTCGTGGCCTCGGCAGTCCCGTTTGTCTTTGTTGAGGCTCTATTTTCCCCCTCACTTTAGCTATGATTTCCTTATGGTATTTTAAATTAATTATCAATACCTTTTATGCCTTTTTATGTTTTTGTTCTACATTTGTATGGATAGCTCTTGCTATTCTTTGTCAAAATTGCTTCCTGTGCCTCACGTGCTTCTGAACTACAGTTGGATCATGATGAGGGTTTCTTTGCTGGTAGCTGCACCCGCCTCAACAGAAACAGGCTTTGTTCCCTGGAGAACAGCTTTGTGACTACTGAACCAGAAGCTTCAGCATTGCAGGGGAAGGGTCGGAAGATGCAAATTCATGCTTGTTTGGCAGTGGACGCTTGGCTCTGCCCCAGTTTCATCCCCATGAGTAGCATGCATTTATTCCTTGGGATTCTTAATGTGACCTATCACTTCAGGAATATCCTGTGCAGAATTTTATTTGCTTGTACTGGGTTGAGTTCATAAATACTAATCATACAAAAAACCTAATTAGCGCAACAATGAAAATGGAAGCACTGAACATCTGAGTACTTATGAATAGTCTTTCAGCGTTGTTGATTCCATTAGTTATCTTGTATATTTTATGTCCTACATATTACAGTAAAATAGTAATATTCTATAGACACACACTTATTAAGGAAGCCAGGAAGAGATGATACTGGCTATAGACGTTATGGCTGAGTCCCAAACTGAAGAGGCAAATTGATCCTCAGAGTTACATGAAAATACAGGTGATAAATGAGGTAAGAAGTTTGTTTAAAAGGTAAAGGGGAATTAAAGAAAAAATGGATGTGAATTTAAAACCCAGAAACAATAGTGTGTGGACTGGAAATTTCAACATGAATGCATAAGCATTCATCAACAAAGATGTAATCAACAAAGATTAAAGAAATATAACAGTGTTATGGGCATTAAGTAAAATGGATAAAGAGAGGAAAAGTAATCAGAGAAAATCTTTCCATAACAGGAAAACTAAGCCAAATTACAAAAGGATTAGTAGTGCAAATCAGAGAAAATGGGAGGGGGAAACACTCATTGCTTCAGAATTCCAGCCTCACGCCTTTCTATCTGTGGGACACCTACAACTACTTACTTCGCTTCTTAGCCTTGATTTTCTCAATTGCAAAGTAAGCATAATGTTAGCACCTCTCCTAAGATTATTTAATGAGTTGATGTTCAGATAAAGTTCTTAAAGCAAGGCCTAGTATATATTGTGGTAGTTGTTGTTATTATTATCATTATTAGAAAAATAAATATTCTAGATTAGCTGATCAGTGAGCCATGTTCTTCCAAAGTCTTTCAACTGAAAAGTAATTACAAAGAACGTATATGTCCTTGGGCTAAAATAGGACATGATCATTGAGAGATAGGCAAACGGCAACACTGCAACTGAGTAGAGGACTTCCCAGTGAGGTGGAAGAGAGAGGACAGTTGCTATGGCTTTCTAGTGGACATGTGTGTTGCTCTTGTTCCTTTGCTCCAGGGGGAAGGATGTGGATCAATCAACATGACAGGGAAGGTATGTCTTTAAGAGTAGGTCTCTAAGCAACAAGGCTGCAATAAACCTGCCTCTTAGAAAATTAAAGAGATTTAGAGAATCTATGTCAGCTTTCTAGGTTCATGAGTACAGTGGGTACCTTGGTTTCACTCTGTATGGCAGCAATATTAGAAAAAAATAGTTCAAATGGAGTTATAACGAAGACATTAAGTCAGGGGTATAGATTACCTTGCCTACATCAGATTATGAGTTGATACACATATGTATTTTGTAACTAAATATATAGCATGTGAACATTTAAATAAGAATATACAGGCCGGGCGCGGTGGCTCAAGCCTGTAATCCCAGCACTTTGGGAGGCCGAGACGGGCGGATCACGAGGTCAGGAGATCGAGACCATCCCGGCTAACCCGGTGAAACCCCGTCTCTACTAAAAAATAGAAAAAACCAGCCGGGCGAGGTGGCGGGAGCCGGTAGTCCCAGCTACTCAGGAGGCTGAGGCAGGAGAATGGCGTAAATCCGGGAGGCGGAGCTTGCAGTGAACTGAGATCCGGCCACTGCACTCCCGCCTGGGCGACAGAGCGAGCCTCTGTCTCAAAAAAAAAAAAAAAAAAAAAAAAAAGAATATACTAATAAATATACCTTATATTTATTGAATCTTTCCTGTGTGCCAGACATTATAAGTGCTTTTGTGAATTGTTTTATTTATTGTTCCACCATACCCTGATAATACAGAATACTTTTATTATTCCAATTTTAACAAGGGGAAAATTAAAACGAAGAGAGGTTAAGTAGCTTACTAAAGTTCACATAGTTAGGAAAGGGTGGATTTGGGTTCCAGCCAAGAGTGTCTGCAACTGGCCCCATAATCTTAACCAAACTTAAAAACTGACCTTTAGCAGATCCTTGATCACCATATAGATTTGACTGAATGACAGTAAAATTTTCTTAAAATATGCCTTTAATATTCCTGTTGAAAGAATTTGCCTTTTGAAAATAAAACAGTTTCTTTCCAGATACACTTAATGGTATAAAAAAGTAACATCGACACTAGCTCTACCTCTTTCTCTGAAAATTAAAGTTAAGTGACATTTTCAGACTTTTCTAGGTAGACAATGTACTTGCTAGTCCAGGAATTATCATTCAATAATGCATTTTTTCTTTCTTTCTTTCTCTCCCTTTCCTTTTCTTCCTCTCTTGTTTTTTCCTTCCTTTTTTCTTTTGTTCTCATAAATTCATTGAAGTCTGTCAAAGTTGTGATAGCATGCTGTGACACACTATATTTTTGTTAGTCATGAACTCCCTTACAACACATTATCTGATTTGCAGGTCATATTATTTGAAGGAACGAGTTCTGCTGATATCTCAAAAGGATACCAAATTGAAGCTCTGATTTGCAAGCATTTTGCAATCGTCACTAAAGCCATATTTGTCTTTTAAAATCAGAATTTATGGAGGACTTGTAGGCTTAAAATCTAACAGGAGAAGAAGTTGACAAAATCATTGATGATATTTAACTCAAATTTCATTGCAAGTAATTCGTGTACTGCCAGATCGGAACCTCTTAGGTCGTCATAAACAGGGCTTGACTGTTTTATTAACAGCTTGGTTGATGTCGTTGTCCATTCTCACATTGCTATGAAGAAATACCTGAGATTGAGGAAAGAAGAGAAAAGAGGTTTAATTGGCTCACAGTTCTGTAGGCTGTACAGGCAGTATGGCAGCATCTGCTTCTGAGGAGGCCTCAGGGAGCTTTGACTCATGACACAAGGCAAAGCAGGAGCAATTCACATGGGGAAAGCAGGAGCAAAGAGAGGGAAAAGAGGTGCCATACATTTTAAAATGACCAGATCTCGTGAGAACTCACTCACTGTTGTCAGGAAAGTACCAAGAGGATGGCACTAAACCATTCATGAGAACTCCGTCCCCGTGATTTAATCACCTCCCACCAGGCCCCACCTCCAACATTAGGGGTTACATTTCAACATGAGATTGGAGCAGGGACACAGATCCAAACTGTATCAGTTGGCTGGCTAGGAACCTATGGCTCCGTGGCTTTGTAGGATACCTGTTTTATAAACACACACCCCTGCTTTCACCTCTACCACTACTACCATTTCATTTTGCATACAAAAGAATAAAGCTTAGTTTACCACAGCGATTCCACAATTAGCAAGACAGATGAGACATATCTTTTTTTTAACTCCTTTGTTTTAAAGATGAGCAAACTAAAGCTAAAAAAAGTGACTTGTGAAAGGTGATACGAGTCCTAAGAGGTTTAGCCAAGCTCCAAATTCTAGCCTTTCAAAACCCATCCCAGCTATTTCCACCATCTTATCCCAACAAATCCAACTAATCAAGTTGCTGCTATAATGCTAGTGTTTATTAATCATGAAGCCTTTCCTTCTGTGTGTTTTTCTCAGGGACCTTATGAATAAAAGGGGAGCGAGATATGTGGAGCTAGGTATGCTGGGCTGTGTTCAGCATCCTGTCAGCAGCCCTAATAGGGATACTATCATGACCTCCTCCCTGCTTTATAATATAAGAAACCAAGACTTATTAGGCTAACTAACTATCGCAGAGCACACAAGAGTAAGTCATGGAATTTCCTTGTAATCCCATCTTATTGATACCAGACTCTATACAATGCTGTCTCCCTCGTCTCAAGCTAGAACACATGTAAATAAATGGTGCTTGTACGTTTACACAAATTCATCCATTGGCTCATCCAATGTTCTTTTCATTTCTGCCCCTTCCCCTTTTTTTTTTTTTTTGGTCAGGATAAGGGTCTAGGATAAAGGGTGGGTGCAGTGATTTATAGTTTCTCTGTTTTTTGCTGGCCACATTCTATAGCAAGCTGATCTCAACAAGCCCTACTTGGGAGAGCTGCTTGGAGTGTGTACCAAGCTGAGGCAGCCATAGCCTTTGATTAAGAGGATAAAAAGGTATCTCTGGTCTCTGTTTTTTTTTCCTTTGCTTTTGTTCTTGTCCACAGGAGTGGTAGGGATGGAGACTGAAGAGGCTTAGTAGGCTGGCTGTGAAGAAAGTTAAGAAAGCCCCTCTGTTATCTAAGGAATATAAATCACATGTCAGAAGTTTGCAGATGGAAATTTGAGCAGAACAGTAGAGAATTCCAAGGCTCCTTATACTCTTTCTAATCAGCAGTTACAAAGCATAGTCCAGCAAACTTAAATGCCAGCGTATCAAAACTCTGTCTTATCACACAGTTTGAGAATCCCTAATCTGAAAATCTGAAACTCAAAATGCCCAAAATCCCAAATTTTTTGAGTGCTGACATAATGATGAAAGGAAATGCTAATTAGAGCATTCAGATTTTCAGCTTAGGGATGCTCAATGAGTACATATAATGCAAATATTCAAAAAACAATCCAAAATCTGAAACTCTTCTGGTCCTGAGCTTTTCGGATAAGGGATACTCAATTTGCAGTATGTGTAAGACACGGAGCAGGGACAAGAAAAATGAAAGCAAGCAAGTTTACAATTTGTTTCCCCTTGACAATTAAGAAAAAAATTAAACACTATGGACATAATTATTCACCTTTATTAAGCAGCCAACATTTTCAGGCAGAACTAGTTTGTAATTTGACATATTCACCCATTCATTCAAGAAGTATATTGTAGCTACATAACACAATAAGTAAGGGATATTTTCAGCCAACTTACAATTCAAGTACAAGGAACGGACATGTTAAAAGGTAATTTATAATGAAGAGGCATAAGTGCTGGAATAGAGATATCCATAAAGTGATTTGGGAATGTAAAGGGAGAAATAATTATTCGTGAAAATGTTGTCCAAGCTTTTGCAGAGGAATTGACAGTTGAGTTGGGTGTCTGGAATGAGCAGTCAACTTCCAGAAGGTGAACGGGACAACTCTAAAGCAGATGAAACCCATTATGTGAAAGCTTGATGTTGCAGAAAGACGTGATCCACGGAAGGAAAGGTAGATAGTTCAAAGTAGTGGGGTGACGTCAAGGAGTGGTATGACAAAGGAGGCTAAGTGCTGGTCTTGGAAAGGTAGTTGAGATTATAAAAGGTTCATACCAAAATGTGACCAATTTCAAATTCCAATCTCAGTATGTGTTGGGTGTTTTATTACAAATCAGTGAGATTAATTTTCTGTGGTTCATCATTACAAATAATAAAGACTTTGCAATAGTGTTAAACAAGATTAAGTAAAATCAAAAGTTGTTCCAAAATTATCTTGGATCTGGGTAGACATTTGTAATAAAATCTTGAAAGCATAAAATGAAATTTTGTGATTTCTCATTGGATTACAAAATCAATTGGACAATCTTATAATTAAATGTCTATATTGTTACAAAAGGTCAACATGTTGTACTTACTACCTTATCTGGATTATATGCCCACTGTGGTTATTCAGCGGGCTATAGCAAAACGTTACAAAGTTTCTTGTTATTGTTATTTGCTTCTGCTTTTCCTACTCTCTACCCACAGGACTAAAGGGTTTTTGTTTGCTTGCTTCCTATATTTATTTATTTCCCCACCCCATGGAACTAAGATGGCTTTATCAATCCTAATATATGAAAAGTGTCAGTGACATAAACAACACATTCATTCTCACTTACATTTGTGTCCATTATGGGTTAACTAGGAACTTCACTCCCCACTGTCCTCGCTCCGACATACAGCCTGACAAAAACTTCACCATCTGGACCACCACAAGTTGCAGAGGCAATTAAAATAGAACGTGGGGAGAATCACAATCTTTCCTATTAAAGACTAGCCATAAAGGTAATAAATGTTACCCTTGCTGATATTTCATTGGCTAAAATATATCACGTGGTTTCCCCTTCTTTCTAAATAGCCTAAGGAAGTGCAGTCCTACAGTGTGTGTTGAAGGAAGATAACCCCAATTATTTGGGGACCACACTACCTTGCTTGATATGTATTAGTCAGCATGGTCTTTTGTTAAAGAAGCAGGAACTGGGTGGCTTAAATAACAGAAATTTATTTTTTCCAGTTCTGGAGTCTGGAAGCCTCAGATAAGGGTGCATGCTCAGGTTCTGGTGAGGACTCTTTCTAACTTGCAGATGGCCCTGCTCTTGTTGCATTCATACATGACATAAAGAACTCTAGTTCTGGTATCTTGTCCTCTTGTTTTAAGTCATCAGTTTCATTGGCTCCAACCTCATGACACCATTTAACCTTAATCATTCCCTATTTCCAGTAGTCATTTGGGAGGATGAGGCTTCCATATGCCAAGTTGAGGGGAACGCAATTCCACCCATGGCATTCCATACTTGGTCCCCCTAGATTTGTGTTCTTCTTGCATAAAAAATACATTCGTTGTATCTCAACAGTTCCAAAAGTCTTAACTCATCCCAACATCAGCCCTAAAGTCTAAAGTCCAAACTCTCATCTAAATATTATCTAAATTGGATATGAATGAGACTCAATGCATCTTAGAAAAATTCTCTCCTGCTGTTATACTGTGAAACCAGACAAGTTAGATACTTTCAAAATACAGTGATAGACAGGTATAGACTAAAACTTCCCATTCCAAAAAGGAGCAATGAAAAAGAAGGAAGGGCTGACAGATCTCTGTCCTCTTTAACTGAAACTGGCAGTGTTGTTAATGTCATCTCTATTCCTGGTTTCTGATGAGATGGCTGATTAAGTCCATGAGTCACTCCCATGCTGTCTTTATCAAATAAATGGTTGTTTAGCTATACTCACGGTGTTGTCTTCAGAACAAGCTTTCTCATTTATTTATTCTTTTTTTTTTTTTTCCAATATGCGTGATGTGAGGATTTTCAGATCTTCAAATTCTGGTTTCTTTTTGTTTAAAACTTCCTTTTTCAATGTTTTTTTTTTTTTTTTTTTTTTTTTTTTTTTTTTTTTTTTTTTTGCATTTTACTATAAGTAGTCAGGAGAAGCAAAACCATTCTGCTATGATATGTCTCTCCCAAAATTAATGTGTTGAAAACTTAACCTCCAGTGCAAAAGTGTTAGGAGGTGGGGACTTTTGAGAGGTGCTTAGCCTCATGAATGAATTAACACCATTATAAAAGGACTTGATGGAGACAGTTTTGTTTCTTTTTTATCCCTCTCACTTCCCATGGTGTGAGGGAACAAGCATCACTTCCCTCTGGAATAACCATCTTGGGAGCAGAAGCAACCCTCATTACACGCTGAATGCCAGCACCTTGGTCTTGGACTTGGCAATATATAGAACTATGAGAAATAAATTTCTATGCTTTATGGATTACCCAGGCCCAGGTATTTTGTTATAGCAGCACAAAACACACTGAGACACATTTCTTCAGCGCTTTGCCTAAAAATTTTCTCAGCCAAATACTCAATTTCATCACTTGCAAGTTCTACCTTCCACAAAACACTGGAACACAGATCAGCCAAACCCTTCACCACTTTATAACAAGGACACCTTTCCTCTGATTCCTAATATTTCCATCTGAGACCTCATCAGAATTGCCCCTAACATCTCTATTTCTAGCATGCACCTCAAAGTGCTTCCAGCCTCTATCCACTACCAGGTCCAAAGTCACTTCTGTGTGTTTAGTTATTTGCTACAGCCACACTCTACTTCTTGGTAAAAAAATCTGTGTTACTTCCAGGGTGCCATAACAAAATATCATAGATTGAATGGCTTAAACAAGGGAAATTTAATTGTTAACAGTTCTGGAAGTCCAAGATCAGGGTCCCAGCATGGTTGAGTCTGGTAAGGTCTCTCTCCTTGACTTGCAAATGTCCACCTTCTTTCTATGCCCTCAGATGACAGAGAGAGGTTTGGTGTCCCTTCCTCTTCTTGTAAGGGCACCCTTCTATTAGATCAGCGCTTCACTCTCATGATCTCATTTAACCTTAGTCACCTCCTCAAAGGCCTGCTGTCCAATATACTAGTACTGGACTTTAGGGCTTCAGTTTATACATTTTTGTGGGACACAATTCAGTCCATGATATATTTTTTATGAAGATTGACTGAATGTAAACGTGGAAATGACACTACTGAAATTATTTGGTGCACATAAAAGATGGATTGGTGCTATAATAGCATAAATCATATTAATCATACAGACAAAATACTAAACTATGTGCTTTAGAAATTGTTAGTTAACAAAGTCAAGACTTATTCCCTAGAATATTCCTGTTTGGGGTGTTTTTTTTTTTAAACTTATTTCACCAGGATTCTAAAAATGACAAGTCAGAATGGAGTAGAAGTGGGAGCTTGCTTGGCTGTCATGTTTCCTTTCTCCTCCCTTCGCTCTTGGTTTGCAGAATGGAGGCAGTTCTGCTGACATCCTACAGATTCGCATTCGATGAGAGGCCAGCCCTGAGGAAGTTTTCAGTGTTCTTCCCAGGTCTCTGCTGTTCCTGTTTGGGTCTAACTTTAGATTAAGTGATAGGCGTGCCACCGTTTCTTCAAAAACAGGTCATGGTAGGCCCCTGTGAGTTGTTCTAGTTTAATTGTGTGATTAAAATTAGAGAAGAGGATTTTACTTTATTTTTAGCTCAGAACCTAACTTAGTCATTGGTTTGTCCTAAAGATAAATTCTCTTTCTTTTCTTTCGGCTGCTGATGGATTTTTCTTTTTTTTCCCAAAATACCGGGATATCTGTGAGAAAGACAGGCAAAGTTTATCCATAGATTTATTTACTTATTTTACGTTTAAACTGAATTATATAGCTACTTTGGCAAAGGACAAATTTTACAGCTTCTTTCTTTTTCTTTTAATATATTGTTTTCTGTTTATTCTTTCATTTTTCTCTGAGTATCTCAGTTAGCTGGTACTACTATGTTGTTAAGTAATTCATACAGAAGTAGGGCATGACCACTTATGAAGTATTTCACATTTGTGATGGTTAAAAAATCTGTCTTAAATGTCTGTATATTATTGTTGAAGATGAGGCTGTAGATCTCTTTTTCTTCTGGTTCATTCATTTTATATCTTTTATTTATATATAAAATATATTTTATATATTTTACAAACCATAATCATACATAATAATGGAGAGATCTCTCATTCTCAACTAAAGAATGGCTCCCATGCCTGGGGCAAAGTAACAGTTGGGACATTTTTTGACCAATTTAGCTGGGATTAAGGAGGGAAAAAATAAGCAAAATTTACATTTCACCAAACTATTTCCCCAATTCATCTCCCCAAATACTCATAATTTTTCTCTTTTACATTTTGATCAAATTTTTATAATAAACTTTTTATTTTAGAGCACATTTAAATTTCAGAAAGTTTTAGATGTACAGAATTGTTGCAGAGAAAGTACAGAGAGTTCGTGTGTGCCTCACACACCCAATTGTCCAGGTTACTAACATCTTGCGACAGTGTGGTGTCACAATTAAGGAATCGACAGTAATACATGATTATTAACTAAATCTCATACTTTATTCAGATTTCCTCGGTTTTCCCCTAATGTCCTTTTCTGTTCCAGGACCCCATCCTGGACACCACATTACTTAGCCTCCCCCTGGTTGTGATGGTTTCTCAGTCTTTCTTTATTTTTGACCACCATGGCAGTTTTGAGGAGTCCTGATTAGGAACTTTATAGAATGTTCCACAGTTGAGATCTGTCTGATATTTTTCTCTGGATCAAAGCAGAGTAATGCGTTTTGAGAGGAAAGCTACAAAGGTAAAGTGCCATTCTCATTATGTCATATCAAGGGTACATTCTATCTACATGACTTATTGCTTTTGATATTAACCCTGGTCATCTGACTGAGGTTGGGTTTTCAGGTTTCTCAACTGTAAAGTTGTTCTTTATCCTCCTTTCCATGTTGCATTTTTTAGAAGAAAGTCATTATATGCAGCTCACACTTTAAGAGTAAGGAGTTATGTTCCATCTGATTGAAGGCAGAGTATTTACATAAATAATTTGGAATTCTTCTATATGGGAGCGTTCTTCTCCTCCCATTTATTTACCTATTTAATTATTTATTTATGTCATTATGGACTCCCGGATATCTATGTTATATTTTGGGTTCCAAGCTAATACTATTTTATTTACTTTTTTGCTCAAGGTGTTCTAGCTTTGGTTTCTGGGAGCTCCTGCACCTGACTCCTATGTCCCTTTGCTATACACCCATCATCGTGGGGTTTTTTGCATTTTGTTTTAAGCACTTTCTTGCTTTCTGGAACTACTAGGTACATTTCTTGACCCTATCCCTAGAATCAGCCATTTATTTAAAGGGCACTGGTTTCTTTACCCTGAAAAATTGTATTGGACACCAACATCTGGGTGCTAGATGTGCTCCTGTTAGACCAATCTTTGATGTGATATGTCCCATTTTCTGTTTGATTAGGTGTTAGCTTTAATATTGGCTTGCCATTGAGAACTTGATATCTCTCCCATACAATATGGAGGAGCAATATTTTGTTTTATTTCCATATATGCTCCATATGAACTTTAGGCTTTGCCTCCAGATATTTTGCTTTATCTACTAGCACCTCTAAAATCAGATTCATATAACTTTATTTAAAAGGCCATACTTTGTTTTCATTCAAGAGAACAGAGCTATCTTCTGCAGTCTACCCAGGTGTTAGGAAAAGATCAGAAATCAAACTGTAATTGATAACTAAATACTTGTACTGCATTTTTTTAAAAGTGAATTAACACAAGAAGTTTGTTCCTTAATTTAAGATCATTATAAATTAAGTTGCTTTAAGACAATTACATTTTGTTTTTATTTTCTTAAACCCTAAGTTATGATGGTCTACCTTTTGGTAGATGAATCTGAGAAATGTCATACCATAGTGAAAGGCAGTGGGCTTGGGATGGGCAATTTCACTGGGAAATATTATTTATTATATTACAAAAATTACCACCATCATAAAATACATTCATTTTAGAGTGGAAAGGAAACTTAAAAACTCTCTCCTCTAACCAATTCATCTTAATTTTGAATAAAACGACTTGCCTAAGCTCATTCATTTATCTAGCTGCCAAACAGGATCAGAATTCAAGTGTCATGAGATGAGTTGATTCCATCCAGATTAGAAGAAGTTTAACTCCTTCAAGAACTTATATATCAGTTATATATATTATATTATTTATATATTGCTATATTACATATATATATATAAAACAGAGAATACACACACACACACACACACACACACACACATATTGCAGAGATATGAAACTGACTCCATAAAGCATTTTGGAGATAATATATATAGCAGAGAATACACAGACACACACACTCACATATATATTGCAGAGATATGAAACTGACTCTATAAAGCATTTTGGTGACTGAAGGCATGGCCATCTGAATTGCATTTGCTATTTTTACCTTAAATTCACTGACTAGAACCAAGAAATGTTGAAAAGAAATTCATATCTGCTTGGAACCAAATGTACTAAGGAGAAATTAACTTATTTAAGGAAAAAAAAAATACACAGCTAACCAGGCTGCTTTTGATGATTCACCAAGAACACATCCTTTGAATGATACCAAAAATGAAAATAAATGTTTTCTAAAGAAAGCCATTAATATGCTTGCATTGCCTTTACCCTTTCTAGCAATCAGCCAGGAACTTTGGATCTAATAACTCAGTTTCTCATTCCTGTGGTTTCTGATTCTTGGGATTGGTGACAAGGAAAGACACCATGGAAGCTGGGGCACACCAGAAACTTGAGGAGATTCAGATGTCATAACTGCTCTTTAATTTATTGGAACTGCTTTCCTCACTTCCTGGAGTCCCCACAGAAAGCAGTGTGACAGCCCCCTGGTGACCCCCTTTATCTGAAGGTGAAGGTGGGTAAAGAATGCCCGTTTTGACCTTCCAAAATCAGTCTTTGTCTTCCTAGTCTTTCACACTCTGAGATGAGGATGCAGAAAGAGAAGGTAAGGACGTGCAACCTTACAGAGTACTGCAAAGACAGAATCTCTGCTTTTCTAAGCATCTTCCTCTTGCATTGCTGCTGAAGAGAATTTTATAGGGAATATAAAGTCTCAAACCCTTACTCTCCACTGTTTGCCTCGTCAGGGCTGTTTCTCTGGGCTTTGGACTCAATTACTCAAAAGCAGACATCATTAAGAATCTCAGGAGGTGAGCCCATGGAAGCCAGGGAGGATGACTGTCAGCTTGCAGTGTGCAATGTGGCAAGCAAGCCTTCACATCTCGACTGCATGAGAAAGCCACGCTCACAGGCCCTCTCTCCATTCAGCTTTAGTGGTTGCACGTGTCCATCAGCCTGTAGCTGAGCACAAGGAAAAGCATATAGCTTTCACTGGGGACAAAAGTGTTCTCAAAAGTGTGTTTAACTCACCTTCAATCATACATCATTTACGCACCCGGGGTGTTGAGTCTGGGGAACATGAACATACAGAGACGACAGAAAGAAAATTGGTATCAAAAAGAAAAGATCTTATTTAAATTATGTTGCGATTGTTGTTTTCTTTGTTGAAGATTCGAAACTGCTTTATGAGTGGGAGAATGAACAGAATACTTGAAGAGAGATATGAATACAGAAGTCGCTTTTGGTAAAAATAAGGTTTTTTACTGGCATTTATAAATTTTTATTAGCAAAATTTTAAGTAATTCACATAGGCCCCACTACTGCAAAGGAGCTAATATTTCTGATTCCTTTAAAAACTACATTTGGGCAAACCCAAATAACATGAATCAGAATCTCAATGTAAGAGGGAACGTTATCTGGCAACCCGCTGACCCTAGAGAACTTCTTTTTGAGAAGAAACTTTTTTTTTCTTATCTCTGAATATAATCTGATTAGCTCTGATCATTTAATTCAACAGAGTAACATACAGAAAAAAAAAAAAAAAAAAAAAAACAAGTAATCAGTAAAAGGAAAGCATAACATGTATTTTACCAAATATCTGGTTCCTAAATAAATTCTTCCAAAATAATGCAGCAGGAAATACGGCCTAAGGAAACATGTTACGACATTTTGCCAGGGATGGGACAAAACAACATGGCCTAATTGTGAAGGATCATCTACCCAAGCCTGCCAAATAGCAAGTTACCTAAAGAAGTCATTTGAGAGCAAAGTATTTTTATCTATTTGTTTAAAGAGGATATTGAACTACAGGAAAGGATCTCAACTCTTTTTTTCCTTTCTTGAACCAAATGCTTTGAAAAATGACCATCAAACAAGATGCATTTATTACATTACAGTTAGTTAATTTTCTCATCTTAACTTATCAATTATAGGTAACTGTAACTGTCAACCAGAATTTCTTATCAGCATGAGATAGCTCCTATTCATACCTGGAACTGCTTTTATTCCAGAGGAGAGTGAAGAAAGTAATGAGCTACTTTATTTGGTCTGCCCAGTTATTTTTATTAATAAACTGCCCAGTTATTTTATTAATAACTGCCCAGTTATTTTTATTAATATGATTTATCCATGAAATCTGTTTGAAATGTACAAATGCTTTCTCTTAGACTTTTTAAGATATTAAAATTTGCTCTCGTGCCACATATTGGTAAATAGGCAAAATAGAGTTCTCTGAGGTCATTTCATCCTCCAATAATCAGTGATAAATTGCTCTTGTAGCCTCTGTCAAGAACTGTGACGGTTCTGAGATTTCACCCTACTTGTAAGCTAACGAGTCTGCCAGTTTCATGGATGCTGGCAGAAGCCATAAGCCTCCTAGGTCAGAGACAGAGGAGTTTCATACTCACAGCAAGGGATGTAGCCAGAATATTGGCATTTGTGCCAGTTCTCCAAGCCCCAACTATTTTCTTTTTTTTCTTGAGACAGGATCTCACTCTGTCACCCAGGCTGGAGTAGAGTGACATGATCACAGCTTACTGCAGCCTTGACCTCCTGGGCTCAAGCGATCTTTCCACTTCAAGCCCCCAGAGTAGCTGGAACTACAGGTGCACGCCTCCACGCCCAGCTAATTTTTTACATTTTGTAGAGACAGGGTCTTGCCATGTTGCCCAGGCTGGTCTCAAACTCCTGAACTGAAGTAATCCGGACACCTTGGCCTCCCAAATTGCTGTGATTATATGCATGAGCTATCACCAAGCTCCAGCTTTTACAGAGAAACACGAGAAAAGCCAGATCATACCTGTGTGCACAGTGAGGTGAATTACAAGAGAGAGAGACAAAAAAAAAAAAAAAAACCCTGTATGTAAAAAGACTGAATTTTTTATAATGGATAGTAAGCATGCCTGCTCCTGTGCTCCAAAAGAGATATTATCTTGATCATCCAAGTCTGTAATAAAACCTGTTCTTTGCTATGGTAGAAGGCACTATCTTTGTCTTCTATGTCTGTTTGCTATGCAATTTGCTCTGAAAAGATAGTCCAGACCCAAAGCAGTCAGTGCCTCTGCTTGCAAAATGTGCAGAAACAAAGGAGAAGCTTAGAGAATTGTCTCCCAACAGCTTCCTTATCGATAAATGTAGTTTACATTGGCAAATATTTTCATTGGCATAGAAAACACATTAGATTTATTACCAAGGAAATGAAGTTAAAATAATGTATTTATCGTCTGCCATGTCCCAGCTACTTTACTAGGTACTAGAGTTGCAGTGGTGAGAGCATGCTGGAAAATCTAATGGGGTACAAAGAAATGGTAAAATAATTTCTCACATCCACTTCTAAACCTCTTTCTTCCTTCCATCCTTCCTTCCTTCCTACTTTATTTTTTTCATCCTTTCTTTCTCCCTTCCTCCTTTCTTCCCTTCTTTCATTTTTTCTTCCTCCCTCTATCCTATCAATCGATTTATATTTATTTATGAAAAACCTTCTATGTATATACCCAGCACTGTTGTAGGTGCTGACAACAGAAATAAATTAGACAAGGTACCTTCTCCCTTCATGGAGATTGAATCTTGGTAATTAGCTTTCATGCAGGTGATGTCATAAGACTAGGACAGATGGAAACACAGAGCATTACCCAAAAGAATCTAGGGGGGCAACCACCAAACAGTCCCTCATGTCCTCTATGCCCTTTGAGAAGAGAGAAGAGAAGTGATCGCATCCACAACTCTGCCAGAGGGCAAAGGAATGTTCCCATATGCCTTTTAAACTAGACTAGACTGCGTGTTGTGCGGGAACATCTCCATTATAATAGTCCTGCTCAGAGTTTGGGAAAGAATTGTTCAAATCATACGGGAGGCAGTTCTTTGAAAGCCCCAGCTAATGTTAAAAGAGAAAACAGATTTACAATCCGAGGCCAGACTTAATAATACATAACGAATTGCAGCTCTGTTTGGGAATCCCCCTAGGTACCGTTCCTAAGGATTCCGAGTGTTTAATTGAAATTTCTTCTGGGACAGTAGTAATCATTCACTTAAGCATTATATTTATATTTGTGCGTGAAGGAAGGAAGTCAAAGGGCTAATAGACCGAGTGAGTAGAATGGCTGCTTTCAGCTGCGGGCCATGACGAGCCGGCAATTCTCCAAGGGGCGCTTATCCTGGCGACAGCTTGCTTAGGTTGTTCTCCGGGGACTGTGGGAGGAGGACGGCGATGTGACTGACAGCTGTTTCTTCCTAGACTGAGATAGAATACATGATCCCAGTGTAGCCTGTTTAATCAAACTATTTCAGTCTACAGGATTAAAAAAAACCTCATGATGGAAAAGTATTCCGGTAGAGATTTATTCTTAGAAAGGCTATTCTTTTTACCCTGATGGTTAACATAGAGTGTTTTAACCCCAGGGGACTTGTGCCTTCATGATTTCTAAAGCAACGTTAATGAGTAACTATTATTCTAGGAATATTTCAGCCACTAAAATTGGCGATGGAGTCAAAATGAAAGTCATGCCGTTACAATAATACTGCCTCTTGGCATCGTCAGATTACCCACCCTCTTTCAGTTCATGTTCTCACTGAATTGGATTAACTTCAACTACCTTATTCCATGTTCTGTAAGTCTTAAGAGTTTACCCCATTGTTGTTTGCTGGTTTTTACAGGTACAATTTTCACCTACATGCACAGAAATACTTACATTCAACTGGTTTAGTTTCTTCATGGCTATATTGAGGTATAGTTTACAAATTATAAAATTCCCCCACTTCAAGTGTACAATTGAATTATTTTTAGTAAATTTCCAAGCTGTTGCTTCCTGAGCTGCATTGCCACAATCCGATTTTGGACCACTGCCATCACCCCAACAAGATTGCTCATGCTCACTTGCTCCCAATTCCAGCTCCAGGCATCAACTGGTTCAATTTCAACCTCACATTGTCATGGTAGATGCACATCATCTAATGGATCTAGGTATAGTTTCCTCAGATGTGAGCTATAGTCTGTATGTTTGAATACAGTAGCTATTATTATCCTTATTTTATAAATGCAAAAACTGGGATTTATAGAGACCAGGAAATATACCCAAGGTCCCAGAACTAAGAAGCTACAGGATTTGAACTTAGTTTATTCTGACTCCAAAGCCTCTTTGCACTGTGCCACACGATCCTTCGTGGTCTGAAAGTGAGCTAATTGTGGATCTTACCAGAAATTAGAGATTACTCAAAAATTATTCTTGTTATTATTGTATATATATACATATATATATATACACACACACACACACACACATAGTATTTCTCTTTTCTTATTTCTCAATTATCTTATTGTAATTACTATATATATACACACATATACTGTATGTATACATGTATATATATCTGTATATGTATATATACACACACAGAGAATATATAATATATGTGTGTGTATGTAAATATATATATATATATAGCCTGTTACTTTTTTAATTTTGGTGATTGTGTTAGTGTTTGATAGCTAACAGTGTTCTGATACTAGCTTAGGTAAGAGTTATTTTCTTTCACATTAAAAAAATTATGCTATCACATCTTTTCTTATATACATGAAGACATCTCACCCAAAATGGCTGTATTGAAAGACAATATTGCCTATATTTAAAAAATTATAATTTTACATATTGGTCAGCAAATTATTTATGTTCAGATGAATATTTAGGAATGCTTGAATTTTTCAGAGTTTTAAAATTTATAGTACAAATAATCAGAAATCTAACATGTGGCATATCAGAATGGTGTCAAATTATATCAATATGGACTCGTTTTAATAGTCAGATTTAGTAGACAGATTTTAATAGTCAGTTGCAAATACATGATGCTCCAGCAAAGGTGTAATAGGGCAGTGAGAACTTTTTTGGAGCCTCCAAAATCTGTGTCTGAGTCCCTGTTCTTATGCTGGCCACTTTTATGTCCTTCCTTGGGTCACTTAATTTCCCTGGTCCTCCTTATTTGATACAAAAATGAGTCTGACTAAATGGTGGTTATCAGCATCAGCCAACTCACAATAGGAAGTCAATATTTTATCTTTTGGATCACTTAGTTGTATACCTTTCCTGTAAAACACAACTTCAAACAATTCAATACTTTCTGCATCATTTGGGATAAATTTAAGTGATGGAAATATGAAAACCTATATATATAAATCCCATATATATAAGATACATGTATATAACCCATGCATACATATACAGGACATGTGTATATATGTATGTGTGTATATATATCCGATCCATATATATATGGGATATATAGATAACCTATCCATATATATATACACACACATGGGATATATATACATAAGATCAACCACAATTAATTTCTTATTCACATGAAATTTGAAATCAAAAATGCTAATGACTGGGTGCATCTCCTCCACGTAGTGACTCTGACAACAAAGTGTCTTTCATCTGGTGACACCACCATCTTGAAGCCACCCTTGCATCATCAGGGAAAGGGAACATGGAGAAGTTTCATGAGCTTTTTAAGCTCTCTAGTTTTTAAATGACACAAATTACTTCTGCTTCACAAGAACTAGACACATGGCCTGACCTGGATGCTATGGGATCAGGGAGCAATAGCTCCTGACTGGGCATAGCCACTTTGCAGTGACAGTTCTATGGAAACGGAAACACTAATTCCAGTGAACAGTTAGTTCTCTCTGTTACTCAGGCTAAGTCTCAAAGCAGAACATGTAGAGCTGATCCAAACCAGAAGCTGAATGGAGCCTTGGACATTGGAGTTGTTAGATACTGGGGGACAAGGAATGGTGAATAACTTGGTTTATTTGCCTGTTGATGAAGGGATGGTCCTAATTAGCTGTTTTCAAAAGTTTGCTGGCCCCAAGTCATTATTTAAGGGGCAGCTATAATCAGGTCCTCACCTACTGCAGGCTATCGTAGAGTCCCCAGGGATCTGGGAACAACAACAACAACAACAAAAAAAAAAAAACAGTTTCAAACCACTGGATAAAATTGTTTTAGGACTCCCTCTCTCGACATTCTCTGATTTAAGGTCTTTAATGTCTCTCTCTCCTGTTTTATTTTTTAATAAAAGTGTATTTAAGTGATCAGTGAAGAAAATCTAGAGCAAAGATTGTAGACTGGCAACTTAAAAACCTATTTAATTTGGACTGTCCTTTTTCAAATTTTATTTTTTGCTATCATTTATCAATAGGTAAATATCACATAAAATGTAGATTTTAGGCTTTTCTAGAAACACTGCAAGATCTGGCAACATAAGCTCCACCTTCTTGAATGACAGAAGTCTACTGGAGCTGAATAGCAGCTGCTTTTCACAAAGGGACCTGCACTTTTTCCTATTTTTCCACAGGCCCCAACTATTCCTTATTGCCTTCTACACTGGCTGAATTAACTCCTTTATGTTAACTGCCTTGATTTGGTAAGTCATTTGAATTTGCAAAATGTGATCTAAGGAAAAATTGCGTGACCTTGTTGAAATGTGTATCTTTTCCAGGTAAGCAGATAATTATTAAAAACTTATGAGTAAGAATAAATTGAATCTTCAATTATTCTTCAATCTATTTTGCATAGGAAGTTTTGCCAGGTGACCCTCCCCTTTTTGGAAAATATTTGTAAAATAAATTTTCCAAAAGAATTGTTCCCCCCATTACCTGTGTTGCTCCCTTTAGCCTTTGGACTTACAGGATTTTAGGCTTCTGCTCCAAATTAATTTAAGTAGTGATTTTCTCTTATCAGACAAAGGATCTAAATAGCAACAATACATATGAGAAAAGAGATGATAGCACAATTTTTATAAAAAATTTGGCAATCTTCTTCTTAGAGTTGTAGCTAGTAATGTCTTTGTGAGGATGTGTAGTCAAACTCTGACATATGTCATGGTTGTCAAAGTCGGCATTAACACAAAATAATAAGTTATTTAATATAGGATTCAACTTTATTATTTTTTCAAGTAAGCTGTCTATCACCAAGTTCTGAAGTGGATTTCTTTAAAGTCTCCCTGTCTCCAGAGAAAAAGGGGAAAAGGCAATGTGTCCCTGGACAGGATCTATGACTCATTACGTCAATCAAACCCCACTTCAGAAGGGAATAAAGAGATTTGTATCTCAAAGCAGCGCATAACGACTCCTCGGCTTTTCATTTCATATTTATGAGCGGTTTACTTTGAAGTGTTTATCAGCCAATGCGCAGAAACATGAGGGAGGCTCGCCCGAAACCATACTCATGCCTCTAATCTGTGAAATGCTTTCTGAGCAGACTGGCTCATCAGCGCATGCCATGCAAAAATAAATACATAAATAAACTTTTTGTTATTTGAGGTCTTGGAGCCACGTCTTTATATAAACTATAAAAAAGGGATAAATGGTGCTGAACGTTTTGAAATTGGTGTAACACAGGAAACTTGACTCGGTAATGTGCAGGGGGGTAGTCGGGGGGGGGCAGATAGTTTATTGCTTGAAATAAAACCTGATAGAATGCAGACAAGTAAAAATACACAAATTTTTACATACATTTCCCATCTGATCTAAGACTTTGAGTCTGTCCAAGTGACCACATGATGGCAGTGAATAGTATATGGTGTTTTATTTAAAAAATTTTTTTTTGGAGATGTTATTTTCGGGATGGAGAGAGAGAGAGCACTGCCAAGATGTTGAAACCAACTGAATGAAATCTGTTTTATAATTTTTATCTGTACTAGTATCCCATGCATATTGTAAAATAAATAAATGTGTAGAAGAAAAATGGAAGATGAAGAAGAAAGAAACATAGAATAAAGTATACATTCTTGATGAATGGAACTAGGACATTCTCTCTGCTTTTCATCTACCCGTGTTATATGTTAAGCAAACTACCTGTGTGTTTATTGAGCAACTACTATGCTAGATCCTGGGTTTACAAGGGTAAAGACCAGCCAGAACTGCCAACGCAGATCTGGCGTGGTAGGAGAGGATGCCAAGTCAACAAGTCAATGTCTATGTGGTGTCATAGTTCCTGAGACCAAGGGACACTCAATTCTCTACTTCTTTAAATTACATCTCTTGCTTCTGTGCTCATGGCTCACTGATTTTATCCAAAAAGAATGTTTAAAGGCATAAGCCTAATTCACTTTAATAATCCACAAATTATGTCAGTGATTTGAACAGTTGGGAGAAAATAAAATTTAGGACTCCATAAACCATTCTCTTATAAAAAACAGTTTCATTTCTGTTTGCCCTTTTTCTACAGATTCTCTAAAGAGCTTTCCCTGCACCCGGTCCCCTGAACCCACCCCCATCTTCCAGTACTCTAATTGGGAAAAGTGGCTCTATGTCTAGTCCCTGGCTAGAAATACTTAATCATAGAAGTTTAAAGCTGAAAGTCTTTATATTCTAGAAAGCATGGCTTTTGAGAGTATATAGCCTTTGAAGTCAAAAAAGAGCGATGTTTGAATTGAAGTTTCCCCACCTACTCGTTATGTGGCCTTAGGAATATTATTACTTTCTTTTGAGCTGTATGCCTTCTTCATAGTTTTGTTCTGATATGTTTCATGTAGAGTGTTTATAAGTCTTGACACATAACACATAATCAATAAATATTAAGTCATAAATGTTTGTTGCATGAAGGAATGAATGAATGATGCCATCCTTTTCATGCCATCTTTTTACTTTGAAAAGAATCTGAAGCCTCGGGGGATTAAGGACACATATTTGCCATTGAGTACAGGTTCTCTAAACGACGAAGAAATAGTTACCTCTCCCCTACACTACCCCCACCAATGTAGGTGGAGTGAAAATAAATTATCAGGAATAAGATACGGTATTGTAATTGTGTATTTCTGTAATTGTGTATCTTACTTATTAGCTTGGGAGATCCCCAAAAGCAAGGACACAGATTTTCTGTGTTTCCCTAGTTGGTTCTTAGCACACCTTTCTGTCTATTTGTGGAGCCAAATTGAAGGAAGCAGTCTGAAACACATACAGTGGTGCCCATGGGTCTCTATGTGCAGTATAATGGCAACTATTCTTGGGGAGACTTAAGTACAAAAAAGCATACAACCTGCCAGATATGCAGGAAAGTCAACCAAAGCCTTTGTGGGGTGTGTTTCTGATAATGCTGATGGATAGACTTTCTGAAAGGACTATTCTGATTTTCTTATCTGAATGGAGATTGAACACACTGCACACAAGAGAAAGTGATTTGGAGCCAATTCTGAGAGAGAGGAAATTGAAGCAAGAAATAAGTGTTTGAAATAATAATCTGCTGCTGATCCCTAAATAATCTGAAATGAGAGCACAGGAATTAATGAGGCTCCTAACCCCTTGTGACACAGGAATACCAGACTTGTGCCAGTGACACAGCAATTTCCCTGGTGGTCTGCTCATGAGCTGTGAGGGAGCAAACAAAACCATTGTGTCCTTTGAAAGCAAAGCTATCTTAATAAGGGAAATGTGGCTTCTCAGATGAAAGCTCACAAAGTGCCAGATAGTGCAAATGTTTTTCATAAAGCACCTGGAAAACCTCACCGAAGAGAAACATCTCAATAGAGAACAATTGTCACATTGGGTTTAATTGCCCGTCATTCTAGAGATGTAGCAGTTTTGCTGAGAAAAGTTGGCATTTTAAAAAAGAAGCAATCTAAAAGAAATGACCCCTGATTTTTTTTCTCTCTCTCTTTTTTATAAAGGCAGGAAGATGGCCAGGTGCCATGGCTCACATGTGTAATCCTAGCACTTTGGGATGCCGAGGTGGGCGGATCACCTGAGGTCAGGAGTTCAAGACTACCCTGGCCAACATGGTGAAACCCCGTCCCTACTAAAACACAAAAATTAGCCGGGCATGATGGCGGGTGCCTGTAATCCCAGCTACTTGGGAGGCTGAGACAGGAGAATCGTTTGAACCCAGGAGACAGTGGTTGCAGTGAGCTGAGATGGCGCCACTGCACTCCAGCCTGGGTGGCTGAGCGAGACTCTGTCTCAAAAAAAAAAAAAAAAAAAAAAATTACAAAAAATTAAATTAAAAAAAAAAATGCAAGAAGATGCAAGAGGGATGCACCTCTATTCTAAGCTCTGTCAGAGATATGCTTTGTGACTTCTGGAAAGCCCAGAAACCTCCCTGTTTTTTGCTTCTCAGGGGAGGTAATTCTTGTCACTTCCCATGGAGGAAGTTGCATCCTAAGGCAGTGTGCTTTGAAAAACTCTTTGATAAACCTCCTCTCTGAATTCTAAATAGTAGAAGATAGCAGAGTCACTGGATTCTGGGAGATATTTTGAAAAAAAATGAGGAAAGGCCAGGGAAGTTGCTTGTAATGACTAAACAGTTACTGGGCACTGGGTATGCCTTGCCAGAACCCCTGGGAGGAGGCCAGGCGCTATCTCTTCACCTCTAAAAAAGGCCAAATGGCCAGAGCATTTGATGTTTATGCAGGGGAGTACATTATTTGTGCATTCCAGGATGATATCAATAATGGAACACGGTACAAATTTCTCATAAGAATCCTTTGAGAAGGTTGGTGTTTTGATTCAGAGTGATTTTGGCCTTCCATGCACGTGAGAATTTATGGAGGGAGCAGGGCTGCATTATAACTTTCATAGGCCCTAGGCATTTTTGCCTTCTCAACCCCTTTCTCCATAAAAAGATATTTAAAATTACATTTCTCCACTGCCTTAATATGAAGGCAAATGTATTGCTTTTGTATATTAAAACATCCTTTCTACCCTAAAAGTTTATTTCTTTTGATTTTCAAAGAACTTAAAGCTTTTTTGTGGGTGCCTAAAAGTATTGTGGGCCTTATAGTACTGAGCCTATTGTGTCCAATGGATAAGTTGGCTCTGGGAGAAAAGCTTTGTTCAAGTTGACAGTTTTAAAAATCTAAATGTAGGAATTCCATTATTTTGAGGAAAGAGGCCTTGTCTTAAAGATGAATATCTTTATCTGACAAAAAGTAGAAATTTGTAACGTAATACTAATTGATTACTGTGGATTCAGAATTTGTAGTTATAACTTATACTTCAGGAATAACATGGTCCACATGCAGCACAGAGCCCTCGTTGCTTTGACTTTTTCCCCCTCATGCAAAAGCCATGCTTTTTGTTTGTTTGTTTTGTTTTGTTTTGTTTTTTGAGATGGAGTTTCTCTCTTGTTGCCCAGGCTGGAGTGCAGTGGCGCAATCTCAGCTCACTGCAACCTCCACCTCCCAGGTTCAAGCGATTCTCCTGCCTCAGCCTCCTGAGTAGCTGGGATTACAGACATGTGCCACCACACCTGGCTAATTTTTGTATTTTTAGTAGAGATGGGATCTGGAACTCCTGACCTCAGGTGGTGCACCCGCCTCAGCCTTCCAGCGTGCTGGGATTACAGATGTGAGCCACTGCTCCCGGGCGAGCCATCCTTTTTAAGAACAGTGTTTCCACATTGCATTTCAAATTGTCTCATTTTTTAAAAACTCAATATAGTCACCATAATTTAATTATTTTTTATGTGAATCAAGGCAAGGCTAGTGAATGATGACTTGAGTGTTATGTGTGTACGATAATAAATTTGTTCTCATATGTTTTTGAAGTTTATTAAATTTCGAGTAGTCCTTTGATTCTGTTCTTCAGTTGTACTAAAATGCCTGATCTATGCATTCTCACACTCTTCCAGATGTCGCTTCTAAGCCTCCAGCACCTCCTCCTCATCTTCAATCAGAAACAAATTTCCAAACCACATCTACCATCTACACATTCCCAGCATCTGTGCCCACATACTCCACCTTATTGCCTATCACTGTAAGTGAAAAACTACTAGTTATCCCAGATAAAAAATTCACCTGTGTGCAAGTGCAACATCGCGGTCCCACTGGTCTATTAGAGGTTTCTCCAGGAATTCTACCTGCCTGTCTCCTAAATGAACCATTCTTTCATTCCTTCTAGCACAAATACCTGCTGTTCTTTTCCCTGACTTACATTCACCCACTTCTTCTACCAGTTACTGCCACGTTCCTTTACTACAATCTGCAGCAAATCTCAGAGGAGCTGTCTCTCATATTGCTTCTGATTCCTCTCCCGCATTTTTCTCATAAACACAATCCAATCAGACTTTCACATATACCCCTCCACATAATTGCTCTTGCCAAGGTCACCAATGATTACTATGTTGCTGCATCATAATTGTCCATTCTCAGTTCTCTTCTTAACGACCCATCAGTAACATTTGAAACAGTGAATCACTCCCTCCTCTTTGATACACTTTCTTCATTTAGATTCCATTCTACCACACACTTGTGGCTTTCCTCCCATGCACAGGTCACTCTTTTTTTTTTTCTTTTATGGTTATTTGACCCTTCTGGTCTTATGGTTTCTCTTTCCATACTCCTTTACTGCTTTCCCTTCTTCACTCCAAACTCTTAATAGGAAAGTGACCCGGGGCTCAATTCTTGATATTCTTTTCTATCTATGTTTATTCCAAACTGGTGATCTTCTCCAGTTCCACAATGTTAAATAGCACGTATATGGCAATGACTCCCAAATCTGTATCTTGTATATCAGATATCTCTGATATATTCAGCTAACTGATCAGCATTTTCACTTATATGTCAAACACCCAAAGCAAACTCATGTCGAAGACTGAAATTCTGATCTGCACACACACACACACACACACACACACACACACAGAGAGAGCTATTCTTACAGCCTACCCCATTTTAATAGAAAACTCTTAGTTTTCAGTCCAAAAATGATGTCACTTCTAACCCTTCTGTTTCTACCACACCCCACATGTAATCCGTCAGCAAATTTCAAGACTGTGGACCCCGCCACTCTTTCCATCCAGACGGGCTCTAATCGTTTTTCCCATGCAATCCTAAAATGTGTTTAAAGTGGTCTCCTTGATTCGGTTCTGCCACATTCCTTTACTGCTCTTTGCAGCAAATCTCACAAGAGCAATCCTTTTAAAATGTAAATTAGATGATGTCACCTTTCTCTCCCAAAACAATGCAATTGCTATTTCACTGAAACCAAGGTCCTTAAAATCACCTCCAAAGTCACACAGGACCCAGCTCTCTCCTTAACTTTCTGATGTCTTCTCCTAAGGTTGTAACTTTATTCCCTTCATTCCAGCCACAAAGTCCCCCTTACTCTTCCTAGAATGTGCCAGGCATGCTCCTTCCTGGGATCTTCGCACCAACGGCTTCCTCATTCTGCAGGTATTGGAAAGATTAAATTTCCCAATTTACTTAAGTATTTGTTTAAAGTCACTTTATCAGTGAGCTTTCCTGGATCAGATTATTCAAAATATTCACAAATGGCCATGCACTCCTCTGCTTTCTTTTTTTTTTTTTTTTTTTTTTTTCATAGTACTTACCACCTTTTAAGATACTACATTCTTAAGTTTAATTAGATTCCATTTGTCAATTTTTGCTTTTGTTGCGATTGCTATGGGCATTGTTGTCATGAAACCTTTGCCAGTTCTTATGTCCAGAATGATATTGCCTAGGTTGCCTTCCAGGGATTTTATAGTTTTGAGTTTTACATTCAAGTCTTTAGTCCATATTGAGTTGATTTTTGTATGTGGTGTAAGGAAGGGGTCCAGTTTCAAACTTCTGATATGACTAGCCAGTTATCCTAGCACCATTTACACCATGGAATACTATGCAGCCATAAAAAGGAATGAGATCATATGAGCCCTTTGCAGGATCATGGATGGAGCTAGAGGCCATCATCCTTAGCAAACTGAGACAGGAAAAGAAAGCCAAATGCTACATTTTCTTACTTATAAGTGGGAGCTAAACAATCAGAACATATGAACACAAAAAGAGGAACAAAAGACACTGGGGTCTACCTCAGGGTGAAGAGTGGGAGGAGCGAGAAGCAGAAAAAAGAACTATTGGATACTAGGCTTAGTACCTGGGTGATGAAATAATCTGTACAGCCAACCCCAGTGATACGAGTTTACCCAAACAAGAAACCTGCACGTGTACCCTTGAACCTAAAATACAAGTTTTTAAAAAATAAGTAAACCCATTATATCCAAGTACCTACTGTAGATAAGGCACTCTATCACCCTAAAAAAGGTACTACATACTTAGACATTATGTTAACTGTTTGTTGTCGATTTACCTCAGCCAAAATAGAAGCTCTGTAAGGGCAGAAACCTGGATCTGTTTTGTTTGCTGATACATCCCAAACCCTTAGAACCAGGCTTCGCATTTAGTAAGCACCAATAATATTGGTCATATGAATGAATGCATGCACTAATGAATAAGGTTCTTTACCTTTGTTTTTCCAGCCCAAGGTCCCATTCTTTTAGGGTCTATGCCTCTTCTCATGTATTCCTGGCTCCCATATAGTAGGCTGTCTTTCTGTTCGTGGTATCCTTCATTTATGGTGTGAGATAATGACATAACAATGTATGTTAGGAATGAATATTCATTATAGGAAAAAGGACCTGAAAAATTTATCCTACTGGTTCTGCTGCTGTTTCTACTACAATGATTACTCTGCACTATTTTCTAAAATATTTTATTCAGGACCCCCTATTCTGGTTACACTGTTAAGTGTTTTCTAGTCATAGATAACTTTTATCTCAATAGGCTTATGAGGATAAGGTATTACTAAGCTTGCTTCATAAATGAGAAGACTGGAGATTGGGAGTGGAAGTTTAATTAGATTGCGTACTATCAAACCGTAAGTAGTGGAACAGGAATTCAAACTGTGGGCTACTCGCTTCTAAAATATTCTTAACCACAGATATACACAGTCTCTCACCTAGGGAACAAAGTGCATGGGTTTCCTGGCAGTATATCAGTCATACTGTGGTTTGGTCACATGTATTTTTGCTCCATAACTTTAGCCCAAATTGAATGGAACTTGAAAAGACATACAAATGAAGGTATTTCTATGTAGTGCAATTGAACATATGAGCAGGGAAATGCTGAGTGATGTGACATAGTAGACAACATTATGATATCACAAATAATTTAAAGTATGGAATTAAGATAGACTTATCCAAGGTTTTTATTTTTTAAATTTTTTAAATTGATTTTTTTAAAGAAAGTCATAGAAAAGTGCAGAGAAGAAAGCAAGCAATGAGCATCACTCGTAATTAACGAGTGTCAATATTTTGTCAAATTTGCCTCAAATTCTCTTTTTTTTCCTAATTGCATTCTTCTCCCTCCATCTCCAGAAATAATCGCGATTAAGAATTTGATGTGTATTTTTCCAGTCCAAACTTATCTCTTTGCTATGTATGTGTCTATAAACAACATATAGCACTCATTATATCTTTCTTATTGTGTTTTTGTAACTGGACATTTGTAATTTGATATCTATCTCTCTTAAGACCAACACTATTATTTCTAATAATTCTCTACTCCTAAAATTGCCATTGTGTGGCAAATGATGGCCAGAGTTGAAGGCCTTAAGTTCCTTTTGTCACTTTTTCAGGAGACTTTTTCTATCTAAACATCTTTTGTAACAAGCAATATATGAACAATGTTATTTAGCACATTTAACTCTGTCAACGGTTTTCAGTGGAGAGTGTGAAGATCTTTTTAAAAAAATCATAACTGGATGCCTCTGGATATGCTGAAATCCTCATGAAACTGTTGTCTCTATTATATGTGAATACATCCATCAAGTGTTGATAGTAATGGTTGTAAGGTCCTTTGGTGTATAGCTCTAACCACATTGGGAATGATATATTTTAGTGGAGAATTAGTCTCTGGCATTGCTGAAACTGATTACTTATAGTATCACTCACACCATGTATATAACAAGTGCTGATGGTGTAGTATTTCAGCTGTGATGACATAAGAATTTTTTTTAACCTTATTGAGCCAGCTTCTGCCTTCTATTCTTGAACTCCTTTTTGACTTTGGCTGTGTGTGACTCAACAACTCTCTGTAAGTCAACAGCTGCCAGATGCTAAGTGTAATTAAGGCTTTACATGTATTTGTAACCTACGACATGTGTTTGGAAAACAGGAAGCAAGGTGGAAAAGGAAGAAAAGGAAAACTCTTGACTCAGTTTCAATTATCCTCTCCCTGTTTAATGGATGCTAACAGGCACTAGGAAGCTATGATCTGGCCTTTTTTATAAGCTCCATGGCTGGAGGCTTATTATGGTTTTAGACGAGTATCTACATCCCAACTGTAACTGGTGATGAAGCAGTTGATTTAAAAGAATTATTTTACAAACAAGAGTATATCATTAACATTCACCCTCAAATATTTGTGGTCTAATATACAGTATGATTACTTACTGAGGCAAAGTATCTGCTACACGTATATTCACCTGCTGATAGACTGTGATCCATCCATCTCGCTAGATGTCAGAATGCAGATGAGTTAATTAACTCTTGAGATCTAGAATAATTCTTCTGTGATAGGAAAGTCAAAGTGTTTTCAAAACATCAAGTACCTGATGGAAATAGGCACCTTGGTGAGTGCTGAAAATGCAAATGTCATGTGCCTTTTGGTTAATTTCAGTAATGTTAGCAGTGTCTCTACTGATATCTCATATTTTTTTTTTTTGTATTTTTATGGGAAAGTAAGATATTGTGTTACTTAATGGAGTAAATATTAAATATATCTAAATACATGCAGTTTAACTAGAAACTGCATTTTATTTACATTGTGGCAGAATAAGCTGAAAATAGAATCCCATTTCATTGCCTATCATTTTGTAGTTTTATACTTACTATTAATAGTAAAATAATAATGATAGTAAAATAATAATAGCTCATATTGATCAACTTGTTGGTGTGTGTGTGTGTGTTTGTTACACACACCTACACACATATTTATTATATGTGACCGTAAGAGGCAAGTACCGTTATTCTCTCATTTTACAGGTGAGAAAATGGAAACAGGAGTATTAAATAGCTTGATCAGAACAACAGCAACAAAATAGTCCTCACAGCAAGTAAGAGAACTCTCCATCCAGGCAGACTTTAAAAAAAAAGATAGAAGAAGAAACAAAAATAAGCAAAAGTCAGAAATCTGAGCATTGAACTGTAAGCCCACAGTAGGTTTTCATTGTGAGCAAAGACTGCTACTAGAACTGCAATGGAGAAATGACCTGAGGCTTAGAGCAACAAGGACATGAAACTGAGATTTCTGTAGTAAGCCAGGAAACCTAAAAAGAGGTGTGTTTAACCCTACCACATGCACATTGCCTGTGTAGAATCAAATACAAATTTTTTAGCAGGCAAGAATCCCAGTTTCGCCCCGTGTGATTTTTGAAAATTAAAATAAACGTGCATATCTAAAATTTAATATAATTACGTATGTAAGAAAACAAACCTTCATAGTTCAGTGTGAGCAAGTCCATAAATAATTGATCTTGACCTTTAAAATTTTAAAACATTAGAATTTATCATATACATAACTACTAACTATGTATAATAGAAAAACTAAACAATTGAAAAGCAATATCAATTTTATAATGAAATGCAAATTGTTGAAATTTAAAAAGTTTAGAACATAACAGTGAATGTGAATTCAAGCACAATTAAAGAAATACATAGACATAACTGGAAAAATAATAATAAGAAATTAGCAACAGACTGCACAGAGAGAAAAGAGATAAAAATACAACAGAGGCATTTAGAGAGAAAAAGGGTAGCATAAGATCAACTGACTTTAGTTGGTGAAAAGAATAGAGTATGGAAGTGAATGAACATGTAAAAGAGGCAATGACTGAGACTTTTTTATATTAACAAATCATGAGCCGGGCGCAGTGGCTCAAGCCTGTAATCCCAGCACTTTGGGAGGCCGAGATGGGCGGATCACGAGGTCAGGAGATCGAGATCACCCTAGCTAATATGGTGAAACCCCGTCTCTACTAAAAAATGCAAAAAACTAGCCAGGCGAGGTGGCGGGCGCCTGTGGTCCCAGCTACTCGGGAGGCTGAGGCAGGAGAATGGCGTGAACCCGGGAGGCAGAGCTTGCAGTGAGCCGAGATCCGGCCACTGCACTCCAGCCTGGGCGACAGAGCGAGACTCTGTCTCAAAAAAAAAAAAAAAAAAAAAAAAAGAAAAGTTGAAAGTGAATAAATGGAAATAGATGAATCACACGTTTATTGTTCACAATAAAAATAAGAAAGCTGGCTTGACTGCTTTATATAAGGCAAAATAGACTTTAAGATCACAAGAATTACAAGAGAAAAAGATGAACATTTCAAATTGATAAAAGGGTCAATTTATTCTAGAGATACAAAAGTCTATGTGCCTAATAACATAGTTTTACAGTGAGAAAGAGAAGGAATACAAGACAAAGCAAAATTAACAAAAAAAAAAAGGGGGGGAGGAAAGAGAAAAAAAACAAAACTGCAGATTTAACTCTTTTCTCAGTAACTGAAAAACTATCTAGACAAAAATAGAGGATATAGAGAATTTGAAAAACGTTGTCAACCACCTTGACCTAGTAGACATTTATAGGACACTACACACAAGAATTCTAGAATCACATTATTTTTCAAGTGAAAATTCTGCAATATATTCTATATGTTGGGCTATAAAATGTCTCAATAAGTTTCAAGATGGAAATCCTGGAGAGTTTGTTTTCTGTCCACCAAGTATGTAATTCGGAAATCAGTATCAATCAGACAAGTACCAGATATTTGGAAATAAAATTACACACTTCTAAGTAACCTATGGGTCAAAGAAGTAGATGAGAAATTTAAAAATTTTGAATGATTTGCATGCACAATACATTCAAATTTGGGGAGTACAGATAAAGAGGAAAATATTATAGGTTTGCATAATTACTTAAGAAATAAAGAAAATATTTCAAATCAGTGATCTACATTGCTACCCCAAGAACCTAGAGAAGGATGAGAAAACAAAACTCAAGTAGAAATAAATAAATAAGCAAGATAAGAGCAGAAATTAGGGAAATGGAAAATAAACAATACACTAAATTAAAGCCAACAGCTGTTTGAAAAATCGATGAAATAAAACTCCAGTAAGAATGATCAATTTAGGAGCAAGATGGCCGAATAGGAACAGCTCCAGTCTCCAACTCCCAGCGCGAGCGACACAGAAGACCGGTGATTTCTGCATTTTCAACTGAGGTACTGGGTTCATCTCACTGGGGAGTGCCGGACGATCGGTGCTGGTCAGCTGCTGCAGCCCGACCAGCGAGAGCTGAAGCAGGGCGAGGCATTGCCTCACCTGGGAAGCGCAAGGGGGAAGGGAATCCCTTTTCCTAGCCAGGGGAACTGAGACACACAACACCTGGAAAATCGGGTAACTCCCACCCCAATACTGCGCTTTAAGCAAACAGGCACACCAGGAGATCATATCCCACGCCTGGACGGGAGGGTCCCACACCCACGGAGCCTCCCTCATTGCTAGCACAGCAGTCTGTGATCTACCGGCAAGGCAGCAGCGAGGCTGGGGGAGGGGCGCCCGCCATTGCCGAGGCTTAAGTAGGTAAACATAGCCGCTGGGAAGCTCGAACTGGGTGGAGCTCACAGCAGCTCAAGGAAACCTGCCTGTCTCTGTAGACTCCACCTCTGGGGACAGGGCACAACTATACAACAACAAAAGCAGCAGAAAACTCTGCAGACGCAAACAACTCTGTCTGACAGCTTTGAAGAGAGCAGTGGATCTCCCAACACGGAGGTTGAGAGCTGAGAAGGGACAAACTCCCTGCTCAAGTGGGTCCCTGACCCCTGAGCAGCCTAACTGGGAGACATCCCCCACTAGGGGCAGTCTGATACCCCACACCTCACAGGGTGGAGTACACCCCTGAGAGGAAGCTTCCAAAGCAAGAATCAGACAGGTACACTCGCTGTTCAGAAATATTCTATCTTCTGCAGCCTCTGCTGCTGATACCCAGGCAAACAGGGTCTGGAGTGGACCTCAAGCAATCTCCAACAGACCTACAGCTGAGGGTCCTGACTGTTAGAAGGAAAACTATCAAACAGGAAGGACACCTACACCAAAACCCCATCAGTACATCACCATCATCAAAGACCAGAAGCAGATAAAACCACAAAGATGGGGAAAAAGCAGGGCAGAAAAGCTGGAAATTCAAAAAATAAGAGCGCATCTCCCCCGGCAAAGGAGCGCAGCTCATCGCCAGCAACGGATCAAAGCTGGACGGAGAATGACTTTGATGAGATGAGAGAAGAAGGCTTCAGTCCATCAAATTTCTCAGAGCTAAAGGAGGAATTACGTACCCAGCGCAAAGAAACTAAAAATCTTGAAAAAAAAGTGGAAGAATTGATGGCTAGAGTAACTAATGCAGAGAAGGTCCTAAACGAAATGAAAGAGATGAAAACCATGACACGAGAAATACGTGACAAATGCACAAGCTTCAGTAACCGACTCGATCAACTGGAAGAAAGAGTATCAGCGATTGAGGATCAAATGAATGAAATGAAGCGAGAAGAGAAACCAAAAGAAAAAAGAAGACAAAGAAATGAACAAAGTCTGCAAGAAGTATGGGATTATGTAAAAAGACCAAATCTACGTCTGATTGGGGTGCCTGAAAGTGAGGGGGAAAATGGAACCAAGTTGGAAAACACTCTTCAGGATATCATCCAGGAGAACTTCCCCAACCTAGTAGGGCAGGCCAACATTCAAATCCAGGAAATACAGAGAACGCCACAAAGATACTCCTCGAGAAGAGCAACTCCAAGACACATAATTGCCAGATTCACCAAAGTTGAAATGAAGGAAAAAATCTTAAGAGCAGCCAGAGAGAAAGGTCGGGTTACCCACAAAGGGAAGCCCATCAGACTAACAGCAGATCTCTCGGCAGAAACTCTCCAAGCCAGAAGAGAGTGGGGGCCAATATTCAACATTCTTAAAGAAAAGAATTTTAAACCCAGAATTTCATATCCAGCCAAACTAAGTTTCATAAGTGAAGGAGAAATAAAATCCTTTACAGATAAGCAAATGCTTAGAGATTTTGTCACCACTAGGCCTGCCTTACAAGAGATCCTGAAGGAAGCACTAAACATGGAAAGGAACAACCGGTACCAGCCATTGCAAAAACATGCCAAAATGTAAAGACCATCGAGGCTAGGAAGAAACTGCATCAACTAATGACCAAAATAACCAGTTAATATCATAATGGCAGGATCAAGTTCACACATAACAATCTTAACCTTAAATGTAAATGGACTAAATGCTCCAATTAAAAGACACAGACTGGCAAACTGGATAAAGAGTCAAGACCCATCAGTCTGCTGTATTCAGGAGACCCATCTCACACACAGAGACATACATAGGCTCAAAATAAAGGGATGGAGGAAGATTTACCAAGCAAATGGAGAACAAAAAAAAGCAGGGGTTGCTATACTAGTCTCTGATAAAACAGACTTTAAACCATCAAAGATCAAAAGAGACAAAGAAGGCCATTACATAATGGTAAAGGGATCAATTCAACAGGAAGAGCTAACTATCCTAAATATATACGCACCCAATACAGGAGCACCCAGATTCATAAAGCAAGTCCTTAGAGACTTACAAAGAGACTTAGACTCCCATACAATAATAATGGGAGACTTCAACACTCCACTGTCAACAGTAGACAGATCAACGAGACAGAAAGTTAACAAGGATATCCAGGAATTGAACTCATCTCTGCAGCAAGCAGACCTAATAGACATCTACAGAACTCTCCACCCCAAATCAACAGAATATACATTCTTCTCAGCACCACATCGTACTTACTCCAAAATTGACCACGTAATTGGAAGTAAAGCACTCCTCAGCAAATGTACAAGAACAGAAATTATAACAAACTGTCTCTCAGACCACAGTGCAATCAAACTAGAACTCAGGACTAAGAAACTCAATCAAAACCGCTCAACTACATGGAAACTGAACAACCTGCTCCTGAATGACTACTGGGTACATAACGAAATGAAGGCAGAAATAAAGATGTTCTTTGAAACCAATGAGAACAAAGATACAACATACCAGAATCTCTGGGACACATTTAAAGCAGTGTGTAGAGGGAAATTTATAGCACTAAATGCCCACAAGAGAAAGCAGGAAAGATCTAAAATTGACACTCTAACATCACAATTAAAAGAGCTAGAGAAGCAAGAGCAAACACATTCGAAAGCTAGCAGAAGGCAAGAAATAACTAAGATCAGAGCAGAACTGAAGGAGATAGAGACACAAAAAACTCTCCAAAAAATCAATGAATCTAGGAGTTGGTTTTTTGAAAAGATCAACAAAATTGACAGACCACTAGCCAGACTAATAAAGAAGAAAAGAGAGAAGAATCAAATCTACGCAATTAA
Organism: Macaca thibetana thibetana; assembly: GCF_024542745.1. Taxonomy (NCBI): domain Eukaryota; kingdom Metazoa; phylum Chordata; class Mammalia; order Primates; family Cercopithecidae; genus Macaca; species Macaca thibetana. Next base: position 14,387,981 of record NC_065583.1, on the reverse strand, counting down.
AAATGATAAAGGGGATATCACCACCGACCCCACAGAAATACAAACTACCATCAGAGAATACTATAAACACCTCTACGCAAATAAACTGGAAAATCTAGAAGAAATGGATAATTTCCTGGACACTTACACTCTTCCAAGACTAAACCAGGAAGAAGTTGAATCCCTGAATAGACCAATAGTAGGCTCTGAAATTGAGGCAATAATTAATAGCCTACCAACCAAAAAAAGTCCAGGACCAGATGGATTCACAGCTGAATTCTACCAGAGGTACAAGGAGGAGTTGGTACCATTCCTTCTGAAACTATTCCAATCAATAGAAAAAGAGGGAATCCTCCCTAACTCATTTTATGAGGCCAACATCATTCTGATACCAAAGCCTGGCAGAGACACAACAAAAAAAGAGAATTTTAGACCAATATCCCTGATGAACATCGATGCAAAAATCCTCAATAAAATACTGGCAAACCGGGTTCAGCAACACATCAAAAAGCTTATCCACCATGATCAAGTGGGCTTCATCCCTGGGATGCAAGGCTGGTTCAACATTCGCAAATCAATAAACATAATCCAGCATATAAACAGAACCAAAGACAAGAACCACATGATTATCTCAATAGATGCAGAAAAGGCTTTTGACAAAATTCAACAGCCCTTCATGCTAAAAACGCTCAATAAATTCGGTATCGATGGAACGTACCTCAAAATAATAAGAGCTATCTATGACAAACCCACAGCCAATATCATACTGAATGGGCAAAAACTGGAAAAATTCCCTTTGAAAACTGGCACAAGACAGGGATGCCCTCTCTCACCACTCCTATTCAACATAGTGTTGGAAGTTCTGGCTAGGGCAATTAGGCAAGAGAAAGAAATCAAGGGTATTCAGTTAGGAAAAGAAGAAGTCAAATTTTCCCTCTTTGCAGATGACATGATTGTATATTTAGAAAACCCCATTGTCTCAGCCCAAAATCTCCTTAAGCTGATAAGCAATTTCAGCAAAGTCTCAGGATACAAAATTAATGTGCAAAAATCACAAGCATTCTTATACACCAGTAACAGACAAACAGAGAGCCAAATCAGGAATGAACTTCCATTCACAATTGCTTCAAAGAGAATAAAATACCTAGGAATCCAACTTACAAGGGATGTAAAGGACCTCTTCAAGGAGAACTACAAACCACTGCTCAGTGAAATCAAAGAGGACACAAACAAATGGAAGAACATACCATGCTCATGGATAGGAAGAATCAATATCGTGAAAATGGCCATACTGCCCAAGGTTATTTATAGATTCAATGCCATCCCCATCAAGCTACCAACGAGTTTCTTCACGGAATTGGAAAAAACTGCTTTAAAGTTCATATGGAACCAAAAAAGAGCCCGCATCTCCAAGACAATCCTAAGTCAAAAGAACAAAGCTGGAGGCATCACGCTACCTGACTTCAAACTATACTACAAAGCTACAGTAACCAAAACAGCATGGTACTGGTACCAAAACAGAGATATAGACCAATGGAACAGAACAGAGTCCTCAGAAATAATACCACACAGCTACAGCCATCTGATCTTTGACAAACCTGAGAGAAACAAGAAATGGGGAAAGGATTCCCTATTTAATAAATGGTGCTGGGAAAATTGGCTAGCCGTAAGTAGAAAGCTGAAACTGGATCCTTTCCTTACTCCTTATACGAAAATTAATTCAAGATGGATTAGAGACTTAAATGTTAGACCTAATACCATAAAAATCCTAGAGGAAAACCTAGGTAGTACCATTCAGGACATAGGCATGGGCAAAGACTTCATGTCTAAAACACCAAAAGCAACGGCAGCAAAAGCCAAAATTGACAAATGGGATCTCATTAAACTAAAGAGCTTCTGCACAGCAAAAGAAACTACCATCAGAGTGAACAGGCAACCTACAGAATGGGAGAAAATTTTTGCAATCTACTCATCTGACAAAGGGCTCATATCCAGAACCTACAAAGAACTCAAACAAATTTACAAGAAAAAAACAAACAACCCCATCAAAAAGTGGGCAAAGGATATGAACAGACATTTCTCAAAAGAAGACATTCATACAGCCAACAGACACATGAAAAAATGCTCATCATCACTGGCCATCAGAGAAATGCAAATCAAAACCACAATGAGATACCATCTCACACCAGTTAGAATGGCGATCATTAAAAAGTCAGGAAACAACAGGTGCTGGAGAGGATGTGGAGAAATAGGAACACTTTTACACTGTTGGTGGGATTGTAAACTAGTTCAACCATTATGGAAAACAGTATGGCGATTCCTCAAGGATCTAGAACTAGATGTACCATATGACCCAGCCATCCCATTACTGGGTATATACCCAAAGGATTATAAATTATGCTGCTATAAAGACACATGCACACGTATGTTTATTGCAGCACTATTCACAATAGCAAAGACTTGGAATCAACCCAAATGTCCATCAGTGACAGATTGGATTAAGAAAATGTGGCACATATACACCATGGAATACTATGCAGCCATCAAAAAGGATGAGTTTGTGTCCTTTGTAGGGACATGGATGCAGCTGGAAACCATCATTCTTAGCAAACTATCACAAGAACAGAAAACCAAACACCGCATGTTCTCACTCATAGGTGGGAACTGAACAATGAGATCACTCGGACTCAGGAAGGGGAACATCACACACCGGGGCCTATCATGGGGAGGGGGGAGGGGGGAGGGGGGAGGGATTGCATTGGGAGTTATACCTGATGTAAATGACGAGTTGATGGGTGCAGCACAGCAACAAGGCACAAGTATACATATGTAACAAACCTGCACGTTATGCACATGTACCCTACAACTTAAAGTATAATAATAATAAATAAATTAAAAAAAAAAAAAAAAAAGAATGATCAATTTAAAAAGAAAGAAAGGATCTCTCATATCAAAAATGAAAGAAAGAATATTGTTATAGATTTACACATATTAAAAAAGTCATAAATGGTTGATGAAATGGACAAATTCCCTGTAAAACACAATTAATATTAGAAAGCATATATTACCTCAAAAGTCTTTATTAGGACCACCATATGTTGATGATAAAATGTTCAATCCATCAGAAAGCTATAATGCTAAACTCATAATACATACCTATAAAATAACCTTAAATAGACATAGAGCAAACATTGATGAAACAGTAGTGAGAAACACCCATCACAGTAAGAAATTTCAATATATATCTTACAATTATAGACAGGACACGCCAACAGCAGATTAGTAGCAATGTATAAAATGTATAGCATGAAATGCTTATAATAATAAAGAAGAATGTCTGAACATTAAAGACATAAAGGACCAAATTTTGAAGGTATAGAAAACAGCAAATGAATGAACTCAAAGAAAGAAATAATTTGTATGCATAAGGGTAGAAATTAATAAACTAAAAAAATACAGACAGGAGATAGAGTCAGAAAAGCAGAAATTTTGTTCCTTTGAAAGAAAAAGACTATTATTGGTAAAACCAATTCAGTTAAAAAAAAGAAGGCACAAATAAATATTCTGAGGAATGAAAATAAAGACAGTATTCTACAAATCCAGCAGAAATCTTTAATAAGCCTAAACAATACATGGATAACCTATTGTATTTATGTCAACCTATTTGAAATTATAAATGAAATGGGCACGTTCCTGGAAAATTTATTGTTCCTAAATTTTCTAAATCAACTCACTACAAAATGGTAAATAGTAATAATTCTATATAAAGAAATAAAGCAAGTTTCTTCCTCTGTAGACTGATGATCATCATAATAGCTACATTTGTTTTGTGGTTATTCTGATGCAGGCAACAATCTAAGCATTTTCTGCCGCTTTATGTCATTCAGTACCCTCTTCCACCCTGTGAAGGTAGGTGCTATTTTTCTGTCCATTTTATAAATGAGTAAATGAAGTCAGCAGAAGTAATTAATTCTAAGACTATCTGGTCAACAAGTATTTTTAAAACAGACAATCTAACTCCTGATTTTCTTAACCTTAGGCTATATGGTGACTGTTTTGTGGGGCTGCTTTTTTAATTAAAAGGGAAAACTATATAAAAGCATTTAGGACAGTGCTTGACACATTTTGAAGCCCTAGTAAATGTAAACTAATCTAGTAGCCTTGCAGCTAACTCACTACTGTCCTCTTTCCCTCTCTCTCTGATGAAAACAATTGTTTAGGGAGGCAGAGTCTCATAGAGTCAGGTGAATGTACATGTTTGTAATGTTCTCACATAGGATAACTGATTGGTATAGTTTTTAATACTGAAATCGATTTTTAATCTTGTTAGAATTTTCATCAGCAGAAAACCATCTCCAACTAGCCAAGCTCCTGGACATTTCATTATTCATTATGAACTGCCAGTTTTTCAGCAGAACCTTTGTGTTGTGGCTGATTTTGGGTTTTCCAAATTGGGCATTGTTCAGATTTCCCGCTGGAATGGGAAAATGCCACCACACCAGAGGAGAATGCCACCTTCGTCTTTCTCTTTGAAAATTATAAGCTTACAGGAAAACCTAGGTTACTGGAAAGTCTTCTGTCTTCACTAGCCATCTTGGTGTTTCCTTGATTTAGAATGTGTTTATTCATATTGGAATGGTTCTAGTCACAAATTGTAAATGTTTGGACACATCAGAAGACATTTATATAGATTAAAATAATTAGTCTAAAAGTTTACAAACATCAAAACATCAATCTCTTAGGTGTCATACATTTAAAAATGTAATTCTTAAAGTACACTTTTGAAATACAAATATTTGACTTAAACTTTTATGAATAATAATGCATGTACACGTACTCTGTTGTTTTAAGCCAGAGGATTTTGGGTGAACAGTTTTATCAACATTGGGAAAATATCTAAATATGTAAAAACAGATGAACTTTAAAAGGGCATTAAAAGAGAGTTTATGTGAAGACTTTCAGGATATACAAGCATAAAATATTAGTATTCATAAATAGTTCCTTCGGTGCCTTCCAAAGTGGTGATCAGTGGATATATGTAAATATGTAGGCTTTTATATTTGTATAAAAATAATATTTTAGCTAATGTTGATAATGGTTTTAAACTGATTATTTTGTATGGCTTACACATATCTATAATTGCTCAACATTTAAATATAACATATTTAAACTAAATGTGAGATAACAATTTGGCATTTCGTTTTGATTTGTCAAACAGAAATAAAATTATATTTTATCACTTATAACTGCTACATTTTGCTTGATGACATTCTATGGGCAAAAGCTGAGGGCCTCATGTCAAATTACTTCAATTTCTTTGATAAAAAGTACTATAACATTATAATTTCTATCTTTTTCTTAAATATCTGCTAGAAAAAAAATGGACTCCATATTCATTCTTGACTTTAAAATGTACGCTCTAACATTTGCACAAGAAAAGTGACCCATGATGTTTACAAGGGATTCTCTTTGTTTTAGGATGAATGATTTTAGAAAAAGCCCACTTAAAAAAGGAATCAATGTTCAAAAGAATGAATATTTCAAATTAAATAGTAAAAATAATTTATTGCAACTATCTTGAAAAAAATAAACCTAATTTTCAAAACTATATTTCCGTTTGTTTACTTTTATTTACTACTAGAACTATGCATATTTTGCATAGTTCAGTTTAAATTTAATATTATTCACTATTTGAATGATACATATTTTTTTCAAAATGATAAAGAATAACAGTTTGGGGGTGGGGCATATATATTCATGTTACAGCAAAATTGTTTCATTGTACCACATTATCTCTTTCCCTTTAGCCTTGCATTTTGCAGCAGGATCATAGAGTCATTTTTTCCAAAAAATATTTGATGAGTTCATTAATTTTCCTAAGGGCTTCTCATTAACCTTTTATTTAAATAATTATCATTGCTCATTCAAGTTGAGATTTTCTTGGTACGTGGTATGACCAGTGATTTTTTACTATATCCTGGCCAATTGAAATATTACATTATGAAACCCTGGATCATATTTAAATCTTCTGTTACAGTAAGCCTCTTCTGACACTGAGCCAATGGGAATAGTGGGACACTGTGTCTTGACTACCAGGTGAATGTAAAGGTCCATCCACTGTGTGTACTCTGACAAGGTGGGGAAGACGGTGCAGTGAAAGAATGCCGCTTCATTGCTGCAGGGCAGAGATGGGTTTTTAGGACCCTCCCCGTCCCCCACCCCAGGCCTCTGCCGATGACAACCTCATTGAGAGGGAGAGAGTTATCTCCTTACCATTCCCCACAAGTCCCCTTCTGATTGTGTTGGTGAAACTAGATTTAACATTTAGCCTTCTCTGCCCTCAGCAAGGAGAGGGAGGGCGGGGGATAAAAGTCCAGGATTCCTGCGCTGCTGGTCTCCACGGACAACACTTGGTCTTTTAAAATTTTACCCTGGTGTGTTTGTAGAAGTGTAGGGATGGGGCTCCTTGCTATAGCAGGCTGTTCTTGGGCCTTGTTTTGTCCACTGCCATTTCCAATTTGCAGGTTTCTCTAGCACCAGGTTTGGAACACATGAGGCAAAAATAAATCCCAGGGAACTCGCCACCATGTAGTTCCTGAGGCTCCAGGACCCTGTTAAATCTACCTCCTTCCCTCCCATTTTTCAGAAACTGCTTATGTGGTTTTTGTATGTAATGTCCAGGGTTTTTAGCTGTACTTAGTGGAAAAGTAGAGAAGGGGAACAATAAATCTTGGTCCAGAACCAGATGTCTGTCAAATCAGATTTTGACGTTCCCATCATCGTGAGCACACTATTCTATCTTCTCTTGTTAACTGGCTTAATTCTGTTAGATTTTGGTTATTCTGTGACCTTTGTATGAACTAAATTTTTTTTTTTTTTGCATACTTTTTGTTGACTTCATGGAAATCTGCAACTTCCCAAGCTTTACAATCTAATTACAGATTGGCACCATATTACTTTCTGCTCTCAGTAAGAAATTACTTACTTACACATTGATATGGTAGTTAATATGAGAAGAGATACTAGGAGAAAGTGGGCAGGGATAGGTGAGGATTAATTTTATAAGTGGTCATTCGTGACTATTTTCATGTTATTACAATTTTATTTCTCTGTATAAAGTTTCTTCTCTTAAATTCAGGGTACTTGCATTATAAACATTTAGACAATGAGAGTTTTCTGTATTGCATTCTCACTTTACTACAGTTAACTTTTGTCTTCTTGCCCTTGTAGTAGAAAAATCTGTTCCAATGCTGACATTTTCAGTGCTATTTGTATATCCTGGTATTACCATGACATGATAATTCTGACTTAACTACATATGTGCTTTTCCTAGTTAAAGGTTATTTCAAAGTTGGTAAAAACTTATAAAATAAAGCCATAATCACAATGCACATACATATATCTCCTTAAAATTGCATCCCAAGTAGAATTAGTGGGTGAAAGGATGACTCTTGAATTCTGTTGCGAAATTTCTCTCTAAAAAAGGCATGGAGAGGATCTGGATTATACAATGTGGTTACGATCAAGAAAAGACAATTTAATGTCCAAGATATTTATCAAGAGAATTATTTTCAGACTTGTGTTCCCCTCTTTTGATCACTGAACAGTTTTTAGATGTTAACATTCTTTCCTAACCTTAAATTACACTAAAATTGCTTTATGTAAATATTATAGATTACATGTAATCATTTATCTATAAAAATATTGATTCTGGCCTCGATAATGTACTCTGGGGCCACACTGGGTGAGTTACTGGCAACAGCCATGGAGCTCGTCCCTGAAATAAAATGCATTGGCACATCATCCATATGCACTTTAATCAGTGCTATCGGGAGACTGGAGGCAGATAGAAGATAAATAATAAATACGTATTCCATGAATACTGATATATTGTGCCTCCTCATTATCTTTCTGCAAGATAGTAAAGAAGAAATGAAGGGTTCATGGCTTTCCACTAGAAATCTTAGCTTGGAGAATCACACGTTGAGTAGTTTCTCTCTTCCATTCAAAGCTGCCACGGAGCTTACTAAAGACTTAATTGTGCAAGATGAATTAGGGCAAAATCAGTCTTCCATCGATGAGCAAAGTAAGTGCAAAATGGTAAGTTGAGCTGGTATTAAAGATGCTTCCATACTAACTTACATTCTGAGAAGTGTGTATAGAGTGCGGGGCTTCTTGCTGTAAGATAAAATACATGGAAAACAATGGTTGGAAATCGATCCGTATAGAGGAATGTTTGGGAAAACTGGGTGTGGTATGAGCAAACTGAAGTAGGTATGTGTGATAGCTTCTCAATGGAGTAAATCCCCAGTCCTTCAGAGCGTTCACCCCAAACTAGATGAACAGCTGGTGAACAGGCTGTGAAGGCATGAGGCTTGGACCACTAGGTGACCTCCGTGGCTCCCTGTTCTTTTTTCTTTTTTTGAGACAGAGTTTCACTCTTGTTTCCCAGGCTTAGGCTGGAGTGCAATGGTGTGAACTCAGCTCACCGCAACCTCCGCCTCCCAGGTTCAAGTGATTCTCCTGCCTCAGCCTCCCGAGTAGCTGGGATTACAGGCATGCACCTCCACCCCCGGCTAATTTTGTATTTTTAGTAGAAACGGGGTTTCTCCACGTTGGTCAAGCTGGTCTGGAAGTCTTGACCTCAGGTGATCCATCTGCCTCAGCTTCCCAAAGTGCTGGGATTATGGGAGTGAGCCACTGTGCCCGGCCTGTTCTCTTCCTATGTAATATTTATCACTGTATGGATTGTACTTTGTTTATGTGATTCTTTGATTAATGCCTTTTTCCCCGATTAGACTGTAAATGTCATGGACTATATTTTTATAATGCATACTGTTATATCCCTGATGCCTCGCACAGCACTAGGAACAATAAATATTTGTTGAATGATTTAATAACTGGATAGACCCATTTTTTTTTTCTTTCTCCTGCGTATATGACTCGCTAGCTTCATATGTTAAGCCAGCATGCCTGGAAAAAGCTTGGTCCAGAACCTGTCCCAGGTGTTAACACTTTCAACGAGGTTCCTATTCTTTGAGTTAGTGGAGGTTAGAAAGATACCAAACTAGGAACTATGGGGAAATGGTGGCATTGGCAAGGAATGATCCTGTTGGAAGGTGAAGATGAAAAGGTAATTTTTTTTAAAAAATCAATATTGATTTTATAGGAAAATCTTCCTTTCTATATATACCAATGTAAACATACTCATTTACCTTTTCCTGGCAAATTCAGCACAGAACTTCCAATTTTCTTTATAATGTTACTCCTTTGTGGCTCCGGGGCTATAAGCTTGAAGTGGAAACTCTTAAAGTACACTTTTTCTTTTCTAACATTTGTGGTTACTTTTTAAATGTATGCAAATCTTACCTGATTCATGAAGATCTCAAGTTTGTTTTCTCATAAAAATAAGATTTCAATTTCTTTTCTCAGGTAAATTTAACTAAAGAAGGGGCACTGTGTGTATTCCATGTGGTCCCATGGCCTCGGCCCACTGTTACCTCTGGAACCCAGGCCAAAAAACACATGCAATGCTCTTCACAGAGACTGCCGTCCTCACACAGCTGTTTCTTCTTTCCCGAGGAGATCTTTGAAAGTAGTTCTAGATAATGAGATGTGGAAAGCTATCTGAAAAGTTGTCTTACTACACACCCACTCCATTTTAAATGGGATTATATACCTACAAGTCCTCACATGTGGAATAAAAATATGTGTGTTTTAGTTTGGATTTTCATTTATTGTGGGAAAATGAATCAACATATCTTATGACTCTGTCCAGAAGGAACTTGATCTCTAAGGACAAGATGGAGGAATATTACTCTAAAATGACTTTTTTTTCAATGACTTAAGGATGAGAAAAGCAACAACGGAAAGATCTTTCCATATTATATATACACACATACACACACACTCAGTAACTTCATTCCCATAGGCTACTGAGAGTGAAATATACATTTTATACATTTTAATGTATAATTATGAGACTAATTACCAAGGATGCAAACTGGAACTGAATACGCTGGGCAGAGAATTTCAGACAGCATGATAAACCGCACCCAGGGAATAAACAGCAGCACTTAGCACTGTGCTGATGGCAGAGAGGACTTCCCTCTTCACTGCACAGGTAGTGGGTTATCGCCCCATGCTGACAGGAATCTGCACTTGGGTTTACTCTCCAATGAATAAGTTTCATTCTGAAGAGACAATTATGTGTAGAATTGAGCTTGATTCCATTTACACAACCAAATTAGGCTGGGAAAGCTCAGTGTGCAGTGAAGACAAGAAAAAAACTCGGAATAAAAAGACATATGTCTATTACAAATTAAAGTACCACAAGGGTAATGTGAACTAAACAGTGGTTTGGTGCTTTGTAAAATAAAAGGTAATAAATGATATTGAGTATGTAGGCTACCACAGCGTGTCAAGTTACATCAAGAGTTTAGAGACATGAATGATACGGAATGGCCTTTATGTAACAGATATACTTAGAGTGGGTAAACTCCTGGCTTTGGTATTATTTATGAGGTTTTCTCCACTCTTAGCAGAGAAGTGCATTTCTTCACTGCATTTACTTTTCATTGTCATAAATTGGTTAGAGACAAAAGAAATCAGCATTATACATCAGTAAGTAGAGTGGACCACTTGATTCTATCTATTTCTCATTGAAACCTTAAAATATCTCTTAAAGAGCCAAATAGTAAAGCGCACAAATAAATAAACTGCACAAAAATGTTGCCAGGTTTGCTTTGGCTGGAGACTGCTGACACTGTAGAAGCAGCACAGGCTGGGGGTCTGCAGGTACAGAGGTGAACCCTGGATCTGCTGTGTGCCCAGGTGTGACCTTGGACATGGTGTTTAACCTCTGCTTGTAAAGAGGTGATGTCAACACCTAAAATGCTGAGCGATGATGGTATTTAAGTGGCATAAAGCCTAAAGGTAGCTGGCCCATTTTCTGACACCTAATAACACACATGTTTATAGAACATGATAACGTGTTCAATAAAAACCTATTCTCTTTGCTTCCTGTCAGATCATGAGTTCACCCCTATAGGTCTTCATGTGCACACATTCACTTTCCATAAGTGAAGCCTACTTGTGACTTTAAATTGTGTTAGCAAAGAGAGATTCTTTGATACCATTTAAAAACCAAAGGAGTAGCTCTTCGTCTCTAGGTTGCTGATTTCAGTGACACATTATATATATATACCTAACATAACTTCATTTCTGCCAGTGATGGGCCATGTATACAACAGTGGTCTTGTAGGATTATAATACTGTATTTTTAGTGTGTCTTTTCTATGTTCAAATACAAAAAATACTTGCCATTATGTTACTTTGCCTATGGTATTCAGTTCAGTAACATGCTGTGCAGGTCTGTAGTGTAAGAGCAGTACGCTAAACCAAAGCCTAGGTGTGTAATAGGCTAGACCATCTAGGTTTGTGTAAGTCACTCTGATGTTCTCAGAGCAAACATTACCTAAGGACACATTGCTCAGAACGTATCCCTCTCTTTAAGCAACGCATGACAGCATTTATTAAAAATGACTAATTTGGCACATATTATCATATGAGGCACACAATCACCCTGAGAAGATTTTAAGAGATTAATGCCCAGATTTCACAAATAAGAAAATTGGGGTTCGTGGAGTTAAGAGAATTGCCATAAATGAGACTGTTGTCAGTGGAAAGCTAGGACGGGCACCCAGGTATTTTAGCTGCCACTTATATTTATCAGTGGGTTAAGGCTATAAGACATGAACCTTAATTTGATCCCTGCATAGGGATCAGATCCAGGTATTGCGACCATCAAGATGCTTGACCTTGGATAAATGCCTTAAATCCTCTGGTCCCCAGTTTCATCATCTACATAAGGATTACAATAATATTGTCATCTTCATAAAGATGCAAAACTTTAAAAAATATAAAATGAAAGTTGCAAAATAAAAGGTGCACAAGTAAGCACTTGGTGTATATTAGCTATTATACATTCAGAGTTTTTTCACCTACATGGAGCTACCTAGACAATAGTGTCAGCATACCTAAAAATCTCTGAAATAAAATCTGAGCATTCTGTCCTATAATCGATATTTACTTTCTTTCTTTTGTTTGTTTTTCAAAGGTATCCCACTGTCCTGAATACTCTTGTCCAAGATCTGTTTCTGTACACCACGGTGAATTTCATGTATTTGTCAGACGGGAAAAGTGTCTGCTTTGTTTTGTAAGACTACATTTTAACTTTGTAAAGCATCTCACAAATTTTAATCAGCTTCTCTGTCACTCTCACCCTAGGAACCAACTTCACCCTTGCGGAACTGGGCATCTGTGAGCCCTCCCCACACCGAAGCGGCTACTGCTCTGACATGGGGATCCTTCACCAGGGCTACTCCCTTAGCACAGGGTCTGATGCCGACTCCGACACCGAGGGAGGGATGTCTCCAGAACACGCCATCAGACTGTGGGGGAGAGGAATAAAATCCAGGCGCAGTTCCGGCCTGTCCAGTCGTGAAAACTCGGCCCTTACCCTGACTGACTCTGACAACGAAAATAAATCGGATGATGAGAACGGTAGGCCCACTTCTTAAATACCTTTTTATGTTCTGTGCACTGCACCACGTGGGGCTTCGAATGTTTTTGTTTTTTAATAAAGTGGCGTCATAAAACCATTCATTTTCTTTGAAGTCGACCTTGTTTCCACAGTGTGAGCTGGGGGGAAATAAACCAGCAACCCTCCAGCACACAAGAAATGAGAAGAGAATTTTAAAATCACATTTTGATGATAACACAGCATTCAGGTGTAGTCAGTTGGTCTTATTAGCAAGTAAATTACATTGCAAAAGAGGCAGCTTGATAAACTATGACCTATACCTAGAAAATGTCCTCTCTCCACAAGTTTCTAGGTCTTTGTATTGATTTCCCCTTCCCAGTAAATGGAAACCTGGGTTATTTTTTTTCATGAAGATCTCTTAAGAATCTCACCTTATCTTAGACTTTCATTTCCAGGCGGCAATGCCTCATATCCGTATTGAAGATCAAACTTGGAACAGATGCTCTGGAGCTTAATAATGACAAATAGGAAGAGACTTGTCTTCAAAAAAAAAAAAAAGAATTCTTTATATGTTTACTTTTCCCCTTGGCACCTATGTAGGTTAATAGTTTCCTGCATCTTCTGTCACAAATCACTATTGCCTATCCATCAGCTTTCTAGGTGGGGTTTAATGAAACTTTGAAAATTAAATCCTTCCAATCATTAAGCAGTAAATATAGAGAAGCCTAAGCAAGTCATTGAAGAGATAAGGTGCTTATTTGTGGGTTTCTGAGCAATTCCGAAGTGTGTTTAGTCAAAAACATTTTTTAAAAAGATAAATTGCATTAGGTTACAGCCGATTTAAGAAGAAAACATCAAATGCTATGTGGTGTGTTATGAATAGATTGCATGTTTGCTAAAAGAATTACCATTACCATTAAAATGTTTACAAATAGATCAGTTAAGAATATTTATATAAAATATTATAAACTTCTGCCAGAGCAGCTTTAAATATTTCCTTTCATTTAAAAAAGAAAAAGGAAATTTGCAGGCGGACAGCTTGTTGTGAATGCAAAAGCATAGCTAAATATCATTTAATCTCAAAACTGTGTTGAAAATACATCATTTCCTGGGTAAGTCTCACATACTCAAAAAGATGTCATTTTTTGCATTTAAATTTATGTTTAATTTTGAAATAATTTATTCTACAGTGGGGACAAGGGGATGTGTCTTACTTATGCCTCCGTTCATGTAGCTAATCAAGGTGTACTCTCAAGGAAAAATCTGCACTTGACTCCTTTTGAATTTTAACAAAATTCTGACACTTGGCACATTTGACACTCTGAGGTGCTTATTTGATAGGAAATTACTTTTAGAAGTTTCCATAAAAGCATATGTTGAATCCATTTACTGATGTCCTTTTTCAACTTCATTGTGTGTGTCAGATACTATTTAAATGAAGGCAATTTGATGGCCTAATAAATAAAATCATTTGTTATCCAAGAATTTATGGCACATTTTAAACAAGGAATTTTAGCAAGTCCCTCATAGTTGGTATTCTTACACCTATGGAGGGAACCATCTATGCAGAGTTGTTTATACATATTTATAGACCTGCACCTTCTCCCATTTAAGTTATATGCATCTTAAAAACTCATCTAATAAGGGGGTGTTTCCGGTGAAGCCAAGGGCACAAAATATGCTTGCCATGAATTTACCTAGAAGAGTTATGGATGAAAAAAATCTGAAATTAATCATGTATTTGGTAGACCAATAGTAGTTTTATTTTTTTCAGTATTATTCAAAACATCATATTTGAATAATTTTTACTTTCTGTGAGTCTATATAAATCCCTGCATACTGATAAGAAATAAACTCTTAGATACAGTGTCCTGATTATTTCCTGTAGTGCTAGTTGCAATGCAGTCAGAATTACATAAAGAAAATATACTTAGAAGTACTAAGCAACTCTGTATGTGAGTGTGGCTGGCAAGGCACAAAGGAGGTATTGAAGTCAGAGTTCAAATTAGATGAGAGATGGTTATTTTAAAACATACAGGTAGACTGTCTTTCTTTTTACTTTTAAAACATTTTTTCAATATTTTACATATTGAAAAGAGGTACATAATGTGTCTTCTGTTCTCATTCTTGGCCAGAAATAAAAATGAGAAATTTTACACATCACATCATAAACTCTTTAAGCAAATAAAAATTGAAGTGTGAGCAACTCTGCAGGCAGAGGTGTTAACTTCAGTAAACTTCTTGCTCTTTCTCTCTGACGAATTCTGTTTAGCTCACAAAGAAATCAATGCTTTTTCACATCACTGATTTTATGAAGTTTGGGAATGTATTATCATATAGATTGACAGTTGCCCCACTGGTTCCACACCACGGCATGGACACTTACAAAGCCATCATTAATTTCTCACACTTGTACCCAGCAGTGGCTTCCTCCATAATAAACACTGTGTCCTTCAGAACCAAATCAATAACCTTTTAGGTATGCCTTTCTTGAAGAGGAAGTAACAGGAATCTATACTTTGAGATAGAAGCTCTCCAATTTAATTTTAGGTTTTAAAGACACATGGTCATAAAATGAATCTTTTCTGTGGGATTCCATATGTTTTAATTTCATTTCATGGTGGGATTTTAGGATACATGGATTTTTCACTGCGCTTATTTAAAAATCTCCCTTAAAAAATTCCAATTGTGATTTTGCTAAGCATAGTTAGTGAGTGAAGACAGCTCTCAGAAACCAACTTCCTTTTTGGTGATAAGAAGTGTGTGTTCAGTCTGCACAGTCATATAGTAAAATCTCTAACTTTGCCAACAGTTCTCCCTAGATCAATGTTGATTGTGCTTCCTATGTGCTGCTGTGACACAAATGACCCATTGGATAACTTGACAGTCCCATCAAACAGGTGAACCTGTCTTTCTTTCTTTTTCTTTTTTTTTTGGTAGTATAGATACCAGAGTGCTGCATACTACACTCACTAATTTAGCCACTACATTAGCATTGTGCTGGCTTGGCTCGGGTTACTTCAAATAGATAAAACTCTCAGATTCATGTTATCTTTTCAGGTTCTTTAATCCTATCTTGAAGTCAATGATGATTTGGCTAGAAATGGCAATGAGAGTTGAGAACAACTTGGTCAAGTTTTTGCTGCTGTGAAATTTGACGACATCCAGAGAAAGGGCTTTCCTAGTGACCTTAAATTAGAATCCATACTTTTGTTCAGTAATAAATGACCCCCTTAAAATATGTCCTCTCTAAGACCATTTGTATTATCTGAGTTATGGAGAAAATGGCACAGTCACTAATACACAAGAATAACTAATTGCCTCCTTAAAGATGCAAAGTAGCACAAACTGTAAAAATCTGGTCTGTGTTCTCTTGACTCCCTCAGGTAATTTCTTCACCTTGGGACTTAAAAATATCCTTCAGTTTTTTTTTTTTCTTCCAGCAAAATTCTAGTTTCAGTTATTTCACTGGAAATCCAGAAAGGGAAAAACAAAACAAAACAAGAACAATAAACAAAGAAAAAGTTGGTATGAAATAGGAAGCCAGAAATGGCAGTAAATGAAATCCAGCGTCGGTTAAACCTTTAAGAAAATTATTCTTCCCCACCCCTCTCCATGTCCACCCAAAGTAAATAAGCACAATGTTCATTTTCATCTGTTGTAATTGGGAAATTTACAATTCTCATAATGTACTTTGAGGTTGAAATATAAATGTTGGGTTAATTCCATTGCATTTCACAAAATGCATTTATAAAACAAGCTGGCTCTGGGCACCTAATGGATTTATGTAAAGTGTATTTGTGGAACACAGATTCTATTAGATTGAGTCCTTTTCGCAAAAGGTCTGTAGCATATCCGTCTCCTCGGCAGAGTTTCAACTCACCCAGGTACTCACTGCTTGTTATCTGAGACATGAGGAATGAAGCCTGAGGGAAGGATTTTCCTTAGCACCAGCGACAATGTCCTTAGATTGTCACTGCCAACCAAGTTGCATTCATTTGTCATTCAAGGTGAGTTACTTAAATTTTTCTCTTTTCTCTCCAGAAAGCCGCTTCTCAATAAATCTAGCATTGGAGCATTTCTTAAGTAAACACAAAGTAAACATGCAAGTGGGATTCTATTTCTACTCCCACTCTATTACTCTTACATGCTCAAATTAATTCTGTGTTTTATAACCCACTCTACTCCTTTCTTCTCCCAAATCCCTCGTGTAAAATCACAGAGAATGCCTGTAACAGACGTAAAAACTTACTATGAGCTCCAGACCTAGCCAAAGGCCCGTAATTTTGCTCTTAAGGAAGTGAAAAGGCAATGGCAAGAATAGTAAAAGAGGTAGCTACAAAAGGTATACATTCATATTTGACTGTGCTTAATGTTGATATGGGATGATTTCTTTTCCAGCCACATTTTATGAAGCCAATTTCCATGGAACTTAAAGCAAATTGTTGCCTCAATTTCTTAAAAACAAAACAAAATTTAAAAACATACCAAAAAAAAAAAACAAACAACAAAAACCAGAAGAAACTTTTAAGCCCTTTGGATGACAATGATTTCAATTTGTGTTTTTAAGCTTTATTTTATATACATGTACATTTAAAAGAATACCATTATAAAGAAGAATATGAAATGAATTATCATGGATTTTAAAAAAATGAAAGACATAAACACAAAATATCATAGGTTCTGTCTTTTCCATTCCTAAATGAAAGAATGATCTCCTTTACATTTTTCTAATTCAATTCCCTCAAAGTCCAGGTATCAGAGGCTATAGAGAAAACTTATTTTTAAAAAGCTTATTAATGGGAGTCTTAATATATGATCACTACGATGCTAAAACACAGCTGATAATAACATATAACCAGAGGCAAAATGTAAGAATATCACATTGTCACATGGCATGATACGAAAGCTGGAAGTGAAAGGATTGATATTCTGCAAATGGACTTGTATGAAACTTTAGAGGTTTACTTTTTTGGCAAATTAAGCAATTCTTACATTACTGTAAAGTAGAACAGAGTACTTCGAGGAGTGTAGGAGTCTGTGCTTTATTTCAGTATTGCACTTTCCAGATTATAAACTTTAGTGGCATGGTCTTTAGTTATTTATATATTTTTTCCTTTCCTTTGGTGGTTTCTTTCATGTTTGCTAATGCTCCCAGGGGCTATCAAGGAATAGCTCCATTCAATAAATACAATAAATAAAATGAAGCACTAAGCCTTCCTTTTGGCAAGGGCAGCCTGATTATTACATGTGTAATCTCCAGGCCTTCGGGGAGACATTGGACTTGGTGGATAATCATTTGGTTTTAAGCTGCTGAGTTCCTGATATCAGTACTTTAACTTCAGTTGAGTTGCTCTTTTTACTGTGAAGGCAGTAAAATGGTAAGAAGCAAAATGTTTTTGTCCGTTCGCAACTGGAAGCCTCTTCAGTCAGAAAACTCTTTCTTTGCTTATTGTTTGGTCATTTTCTTAAGTTTAGTTGTTGTTTGTCAATGATCAAATTAAATGTATCTAATAGGTGGGAGAGATGTGCCATGCCTTGAGAATTAAAGTCATAAATAAGATGAGTTAAAACTAAGGAAGTTGATAGTATAAATTTTCTACAATTGAATCAGAAGAAGCCTGCACAAAAAATAATATCAAAGTAAAACGAGTTAGAAAAGAATGTATGAGAAGTAATGAGGCACTTCAATTAACCCTTCTGAAACTGAGACATAGCAGGTAGAAGAAAATTTCAGGTATTAATAATAGATTTGTAAATAGGATAGAAATTCCAGATATGTGGGCATTATGTATATAGACTTATACATGAAACTAAGAATGTTACTTGTGATTTAATTTTGAGTATTATTTAAGTGCTAGCTGTAAGAACTTTCTAGAAAATTGTTCTTTCCTGCTTTCCATCAACTCAGTTTGAGGAATGTTAAAGGAGTTTAAGCCGTGGCTAAGTGGTTTATGGGATAGTTAACAACAGAAGTTACGAACTGCATGTTAGTCTACAGGCTGAATCCAGTTTGAATTGTTTAATTTGATTAGTGCAGTATCAAACATTTTTAGATTAACAACCAACGTTTTGAAAGTGAGAGATTTTATATTAGAAATTTTTATTTTTGGCCATTCTCAAAACATAAGAAGATTCAGTCACACTGGTTGAGGTTTCGGTCGGGACAGATAGGATTAGAAGCAGTAGCAGTTCTGCATAGATTCCATGTCTTTGAGGTCACCTGATCCTCCTCCAGGCTACTCTGTTGTTTAAGGTCTGACTTAGCCTTTGTTGATCCTTAAGTTATCAAGACCCTCGACCTACATACAATCTTTATGGAAATCAGATATAAAAATTGTAGAAAGCTAGAACGCAGCAGTTTTATGGGTTCATGTATTCAGAGTTAGAATGTTACTTCTTTTGGTAAGTTTGCTCCATCTGCAAAGTGGGTTTAATTTTGCTCTAAATTTCTAAAATGGTTTTAAGGCATTTAGATTTAAATGCTTCCGATAAAATTAAATCAATTAAAATCAATTTAATTTAGAAAGTAATAAAATAATTGTATACGTGGGGGGTGAGTTTAAGTGGGTAATATGTCATCTCCATCTTCCGAAGTAGTAGATGCCCTGAAGTACTGAAAAATTAAGGTCAGAGTATTTGATTTAACACATATTCTTAAAGCTATTTTAATGTAAAAGTGTTAGGTGGACTATTTGGAAATAGATGGAGGGAAAACCTACTTTAAAAACTTTAGCTACTTCAGCTGATTGAGGAAAACCCCAGGGCTTTTCAGGAGGAAGCCATTTAAAGAGGAGGAAAATGACTTTGTGCTAATTATGTTCAGTTTTGATCCAGCAAATGGTTTATGGAGTCTGTAACAATGAAGTTGGAGACAATAAAGTGAAGGCTAGAAGAGAGACATGCAGTGATAGACGAAGACCTTCAGTATGCCAAGAGAGAAAGACATGGAGCAATGTGAGCTCATGCTGAGCTGGGAACCAGTGAGTCAGAAACGGTGTTCCAGAAACCAAGAAATGTTCTTCAACCCGTGTAGAAGCAGGCTAGCCAAGGAACATTGAGGAGTGACTTGCACTCTCCATCCTCATTTCTTATTTGTGAAGAAGAAAAGTTAACTGAAATATGAGCATGTTTCCTAAGGAGGACTGAAATATTTGAGTAGGCATTCTTTGAAAAAGAGTAGGTTAAGAGATAACTTATGCAGAGTTATACTATTCTGAGGGGAACAAAAAGGATAAGCACCACGGCAGTCTTTCCATCCGTGTTAATCATGAGGAAAGGGGCATGAACTCACTTACAGCCAGAAAGTTAGGCACTGGAGGAGTTTTGGGAAGTATTTTTTTGTAGTATTTTATGTAAGAAATATACTATGACACATTCAATAATCAAAAAGGATCTTTGAAAGGAATTTTTTAAAATTTTTAGTTTAGGGAAATATTTTTTCATAGTATTTTATGCAAGAAATACACTGACACATTCGATAATCAAAAAGGATCTTTGAAACAAATTTTTAAAGAAGAAAATTGGTGTTTGAAAGGTACCACACTATGCTTAGATATGCACATTTTAATATGCACACAAATATAAAGTTAAACTATGTGTTGTTTTATTCAATATTGGTGAAAAATAGGAAAGTACTCTCAGATGAGGAGAGACGTTAATTTGGGGGGGTGCTTATTTCTGAAAAGATTTCAAGTAATTGCTAATTGCTCTGCATTGGACAAAGCCATTGTGTGTGTGTCTCTTTGTATTTGTGTGTCTGTGTTGTGTGTGCATGGTGGGGAAGGTGCTTTGTTGGGAAGAGGGATGTTATTGAGAGGGATAGAAATCAATAAATATAAATTGATCAAATTCCAGGGGTATGAAGACCATATATGAAAACGCCAAAATGAGCACTGTAGACATTTTGTAGTGTATAGTTTCAGGGGAGAGAGAGAAGAGAAACCTGTGTTGACCTTCTTGCATCTTGAACTCTGTGAGTCATCTTACATCCAGGAGCACGCCCTTTAAAGCCTGAGATCCCTTAAACCAGTGATGCTGTCTCATCCATGTAAGTCAGAATCCACAGAAAAACACCCATGTTTTCTCAAGTCCCACATAAGAACTCTTGCCTCTGAGGAGCTCCGAACCAATTTGAAACTGTCAGAGAAATATTTGACTTGGTGGGAAATCCACTTTATTTGCAATATGTCTCTCTTCCCTTCCCAACTCTCACCTTTCCCCTAACACCCTCCCCAACCTGCATCCAGCAGGGCCTAATCACCTACTCCATGAGCTAATTTCTTTATTACTTCATTCTATCCTTTTGTCAAAACTAGTGGGATCATGTCTCCAAGATGTGGTTTGAGCATCACGATAAACTGGTACAGGATAAAAAATAATCAAAACTTCCATATAAATTTACCTTCATTTTCACTTGTTCTTTAAAATTTTAACTTTTGAATACGTTTTACGATGCAAGTAATTTATTGGTGTATGTATATGCACACATACACATGCACACACACAGCGTACATGACAGGTTACATAAATACAGAAATGTGTACATTGGAGATGTGTCCAAAAGACTTACGTTGATTATTTTAGACCTTTGATTTCCCAGAAAATTAAGCCTGAGCAACCACTCACTCCTCAAAATATTTGGATAATTCATTATTTTGTGGCAACCTGTTTGGTTGTCTTTGTATTGGTAATGACCATATGTGCTAATCATACCTAACTATGTTATGGCAAAATTCCTATTTTTCTCTTTCAATTCTCTCTGCTGACTTTCACTTCCTAGATGAATAGACAAAAATATTGACTTTGTTGTTTCTTGAAGAAACCAAGCACTCCCATGCATTTACAGAGATATTCCTGTATACCCTCAATAGGGAGAGAAGAAAATAAACATTATTTATATTAGCATACTGGTACACTAAGGGAAGCTTTGAGAAGGTGTGGTTTTAATTAGGTTGTAAATAGGAGTCAGGACTTTTATGTATGGAAATTAGATGATGAATATTCTAAATGAAGAAAAGTGAGAGTGTATGGTGGTTGGAGAATGGGAGGTGAGGTGAAGATGATGATGATTTTTCAGGGACACTTTCTTGTCTAGAAAAAATTCCAACTCTAGTCAGGCTAATTGGAATATAGTGATTTTATTGAATAGCAGTAGAAATACATGAATAGATGTGTAGTAATCAGATGACCAAGAGCTGCGAGCTTCATCTTAAGGAGTTAAGGTCTGATCAAGCAGACAATACAGAACTATTGAAAGTTTATGTGAGCAAAGACTGCAATATTTTAGGAAGCATCTGATTGAAACACACAGATACAGCGCGCACACACACACACACACACACACGTGTTTGGATGGAAAGTAACAAAGTTAGAAGTGATATCAGAAAAGAGAAGAGCAGTGCAGGTAGAAGGACTCCAGAAACCCTTATACCACAGAGTCTACCTGCTTCTTGGCATTTCAGTAGGAGAAATTAACCTCTGACTAGCATATGAATGCTGAATATTAGTAACTAAGATGATAAAATTTAAAAGGCATTTAATTTTATGCTGAATAGCAGGAAAATAGGAGGAAGTACATAACCCCACACTCTCGCAATGCAGGGAGTGTACCTTACAGTGCAATCTATCCTGCTTACATGTAGAATACAGTATTACAACAGCTAGACTCCAGTGTTTATAATATTTAATCAAATGATTAAATAATAAAGTAGCATCAAATATTGCTTTGTACAAGGAAAAAAGTCATAATATTATTTTTAAGGGCACAGTAAGTGTGTTGTAGGTGAACATTGGCTAGAACTATTCCAGGTTGATTAATAGCTTCTTGAAGATTATTTCTGCTTCTATATCCTTGCCGCTTCTTCATGAGTCATATTCTCATGCAATTTGTTTAATTGCTCCTGTAACTATAGTTATGTCTCCCTTCTCATCTCTAATCTTTTATATTTTTATCTCTCATGTTTTTTAATCAGGCTTGAAAGACATCTATTTTTTTTTCAAGCTTTCTATTTGTCTTTATGTACTTTAATTTTTCTTTCTCATTACATTCATCTTTATCATATTTTTTCATTTCCTCATTTTAACTTTTGGATTATATTGTGGGATTTTCTTAGGTTTGTTTTTTAATTTTTTTTTATTTCTATAGGTTGTTGGAGAACAGGTGGTGTTTGTTTACATGTGTGACTTCTTTACTGGTTATTTGTGAGATTTTGGTACACCCATCACCCAAGCAGTATATGCATCCTATTTGCAGTATTTCATCCCTCAGTGCCTTCCCACCTTTCCCCCTGAGTCCCCAAAGTCCATGTGTCTTTCTTATGCCTTTGCATCCTCATACCTTAACTCCCACTTATGAGTGAGAACATATGATGTTTGGTTTTCCATCCCTGAGTTACTTCACTTAGAATCATGCTGTGAATGCTATCAATTCATTCCTTTTTGTGACTGAGTAGTATTCCATTATATATATATATATATATCTCACAGTTTCTTTATCCACACGTTGATTGATGAGCATTTGGGATGGTTCCATGTCTTTGCAATTGTGAATTGTGCTGCTGTAAACATGCATGTGCAAGTATCTTTTTACATATAAAGACTTCTTTTCCTCTGAGTAGATACCCATTAGTGGAATTGCTGGATCAAATGGTAGTTCTACGTTTAGTTCTTTAAGGAATCTCCACACTGTTTTCCTTAGTGGTCGTACTAGTTTACATTCCAACCAGCGGAGGAGAAGTGTTCCCTGTTCACCGCATCCATGCCAACATCTATGATTTTTTGATTTTTTGATTATGGCCATTTTTGCAGCAGTACAGTGGAATCACATTGTGGTTTTGATTTGCATTTCCCTGATCATTAGTGATGTTGAGCATTTTTTCATATGTTTGTTGGCCGTTTGTATATCTTCTTTTGAAAATTGTCTCTTCTTGTCCTTAGCCTGCTTTTTGATGGGATGATTATTTTTTTCTCGTTGATTTGTTTGAGTTCATTGTAGATTCTGGATATTAGCCCTTTGTCAGATGTATAGATTGTGAAGATTTTCTCCCACTCTGTGGGTTGTCTCTTTACTCTGCTGACTGTTCTTTTTTGCATGCAGAAGCTCTTTAGTTTAATTGAGTCTCAGCTATTCATCTTTGTTTTTATTGCATTTCCTTTTGGGTTCCTGGTCATAAAATCCTTGCCTCAGCTAATGACTAGAAGGATTTTTCCAATGTTATCTTCTAGAATTTTTATAGTTTCAAGTCTTAGATTTAAGTCCTTAATCCATCATGAGATGATTTTTGTATAAGGTGAGAGATGAGGATCCAGTTTCATTCTCCTACATGTGGCTAGCCAATTATCTCAGCACCATTTGTTGAAAAGGGTGTCCTTTCTCCACTTTATGTTTTTGTTTGCATTGTTGAAGATCAGTTCCTGCAAGTATTTGGGTTTATTTCTGGGTTCTCTATTCTGTCCCATTTTTATATGCCTATTTTTATACTAGTACTGTGCTGTTTTGGACTATGGCCTTATACTGTAGTTTGAAATCAGGTAATATGATGCCTCCAGATTTGTTCTTTTTGTTTAGTCTTGCTTTGACTATGCTGCCTCTTTTTTGGTTCCATATGAATTTTAGAGTGTTTTTCTAATTCAGTGAAGAATGATGGTGATATTTTGAGGGAATTGCATTGAATTTGTGGATTGCTTTTGGCAGTATGGTCATTTTGTAATATTGATTATACCCATCCATGAGCATGGGATGTGTTTCCATTTGTTTGTGTCATCTATGATTTCTTTCAGCAGTGTGTTGTAGTTTTCCTTGTAGAGGTCTTTCACCTCCTTGGTTAGGTATATTCCTAAGTGTTTTTTTGTTTTGTTTTGTTTTGTGGGTATTCTAAAAGGGGTTGAATTCTTGATTTGATTCTCAGGTTTGTCATTGTTGATGTATAGAGGAACTACTGATTTGTGTACATTAATTTTGTATCTGGAAAGTTTGCTGAATTCTTTGATCAGTTCTAGGAGCTTTCTGGAGGAGTCTTCAGGGTTTTCTAGGTAAAAAAATCATATCATCAGCAAACAGCAATGGTTTGACTTTCTCTTTACAGATTTGGATGCCCTTTATTTCTTTCTCTTGTCTGATTGCTCTGGCTAGGACTTCCAGTACTACGTTGAAGAGGAGTGGTGACAGTGGGCATCCTTGCTTTGTTCCAGTTCTCAGAGGGAATGCTTTCAACTTTTTCCCTTTCAGTATTATGTTGGCTGTGGGTTTGTCACAGGTGGCTTTTATTATTTTGAGGTATGTCCCTTGTATGCCGATTTTGCTGAGAGTTTTAATCATAAAGTGATGCTGGATTTTTTTCAGATGTTTTTTCTGCATCTGTTGAGATGATCATATGATGTTTGTTTTTAATTCTGTTTATGCTGTGAATCACATTTATTGACTTGCATATGTTAAACCATCTCTGAATCCCTGGTATGGTATGAAACCCACTGGATCATGGTGGATTATCTTTTTGATATGTTGTTGGATTTGGTTAGCTAGTATTTTGTTAAGGATTTTAGTATCTATGTTCATCAGGGATATTGATCTGTAGTTTTCATTTTGGTTATGTCCTTTCCTGGTTTTGATATTAGGGTGATACTGGCTTCATAAAATAATTTAGGGAGGGTTCCTCTTTCTGTGTCTTGTGGATTAGTGTCAATAGGGTTGGTACCAATTCTTCTTTGAATGGTAGAATTCTGCTGTGGATCTGTCTGGTCCTGAACTTTTCTTTGTTGGTAATTTTTAATTACCATTTCAATCTCACTTCTTGTTATTGGTCTGTTCAGGGTATCTAATTCTTCCTGATTTAAGCTGGGAGGGTTGTACCTTTCCAGGAATTTATCCATCTCTCCTAGTTTTCCTAGTTTATGCACATAAAGGTGTTCATAGTAGCATTGACTGATCTTTTGTATTTCTTTGATGTCAGTTGTAATATCTCCCGTTTCATTTCTTATTGAGCTTATTTGGATTTTCTCTCTTCTTTCCTTAGTTAATCTTGCTAATAGTCTATCAATTTTATTCATCTTTGCAAAGAGCCAGCTTTTGTTTCATTTATCTTTTGTATTTTTTTCCTTCAATTTTATTTAATTCTTCTCTGATCTTGGTTATTTTCTTTCTTCTGCTGGGTTTGGGTTTGGTTTGTTCTTGTTTCTCTTGCTCCTTGAGGTGTGACCTTAGACTGTCTGTTTGTGTTCTTTCAGACTTTTTGATGTAGGGGTTTAAGGCTATGAACTTTCCTCTTAGAACCACCTTTGCTGTGTCCCAGAGATTTTGATAGGTTGTGTCATGTCATTCAGTTCGAATAATTTTTTACTTTACATCTCGATTTCATTTTTGACCCAGTGATCATTCAGGTACAGGTTATGCAATTTCCATGTATTTCCATGGTTTTGAGATTCCTTTTGGAGTTTATTTCTAGTTTTATTTCACTGTGGTCTGAGAGAGTGCTTGATATAATTGTGTTGTGCTTTTTCTAACTTTTTAAAGATGAGTACTACATTTTATTACTCTCATTCTCCCTTACTTTGTAAGAGTAAATATATTTATCAGGTCCTACAGAATTTGATAAAAAATATTGTTCTCTGTGATACTTTCTAAAGATTCTCAGCCCATTTGGACTCTCAAAATAAAACAGAATCCTAATGCTAGCAGTTTTTCACTTTAATACTAACCATTTCTGAAAAAGTTCAATCTTTATTGTTAAATCTTTACACTGTCCAAAGTAAGATATCTATATGTTTTATATGCATTATATTTAGATATACATGTGTATTAACTATATAACATAGAATTATACAAAGTAAATGTACATATATAGCGCATATATAACATATATACATACATATAGGCATGAAAAAGAATAGAAATCACCTATAATTTGACACCAACACTAACTATGGTTAATATTTTGAGGCATATATCCTTTGGTCTGTGTATCTGTCTGAGAGAAAGAGAGAGGGAGATTAATAATTTTACAGAGTTGGCATGTTTTACAAGTCCTATGTAGCGTCAATTTTTTTTGGAAATGAACTAAAATCATTTCCCCGTGACATTAAATATTTTCTTCAATATTTAAGAGGAGCATAGTACTCCTTTAATGGAATCCATTTCCTCAATTTCCTTACATTGTACATTTAACTAATTTTTATTTTAGTTGCAGTAAAGAGCAATGTGATGAATAACATCCTTCTAGCTACATTCCTGTGGACATCCCTGACTGTTTTCTTAGGATGAATTCCTAGAAGAGTTAGAACATACACAGCTATGTGAAATTGCAATCCTTTTCAACCAGTGTTCTCAGAGGAACTCTTGCACCAGCACTGTGGGAGAATCAACAGGCACACGGGGTTCTTGAGCTCAGGAGTCACTGGGAATGATCACTAATATTTTACCAAATTATGGATCATAATATTTTTATTCTGGCTTCCCTCCACTTTAATCTGAGCAACTCTTCATGTATTCATTGTCTACATGTATTTTTTATTTCATGATTTGTATTTCTTCTCCATATGAAAAGATATTGGGACGACGCATCTCACTTTTTAGTTTGTATTAGCTTTTTACAATGTCTACAGTGATCCCAGATTAATGTCTACAGTGATCCCAGGTCCTATTGTACCTTGTTGTTTATACAAAGGCTTGAAAATGTTCACTTATTGGTGTGAAAATCACTTGGCTACATTTTCAAAAGCATGCGACTTATTTTCTGTGGGATAGAACACCAAATATATTACGGAGTTGCCTCAGGAATCAGGGCTAACTTGAAAGCAATTTAAAATTGTCGCACTGACCAAAGAAGAAATGCTAGCTTTAAGTAGAGTGGGGAAATTTTTTTCCATATTAAATATGTCAGCTATTGTTTGGAATGCAGGACTTTATATCAGATTGTTAATTTATAACAAACCAAGGATAGAATTGCATTCCACATGATGAAAGGAAACTCACACGTACTAGGACAATCTGCAAGGCACCTTGAGGAGATAGAATCGAGTAAATTATGCATTAAATATTCTTAAAACTTCCTCCATCTGTGGTGCCTTTGATTCAATGAGGTTAGTAATCATAAACACAGTGGTGGCCCTGCTATTGGTATTTTCACAAAATAGGTAGTTCTGCAGGCAAGATAAATATCTCAGTACATAAGAAAAGACTCTGAAAATAAGCATGTGGAAGCAATTACTATTATAATAAGTATATGGCTCTGCTAATATACAGTGTTGCTTAATAATTGATGTTATAGAATAAAAACAGTAGAAAACATTTCTATATTCTGGGGCATCCCCTTGTACATTTAGAATGGAAAAGACCCCAGTGAAATGCAGAACAATTAAGAGAGTACAGGTTGTCTTCCATTTCCGCTGATACACATTTATGACCATGAACAACAAGGCACATCGGGATAGCAGGAAGTATACAAATCAACTTAATCTGTCCCACTGTGGTATTTCAGGCCCTCCACAATGTAGTTCAATTTTATGTTTTTAGCCCTTGCTCCCACTTCTCCTCTAAATATATTTTCAGCTCCAGCCCAACTGGGCTACTTATTTTTTTTCCAGAGCATACTCTTTCCCTCTGTGCCATTGTCCCCCCGTTCCCTTTGTCTACAGTGGTATCCCCAAATCCGTTACATCCCCACCTATCCGTTACATCCCTATCCATTATCAAAGAATTATCTAACGTGCCATGCCCTCTATGAAATCATTCTGGTTTCCTTAACTACAGGTGTACTCCCACTCCTTTGAAATTTTTTAGCATTTTATTTATCCATTTCATCAAAAATTTAGGGGAAATGGTATAACCTTCACCAAAGTAGAGAAGTAAATGATTTGAGATGAATTTTGGAACTAGAGTATACAGAACTTGATGACAGTTTGAATGTAGTAATTGAGAAAAGAAAAGCAAGAGCTCTTGGCTGGGCACGGTAGTTCATGCGCGTAACCCCAGCATTTTGGGAGGCTGAAGCGAGCTGATCACTTGAGGTCAAGAGTTCAAGACCAGCCTGACCAACATGGTGAAACACCATCTCTATTAAAAACACAAAATTACCTGGGTGTGGTGGCTTGTGCCTGTAATCACAGCTACTCGAGAGGATGAGGCAGGAGAATTGGCTGAACCCATGAGGCAGAGTTTGCAGTGAGCCAAGATGGTGCCACTGTACTCCAGCCTGGGCAACAGAGTAAGACTCCATCAAAAACAAAACAAAACAAAACAAAAACCAAAAAAAAATCTCAAGGATGGACTCCTAAGTATTAAGATGAGGAATACTTGGAGAAGATAGGATGTGGGGCTTATACATTTTAGACATTGTTAAATAAGACAACTAAATAGAAAGGCAATGTGGGTAATTGTGTAATTATTAAGACTGGAACCTGCAAAAGAGATCTAGACTGGAGATGTCAATTTGAGAATCAGCAGCTTAGCAGGGGTCTGTATATATCCAGGAAAGTAGATGAGTTCACCCAAGGGGAAAAGTGGAGAGAGAAGAGGAGGGGGCCAGGAACAAACTCTGAGTAGTCCTTAAGTGTTGGGTAGAGAAGAAAGAATACACAAGAGACTGAAATCAGTGATTTGCACAAGGTAGTTCTTTGTTCATTCTTGTTGGTGTGATTTTCTTTAGGGCTCCCTGAGGGCTTCTGGTTTTGGTGTGGCTTTTGTCATCTCTCAACCCACAGTCTTTTTTCCCCTTTCCATTATTCTGTTTCACAGGAGGCAAGACTGGCTGAGCCTCATCATTACAGGAGAAAGAGAACAGGAATTTAAAAAGTGATAGGGGCACAGGAACAAAAATAAATAAGATATGCATTCTCATATAATTGTAAACTAGTTTGATGGTTAATTTTACATGTCAATTTGACTGGACCTAGGATGTCCACGTAGCTGGTTAAATGTTATCTCTGGGTGTGCCTGAGAAGATGTTTCTAGAAGAGATTAGCTTTCAAATTAGTGGACTAAGGAAAGTCAATGGCCACCCCCAATGCAGGTATGCATGATGCCATCCACTGATGGCCTGAATGGAACAAAAGATAGAGGAAGGTTGAGTTTACTCTGACTGAAGGTTGAGTTTACTCTGACTGATTGTTTAAAGTGGAACGTTGGTTTTCTCCTACCATCAGCATTTCTGTCTCTCAGGCTTTCAGACCAAAACTGGAATCTACACCTCTCCAGCTCTCAGGCCTTGGAACTACACTACTGATTTTCTCCAGCTTGCAGGCAGAAGATGGGATTCCTCAGTCTCCATAATCATGTGAAGCCATATTTTGTAATATCTCTTCATTATATATATTCCATTATTTTTGTTTCCCCAGAGAACCCTGACTAATATAAGTTGTCTGTAATTTCAAAATATATAGGGTAATTCATGGCAACAACATTTAACTATAAACTTTTATTGCACTCAAAATATTTAGTTAGTTAGTTATTGGGCATCTATTGTTTATTGTGCTTAGCATATATTCATTAACAAACTAGAAACACACTTTCCTTTCCAGGCGGGTAGATCAGGAGGTCAGGAGTTCAAGACCAGCCTGGCCAACATGGTGAAACCCCATCTCTACTAAAAATACAAAAATTAGCCAGGCATGGTGGTGAGCTGCTACTCGGGAGGCTGAGGCAGGAGAATTGCCTCAACCAAGGAGGCAGAGGTTGCAGTGAGCCAATATCACACTACTACACTCCAGCATGAGCAACAGAGCAAGACTCCATCTCAGAAAAACAAAAACAAAAGTTAATTTTTATTAGGCAATAAAAAATGAACTTGAAATAAAGCAAAAAGAGAGAAAATAGAGGGGAGGGAGAGAGAAATAGAAGGAAGGGATGAAGGAAAGAAAGAAAAAACTACGCTATATAGTGATAAATGGTATGGGGAAAAAGAAGACAGTAAAAATAAATAGGAGTTTGTGATTCCCAGAGTCTTGCAGTAGTAAATGCGGGTCGGAGGGCCAAGGAAAACTTTATTAAAATGCTGACATTTGAACAAGAGAACAGAGAAAGAGAACTGACTATACGGATTTCAGGTGTATGGCATTTCAGTCAGGTGGAAGAGCTAGTATAAAGATTTTAACACAGGCACACTTTTGGTGTATTTAAGGAAGTTAATGTGATTGCAGCAGAATGCAAATTGGGCAGAATAGCAGGAAATGAGAACAGAGAAATGAAGGTGAAGTCAGGTCATATAGGGTGTCACAGATTATTTAAAATGGTGGCCTTTGCTCTGAGGGAAATAAGTATCCAGACAGAGTTTTGAGCGTAAGAAGGTCATGATCTGACTTCCCATGTAAAAAGATCGCTTGGGCTATTGTGTTGAGAATATAGTGGAAGAAGACAAGAGTAGGGAGAACAGGAGGCTATTGCAGTAACCAAGACAAGAGATAACAGTGTCTATCTAGGACAATAGCGGTAGGAAGAAGTGATCTGATTCTCAATGTATTTTGAAGGTAAAGGTAGGAGTATTTCTGGATGTATTAGCTGAGAGGTGTCTGCAAACGATTCCTTGAAGATTAATATCAAATCCTGTGCACATTTTAAAATAAGGCTATATGGTTTTCTGATATTGAGTTGTAGGAGCTCCTTATGTATTTTGGATATTAACTCCTTAACTCATATATGGCACGCAAATATTTTCTTTCATTCCATAGACTGCCTTTTCATTTTGTTGCTAGTATTCTTTGCTGTGCAGAAGCTTTTGAGTTTGATGTAGTCTCACCTATTTTTGCTTTTATTGCTTGTGCCCATAATGTCATATTCAAGAAATCTTTGCCAAGACCAAAGTCATGAAGTTCTTCCCAATTTTTTTTAGGAGATTTACAGTTTCAGGTCTTACATTTTAAGTCTATAATCATTTCACATTTATTTTTGTGTATGGTGTAAGATAAGGATCCAAATTCATCTTTTTCACATGTGACTATCTGATTCTTCTGACATCATTTTTTGAAGAGACCATCCTATCTTCTTTTTGTATTCTTGGATCTGTGTTGAAGATCAGTTGACTATATATACGTGACTTTATTTCTGAGCATTTTATTTTGTTCCATTGGTCTAAGTGTCTGTTTTTACGCCAGTACCATACTGTTTTGAACACTATTTTGTGTGTCAATTTGACACATAGACTTATAAATAAATATACATTTATTTGTTTATTTATTTTGTTTTTTGGAGATGGAGTCTCACTCTGTCACCCAGGCTGGAGTATAGTGGTGTGATCTCAGCTCAGGAAGCAACTTCTGCCTCCTGGGGTCAAGTGATTCTCCTGCCTCAGTCTCCCGAATAGCTGGAACTTCAGACGCATGCCATCATGCCCGGCTAATTTTTTTTATATTTTTACAGACAGGGTTTCACCATGTTGCCCAGGCTGGTCTCAAACTCCTGAACTTAAGTGAGCCACCAGTCTCAGCCTCCCCAAATCCTGGGATTACAAGTGTGAGCCATCAGGCCAGGCTGTAATGTATTTTAAAATCAGGAAATGTGATGCCTCCAGCTTTGCTCTTCTTTCTCAAGATTGCTTTGGCTTTGAACCAAGATTATGGTTCTACATGGATTTTAGGATTATTTGTTCTATTTCTGTAAAAAATATCATTGGAATTTGGTAGGGATTGCATGCATTGGAGGTGTAGATTGCTTTTGATAGTATGGACAGTTTAACAATATTAAGTCTTCCAATCCATGGACATGGGATGTCTTCTCATTTATTTGTGTCTCTTTTACTTTCTTTCATAAAAGTTTTGTAGTTTTCACTGGACAAGTCATTCACTGCCTTGAGTGAGTTTATTCCTAAATATATTTTTGCTCCTATTATAATTGATTTTTTTATTAGTTTCCTTTTCAAATAGTTCAGTGTTAGTGTATAGAAATATGACCAATTTCTGTATATTCATTTTGTATCCTGCAACTTTACTGAATTGTTCGTCAGTTCTAACAAGTTGTGGGGTTGGGTTTTTTTTGTTTTTTGGTTTTTTTTTTGTCTTTAGGGTTTTCTACATATAAGATTGTGTCATCTGGAAATGGAGATAGCATTACTTCTTCCTTTCTAACTTGGATGCCTTTTATTCCCTTTTCTTGTCTACTTACTTTGCTAAGATTTCCAGCATTATGTTGAATAGAAATGGTGAGAGCATGTATCCTTGTAGTGTTCTTGATCTTAGAAGGAAAGCTTTTGGTTTTTACAAAGAAGACATTCAAATGGCCAAAAATATAGCAAGTCCTCACTGAATCTCATCAATAAGTTCTTGGAAGTTGTAACTTTAAGGAAAACAAAGTACAGTGACTCTTGAATGATGTCATTTTGTTTGGCATCCCTAGGGTATAAAGTTGATGAGAAAAAAAAATGGTGTGGTTATATATCCTTTCAGTTAAACTCTCGGTTTCCAGGAACCTATAGATAATTTTAATGAGGACTTGCTGTATGTGAAAAGATACTCCACATCACTAATAACCAGGGAAATAAAAATCAAAACTACAATGAGATATCATCTCACACACCTGTTAGGATGGCCATTATAAAAGCAACAACAAGAGATAAGTGTTGTCAAGGATGTGGAGAAATTGTAGCTTTTATATACTGTTGGTGGGAATATAAAATGATACAACCACTATAGAAAACACTATGGAGTTTCCTCAAATTAAAAATAGAATTTCCATATGATCTAGCATTTTCACTTTTTGGTATTTATTCAAAAGAATTAAAATTGGGATCTCAAAGGGATAGATGTACTCCCAAAGTCATTGCAGCATTATTCACAGTAACCAAGATGTGGGCAGAACCTAAATGTCCATCAATGTATGAATAGATAAAGAAAATGTAGTGCATACATACAATAGAATATTATTCAGCCATAAAAAGAAGGAAATCCTGCAGTAGGATATAACATGGATGAACCTTGTGAACATTATGTAAGGGAAATAAGCCAATCTCGGAAGAACGTGTGCAGCATGCATCCAATTATATGAAGTATCTAAGATAATCAAACTCTTAAAAGCAGAGAGTAGAATGAAATTTGCCAGGGGTTGAGAGAAGGGGAAAATGGGAGGTTGTTGTTCAAATAGGGGTGTCAGTGAATGACAGCAAGAATGAGAGGTAATGTGATAAAATCTGATGGCAAGAGATGCAAAGCTGAGGATATCTACATAGCGTTGAAGCATCATACTGTACCAAGGACAAGAAGCAGTGTGTATCTCTTTTATATCTTCAGTGCCATTGGTATGACGGCACAGGGAGGAAAAACTTCCACCACCTGTAGCTACTCCAGGGAAAGTAGTGTCCTTAGGAAGAACAAGACTTCTACTGGAGCAAGACCATGAAATCAGCATTTGGATAAATGGTTAAGACTTTTTTCAATGATTGACATACAGAGGGACAGTAGACAGGACAAGGGTGAAGGCAGACAGTGAAGGCAAGGCTTTGAATGTCAAGGGCTAGGGAGAGATGGATCTTGGGCACCTTTCTTAACTCCTGATGATGGATGGGGTTAGAAGAACTAGCAAAAGCGTGGTTCAGTCCTGGTGGACAGTTTCATCGTTGATCCTGGAGAAAAATCCCCAATCTATTTCTCAATTAAGACACTGATCAATTTTTGATGCTGGAGAAGTAATGGAGTCTTCCTTTAATAAACAGAATCAGATGTCCTTGGTGAGTGCAGAGAGAAAGAAGAAACATTTTCTAACACACTGTAAGAAATCTTGAATATAGGGACAACATCTTATTTATGTATGTTTCCAAAGGCTACCACATTGCTTGTCGGAATGAGTCACAAAACCATGGAAGGGAAGTAGGGAGAATAAGAGAGAATGCAGGAAAATGAAGAAAGGAAAACAGAAAGGCAAATTCAAAAAAATGAAAGATAAGAAACTATTATCTTGGTAAAACCATACTCATCAGGAGACTTAAGTCCTTATTCATTTAACTTAACAAAGTTTTTCTCAAAATAATCACAAAACATTCTGAAAATTAACTAATGAAAGAAAATGATAGTGAAATCATTTATAAAGCAACGTATATGGACCCGTGATTGATAGGTTTTTTTGCAAACAGAGCACTGAGTATGTGTGTGTCCATGATTCAATATAAAACTGACCTTTCTCATTTTGAAGAGATAATAATTTTCTTATTTTGAAGAGATTAATAATGTGGTGAATTAACAAACCAACAAGGAAGGGATTGAGAGAACCATGGGAAGGTGATTATATCATACCTTCTAAAGAAATATGTATCTTATTCAATAGGATACAAAATACTGTTTCTATTCCTGCTGAAAGAGTAGGTTAAGAAATGGTATCTGCAATTTGAAGATACCAGAATAGCAACTTAACCTCATATATCTTTGTTTGCTTCTCTGAAATTCATATCAAGAAAAAGGCTCTAAAATATGTCTCAGAATGATTTTCTCTAGAATCCACTAAGTGGGCTTTAATCCTTTAAAAATATCAAAGATTTCTATTACTGTCTCTCCCAGGAAAACTATGCCTATGACCATAGTCTTGTTTCAACTTCCAATGTATTTTATGAAGCAAATATGAGAACTATATATATTCCATGCACTATGATGGTGTAACATACTAATGGGAGATGTCCAAGGGCTTAGTAGAAAAAGTCTAGAGATGTGATTTCTTGTCCTTGCTCTGCGACCAACTAGCTATATGGCCATTACTGTTCCAAGGGCAACAAGCCTAAATCTCTCTGGGTGTCAGTATCATAATTTTTGATATGAAGACAATCGAGGCTATAGTGCAGAAATTTTGGAGTCAGATAGACAAGTGTTTAAACCTTAACTCTGTCCTTTATCAGCTCCATGACATTGGCAAATTACCAATAAGCTCTCAAAACACAACTTTCTTCTGCAAAGTGTGGATAATAATTGTCCCCTTACCTTATTCTTTCTTGTTTTCTTTTCTTTTCTCTTTTTTTTTTTTTTTTTTTTTTTTTTTTTTTTTTTTTTTGAGAGGGTCTTGCTCTGCTGTGCAGGCTGGAGTGCAGTTGGCACCACCTTGGCTCACTGCAACCTCTGCTTCCCAGGTTCAAGAGATTCTCCTGCCTCAACCTCCCAAGTAGCTGACATTACAGGCATGCACCACCATGCCCAGCTAATTTTGGTATTTTTAGTAGAGATAGGGTTTCACCCTGTTGGCCAGGCTGGTCTCGAACTCCTGACCTCAAGTTATCCACCTGCCTTGGCCTCCCAAAGTGCTGAGATTACAGGCGTGAGCCACCAGCACCCAGCCCCATTTCTCTTATTCCTGTTGTGATTATTAAATGAGATGGGCTAGTACATCAAGCTCTTAGCGAAGTGCCTGGCACATAGTAAACAATTCATGCATAGTACTGATTATTTTTGGTGTTACTGTTTTTAAAATAATTTTTGCCATATTTGATCAATGTAGACTGCTTTGAAAGCTTATAGATTTACCACATGCAAATGATTAAATGTGATTTCTGTGTCTCCTTCATAACCCTTGGCTATCAGGTCCTTGGGCAGATATGTAAATCCCTGCTCTTGCATTGATCTGATGTTAAAGGCGATGGGGATTAGATAATTTTCACTTAAAGTGACTGTCCTCTTTTTCTGGGAACCTGTCACAAGTGGGAGGTCTGCCTTGTATATCAAAAAGGAATTCTAGCAGGCGATTTCATTTTTCCTTTCATTTTGTTCTTCAAGGAAAGGGAGTTAAATATTAATTAAGAAGTCTAATCCAGTAAATATAGAGATGCAACCATCCCAGACTCACAGAGTTGATGATAAAAGGAGCTGTGAAACGGATCAAAGCCAATAATAAGCCAGGATGAGCAGAGCGAGGAGCGGGAGAGGGATGTAGGATCAAAATATGCAAGAAGTCCAATCGCAGGCTGTAGTGCAGAGCGCCTTTAACTACAGCAGAATGCTGCAGCATCGCTCATTCTGAACACAAGTCATCAAACATTTATTGAATATCTACTACATGCTGAGACCTGGAAATACAAAGATAAATTTCACAAAATCCCTGCCCCCAAGCAATTCGCATCCTAGGAAGAAAGACCTAAATGGTGACAGGAGGTAGCATAGCACAGTAATTAAGCACATTTCTTTGGCATGAGACTGTCTGGGTGTAAAGCTCAGTTCTGTCACTTCCTAGCTTTTGGGATGCGGAAATTACTTCATTTCTCTGAGTAGAATTTTCTGCATTGGTATGGTGGAAGAACCAAGTCATGACTTTGTTGTGAAGAGTAAATTAGTAAAATATTTGAAATGGGCTCAATGTAATATCTACTACCTGGTATAGGCAACATTTACATAGTACGCCATGATTAAAGGTTGCACAAAGAAGTTAATATTTGGACTCGGCTTTGAGCTAGAGGAAGATTGTTCTTGTTAAGAAACAGAATAGATCACATCTTAAGCTGAGAATACAAAGATACTATAAATTCAGAGCTCTTACGTGGTATGATGGGGAAATAAAGAAATAGTGGAGTGAGAGAGAAATTGAAAGCGAACAAGGAAGATACTAGAAAGTTAATCCTGAGCCAGCTTTTGGAAAATGTAGAATTGCATAGCAAAGTATTTTGACTTTACCATGGAAGTGAATGTGGGCCACCGAAGGTTATTAACAAAGGAGTGGACTGATTAAGTGGGGCTACATCAGGGGATGAGATGTCTGGTAGAGGGAATGTAAAGGGACCAGGGCCAAGGACACGAACCTAGAAATGCTCCCTTTTAGGGAACAGTCCAAGGAAGGTGAGTCAGTGGAAGAGGCGGAGAAAGGATAAGGGCGAATCTATCCTCTTCTTGGCAGAAGGGGCAATTAAGTAGAGCAAGGTCAACTGTGACATAAGTCAAAAAATATTTAATTAGGATGAAGAATGAGAAAGTGCCTTTGGATTTGACACTGATAACATTTGATGGAATATTCTAAAGTGTGGTTCTTGTAGATGCTTGATTAAAATGCCTAACAAAGGCTGGGCATGGTGGCTCATGCCTGCAATCCTAGCACTTTGGGAGGCTAAGGCAGAAGGATTGCTTGAGCCCGGTACGTTGAGGCTGCAGTGAACTGTGATTTTGCCACTGCACTCTAGCTTGGGGTGACAGAGTGAGACTCTGTCTCTTAAGAAATAAAGAAATAAATTTTTAAAAAGCCTAACGAAGAGGAGAGTATAAAAAAATGAAAGCTGAGGGAACATTACATCCTGTACATATGTAGAGATCCTGCATTTTCTGTACTAATGCCTCATATACGGTAGACAATCTAACAGTGTCTGTCCCATGCTGTATGTATTCTGAAGTTTTCAACTTATAGGAGTGATGCTAACTGACAATTTTCATCATATTCTGTCCTGGAGGACCTTGATCCGAGGATGCTTATGGAGAGGCATCCTTGGAGCAAGGATGCTTATGGAGAGTCATCCAAGCATGGCTGATGCTTGGAATTACTCAAATTACAATTCTAAAAATTGTGTTTGCTGAGAATCATGGGCAGTCAGTAAGATTCTCATAATTTATATAGCATTTGAGGATTACCATTAAACAAGAAGTCTTTAAATTTTTACAAGGACAGAGTGTAAAATGTTCTAAATAAAAGGCTAATGCACTTAGCTTAAAAACGTACCTCCTCTGCAAGCTTAAACAGTGAATTTTAATCAAAGCCACTGCCCTCTTTGAGGGAGTTACTCAGAAGTTACACCAGATTGTTGATGGTAAATAGGTTTCAGGGATTCATTTGAATAATATTTTTTAATCTAAGAAAACCCCTATTTTCCGGCTTTGGGTATGGGAATAAATTCTCCTATTAGAACACTGACATTCTAAATTTTGAGACATAGCATAAAACTCACTGACAAAATCAGTTTGTATTATAGTTTGATAGTTTGGGTTTTTTCAGTTTTAACTTTCTCTTGTCTTTGTCATTTCCTTAAGTGACAGAGGAGAAAGAAAGGTGGATAAAAATAGAACTTATAGAGGGTATATTCTCCTTCCCATCCCATGTCACCCCCCCACAACCAACAAATGCATATTTAATGGCCCTTCTCTCCCCTTTATTTTGATTACCTAATCATTATATAGTGCTATAGCTTTTTAATAGTCCCTTCAAAATAAGAGAAGATTGTCAGTACCATTTTTTAAAATAAGAGAAACAGTTAGGTTTTGAATTGAGACACACCTGAATTTGAATCCCATCTCTTCTAAGTAAAAGCTGGGTGATCAGCGATTTTTTGATGTTTCTGAGATTCTCCTTGGTCATCGGTTAAATGACAAAAGAGAATATAAATATCCATTTTAGAAGGTTGTAGTGGGATTATATAAGCTAATGTATTATATGAGCACTGCGTCTTCCTTAGGTTCTATTCTCAACCAGGAGGTAAAATCATAATCATAGGTAGAAACATTTACCCCTGAAAAATCCCTTAAACTGGCTCTAAATTTGAGAATGCATGGGTTCATGCATACAGTCCTATACAATGAGAAGTGTGTATGAAGGTTTAATGCTTACAATAATACACAGAACATAATGATGTGAACATGTATCAAGTATGGATATATTTAGAGTTTTGAGACACGCATATGGTAAGCAAGAGTTAGAAGGAAATGACTTGTCTGACTTGTGAAGAGATTAATGTCTCCCATCCCTCACTTTGGCTGAAGTATAGATTGTCTCTTTCTCCTTCTCCCATCCCGTAACATGAGGAAATTTTCCAAGGCACATAGAATGGAACATCTTGATACACCAAAGGCATGCCACAGTTCCTAGCACATAATAAATGGTAAATAGCCATTCATATTTTCAATGTATTTTGTTCTCCTATAGAAGGGATTTTCAAACAAAAACTACTCTATAGCTTAACAAGGGTTTAAAGAGACTTCAGAGCCAGCAGCATCAGAACTATGAGACATGCAGCCTTGTTGCCTAATTCACTCTTGGGTGACCAGTAATGTGAAATCATTTGAATTAATTTTGATCTGTCTTGTAGTCTTCTGAGGGCCTTATAAAAGAAGTATATACTTACAGCTAATACATAGGAAGGCCTGAAAGCTCCAAGGTGTGCAGATTTGGTGGATTTGAGGTAAACCCTTTATGAGGAACAAAAGAGAATGGATTTAGTTGTGGTTACAGTTTCTTTCTCTAAAGATTAACCAACTTAGAAAATGTGTATATGTGCACATATGTGAGTGTGTGTGTGTGTGATAGTTATTACTTTTTTTAGCAAAGCAAAATTGCCTTAAAATCCCTGATATTGAGAGAATAATACTAATACATTTGGGCCATTTGTGACTTCTTTCTCAAAAATGCTTTTTGGGATGCCAAACCAAACTGAAATGTCTGCCACCCTTGATTTTTGGTATTTAAAAAAAAAACAAAAAACAAAAAACACTTTGAAGTAGCCTGAAGACACAACATAAATCAATGTTATTCATAGCTTACTTATGCTATGCTAATATATTTGCCATAGGCAAGAAGTACTCCTAAGTACTAAACTAACTTTAAATCATTAGTTGAAATGTCTGGATATTCCTTCTAATGATTTCCCCAGCTTAGTTTTGTCAATGCTTTGCAGGTCTTCACGCCTTCTACCTGAACGTATGGGTCATGGTAGATAGACACAACAAAAAACTTTTATAACGTTTTAAAAACTGGGATTAAAAGATCCTAAAACCTTGTTTGAGTGCTCTGCTGTTGATTTCTCGGAGGAGTAAAATATACGTGGCAACTTCTTCAGAAAGAACATATTAAAGTTGAAGTATAAGGATTTTTTGATCAAAAGGATAATGATTTTTTAAAATCTTTACTATGTGATAAATTATTCTGAAGGCATTATAAAGATGTACAAGCTTGCACCAGGGAATAACACAGAAAGTTGGTGGTGACTTTGAAATTAGTATAGACATAACACTAACCTCCTTCCATCCTTGGCCAAGTTTCTTTATATCATGATGTCACAACTGTTTTTTTATTTTTATTTTTTTTATTTTTTTTTTATTTTTGAGACGGAGTCTCGCTCTGCCGCCCAGGCTGGAGTGCAGTGGCCGGATCTCAGCTCACTGCAAGCTCCGCCTCCCGGGTTCACGCCATTCTCCTGCCTCAGCCTCCCGAGTAGCTGGGACTACAGGCGCCCGCCACCGCGCCAGGCTAGTTTTTTTTTTTTTTTTTTTTTTTTTTTGTATTTTTTAGTAGAGACGGGGTTTCACCATGGTAGCCAGGATGGTCTCGATCTCCTGACCTCGTGATCCGCCCATCTCGGCCTCCCAAAGTGCTGGGATTACAGGCTTGAGCCACCGCGCCCGGCCTGTTTTTTTAAGTAATTTTTTATCACCAAAAGATTTTCTTTTTCTTCTTTAAGTGATATACACAAGAACAGCTGCATGTTTTAAAACATGTGAAATGTGATACCCTTACCTGTTTTCCCTCTATTTAAAATAATGGTTTCATAGAGAATTGTAAATTATTTCTCCTCTTAACTTTCATGAAGAAAATGACACCTACATTTTAAACCAATTTAACTCTCAAGATGTGCCATCTGTGCCTCTCCTCTTGTCTCTAGGCCAAGAGAGTGTTATTAAGCTTGAGGATGGGTAGAAGAGAAGAGTGGCAGAGAGAGGCACTAGAGTGTTTGAGAGAGGCATGAGGGGAGATGAAAGGCCTGTGCAATTGGGGAATTTCTGGGTGCATTTCCCTGAGAAAAAAAAAAACAAACAAACTAATGATGGTGATTTGGGGTTATGAAAAATGACTGACTGTCCATCAGTATAGGGTAAGATCAGAAGATTCTTCGTAACAGTAGATACAGGATTCCTGAAGGCAAATAGCATGATTGACTATCACATGGGTCTCATGCAAGATGAGTTTGTATGAGTGAAAAGGATAAAAGGTCTGGTGTAGCCCCTTGAGGAGAGATAAACCTTTGAAGGAAGCCCTTTTAACCACGTTCATCAGTAAGGCCATAAGTGACTTCCTTGGAAGTTTATTACAATTGCTTTTGCATGAAACTGTATTTTGCATCATGGTCTCCAATGAAGATAAACCCAGTGCTGCTGATATCATTGAAATATACAATGGAGATCTACAATGACCCTCTCCATGCGTGTTGGTCATCTCTTTCCGCTTCTTCACGCCCTACTCATGTTTCTTCATGTTCCTCCTGCGACTTATTTTTCGTAACATTATGATCAAGACATAATCCATATAACATGCAATTCACCCACCTAAAATACAAAATTAAATGATTTGTAGTATATCACAGGCTTGCGCAACCTTCAGCACAATCAATTTTAGAGTATTTTTATCACCCCAGGAAGAAATTCAGAACTCTTAGCAGTCATTCCCATTCCCCTCCACAACTGCCAGCCCTAAGCAGCATCCATCAATCTACTTTGTGACCCTAGATTTGCCTATTCTAGACATTTCATGTCAATGAAATCATGCAATATGTAGTATTTTGTGACTGATGTCTTTCATTTAGCATGATGTTCTTGAAGTTCATCCGTGCCACAGAATGTATCGGTTCTTTATTCCTTTTTGTTGACAAATAATATTCCATTGTATGGATATAGCATGTTTATTTTTTTTCGTTCATCAGTTGATGGATATTTGTGTTGTTTTCCTTATGGGTTGTTTCTTTGAATTTTTTCTTCTTGGTATTGTGTATGATTTCCAAATAGCATGGTGCAAAACAGGCCTTGAAGCTTCCTGCATCTGGGTGCAAACTCCAGTTCTGCTACTGATAAGCAATGGCGCTCTGGTCAAGTTATGTGACTTTTGTGATTCTTTATTTCTCATTTTGTATAAATGGACATCCCACAGGATACTGCTCATATTGCCCCTTGGCCCAATGTGAGGATTAAAAAACTATTGAACATTTTTTTCATTGATTGAATGAGTAATCACATAATATGAGCCTTCACAAGGAGCTCTTATATATTGTTAATAAATGTAATCTGGGTAATGCCAGGCTCTTACACTCTGTTTTAAATCAAGCAAGTGAAGGCTTCAGAGACATCTCTTCATATTGTCAGTGTGCTCTGCAAAATGTTCAGCAAAGCTCCATGAGAACTGTTCCTGTTCATCTCTTCCTAACTCAGCCTCACTCTGTAATTTTAGGACATAAGCCCCACAAACCTTTACCTTATATAGTGCAATTCACACACACATACACACACACACACACACACACACACACACACACAGATGCCAACAACCATTCTGAAGAAGGAGCTGGCAGGAATCTTCCCATTTCATAGCATTACCTATTGAGGCAGAAATAATGTAATTGATTTGCCATGTCATCCAGGATTTCAAAAACCCCCAAACTAAGCCACTTTACATTTTAGATCCAAAGTGTTGTTTATCTGTTAAAACTTTCTTATTTTAATTTCAACCAGAGAAGAATACACTGATTATAAATAGGACCTCTTAGAGAAGTCAGAGAGCATGCGTAGAGTTTCCCCAGTAATAGAGTCAAAAATAGTGACTAACCAAGTCTTTAAGTAGAAATGCTACACCTAAATAAATGCTTCTAAATGAGATGGCAAAAACGAATAGACTCTTGTTTAATTAAACGTACTTGTAAAGTTTGCTTAGAGTTTGTAGTAATTCACCTTGTCAGTTCTCATCCAGGATGTTTAATGATGGGTTTGCTTTAGTTTCCAAATGGAAATCAGCTTCTCCTTCTTTACAGCCTGACATTAGGCACCCTGTGGAAATTGTATTATTCTCCACATGCATATTCATAGAATTAAGTATTATCAATGGACTTAAAGAGCTCAATTATTTTTTGCAATTGCATGCTTAGTTGCATATGCTGAAATAGAATAGATTGAGTATTTCAGGGCCTGGTCAAATCCTTGAAATATAAATGTGAACATATAGCAGCAGAAAATCACCAGCTTTACTTTATCAGTTGGATTTTTAAGACAATTACCATCAATATTATCTCTTGATTTATAGTTCACAAAATGTCTTCTGTTATAATGAGCATAGTTTTTCCTCACAGAACTCTGAACGAAAAAGCATTTTACAGACGAGGAAACTGATTGTCATCCAAGAAGAATATCTTATCTAAGATTGTATAAGTACTGAAGCAAGATTAAAATCTAGACCTTCCTGACTTCTAGATCTTTATTACATTTTCTGCATCCTATTGCTTCCCTGGGGAATGTCTTATTTCTGTATGTTTGGAAGTACCTACTTACTTTAGATTTTTATTTTAGCTTGTGTATGTGTCATGGTGGTGTCATTTTAATTACCAGGCCACTGAACCACATGGACATTTGGTAGTAGACAAAATGCTGCATTTCCAGATGCCAGAGTTAGTGTAATTCTTGAGTAATAATTTAATAGAAAATAAGGTGTTTGTTTACAAAGTTAACTAAACATTGCAGGAAAACACACAGCAGCAATTGATATGAGAAAACACAGAATGCAAACAGGAAAACAAAAGAAATGAGGATGGATTAATTCTACATGCAGTTGAAATATGCCACCTGCTTTGCCCTTGCTTTTGGGACATTCAAAGTTCATCTTTCTTTCTTCAGGATCATTGTCATTGTTTTAGATTATTACTGCGGTTTGTACAGCTATAGGGATTTTGTGAGCAGTGATCTCAAACTCGAATGTCTACAAGAACCAGACTAAAAATATAAATGACTGGGTATATGCTGGTTATAGATACCTGTACATGTGTTCTGCAAATGATGGGATCTGTAGCGAACTAGAACATAGGTACTAGTTAAAGGAGCTGAG
Organism: Macaca thibetana thibetana; assembly: GCF_024542745.1. Classification (NCBI taxonomy): domain Eukaryota; kingdom Metazoa; phylum Chordata; class Mammalia; order Primates; family Cercopithecidae; genus Macaca; species Macaca thibetana. Next base: position 14,343,744 of record NC_065583.1, on the reverse strand, counting down.
CTGTGTTCCCAGCTGGTTGTTGCTATCTTGAAATTAGCACAGAATTTCCCAGATCTTGTAATTTTCCAAGTAAGTTCACATATCAATATATTTTTTAACATTGTGAAGTCTCTTACTATTTGAATTAATTAAACCTAATGAAAAAGAATTTTGTGTAGAAAAAAAAAATGGCCGGACGTGGTGGCTCATGCCTGTAATCCCAGCAATGTGGGAGGCTGAGGTGGGCAGACCACCTGAGAGGTCAGGAGTACAAGACCAGCCTGGCCAACATGGTGAAATCCCATCTCTACCAAAAATACAAAAATTAGCTAGTGTGGTGTCACACACCTGTAATCTCAGCTACTCTGGAGGCCGAGGCAGTAGAATTGCTTGAACACGGGATGTGGAGGTTGCAGTGAGCGGAGATCATGCCACTGTACTCCAGCCTGGGCAGCAGAGTGAGACTCTGTCTCAACAATAACCACAACAAAAAACCACAAGCTGGCAGAAATTAGCCCACAGGCCATTTATTTCCAACTTCACTTAAATAGACCTTCCTCCTAGAAAGGAAAACCATCCTCATTTAATATGAAGGGACTAAAAGTGAAAAGCGGTGTCAGTATATACATTCTGATCCCATCCATACTTGGAAGTTCATACAATGAATTATCAAACTTTCATTCTTCTTCTGGGGAAATATCTAAACTCCATTGCATTTCCTTACTCCATTGTGGCCCATTGTGGATTATGTGTTATATTTGAAGATATCAAATCTAGCAAATTGACAATGAAAACCAAACATATCAAAGGCAAACTGTAGTAACTCAATAGAGAAAATAAATCCGCTTTCTTTCCAATCATTTCAAATCCTAAAAGTAGAAGGTAGCTTGGAACTGGAGGTGTTAAGGAGTTTGCTTGGTAAAAGCAATGCAATAAATATTGCTCTCTCTCGAGAATATATATATGTAACTCATCTCAGGGTTTGGACCTGGGTGTTGAATGAACTGAGGATCTCTTTGGCAAGAAGCTCTAGTAGATGACAAATTCTTACTCTTGTGTATTGCTCAGAGAATGCCCCCTACTTCTTGATAGCATTTCTGAGGTGCCAGAGCTTCAGGTGATAAATGACATTTTTATTCTTGACATGTTACTCTTTATTATATCATTGAGAAATAAAGTTCAATAAGTGACTTCTGATAATACTTTACTGCGGTCTTTATGAAAGATCGATTCCATTAAGTAGGTACATTTCAGTTGCTATTACTTCAAGTGATGCCATAATGTACTTGAAATTCAGTCTTTAGTTAATAATAGCAAGCTTATTGAGTGTATTAGAGATGTGCTAAAGTACTTACTTTTGGGCCAGGTATCAGCCAAGACAGAGTATTTTAGACCTGTATGCTTTCCATGTATTTTCCCCCAAATCATATATATATATAAAATTTAATATGTATCTATAGTGTATATATATGTCTAATATATATATGACAGAGTATCTTATATATGGCATAGTATTTTATTATATATGTCATTGTATTTTAGATCTGTTTGCTTTCTATGTATTTTTTCCCAAAATCTATGTGTGTGTGTGTGTGTGTGTGTATATATATATATATATATACACACACACACAATTTTTAAAATGCAAATATGCGTACAATCATTTTATAGGGTGTATTATTTAATATGCTAAGGTAACTTCATTGATTAGAACTTGAAAGATGACTTTACTCGAAGTCACTTGGGAAATATGTTGACAGTCATGCTGTTCATAAAAATGAACTCAAGTTTCCCTGTCTAGAAACTAAGCAATGCCACTTGAAAAGAACATAGCAGTAAGAATAAGAAACTAAACCAATTATAGTTTTTAAAAGTATTCTTATGGTCAGGAGTAATAGCTGTGTGCAGTGAAAAGGGGTGTAATATTAACTAAAGTCTGGAGTTTGATTTCTCTCAGATTTTAGTGATCAAAAAAATATGATGAGAATGTCTGGGCAAAGCAGAATGGATAAACTTACAAAAAAGTTGTAAAACAGTACAAGAAACTTTCATATCCTGAAGGGGCAATTTTAAAAGTAATTGTGCAATTTTAATAACATAGGGAAGTACTCATTCATCTATTGTTAAGTTAATAAGCAGCCTAAAAATTGGCCTACACATTATAGAACCAATTAAGCTTTAAAAAAACAAAGATAAACTCACACAGAAAGCAGAGTGGAAGCATGCACTCAAAAATATTAACAGCGGCATGAATACATAATAGGATTATAGATGATTTTGTTTGTGTTTTTCTATTTTTCTGATTTGTTAAATAATAAAATATTCCTTTATACAGAGAAAATATGTTTAAGTAAAAGTATGTTGTATTGGTAGTGTTACATGTGCTTATGCCATTTTTATTCAGGTAGGGGTGTGGGGGGGTGTGTGTGTGTGTGTGGTTTCAGCACATTGATAATAGCAAAATACCAGTCGTATCAATGATCCATGATGAAATTTTTAACACTGACGATGCTATTTCACTGTGGAACTTGTGGTGTTGAAAATCTTCTTTGTTAGTTTTTTTAAATGTAAAAGCTTTTCATAAGGAAAGTACAAAAAAATTGGGATTAGAAATTTGTAACTAATATTAATTTAATAACCCAACTAAACAAATTACAAATTTTGGGGTTTCATTATGATGTAGCTTCATTGCTTTAGCATGAATTTCTCTCTACCATCAGAAAATAAAATTCTTACCTGTCGAGTATGGAGCATGTAGAAAATTTTGTGGCCAGCACGAAATTCTTACAGTGATGATACCAGCAAACACCTCCAAGATATAATGTCAGATCTGCTTAATCAGTGTGTTAGAATATATTCGAATTTGTCTTGATTAGGAAAATAGCAATCAAAGCATTCAACTCTTTTCACTTGTTGAGACAGATGGCCTATCTTTATGAAGGCAAATATCCAGAAACAACAACCCACTACCTTATCTTTCAAAATATGGTGCTCAGAATCATCTTGGAAAAGAGCTATTTAAGCCTAATAAGCCATATGCTCGATGAATTGATTTATTCCATTTTGTGGTATAGACATAAAAATCTTCTTTGCAGCATCTTTATCATATCTGCATTCTCTGCAACTCATTTATAAAAATTAGCAAAACTTCCAAATAAGGAATAAATTATTATAGAGAATTCAACTTTTGTGTCTTACAAAAGAAAAAAAAAAATGTGTCTAAGTGAACAGTCTGTGGTTTGCCAAAGATTCTCCCCATAAAGTTGAGTGTATTTGAAGATCAAATAAACTGACAGCTTCCTTGGTATGCATAAAGCAGGTCTAAAATTATTCCAGAAAGAATCCCTCAGAGAAATGCAACTTCCCTGTCATTCTTATTTATTATTTAAGGTAGAGATTGACCATGGGCATAGAAGAAATGTACAATGTTTCTGGGTCCTAAAAGAACAGAGTTCATATAATTTTTAATTTTGGCCGGGCGCGGTGGCTCAAGCCTGTAATCCCAGCACTTTGGGAGGCCGAGACGGGCGGATCACGAGGTCAGGAGATCGAGACCATCCTGGCTAACACGGTGAAACCCCGTCTCTACTAAGAAATACAAAAAATAGCCGGGCGAGGTGGCAGCGCCTGTAGTCCCAGCTACTCGGGAGGCTGAGGCCGGAGAATGGCGTGAACCCGGGAAGCGGAGCTTGCAGTGAGCTGAGATCCGGCCACTGCACTCCAGCCTGGGCTACAGGGCGAGACTCCGTCTCAAAATAATAATAATAATAATATTAATAATAATAATAATAATAATTTTTAATTTTGTGTGTTTTAAAATATATGTCAGTGCATTGTATTTAGCATCGAAAAGAATGTCTTATCAAAATAAGCAGCTAATCCTGCCTATAATTTAGTGGAGATCCCAACTATTAACCTCGAGCCACAACCAAGTAAAAATGACTTGACACCTGAGGTTGATTAGATGTACCTTTGTTCCCCAGAAAATTCTTTAAAATTATAAATTTCATTAAAAGAGGAACATATTTGGTCAACTTAGAAACACATGGTTGTGCAATAAAAGAGCATGGTCTTTGCTATTAGATGGAGATGCATTCTAAATCTGATTCCACCATTTGCTTAACTTGGAAATGCTGGGTAAATTATATAAAATCCCTGAGGCTGAGAGAGGATAGGAAAGTGATGATGTAGAAAATCAAAACTAAATTTTAAAAGTAAAGTATACTTGACTTTTGCATGGGATATTATACTTACATAAATGTGGCTATTTCTGGTCATCTGAGCTATCGGATTTCAAATTATTAGATCAATTACAAATTCCTTTGACCAATAAACATATAATCTTTGAGAAAACCTTTCTTTGCACTTTAATTGTGAAACATAAACAAAAGTGTAACCTTTCTGGAGTATGTTGAGTCTTTAACTGAAAGAGATGGTGTATCATTGTTAGAAGGGAGACCAAGAAGCTGCTGTAAATTATCAGTCTCCAAAGGCTATGATATTTGTTACCCAGGTTGTGTGTGTATTTGTGTGTGCATGTGTGTGTGTAGGTGAGCGTGTGTGTGTGTAGGCGGGGAGAGAGAGAGAGAGAGAGAGAGAGAGAGAGAGAGAGAGAGAGACAGAGAATGAGGGTCAACTTAAGACTTAGCTTAAAATATCTCTACAGGATTCCAGGACATTGGATGAAGTTTAAATTATGAAGTAATCTAGGAAGCATTAATAACTCTCTCTGTTGATCTTCAAAATCATGTTATTAAAACTCAAACCTTTTGGCAAGAATAATCATCATTGTATAGAATGCACCTGAAACAATCAGGAATTAACTTTTCCATCTTTAAAATTATTAAGTGATTTGTTTACAAGATCTACTAACTTACAATATCATGTTCATGTCTAAATACATCTGTGTTGACTGAATGACTGCTGATCACACTATATATGTGTGGAAAAGGACAAAAGATAGAAATGTGAAAGTCAGAAAAACACTTACTACTTAAATGCAAGTAGTTTTATAAAAATCATTTTCAGTGAACCCACCAAGGAAATGTTTTCTGGGTGCTGGATTGGTACAGAAATCTCTAGCTATCAAATTGGGTAAAGTGGGATTTAAGGGTTCACCTGGGAACTCTATCAAAATTTGCTTAGCCCTAGCAGACCACCAGGATGCCTCTCGTTCCAGTGGGCTTTTAGAATCTCCAAAGCTCTTAGACTTGAATCACATTTTGTTTTTGGGAACAGACTCAGAAAGAAGGAGGAACAGGAGCAGCTAGGAAGTGTTTTTAGTAATGGTTCAGAAAGTGGGGTCCCGGGAGCAGCAGCATTATGGTCTGAGGAGAAAAGAGAGGGACTTGTTATGGAAATTGTTAGGACTAGATATGGAAATTCTTAGGCCCCTCTCCAGACCACCTGAATCAGAAACTAGGGTTAGCAGGCCGGGCACGGTGGCTCATGTCTGTAATCCCAATACTTTGGGAGGCTGACGTGGGTAGATCACTTGAGGTCAGGAGTTCAAGACCAGCCTGGCCAATATGGTGAAACACACAGTCTCTACTAAAAATACACAAATTAGCCAGGTGTGGTGGTGCTTGCCTGTAATCTCAGCTACTTGGATGGCTGAGGCAGGAGAATTGCTTGAACCCAGGAAGTAAACAAAAAGAGTGAGATTCTGTCTGGGAAAAAGAAAAAGAAAGAAAGAAACAAAAAAAGAAACTAGGGTTAACAATCTGTGTGTTGACATGCTCTCCAGTTGATTCTGATTCTTACTACAAGTTTGAGTACCACTGATTTACAGTAATGTCAATCTTGTTAACCAAATACAACCTTTGCAAATACATTTTTTTTCTGAAATGTTTGAAAGATGGCCTCCCCCAAACCTTCACAGATACCCTTTCAGTAAGGAACATGATTACTGGAGGATGTGGTACCACCTAGGTTTGTGTGCAAAGACACTTTTTTTATTTTGCCATGATAAGATTATCCATTACTCAATCTTAGAAGTAGCAAAAGAAATTATGGAATGCTTTTTAAGGCATACTTCTCCCTTGAATCAGTAATCAAGGAAAAACTATGGCAGGGACAATAGAAAAGGTAGGCAATTTGTATTTCCCAATGGTTTGAAAAAACAGTGGCTGTTGCATTTGTGCTAAAGGCTGCTAAATCCACATTGATCAAACTTTTGGCCCAGCCTTGCATAATTCCCTTTGAAATGTTTTGTCATGTCTGTCAGTTTAGTCATAGTTTAAGATGTTACATGTTTAACTTAAGGAGATGAGTGCAGAGTCTGAAAATATGTCATAGAAAGCAAAAAAAAAAGTGATTTCAATTTATGACAAAAATATAGCAAAGGGACTGAATTGGAATCTTCAGCAAGCATGAGTATTTGAGACCCTGCCAAATGTTAATCCCTTTCAATGGAAAGAAGGATTAGAAATGTACATTGGCCCTATATCTTCATTTAATTGAGGAATACTAGTTATCTAGAAACATTTTTGTTATTATATCTAATTTTGCACTATTTTAGCATCATTTTCAAAAGTCTTTACCCAGAGTTTTTTTTGTTTGTTTGTTTTTGTTTTTGTTTTGGCTCTGATGATCACTATTAATTCAATTCTATTTGTTTTCTACATAATTAAGTTGTTCTATGTGGGCATCGATCTTTTACAGTATTACAACTTAGCTCATTGTTTCAAGAAGGTAATGTTAGTATATCTCTGAAATAATATGTAGGTGTCTGATTGAGTCATGAAATACAATGTATTCAATTCATTCTATTTAGCCTACCTGGAATCGTGTTTGTCAGAGTAACTCACCACAGAGTGAGCATGGATAAACCTGTATGAGGTCAAAGCCCATACCACTGAGGCTACTAATATAAAAGATTGCCGATTTGTGACACCTTGCTATTGCATTATTATCCATGCCTGCGAGGCCAGTTGCAGTGAGATGTCTAATTTGAATTTTCTGAACCATGCCTTTAATGCTCACATACCTGAGGTATTTATCCAAACACATTGTAGGTTTACCTCCCTCAAATATCCAGCCATCCATCCGTTTCCTTCTGAGCAGAGCAATAAAAATCAAGCCAGACCCTATGCTTTACGTATAGAACCAGTATGATTTACAGCCAGGCTGAGTATAAAACCATAAAACTTTCAGTACGTGGTTAATATATAACCATCAAAATAACAGAGTGCAATTCTAAATTTATGAGGCTGAACTTAACACTGAATATCAAATAAGAATCACATTGATCTCTGTAGCGGATGACTTAAAAACACATTAGGTGGCATAACTGCAAGACAGTACATTGATTTAAGCATAAAATGCATAGCACTCAATACTTTACCACCTAACGTTTCTCAATAATGAACAAAGCTGTTGTATATTGATGAAAGGAAAATTATTTGTTTTGTTATATTACAGTGCTCACGGAGATGCCTTGTATTTAGGCTAGGCAAACATGGTTTGAATCACATTTAGCAAAGGGTCACATTGGATGGACATTTTACTGAATTTATACTTGTTTCTCAAAATAACTATACAGCAGCATTATCACGATGACAGTTTTCTCATTTTCTCTTTTAACAGAGGAAAGATTCATACCGGGTAGATACTGATTTTTTGTAGAAATACATTTTACTGTAAATTTTCTGATAAAGGCAATTCCACATGGAAATTTAAGGTTGATCTAAGTGCATGAAGTGATCTTGTAAAATTACCATATTCAGAAAACCTAAAAGCATCTTTTAAAAAGAAACAATAATCTTATGGTAAATACATATTTTATAAAAATCTTTACCGTAGAAGGATCTTTAAAAAATTGATTGGAATAAGGAATATTAGGAAATGTCAATAGCTGTAGGTATGTCCAGGTAATGTAGATAGCAAAATGGATAAAACTCGTTCTGTTATGAGGTGAAAAACAAAAGCTAACACTGGGGCCGTGATTTAGGGTGATTTATGGTGTGATTTATAGAGGTATTAGGGGCCCTGGTTCGCTAGAGAGAGTATACCCACTTCTCAGCTTCCTCTATCTGATTGTTGTGTTAGGGTGTATGAAAATATCAGATCTTGGGATTTGAAATAAAAGTGAAACATATAGATTTATCTATGAAGTCTCCAATTTTGAAACATTAACAGATGATTTAAATGGGAAATAAGGGGTACTGATCAAATGTAACCTATCTTAGGTCAATTTCCAGCATCCACACTGCTGGTTAAAGATCACTCATCTTCAGGCTTCTGGGAACATTGCTTCATCCAGAGGAGCAAGAGTCATCCTTCCTGTTGGTGGAAAAAATAATTGGTGGAAGAATCTGATATTCAAATTTGCATAATTTGCTTGGGAAAGATCACCTTGGTACATGAGTTAATATTTTACTAAATGGGCCCGGTTGTATTATACGTTTCCGTCAGGTGGGTGGTAACGTCAAAACTTTGGTGAGAAAAGCTCCTTTGCAAGTTGGTTCTCTTTCCTCACAAGTCTCTACAGGTAAAGAATTTTGCCAGGACTCAGAGAGCAGCATTCGCTCACTGAAGTGTTAATCGCAAAGCAAATCTAGGTGCAAAGTTGGCTGACAGGTCTGCCACAGAAACGTTTCTGTCTATCACCATTTCAACTATAGGATAGATAGGTAAGTCCCTTTTCATGAAATGGTGCTGGGAGGAAATTGTATCATTCTTTCAAGTAAGTGGCTCTTAAAAAAAAAAAAACAACAACTACTACAGCTTTAACTTTACATTCAAATAAATGATATATGCATATTTGTAGCATTTATTTTACCTGTTGTATACTTTCTAGCATTATGTTTTCAGGCTATTTTTCCTTCATAATAAATTAACTTATTACTCTTCATGACATGCAAGATGGACTGTGATGTTAAAGAATAATGTTTTCTAATTATCATTGACATTTGCAGAGAAGATTAAAATTTAATAAAATTAATTGTCCATTCTTGAATGGCTTACTTTGCAGTTAATCATAGAACTCTGATTTCTCCTACTCTTATGAAAACTTCTGAATTTCCTGTGTCTTATTAATATCCACAGTAAACCCTGTGCTTAAAAAGTAAGTTAGATATTTTTCCTTCTGTTGACATCGTTGAAGCAAAAAAAGTATTGGTTTTGAAAAAATTCTATGGTTGAAGTTTTTCAACTGAAACCTTTACCAGGATTCTCACCCATCTTACTGGGAAAACCTACCTTCTGGAGGTTATGTTGAATGGTGAGGAATGTATCCTCTTCGCAGTGGTACATCTCTAGTAATATAATTTGAAGTGCTAGGGCCCCTTGCATCCATTTCTGAATCTATTATTAGTTGATTAAATTAGCTGGCTGGATCAGTACAGTGAGAAGAGACGCAGTAATGATATTATAGAATTAGTATGCTATGATGAATTGTCAGGAGAAGTAACTGTGACAGCCCTGTGGCCATATGTACTTAGCCATGCAATTTATAGTCATTTGGAGAGCCAAGGACTTTTCAGTTTGGGTTAGGAAATTTGTTCCTGCTTTTGACATAGTTTTAAGGATATGTGTGTAAGAGTGAAGGGAGAGCTTCGTGGCAATTCAGGAAGAAATCAAAAGTCTCAGTTCTTAGCCAATGGCATTTGGATGATTTTCAGGGAATAAACCAGTGTGTGGAGGCCTTTATTGTAACAGTGCCAATTCCTTTAAACAGATTTATATGATAGTGCTGTTACTTTATGGTTGCTGAAGATAATGTTACTTTGGGTAAGATAAAAGTAAATGCAATCTGGTATCACGATTTCCCTTGTTATGGAATACTGTACATTCTCATCCATGTACTGCATTTACAGCAATCTTGAAAACATTGCTGGGGTTGTTTTGATTTAAATACATACGGGGCTCCTAATTGCAAGTAGTTTTTAAGCAACTTAAAATATAACATTACTTTTTGTTTGTTTGTTTTGCAAGTATTTGCAAGATAAACGGACTGTCAGATGCCTCTAAAAGGCTTATGATGACAGCAGTTGGCAATGCAAATATTGGCACGACACCACATTAGGGCAAATTTATTGCAGAATTACCAAAACATGTATAACTGTGAAGTCACCTCAGTACAACTGTTGTATGAGAATTACTCTCTTGCTGTTTTTGTTTTTGTTTTTTTCATTTTATGATTACCAGGCTACAGTAATATTCAGTAGTACAATGAACATGCTTACTGACATTCTAACTCCAAACAAGATTCATGCAGAAAACTACTTCTTTTTCTTTTAGCTGGCTATAGAAATTTTCTGTGTATAATCGATCGCTTTTATTTCTCAAACGGGATTGTAATTTGATTATGAGCATAGATTGTTTCGTTTCTCTTCTCTTCTGTTCCGTTGTTGTAGTCATTGTTTTATCCATTGATAACTCGATGTCAACATTTCAAAGAGAATCTATAATCAAATATTGTCTTAGGATCTTAATTGATGTCTTAGCCCCTTCTCCATGTCCCTAATCTTAATTATCCAGAATTACACATTTAGAAGCACTTCTTCAGTAGTTCTGTAGTTGGACATTTCACTTCAAAGGTAATAGAAGGGTGTCTATCACTTCTGCATTTCTGTATCCTTCCAGCTCACTAATACTCTTATCTGGGAGTTATTTTTGTCTCTCCTTTTTCACCTTCCAAGTCTAATTTAACACCAACACCTGCTGATACCTTCCTAACACGGTCTCTTAGATTACCCCTTCTTTTCTGTTTCTGCAGCCTCCATCCCTGTCCCCTTCCATCATTCTATACCTGGAGTGCAATGCTCCCCTCTTAGTCCATCTCTCTGCCATATCTTCCCAGACCAGTAGAACCTATATATACTGAATTGCCAGATGGATCTCTTAAATTTTTATTATAGCCCCTCATATTTCCTCCATGTGACATGAGGCCTTTTGCTTATTCTTATTCCAGCCTACAGAACTTATGTGCTTTTTCTCTCCTCTCTCTTACCCTTTCCCTAGCACACATAGTTGGCTAATTATAATTGTAATTTATAAATTTTTGTGCCAGGTACTGTGCTAAGTGCTTTCCATACATTATCTAGTTTAAGCATCATGGCATTCCTACGTGGTAAGTGGTGTGATTCCCTTTTTATAGTCAAAGAAACAGAGGTGTGAAACAACTTGCCCACCAAAGTGAAGGTGTAAGAGGAAGAGCCAGGGCCCAAAAGTAGGTCTGTCTGACTTTGTAGTGATACCATCAACTACCATGCAACACAGGCACCCTGGCTACATGTGGTTGTGTTGCTGTTCCCCTGGTGTGAATTTGCATTCAATATTCATCTTTCTGATAATTTGTGTTCCTCCTCCCCTTTGTGCACATTTGGAGACTGACCCCACCTTTCATTTGGCATTTTCATATTTGTTTTACTGCATTAATTTGCACTGAATAATGTGTCACTTAATATTTGTGCTTGTACATGTACATCCTCACCTAGACCACAATCAAATTAAACTGCTTTGGAGAGCCAGGCGTAGTGGCTCACGCCTGTAATCCCAGCACTTTGGGAGGCCAAGATGGCCAGATCACCTGAGGTCAGGAGTTTGAGAACAGCCTGACCAACATGATGAAACCCTATCTCTCCTAAAAATATAAAATTAGCCGGACGTGGTGGCGCATGCCTCTAATCCCAGCTACTTGGGAGGCTGAGGCGGGAGAATTGCTTGAACCTCTGAGGCAGAGGTTGAGGTGAGCCAAGGCTGCACCATTGCAACAAGAGTGAAATTCCGTCTCAAAAAAAAAAAAAAAAAAAAAAAAGAAAAGTAAAACAAAACAAACAAACTTCTTTGGAGAAATGTATAGAATCAAAATGTTTTCCATTCTTCAATACAATACTTTGGACTTACAGTCCCTGATGAAGGTGGACATTCAACTTCCTAATTGTTCCACTTTGTCAGGGTGACTTTGTTGCGATATTATATTTTAATATTTTCATTTGGTAAATCACAGGAAAATTAGATTGTCTTCTACTATGAAACTTGAGAAAAGCTAAGTTTTGCAAACAAGCTCCTGACCATATAGCAGTAGCCAGAACAATGAACAGGACATAAACAATAAAGAATCTGTGACCAACAGGAAGATATGGAGATTTGCATACTTTTAAAACCTTACGTGATTAATATTAGATTCAATCTTTACATTTATTTTTGTAACATTTTGTTCCATAAAAAATATCAAGCATGTGTTTGCTGGGAGAAGGAAGAGTTCATTATTCTTATGGTTTGTTTCATTACAGTTCGAAAAGCCAAGGATGGGGAAATCAACATCGGTAAAAGCAATTAGTGATGTGGGTTGAGGTGGAGAAATTACATCCTATCCCTTGACATCAAGAATAAATACAAATCATTATCATATATATAAGTGTGCCTGTGTCACTTAAAAAATTATGATTGCTTCAAGATAGTTTAAACATTATCATCTAATAAAAGCATATTGAGAAATTATATAATTTGACTAAAATAGATAACTATACTAAGCAACCTAAACTTAAAATTATACATATATTTACATATATGTTTTATATTATAAAATATACTATATATATACACATGAAAACATATGTAGATAGATGATAGATAGATAGATAGATAGATAGATAATTATTTAAATATGTTGATAGGCCAGGTAAGGTGGCTCATGCCTGTAATTCCAGAACTTTGGGAGGCAGAGATGGGCAGATCACTTGAAGTCAGAAGTTCAAGACCAGCCTGGCCAACCTGGTGAAATCCCGCCTCTACTAAAAATACAAAAATTAGATGGGCCTGGTGGCTCACACCTGTAATCCCTGCTACTTGGGAGGCTGAAGCAGGAGAATCGCTGAGCCTGGGAAGCGGAGGTTGCAGTGAGCCAAGATCATGCCACTGCACTCCAGCCTGAGTGAAAGAGTGAGACATCGTCTCAAAGTAAATATATATATATATATATATATATATATATATATATGTATATATATGAGATGGTTGGGTAAATGGGTATTTAGAATGACAGAATTTCATCAGCATCTTTTCCAATTTCACTTAGGCTTCTGAAAAGCCCTGCTCGGTCAGAATGACTGAAACAAAGAGATGGCCATTTGAAAGTTACATAACATATTTTCAACACATCCCCTGACTAACACTATGAAAAGTACATCCATTCTAGAGTCAGACAGACCACAGACCTAAGTTACAATTCTGGATTTACTCATCACTTTCTCTGTGTTTTTAAATGAGTAATGCAACTTCTCTGCAGTAAGCCAAGAATAAATATACCTATGTTATGAGACTAAGATTATCTATAAAGGGAAACCTCAGTCCTCATTTGAACTAAAATCAGGTTCAAAGGCAAAGTGTAAGTAATAAGAGGGGACTTGCAATAGTGAGCAAGTTCCACCAATATAGTAAGCATTCCAGGATTTTGCAGCAGCAGAGAGCATGATTCTAACATTTCAATGCGAATTTATTTGGCATAAACACAGTTAGAATTAAGTTGAACTTTGAAGTAAGAATAGTAATTAAAATAATAGAAGAAAATAAGGCAAAAGGAAAAGATGTAAACAGGTATAGAGTTTTATACATTGCAAAGGGTCACCAAAATTCCTGCGGACCAGTTGCTTAATATGAATAGGGAAGCATGGTGGCCTCTCTACTGTACTGTGAGTGAGGACACGTATAGCTGGCAATAAGTATGATGGCGAGTGGAGTGGAGTGGAGTGGGCTTTACACTCTGCAGCAGGGGAGCCCTGGAAATTCTACAACCTCACCTCCTACCAGTATTCCTCTCACTCACTCGCTTCCAGCCATGCAGTCTCTGAATAAGCCAATCCCACTTCCAATTTAGGGAAATTTGCACTTAGTATTCTTCTTGCCTGAAATGTTCTGCTTCACATATTTTCATGTCTAATGCTGTCTCCTTCAGGTTCAGATGTCACCTTCTCAACAAGGCCCACCGTGACCATTGTGTAAACTTGCAACTCCCTTCCCCTCCCTGTTTTAGCAGGATAACCCCTGTCTTTTTCCGAGAGTACCATCATTCTCTGCTACAGAATTTACTCCCTTATCACAATTTCTTCTTATTATCACCCTCTCCCTACTGGAATATTAGTTCCAGGGTGTCAGGCGTCTTTGTTTTGTTTACTAATATACTTAGAACTAAGCCTGATATGTTGCACACACTCAAAATATTTGCTGCATAAAGAAATGAGTGAAGCAAGGAATGAATTAAATTGTTATTTAAAGACCATAGTAAAAATGTGGACACATATTTTTGAAGTACAAGACTAAACTAAATTAATCAGAGACAAGAGGACTTTAACATTTGGAATTGGAGGCACCAGCATAGTAAGAATTGGGAAAGGCTTATGAAATTGTAAAGGTGTTTTGGGGTCGTGGTTAAACAGTAATATGTCTATGCTAAAACTTAAAGAGTATTTGCTAATTAACCTCACATGGAACAAAAACTCCACATTGTTGACATCTCAAAAGAAATATTAGTCTGACTTAGGCCACTGATCCATGTTACTCAGTGTTGTTTTTCTGACAATAGCAATAAAGATAATTATATTTGAATATTAATGGTTGTTTTGCAAAGCATTGTTCTGACAGAGTAGTCACTTATATTGAAATTAACATTTCCAGTGTACACACGTTAACCTTGTCCTCAGTCAATCAGCTAACTTAAATTAAGTGCCTATTAGAGCTCCATTTAACTAGAGATCAGACCAGCCTTGGCATGGGTGTTGTCCCTGGGGTGTTTAAAGAGAGCCAAGCTTCCGCTCAACAAGTGGACCTCCTCTTTGAACTTCTAGTGAGAGCTCCAGTGAATATGTGGAGATATATTCCATGGGCATTTTAATGTAGCAGGACAGAGTGTGGACGTTGGAGACTAATAAACTGGATTTAAGATGGTTCTTCCATGTCCATTAGCCCTGTGGACTCCTAGACAGTTCACAATAAACCTCAGCATCCTTACCTATAAAATAGATAATAGGAACATCTACTGCATAAGATTCCTGTGACTATAGCATGAGTTATTATATACAAAATTCCTTATCACGCTATTCTCTTGGTAGTATTCTGTTTTGTTTTGTTTTGTTTTGTTTTCAGATGGAGTCTCAATCTGTCACCCAGGCTGGAGTACAATGGTATGATCTTGGCTCACTGCAACCTCTGTCTCCCAGGTTCTAACAATTCTCTGCCTCAGCCTCCCAAGTAGCTGGGATTACAGTTGCCCACCACCATGCCCAGCTAATATTTGTATTTTTAGTAGAGACGGGGTTTCACCATCTTGGCCAGATTGGTCTTGAATTCCTGACCTCGTGATCCACCTACCTCGACCTCCCAAAGTGCTGGGATTACAGGTGTGAGCCACCGTGCCTGGTCGGTAATATTCTTAAGAATGTTATCTCTACCCTCTCCAATAATAGGTTGTATTTATGACTTTTAAAAGTAAATGTCATATTTGTTTGACAATTGTAATCGTGGTGATGGTAGTTTGACAAGTAGCACAGTTATTCTGTTTCAGTAGGATGTAACCTCATATCTTAACCGAAATATAATGTGGCTAGGAATTTTACAATGTTCAAAATACTTCAGAAGTCCACAATATTCAGTTCAACAGAATAATTTCTCATTTTCTCCAATCAGCATCCTAGGAGTTCTAGTTATTCACGTAGATCAACATATCCACGACCTAAGCTGTGAGCCATTAGGAACTTCAATGGCCCAAAGCTAATAGGTGAAAAGATACATACCTAATGTTTTAAGGAATTTTCAACTCTTGATATCTTATTTTGCAAAAGAACTTTGCAGCAATAATTTATCAGGCAGCCTCTCTGTTCATCTCAGAGTTTTCTCTAGAATGATTTTTATGTTTATTTTACATTTCCCTTCCCTGCAAGAAGACAACTTCAGGTAAGGAGAATTGAGAGTTAATAAGATGCATGCCACTGTTAGCAATAGTCTATTTGATGTCTATTTCCAAAAGAAAAATGCAAAGTGGAGTGTGTAATCCCTTAACGTAAGATACTCCCGTGCATCCCAATGCTTTCTTCTGAATCCTGATGCCAGAGCTGCAAGGAGCATACACTCTCAGGGTACAGAAAATGAAGACCTCTCTGCTTGAAAGTTTAAATGCCCTGCTCAGCAGGAAGTCTAGAAAGATTTGTTCAACTGAAATGAGCTTATAATCAGGCTTTCATCCAAAGATAAGGAAAGACAACATCCAGTAGTTTTATGATGCACTCTTACCAGGAAAACACAAATAGTTTTGTCCATGTTGTGCAACGTTGACTCCTGTACAGCATATTTCAAACTGCAATCATGAAAATGTTCCGTTTTGGAATAAGAAGAAAAAGCCACCCATGAGACTTGATACAGTACCTTTATTTTTTAGCAATGAACAAAAAATACAGATTGTTAGTGTCGGCCATTCTCTTTTATTTTTTCATTTTCTTTTTGTGATGTAGAGGTGTTCCTAAGACTTGCAATTATTTAAATAAAATTATTGTAGCATTTTTAGGGGTCATGGGTACATTTATTCTGCAAAGTTAGCTAGCTGAAAGACAGATTAACTGCTAATCGGCGCTTAATGAGGGCTTTGCAGCGCCATGTTTGAGCGCTTGTCAGTATGAGAATATCGATGAGCAAAGCCACCTTTTGGACTTACTGTTGGTAAACTGGGTTGACTTCTGAGGTGGATAAAATGCATGGCTAGATATTCTGTCCACTGTGCTGTTGGCAGGCTGTTGTTTATCACCAGGTTTTAGTGTTCTTAATGAACTGTTAATAAGCTGTCAATTATAGTGTTTATGCAAATTAGGGAAAGAGACATTGAAGGATTGATGTGCCTAGAGTTAAAAATGCCTCCTTGATACATTACAAAGTAAATAATTCCCCTTTTAATAATTGTCCTTAAATGTTTGCTCTTCTTCCCCACTGAACCATTTCCCATGTTGTGCACCCTGGAAAACAATAGCCCAGGTCTTCTTTAAGCATTATACTGAGAAAACAAGACACATCTATCTCTAGGATGTACTTTGCTTTATGTTATCAATTCTGGAATCATTTTTATTCACCCTCAGCCATAAATGAAGTTCAATATCAAGTGTTCTGAAATTCATAGGTAACTATTTTATGATTCTCAGGTGGGGCATCCATTTTCACCTTTCTTCCCGCCAGAGACCGTAGACCACGGCGAAGCAACCTCCTCAACCCCTTAAATGTCCTGCGCTAATGTTAGCTGTCCCAAATCCCATGTACTTTGTAGTGCCCCAGATTATCTCTTTAGTACAAATCCTTTGTGTGGTTATAAATTGTCAACTGAAAATATTTCTTTTAAAAATCTGCTTCTCTGCCTCTGTCCCAGCAGAAATACCTGTCTTTGGCCCCAAATCCACTAATTTTCTATTGTGGGTTTTTGTTTTTTTATTTCACATGCCCTTGAATGTGTTGACCTATCACGCCCCACCCTACGTCCTTCAAGGACCTATACAATTGTCTTGTTCTCTCAGTCATTCTTCCGGCCCGCTTCCCTAGGCAGAATAAATCAGTTCCTTCCTGCAGCAGCCCCAGAGTACTTTAAATAAGTTAAATATATTCCAGCACCCCCCAACCCTATTCTGCACACACACACACACACTCAGAAATTGTGAGGTTTTTCAGGGCTTGGCCTGCTCTTTATTCATCTTCAGAAATCATATCAATGTTAGAAAATAGCCACCTCAAGACACTCTGGAAGAAACTCTGCTCAGATTTCCATTTTATAATAAAACTAAGGTTATTAAATGGTTCCCAATATTTAAAAGGATAATAATTTCACTGCAATCTCATCACTTTTATTTTTAATTGTTGTGATCAGAATTCTATCCAGATAGTTATTATGGGAGAACAATTCCTGAAGAATGCTTAACCTCTCAATACAATTAAAGTAGACATCTTTTAAAGGCTCTTAATATTCCCCCCAGAAATGTAAAATTACATCTTGTTTTGTTTTGTGAAAGTCATGTTTTGATTATATGAAATTGGTATTTTACGTAAAAAAAAAATCTTCTGTTCAGCTTGGAGCATGAAGGTTTGTGCACTTGTTAGCACATTACTTATTCCAAAATCATTGAAAATATTATTCTTGCAGGTTTGGGGTTTTTTCTAACCTCATTCGCTCAGCTCTGGGAGTTATAATGTTTCATAAAGGAAGTATCATAATCTACAGCAAAAATCGTGCATCCATATCAGTTGAAATGATGGATTAAGCTGTTTTATTATAAGTATATCACAAATGCAATAAATATTTGCCAATGAAATGCAGTTATCATAAGGTTTTGCACAGTGCAATTTCATGTTAATGTCCAAGTGGAATATAGATGGCTTTATATGTTTGGTTATAGTACCTGCTTTGCAGTTTGAAAAATTTATTTGTAAGTGTTGAAAATGTAAATATGAGAGTTCCAAGTATCTATGAGTTATTTCTAAATACCACTTAACTCCTCCCAAGACAGATGAGGGTAGTATAAAACTGCAATTCTTGTGACTGATAAATCAAAAGAAATAATCCAATAAACTGGAAGAAAAATTGCGAATTGGTCTTCTGAGAGGCAAGAGAGCATGCTGGTAAGAGCTTGAACTCTGAGGTCAACAAGTGTCTTGACCTTCTGGCACCTTGGTCTGTAAGTGTGGAGATAACACCCAGCTCCTAGGATGGCCTTGGGGATTAAATGAGTTTGTGATAACAAATAGCACTCAGTGAGGGCTTACTACATGCCAGGTACTATCTAAATGCATATTTCAATTTCTAAATTTTAATCTCTCTCTTTAATCAAACATACAGCTTTTGATATTTGATATGCATTCTTGTATTTTCCTCTTAGATGCTTTTCAATTATCTTCCTGAGAATTTGTGCATTTTATGTAGAAATAAGATAAAATACACAAGATATAATAT
This sequence comes from Macaca thibetana thibetana, assembly GCF_024542745.1. NCBI lineage: Eukaryota > Metazoa > Chordata > Mammalia > Primates > Cercopithecidae > Macaca > Macaca thibetana. Next base: position 14,324,846 of record NC_065583.1, on the reverse strand, counting down.
CCTACTGGTCCTTAATTCTACAGTTTAATAACTGTATGAACATGGGAAATTACTTAATCGCTCTGTGTCTCAGTTTCTTCAGCTCTAAAATAACAATGCTGATGATAATGATGATGATGATGAAGATGATGACACCTATTTCATAGGGCTGTTCCTGAAAATTGAGATTATCCCTGTTAAGTATTTAGCAGAGTGCCTGACAGTGAGTGCTCAATCACTTATTATTATTGCTGGTAGTACTGTCTTTAGCATTACTTTTGCTGTTATTCATTATAGTGTGATTTATTTTTAAATTAGGGTCAATTGAAAGAACTGGGAATATTTTGTGAGTAAGGGTTTTTGTGTATATCACATTCATTCTTCTCATATCCTGCCACCCTCCTCATCGTTGTTATTGGGAATGAAATCGGCTTTAAAATAAACCTAAGAACCAGGACTCCCTTGGATCTGACACTGACCCCAGACACCAAGCCACAGAGGAGCATGCTGCAGTCAATCTCTCTTTGAAATTCTAATTAAAAATAAATTTTAAAAGTTTTTTAAATGTATATTTTTCTTGAATTCTAATATGAGTCATGCAGTATAAAATGGCACTGTAACATCTCTTCAAATATGTGCACTTCTGTTACAATAGTATTTTAAAAAATAGTCTTAAAAAAGTTTTATTAAAAAATACCTTGCCAGGAGTGATAGTGCATGCATGTAGTCCCAGCTGTTCAGGAGGCTGCCCCTCTCGGGTTTGTTTTCTCTAAAATAAACCTGTCCTTGGTTGTCAAGCCACCTTTCATGTTTCTTTCCTCTTTCTTTAATTCTTACAGAGGTGGGAGGATTGCTTGAGCCCAAGTGTTTGAGACCAACCTGGGCAATGTAGTGACACCTTGCCTTTAAAAAAAACAAACTAGATTTAAGCATTTTGTTAATGCTTCCATTTCACTGCTTCTTTCTTAACTGTTTTGGTGTGATTGGGATCCATTTTGTAGTTCACTAATTTGGTAATTAACTGAACCGATCTGTCAGATCTATCCAAATGTGGGCAGTTGATAAAATTTGAGCTATTTCTTCATCATACCTGTGTTTACTTTGAGTGTTTATCAGTGAATGTTTATCAAGAATTTGGAAGGCTAGCAGCAAGGTGAATTCTAGAAGAAAAAAAAATCAACAACATATGCTGTACATTTTTTTTTCAATACAAAATTGATCATCTCAAACATTATTTTCACTACAAAAACCTCCATGAATCACATAAATAGCTTGTCCTTTCAAGATCCTAGAATAAAAACTACAAGGACAGATGTGCTCTAGATGTCATTTCCCAGCTGGGGCACTGTGAGCAACATGGCAGTGGTGAAAGAACAACATGTGGTCAGGATGCCTTCGTGTGTTCAGTTTTTATTTTCAAAGAAAAAGAAAAAGAAAAGGATGAAAGAAATGGGGAAGGAAGAGAGGGAGGGAGAAAGAAAGAGAAAGAAAAAGAGAAAGACAAAACAACCAAAAGAAACAGAAGGGCCGGGCACGGTGGCTCACGGCTGTAATCCCAACACTTTGAGAGGCCGAGGTAGTGGATCACCTGAGGTCAGGGGTTCGAGACCAGCCTGGCCAACATGGTGAAACCCCATCTTTACTAATAATACAAAAATTAGCTGGGCGTAGTGGTGGGCACCTGTAATTCCAGCTACTTGGGAGGCTGAGGCAGCAGAATTGTTTGAACCCAGGAGGTGGATATTCCAGTGAGCCAAGATCGCACCACTGCACTCTGGCCTGGGTGTCAAGAGTGAAACATCTCAGGGAAAAAAAAGGAAGGGAGGAAGGGAGGAAGGGAGGAAGGGAGAGAGGGAGGGAGGGAGGGAGGGAGGGAGGGAGGGAGGGAGGGAGGGAGGGAAGGAAGGAAGGAAGGAAGGAAGGAAGGAAGGAAGGAAGGAAGGAAGGAAGGAAGGAAGGAAGGAAGGAAGGGAAAGGAAGGAAGGAAGAAAGGGAAAGAAAGAAGGAAGGAAGGAAGGAAGGAAGGAAAGGAAGGAAGGAAGGAAGGAAAGGAAGGAAGGAAGAAAGGAAGGAAGGAAGAAAGGAAGGCAGGCAACAGTAATAATTCCTGGTGTCATCATCTGGTATTCTAGTGTATTTTTCCATTCAGGTTCACTAATTTAGAATTTTCTCTGTTTCCTCCATTTTTTATCTGTTACTATTAATTTATGCAAGTCTTTTACTATCTCAATTTAAAATGAATGTTTTCTTTCTATAAAAGGGAAAATACTATAGATACAGAGATCATGCTGCCTCCTCAATAGATACATGAGTGTTTTTAAAAATCAATTATTACTCTTACTATTACGGCTACATTGAAATGATTAGTAGGAAATGAATCTAAATTGCTTCTAAAACAATAAAGTTTAAGTGCCTCAGTAACCCTATCCTTTGAATAAATACAACCAATTTTTAGTTAGGTAAATTTTGTTTTTGAAAACTACAGATTATTGAAATTCTTAACTAATGTTATTGTGTTTTTTTAAAAAACATTTTGGTCTTCAAATACGTTATTAATCAGCAGCATTCATTTATGGTATACCTAAAACGTGCTAGTAAAACTGCAAGCCTCTTTCTTCCTTTTTTACTTTGTATATGCTCATTCAAATTTGACTACTTCAAAGTTTTGAAATTGAGAAAAAAGAATTTGAAATTTCACATGTGCCTTTGCAAAAAGTAAAATGATTAATTTGCCTTCAATGCTTTTACAGTGTGTCATACTGAAGGCTTAAAGGATGTATTTGATCTTATCTTAAAATTGAGTAGCCTTGTTTTAGTATAAAACTCTGAACAATGAAAAAAAAAACGCATTTTCTATATCCCAGGTTGCTTTTATAAATGATATCCACCTTGAATAATTGTTCAATCGAGGCCGAGCTCAGTGCATAGAAAAGAATGTATTTCTCCTCTTTCTTAACAGTGGTCAGGGCCTCACGCAAGAATGTTTTCATGTTTTGTTCTTTTGAGGCTTCTTGAAGCTCATGGTAGTTCATTGAGAACATGTTCCATCACTATTAAAAATAATGTCCTTCTTCATCCGTAACATCCTAATGTCCTTTAAGTGTTAAACCCATCCCTTTCTGCATTCCCACAAAGTATTTTTATACACGTATGTGTGGTTTTTTTTTTTTCTCTCTCTCCTGGCAAATTTATAAATGGAATTTTTGAATGGAATCCTATGATATAAATATCTTTTAAAGCTTTCTCATAGTTTTACCTGCTTTGCAATGAGCCATTTTCTCTTCAAAATCAATGCCTCTCATTAAGACAACTTCTGGCAGGGATGAGGGTCTAGCATCAGTTTATAGAAAAGTGGTCATGATTTTGCCTCTGGGTTTGTTTTAATTGTTCCTCTCCATGCAGCAAGCTCTGTGGTTTGAGTAGCAGAGAATTCATTTGTAAGCTTGCCTCCTATGTTTCTCAAAAGGTTGTTGTGAGGACTAAATTAATCCATCCAAAATTACTTACTGCACATCTCTTCTGTGCCAGGCCCCGCTACAGGTACTGCAGACATCGGTGTAAACAAGCCAGTCCCTGTGTTCATGGAATGTAATTCGGGAGTGGGGGGAGCCTGAAAATGAACAAGACAAAAATCACAAGTGAAGACACCAGAATAGAAAATAAAATATAACTTGTGGGGAGAGCCGTGGAGGTCTTCGGGAAAGTCAGGGAAATTCTTTTTTTTCTTTCTTTGTTTCTTTTTTTTTGTTTGTTTTTTGAGATGGAGTCTCGCTCTGTCCAGGCTGGAGTGTGGTGATGCAATCTCGACTCAATGCAACTTCCGCCTCCTGGATTCAAGCAATTCTTCTGCTTTGGCCTCCTGAGTAGCTGGGATTACAGGTGCGCACCACCACGTCAGGCTAGTTTTTATATTTTTAATAGAGACAGAGTTTCACCATGTTGGCCACGCTGGTCTCAAACTCCTGACCTCAGGTGATCCACCCTCCTCAGCCTCCCAAAGTGCTGGGATTACAGGGGGAAACTCTCTCTTAAAATACATCGTGTAAGCTGAGAGTAGACTTACAAAAAGCAGATAGCCACAAGGAAACCTCAGAGAAGATAGCATGACCAAATGTCCTGAGAAGAATGAATGTGGAGTGCTGGTAGAAGGAATGGAATGAGTGGCTGAGATGGAGGGCAGAAAAGATTAGACTGGTGGGGAGAGTACAGGGGCAAAATCATCTGAGGCTATGATCTCTAAGGAGTTTTGATTTTATTTTAAGTTGCAGAGAAACCATTGGAGAGGTTTGTGTGGAGGGGAATAATGTGATATACTTTACATTAAAAAATAATTATGTATGTAAATACATAGTATTTGAATGTATTTTCAGAGCCAAGATTGAATCCTGACTCTGCCACTTACCTCCCTAAACCTCAGTTTTATTATCTGTAAAATGGCCATCACAATCAATCATAACTCATACGGTAGAGATTACATAAAATAATCAACATAATGTGCTTTGTCCACCATAAGCATTCAACAGACGGAAGTATTCGTTTAGGTTTTTCTTAAGAGTCCCCTTGGTTCTCCAGTCTGGGCCATTCATTAGTTTATTTTGTGCTCTCCTCCTCTCCCTGAATATCTGAAATTTTTTGACAATTTTCTCTGAGATTCCTGGCATTTGGCTTTCTGGAGATGGCAGGGGGTCTGGTTTGCTGTCTGTTAATTTTAGCTATTCTCCGCTGGAAGTGCCATCACCACTAGAATAACCAGAGAGAATGGGAGGTGGTGCAGCCTATTAAGGGGCCCCATGGGGCTGCCCTAGCAGCAAAAATCAAAACAAACAAACAGAATCCCAAAACAGGTTTGGGCTTTAGGGGTTTTGAAAATGGACATTTTTCCCATTAATAACATATCCGTTAAACTCTACTGTGACAGCTCTCAAAAAGTTTCTTCTAATAACAACATTTCTAATCCAAAAATCATTCATTCTGCCTACAAATGTCAGAGCCAAACAACACCTAGCAGATAATTTGCTCCACAATTTTCAAGGGTACAGGGAGTAGAAAATAGAAATAGGTAATCTACTGCTATGTCATATTTCCAATGTTTCTATGCAAGCCAATCACTTAATGGAACCTGAAAAATCCAAGAATTTTAATGATTCGAAATATCTAGTTGAATGGCTGGTAATCTTCCCTCCTATTTGGGGAGTCTCGAAGCTAAAGAGTACATAAAGAAAGAATTTAAACCTTTGAATATAGGACAAATGATCTATGTAGCGTTATTGTTAGCCTAGCTATAATATTACTATGAAATTTTCATAGTGAGGGCATAACATTTAGATTGTAGGTCATTAAGACAGTTACTAATTTCTTTTTATCTGAACCATTACATACGGAATAAAATGATGTACCTTATTTCATTGCTTGGTTAATATCAGCCTGTGAAAAAGAAAGATATTTTCAGAAGAGAATTATAAAATGTTTTAGGTTAGTTCCCCCATATTTAGATTGATAGCAAAGAAAGCAGGAAAAATATTTTTAGAATGTTAAACCTGGGACAAAAGTGTATCCCAAGTGATTTGGATATCAAGGGGAAAAACCTTAAAAATCTTTGATAGAGCCGGGCGCGGTGGCTCATGCCTGTAATCCCAGCACTTTGGGAGGCCGAGACGGGCAGATCACGAGGTCAGGAGATCGAGACCATCCCGGCTAACACAGTGAAACCCCATCTCTACTAAAAATATAAAAAAATTAGCCGGGCGTGGTGGCGGGCGCCTGTAGTCCCAGCTACTTGGGAGGCTGAGGCAGGAGAATGGCGTGAACCCGGGAGGCGGAGCTTGCAGTGAGCTGAGATCCGGCCACTGTACTCCTGCCTGGGTGACAGAGCGAGACTCAGTCTCAAAAAAAAAAAAAAAAAAAAAAAAAAATCTTTGATAGAAAGTGAAGAAAATTATTTAAAAATGAGAGTGCTTCCTAACAACCAAGATCCGGGAAAAGTTTGAATGAAAGGAAATTTAAGACAGTTGTTTTGCATTACACTATATCTCTCCTTTCTCTTTGCCTAGCTAATGTTTTCTACAAAATAGATTGCATTCAATCTTGAAATATATGTTTATACTTAACTATCTATGTCTATCTATATACACAACCACAGACATTTATCAATTTATGTATCATGTATATTTTAATCTTAACTTAGGAATGACAAGATAAACTTGTTTTTCCTACCACCCACTGTTTTTTAAAAAGGCATTCTGTTTATACAGAATACCTGCAAATAATATTTTCATGACTGTGTCATATGAATAAAATAGGAATTTTAATCATTTATGTATTTACGGTGAGAATCATTATGATTTTATGATTTTACATTTAGCTCATGATTCCAAGGGGTGTGTGTGTGTGTATATATATATATATACACACATATATATATATATGGAAGTTCAATGCTTTCTGTAAACTGGAATTTTAAGTGTATATCTACACTTGAGAAAAATAATGGTCAAGATAAGAGGAAAATATATGGAAGTTAAATTCTAATGCAGTAAAAACTCCCCTGGAAACAAACTCTTACCCCTGGTCAATCACCTACTTGACACCACAGATTTTTAGGAGAGATTCCCAATCTAGGAAAGCACAGTGAGTGGTTTACGTCCATAAAACAGCTCATCATTGACATGAACTCCTATTTAAATCTGAATTACCAGCATTTGAGTTTTTCAGCGTGAGGCAGCAAAAGATTGAAAAGCAATGTTTTCTGATGTTACTCTAAATGATCATTTCCATAGATATAGCCTTTATCATTTCTTCTCCATACCGGAAAAATAAAAACCGGTTAAGGTAACCCCACTGCATATTTTTCTTCTGCTTGTTGTACACTTCACAGTTACAGAGTGAATCAGCTTTGCTAAATGCATTCATTAGTGCCCAATTTGTTTCTCTTCATCTCTTTGAAGAAATCTTGCAAGCCATTGGAACGCTTATTTTATTTTGATTCCACAGTGGAAAATTGTATTCACATAAGTAAGCATATACCAAACAGCAATAAATCATTATTTCTCAGATGACCAATATCAGCAGGAATCTCATATACTTCTCTGCTGGAGTTGATTTCCAAATTCATTGAATAATTATTGGTGCTGTTTTTCGTAAGTGAAAAACATTTTTTCCTTTCTATTCCAGTTAACTTTTAAATGCTACCTTTCTCCTTCATTTCCGCCACACATCTGAGAATTATGTGTAAAGGAAGAAAAAAGTCAAACTTTGTATTCAGCAAATGTCAAGGTGGTTAAATGGATACAACCCTTGACAACTGCCCCCACCAGCCCTGAAATTTAGACTTGCATAGTATGTACTTTGGACAAAGATTGAATTTCATGTTAGACTGTTGATAAATGAAATAAATATAAATTAATGCTTTAATGTTTTAGGAAAATCTGAGAATTTATTAGAGTGTTTTAAAATGCAACATTTAGACTAGTAAATTTCCTTTTCTTTTGCTCTGCCAAAAGAAAACAATTCATTGTTGTTTCACTTACCAAAGTATTAATTGGATTTTGGTAATAAACATTGAATAATTTTTTTATTAGTAACAGGCACATGCATTTCTGTATTTTTTCCTTAACAAACTTTATTAACAGCAGGTAATCCATATACTTTGCCCCAGAAATGAATTTTTATAAAACATCTGTTGGTGTCAAGTCAATTTTAATACAGATTAAATATTGTGGCCATTGTTCTAGAAAGTGTGAGTTCTCTATTAAGTATATTTTTAATGACTTCTGTACACACTGTATTATGTTAGGTGCTCTGATAAGGAAACAACCAAAAAGGACTTTAAAATTAATTTCAGAACTTAGACTGGAGAAGGTTAACAGTGTCAGGTGGAGATTCAGACTAATATGTAGATTCTTTCTGTTTATGCTATTACTCTTTCAAAGATTCTTTTCCCCTCTTATGCTTTTGATTGCTGTTCTTGATTTTTTTTTTTGAGTTACTAATTATTAGCTAAGTTAAAGCAGTTTAAAGGATATATATTTCTAAATTTATTTTTTTCTTTGAGTTAAAGCCTGAACATAGCTAATACTTGAGCATAGAGTAATGTGACATTTGTACTATTGGTATCATCCTATCAAATATATAGTCTTTCTATTCATCTCCACATTCAACTTTTCCTCCTAAAGTGAAAATATGGTATGAATATTTACATGATTCAAAAAATAATGATAAACTCTAAAAAACATTTTAGTATAAAACATCCTTGTTCACATTATGATCTTATTTTTTTATGAGGAAAGCCTCCTAATCTTTAAATTGATATATTTGTAAAAAGCACAATATAGTTCAGATCTTTGAACCATCCAGGGTAACTCAATATGGTTTTTTTTTTTATAAAAAGATATAGATGTAACTATGAAATTATCAATGTAACATATCTTTGAATTATCTTGTGCTGAGATCCTTTAGCCTCTACAAAAAAAAGTTAATATGAAAATGAGTTTTAATTAATGTAATAAACAGCTTACATTTCAGATATCCTAATACATCTTAATATAACTATTATTAAATAAGTATATATTGGAAATCATATTAATTCATTAACATAATTAGGGCTGGGTGTGGTGGCTCACACCTGTAATACCAGCAGTTTGGGAGGCCGAGGTGGGTGAATCATGAGGTCAGGAGTTTGAGACCAGCCTGGCCAACATGGTGAAACCCCATCTCTACTAAAAATACAAAAAATTAGCTGAATGTGGTGGCAGACGCCTGTTGTCCCAGCTACTCAGGAGGCTGAGGCAGAAGAATTGATTGAACCCAGGAGGCGGAGGTTAAGGTGAGCTGAGATGGTGCCACTGCACTCCAGCCTGGGCAACAGTGCGAGACCCCATCTCAAAAAAAAGACAATTAAATAATTTAATAATATAGGAAAACATTTTAAAACTACAAGACAAAATTTTTAATTAATATTTTATTCTCAAAATACTCAACTGAATTGTTTTCAAAATAAGTATTTTATATTTCAGATGTAATCTCAAAAAATGAATTTTTATTCAATTATGGAACTTCTGAACTTCATGCATTCATTTAAAAATCATTAAAAATGATTAAGAAATCCACAACATAATTACTCTATGTCTTGTCTGAATTTTACGTAGATTTAGTAAAATGAAAACTTTAGAGGTATATGACAGGACATTAAATTCATGATGCCATATTAATAAAGTAGCTGAGGTTTAAAATATTAGCATATACAGCCATAATATGTAATTATTTATGGACAGCATCTATTCTCATGCAAAGATAATACACACGTAGTTCAAACTCTGTGAGTTTCTTTGACCTTATGGAAAAAAAGATAGAAAATTATAGATTCAGATTTAGATTAGATACTGAGTTGAATATGTCAAATTATCCAACTACTTTCTTGTCCAGAAATTAACAAAATAGCAGATAGAACCACTTGGCTGGAGAGAATTTATCTAGCAGTTGATGCCAACATAGTAGCAATATATATAGCATTCTAATCTAGATTAATTTTCTACACCTCATTTATGGATCACCTGTTTATTTTCTTAAGCAATTCTCCATTAAGCAGAGTCATTTTCTGTTGTACATCTTATCAGTAGTTTCATGGGGGGAAAAAGGAATAATATAATCAGAGAGATATGGAGAATACTAACAGTCAATGCCTTAGATGCTGATATGATTTGGCTGTGTCCTCACCCAAGTCTCATCTTGAATTGTAACACCCACAATTCCCACATGTTGTAGGAGGAACCTGGTGGGATATGATTGAATTATGGGTGCAGGCCTTTGCTGCGCTGTTCTCGTGATATTGAATGAGTCTCACAAGATCTGATGGTTTGACAAGGAGAAACCCGTTTCGCTTGATTCTCATTCTCTCTCTTGCCTGCTGCGATGTAAGATGTGCCTTTCACCTTCCGCCATGATTGAGGCCTCCGCTCCCTCAGCAGGGAGGAACTGTGAGTCAAAATTAAACCTCTTTCTTTTGTAAATGACCCACTCTGGGGGTATGTTTTTCTCCGCAGCATGAAAACAAACTAATACAGTAAATTGGTACCAGTAGAGCGGGGCGCTGATGAAGATACCTGAAAATATAGAAGCAACTTTGGAACTGAGTAACAGGCAGAGGCTGGAACAGTTTGGAGGGTTCAGAAGAAGACAAAAGAATGTGGGAAATTTTGGGACTCCCTAGAGACTTGACTGGCTTTGACCAAAATGTTGATAATGATATGGACAATGAAATCCAGACTGAGGTGGTCTCAGATGGGGATGAGGAACTTGTTGGGTACTGGAGCAAAAGTGACTCTTGTCGTATTTTATCAAAGAGACTGGCAGCATTTTGCCCCTGCCCTAGAGATTTGTGGAACTTTGAACTTGACAGAGATGATTTAGGGTATGTGGCAGAAGAAATTTCTTTGTTTTTTTTTTTTTGAGGTGGAGTTTTGTTCTGTCTCCCAGGCTGGAGTGCGGTGGTACCATCTCAGCTCACTGCAACCTCTGCCTCCCCGGGTTCAAGAGATTCTCCTGCCTCATCCTCCCGAGTAGCTGGGATTAGAGGTGCCCGCCACCACGCCTGGCTAATTTTTGTATTAGTAGAGACAAGGTTTCCCCCATGTTGATCAGGCTGGTCTGGAACTCCTGACCTCAAGTGATCTCACCGCCTTAGCCTCCCAAAGTGTTGGGATTACAGGTGTGAGCCACTGGCTAGAAGAAATTTCTAAGCAGCAAAGCATTCAAGAGGTAACTTGGGTGCTGTTAAAAATAATCACTTTTAAAAGGGAGACAGCATAAAAGTTTGGAAAATTTGGAGTCTAGTAATGTGATAGAAAAGAAAATCCCATTTTCTGAGGAGAAATTCAAGCTGGCTGCTGAAATTTGTATAAGGAACAAGGAGCCTAATGTTAATCTCCAAGACAATGGGGAAAGTGTCTCCAGGGCATGTCAGAGGTCTTCATGGCAGCCCCTCCCATCACAGGCCCAGAGGCCTAGGAGAAAATGGTTTCATGGGCTGCAACCAGGGATCCGTGCTATGTGCAGTCTAGGGACTTGGTGCCCTGTGTCCCACCCACTCCAGCCATGGCCAAAAGGGGCCAAGGTACATCTCGGGCTCTTCCTTCAGAGGGTGAAAGCCTTAAGCCTTGGCATCTTCCATGTTGAGGTGTTGAGCCTGTGGGTGCACAGAAGGCAATAATTGAGGTTTGGGAACCTCCACCTAGATTTCAGAAGATATGTGGAAATGCCTGAATGCCCAGGCAAGTTTGCTGCAGGGGCAAGCCCTCATGGAGAACCTCTGCTAGGGCGGTGCAGAAGGGATATATGGTGTTGGAGCCCCCTCAAGGAGTCCCTACTGGGTACCACCTAGTGCAGCTGTGAGAATAGGGCCACCACCCTCCAGACCCCAGAATGGTAGATCCACCGACAGCTTGTGCTGTGTGCCTGGAAAAGTCACAGACATTCAACACCAGTCTGTGAAAGCAGCCAGGAGGGCAGCTATACCCTACAAAGCCACAGGGGTGGAGCTGCCCAAGACCATGTGAACCCACCTCTTGCATCAGCTTGACCTGGATGTGAGACTTGGAGTCAAAGGAGATCATTTTGGAGCTTTAAGATTTGACTGCCCTGCCAGATTTCGGACTTGCATGAGGCCTGTAGCCCCTTTGCTTTGGCCAATGTCTCCCATTTGGAATGGCTATATTTATCAAATGCCTGTATCCCCACTGTGTCTAAGAAGTAACTAACTTGATTTTGATTTTACAGGGTCATAGGCGGAAGGGACGTGCCTCATCTCAGAGGAGACTTTGGACTGTGAACTTTTGAGTAAAATGCTGAAATGAGTTAAGATTTTGGGGAACTGTTGGGAAGACATGATTGGTTTTGGAATGTGAGGACATGAGATTTGGGAGTGGTCAGGGGCTGAATGATATGGTTTGGCTGCGTCCCCACCCAAATCTCATACTGAATTGTAACTTCCACAATTCCCCCATGTCATAGGTGGAACCCGGTGGGAAGTTATTGAATTATGGCTGCGGGTCTTTCCTGTCCTGTTCTTGTGATAGTGAATGAGTCTCACAAGATACGATGATTTGATAAGAGCAAACCCATTTCGCTTGATTCTCATTCTCTCTTGCCTGCTGTGATGTAAGACATGCCTTTCACCTTCAGCCACGATAGTGAGGCTTCCCCAGCCACGTGGAACTGGGACTCGAATGAAACCTCTTTCTTTTGTAGATTACCCAATCTTGGGTATGTCTTTATCAGTAGCGTGAAAACCAATTAATACAGATACATTGAAGTTCTCAGAGTTCCAACGGAGAACGCATCTCTTTAACGCAGTGTCTCCCAAAATATCATTTAATAATCATTACTTAAAAAAAATAAAAAAATTAAAAAAAATAAAAAAATATAAAATAAAAATAAAAATAAAATAAAAAAATAATCATTACTTACTAATAATCCACAGAATAATGCAGTGTTTGAGATTCTTCCACATAAAATATAGCCTACTATGAACTGATAATCCAGGTTAATTTGTAATCTGCTTTCAATCCATCTTTCCAACTTTATTTTCACGAGGCAGTCTATACTCCATCCAAAATGAACTATGTACTTTTTTCCGCATGGATCCACGAAGTGTTCCTCTGATGTGCCTTTTTTTGTTCATGTTTTCTTCCTCTTTATGGAATGCCTATCGCCTCTCCCTTTTTACCTTTCCATGCTCAAAACCAAAAGTGCATGTAGGCACTTCACAGACATATACACAAAAAAACTTACTTACAAAATGGTGGTCTTCTAGGTGTTCAGCTTTACAATCAACATACTAAATGAAGCTTGAACAAACATCTTTAATGGCGTCCATGCAAAGTGTATCTAAGAAGTAATCTTGTCAGGCACTGCTATGAGAAAAACAGGTAAGCGAAGTTTTTTGTTTGTTAGTTTGTTTTTTGAGATGGACCTTCACTCTTGTCACCCAGACTGGAGTGCAATGGCACAATCTCGGCTCACTGCAATCTCTGCCTCCCGGGTTCAAGCAATTCTCCTGCCTTAGCCTCCCGAGTAGCTGGGATTACAGGCACTTGCCACCACACCCAGCTAGGTTTTGTATTTTTAGTAGAGACGGGGTTTCACCATCTTGGCCAGGTTAGTCTCAAATTCCTGACCTCAGGTGATCCACCCGCCTCATCCTCTCAAAGTGCTGGGATTACAGCACTTTGGCTGTGCAGTCTTTACACACATGCCACATGAGAGAGTTGGTATTGAGTTTTTCAAAGGAGGCAGAGGTGATCAGGTTAGCATTAATGGAGAGGGTAGGGCCTACATCATATCTTGATGAAATAATGTAGGCTAATAACTTTTTGCATATATGATTAGAAGCTATAAAGTCATAGGACACCTCTCCGCTCTGGATGGGCAGACTTGGAAAGGAGATGGTTTGCTCTGCAGAGATGCTCAACCTTTTGTGGCTTAGATACATGAATGTCAGGTTGCTTCCTAATCCGTGATTCAGTGATTCAACAACTGTTAAGGGCACCAAATTCAGTGGTATGAACACCTCAAATTGAATCCTGCCTTTGCTCCTTGGTACTTAACCTTCCTAGGCTAGTGTTTTCCTGTGAAAACTGGAATAACAATGCCAATATCTTAAAGTCCATGCAAATTAATATATACAGGGTATTATTAATTCATGCATAGACTCTAGGATATATGCAGTATATTATTCATACACTGCATGTAATAATAATGAATTAGCATGCATGAACAATATACTGCATATAATAATAATACAGTATTATATATGTATGTTGTATATATTCACACACTGCATGAATAAATAATACACTGCATATAATTATGAATTAACATGCATGAATAATACACTGCATTTAATAATAATACACTTTACATAATAGATTGGCATGTAGTAACTTTCAATATGTGGATACTATCACTTACAACATTATCCTTTTTCATCTGTTAGCTACTCCTCCTTCTCTCAGACAAAGCCAGGAAGAATTCTATGGCATTTTATCCATATTCACCACTTTGAAAGTCATGAAGCATTCTTAACAAGCTATATATTTTGAAAAGTATGAAATTATAGGTTACTACCATGTCCACATTTTTAAAGATATAATATTTTATCTATGCTGCATTATTGCCGATTCAAATTCAGTTACATAATAAATGAATTATATAATTTAATTTGAACTGCTGACCATCTCTTGTAGCTGGAAAAATGTCCTGTTTTACATGGTAGCCCTAACCGTTCCCAAATTACCACAGTCTGATGTTTTCAGACATAATTCATTTGCAGTAAATAGATTTTATTTTTAAAATGGTCTATCCAGCCCTTTATATGTTATAACCAGATCCAGTTTTAATGAGATAACTATAGATAACAGGGTCATATTTTCATGTCTCTTAAATAATATATCGAGATCATTCTACTTATAACAATGTAATGAAAATAAATTTTTTTTGTTATTGAATAGAATTTCCATAATACAATGAGTTTCCTGAGATAAAAGCTTCAATGCTAAGTGAAATGTAGAACTAGGACAATGATCCTAATGGAGAGATAGCAAATAGTGTTCATCCAATGTGCCAACTTCAGCCCATTGGAAATGGCTTCCTGGATCCCTGCGTTGAAAAGGATTATAAAGCATCATCTAGGCTTGGAAACAAAATGTATCACATTGGTTATTAATATGGGAGCTGAAAATGGGGGTCCTCTGTACATATTATTTCTGTTCAAATGAAACGTATATATAATGTCCACAATTACTAGAGAATGAAAACAAAGAAGTAACTAGAATATTTTCTATTCAATATTGTAGTGAATATTGGACATCCTGATAATAAAAAGGCAGTATGTAATATGAATCCTGGGCAACCTTTGATCCTTCTTTTAATTTTTTTTTCTTATGTCTTCCATCTTCCCACTCTCCCCCATCCTCCCTTCTCTTTCCTTTTACTGCTCTGTTTCTGAGTCTCTTTCTCTTTCTTTTCTCCTTTTTCCTTCCTTCTTCTAACTTTTTGTGCATCTACAATGTGCTTGGATACTAAGCCAGGAGCCCAAGTAAGTCAACAGTCTGTGGCAAATTAGAAAGGCAGCACTGTTTGGTTGTATCCAATCGGTCATTTGTAATTAGTCCTGATCACATAGAGGACTCCAGCTGGCTTTTCCTGACCAGCATATGGATGTTCCAAACTGCTATTTGCTAACCTTCTCCCCAACTTCCCAGCAAGCTAATGACCCAGGAGACAGCCATTTCCCACCCCACTCCTAGAGGTAATGGAGAGCGGGCTGCGTTGAAAATGCTTGCATGCTCAGCCATGCATAGAATCTTTCTAGGTCTGCTCTCATTCATGGAGAGTTAATTGTCCTTTGGGTTTTCTAGGTATTAATCTAATGTCTACCTGAATATTAACTTTTTTTTTTTTTCAAGCCCAGCTAAAGGCAACTTTTACCATAATGCTGAGCATATGCTAAAAAGTAATCTTTATACCAGTTTGAAGGGAGGCAAAGTGATATTCCAAGGAAATTCAGCATTAACCACTGGCTGTTACCCATCTCTACGTTAGCCAAAGCTGATAATTTTGTGTCCTTTGGATTCCCTCAATTCTTTATTTTTCAAGTAAAGTTGCTCTGTAACTCTATTGATAGATGTTTTTGGAAGTCACTCATCAAATATCTTGCATACTTTATCAGCGAGCGCTTCATTAAATGTAATTTGGGTTTATTCAACTATTTTTCTGCTTTTCTATCAACTGAAACCAAGAAATCCTCTTTTATCGTATTCAATGAGGAAAATCAATTGCAAAGTAATTTTGTTTCCTATTTCATCTGCAGATAAGTTGCTGTTGCTGGTATGTAGTCCTGTGGTATGGCGTTAACCCTTTCTCTTGGATAGAAACAAGAGAAAGAAAAATTATTCTCCCCCTTTCATATGTTGTGTTGATGAAGGGCCGAAGAAGTCTTTCTCTACTTCATAATAATTTTATTTTTCTCCTTTTTGGAAATGAGTTTATGTGCTTCTCTTGTGATAAAGGGTAAGGCATTGTGGAATATCCTCTCTTGGAAGGATGTGCAGCTATAGAGACGGGTCACAGCTGGAGCATCCCTTGCTAAGTTTGCCTAGAATCTGGTGTCTTCTTTGCCACTTACTTGACTTGCATTCTTGGGTAAACCTCCTAAACTTTCTGGGCCTTGGGTTTTTGCTTTAAAAATTTATTTATGCCAAAGAAAAGAAGAGAAATTTTAAAAAGAAAAGAAAAGAAATGCATTCTTCTTTTTAAAATTAGGATGTTGTTGAACAATTTTCTCCACCCTGAAACCTTACATTTGAAAACCCAGGCGCGTTCCTCCCCTCCCAACGGGAAATTATTTTTATAATTTCTTTGACTGTTTTTTCATTCAATGATGTTCCCTGAGATCTGTTCATATCATGTTGACAAATAACTAGGTTTGATTACTTTTAACTGTTTATAGCATTACATTATGTAAATATAAATGAATAATATTTCATTCAACCAGTTACTATTCATATTATTATTTGCAATATTTCTTTATTATACAAATTGCTATGATAAACATTCTTGCACATGTATGTGAGTGGGCTCTTTAAACTCATAACTAGAACTGGATCCTGGATTATAGAAATGTCAGTTTTTAATTTTAATATGTATTGCCTAATTCCCTTCGCAGTAGTAATATCACTCAAGTTTCCACCAGCAGCTGAGGAAATGTCCATTTCTCATGATCTTACCAACATTTGATATTATTGATAGGAAAGTTTAAGTTTTCTTGCCAATTTTATCAGAAAACATATATCCTTTTAACTAGTATTTCTTAATTCCGTTTTTATTTAAATATATAAAGTGGTGAAGTTAACTTTTCTAGTAAAAATAATGAAAATTGATTTTAAAAATAGCTTAAAATTTATTAGACTTTTAAGAGTTCTCTGAAGCATTTTTCAAAAATAGCATTGTTTGCCTGTGTCATGGAATTATTCATTCAATAGGTTAAAAATTGCATAATATGGACAAATTTTCAGTGAGAGCTCTCACCCCTAACCCCCTTAGTGCAAGGAATCTGCTATTTATGTGGGCATCCCTGTTGAATTTATCATGGGCCAGTTATGAAAACACAGGAACTCTGCTCCAATTATTCAGGAGTCATTGACTTGGAGTTGCTCAATTTGCTTATACAGGAAAGAGTTGTTAAACATTATCCTTTCTGGACTAAAAATGAAGTTGCAATGTGTACAGAAGTTTGCAAATGCACAAAAGGTCACACTGATTGATGGGCTTTGAAAATTGGCCATTTATGTCAAGAAGGAGATGATGATAAGGTTTATTATTCTGTGAAAGTCTTCCAAGTGGTGAGGACATCTCAATAGCACAACTTTTTCTCCTTTTGCTTTATCCTTTGAAATAATGAGTCATGAAACCAGAGAAAGGGAGTTGGCATGCAGTATGGCCGGCTTCCTCATGCACTTCATAATGCTGACCTAGCAGTGGTTGGCAAATTAGGACTCGGGTACCAAATCCAGCTTAAAGCCTATTTTTGTAGATAAAGTTTTATTAGAACAGATTAAGAAAACCCCATTCGTTTATGTTTTATCTATGCTTTCTTGTCCCACAAAGACAGAGTTGAAAAGTTCTAACAGAGACCATCTGATGCAGAACTTAACATTTTTACTCCCTGGCCCTTTGCAGAAAAGGGTTGCTGATCCCTGGTGGAACCTGCAGTAGATTTCATTTGAAAGTTTGATTGTTAATAGATATGTGAATTCTGTGCTTTTATTACTTTGAAACATTTAAATAACCTTTAGTAATTCTCTTAGCAGATGGATTATAATTGTTGAAAGCTTATAATGAAATTCTAAGTTTATAAAATGTTTTTGTTTGTCCTAAAAGAGGTGAGGATCATAGTATAAGTACTTCTGAAATATATCTTGGCTGACAGTAAACATTCATTTAAACCATGTATTTTGTTTTCTATGTTTTCTAATTTATTATTAAAATAATATCCCCTTTAACTTGAAAAAAGGGGGCTTATTTTACACAGTAACTCTTTAACTTTTAAAATTAAAAAAGACAGTTAAATTATGGTTTATGGATTTTTGTAGTGTTTAATTTAATGGTAAGAAATATGTCTTATGATTACTCAAAACATCTGTCTTTTTATCCCAGTAAGTTAATTCATTAAGTTCAAAAAGGCTTACTTAAAATAGCATTAAAATGTTAGCATATTCATTGGCACATAAATGTTTAATAATTATATTTTATATTTCCTTAATTCATAGTGACTGTTATTATGGTGGTAGATAAGTAAGATAGTCTCCAGAGATTCTACTAATTCAAGAAAATACTACCAGCCTCATATTTTAATAGCATGTCTTCGTCATAAAGAAGAACCACCATCAAAGTCTCAAGAAACACAATATTAACTTTCTTTTGAATTTCCACACTTCCAGTATCCAGTAAATATGTCTCAAAGTCATACACATTTGCTCATACACACATGCACACACACACACACGTACATACACACACAGAGTGCTTAATTCTGCCATGACAAAAATTACACTGGTGATTTTCACGTGTAACAAATGAACAAGCTGTTAACTAAGAAGCAGGAGAACGTCGTGAACCCGGGAGGCGGAGCTTGCAGTGAGCCGAGATCACACCACTGCACTCCAGCCTGGGCGACAAAGCGAGACTCCGTCTCAAAAAAAAAAAAAAAAAAAAAAAAAGAAAATGCAGACATTTGGGGACAACTAAAAGTCAATATAAAACTAATGAATTGCTTGAAGGCAAATCAGAAATTACTGTTGGCAAATATCTAAAATAAGAACAGAAATAATCACACCTGAAACAAATGCAAGTTGAAAGATGCATGCCTACTTATACTCCATGGAGAGAAAGAACCTGTAGAAGTAGGTTACTAGGTTACTGACCCTACAATGAATAAAGCCAGATTCCTCTTCCAAAAATTATTGCAATTCTCCAATTCTCACTAGTTTTTATCATATTGTCTGTAGTAATTTTATGCTAGCAAGAGTTTATGCTCACCAGGAAATATGATGGGAATCTGTGTCTTTTCTAATCTGTAGCCTCCATACCTGGCACTGGGTAAAAGCTCAGTAAACTTTTGCAATAAATGAGCATTGGGGCAAGTAGTAAAACAGATTATTATACTGAATATATGATTAGAAAATGGCCACCAAACAAATATGATCAAACTCAGTACAGACACTTTATTGTACACATTTTTCTCATCATTTACACATCAAAGTGATCACAGGCTCTACGTCTGTGAGCTTGTTTTCCCATTTGGAAGAATAAGTACAATAATGTTACCTATTTTGTAGCATTAAGAGTTATTATATATTAAGCACTTAGAAAAGCCTGGTATATAGCATATAGCTCATCAATATTACCTGCTTGTAATAGTAGTAGTCCTTGTAGTCGTAGTAGTAGTATTGATAGTAGTAGTATCCAAAAGCATCTTTTGATATCCCCACATTTCCCAATTTAATGTGTAGATAAATAATACCACTATTAGCAAATGCATTGTCTAGAGAATTCATCATCAGAGATGAGTGTAAGCCAATCATGTTTGTTCCTTCTGAAGATACTTATTATATGTCAGGCTTATTATACACTGTATGATTTTACATATATATATACACACACACATTATATATACACTACATATATATATATATAATTATATATATATATATATAGAGAGAGAGAGAGAGAGTCAGGTTTTGTCTTATTTTTGGG
Source organism: Macaca thibetana thibetana (assembly GCF_024542745.1). Lineage (NCBI taxonomy): Eukaryota > Metazoa > Chordata > Mammalia > Primates > Cercopithecidae > Macaca > Macaca thibetana. The sequence continues at coordinate 14,305,061 of NC_065583.1, read as the reverse complement.
CAGGTAGATTGGAGATGAGTGTAGCTGTTGTCCTGCCCTTGATGTGCATGCAGCCCAGAAAGGGAAACATAATATAAGCGAGTAATTTCAAAGCTACATAGCAATTTTATGCAACGCAAAGTTATAGACTATGACAAATCAGCAGCAAATAACTAAAAGTTGTTTTAAATGGAACTTGTACATATATTTTATCCTCCCAAAAACCCTACAATATCAGTCTCACCATTAGCATATAACCCATAAGAAAGCTAAAAGGTTGAGTCACAACCCTAGAATCCTATAGGCAGAGTGTAAGAAAGGCAGGATTGAACGAGGTCTTCAGAGTCCACAGCCTGTGGTTTTCCAGCCCCTCAGCCATTGCTTGTCTGGGAGATGGAAAGCTTTGGCTGGGACATCCCTTACTCCATGGTGTAGCTGCCCAAACCATTCCTGGTCTGGACACCACAAATGGAGCAGAAAGAGAAAGGGAGAGAAGCCATTTCATTGTAGGACTCTTGACCGCAGTCTGTTCAATCTGGCCTGGTTTCTTCTTGGTGCTTATGTACGTGCTAATTGCCATAGCTAAATGGTGTCATTGTGGATAATAATGCTGTGATGAAATGTTTAATCTCCCCTAGGGTTTGGTGGACTTTTTCAGCTGCTGCTCTAGTGATAAGCTGGGCAATGGGAGGGAAGCTACTCCACTTCAAAAATTATCTTCTTGTTTCCCGGTAATCACTTGTTGACAAATATACTAAATAAAGACTGATATTTAAATAAAAGTGCTTTGAAATGGGATAAAATATTTAGACACAGTTTGAATGTAGTGTTTTGTCGAAGGCTTTTCTCCTCCTGGACTCTGAAAAACGAGTGGACATTGAAAGATTGTCTCTCTCATCTCTCACCTATTGATGAGATCCATCCAGACCAGGCTGAAAAAACTTGTGATCAGTGCATTTAAGCATTCCCTCCTGGTCCTCTACCTCTAAAGCCTGGAAGAGATCTACACATACAAATAGTGGCCCAGCACCCCGTTTTCTCTGTTTGGCATTGATTAAATCACTCCTTCATCTAGTTTGGAGAGTTTATCATTTAAAGCTGTATCCACACATTTCTTGGGCCAGTTACACTGTGTTAATTTCTTATACCATTCTAATATGTTACTTGGAACTGATCCGTTGCTGTGTATAAGAAGTCCAGAAAACCACCTTCACTTTGTTTTATTCTTAGTTTGCCTGAACTGTTACCCATAACATTTTATCCCCAGCGCATTTTGTTATGACTACCTTCAAACATGCAATAAAGTTATAAAAGTTATGGAGTAAACCTATCGACTTTTGTGGGGTGTGGATTTGTACCCATTTGATGTCTAACTTTTGTGACCTAGCTACTGTCTTAATTTTTTACCCACCCCATCTCAATTTTTGAAATGTGCACACACACACACACACACACACACACACACAGACATACATACAGATACTTACTAGGCATTAGATACGGGTTGAGTATCCTTTATTTGAAATGCTTGGAGCCAGAAGTTTTTCAGATTTTTAAATTATTTTTAGATTTTAGAATATTTGTATAATACCAGTTGAACTTCCCAAATCCAAAAATCTGAAACTCAAAATGCTCCAATGAGGGTTCCTGTGAGCATCATGTGGGTGCTTAAAATGTTTTGGAATTTGAAGAATTTCACGTTGGGTTTTCAGATTTGGAATGTTCAAACTGTGTAACAAATGACCGAGTGTGTGGACTTTAAATCGTACTGTACCTGGGTCTGAAGCTTCTGTATGCCTCTAGGTTAGCCTCAGAGCCTCCCTCAGCCTGAATTTTCTATCCAATGAAATACGGATAACAAATCCCATTCTAAAGATTATTGTTTGAATTAAATAAAGCAACATGTGCTGAGAATCTGGCACAAACCCTGGCCCTAGCCCTGGCACTTAATAAATAGTAGCTGTTTTAAATTATTACTGTATGATGTGTGCTTGGTTATTTAAATAGGTTAAAAGTACATTTAAATTATTCTACATTAATATATATTAAAATAGTTTGGACCTGGGTTTTGTTTGTTTGTTTCTCTTTGCTTGTTTGGTTTTTCTTTTCGGCAGAGAATGTAGCAATTTTACTTGATCCTTGCAGAACTACTGAGTTGTTACAACTTTGACTTGGGTGAGGATCTCTTATGTGAGGCTCAACCCGTAACATTTTATTTCCAGTAAAAGGGGCCAAGGAGTGCTCTGCAAACCTGAAGCATAGCACCTGACCCCATTCACATCACACGGAACTGCTTCCCCCTGGAAATTCTGGGCTTTCTCCCAAATGCTTCATTTGAAGGTGAATGCCTTGTGAAAAATGCCACATATGTGCCTCTCTCTCTACTAAACAGTTAATGTAGAGTACCAGAAAAGATCCCCTGCCCATGCTGTCTTTCTTAATGAATTGTGACAATGCACTAATTTAAGTACAATTGGCCCAGCGTCTCTCATTGTGACAGAGGCGTTTCCACCGAGGAAAGTGGCAAGGGTACTCTGAGATTGTGGGCTTGACCAGGGCTGAGTTTGATTTATGAAATGAGACCTAGGAGCCTGGATTGAACAGATTGGCTTGCAAGAGACAGCTGTACTGGAGGAGCTGCTGCCAGGTATGGGTAGTGGAAATAGAGAAAAATGAACAGTGGGATAAAAATTCCTTTCCCGGTCCCTACTTATCAACATGAAACATCTGTTTCAGCTACAGTGGTTCCCAGTGGCAGTCAGAATTATTGATATGGCAAAATCGCTGCTTATATGCAGCACAATGGCATGTCCCCCCACCCCTACTGGCTGCATTGTAATAGTTCATTACTGTACCAGTGCGACCAAAGACACTGTGCATGTGAAAGGGGAGTTAGTGCCAGGGCAATTGTGCAAATGGTGAGGGTGGTGGAAGAAAATTTTCCCTACGAGCAATAAATTTCCGCCTGCTGTTCTATTTTATTGTGGCTGAACACAGTGATTATACTGGTTGGAAAATAAGCAATAAACGTCTGTCTGTCTCCAATTGTTTTTAATATTCTTGTTTAATGGGAGAACATAGCTTTTATTTAAACTAAACATAATGGATGCATTTTAAGATTTGGATCGGTTTTTGAAAAAAAAAAGTATCTTGCTATCTCATATGTTATGTAAGCACATGCTGCTATAAATAGGAAAACAAATATGCTTAGTTCAGCTTTTTGTTAGATAAAATTTGATTAGGGATGTGTAAAAGCTGATGCTGTCAGCCAACACATAGCACCAGGGAGCAATACATACTATGTTAGAATGAAAATTAAATGCATTTATTACCAGAGAAACTGGTTTTGCAGGAACGTACTAAGAAAGTTTACATGCTCAAATAAATAGGAACTTGAATTCCTTAATTTCAGTAATATCACTTTATAATGCATGCTGGTAAACTTGTATATGAATTTCCATGGCGGCTGAAGGATGATTAGAAAAAGATTTACTAAGCCAAGTTCTTGTGGTTCTTAACCTATTCTAAGAAGCGACACAATGCAAAAATATAAAGGAAAAACAAGAATCCACACTTGTAAAGATACTTCACTTTCATATGTGTTCTTACTGTTTTTAACCTATAAAGGAACTTTAGTTGTGCCTTCTTATCTCTATGATAAGGCATTTATTTGTTTCTAAATGTTGACCGTTAAAAAAAAAAAAATTGGTATGCAAAAATAGAAATTTTTAAATTAATTTTCCAACTAAAATTGTAATGTGGCCAATTTAGATGTAAAAGCTAAAGGATGTAGGCAGGTGTGATGTTTCCTTGCTGCTTTTCCTGTGGTACTTAGCACTAGTCCTTGGGATGAGAAAAATATTGTTTGATACTTCAGACAACAATGAAATGAAGCATTGGCAAATTAGTAAGCAGATCTTACCTGAAAGCCTGGGCACTGAAGAGGTTAACACACTCCAGTGCTGACAACATGATAATGAGGATTCATGGTGAGCAGGAGGTGAAGGTGTGTGGGATGTTTCCAGGCTCCCATGTGTGGTGGCTCCAGGCTCCCTGCAGACATAATGCCTCAACAAGAGTGAAGGTTACCTTCTGGATTGTAACAATGGCTGACTTGGGTTATGTTTGTGGCAGAGTGTGCATACCTTAAAGATATGCAGATAGATAGATAGATAGATAGATAGATAGATAGATAGATAGATAGATAGTTTTTAAAATAATTGTAGTCTTTTATAGTTTGATGCTTTCTAATTTCAGATGTATACTAAGTGAAACCAGAATTTTATAATGAAAAGAAAAGAAATGAGACCGGGTGCAGTGGCTCATGCCTGTAATCCCAGCACTTTGGGAGGCCAAGGTGGGTGGATCACCTAAGGTCAGGAGTTCAAGACCAGTCTGGCCAATACAGTGAAACCCTGTCTCGCCGGGCGCGGTGGCTCAAGCCTGTAATCCCAGCACTTTGGGAGGCCGAGGCGGGTGGATCACGAGGTCAGGAGATCGAGACCATCCTGACTAACACGGTGAAACCCCGTCTCTACCAAAAAGTACAAAAAAAACTAGCCGGGCGAGGTGGCGGGCGCCTGTAGTCCCAGCTACTCGGGAGGCTGAGGCAGGACAATGGCGTAAACCTGGGAGGCAGAGCTTGCAGTGAGCTGAGATCCGGCCACTGCACTCCAGCCTGGGCGACAGAGTGAGACTCCGTCTCAAAAAAAAAAAAAAAAAAAAGAAACCCTGTCTCTACTGAAAATACAAAAATTAGCCGGGCATAGTGGCGTGTGCTTGTAATCCCAGCTACTCAGGAGGCTGAGGCAGGAGAATTGCTTGAAGCTGGGAGGTGGAGGTTGCAGTGAGCTGAGATCCCGCCATTGCACTCCAGCCTGGGCAATGAGGGCAAAACTCTGACTCAAAGAGAAAAAAAAACAAAAAGAAATGAAGCTTTCCCTTTGTTGAATATAAGGCATACAGTCGGTGGGTGTGTGGAGAGATGGATGGATGGATGATGGGAAAAGTAGTTTACATAGTTTTCAAATATCTTCATGTTCTTTCCCCTGTCTAGTGTTCATATCTCTTCTTTTTCTCTCTATTTAAAAACTATTTTCATTTTCTCAAAAAATACATGCTTATTTTTTGGTTCAAGGGTCTTGGTACCTGCTTTCCCCTACGACTGGAACATTCTTCCCTGGATTTTCATAAGACATGTTTTGATAGCCCTTGAGTAGACAGTTCAGTCTCTTCCACAATGTCAGTGTATCCCTTAACACATGCAATCATATTTCTCTTATTGTGTATTATTTCCAGAACATATTTGTTTGCCTTTTAATGACCTCTCTCCTTCTAGAATATAAGCCCCATAAGAGCAAGGACTTTGTCTAATTTCTCGTTATTTCACTTGCACCAAGAACTATATCTCTTATCTGATGCTTGATAAATATTTATTGAATTTGTGATGGGTGTATATAGAAAGTAAAACTCTATAATTTTATTCTTTGACTTTTTTATATATGTGTACTTATATTTAAGGTCCATGGATTGTTCTAGGTTAGTTATTCTTTAAAAATAATGAATGGAGGGAGGATTAAAAAAAAAAAAAGCAAGTATAATACTTCCAGGGCCCCAAATGATCTCAGCTCACAAGGAAGGCTCAGGTTTAAATCAGCATGTATGTTCTCAACTTTCCCCTCATTCTCAGTCAGCATCAGCTCAGTTAAGTTTTCACGACTTTTACTCTCTGCTAAATTAGATACCTTACTGGGTGGTATGACTTATTAGTCAAAAGCTAAGGATGTTTCTCTGTGGGATATTACTATTAATATCACATCATATTTCACTGTTCTGACTCTTTAATGTGTTGATATCCCTTGTTAATGTAATATTTTGCAAGCCTATACAGTCTCTTATTTTTATCATAAAAATCATTATTTCAAAAATTGTTATAACTGCTACCTTTATATTACAAAATGAATCACTAAACTGCTTCGTAAAATGTATTTCCACTTCTGTACAGGATGTCCATAAAATAATGAAGATGTACTTGGTAACAGAAGTATTTATCTGCACACACTAAATTCAAGCTAGTTCTGTTTTCCCTGAGGAGGCAAGTTGGTGTGTCGTTTCTCATATTTAAGCGACGATATCTTGACCCCAAGATTGTCAGAGCCTCCCCACAGGACTCCGCCATGAGATTACTCAGAAGGAGCCTGTAATGAGCCCTCCGCACACACCACATGGTTTCAATTACAGCTTTATATGACTAGACAGTGTGGTGCCGGGAAGGAACGATTGAAAACGATGCGAAGGGTCTTTGTCTTCATGCTTCAGGTACCTGGGCCTCCGCTTTCAGGATGTTCTTCTACTTACTATTATTCAGATTTATTTTATCTGGGTGAAGGACCAGTTTCTGAAGTTAGGGATTCTGTGTTGAAATAAGAGAAACAGAAAAGAAGAGCCCAGGCCACAATCCTAATCTTGTCATACTCTTCCCCTTTAGTTTTCAGACTTGTCTGAGACCTCTGGGATGACATTCTCTATCTCAAGGGTGCTTTCAGGAACAGGTGCCCAATAGCAACTGATTTTTTAAAAAGGTTGTGGTTAGTGAAAGTTGCCTCAAAATTGGGGGAGAAAGGTGATGGAGTTTTCTACAACTTGAAAAGAACTGTATCAGAGTATAAAACGTTGCCTACATAGTTCTTTGAAGATAAATAATAGTGACTTATTAAGAAAATAAAGTTTAGACTTAAGAAACGATCTAATAGAATTGGAAATATTGGTTCAAGTCAGCTATGTACTTGCTTCTGGCTTCTGAGTGGGGTGACGGACAACTTAATTCAACATTTCCTGAAGAGCTGACTCTTTACAAATGTATGTTTGTTGAATGTTAGAGATCAGTGTGGTCCTAGACTGGAAGGTTCCATGGGAGGAGGGTCCGTTATGGCCCTGTTGTCTTCTCTCACTAGTGCATTACACAAGTCAGGGATATAGTTGTCAGACTCATGAGTAAATAAATGCCCAACTTTACCTATTCTCTTATGGTTGGGAACAGAAGTTCAGAGGAAAGATGTGGGCTTCCCAGGGTGACAGCCAGTTTGTGGCTAAGAGAAACCTAGAACCCAAGGATGCCATAGTTTTCCATTGCATCAGTGACAATTGTTGTGTGATGAAAATCTAGTGTTCTGAGAACTGGAAAGGAGAACTGAGTGTATGTCTTTCTCAAAATGGCCTTCCTGGGTTACTGAGAACACAAATGCACAGATGTATCTAGTTTAACACCTCTCTTATAGTATTCAATCAGATTCACTGATAATGAGCTCAGATTCTTATTAACACACACCAGTATGGCAGCTGTAGACATGTAAATGAACTTCTGGAGCTGAGTGGGTAGTTGAATGAGAAGGTGAAGTTTTTGACAGCATGTCAGATTTCCATGAATAAAGAGAGAGAGAGGGCACAAGAAAAGTGGGGTGAGAAACAGAAAACAGCCCAGAGAGAGAGAACCTGACAATATATTGTAACTGCCTTTGGAAGCTTCAGTTCCTTACATAACTGAGTAAAATAGAAGATAGGAAGAACAGGTTAGATGATTTTTTTAAAAAATAGAGTTTTAAAAGCCTTCCAGTTCATGTAGAGACTCAAAAATCCTCTTTCTAATGCATTTGTTTTGTGGAAATGGTGCAATTTTTGTCTCAGAAGGCGCATCTTCCACCAATCTGTCATTTCCTCTAATTGAAGAAAGAAATGGTTAAGCATGCCCAGTCACTATTGTTTGAGTAAAAAAGACTTATCTGTCCCTTTCCCTGGATGGGAAGATATCACATTGTGAACATCTGTGAATCTCATTATCAAAATAAAAGAGAGGAAACTTTTGAATGACTGTATCATCAACTGGTTGTGTGACTGTAAACAAATCATATTGCACATTTTCTTAACTCATTTTCTTCATTTTTAGGAAAAGTCATTAAATTAGAGACTTTCCAAAGTTTCTTTTACCTCTTTTATCCTCATTTAATTCATAGTCCAGGGAGACAACAGGACCTAGAGTTCAAATTGTCCTAATTCAAGATCAAAAGAATGGATAATTTTGGGACTAGGCCCATGAGCCGTAAATTGAGCCAATGCGTAAACATCAAACTCTGTTAAGACATCCACTCATCTCAACATTCGATTTTCTTCTGTGGTTATTTTGGTATGCAGGAATTCAGATTCATTTTGGAATATTTGCTAGGTGTATCACACTCTAACAACTTACTAGCATGTTTTAAAGTCTTCCTGCATTCCTGTCTGTAATGGTTTTTAAGCTTTATAATTTTCCATCTCTTCACTACTTAGGGACATGGGTAATCAATGAAAATGTGTATTTCAAGAATGTGCATGTCCCCCAGATTGTAGTTTATCAAAGTCACTTTGAATCATTCCAATTGAATTTTCACTTCTTGTAAATCATCAATGTCCATAATCATATTATGGGGTCATAAGAGATCACCAAGAAAGGTATATTAAAGGAATGGCAGAGGAGTAGCACAATGCCCTTGAGTCACTCCTCAGTAATATAAGAACAGAATTTGTTCTTGGAAAGCTGGTGGGGATGGGAACATTTTCTTTCCTTTCCAACAGGCATATAATACTGCTCATTCTCAAATCTGTATTGCTGTACTTACTAGTCAGGATGTTTACTGTTTAAAATGAGAAGAGCAGCAGTTCAAATGAGCATAGGCATGAAAGGGAATTTGTTGGCTTATGTAATTAAGAAGATCAAGGGGTCAATATGGATGGCTTCAGGCATGGCTTAAAACAGAGTTCAAAAAATAATAGCACTAGCAATCTCTCTCTCTCTTTCTCTCTGTCTGTGTGTGTGTGTGTGCATGCATGCACACGTGTGTGCCTGTATTTCTCATCTCTGTGTATGTGCATGAGCACCCACACATATATATGTGTGTGTCTGTATTTCTTTGCGTGTATGTGCGCACGTGCATGTGTATGTGTGTGTGTCTGTATTTCTGTCTTTCTCTCTCTACTCACCCTGCCCCGTCTCTCCCCTACCCACCCAACTGTTGGTTCTATTTTCCTCTATATTATCTTTTCTCCCAGGTTGGCCTTTCACAGGATCTTTGGCTAACGGTTGCATCAGATCTGTATTCTACCATATTTCCTGCAAAAATCCAGGGACTCTTGTGGGCTTGGTTTTAGACACTGTTTACCTCTGAATCACTATGACTACGACGATCCAAGCCTGAGTTACATGTCCATGATGAAAGCCTGTGATGGAGTTATCCTCTCACAAATGATGTTAACTAAACCAGGGGAAGGGATGCTTCTTCAAGGGGAAGTGAAATGCTGTTACCAGAAATAAGGGAGAGAGTAGTGAAAGAACACATATCCTCCCCCAAAAAGAGAATTTGTTCTTTTGGTCCACAGTGTTGTGAAGCAAAACAATATATGATCAAGAATTAATCCATAGATTCCCTTCTGATGTTACCAACATTCAAATTTATCTGTTCTTCCTGTCTTCATGCCATTCTTCCAAGTGTTGCGTAGGCTCATTAATGTTTAATTCTTTATTTTGAGAAGCAGGAGAAATTCCTTCATATATACAGTTTCTTGTTCACCGAGTGATCACTAGAACAATAGCATTTCTAAGTAGTCAAACAACAAATACACAGTTCATCATTTGGGTTCTGTTCTGAGCTTTGAAATGAAAATGCAGCTCTTCTTTGAAACAGGTATCTCATGTCAATCCAAATAAAATATCAAATTTCCTGAAAAAGATTGTATGATGAAATGCTTCATTTCTAGGAGTCATTGGCCTGACTTATTCCCTTGTTGTTGATGTATGTGTAGTTTGTTTTTTTTTTTAATGTATCTCCTGGGAACATTAAAATAAAACATTTCATTATCCATCTTCTTTTTATTTTTTTTCCAAGTGATGTCTCTGCCAGATACGGAATGCACGTAATTCACTGTTGCTTTTAATTTGTCAGTACATTAATTTTAGTTGATAAATAAGTTAACTGAATCTGCTATCCCAGTTATCTTTGATCATTCAAGTTCATTTGGCTCTTGCTTTTAAAGGCTATTCTTTGCCTCCCCAATTCTCCTTGGGTTTATATAGCTTTTAAGTTGTCATTGACCCAAGAGACCGTTCAAGGGTGATTATAGTTTTCAAGCTTGTTTGTATGCAACAGCCACGACCTTTTTTCAAAAGACACCCAGCTGCTCTTAGCTGCACCTTGACCTCCAACAGACATTTATTACAAATCAATTTCATAGATTGTCCATATAATAATCTAGAGTGTCTCTGGTAGCAAGATGATGAGAGGGCACCAATTTATTGTCCTTATGAGGTTAGAAAGAGCAACGAAATCATGAATTTTGAATGAATTTTGAGTGGTCTTAATAATTTTTTTCACATTGGCTATCCTTAACAGGGACTATCATGCCCTAAATTTTAGAGACAACATCTCTAATAGATTCTACATGAAGTCTTGGTAGAAAGAGATAGAGGTGTTCACTCTTTGGTTAATGACTCTAAAAAATCTCAAAATTGGCAGTATGGAACAGGACATGTCCTTGGAAGAGATGACCCACCGTGTCCGGTTGCTTATTTACACTCCAGTCAATAGGAACCCCAAACCACTTTGAGCATTCTGGGGAGGAAGAGGAGAACTTAATATTTTACATTACTTAATCTTATTCCATAAGTAGTTAATGGTCTTTATGTTTTATTCTATAGCAGGAATTTACATGTAGTTGGTATCTAATAAGCACTGATGAATCAAATTGAACTTAATCCAACCTCTAATTCTTTTCCAAGCAAAAGTAATCATCTTTACTAAGTCCATTTCTTGTTGCTATGAACACACACACACACACACACACACACACGCTTCTGTTTTTTAAATGTACTATGCCTTTATTCTAGAGGTTTTACTGTGTGTTTTAGTCAAAACGTCATTTTCAGACAAAATGTAGACTAGCTAGACGTAACTGTGCTTCAAAGAATTTATCCACTAGGATATTAATTTCCATTTCAGAGTATTTCTTTTTACACAAGATGGATGTTCTGCTTTCAATTTATTAGCTACATAAATGAGCTTATCTATTTCTAATTTTGACTTAATATAAAAAGCATCAAATTTTAGTTTTCATCCATCTAATTTTCATTTTGTGTATTTATTTGTGGTAAGCTGATTTTGGTTTATGCCATCTGTTCATCAGGTTCAGGCAGATAATATTAAAGGTATATGTTCTCCAATATGTGAATATCCACATTCATAAGTCATGCTGCAGCTCTGAAAAGCACTGTGGTTGATTTAGGCTGCTCTCTGGGAGAATGATGTTACCACAGCTAAATACAAGCATGAGAATTTCTCGGTCCACTCTGCTGTTTCCAGTTGTGGTTTGAAGCAGATGGCTTCTTCTCACCGGCCTTTCTTACCTTAGGCAAAAATGTAAAAATTATTTTGATGGCTTCTTTCCTCCTTAGCCTCAGAGCCATCTTGGAACACTCTCTCCTCTCTCCTTTGATATCTCTATCCGTTCCTTCTAAAATCATAAAAAAGTAGAAAGCCTCAGTTACATTAGCATTTGATTCAGTTAGTAGCATACCAATCACTAAACGGAATCATATTGCAAAAGCTTATAAGAGTTAGATAATTTAAGTTCACTGGCCTGCTTTTTTTTTGAGACAGAGTTTCACTCTTGTCCAGGCTGGTGTGCAATAGCGCAATCTCAGCTCACCGCAACCTCCACCTTCCACCTCCTGGGTTCAAGCGATTCTTCTGCCTTGAGTAGCTCCTGCTTCCCAAGTAGCTGGGATTACAGGCATGCGCCACCATGCCCGGCTAATTTTGTATTTTTAGTAGAGATAGGGTTTCTCCATATTGGTCAGGCTGGTCTCGAACTCCCAACCTCAAGTGATCTGCCCGCCTTGGTCTCCCAAAGTGTTGGGATTACAGGCGTGAGCTACCGCACCCAGCCAGCCTTCTGCTTTTAAAGGCTTTTCTCAGTCTCCCCAAACCTATGCAAAATGACAAAGTACTTCTCCAAAGAACCCACTCTCCAGCAACTTTGAAAACAATCTATTTTATGCCATGCACACCAAAACAATGACAACATTTCTGTTCTTTTTCTGGTAAGTAAATAAACATTTGCCTCAAAGACTTTTATCTGAGTTAGTGTAACGTCCCATTCCTAAGTCATTGCGAGAGTTTTTACTTTCCAAGGATCTTTTAAGCAAAATATTTACTAAACATGCATATGCCAATAACTACAAGCATCTTCAAGTGCCATCATTTGGGAAAAAGAAAGGCAGCTAAGGGAACTTGTTTTTTTTCTTAATACAACACATTACTAATTGTGTTTGACTTGGTGATATAGCTGGTTTTTCAGGTCAGAGAAGTCAGTGTTGCTCTTTTGGAACGGTTCTTTACATTCCCAAACTTTTAAATTATTTAAAAATGAACATTGTTATACACAATAAATAAGAACATTCAACTGGCAATTTTTATCATTCCTTTGAGGTCAGTCAACATTTTCAGGGCCAGGCATGGTGGCTCACGCCTGTAATCTCAGCACTTTGGGAGGCTGCGACAGGCGAATCACCTGAGGTCAGGAGTTCGAGACCAACTTGAGCAACATGTTGAAACCCTGTCTCTACTAAAAATACAAAAATTAGCTGGGTGTGGTGGCACGTTCCTGTAATCCCAGCTGCTCAGGAGTCTGAGGCAAGAGAATCCCTTGAACCCGGGAGGCACAGGTTGCAGTGAACTGAGATCGCGCAACTGCACTCTAGCCTGGGAGACAGAGCGAGACTCGGTCTCAAAAAAAAAAAAGAAACATTTTTATGGCCATATCTAAGAAGGTAAAGCTGACGTCATGCATACAAAACTACATCTCAGCAGAATTTTATTAGTACCAAAAACACTAATAATAACAAAATACAACACTAACAGCATGCTTATTATTTGCCAGTTTTCTAACTGCTTTATTATATAAACACATTTTATCCTTACAACAACTCTGTGAAGAAAATACTATTATTATCCTCAATTCACTGATGAGAAAAAGAAGTCACAGACAGTTTAAATAACTGATCCAAAGTAGCACACTGTGGGTGAAAGCTGGAGCCAGGATCCAAAAGCAGGCAATCTAGTTCCAGAATCTGTCCTCTTATCTGCTATGAAATGCTGTTTGCATTAAAAATAACCAGTGCATTCAAGTTCAAGTCCAATTTTCTTTTTTTTATTATGGTAAAACACATAACATAAAATCTACCATCTTAACTATTTTTAGGTGTTCAGTTCAGTAACTTTAAATACAGTCACATTGTTGTGCCACTGTCACCACCATGCATCCCCAGGATTCTTTCCATCTTGAAAAACAAACCCTGCATCCATCAGACAATAACTGCCCTATTTCCCCCTTCCCATACCATCTGGAAACCGTTGCCTGCTTTTTGTTTCTATGAATTTAACTCTTTGGGTACCTCATGTAAAGGGAAGCCTACAATATCTGTCGTTTTGGGTCTGGTTTATTCCACTCAGCATAATGTTCTCAAGGTTCATCCAGGTCGTAGCACATGTCAGAATCTCCTTCCTTTTGAAGGCTGAAGAACATCCCACTGTAGGTATAAACTGCATTTTGTTTCTCGATTCATCTGTTACTGAACACCTGGGTTGCTTCTTTCTACCTTTTGGCTACTGTGAATAATGCTGCTATGAACATGGTTGTACAAATCTCTCTCTGATACTCTACATCCAATCCTTTGGGGTATATACCCCCAAATGGGATTGCCAGACCATATGTTATCAGTGAATTGAGGATAATAATATGTTTAATTTTTTAAGGAATCATCATACTATTTTCCATACTGGTCATACCAATTTCCATGCCCATCAACAGTGCTTAAGTATGCCAATGTCTCCACATACTCACCAACACCTGTTGTTTTCTTTATTTAAAAAATTTTTTAAGTAACCATCATCAGGGGTGTGCAGTGGCAAATTTTCTTTTGTAATCAGCCATGTAAACTATAATACACACACTGAAAACATAACCAATGTGACCCATACGTAAATTTCCTAAATATTTGCTTACTTTTTATTTACAGATTGCAAATCTCTTATAAACTAGATAGGCCCTCAGACCATTCTGCATTTCCTTGTACATAAAGATAAACACACACACACACACACACACATACACACACACATATACACAAACATCAAATAAACTTTTGTGTCTTTTATGAAAAATAGGACACATTGAGTAGAAGGAACATATAGTTCCTCTTCCATTTCTAAAGTGTCGAATTCTCAATTTTGAAAGAACAATAGAGATAAACCCTCTCACATCCAAGTTTAGAATACTGAGGTCCAGACAGGTTAAATAATTGGTTCCAAGTTGAAAATTTAGTTAGAGCCAGATATAGCCTGAAATTTCTCTCAATGCAGCAGCCCATCCAATCTCTAAAAGGTATCATCCAATGTTTGTAATGCATTGTGTTTATAATATCTTAAATAAATAGCATTATGTATTACATTATAGATATTAACAAAATACTATTTGCTTAAAACCATTTTTATACCCCACACAGAATTCCAGTATAAGCCATCTCCCATTATTTTTCCAGCTATACCATTTGTTTTAGGTATACTGGCTTTAATATTTTGAATTGAGACGTGTATTCAGCTTAAAAACTGTGAAGGGTTCTTTTAAAATTGTATTTGCACTGAAGATGCTGAGTGTGAAAGACATAAGTTCATCTCTCTCTAACTCTCCATAGTTCTTAACATAGAGATGATGACCCTGACATGTCACTGATATTTTTAGAACTAATGGCAAAGCATCTTTCTTTTTTTTCCCCCTTCTGCTGAATATACCACAGACAGCCACAGTTCATTGGGCTGGAGAGTTTCAGCTGTATAACTAAAAATAAATGCTTCTGTAAAACACTAACAAAGACAATGTCAGTTTCCCTACACCACTGAAAAATGTGCTTTAAAAAATCTACTGAATTTCAGTTGGGTAAATGTCTACTTCATTTGCCTCCAGGCTGGGCTTTTAAGGGACTCCTTTTATTTTAATCCCCTTTGTTTTTCAGATTTATCACTTAAGGATTGTATGATTGGTGCAACTCACACTATTAAAATGGCCTGCAGTTGCTGATCTACTCACAAAGAAATGAAATTGTAAACTCCACTTTAGTTTCAAACCACAAATAAGTGACTAATAAATTAGCACAGGCATCTTTTGATAGGAGGAGAGCCTAAACTAAGTGTAATTTTTAGTAGTATAACATGGGACTCACTACAGAGCCATGGTACTGTTTTAAGCATTATGTGTCAATATAGGTTTTTTGAGGTTTTGTTTTGATGGAAAGGGTTTAAAATTATTTTGTTCATATTCATATATACTGTGGTGTTTTTAAATATTAAGATATGTAGAAGTCCAGAAACGTGGGCTTTTTTTTTTTAACTTTCTTTTTTAGGTCACTTGGAATTCCTTCAGGGATACAATTGCTCTTTTCACACGTTTAGAAGAGAATAAAAGGGAGAGAATAACTCTTTTCCTTTATAGAAGCCACATTATAATTCATTCCTTGTGGTCCATGTACTAGATGGCCTCAAGAGACACCCCTATTCCAGGAGGCTCTTCTAGTACTTAATAGTGCACAGCCCCCACCCTGACTTTGAAGACTCACAGCAAAGCCTACTGAAGTCACTGTTGATGGAGAATGGTCTGACACTGTGATGCCAATATGCTGGTTACCTTCCAGCAAACAGTCTTTCATAGATATTTTATTTAATGTTTATAAGAGATATTATACTGTCCTGAACTTGGGTTATTTAGCAACATATCTACATAGATAGACACTCAGTAAAGCTTTATAAATACATAGTGTCCTTCTCCTGTATGTATCTTACTTCTGTCCTAAGCACAGTATTCTAAAATCAGCAGCCAAGGCTCTATGTCAGATAAATAAACATATGGTATAACACATAAACAAATGCATCACTATTGTAGAGTACAAATCAATTTAACTAGTTCTGGTAACATGAGTCTAATTTATATGTATTTTGTTTGCTTGTTTCACCTAAAAGTTAATGTTCTCCCTAATTTTAGGCGACTATTGCTGACCAATCATACAGTGTTTTACAGTATATGTGATACTAATTTAATCTCAAGAGATTTGATGGATTAACGGTTTGTGAAAAACATAATGGTTGTAAGATAGAGATGGGAATAAATCACATCACTCAAAATCGGTAGATCTTCAAGAGACAGATTGACAAGGAAGTTTAAGAGCCAATTGATTGATCAGTTTCACATGCACATACATACATACATACACACACATGCACAAACCTCTTCTTCAGACTAATGCATTCTGAAACAGGAGAGTTCCCTGACTCCCACCCCCCATTGCAGGACGTGAGACAGGGTTGTGGCTTGTCTGTTTGGCTGTCATGCACTCAAACCCCTTACAGGAGCATGCAGACAGATAGGTGCAGGAGCCAAGGCAAGTGCTTTTGTGCTCCGGCCCCATGGTAGCACCTACAGGTGGGTGCCTATGACACCTGAAGCCCCAGTGGGCATGTTACGGTGCTCTTTCTGCTCTTCTGTTCACAGACGGTTTAAGTGTTAATCAGCTCAGTGCCCTCTTGGTACTTGGGTTCTTGTCCAGCATCCAGGAAGAATCAGGTCACATAGACATATTGAAGGATGGTAAATGTAGGGAATATTATTGCCAACGGAGATGGCTTTCAGCCACCATTGGGATGGAAGGGGAATTGGAAAGGGGATGGAGTGGGAATACGATCTTCCCCTGGAGTTTGGCCATCCCATGGCCACTCTCTTCTCCAACGGTCCCCAGCAGAACTCCTCTCAAAGTTCAGACGTTCCTTCTCTACTCTCCTTCTCTGTCGCACCACTCTGCTGCTCTTCTGCTCTTCTCTTCATCTGCCTGTTGAGCCTTGGGTTTGGGGTTTATATGCGTACAGGAATTACGGGGCACAGAGGGCTGAAAGGCAACATTTGAGCACAAAAACAGGAAGGCCTGTTCTCATTTAGAGCTGCAGATTTCCAGGCTTGAGGGTGGAGCCTTTGCTGGAGAACCACCTTCTTCTACCAAGTATTTCCCTGTTTCCTGTCTGTATCAATTCCATAGGGTACTGAAGTAAACGACAAATGCAGTGAACTCTGTAGTCCTCAATGAGCCAAAAGCATAGCAGTTACTAGTTGTAACATTCAAGAGGATATTGGATGTTTTTTCTCCTTTTTCTATATCGTAAAGTGCTACTCTTTCATGGAAATGTAAGTAGAGATAAAAATGTAAATAGAGATGTTTATAAGGCATATAAACATATCATATTTCCTAGTTCAGTATCTACATATTGAGTCTTAAGTTTCAAAACAATAATTCTTTTTCACTATCACTGTCATAAATTGCAAATATAAATGACTACTGATAATAGTCACTAGACTAGTCTAATGTCATAAAGATGGCAAACAGCAGAATCAGAATTCCAACCCAACGTTATTATTTCATTCTGGATCATCTTCTTCAGATGGTTTGTGACCATTGTCAGTTGGCTTGTAATTGCCCAGAGAAGAGTATTTACCCCAGAGTAACTGTCTCGTACTCAAAAACAAGCTATATATTTTCAGCAATTATGTGTATGTGAGTATTTTTGAATACTAGAAGATATTTAATTTTCTTTTTGAGGCGGAGTTTCACTCTTGTTGCCCAGGCTGGAGTGCAATGGTGCAATCTTGGCTCACTGCAACCTCCACCTCCCGGGTTCAAGCGATTCTCCTGCCTCAGCCTCCCAAGTAGCTGGGATTACAGGCAAGCACCACAATTCCTGGCTAACTTTTTCTATTTTTAGTAGAGACGGAGTTTCATCATGGCCAGGCTGATCTTGAACTCCTGACTTTAGGTAATCCACCCGCCTCGGCTCCCCAGAGTGCTGGGATTACAGGCATGAGCCACTGCACCCAGCCAAAGACATTTAATTTTATACATGGGATATTAGTTTTATTTAAACTTTACGAGAGTGTTAGTTGTTTAGTTTGTTTCTTAACTAGTAGAAGGTAGAAGAGCTTCATTTCACAGAAGGAAAAATTTGAAGTTTGAATTTAGAATGTGTGCTGTGCTAATGAGGAACTGGGCAGGTGTGTGAGAGCTCTCTGAGTTTGAGTCTCACTGAAATCTTAGGTGGGAGGATGAAGATGGCTGTGTATACATTTTCAGAGAGATGCTCCAATTCACTGCTGGATAAATGGGAACCAGAGCTGCCTCAGGGGACTTAATGACAATTTTTCATCTTCATTGCTTGTGTCATATTTAATTGCTGACTCACAGGAAATGTTTGTTCTTGGGAGACTTACTGCCTATCAGGAATGAGTTGAAGAGTTCTAGCCATGAGGACAAGTTTATGTGAACTGAAGAAAAGATGCTTTAGAGAGAGAGAGAGAGAGATTGTGCATTGTTTTCTTTTCTTTTTTCACCCTCTCTCATAAAGGGAGTAGCGCAATGTTAAGCTGGTAAACCCTAATACCATCTACAACCTTGTATTACCATAGAATATGTCTTCGACAAGTATATAGCCTCTTTGTACAGATGAGTAATACAGAAATTCACATCTGTTGCAATCTAATCATCTATCTGGATACACAGTTTTTATAGCAGGAAGGGGCAGAAAGTAAAATCCCTTAATGATGAATTGCTGATGGGAGCCTGTATCACGAATACCATATTAGTTTTTTCTTTTTAATGTTTCTTGCTATTTATTATTACTTATAGAAGTATTTGAATTTTCATTATAATATTAAGGGTGAAGAGCTATAAATGCACTCACCTCAGCAAAGGAAACCAAAATATTTATAAATTTACTTTCAGAAATGAAAGACAGACCCCTGGACCTGCACAACAGGCCTGACTGTATTAACTTATAAGCGATTATAGTCAATTTCCATTGTAGGAAAAAATTGGATATTGTTTCAGCTTTCAAATCTCTTTCATTAGTATTAGCAAGAGACTAATTTCTCTCTAAGTAAATTTTCTGAAAAAAAGCACATAACTATGTATTTGCTGAAAATGTGCTGAACTATTCCAATTTAATTGAGATAATCAGCATGCATAGTATGTACAGTTAAATCTAACTTATGGTCCATAACTTTTCCAATAAAGTGTCTCAAGTTCGCTGCATGACATTGATGTGTTTACCATGGGAAAGTTTTAAAGCACCGTTCTCAAAAAATATTTCACATCTCTCTAGTTTGGATATTCACACATTATTAGAGGTGTTTAAGTTGCAGGTGATGTCAAGTACAATTTCTCTAGTATCAGTCCTAAGCAGAGATGTTCTGCACATTTGATGTTAGGTGCTAATGCATAGCCAGAACTTGATTTGGTGAATGTTCACATATATGACTATTTAAGTATTCTAATATGGCTTTTTCCCCATGTAGATGAGTTGCTGGAATAGTGTGAGATGCTATTAAAGATGAATGTATCTTGTTTTGTTTCGTTAAATCAACAACTCACACACTTTCTCGAAGGCACCTTTTCTTCCTATCCTTATGTGAAGGGGAGAGATGGGGCAAAGGAGAATCATGAGATGAACTTCTACTCTGCACCAAGCACCATGCTCTGCAATCTCCATGATCTCACTGGGACTCTCCATCCAGCGTATGAAAGTATTATTAATCTGATTCGACAGATGAAGCTCAGCATGGATAAGAAACATGCCCAAGGTCACAAAACTACAATATGAGAAAGCTGGGATGTATCAGTATCTGTCTTAGTCCAAAGTCCATGAACGTCCAGGGCACATGACTAAATATTGATTCTGGTTCCTAATGATACTGACCCAAATGTAATCTTCCTTAAGAAAAAAGACCTAATGGTGACTGATTTCAGGTTTAGACCCTGTCCCCCTCCCGCCGACCCCCTGCCTCCAGTCTGGCTTTATCATCTACTCTTCACACTATGAAGTCATTACAATCTTCTTGAAGAGGAGATAAAGCTGGTTCCTACCAATATGGTTTCCCTTATGTGGCCCACTGGACTCTGAAAGGTCCTAAGGATAGTTTGCTATTTCAATGTCCAGAGATAGCTGAATTCCTCCTCCTCCACTCCTCACTCCTCTACAGCACACTTCCTGAGTTTGGGCTCAAGAAATCTCCTCCCTACTTGTGTGGTCAAACACAGCCTCGCTGCTTCAAGTTCAATTGGGTGTTAGAAAGACATGTCATACCCATAGCTAACCTCATAGTCCCACAGTGTCTAAATACATAACAGAAAAGTGAATTGAATTAAGGCAGTCCAAAAATCTACATGTTTCTCAATGCATACAATGAAACAAATTTATGTATGCTACTGTTTTTGAAGTTTTTCATTTATCGCAATTATCACAGTCATTGATATCTTGCACCATGATAACATCTTTTGAGGAATGTAAATTTACTGATAACTAAATATATTTTATTATGCCTGATAATTAAAAATACTTAAAATATGGGAAAGTTGTCATTTATAAATGTGTTGACATTCAATATTCCAAAAAC
This sequence comes from Macaca thibetana thibetana, assembly GCF_024542745.1. NCBI lineage: Eukaryota > Metazoa > Chordata > Mammalia > Primates > Cercopithecidae > Macaca > Macaca thibetana. The sequence goes on along the minus strand of NC_065583.1, from coordinate 14,284,517 downwards.
GTTATTTTTAGTGGAAAATGATTTTTCCAAAGTTTATCTTTAACTTTCTTTTGTAGGAACATAAATTACTTATTCAAGTTTTGGCCAAGTTCTGACTTAGTTTGTCAATTGTCACTAATGATTTTCTCATGTGAGCCACGTCTCCCCATGTACTATTACTGTGTATAAGGAGGCTCCAACCGCACAGTGATTCACCTGAAGTAGTTAGGCCTTAGGGTGCTTTGCTGATTTTAGCCATATGTCATACACTATAATGAAGGCATGCAGCATACAACAAAACATAAGTTGCCCAGCCAAATTGGAGGAAATGAATCCTAAGTTTGGAACTGAAATGTCATCTTGAATTCTAATCCCCATAATCCCCAAATGTTGAGGGAGGGACCTGGCGAGGTGATTGGAACATAGGGGTGGTTTCGCCCATGCTGTTCTCGCGATAGTGAGTGAGTTCTCACAAGATCTGATGGTTTGTGGCCGGGCGCGGTGGCTCAGTCCTGTAATCCCAGCACTTTGGGAGGCCGAGACGGGCGGATCACGAGGTCAGGAGATCCAGACCATCCTGGCCTGAGTGAAACCTCGTCTCTACTGAAAAATACAAAAAACCTAGCCGGGCGAGGTGGCTGGCGCCTGTAGTCCCAGCTACTCTGGAGGCTGAGGCAGGAGAATGGCGTGAACCCGGGAGGCGGAGCTTGCAGCCAGCCGAGATGGCGCCACTGCACTCCAGCCCGGGCGGGAGAGCGAGACTCCGTCTCAAAAAAAAAAAGAAAAAAAAACCAAAAGATCTCATGGTTTTATTAGTGTTTGACAGTTCAACCCTCACATGCTCACACTCTCTCCTACCGCCTTGTGAAGAAAGTGCCTGCTTCCCCTTCAGCCAGGATTGAAAGTTTCCTGAGGCCTCCGTAACCATGTGGAACTGTGAGTCAAACCTCCTTTGCTTACCCAGTCTCAGGCAGTATCTTTACAGCAGTGTGAGAATGGACTAAGCACTCACATTAGGTAAAATAAAATTTACAATGAGAAATGAAGGTAAAATAGGTCATTATTATGCTTGTTTGAGAAAAAAACAGTAACCTTATGCCATTTCAAAGGGATCTTCAAAGATGCCTTTTAAATTATCCCACATAGAACCCCTTCTAAATTTCATGAACCCAGAGAAAAATATTTATTCCTTTTCCTATTTGTCACAGTGAAAATGGGGCTGGAATTACGATGAAAACAAGAACATATTTTGTAGAACACCATGATACTGAATAAACTAAATTAAAATTTTATGTGGTAGGTTAGTCTACTAGCCCTGATTGATTTATGTATATGGTAGAAAATTTCATACAATGTAACATTTAGGTATCTATATTATAGTAGATTAAGTATTTGGTTAACTCATATATTTGTGGATATTTCTGGAGAAATGTTCACTAGCACCTTGATCAGAAGTATAAACCTATAATCTGGCATGTATTCTATTCACATTTTTCTTTTTTTTTTTTTTTTTTTGAGACGAAGTTTTCTCTTGTCACCCAGGCTGGAGTGCAGTGGCACGATCTCAGCTCACTGCAACCTCTGCCTCCTGGGTTCAAGCGATTCTCCTGCTTCAGCCTCCGAGTAGCTGGAATTACAGGTGTGTGCCACTATGACCAGCTAATTTTTGTATTTTTAGTAGAGACAGGGTTTCACCATGCTGGCCAGGCTGGTCTTGAACTCCAGACCTCAGGTGATTCACCCGCCTCGACCTCTCAAAGTTCTGGGATTACAGGCGTGAGCTACCATGCCCAGCCCACATCTTGTTACAAAAAGTTTTCTGGAAGGATGGCCCATGATAAACACAAACAGAGCTTCTAGGAATTCTTGAGTTTTCAGAAACAGTAATATTATTCTACCTTGCAACACTAGAATGTCTGTGCATGCTACTCTTAGAAGTTAAGCATAAGGTGAATTTTAATAATTAGAAATGGGAAAAGGAGGAAAAACAAAACTTCAGGTGTTCAGAAACTGTCCATGTGTTGAAAATGTGAATGAAGTAATGAAGTGCTCTGTAATACATTTACATATATTTTTGATAGCAAGAATAATTTGCCTATGAGGGCATCATTATTATTTTTTCCATAGCTCTTAGAAAGGGGAAACCAAAAATCTACAGAGCTTAGAAAGCTAGCAGGCAAAGTTGTGTTTAATTCTATTCTAAAATTTATAGCAATTCTCTTTTTGTGATGGAACCAACCATCATATATCGATATGTACTTCTCTGATACCACTCTCTCTCTTAGGCAATTTATAAGAACCTATATACGGAATCATTGATTCTCAAATGAAATATGTGCTGTATGCATCCCAGCTTTTTATTTGTAGTGTTCAAATAATTCAGCAGTTTTAACATGTGATATGCACAGGAAGAGAAAGCAAAGTATCTTTAAAAAATGTGACACTTCTGTGTTAGAAGACATTTCTATTTTACTCAATTGAAGGCCTACCTTTCCCATGTTCAAATGATGCCACTTGTAAACATCTCTGTCTTCCTGAATCATGTGTAATTAAATGTATTTTAGTTCTAACTTTCTGTTTTTCTTTATTTAAAAGAAGTACCTTTAGATTTGCATAGAACTTTAAACACTATCTTAAAAAAAATATTCTGTTGGATACGATACGCAGAGTGCTTAATCTTGAAACAGATAAAAAGTAAAGTTTGTGGGGTTTTTTTCTAATCTGAAGTTAGGCTGATAGGAAGATCATCAAACTAGGGATTAGTCCTAACGCTGCATCAAAATGCATATTTTCATGTCTATGTAATTAGGTTTTAATAAACATGTTTGATGGTTACTTAAAAAACATATTTTTCAATGCAGAAATGGCATCTTGTAAACTACAGTATAAAGAGATTTTGCAAGACTATTTGTTTTTTAATTACAGCCTGATTATGATAAGCATTTGTTATTTTCCCAAGTAAAGATTAAATTAATGTTATAAATCAATTTTCTAAATTTAGTTTAAATGCAATATGTCAGACACAACTCTGGATGTCTGCTATAGTAAATTATGGCTTTTCCGGCATTTTCTAGAATATTCGTTATTGTGTATAACCTTTTAATTGGGGCCACAGTTTTTAAAGTGCTTATGAAGTTTATAATGCAAGTGTTTGGTTTAATGAGTCATTAGCCATTAACAAATCATTTCTGCAATTATTTTTCTGATTGCAAGTTAGGATTTTATTTAATTCTTGTTCCTTTACATTTTTATGTATAATCCATTTTCATTAGCAATTGAAATCCTAGATTTCTTTTCAGAAAAATAAGACATGATATGAGGATTTTTAGCTGTGTGTATTTATTAAAAGAAACTAAATAATGGAGACAGCAAGGGAGCAGTCATACCTTGCATCTTACATTTATTCTCCTGAACAAGAAATTTCTTACCTTTCAGAAAAATTGCAAATGTGTTTTGTTTCATCATAATCTTATAAATTTGCCATTTTAGTAGTGTCCACTATCTTCCTTTATCTTTTTTCTATGCACATATAATATTTTCCAGATATAACTCACTTCAAATTATTTCTCTTTACGAGTTAAATAAAGTCTTGTTATATCGAAATAAAATGTTGCCATGATCAGCAAGCCTCAAATAGTTTACTGGAAAAAGATCACTTGTGTCAATCATTTCCGAATAGGAAGATTTCTGAATGAAATGGAACCATTTGGATATTCAGGATTTCTACTACAATGAATCTTTAATAAGCCAGTAATAGAAGGTTTTGCAGCAATAGATGATGACCCAGACATAAATCACATTACTAGATCTTAAGCAGAGAAGTTATGTTTATCTGTATTGACAAATATAATTGCTTATATTTTGTGACTCCAGTTCAATTATAGATCACCATTTTACTTCCAGTTCAATTATAGATCATCATTTTACTTCCTAATATGTCAGTAGAACCTTTGAAATTGTAACATGATTCTGAAATTCTGTTTGGTGCATTCAAAACTTCAGAGAAGTATGGGCAATGCTTGCCTTTTGTTTGTTTGTTTTTGTTTGTTTATTTGTTTTTGCTTATGGAGGGCTCTTTTCCTCAAAATCTATTTGCAATCAGTTTAGTCTGGCTTTTATTTTTGTTTTTAAATTTAGAAAAGAGATTCTTTCTGAACTGCAGAATTAAGGAAAGCATTATATTATAATAATATTTTCTGACTAATCCCTGGAAGTAATGGTCTGTTCCATGGAGGTGGAACTTGAAAGAGTTCCTCCTCTACTCAGTGATCTGAAAGAGGCCAAATCAAGACCCTGGTATGCTGTCATACATATCACATGCCTGGTCATGGAATCATGGAGGCTCAGGCAAGCCACACAAGCGAGGTAGCCATTTACAACTGAGAAGAAAAGGACCCTGCAGTAGCATCCAGAAAGTGTTCATTCTTTAAAAATGACTTATAGAGACCCATTGAAGGAGGTCTGTCATCTGTATAGGGTTTGGCAGCTTAGTATGGAAATTTGATGAAAGAGCAATTGAATGATAGCCAAAGGGTCTATGCTCTTTCTCTCCGGCCTCATTAGATAACTGAGTGATTTTAAATCAGTCTTTAGAATCCCTGGACCTTAGTTTTCTCATCTGTCAAATAATGAAAGGTAGTTTAAAATTTTTAATTTAATTTAATTTAAAAAGTCTGAAATCCTGAATCTGCAAGACTGTGGTTTCTCTGGTGAGGATCCCCTAACTTGCAAAGCGAGTAGTCCATATTATGAAGGAAGGTGTATTATGAATGGCATGCCCTTGCTTCCCATCTCTACATATTGATGAGAAGTCTTCCTTGCTCTATTGTACAGCTTAAGAGAGACTAAGGTCCTTATGAGTTAGATCTACAAGTACAATCATTTTGTTTCCCTTTGGCTAGGAGCTAGCATTCTTTCCCAAGCTATGGCTGTGTAATTAAGTAGAGTTCTCTGAATATTTGTAAAGGAGGAATAATCTGTAGCGGTTTTCTAAAAAGGAATAAAATAAAAATAAAAAGCATGGTAATGGAGAAGAAGGAGTTAATACAATAACAAAACTCTAAGAATAAAAGTAATGAAAGGTACAATAATCTTAAGAATTCAAGTTCAATCAGCCACGCTGAAGTGGCAATCTTCAATAAAAAAAATCAGTTCTGAAGAATACAGAATATTAAATTTGATAAGATAATTGCAATTTTATTATTTCAAGATAGTTGTCATCTCTTAGAAGTGTCAAATAATTACCATACACATTCAACAGAACAGCGTGGCAGACTATATAGCACGAATATGTCCTATGACATTCCCACAGCTCTTGTTAGACAGGTAGGTGTGTGGTGATAGACGCAGGAATATGGTATCTACATCAGCGAAAAAAGTCAAGAGAGGCTTTATGTTGAAAATCTGGAGAGAGGAAAAAAGTAATCTCCAATTCACAGCATTGCAGTGTAGTAGAAAAAGAACTAGATTAGATATCAAGAGGCTGTGGATTGAGTCCTGGCAGTGTGGTATAAGGTAAATCCTTTTCTTTCTCTGAGCCTTCTTTTCGAGAATCTCTTCCTTGATATGCAACGCCATTCCCAGTTAAGCTGGCTTGAGCCCCGGGTTGCTCGCCTATCTTTTGCTCCTTTGACCATTAGTGGTTTCTGGAAGTTGACGGTAATTCAGCCAAATTGAGAGTAGAGGCTCCTGTTTTTCACTATTCTCCCTTTAACTTCCAAAACAGACACTTCCTGCAATTTTTGTTTCCACTGAAGACATCCAATGTGGAAATTCCAGTTCCAACTCTCTGTGGCCCTCATTTGAGCATGCACTTTTTTAAAATGAGAGTTGTGAGAGAGAACCTTAAAGGAAATATCTTAAAAGTTAGCTCCCTGAAGGGTTTTCACCGAGTTAAGTTTCCCTTTTATACCCGTGATTGGAAATTATAACCGGTGTTTTAAGTGTAAAGTAAAACACTCTTCTTAAGCCTCCTTTCACGAGCCTACTATTTTTCTAGCCGCAATTGTTTAATCTTGTTTTGACAGTGGATAGAACACTAGAATTTGTTGGGTTTTTGTTTTAAATTAGCGACTGTCCTGAATGACTAATTTTCACTGCTATCCATCATGCCTAAAATTGGCTGGTTTGCTTGGCTGAGGATGTTATACATCAGTTCAGGAACAGAAAAGGTCTTGCGTTGGTTGCCTTAGAGTGACCGGGAAAGAAAATGGTGGTGGTGACAGGGAAGTAATGGCTTCTTCCCTTTCCCTCATATCTCTAGTGTTCCATGTATCTTTATATAAAGGCTTTATCTGAAGAAAAATTAAAAGTTAAAAAAAAAAACCTTCCTGCTAAACAGACAGTTTAATTGGTTCTGCTATTTTTGGAAACTTGAAGATAAATGTTACGTGTGAAGTTAATAAACCATAATTGGAATTTGCTTAAGAGCATTCTTTCATTCCACATGGACTCACGCACGTCAGGAAGCCAAAGGATCTAGCTGGGCCTTAGGAATACATCAGCCCCTTTCCCAAGAACAGCTGTGACTTTCAGTGTGACCTTGAGGAATTTAATAACTTTTCTATGTCCCCACTGGACAATAAACAAATTGGGGTGGGAATTGAAAAACTAAAAACAAATACACTCACTTAAAAAAAAAAAAACTGGAAACTTTTTCATCTCTTGGATGATAACACTATCATATGTGTGTTGACATTTGCCATTTTCCCAGCTCTGTGTAGTGCTTTCTTCCACAAAAAGGCTTTGATATTTTTATGATTAATTTTTGTGCTGTATACCTCCTATGTAGGCTTATCATTGTGAGCATAACTGCCTTTTAGGTTTTACATATTATCTAGATCTGAATGTCATGCCATCCAAATTATTTGACAAACGTAATCACTCCTATTGATGTTAACAATACTGTTCTTTGTTGTTGTCTTTTTACTGGTTATATATGTGGAGAGAAATGAATCTCATAGTCCCAGGCATAGCCTGGCCCTTTCAGCATCATATAACTTTTCCCCAGACATATTTTAACTTGAGCTAAATAGCAAATTTCTTTAAAGAACCAAGGACGAGGGAAAGTTCATTCTCATTCTGAATTTTTAAAAATACATTTGAAAATATATTTTCAGCTATGCTTTTATTGCTGTATGTTGTACCTGAATCTTTGAAAAGGAAAGAGCGGCTTATAGTTTTCAATCTACTACTTGTTTCATAGAAATGCCTATATAATGGTGGTGAGATTAAGCAGATCATAGAAGTGTTATTACAGATTGTGAGGCAATGCAGTGTAGGGGGTTAGAGTAAGGACACTGAATCCAGAACAGGATCACATGTCAGTGCTGCTAATTACTAATTGTGTGATATTGGACACATCTGTCACCTTATTTAGAAAATTGGGCCAAAATGGTACCTATCTTATGGATTGATGTGCAAATTTAATGACCTGAGAATTTGTGGTTCAGGGACTGGAACAGTACCTGTACCATTAGATACTCAATGAGCATCATCAACTCAAGGGAAAATTGTGAGCTTTGCAATGGGCCTGGGTTCTAATCCCAGTTAGCATGCTTACTAACTGTAAGCAGGTTCTCAAACTCTCTGATACTCAGTTTTCCATCTGTAAAATGATTTTTTCCTAGCAGGATTTATGGGATTAAAAATCTAATCTAACCTAAAGGTAAAGCGATTTCAAGGAAAAGCCTACCCCACTTACCCAATGATGAAATTTTTTAAATAAAAATGTTTTTCGTCGAGTCCATTATGAAAACTTTTAGAGATGTAGATGAAATTGTCAAGTATTTACTTACAGTCTAATTTATTAGTATAGTTATACAAGATTTTAACTATATCATATATATGCTCAAACTGTAACACAGATTTAATGAGATACTTTTGTTTAATTTTATATTCATATTCAATATCAACATTTTTACCTAATGTAGGTGTTCAGAGCTTTCATCTTCACTTCAATCTGAGGGTTTGGGCATATAGCAGTTCATGAATTCATGTATGGTGTCAATTTTATTCCAACCCACAAGAACCTATTACAACTCTTACTTTTCCCATTCCCCCAATAAGCAAATATTAATCTCTATGGTAAGTATTATACCAGACTGTTTTTTTAAATAAGTAGTTTTTTTTTTTTTTTTTTTTTGAGATGGAGTCTCACTCTGTCACCCAGGCTGGAGTGCAGTGGCACAATCACAGCTCACTGCAACCTCTGCCTCACGGGTTCAGGGAATTCTCCCTGCCTCTGCCTCCCGTGTAGCTTGGATTACAGGTGCCCACCACCACACCTGGATAATTTTTGTATTTTTTAGTAGAGACAGGGTTTCGCCATGTTGGTCAGGCTGGTCTTGAACTCCTGACCTTAGGTGATCCGCTTGCCTCAGCCTCCCAAAGTGCTAGGAATACAGGCGTGAGCCATAGCACTTGGCCTAAAAAGAGATATTTAAAAGATTTATTGGCATGCTTATTTGAAAGACGTATAAATCCAGGATAAAGAACAAAATCTGTACTGTTTTAAAATTTTGCCTTTCTTCATTTTTATTTACTGATTTCAGTTTAATCAGTGAACCACCAAAAGTTTGCAAACCTAGTATATTTTGAGATGTTTCAGGCAAATATATCTCCTCCAAGCATATTATGTTGTGAAAAATAATACACATGGTCAGAGCTAACCATAAAAATTGAAAACACAAGTATATGCAATACTTGTTTTCTAAGGGATATTTCCTTTGAGAAGGATTTACCTTATACTTAGGTATATATAGAAATATGTTTAATGCAGGTAACATAACTTATACTTAAAATTCTTGAATAATACCTTAACTGCTGAAGAATTAAATACGTTGAAGAATATCACATGTACCTAGAAAGGCCTTCCTCAAAATTTGGGCTGCAAGATATCTTTACAAATTACTGACCCAAAGAAGTTTTGTTTATCTACATTATAACAGCCAATATTTACTGATTAAAAATTAAAACTGAAAAATGAAAATATTTTATTTATTTTAAAATAGCAATAAACCCATTACACAGTAACTTAAATAACATATTTAAAAATTGATTTTAAAATATACAATTTTTTTTTTTAACTTTAAGTTCTGGGATACATGTGCAGAATGTGCACGTTTGTTACATAGGTATACATGTGCCATGGTGGTTTGCTGCACCTATCAACCCGTCATCTACGTTTTAAGCCCTGCATGCATTAGGTATTTGTCCTAATGCTCTCCTTCCCCTTGCCCACCCCCTGCGCTGGCCCCAGTGTGTGACATTCCCCTCCCTGTACTCATATGTTCTCATTGTTCAGCTCCCACTTATGAGTGAGTACATGGCAATGTTTGGTTTTCTGTTCCTGTGTTAGTTTGCTGAGGATGACTATTTCCAGCTTCATCTATGTCCCTGCAAAGGACATGAACTCATTCTTTTTTATGGCTGCATAGTATTCCATGGTGTATATGTGCCACATTTTCTTTATCCAGTCTATCATTGATGGGCATTTGGGTTGGTTCCAAGCCTTTGTATTGTAAATAGTGCTGCAAAAAACATACATGTGAATGTGTCTTTGTAGTAGAAAAAAGCATATACAATTTTTAAAGTATTTTAGTGAGAAGAATAACATTAGTTTATTATTTCCCAAATATCTTTAATATCTGACTTAATACAATTGGGTTTGTTGTTTTGGTTGAAGTATATGAAGAAAATCCAGCTTCATACAGATATATAGATTGAAAATGGAGATTTTTAAAAATAGCATTTTCAGGTATTTATGGATATTCTTATTTGGTTTACAAAACCTCCATTAGTGGTAGTTTCTTAAAGACTATTTTCAGTGTAGAATCTTTTTGAAATCATATCAATGAACTTTTTGTACTAATATCCATTGATTTTTCTTGCAGTTTCAATGGTCTTTTTCCTTGTGCATTCTCTTCTAACACTATACTTTGGTCATTTGGAAAAATATTGTTTCATTGAGATATGCAGATCTTCCACATGTTGACATATTTCATTATAAAATGTCAAAAAAGTCATATTTGCAAATCACCATCAAGCTTATCAGAAAGGTCTTGAAGTGTTGGGAAACTATTCTGCTCATGATGGCAAACTGAAGTCTTAGACAAGATGAATTTTTGCTAGAAAGCTTGAATTGAATCACTGACAACAAATACTGATATAGCTGTTTTTTGTTTTTTGTTTTTTTGTTTTTTGAGGCAGAGTTTCACTCTTTGTTGCCCAGGCTAGAGCTTAATGGCATGGTCTTGGCTCACTGCAACCTCCGCCACCCGGGTTCAAGCAATTCTCCTGCCTCAGCCTCCCAAGTAGCTGGGATTACAGGCGCCCGCTATCATGCCTAGCTAACTTTTGTATTTTACTAGAGACAGGGTTTCACCATGTTGGCCAGGCTGGTCTCGAACACCTGACATCAGGTGATCCGTCTGCCCTGGCCTCCCAAAGTGCTGGGATTACAGGCGTGAACCACCTCTCCCAGCCAATAGCTGATTTCTTTAAAGTGACTAAGTCACTTGATTTATTTTCTAAAGAATGTTAAATAGACTAGTCTGAATGGCCACAGTTGTCTTTCAGAGATTATTTTAGATAAAAATAACGTTCCATAAAAAAGTGATGGTTCAGCTCAGAATTAAAACAATCATACTAACAGTTTTCCTCAAGGCAACTATGATACTTTGGTTTCCAAACTAAAATGCTTTATGCGTACTTACCATTTCATCACACAGAATTCATTTTTTAAATGTACTCAAAGGCCAAGATTTAATAAAATTAATAATTTTTACTGCTTCACCAAAACAGTGAAACTAGAATTTTTTTTTTCTGTGAGTGAATAATAGCAAAAAAAAAAAAATACAGTGACTACTAAAACAATTTTCTGCTATGCCGTTGACTCGTGCTAAGGAACCAGCCGTTTTCCTCTTCATTGCTTTTGCACCACTGGTGCAAATGTCAACACGATAAAAAAGAAAAAAATGCATAAACATTATAATAAAAATAGTTATGACCTCCAGTCCCTGTGTGTGTGGGGGTCTCAGACTATGCTTGAAGAACCATTAACAGAGGAAATTGAATAAATAGTATTATGTAATAAAAATAGCTGACATCTATTGTTTACATACTGTTTACATACAGTTTCACATTATTGCATTGTTAAATGTTGTTATCTACAAAATAAATGTGATTACCAGTCACCTTTTTCGTATTCCTATTCAGTCACCAGTTTTCTCAAAGTAGTAATTTGCACTGGACCTTCATGTCAAAAGTGTTGATTGGTGAGGTTCTATTAGGCTTACTGGTAAGATATATTTTTAATATCACTTTTTCTTCCCTCTCCACTTTGCCCACCAAAAAAATAGAAAGATGATAGATAAATAGAGGATAGATAGATGGATAGATGATAGACCGATTAATAGATAGATAGATAGATAGATAGATACATAGATAGATAGATAGATAGATACATAGATAGATAGATAGATAGATAGATAGATAGATAGATAGATAGATAATATATTAAGATGGAAGGAGGAAAGGAGGGCAATAGGTGGGAAAGAAGGGAAGAAAAAACAAAAAAAGAAACCAAGCAGGTAATGAAGAGAAAAGGAAGATATGAAAGAAGTAAGGAATTGAGATGAAAAATAAAATGCTTATTTGTTTTGAAGCTGAAGTTTAGTTAGGGAAGGTCTTTGAATTACTGCTCATTCAATTTAGTAGTTACTCGTAATCACCTTGCTAAATTAAACCGAGGTGTGAACTGGGAAGAGCGAAATTCCAGGAAAACATGAAGTTGCAGTGTGGTTCTTGTATATCATGGAAAGACTGAAACAAACAAGCCTCAGTGGCCATTTCTTTAAAAATACTGACTAATACTTTGAAGAATATAAAACAATCCAAATGAAAACATGGCTTGCAGGAGCTGCTTCTGTTTCCTCATCTTCTTTTCTGTTTGTTTTTACATAGAAGAGTATAGTTGTGGTTTAACTCATTGTGATAACAACTGCCAAACATGTGCCTACTGAACTCCAGGAGAAAACTCTGCCAGGAAACTGTCTCCTAATGATACAATCTGCATATTTTAATGAGGCTGGAAATGTAGGAAACGGCATAGACTCTGGACTCTGCTCATTCTGGTCTTTTTCCCCTCCTTGTAGCTCGTGCATTGTTTGCCTTCATTAACATATAACTGGAAATGGGTTTCCTATCACCATCCACCAGCCGGATATGGCTTGACATTTTCAGATTTCAGATGAGATACTTGTAACCTTTCTGGGGTTACTCTATATTGTACTTATTTTAATGATGTCCATTCCATCAATGAGAAGCTGGCATGGCCACTGTTTTAAATAGCACAAAAGAAAAGTTGTATCTCACTACAAAAAAGCACAGCTATTGAAGATATTAGTAGCAAACCATTTTTAAAACATTTCACACCTTCCTCTCTCGCTTTTATGATATGACTTCTCCGTTTTGCGGTTTTCTTTGCTCCAACCTCAAGTGCCTTGTTCTCTTGCTCTTACTTTCTCTCAGCCCCACCCCTTAATGTTCCTTGAGTACCTGCCATGGGCTGAGTTCTTTGCTAATCACTTTGTATGTATTATTTTATTTAATTTTCACAATATTGCAAAATAAGCGTGATTGCATGTGACTACTTTATATATATATATGTGTGTGTGTGTGTGTATACAGGTACATGTGTATATGTGTGTGTGTATCATGTATGTTTGACAGTGATATTACCAGTTTGGAACTAAATTTAGTATAGTAGATATAAGCAGAAACAAATTTTGTGAAGTTATATTAGTTGTCCAAGGACACACAGTTAGAAAGTTAGACACTGGACCAAAGCCAGATTTATCTAAACCTCTGAGATATCACAGTTTTTTTGTAAACACCAGAATACTTGGAAATATACACTTTTGCTGGATTTTATTCTACTTAACCCCTAAACAACTCAATTAAATTGCATACAAAACAGGGGAAATTCCTTCGTATGTTATCGATCTGTACCTAATTATGTGAAAGTGAAAGATTTGGGGTCCTACTATCCCAAACTATTGAATAACAGAAATGTAATAGAATAGATTAAGTCTTCAAACTAAGAATTTTTAAAGAACAAACTCATTGGCATCCAGATTATTTTAATATACATTCTTCATAGATTACTTTTTAGAAACACTGTCAAGTTTATAGTCTAAACAAATAGATTTTAATCATGAATAAGGAATTTAGGATTTAAAATATTATTACCTGGAAAATCATCTTTAAAAAAGCAGAATATAATATCCCAAAGGAAAAATGGGCCCTTTACTTGACCATAAAGTTTTCATTTTCACTTTTCAGTGTTTTCATAGCTTCTTAGATTTATTGGCGTCACGTTTTTTACTCTGCATGTGGTAGCATATTTACTTACTAGACTGTAAACTTGAAGCCATCATTGCAAGTTCATCCCCTGGTATATGGAAACCTGAAGCATGGTAAGATCAGTAAGATGTTTGGTGAAATGCAAAATTTAAACACATTGAACAATTCAAAAGAAAGAACAAAATCATGTGTCTAGGGCGTGGACCATTTTAACATTTTAATGCATGACTGTTTGAATGGTTTAAAATACGGATGTCTGGACACACTGCAGGGATTCTGAGTCAATAGGTCTGAGAAAGGTCCAGGAATCTGCATTTTATAAAGGCACCTAAGGCATTTGCAACCACACTTCAAGGAATGTGGTTGAATTGTTTACAGTTTTAAAAAGTAATTGGGAATGGTTCTGTCTTGTGCCCTGCTTTGCATATTTGAATCCCATCTTCCAGCAGGTTAAGCTTTCATTTGGAATCCTTGATCCAATAGTCACTTATGTCTTCTTTTCCATCCCAACCTAAGGCTTTCCCTGGCACCCCTCTTAACTGACTGCTTACTTCCCCTCTCTCTTTCCCACTGATTAAGACATTACCATAATAGGAGTTACACAAATGGCTGCCTGGCATAAGCACTGGTTAATGCTTGTCATATTTTTATAAAGACTGTACCCCTTTTTATCAGGTACAAAATCATTTCTCCAAGTATTGACCCTTTTTTTAAGAAATTTCTATCTCATAATGAGGTGAGCAAAAGATGCAGAGTTATGCATGTAAATTACTAAAGAGGAAATCTGGACTTGAGATGCTTTGCAATGGTAGCCATTGAGTGTTTTCCTGGAACAACTTCTGAAACTCTAGTGCGCCAAAGTTAGTGCTCTTAGAAATAACTTAGGCCGCCGGGCGCGGTGGCTCAAGCCTGTAATCCCAGCACTTTGGGAGGCCGAGGCGGGCGGATCACAAGGTCAGGAGATCGAGACCACAGTGAAACCCCGTCTCTACTAAAAATACAAAAAATTAGCCAGGCGCGGTGGCGGGCGCCTGTAGTCCTAGCTACTCAGGAGGCTGAGGCAGGAGAATGGCGTGAACCCAGGAGGTGGAGCTTGCAGTGAGCCGAGATCGCGCCACTGCACTCCAGCCTGGGCAACAGCGTGAGACTCCGTCTCAAAAAAAAAAAAAAAAAAAAAAGAAATAACTTAGGCCTGGAAATCTGCATTTTTGACACAAAATCTAGATGATTATGATGTAAATGATTCATACATCAATTCTTAATGAACTTTGCACCAAGGATATGGTCAAAGCAGGTAGTTAATTTATTTTAAAACACTTTTCAGCTTCTTTAAGCGTCTATCAAATATTTTCTTGCTCAACATTCTCCCTAGCCCTTTAGAGTATCTTTTATGTTCAGCTAAAGGCCTCAAGTAGCCAGTCAGGGGAGAAATAACACGTAAACATAAGCCAGAGAGATGGAACTTGAGTAGGCTTGGTAGTTTTATTTTTAAGATTCTAAATATTTGATGTTATTTCTTGAAAGGTTAATGTAATAAGTCTGTTTAGCAGCACAGTTTCTGACAACCAGGAATTCCCAGAAAAAATTCACAAGTCTGAAAGATATAACACATTTTGGATATCAGAACCCTTAATTTCTTTCTGATTCTACAAGCATATCCTCAGAATGTCTTTTCAATATTTTTTACTGTCCGGTTGTGTAGTTTCTTCACCCATAAAAGAATTAATTTGTGAAATTAAAGATATTATTTTATATAAAGGTATTTCAATTTTTTAAAAAGGATATATAATTACATCCAGGGCTATCACATGGTTGCTGCTGAAGTTTACAAGAGATGTGTGCCTACTTCTAGATCAGGGATTGGCAAACTGCAGCCCACAGACCAAATATGGCCTGCCGCCTGTTCCTGTACAGTCCATCAGCTGAAAATAGATTTACCTCTTTTTTAGAATCTTTTTTTTAGAAAAATGTTGTTTTTATGTTTTTATATAGCTGAAAAATTAAAACTCGAATAATATTTTGTAATATCTGAAAGCGATTTAAAATGTAAATTTTAGTGTTCCCTAAATAAAGTATTATTGGCACACAGCCACGCCATTGGCATTGTCTATGGCTGCTTCCACACTACAAAGGCGCGGTTCTGTAGCTGCAACAGAGACCATATGTGACGCTCCCTGCTTGGCACACTATAAGTCACAGTGAAGCAGTTATAACTCGACAGCATTTCAAGTGCCACATGTGTCACGTACCTGTGTGAACAGCCATTTTCAAAGATGAAATAAGTATGAACTAGAAGCTCACTCTAGATCAGCATTCACAGGTGGACATGTACAATAAATGCCAATGATAGTAACACTGACTTTGAACCTCAATTAAGCAAAATGTTAGCATACACCTACAAAAAGAATTTCAGTCTTTTCATTACTAGACTGGTATTACAAAAAATTATGCTAGATGGTTAGTAGTATATTTTGAATTTCTTCAAAAACTGTGGGCATTTGTTTTCTTTCTTGTTATGTGAGTATGCATATATTACCCTCAATTTTGCAGCTTGGCCTGCAAAGTCTGAAATATTCCTATCCAGGCCTTTACAGAGAAAGTTTGCTGACCCCTGTGATGGAGCATTGAGTGCATGTAAATTATGAGATGGTATTTTAGTTGTAAAAAATGTTTCATCACTATAGAGTTATCTTTCAAAAATATAATTTTCCCCTGATTACAAAAGTCATATGTACAACTGATAGAAAATTTTTAAAATGCTGTAGGATATAATTGGAAATGCTCCTTAATTTTTATCACCTGGATATGAATAAACCCTGCTAACATGTTAGTGTATTTTCTCTAGACTTTTTAAAAAAATACTTGCATATATTTGAAACCTTATTCTAAAAGCAATTATCAATGTCTCTTAAGCTTTGAGAAGTAGTTTCCCATATTATTCACAAATCTTTGCAAACGTTATTTGTATGGCTGAATATTACATATTCATGTGGATGTGCCATAATCTGAGTCTCCTTTGGTGGGATCATTGAAGTTTTCGGGTTTTGAACCCCCTCCTTTTTATTAATATTATTAAAAACACTTATGCTGAATAATTTATTTACCCAACTTTCAGATTTTTTTTTCAGAATTCCTTTAAATGATACATTACTTTTATTCCATATGTAATTCAGTTGAGAAGTTGGATAACATGCCCTAATTTTTATAAACACATCCTTTTGGGTAAGTCAAGCTACTCATTAGCTGCTTGATAAAACAGAGGTTGCTTTATCTTATAACGGCCTAATCGTACAACAGTATTTATGGCACACACTCTACAGCAAGCCTGGAGGCTTTAAATCTTAATGTGCGACTTAAGTCATTAAACTCTGGAAATTGGAAACACTGGTAGAACCTGTCGCATAGGGCAATAGTTATATTAAGTGAGATAATATACATAAAGTGCTTACTCAGTTTCTGACAACTAATAAGAGCTCAGTAATTGTTAGCAGCAATGTAATAAAGTAGAAATATCCAGCCCTTTCTTCTCACTCAAACTGAGGAATAATATCCATTTCTTCAGAAATACCTGTGACTTTGAGAAGAAAATCTTTCTTTCACTACATTAAATTCAGCTTCTTTCACTTTTCACAATATCAGATTTTCGAAAGCTACAGCTTACGATATTTATGTCCTTGACCCAGTCACTTAATCTCTATTGAATTCCCCTATTCCTCACTTGTAACATAGGAGATCAAAGTCACTTACTTTATTGGATTGTTGTGAGAATGAAATTAGAACATACATGTAAAACGCTTAGCCCAGCCCCTGTACAGAGTTAGCCTGCCAATTTCCTATTGTATACTGCAATAAAAACAGACATCGAAAATCAATGATTAGACAAAGGATGCTTCCTTGCCCCTGGTAGCCTTTGAAAACTTCCCTCACCCCACTGTGGATAGCAGCATTACTCCTTTTTACTGGAGAAAAAGACAGTCTCAGATGCATAATCAGATGAATGGACCATGCAGAACAGCTGATTAAATTAGCTATGTGTATTTTCCATGTGGGTATGTGAGTGTGCACATAAAAGAGCCAAAAAGAGTTTAAATGGGCCAAAAGGAAGGCATTTAAATTTGAAGCCTATAGCTGTTCCATGGGTCCTCTTGGCTTCTATTATCAGTTCCTCCTATTAAATTAAGTGTTAATAAAAGAAATGTTTAAACAAAGCCACCATTAGTTTTTAGTCAAATTCTGTGTGTGCTTCTGTTTAATTCAAACAAGCTGATGGATACATTCTTTCTCTTCTGCTCAACTTGAAAAGGTTAGAAACAAATAACCTGTCTCAAAGTCTTTATTCTCTTTGGAATTTATTTTTCAGAAATATTAACTCACCTTATTTTTTAAGCCAAAAATTTAAAAAGTTTACTATAATTTGTTAATCTGACTCTGCTGCCAAGTTGGCTGTTTTATTTAACAATAAATTGAATACAAAAGCTCCCCAAGGCAGGAAGATAGAGTACCAAGCTCTGAAAGTTTGGCAGTTTGACATTTCATGGTAGCCTCAGGCAGAAGTTAATTTCATTGCTAGTTATGTGTACATACTTAAGTTGTTGTATGGGTTAGTGGGAGTGTACATACATGTACATATATTTGTCTTGAGGTTTACAATACAACTAAATTAAGAGTCATTTTGTGTGGCTGGGCGTGGTGACTCACGCCTGTAATCCCAGCACTTTGGGAGGCCAAGGCAGGCGGATCACAAGGTCAGGAGTTCGAGACCAGCCTGACCAATATGGTGAAACCCTGTCTCTACTAAAAATACAAAAATTAGCAGGGCTTGGTGGCGGGCACCTGTAATCCCAGCTACTTGGGAGGCTGAGGCAGGAGAATCACTTGAACCCCAGAGGCGAAGGTTGCAGTGAGCAGAGATGGTGCCATTGCACTCTAGCCTGGGTGGCAGAGTGAGACTCCGTCTCTAAAAAAAAAAAAAAAAAAGAGAGAAGAGTCATTTTTTTGTTTGTTTGTTTGTTTGCTTTGTTTTTTAAATATACTCACGTCTGTATCATAATAATTTATTCTAGAATTGTGAAAGAAGTTAATCATTAGAGATTCTTTAGAATGTTAATCCTTGCAAAACTGTATACTTTTACACTGGGTTAATACCATTAGAAAACAGAAACAAAATTTTTAAGTCCTGCTGTGGGTTGAATTGTGTCCCCCTTTAATTCACAGGTTGAAGTCCTAACCCTTATTACCTCAGAATATGGCCTCATTTGTAGACAGTCTTTCCAGGGGTGATCAAATTACAGTGAGGTCATTAGGGCGGAACTTAATCTCACTGATGTCTTTATAAAAAGGATAATCTTGGGCACAACGCTGTGCATGAAAGGAAGACAATGTGAAGAGATCTAGGGAGAAGATGGCCATCTATGAACCAACAAGAGAGACCTAGAACAGACACTTCCCTCCCAGCCCTCAGAGGCCAACCCAGCAGACACCTAGATTTTGGACTTCCAGCCTCCAGAACTGTAAGACAATACATTTCTGATGTTTAAACTACGCAGTCTGTGGTTACAACAGCTCTATCAAACTAGTACACATTCCCTTAAAGGAAGTTCATACAGTGCCTTATAACAATGAACTACATTAAAACACACTAAAGAAAGTAAGACACAAAAGGAGATTGATTGTTCACATATACTGACATTTGAAAAGATCTAATACATGGGAAATTAGTCTTGAATCAACTCATAACATAGAGGCTTCTCTCAAGAGTACCAATTCGTCATTAACATCCATCAAAAAAAATCAAATTCCTCCTAAAATGCTTAAGATGGGAGAAAGATATTGCATGCTAAGTGGACCAACTTGTCTTTAAATAAAATGAAAAACTTATCTCTCAGACATGCTGAATTACATTACATACACTCCATTGCATATATTCCAGTAAAAAAAAAAAAAATCATGACCAGTATTCTGTGTAAGTACAGTGATATATTCTGCAGCCCAGAATTCAAAATTTTACTTTAGGCAGCTTAGGTCTGTTAAAATATCTCCCAAGGGTTGAGGTCTTCATCCAGCCGGTGGCCCTGTTAGGAAGTAGACTAGAGGATTATAAGGCTTTATAAATCCTAATGTTGTTGGGGCTGGTAATTCACAAGTAGTAGATGCAGAAACCACAGGGAGAAGCTGGGAGAACTGAAGACAGGAAGGTAAGAGGCTCTAGAAGCCTCCAGATTAATCTTCCCAGGAAGAAGCGGAG
Source organism: Macaca thibetana thibetana (assembly GCF_024542745.1). NCBI lineage: Eukaryota > Metazoa > Chordata > Mammalia > Primates > Cercopithecidae > Macaca > Macaca thibetana. The sequence goes on along the minus strand of NC_065583.1, from coordinate 14,264,929 downwards.
ACACTAATGCTTGAGAAACATAAAAACAGACTACAAAAAGCAGTAAGGAAAAACCACATTATAGCTTTTACTTATTTTGTTGGACTTTTATTTTCAAATCACACAATTGTCTGAGATGATTTAATATACAATTACATAAAAAATGAAATTAACATGTCTTTAAAAGCATAAAAGCAACTGCTAAATAAAGCCATAACATTTTTCTCTGCGCTACCAAGGTAATGAACCATATTTTTCATCTCTAACTGTGCCTCTGTGTCATGAGTATGGAATTTGGGGCAGGAGGGGGGCAGGGAAACATACCTTCGCTACTGAGAGATTGTCTCACAGCTCCCTGGGAGGTGGTTCAGAGTGCAGTGGGTTGAAGAACAAAACAGCAATACTTATGAAGAACCGTGCCACTATGACGCCAAATGCCTAAATACCCCAACAAGTTGCAGGGGAAAGACAACAGCCAATAGAGGATGGCAGAGGGTTCACATTTTGTATCTTAGTACATGTTTGGCTGAATAAAGCTGACTTCTGAATCAAGATGCTGCTCTGTTTTCATGTAGAAAAGTATTGTCACTGAAAACCTATACAGACCTAGGGGTATGCATATACGCACACATATATGGAACTCGATAGGGCCTCCTGCCTTCATCTATGTGCACACATACACAAATTACACATACACACTTGTAACCACATGCTCCTGTTAGACCTTTTCCCAGTATCTGGTAGAAATGCCTCCCCTTAATAGTCTGTTCTGTAAGGTATTCTCCAAGTTTCTGAGAAAAAAAAAATTATGGAAGCATGTCTTATTTTCAGAATGATTTCACACAGAGCCTGTTCCAATGTAGTGCAAAATAAAAGTAATGATTCTACTCCAAGATTGAATAAACATAAGCATACATAGAACATCTACCATACTCCAGAAGTGGTGCTTGCATTGGGGATGTAAATAAAACCAAAGAACTTTGCTCCTGCCCTCAGGGAGACAACAGTCTGACAATAATAGTAGTTGTTTCTGTCATTTCTTTGTTTGTTTGTTTGAGACGGAAGCTCAAAAGCCTATTGCCCAGGCTGGAGTGCAGTGGCGTGATCTCGGCTCACTGCAAGCTCCGCCTCCTGGGTTCATGCCATTCTGCTGCCTCAGCCTCCTGAGTAGCTGGGACTACAGGTGCCCGCCACCATGCCCGGTTAATTTTTTGTATTTTTAGTAGAGACGGGGTTTCACCGTGTTAGCCAGGATGGTCTCGATCTCCTGACCTCGTGATCCACCCGCCTCGGCCTCCGAAAGTACTGGGATTACAGGCATGAGCCACCACGCTCAGCCTGCCATTTCTTAAATAATATCTAATAAAGTTACCAGCGCATAGATATATGCCTAAAGACTACGTCATTTGATGGAAGAATGCAATGTAACGATTTTTTTTCTCTGCTACTCAACTACTGCATGGCATTTGGTTGAGAAACCTGTACAGATTGGAGGTGAGAACCCCATCACTACATACTTGCTCTGGAAAGACGAGCTTTAATCAAAGGACCAGATCTGTGTTCCATGGACACTTGTTTCTATTTTCTATGATATAAAATGGGTAGGGAGAAAAAAATCAAGTGAGCAATTATGTTTCACATCTAGGCTTAATTAAGGTTTTATGTAAAAGTACAGCAAAAATGTACATATGTACAGATATAAATATCAAGAGATTGTTTGTTGTCCTATCTCAGTGGGGGAACGGAATAACATATGAGATAGATTAGAATTCTGATAGAGGGACCTGAAGGCATCTTGTTTTACATAATGGTGCAGTGTAGTGGTCTGTGGAGATTTTCTTTGAGGACGCAGGCCATAATCTAGACCAACTCTAGTTATCTTTGGTTTGGGGCCTTGGTATTTGTGTCACTTTAGGGAGTTGTCTGTGAGAATTTTGGTTATCCAGGATGATATCTAAATTTGCACAATCATCAGGGAAATTATCTGTGGGAAGAGGAAGCACTGGAGAAAACAAAAGGCCTTTAATCTAAACCAGAACTAGATAGATTTGCATGTGTTTGTGTATATGAGTGAGTATGTGCCCGTGTGTGTTTTCGTGTGCATTTGTTTACATGTATTTGTGTGTGTACGTTTGCATATGTATGTTTGTATTTATGTGTTTATACACTTTTTTTGTGTGTCTTATATGTGCATGTTTACGTTTATGCCACATGCTGTGTGTGTGTTTAGTTTATATATGTATTTGTTAGTGAACTTTTTGTGTATGAATGTGGTTTGATGTCTTTTCAACTAGCTGTCAAAGGTTTGTGGGTTTGGATTTTTGGTCTTTCATTGTAATTAACTAATGGAATATCTACTTTCACTAATTTAAATTCAATTCTGTTAAATCTTTTGGCTGGTTAAGTATCAAATAAAGAGCTATGTTAAATGTAAAATGTGAGACAAAAGCTCAGGATCATTCCTTAGTCTTGCAAACTTCAGGTGGAATACCGCTCCCAAGTCTGGGTTGCCAATTTTGAGTTCAATCTTTTTTCTTTCATGTTTATTGTGTCAGTATATAATGCAAAATTTAAAGGAATGTTTCATGCTTTCTTACAAATTGTTTACCTCATATTTTCTGGTCATAGAAGTTAAAATTTATAAAATTATTGTAAAACTGTTTTGAAAAATAGAGAAAATGGAGATTACCTGAAACCCACAGTATCCTCAGATAATATTTGAACAGGTAGATAGAATTGCACCCACATCAATAAGAATTGAGTATTAGATCACGTAACACTCTTTCTCCTGCTCTAATATGTCTCTCCAGAAATTCTACTGTTTCTCTCCTTTATCATAAATTATTCTCTCTTTCTTGGATCTTAACTGTAAGCATAGCGTATGCTGCTATATCGCATATTATTTTTTAAAAAATCGATTCTTGATCCCACTTTCTCTGTAAAAAATGACCCTAATAATAATAATTATTATTTTTTTATGTCACTTAGCACCTTCTAAAATACTCTACAGTATGCTGGTTTACTGCTGTAATTTTACTCTAGATTATATGCTTCATTAAGGCAGGGATTTTCATGCATTTTGTTCACTGCTGTCTATATCCCCAGTGCTAAGCACAGTATGTACTCGACATATATACTCTTTAAAAGTGAATGAATAATATGATTGCCATTACACTATATATATTGTGTTGACATGATTTTTACAACTTAGTAATACCTGAGAAAGTTCTTATTTTTGTTAAGTATCTGACCTCTGATAGCAAGATTGTTTCTGATACAATAATATTCCATTTCAATAATATTAATATTCTATTATTTATTAGCTCCCTATTACTGGATATATAAATAACTTGAATTTTTAACCAAGATAAAGACTACTACGTAAATATCCACCTACATAAATATTTGTACAACCTTCAGATTATTATCTTAGTATTACTTTTCTAAAAGAGGTAAATTTGAACCAAAGCATATGCTGATTCTACAGATTTAGATGTATATTCCCAAATTAACCTCTGGAGAGTTAGCATTCATTTTCTCAACCCCACAGTTACAAGTTACAAGTTGCAAGAGTAACCTTTTCTGAGAACAACAAGCCACATTTTATATTGTTATTAAATTCTCGTCAACTTGATCCACACAATGCATATAATAAATTTTTAAATAAACTTTTTATTTCAAAATAACTTTAGATTTATAAAATTTGCAAAGACAGAATAGAGTCTTCCCTAATTTTAACATCTTATATAATCTTTGTACATTTGTCAAAACAAAAATATTAATATCAATATGTTACTACTAACTCCATCTAATAATGTTTTGTTTTACAGTTTTTCTTAGTTGAATATCTCTGTCCTCATTTGTCATTTGGGTGTCTTCTTTCATGAGATGCACTTGTATGTTGCATGCCAGGATTTTTATTGTATAATGCATTTTTGATGAATTAATATAGTCTGTTTTATATACGGTACACAGATTTCTGGAAGGAAGCAATAATTTATATCCACGTGTCTTAAAATGGCTATCATATTATTGATAATTTTTCTAAAATTAGTAGATATTATGCCACAAAATAATTGCATTATCATAAATATTTGAGCTAACATTGATATATAATAGAGGACAAACATGGTTTTTTAACCAAGATTAATTAAATTCAAGTTATTTATTGATTTATTAGTTAAGCCTCTCTACTGCAAGTGACAAAAAGTCTAACTCAACTTGCTTAACCATCAATGGTAATGAATTAATGTGATGGGATAAGTCCCAAGGTAAGGTAGTTAAGTTCAGGAATCCAACATTGTCCTTGAGCTTTGGCAACTCTACATTTCTCTACTCTGCATGTTGACTTCATTTATCAGAATCTTCAGGATGGTAAAAACAGCTTCTAGTAAAAATCACATGGGCCATTTATTTGTCTAGGAATCAATCACAGTGACACAAGGAATAAGCTATGATGATTGGCCTTTTCCAGAGGCAAGTGTCCACTCTCACAGACAGATGGAATCTCATATACTGAGATTGATAGAAAGTATATCTCTAAATTAAAATCGTGAACCATTACTGGAGTAAGTTAGGCACACGATGGAGGCAAACAATAAATATCTAGTATTGTTAGATTTCACACATGATTGTTAAGAAATCCATTTTAATGCCATATGAAGCCATACAGTATTCCACAACTGATCTGAGCACTGCTTCCAATTACCTGTGAAATAAATAGCATAAATCTTTTTACCTTGTTTTTCCTATGGGGAAGTCAGCTCTATGATGTCCAGTTAATTGGTGCTAAAAGCTTGTTCTTATCTTTATTCACTGATCATTCTTTCCATCTGTAACAGAAAATTTAACACTCAACATCAGCTTTTACGGTGATCCACCAGTCACTATGCCAATTATTAATGCCCTTTGCTCAAATGTTCTAATGACCCACTCTCCACAGTACATTTCACAAACACATTTGAAAATTTTTGAGGCTTTCACCAAAAGGTTGTCAGCTGTTACCCAATGAACTACTGCTTAGATCTCCTACTGTGTATCTTCTGGTCTTTCTTTTGTTTTGCTATATACCTACACTGTTGTCAAGGATACCCAGCTCTCCACTCTCTTGTTTGAACAGTCCACAAGGTGTTCTATTAAAAGTCCCAATTAAACGTGTACAGCCATTCACCTGTACATTCATCTCTTTACTCCCTTGCCCACCCACACACAACCAACTACGTGATCTAAAAAATACCAACAGGTCAAAAGTCATCAAGAGAATGAACAAAATACTTGGAATCTCTAGGTATCACATAATAGCCATGGCAATGTTATCTCAGATAATTGCTGCCCTAACAAAGCAGAATAAACTCAGATTGAAAAGATGTAAATAAAAGGAGAGCAATGGAAAGAGGAACACTTTTTCAATTTTATAACTATTGCATTATTAGTATTTTAAAGGTTAAAAGAGTGTTTTCAATGTAAAACTTCTTGCTCTGTGTTGAGCAAGAGAGAAGTTATTGAGACAAGCAGAAAAGCATGTATATCATATAAAATTATAGAAATACTTGGAATTTAAATTACATTACATACTTAGTAAATGTCTATTTTTATAGAGGTACTTCTAAATTTACGAGGCAGTATAGGGTAGTGGTTAAGGGCACAGGCTTCGGACTAAGAGAGATATTATCATTCTCATCATTCCTGCTTGCTATGTGAATGTCCTTGAGGAGGGCATAACCCTAGTCGGGACTCAGTTTCATGATCTATACAATGAAATTATGAAAATTATTAGTAATAGCACCTATGCAATGGCATCTGGCAAGGATACAATAAGATAATGCATGCAATGGGCTGAGTACAGACTTTCCACAAAGAATCAATGGATGTTAGCATTCATTAAATAATGCCCAATGTTATTAAGGAGGTTGTGAGCAAATAATTTCTTTTATATTTAGACTTCTGTAGTTTTATAGAATTAATATGGTTATTTTATAGAATTTACATGGCTATTTATAGAATTTATATGGCTATTTTTAATACTTTGTATAATGCTTTACATATTTCCATTTTGCTATGCTTGGCGCCATGCAAGAGTAAGACAAAAAAGCAGTTAAAAAACCTGGGGACACTTAGCCTATAGAAGAGCAGGCTCAATGGTGACATGGTGATGGTCAATGTGAGGAAGAGATTACATGTATCCTGTGCCATCACAGGGAAAAGAACTAGATGTGTGAATGGAATGTTCAGGATGGCAGAGTTTGATTTATTATAAAAAGGAATGGGTGACCCTGAAATTCAGAACTGGTCTACAATGCTAAGGTATACTGCTAGACAAAATCACCTACTTTAAGGATTTCCAAGCAGAAGCTGGGCAAAATTTTAGCCAGGAAATCATAGAGGAGATGCATTTAAGGAATAGAGTTTGAGCATGGGTTAGGTGAGGTAATTGTTAGGAACCCTTCCTGCTGTGGGATTCTGTGATTCTTATTCATGAATAAAAGTTCGATTTTTTTTTTAACCCTGATAGGTTCATATACATTGAATCATTCATTCAAGAAACCTTTGGTGGGTCATGTATAATCCCAGCACTTTAGAAGGCCAATCCAAGAAGGATTCCTTGAGCCCAGGAGTTCAAGGATGTGATAAGCTATGATCTTGCCACTGTACCCCAGCCTGGGTGAGAGAGTAAAACCCTGTGTCTAAAACTAAAAAAAAAAAAAAAAAAAAGAACAGAAACCTTTATTGGTACAATGAGAAACACCATCAGACCACATTTATTATGAGCATGGACCATGGAGTCTAATATGCCTGAGTTCATCCCTGGCCTTGGCATTTAATTTATTGTGATGTTATGCAAATGACTAAATTTCTCTGAATCCTTCATTGATTCATATAAAAATGGAAGTAATCATAGTTTCGGCTCATAGAATTTTTGTGGGTATCGAATAAAACATAGAATGGAATAACCATAGCCCCATTATTGGCATCAAGTAAGCACTCAATAAATATTTTCTATGATTACTATTAACAGTGAATGAATGAAAGTACTGAGATATGGAGGATTGAAGGTGAATTACTTGATATCTTAGTTCATAATAATTTAGTCAGTGAGAAAGTATTGAACACCCATATCTAGAATCCAAGGTAGGAGATAACATATACACACGTTTCTGTAGGGGTCCACTCCTTTATTTGGCATATATGTTTATATACCTATAACAGGAAAGAAGGAGTGTTTGGCTTCATGGAGTTGATGTGATGTTGTGTTGGAAAAAAGAATGGCAAACAAACGCATAAACAATATAAAATAGGGTAGTAGGCATAAAGAGTGGCATAGGTGTAGCATGTGTGGTCAAGACCCACCTGGCTAAGGGGATGATATGATCATATAGTTGGGTGATGAAAAGACATTTAGAGGGAGGAAAGACAATTTCCAGATGGAATCATTAAGGTAGCCCTCATGGGGAAAAGTAATATTAGAGTTGATTCTTGAAGGATGGGTAGAATTTAATGATCTATCCATTACTTGGTTCACTTAGCTAGTACTTAAGGAGTATGTGACAGCCAGTGGAAACAGTACAGGAAATGCAAGAGAGCATTCTCACGTGGAACTTCAGATGGAGAACACAAGATGACAGCTGTCACCATCAAATGGAAGACAGCGACAATAGTAACAAAGATAATAAGCACACTTCTTTTAGAAGATATAACAATTAATTGATGGAAGAAAAGACATAAAAGAAACTTACCTAAAGGGTTGAAAGGTTTAAAATTTCTAGCTTGAGGACATAGAACTTTGTCAGTAGACAACAGGGAGTTGTTAAAAGACCTTTTAAGCAAGGAGGTAATATAATCAAATGTTTAAAAAAAAATCAACCCAAGGGCAGTTAGAAAACTCTTTCAGTACTTATGCGTGATATTACAGAACTGCTTGCTCAATCATCCATTCACTCATTCATTCATTCAACAAGCACTGATCCTATGTGTCCAGTCCAATGCAAGATTAATAGGAGAAATAGGAAAAAAAGAGTTACATACACAATCAAGTATGAAACAAACATGTCTGAAGCCACCACATGAAGAAGACTATAATTTCAAGTGAAGTAAAAGTTTAAAGAAATAGCTGTAAATGTGTTTTCTCTATTCTTTGTTAGAAAAATAGAATATTCTTTTTAAAAATCCAATTATGCCATTTTTCTAACTGTCTACCTTAGTCTGTTATGAGCAAGACTTAAAGTTGGACTGAACAGATGACCCCAGATAAAAACAGTAGGATAAGAAAAACCTAATATATTCAACCAACTGCAATAATTCATATTTTTAAGATTTCATTTAGACTATTATGAATAATTTTAATATACAGCCTCTAAAATTTATGAACTGTAGTTAGATGACATTTTCAATTCACAAAGGCAAATGAATGTATTTAGATGATATACAATCTTTCTAATGTTGGAACTTTTTAATATAAAGTTTCTATTGTAATAATTTAAAATGAACACCACACACATTTGTTGAGAAGGCCTCAAGGTCAAAATTTTCAAATGCCACCATCAGTTTTGTAACCTAATGCAAACTTGTAGTTAAATAAACTAGTTAAATAACTAGTAAGAAATCATGCTGTTTCCTTTTAAGACCCAAAATAATGTTCCTTTAATTTTTTTTGCATAATTGAGACTATAGACAACCAGAATTAATACACACATGGACACAAATTTGGCAACAGCAAAACGGGAATTATGCTTGAAAATTCTTTGGGGCTGTTTCCTCAGCCTTAGTCTCCAGTCAAAAGATCACAAGGGTTGAACAAGAGTAGTGAGGTGTGTTGTATGATCCAACCTCCAACCCAGCCATGAATAATTACAGCAGGAGCAAGATCCATGATCTAAGCTGGATTTTGCAAATTCTAGCAGATTTTCTTCTGGAAATTTTGGTAACGGGCATTGGAAAATAATGCATATTAAGGAAGTGCCAAGTAATTACTGGCAGTATACCGTAGTGGTGTCTTGATTTCTGTGCTTTCTGAGATCCGGATTGTTCTTCTCTTGTGTGGATTTTTTTAGATGACCAGTATCTCTGCAGTAAAATTTGTCTTGTTCAGGTGAATTTTAATTAGTGTTCATGGTGTGCTACCTAAAAACGAAACAAAACAAAAAGACTTTAATCTGAACAGTCATTTTACAATTGCAGTCAATAAAGGTTTAAATGTTTTAAATTACCCTAACATTATATAGTCAGAATAAAGTATTTTTCAGCTCAAGAAATTATGTTATTGGTTAAAAACTGATTCTCATGACTTTGAAGCCACATTTAATTTTACGAGGATTTTAAGATTTTGCAAAGTATTACATAGATTCTCTCATGCTTTCCTCTACCATATACAAACCCAGAGTGAAGGAGTGAAGAAAATTCCTAGTGCACGCAAAGGAAATGCGGCCGCAAATATAGATTATCTTGAACTCTAAATCAATTGGAATAGATTTTAAAACAAAACTAGGACAAGTCCTTTCAGAAATGAAGTTAGGGCAGAAAATGGTACTTCCAGGGTAGTGTTGTAATTTGGATGTGATTCATTTCAGCCCATTGCTCGAATTATTCGCAAAATTTTCCTTCCTCATTTAGTTCTCTGAACTGTTCAAGGATATGTTTATCAGCAGCAGGAAGAAATGCCTGGTAGCTTTAGAAGATTGCCCTGTCTCTTTGCATTACTTCTTTCAACTCTGATGTTTACTTCGATTTTAAAAATGACACTGAGAGGATCTGTAGGTTCAGATGGATTTTGTTAAGAGAAACTCAATGTCACAGAGACTAAAACTCCTCCTGAACAACAACAATCAGTTAGTAATCCTTTTCTCTTTCTCCATTACACGTCCTCCTTTTATTTGTTGTTGTTTCTTGCTTTAGTGGTACATATTAAAAATTAATGGCTGTTACATGATTTTAGAAGGGTATCCACTTTTATTAGCAGGTGTAATTCATGAAAAGTATACTGCAGAAACCTCCATTACAATGCCCCTTTCTGAGAGAATTCAATTGAGAGATGTTATTGCTATTTATTAATTGCTTGGTCTGCACTGTCATGGTTGATGATGTTAGCACAGACCCTCCATTGAGTTACATTCTTGTATTCAATTAGGGACTGTGTATTATTGTACATGCTAACACTGTGGAACCGCGGATGCTAGCCATCTGTAGATTTGATTTTTTTCCTCTCATAGTCCTCAAAAATGGAGCAATTTACTTCAGCACTGCTAGAGAGACTTACAAAATAAAATAAGCACATAAGCATATCAGTTGCAGGTTTAAAAACAAGGACAGTGTAAAATTTAAATTTGAAGATTCTATCAAAAGTGTTCGCATAATTAGAATCACTAGACATTTTAATCATTCTCGGTGATCACATATCTGAAGAAGAGTTAAGATCAGAAATGGTACTGGTTTATCATGTCAGAATGTTTTTCTCTGGCTAAGTGGAGGACAATGTTATAATGTTAAAAGAGAGTGACTAAGAAAGATGATAAAATCAAGTGGGCTATAACTTCCCCAGGTGAAGAAGATGCATGAATGGCAAACCATTCCTAACAGGACATTTAGGAGAGGAAGAATGCTACCTGCTCCTCACTCCCTTCCCTACTGGTACCAAATATGCTGATACTTCCAATATAGAGCAGCTTATCAGAATAAAGAAACAGAACAGGAAAGCTACCTGGCTTGCAGCAGCGTTTAATTTCTCAGACTCTTTTCATGAATTATTCTAAAAAGATGTTCTCTGGCAAAATAGATCCTCTCTGAGGTACCTCAATAATGCGTTATCGCAGCAGCACAATCATTTACCTTTGATGACTTGACATTCACCCTGGTCAGTTTTGTCACTTAATGTCAATGTGGATTGAAGATCTCCTGCTTTTGAACAATCATGACCTTCTCTTTGAAAACCGGAGGCATACACCCCATTGCTCTGGCCAAATTCCAGGTTAGGTAATCACATTCTGTTACCTAAAGACCCCCCACAGTTTCAATTAGAAAAAATCGTTGTGCCTCATTCCTCTACCTGTGGAGCTATATGAGGGTAGGTATCGCACCGCTAAACAGCAAACTTGTTTCACCCCAGAAGGAACTGCTCTTTATCATCATCCTTAATTAATATTTATTGGGTACCCATAGGGTGAATGATTTGGGAAAAGGCGACTTGGTAATTAAATGTTCCCGAACGCCAGTTGTCCCCTCCGAGAATGAATGTGGAGGACCAAAGTTTGAACAGTCTATTCATTATCACAGAAATAGCATCTATCCTTGTAATATGGTGCTACCTCGCTCGCTTCTGATATCTGTCCATCTGGTACACCTCTAATCAAAACTATTTTTCACATCATTGGATCCTAATAGCCTCAGAATTATGTCGAGAAGCTCTTTGTGGGGACTGACCAAAGAGTATGAGTTGGCCTTTTGGCTCCGACCAATTGCAGATTACAAATATCTGCTCTTCTGCGGGGCAGGGAGGGGGTGAGTTTGTTGTCCTAATGAGCAGCATGCTTTTAATGTTGAAACAAGACCTCTGTGTTTCTAGGATTACATTGTCGTCTGTGCCATCTGCTCTTCTTTTTTGCTATCTAGCTCTGTTCACAGGATGCAGAGGCACCGGGAACTCTCAGAAATAATTGGGTTTAGTGTTTCCTTTTTCTGTTCTCCAGACGTTGTCTTGATTTGTAGACTGGAGACCCGTCTAGTGAATGACTTCTTGCGTCAATGATCATGCTTCTTTCTCGCCCTGTGCCTACTATGCTCAGATTCTCAGGATTTCATTCTGACATAACTTCCAAAAAGGTGTGATATTGCCAGGGGAAGGAAATATTTCAGGGACGACCCTCCTCAACCAAAAAGGTCTCATCCCTCTACTTGAGGCATCGATCCTGACCCTCTGGTCTAAACGTTTTGTTCTGCACAGGTGTACATTCACATGTCCTGGGCACAGGTGCCAGCAGATACAGGAGATAAACAAAGCAGTTTCTCCTTGAGCTTGCACTCCAGCACTGAATAGAGAGCCCCCACCCCATGAAGCATCACACAAGATGCATCCTTTCGGCTCTCTCAAGGGTGATGACAAAATATGAATTAAGAAAAAAAAATACACTTTTTATGTTTATTTTTAAAATTTTATTTCAAATTTTCAAATGTCTCACCACTTTCCTCTTTTTTATTTCAGGAGAGGATGATGTGTGTGGGAGCGGATTACTGAGACGATGACGATATTCTCTGTATAGGGGAATTATCTTGTAAAAACATGTGCAATTGCTTGTATTTTGTTACAGAACCAAGGTTGAGAACTGCATTTACAATGGTTGTAATAATATTTAGCATTTAAAAAAATCCTAACATACACCAAAATATATCATAGCTACTAGAATCTAGTGACGTTGTTTCCATGTGCTTTTTCTTGCACTCTCTTCCTTCCCTCAGTAGAGCTCATCCGCTTTCACACCTAGCTTCATCCCAGTGCACCTTCTAGTCCCTTCCTCTGTGTCCCGTGGGACCTTTTTCTACTGCCATGATATGGCCTTGTATTCTTAGCATTCTCTTAGAAAGTATCCTGTATTGTCCCACCGTAAAGGACTTTTTCCTTGTACTGTATCAGATATCCTTCCAAGGTTGCAAGTAGTGTAGAAAACTCTGGGGAACTTGAGCAGAGGGGAACTTAGTGGAAGGAGAGTGGGAGCTCAGAGAATCACTAGGCAGGCTAGAGCACCAGTGCTAAAAATGGGCATGGGGAATGTTTCCCAAAAAAAGTCCTTCTGTTTTAGAGATGCATACTGAAATATTTATGACTAAAATGACGCTTTTTCTAGAAGTTGCTCCATTGTAGGGTGGGGGTAGATAGGATTATAAAAGAAACAAGAATAGTCATGAGTTGACGAGTTTTGTAGCCGGATGATGGGTACATTTGAGTTCATTTTCTGTCCTCACTACTTTGGGGCATGTTTGAAATTCCCATGGAAGAAGACAATCAAAATTAAAAGATGTATCCAAGGCTGGTTGTCCTGAGAGCTACCCACTGTTGTACATTAACAGAGATGGATGTCGTGACTCTCCCATAGATACGAGATGCATGCTAAGGAAGACACACTCGGGTCATAGGTATTTGCCCCGCTTTGATTCAGTCAGGGGGGTCTGTGCATGTTTGTGTATGTGAGGGTGTGTGTGCGCACGTGTGTTTATGTGTATGTGAGGGTGTATGTGTGTATGTGTACGTGAGGGTGTATATGTATGTGTGTGTGTATGTGAGGGTATATATATGTGTGTGTGTATGTGTATGTGAGGGTGTATATGTGTGTATGTGTGTGTGTATGTGAGGGTGTATATTTGTGTGTGTGTTTGGGTATGTGAGGGTGTATATGTGTGCGTATGTGTATGTGAGGGTGTGTGTGTGTATGTGTATGTGAGGGTGTATATGTGTGTGTGTATATGTGAGGGTTTATGTGTGTGTGTGTATGTGTATGTGAGGGTGTATATGTATGTGTGTGTATGTGAGGGTATATATGTGTGTGTGTGTATGTGTATGTGAGGGTATATATGTGTGTATGTGTGTGTGTATGTGAGGGTGTATATGTGTGCGTGTATATGTGAGGGTTTATATGTGTGTGTGTATGTGTATGTGAGGGTGTATATGTGTGTGTATGTATATGTGAGCGTGTGTGTGTGTATATGTGTGTGTTTATGTGTATGTGAGGGTGTATATGTGTATGTGTGTATGTGTATGTGAGAGTGTATATGTGTGTGTGTATGTGTATGTGAGGGGGTGTGTGTGTGTGTGTGTGTGTGTATGTGAGGGTGTATATGTGTGTGTGTGAATGTGTGTTCTACAAGATGTGAGTGTAAATATATGAGTGCCTGCATTCTGAATTGTGTGTATGTGTGTGGGTATAGGAGTGTGTGTGGCTGTGTGGGTGTGAATATGAAATAGATCTGCCAGAGCACAAGTCCTGAGAGCAGAGGTGGCAGAGTTCAAGTGCCTTTGTCCTCTGTAGCAGGTCCATCCTGTATTTAGTTGACAACTGTTCTGTCTTATAGTCACTGCAGCCTTTGAGGTTTCCATCCAGTGAATAGTAACCCCAAAATATGAATGTCCTTTTCCCCGAACCGAGTATGCTTCATTATTATGAAGGCATGATTTGTATGCTGTCACTCAGTGCAGTATAACGTAAAAACATAATCTGCAATGTAGCTTATTGTCAATAAATTTTCTACATTGTATCTCAAAATTTTTTTTAAAAATAAGAAGAAATGGGTAGGAACCAAGGTGACTTAGATGGTTAGGAAGCAGAAAAGGGAGAAAATCGTGAGATGGTGAAGAACTGCCTGATAAGGGCACTGCAGGTAAAATGAGCACTTACCTTATTTTCATCTATCACTGGACTGAAGTTCCAATTCCAGGTAGGAAGTGTCTGATGGAATGAGCCTTCTTTTCTGCCTGGTTTCTAGCTGTATCTAGAAGATGAGAGGAACGTTCTGGAAGAAAATGAGATCCTCTAGAGGTGTGGTGAGACGCAATGGGTATTTGAATTCACCAGGGCCAAGGTTCCTCAAAGGGAAATTAGCAAGCTGTTCGGAGAGGGAAAAACAATACTGGTGGCCCCCAGTACTAAATGTCCTCCTTAGTTTGACTCCAAGGCTCACAACTGCTCATTGTTTTCTTTAGCTTTAAAATCTTTAACAAGCTTTTAAAGAACAAATTTGAGACTCCTTTAGTGTGACAACCAAGTGTGGGCCTTCAGGAACAGCCCCAATTTACGCTTTTTGTTTTCCTCTGGCCTTCTTAGTCCACTTGCAGGCTACAAATACCAGTCACACAAATGCTTTCTTTCTTGAAGCATGCTGCTTTCGTCCATTTGCAGATGCCTTGGGTGGAGATTCTCCTTCTACCTGAACTTCCTTTGATTTTCTTATTTGCCTTACAAATACTTGTTCCTCTCAATCCAAATCACATGACCTGTGTTCCCATTACACTGCATTTCTATGGGCTGGCCTTTCCAGTGGTGTTGCGGTCAGTGAGGGCACAGCCCTCTCTTCAGGTTGGAGGGTGGGGTGCTTGAAAACAGGAAGCATGTCCTTCACCTCTGTATATCTTCTCTATCACGGCAACCAGCACCATATGTATCAAGCAGTAGGCACCCAACGAGACACATTTTTTGAGTCACCCTTTCATGCTTTGGCGACTTGTTTATGTTGATTGTGAGGTTGGCAGAGATGCATTCACAATGTTGCCTCAGTCTACATCTTATTAGTGATGGATCTGTACTGACTTCTCCCTCCCTGTCCCCACTCCCCAAATCCTTCTTGTATCTCCTTGTTTCTCCCAAACTCTGCTACTTTTCATACTACCCACTGAACCATCAGGACCAATAGTAAGGACTCTTTAGTTGCCGTGAATCAGGTTGAGAAAGTGTGAGCACTTGTTACCTCAATTGGTCCCTGATTATTTAGTTAGAAGATTTGGAGACACTGTAGGTAGTTGTACTTTGCCATATCCGCTACCTTATTTTTTGGTGGCAGTCTTAGAAATTAACATTTATTGAATGAATCAATTATTGCAACAAAAGTACAAGTAAAGAGAGGGTGGTAGGTAAAGTAGAAATATATCAAGAGAAAACTTACTTTTGCTATTATTTGTATAATTGCCACAACCCTAAAAAGAAACTATTTTTCTAAAATTAACATTTGACAACGATAGTAGGAAACTTGGAAGCAAAAATGAAAAATAACAACAACAAAAAAAGGTACTAGGTCATGTTGCTTGCTCTAGATATTTTTGGCATGGCTAAGATGTGCTAGGAATATTTCATTTTGACATGAACTCTGACCACTTTTCACTTGTAATATGGCCAGCATACATTTATTTACTCAAGATGGGATAGAGTTTGTGATAACAATAGTGGGATGCACTGTGGCCGTATTAATGATTTGACTCACTTATTTGAGCTGAGTGCATTGGCAGCCTATAGTGAACTAACTTGAGTGACCTATTTCTTCTTTTTTGTTTGAGAATTAGGACTACAAGCAGCCAAATTATGAATCAGGAAACAATAGGATGAATAGATGCAAGAAAACAGCATGCAACAATTTAATGAAAGAGAAATGTATTATATGCTCAAGACACAAATAAAATGCCACTTTTAGATTACAATTTTTCCAATCTATTTATTTGCCTCATTTTCTTTAACTGCTATTTCACTCAACTACAACTTTTAATATTCATTGGATAAACAGTATAGAAAAGCTTGGTTATTTCAAATCTTCGTTGAGCTCCTTCTAACTTATTTTTATATTTCACCATCTATAATGGAGTGTTTACTTATAATAGGACACTACATTTTGCATGGATAAGTTATTTCTCTTCTTTCTAAGATGTTTAAGAATATCAGGTTAGAAAGACATACTGGTTAAATGTTTGATTTTAGTCAAAATCACTGCAGTCCCTTTGGGATCTACTGTTTTTACAAAGTGTGGTCCTGGGATAATTGTGTCAGTTTCAGGTGGGGATTCATGCTGAAAATGCATATTCCTGTGGCAATTCTAAAGCCAAATATATAAAAATGTCTGCTAATGAGCAGAGATCTACTTCTTTATTTTTCCTCCCGAGTTCATGCCATTCTCCTGCCTCAGCCTCCCAAGTAGCTGGGACTACAGGCGCCCGCCGCCACACCCGGCTAATTTCTTTTGTATTTTTAGTAAGACGGGGTTTCAGAGATGTGCATTTTTAACAATCTTCCAGAATCTGTATACACCAGCTTTTGAGAACTGCCCAACTGCAACTTCTGTCTCCTGGGTTCAAGCAAATCTCCTGTCTCAGCTTCCCAAGTAGCTGCAACTACAGGCGCACATCACCATGCCCGGCTAATTTTTGTATTTTTAGTAGATGGAGTTTCACCATATTGGTTAGGCTGGTCTCAAACTCTTGACCTCAGGTAATCCACCCACCTCAGCTTCCTAAAGTGTTGGGATTACAGGCATGAGCCACCGCGCCTGGCCCATATTGTTATTTTTTACTAATCAAAGTAATACATTTTATTGTGCAAAATTTGGAAATACAGTAAGCAATTGAGTTAAAAAATAATTCAATATCCCACAATACAAAATCTTTACAATCATTATGATTTTTTTAATTGAAAGCACATAAAGAAAAACCATTAAGATTATGCTGTATATACACTCTCGTTTTTCTCACTTAACAAATCTAATGCTTAACTTAGTGCATTTGTAGAAAGGCAGTGTTTGGAAAGGAGGAGGATAAAAAATGGTACAGGAGAGTGCAGAGAAAGGAAGGGAGGAAGAAAAGGAAGGAAGAGAAGGAGATGAGGATGATGATGGCAATGTGAAAGTTAATCTAAAGTATATATCAGAATAATGTCTTCCTTTTTTATGTGTGGTTGGAAATAAGTAACTTGAAAAACTCTATAATGAATTATCTGAGGCACCAAAATCTCACCGTTAAAAACCAGACATTGCCTGGGAACTCATGCCTGTAATCCTAGCACTTTGAGAGAATGAGGCAGGTGGATTGCTTGAGCCCAGGAGTTCCAGATCAGTCTGGGCAACATGGCAAAAACCCATTTCTACAAAAAATACAAAAATTAGCCAGGCCTAGTGGCCCATGCCTGTAGTCCAAGCTGTTCAGGAGGCTGAAGTGGGAGGATCACTGGAGCCTAGGAGGCAGAGGTTGCAGTGAGCTGAGATCA
Source organism: Macaca thibetana thibetana (assembly GCF_024542745.1). NCBI lineage: Eukaryota > Metazoa > Chordata > Mammalia > Primates > Cercopithecidae > Macaca > Macaca thibetana. The sequence continues at coordinate 14,247,236 of NC_065583.1, read as the reverse complement.
TGCCTCTGCACTCCAGCCTGGGCAACAGAGTGTCACTCTGTCTCAAAAAATAAAATAAATAAATAAAATTGAAAATAAAAGCCAGATATCTCTGATGTTTGACAACTTCTTTCCATTAGAGTTAGGAGCAGATCATTGCAAAAACAGGGACAGTCAGTTTGATCACAGGATTTGGTTTACTGCTTGGATGCATTTTACATTTTTTTAAGCAAAATTAACTTGGGAACTTCTTTATAGAACTTATTTTTTGCATGCCTAATATGGAACAGATGCAGTTTTTGTCCAATGGAAGTGATACTTGAGCTCTTCTAATGAAAATTGTTAAAGTGCCAAGTATTCTTATTCTGTTATTAGGGTTATATTAGGCAACTGGCATTATTCATTATTTCTAACTGAAGTGAAACGTGGACCCCCATGCATGAAGGTATTTATTACTTATTGATATTTAAAGGTTGTTAAATTAATCTTATTTAAATTACTCCTACTACCAACCACTGTTACAATAATTTATTATATAATATTACTTGAGGGTTTTCTTTTACTTTAATATAAAACTTGCAAAAGCAATATATTGCCGGTAGATTTTTCCTACAGTTCATTGTAACTGTAACTAATTCATCACAGCTGTTTAGACATGCAAAATCTATAATACTTCACAATGTTGATTTTCTGTTTCTGTTTTCTAAGACTAGAGCTTGATTTGAAACCATATAATGAAAAATTGCATGCATCTCATTGGAAGAAATATTACTTTAACCACTTGGAGGTGGAAGACCAGGAAGAGCTGTGTGGCTCTGCAGCTGGGGATGGTGTATGTGAAATTCTGATAGCTTCACTGAACTTTGTTATATCCCTCGACAGTATTGAGATTAGATCTGTCTTTAGTTTTGATCCAGAAGTAATGTTATTGCTTTATTTTTCCTGTTATTTGCAAGAGATAGTATAGAATGTCTTCCAAAATATAATTGCCCACAAAATATCTAGGGACCTGTTTTTCTTTTTGTGAGTTATTCATCACTCCTTTCTCTTCTTTTCTTTCTGCTGCTTCCCCTTCATTGCTTCCTTCTCTTTTTTTCTAAAGGGCAGTATATTTTTGAGTTATCGTCATTCAAAGAGCTGGGGAGAAGCACAAAAGGAAGTGGTGGTTTCCCTCTTTCTGCCTCTTATCAGATCTTATAATGGGTTAAAGAGGAAAACAAATTAAGGGTAAAGTGAGGCTTTGCGTTTATTGGCGGGGATGGATTGTATCTATTCCATTAACATGGATGATTGAACGCTGCCTCAGTATCATTGTGTTTGATATTCAAACTGATGCTATCATTTTCTTAGTAATGATTGAAAGCTGCCTCGGTATCATTGTGTTTGATATTCAAACCGATGTTATCATTTTCTTGGTTTGCATGTGGAAAAGACTGATGAATTATTAGTTACATCAAATCTTTAACATGTGCAAATTAGTCAAATGCAAAACATGTTTATAATATTCATGGTTATTATTCCTCCATTTATATGATTTTTGAGGCTTCACACAAGAGCAAGAGGAAAGAATGTGTGAAGGTTTTAGCTACCCCTTAGTTTTTTAGAGTTTAAATATTTAAAGCACAGAGACCTTAGTAAAAACAAAGGATGTATGTGGATACAAGGAAAAAGATTGCTTTGTCCACTGAACTGTTGTTATTACATAAAAGCTAATGGAAATAGGAGGAGAATTGAAAAATGCAGGTAAACTTGTTCTAAAATACTCAATTTGTATGGAGTTTGGATATTTTATGAAGTAAAACAGGAGGTGGGAGTGGTACAAACTGAGTACCTATTCATTCATTTCTCTAGAAAAATACCCATTTACTAAGGGGATATAGCAACACATAAAATAGATACAGGTTTTGCCTCTATGGAGTTAGGACAGGCAGGCATAAATTGAAAAACCACGTAAGATGTGTAATTACAAGTTGTGACAGATTCTATGAAGGAAAATGAAGTGGATGACAAGAAAATAATCAAGGGATCGTAATTGTCATGACCTTGGATGAAAGAAATGTGTCTTACAGAATTGGTATTTAAGCTTGACTGAGCATGGTGGTTCACACCTGTAATCCAAGCACTTTGGGAGGCGAAGGTAGGAAGACTGCTTGAGCCCAGGAATCTGAGACAAGTCTGGGCAACATAGTGAGACCCC